>NC_059125.1:30563229-32021979 GCF_020740685.1 Jaculus jaculus
TGAGTAATGGGGCAAAGTTAAGTCAATAGTCTTGAGATTTTTCATGTCATAAAATTTTATTTTTATTAACATGCACAACCACACATAGAATATTAGGTTGTAAATATATTCCTCCAAAATTTGATGTCAATGCCAGGAGCAATAGCACATGTCTTTAATCCCAGCACTTGACAGGCAAAGGAAGGAGTACTGTTGTAAATTGGAGGCCAGCGTGAGACTACATGGTGAATTTCAGTCCAGCTTGGGCTAGAGCGAGGTCCTACCTTGAAAAACGTAACAAAAAGAAAATGCACTCCAGGAAGCAGAGGTAGGAATATCGCCGTGAGTTCAAGGCCACCATGAGAATACAGAGTGAATTCCAGGTCAGCCTGAGCTGGAGTGAAATCCTACCACGAAAAACAAAACAAACAAACAAAATATTTAAGTCACGGCTGGAGAATTGACCCAACAGTTAAAGGTGCTTGTTTGCAAAGTCTGACAACCTGAGATCAATTCCCCAGTACCCAAGTAAAGCCAGATACACAAAGTGGTACATGCTTTTGGATTTCTTTGCACACACCAGAGGCCCTAAAACACTCATACTCTTTCTTTCTCTTTCTCTGTGTCTGCTTCTTTCTTTATGTAAGTCTCTCTCTCTGAAATCAATAAAATATTTTTAAATTAAAATAAAAATATCATGTCCCTATACTCAACAATATAACATAGATGTTAGTTTTCTGTAATAAAATTAATGTCACAGTAATGGTATTTATCATGATTATTCTAAAATTAACAGGCACAAACAGTAAATCTAATAAGTCTTGAAAGAAATAAAAGTGGGAAAATTATTTCTACCCTGCATTAGGTCTGCAGTATGTTATTTTAAAACTAGAATTATTTCTCTGATGAAGTTTGTTAAACTGATTTTAAATATTTATTGATCATTTTTAAGAACTGTGTATTCATTTTCAATTAATAATCCATTTGTTATTTAGATGGTTTGGGGAAAAGGTGGTTAAATTTTGTATTTTGTAGATTTTTAAATATATATTCTAGGTAATAATCCCAAGTCTGAAATGTAGTTGGGAAAGATTTTCTTCTATTCAGTAGTTTGTCTCTGTACTCTGCTAAATGTTTCCTTTACTATGCAGAATCTTTTTATTTTTATGCAATCACAGGTAAAATTCTTGGTTTTATTTCCTGCAATATGTATCTTCTAAAGAGAATCCTTGCCTATGTTAATGTTTTTAAGTGCTTTGCCTATGTTTTCTTCGAGGATTTTCAATTATAGATCTTACATAAATCTTTGATTCATTATTCATTTTTCTGGGCTGGGTAAGTGATACAGATTTACTTTAAACTTTTTATACATAGATATCTAGATTTTCTAGCTCAGTTTGTCTGTTAAATAGAATTTTTATAGTGTATCTTTGACAAATTTGTTTAAAATTAGGCCACCATAGCTACATCGGTTTATTTCTGCATCCTCCACTGTTCTACATGTCCGACTTAGGACCATCACTATGCTATGGTGAGTTCTGTGCCCTCAGGTGTTGTGTTAACCTCCAGCATTGCACATTCTGCTTAAGACTACTTTTTCTCTCCAGGTTCCTTTGTACTTACATGTGAATTTTAGGATTTTCTTCTATTTCTGTGAAAATATCATCAGAATTTTGAGGGGAATTTCCTCATGTTCAGTAAATTTAGCCACAGGGATCTGTAAATTAAAACTACATTGAGATTCCCTCTCACTCTAGTCAGAATGACTAGCATTAAGAAAATGAATAACAAATGCTCACCATGACATAAAGTGGAACTTATATACACTGCTGTGACAAAATAAACTATGGAACTTGGTATGAAGGTTCCACAAGAGACTACAAATGGAACCAACATATGGCCCAGCTATACCATTCCTTGATATATACTCAAAGGATTCAAAGGCAACATACTTATACTTCCATGTTTATTGCTGCACTATTTATAATAACCAATATATGGAAAAAGCATAAAGGTCCATCAACAGACAAATAAATAAAGAAAATGTGCTATATATACCCTACAAAATTTTATTTAGCTAATTATAAGAATAAAATTATAGCCAGGCTTCATGGTGGTGCATACCATTAATCCTAGCACTTGGGAGGCAAACGTAGGAGGATCTCGGTGATTTGAGGCCACCCTGAGACTACATAGTGAACTCCAGGTCAGCCTGGGCTAGAGTGAGACCCTATTTCAAAAAACAAATAAAACAAAGCAAAATAAAATAAAATAAAATCATGACATTTGCAAGATAATGGATAGAGATAGAGATCTTTATGTTAAGTGAAATAAACCAAACTTAAATATCTCATGATTTATTTTGTACATAGTCTAGTTATAAATGCTAAATTTAAATTTAAATTAAGGTGTGTGTGTGTCACATGAAAATAGAAAGGAGACTATGAAAGGGGAAGAAGAAAGTTAAAGCGAGGGGAAGTGGAGAAAATGAGAGGGTAATGAAATATATGTTTCTTGAAAGCAGAAGGAGGGTCTATTTGAGGTGAGGAATTTGACTAGGCAGAGAGGGAAGAGGGGCACATGAAGACAATAAGTTAGGCAAATAAGAACCAAGTTTAGTGTTATACATGTATGAAAATATCACAGTGAATGCTATTTACTTCATATACTTAAAAAATTGAAAAATACACAAATAAATATTCTAATTTATTTTTACAAACAAGAAAATAACTTCAGTGGAATAAAAATGCCTATTAAACAAATACTAGAACAATTGGATATCTGTATGTGCAATAAAAAACACTCAAAGGAACACCAGACATGCACCCATCACTCAACCTAAGAAACCTATTATTATAAAACAAGTAAAGCTTTCTTTGGGCCTCTCCATTTCCACAAACATTCCTTTCTTTCATTTTAGATGTAACTACTAACCTAAAAGAGGTATTATTTATGGCATCAGTTGAACTAAACAGCTTTAGAATCTAGTTGTCTTCAAGCAATGCTTTTATATGGGAATTCAGGATATGAACTTCCAATGTTTTCATAGAGTTATTAAAATAATGCAGCATTGACATCACCTTTGATTTTATCCTATATCAAATATATTTTTTCAAGATGGGAAAGGAAAATAAAAGTGATATTTTTATCATCCTACAGAATAATTTTAAGATAATTTTGATATAGCTGGAATGATGGAAAGGTTGATGATTTTTAATACCAAAAGATTGACATAATCTAGTCTATGTTTCCTACCTATAAAAGATAAACAAATAAAATTATTGTTCCTAGATTTTATGTACATAAAATAATAATCTTGTATGTATATGTGGCAGAAAGTAGGAGCAAAACTGTCTATAGAAACAAAGGGGTCTAATAGGAGGGAGGATAGAAATTAGGGAAGTGTGGAGGCAATATGCTCAACACATGTGAGAACTTAAAAAAATAATTGGGCTAACAAGATGGCCTAGTGGTTTAGAAGACCCTTGCCTGGGAAGCCTAAGTACTTAAGTTCAACTCCCTGGAACTCACATAAGCCAGATGCACATGGAGGCATACATGTCTGGAGTTTACTTGCAGTGATTAGAGGCCCTGGCACTCTCTCTCTCTCTCTCTCTTTCTCTAATAAATAAATAAAATATTTAAGAAGTTAAAAACATGGAACATTTCTACAAGAGTCTCCTTTCAGAAAATACTGATTTCAAATACTGAACTATAAAGTTTCCTTTAGCACACAAACTTTCTTGATCTGTTTTATTTTACACTTGTTCAAGTATTTCTAAAAAGTAACATAATGACTCAAAAGAGCAAAAGTGGCAACACCATATTAACCATTCTGGTCATATTCCCCAAACCAAATGTCAGATCATGCCCTTGTTAGCACAGAGAAAACAGGTCTGGTGCAAAGCATGATTATATGAATACTCTTCAATTATGTACAAACCAATCTTAGAACCATTCTGGAGGCTCTAATTAACACCACAATCAGTGATTACTTCATATAATGAAGAATTGTAAACTCTTCTCTAGAATCAGGTGTTCAGATTCAGACAGATGACCTATTAATTCAGTATAATAACCTTTACAACCAATTTTAACTAAATATTTGTGCTTCTTTCATTTTATTTCCCTAACTTCAAACAAAACAAAATTTCATAAAGCAACTTAAACAATTAGATACATATTTTCTGGTGTGAAAGTGAGGCCAGAAAGTATTTCTTATGTCAGTAAAGCAGTATTACAATTTTGAAATTCAAATTTACCAATTCTTCTCTCTTCAGTAAACTCTAGAAAAATTTGCATGTTTTTGAATTACTATGCAAAATCCTAACATAGATCAGCTTAGAATTTTGTATTATAGTATTTTAATTTATAGTAGAAGTTATATTTAAGTCATATATATATATATATATATACATATGTATATATATACATATACATACACATATGTGTATATATATATATACATATATATATATATATATATATATGTATATATATATATATATATACACATATATATACATACATACCTCATAATCTTCCTTTGGAAAAAAAGAAAACTCAGTCTAAATAAAGAGAAAGGTATGATTCTGAAGGAGAACTAATCTAAAATTTGGCCCAAATTTTTCACTTACACGTAAAAAAGTAAATTTCACAACATAGCAGGATTATAGTCTTCCTTGGAGGTAATGCCAATGTGAATAACAATATTCTAATACTAATAGTAGATAATATGTATTACAGTATATGTTCTTCCAGGATTGTGTTTATGTATGTTTACTGGTGTATGTGTGTGTGTGCACAAGCATACATGTGAGGGTACAAGGCACACATGTACATGGGCAAGTGGAGGTCAGAGGGTAACCTCAAGTTTTGTTCTATCAGGTGCTATCTACCTTTCTTGATACAGGGACTCTCATTGGCCTACAGCATGCCAATTATTATATACTAGTCTGCCCCAGGGATCCATTTTTCTGTGCCTCTCATCACTGGAATTACAAGTGTTCACATCACCCCTGGCATTTTTACATGCATATGGGGATTGAATTTAAGTTCTCATACTTGAAAGGGAAACACTTTACCATTTGAGCTATCTCTGCAGCCCTGTTCCAGAATTTTATATCTATGATCTCTTGCAACCTTTGCAGGTTGTACAAAAGAAATGGACTGGATTGTCTGTTGTCAATCTTTCTTTATCATCACCCCCTTGAATTCTCTTGGTACATTGCAAAGGGACTACTATAAACTACATGTCCCAGAATGATGTTTTGTGTATAATTCCAAAGTTGAGTCTAACAAAAAGAAGCACTTGGTTGAAACTTGATTTTTAGACATGTGTGAGCAAATGTGAAATTCATAAAGCTTTTAGAAAGCCCTTAAGAACTGCTCACCTTGGTGTCTTAGATTAAGGCAGTTGTTGGTAGATTCCACAAATTCATTGAGTTACAACCAGCACAAGTTAGTCCTTAAGAACCACTTGCCTGGATACTTTATCCTGAGCTTTTTGATGGGTATTTCTCTCAACTTTGTTCCCTGAAAACTTTCAACATTTATGTATGCTTGTGGTTTCCTATTTTAATTTTTTCATACTTGATACAAATAGGGAAATATCTATTTTTCTGGCTATGTGTTCAAACAAGAAAGTAACATTTGTACCCAGTATATTTCAAGGCACTCTTGTCTGAAGAATGATGTGAACTTCAAAGGAGTGGAGTAGATCTCTGGCAAGATGGAGGAGGTCTTGAATATTTTTAAAATATGATTGAAAGCATATGGAGTTCAAGCTTTCACTAAAAATTATCTGCACTCATTTGTACTTATGTGCTTCTTCTTATTCTCCAACCCCAGTGTCTCTATCGACATACAAATGAATAGAAATGAATGCATAATAATAATATTATTGATCTAAATGAGTAAAGATCAGCTATCCTCCCTCAGGTCAAGAAGAAATCACCTATAATATATTCAAATTAAAAAATTTCTAGACCAGTTATCCTTAAGGTGGGTTAGGCCAGTGTCTCCTAAAATGAAATTGGGCAGGACTTTGTGTCTTGATTACAAGCCACATTTGTGTTCCTTTGTATTAGATTATTTTTACAAAGTAATTAATATTATATAATATACAATGTATGCATATGTATATATGTGTATGTGCATTTAAATATATGGAGAATACTTATTGAGGTAACTCAGGCCCAGAAAGCCAACCATCACATGTTCTCTCTCATATGTTTTCACAGCTACAAATGATTGGTCTTCTATTTGAGTAGGAAGAAAACTCAGTAACAGAGGCCAGTAAGAGAGAAAGAAGATATAATAGGAATAGAAAGGGAGGGAAGGGGGACTAAATAGTACGGTATTGTATATATGTAAGCAGAAGAACAAGTTAATAGGTGTGAAAAGGCCTAAGGGGAAGAGATTGAGTAAAGGAAAGGTGGAGGGAGGGCTAATCAAAATCTAAGAGGATATAAATAAAACATATGGAAACCTACTTTTTTTGACAATGGGACACTCATGAACCATACATTTTTAGTAGAAAATTTTCAGTTCCATGAATGGGACACCTTCCAGCAAATTGTTCACCAGGGAGGTCCCTGATGACCCCAAAATATTACAGGCCATTGACAAGACCCTTGGTTTTCCCACCAGGAATAGATGGCAAAAACCCTATTGCTGAAGACTCCACATAATTGGGATGCAGGGTCTCTGAGAAATCTTGCTGAACTGAGCTGAAAACCCCCTCCATGTAGACCAGCTGACAGAAAGCTGGAAGAAGCCACACTGTATGCAGTTCAATGGGATGAGAGATACCACCAGTGAAGATATTCAACAGTGGACACTGCAACCCTTATATTTGGCCAGCGAGGTCCAATGAACCAACAGGTGCAATAGTGCAATAGTGGCACTTCTGTTATGGGGGAAACCAAGAACCCTCTAATTTGACTAGAGGCCTGCTTCATGGGAGGGAATACATGCCTGATACTGAAAACCTACAACAGGGGTAGTCATAAGCCCTAAGGGTGTAATATCTGCTGCTGTCTGGCTAAATGCATATACTATGTTCACCAAGCTGCCCACTAAGCACTTCTCTTACAGTTCATAACCATATATTAATGCTACTCTCTCTTGTTTTTGGTTAGTGAAGCTTCTCTTTTCAGATGACAGTGACCTTGGGATGACTGAGAAGGCACCATGGTACTGAGAAGTGACAGAGGAGTGCTCAGCACTGAAATATCTCTATCACACCTTCCAAGGCTCAGGGTCCATTGCAGAAGAGGTGGCAGAAAGAATGTAAGAGCCAAAGGAAGGGTAGGACTCCTTACAACGTGCTCTTCCAGACACAAAATGGCCTGGAAATCCATGACCTCACAGTACCTAATGATACCTACACAAGACCATCATAATAGGAGGAAAAGATAATGACAACAAAATAAAAGAGACTGATTGAGAGGGGGAAGGGATATGATGGAAAGTTCAGTTTCAAATAGGAAAGTCAGGGGAGGGAGGGAGTTACCATGGGATATTGTTTACAATTATGGAAATTATCAATAAATAAGTGGTGAGTCCAACACTACAAGAATGGATAACTAAGATGTGGTATATCTACACAATGGAATTCTATACAGAAGTAAGAAAGCATGACACAATGAAATTTGAGGAAAAATGGTTGAACCTGGAACAGATCATTCTCAGTGAACTTACCCAATTACAGAAAAAAAAATCGCCACATAGTCTCACTCATCTACAGCACTTAACCTGAATCTACCCAAGATACCTTACACACCCAGCAAGCATCTGGTGGACTAAACACTAGGATATATGGGAGGAGAGGGCATTGAAGGGGTGAGAAACACTAATTTAGACCCAAATGGCAATGATACCATAAAATTCTACTTCCTAAAAGGCAGACCAAATGGCTGAACCTTCACCAGGCCCTTACAGGAAACACCTGAACCATAAGACACTGGAGAGGGTAGGATCAAGTCTAACCTAAAGCTTCTGCATCTTCCCTCCCCCCCTCCCTCTCCTATCCCCCCTCTCTCCTCTCTAACTCTTGTATATTAGTTATCTTTTTCCTAATTTTCTTAGTGGGAACTGACCTATAACTCCCAGTACCAGCATGGGGCTACCATCCACAATGAGCTTTTGATCAGAGAAACCTACAAGGTTTTCTAAAAGAATGACAGATTTCTGTCAGAGTACTTGATGACCTACCAAAGGTTAGTGGTAAGACCCTACTGCTGAAGACACCATATGCAGCTGACACTTAAAATGGAATGGCATGGCTGGAAGCGAGGAGAGAGTCAGTCCCCAGACAGTCAGTGTGTCTAGTGCCAGAAGGTGCTACATGGGTGACTGGGGGAAATTACCAATATCTGTCCAAGCAACTCATGGTCTAACCTACTTAGCAACAAATAACCTGTTGTGATGCCCAGCAAGAGCAATAGTGGCACACAGCCATGGTGGGGAACCAACTGCTCTTGATTTGGCTAACTGATCCCCTCAGTGGTAAGGGATCCATAGCTGGAGCTGAGAAACAAGTCAGAACCATATCCAAACATAAGCCCACTCTCCAATATCAAACTACCATAAATCATGGGCTACAAGAGGGCCTACACCTATTAAACTCACTATAAAAAAGTAAGGGTTATCTCATTTGTCCTGGTGCTAACTTACTCTCCGTTGGAGAATCTGCTTATCTTTTTCAGATAGATGCAGATCCTAAGGAGAAAGCCACCCCATCATACCTCAAAAGGGCCCTGCCTGAAACTAAGGAAAATTGGCAAAACAAGCAAGGGTCCTGTTTTCCTGATGAACTGGATACCAGCACAAGGGGGAAGGAGACCAACACAGAGAAAAATCAACTCCTACCCAATCAGAGAGCTAGAGCCTCAGAGGCCCCCAACACCTCATCACTGAATCAGACCAAAAATGAACCCAACATGGTTCAGGGAAATTTTGCAGAACAGGGGGCGAGAAGAATGTCAGAGGCACATGTTGGGTCATAATATGCAGAGACGTTTATCTTACCCATAACTGTGGGCTGACTCCACAATGCACGACCCATATACCTCAACAAGGAGGGGCCAATGGGGAGGGGTAGGTCACGTATGAGCCTAGTAATGGTACCAAACTGCCTGTATTTGCTGAATAGAAAACTAATTTTTAAAAAGTGGTGAAAAAAAATTAAAATTGCAGGGCTGGGTAGATGGCTCAGTTCGTAGCTTGCTGCATAAACAGAAGGACCAGAGCTCAGATGCTCAGTGCCCCCAGAAATGTGAGGTGGGGGCTGGGTAGATGGCTTACCCATTAAGAAACTTGCCTGCAAAGCCAAAGGATCCAGGTTTGACTTGCTACGACCTACATAAGCTAGATGCACAAGAGGGAGGGGATGTAACAGAGAGCAGAGTTATGAAGGGGAAAGCACAGGAGAGGAGGGAAATACCATGGTTTGTTGTCTGTTAATATAGAAGTTGTCAATAAAAAATATATATATTAAAAATAAATACATGGAGAATACATATATGCATGTATATATATAATCTTATCAAATGCAAGCTCTCAACATTACTACAGGGATCATGTTGTTTAATTTCGGTATCTAAAACAGTGCCTGGCACAGAGGCATTCACTATAATTTTTGAATGAATGAATGAAATAATTTTTTCCATTAACTTACAGTTTTCAGGGCTGGCTTTGTAGTTTACCCAAGCTTTTAGTTGATAACTTCTCTCTTAGTGCTTTCAGCCAATTAGAGGACAAATTTGGCAAATTTGATCAAAACAACTGAGTCATGAACTTGGATAATTAAAGCCAAAGTTTCCCATTAAATTAGAAATTATTTGCTCAGTGTTCCAGCAAGAGCCTCAGCTCTTGGTAATTTATATTTGTACTATCCACTTAAAAAAAAAAACACTGTATCTTCTCTTTGTAATCCACAGAAATAGATTTAGATCCATTACAACAGGTAAGAGAGAGGAAGATATATCATACATTGTGTTCATTCTTTACTTGAATCAATCTGTTACATTGGAAAAGGTTAATACAAAAATGTTCTTCAAAAGTGAGAACCATCATGTTAGAAAAGTCAATAGAATGGCTTGCCAGAGGTTACTTTCTCTCATTTCAATCAATGCCATGCTGCTTCTGACCATCAAGCAAATTGCAACTTAGTTGTCCAGTGTTGCATGATTTAACATGGCCAGACTAGAATAAATACATTTTCTATTACTGTAAAAATGTGCATAGACTGATGAAAATATGACAAATTTAGACATTTAGTTGAATTTATAAAGTGAATAACACTGGATACAGGCATGTATGCACAAACCTAAGATTTGATGAGATTCTAACACTTCTTAACTGTAAAACATGTAACAAAGAATCATAACCTCTGTGAACCAATTTCCTCATTGTTAAATACGCATGATACATCCTCTTTAGAGTTCCTGAGGGTTAGGACAATAATGTGCATGAAGCCTGTTAGCACACAGTCTTGCAAAACCCCATACTTAAGCCATGGTAGCTGTCATCGTTAATGGATGAAAGATGAAAGAGAAAGGATAATAATTGTTTTCAAGACATCCAGAAATGAATAAAAATTGGTTTTGATAGATATAATATTCTAACGAATGGCCACCATCTTCTGTCTTACTTTACCACAGAGAAGCTGCTGAGACTTAAAAATGAGGACACAAGCCTAGAATCTAGGCCTTACCTATCTGTTGTTGGAGCCACAACCTTGCTAATCCACTTCCTATCAACAGCAGGTACTAGTCTAAGCAAATAAATGTCCCCACTAATATACCTTGACCAAAGTTTTATCAGTACCATTCTTCAGATATATTTTAAATTCTTTTTCTCATTTTTATTTTTTTTATTTTTATTTATTTATTTGAGAGTGACAGAGAGAGAGAGAGAGAGAGAGAGAGAGAGAGAGAGAGAGAGAGAAAGAGAAGTAGATAGAGTGAGAGAGAGAATGGGCGCGCCAGGGCTTCCAGCCACTGTAAACGAACTCCAGATGCGTGCGCCCCCTTGTGCATCTGGTTAACGTGGGTCCTGGGGAACTGAGCCTCCAACCGGGGTCCTTAGGCTTCACAGGCAAGCGCTTAACCGCTGAGCCATCTCTCCAGCCCTCTTTTTCTCATTTTAACTGCAGGGATAATGTGGATTTTTTCCATGAAAGAAAACTATGAGGTTTACCCTGCTGTTAATACTTTGTTCTTTAAAGTTTATTGGAATATGTATAGTCATGGAGTTGAAATCTCCTTGAGTGATCTCTTTGCTTTGGCATGCTTTGTGGTGGCATCTTCGAACTGCATACTGATGAGTCCAATGACAAGGAAAGATGGATGCCCAGAGAAGACACAATGGCTTGACTCCACAGGTGCAACACTAAAGCTGGAACTGATTATCTCTAGTTAACACATTCTTCCCTCCCTGTATGACTAATTATTGATACTGAACATAAATCTAGTTAGTCAAATTCATAAAAGGTTTAATCACACTTTTGCATTGTGAAAGTATTTCAAATTACTGCTCAAATCAGTTTTAGTCAAATTTTAAATTTCAATCCTCCTTCCCAATTGTATATATCATAGAATCACATGATTCTGATTCATTCATTTATAGCTACATCTTTTACATGGAGCATGCTCAAGTTTAAAGGAAACAGGATTCACTGGATTTTGCAGAACATAGGCTAAAAGTCATGTCGGTGGCTGGAGAAATGGTTTACTGGTTAAAGCACTTGCCTCTAAAGCCTAAGGAGAGGGTTTCAATTCCCCAGTACCCATGTAAAGCTGGATGCACAAGGTAGCATATGTATCTGGAGTTCATTTGCTAGCTGTGTCCACTTTCTCTAACTGCCTCCATCCATCTCTCTCTTTCATAAATAAAGAAATAAAATATGTATATTTAAAAAGTCATGTTGTGGGCTGGAGAGATGGCTTAGCAGTTAAGCGCTTGCCTGTGAAGCCTAAGGACCCCGGTTCGAGGCTCGGTTCCCCAGGTCCCACGTTAGCCAGATGCACAAGGGGGCGCACGCGTCTGGAGTTCGTTTGCAGAGGCTGGAAGCCCTGGCACGCCCATTCTCTCTCTCTCCCTCTATCTGTCTTTCTCTCTGTGTCTGTCGCTCTCAAATAAATAAATAAAAACTTTTTTAAAAAAATTTTAAAAAAAGTCATGTTGTATCAAAGGCCATTGAGTTTATTTTGCTTAAGTTATTTTGCTAAAAACAGGTTGATACGAAAAGAATGCATATGTGGTAGAAAACCTATTCTATTATTTTCTTTGAATCTAAGGGGAAACAAAAAAAACATTACAAGTAGAGGGTCAAAAAATTCATCTTTGGTCTCTAAAAGTCAAGGATGAAATGCATTTTTCCAACCATTTTATATGTGTCTTTCCTTTGGTATTAATTGGATTTTCTCTATGGTTGTTAGCAACAGAACTAAATTCTCAAGGGTTCCCATTAATAATAGCTGGCTGGTATTAAAGCATGGGCAACTATCAGCTCAAAGGTGATAGACATAGACATTTATCATTTATTCATATTGTGCCTTTTTCTCAGAAAAGCCCACTACTCATTTTGTTTTCTTTCAACAATGACAGTTTCTAAGATGCTTTATAAGACCTATTTACATAGAATATTTCCTGAGAAATACTTCAACAAATATGTAAAACTATTTGAATTTCACTATAATTCTCACTGTTTAATTGAAGTCTAATGAGAATTCTGAGTAATAACTAACATGCTTTTGCTATGTTCTGCTCTTCCCATATCTATAGCTATGCATTGAATGTTTTGGTTGGTGTGTATAACTTGGATAATTAATTATCTCATGTGATGGAGGTTTATTTTGCAGCTGCACCACTGCATAAACACATAACTTTGGAAATGCATTTCACCAAAGAAACCTGTTCAAAAGTTTAATTGCTTCTATTTTTTGCTTTTATATATGCCTTATTTTTCCTAAACCCACATTATACACAGAAGTCAGGTATAAAGTAACACTACCTTTTGGTTTTGAATCCTTTATGTGGGCTTGAATTTCAGGCAGAAATTATGGTGTGGGGACATAATCACCGAACCATTTGAAAGGATATATGTCCCTGTTCCTCCTTGACAAACATAGTTAATACTTCACCACGGATAAAAATTTCTAGCAAAATTCAGTGGGGGATACATTTACATAATGCATCTTTTAACAAGGGACTGAATGAGAGCATATGTGACAATGCTAGCATGATGTTCTCTCCTTTCTGTCAATTATCCTTGAGTCACCCTGCAGTTTAAGCTTTAGGTCAATAAAATGAATTTCAAAGCACAAGCTTTCAGCACCATTGAGGAATTAACTCTGTGGGGTTGCTTCCAAAAAGCAATGAATTTTCCATTGCTTTTACTGCATGCAATATGTTTTCCTGTGTTTGACTTTTTATCTGAAGGGTCCTTTGTTCACATTAAATTCCATTTCTTGCTAAAAATATATTTCTACAAACAAATGTTTCTGTTTTTAAATATGATAAAATGCATTTTTACTTGTAATTTTGACAGCATGTGTGTGTGTGTGTGCGTGTGTGTATGTATAATAATTCCTATCAAATATTTGCAAGTATCAAGGAAATTTGGGGTTGAGCAACACAGTATTTTATACATTTCTTTCCAATTTTCGATGCTGTGCAATACACTTTCTTCCCACACCTAAATAAATAGTTAACTTCCCATAGATATGAGCTAGGGCCTAAGATGTCTGTTGTATTGTTAGGGTTAGTGTGATACTTAAGCAAATTCCATTAAAAAAATTCCACAAATAGATGTGCAAACCAGTCAGACATTTTTTTTTTCACTTGAAGTAGTGTTGGTAACATTGTTAAACGCTGTTGTAGTATAGTTTTGGGTTTACAGAGAGAGTGTGAAGAGTGTAGAAAGTTACCATATAATTTCATCCAGTTACCCGTGCTATAAATATACTATATTAGTATGGCACATTTGTTATAATTTATAAACCAATATGGATACTAGACAAACATACTCCATTTCTAACTTCATACTTTGTACACAATGTCTCCTTCAAGTTCCAGGATCCCTCCCAGAATACTATATTATGTGAAGTTATCATACTTTCTTAGGTGCCTTTGTGGGGGGGGGATAGCCCCGAATTTGGGGAAGACTAATCTCTGGAACTTTCCTATTCAGAAGTGGGTAAACTGCTTCTAGGCCTAAAGCCTAAGAAATGGGAGAGCTAATTCCTCATACAACAGCAGCCTGAGGGGAAAAAAAATCTGAAGAGTTTAGTTTAAGCCATTAGTAAACCTGCTGCATCTGCTGTCTCCACAGTTCTTATTTTACAGTGACTGTGGCTTTCTCTGCATAAAGGCGTTACTTGGCCTTTTTATTCAATAGACAAAAACCAGTAATACATAAACCAGTAGTACATTGTATGAGCAATGGGTGAGAGACTTTTGACTTTGGATAATCCTTAAATATTTGTTCAAGGAAGGGATTTAGAGCTGCTGGACTCTTCTGATCCAGAACACACCTACACTGTGATCACAAGAGCCATCACATTGAGCTTACATGTTGTCCTCAACAGGTCGGTGGACCTTTAGTTACTGACCTCATTGTCTTCAACTTATGATCAGCACTTCTTACACATGTATGTTTGCTTTGAGTTGAGAGTCCAACCAGGCCTCTAAGGAAATTGGGCAAAGAACACATATTAAAATCAATCAGTATCTCTTAACACTGCTTTTAAATATTAGCCATCTGTGCTGTTCAGGCCAAAGGTACACCAAGGTACAGGAAACATAGTACATAGTAGTAAGATGGACGTTGAGGCAAGTTGCAAGTAAGGAATTTATATCTCACAGCAATAACCTCAAAAAAATGATTCTTAAGGTCCATAAGAGATATTCCTGAAGTTCTTTACCATAGTTCATTCTTATATTTCATGCGAACAGTTTGTTGTTATAGTTCATTCCTACAATTAGGCTCATTTAAGTTTTAGCTGTTTTTCAGATTCCCTTTTTTAAAAATATATATAACAGGTTATATACTCTTTTATCCCCTTGTCCCTACTTCCTTTACCCTGGGGCCCTCCTCAGTGGGGATATGGTATTCACTGTGATAATGAAGGCCTCAGTCAGTCCCTGTAGGATAGTAGGGGAACCATGCCTCAGGGTACCCACTCTGTGGATCTTACAATCTTTCTGCCCCTATTCTGCAATGTTACCTGAGCCATGGCAAGCCTATTGCCAGTCTGATTTAGTGTTGAGTTCTCTATAGCCTCTGGATTCTGTTTTGATTGATCGCATTGTCACTATCACTCTGGAGTTGGTTGTCAGGCTAACAGTATTCATGTCACCACTTCCTATGCAATTTATCCTGGGCCTGGTAGATGTGGTAGGGGTGAAACATCCCATGGTGGACAGTTGGCTATCTTCTTGTCTTATCAATGGATATTGGTTCTCCTTAGTGCCCTCTGGCTTCTGCAAAATAAAATAGATTCTCCAAGTAAGAGTGAGAGAAGCTTGGGTTAAAGGGGGGTATGCAATGTTCTTTGTGGGGGGGTTGGTATGCAAACACACTCTTCTTCTCCAGGATGCATTGGGGACTTCTCTCTGAAGTCTATGAGTTTCCTGACAATGGAATTATGACTTGGTTTTGATTATTGTTGTGAGATCAAACTCCTTACTTTTAATTTGTCATAAGGTTATTCATCAAAAAATGAATTCCACCAACTTAAAACAATGTGACTAGATTTCCTCTGACTTGGTGTATCTTTGGCCTGAACAGCACAGAAATGCATTCTCTCCCACTGAGCAGGCTTCATGTCCAATCAGAGAAGAGTTGATTACCTGCAGAGGCTAGGTATAGCTTAGGGGTAGAGCATTTGACTTCGGATTTTTCTTGTTTTTGATCAGCTGGAGAATTCCTTTTTTTTTTTAATTCTAATCAGGGATAATTTTTTCCTAAAGCTTCTAAGTCTGCATTTGTCTGTTTTTCTTTGCATTTATTTATTTGAAAGGAGAAAAAGAGAGAGAGAAGAAAGAAAGGAAGAAAGGAAGGGAGGGAGGGAGGAAGGGAGGGAAGAAGGAGATAATAAGGACATGCCAGAGCCTCCTGGTACTGTAAATGAATGTGCCACTTTCTGCATATAGCTTACTGCATATATCATACTGAGGCCATCAGGCTTTGCAAGCAAGCACCTTTAACCACTGAGCAATCTCTCCAGCCCTTGTCTAATGTTTATCATGAGTTTCGATAGGGCTCTGAGAGACAAGGTGCCACTTTCTTCATATATCTTGGATCAGTTTCTGTTGTTGTTGACCCTTAATTTTATTTTGTAGTTTTGCCCACTCTAAAGTTAGTATTTTCCTTTTTTACTATACTGTAAAATTTAAGGTAGGAAATCAACATTTTCAGTTTAACAAATAGAGAATTATAATGATTGAGGGTATAATATGTGTATGCATTATTTGGATTTATTTCACAGGATGGTCTATTCTCCATTTAGTTGTTTATTTGATCAAACATCATTATGGATTCAAGTTGTATTTTGAATTATAATATACTATTAGTTAAATATTTGCTGAAATTATTTCAGTTCGAGCCATTAGAAGACCTTCAAGTTTGGTCCTATGTTCCTTTGACATAGTGGTTTGACTTTGTACTGAGTAATTACTTTCTAACTAGCATTTTACAGTGCATCCCCCCATTCTATCTGTTTTCTAGCCAAGTTCTAGAGTTAGCCAAATCTCCAAGGAGTTCCAGGTGGCACATCTGCTCCCTGATATTGATATGGCATTGTTTTTATGTACTGTCAGGCACAGACAGGATATCTATGTATGCACCCAAATGTGGGAATACACATTAATTTATAACTTTTTCTATATATAAACATACATATAAGTATTAACCTGAACATAAGTTTATATTTTTTTTATGTGTCTAATTACAATCCATTGATATGAAAACCATTTTAGACTCCTCCCCTCGGTTTACTTGCAAGCTCCCTCTCCAACAGTAGAAAACTTTCTCTTGCCACTTCCTACTACTTTGTTATTTATTTCCATTGTACATGTGCAGCAGTATCAGAATTCTTCACCTGTACCTCCATGGGGCAAATATCAACTCAAGTTCACAATAGGTTTTAATTTCTCTTGAGTATATTTTAACTTAGTATTGAGTAATATGTTGTTTAATTTCCTGATATTTGAGGATTTTCCAGACACCAAAAAAAAGTCTAATTCAATTCTGAACTCAGAGTATGAGCTTTGCTTTAAATTTGCTAAAGTGTATTTTATGAGCACCAATGTGATCTCTTGTGGCGAGTGATCATGTGGAAAATGGCATGTATGTTGCTGTTGTTGGAAGGTATGTTTAATAAATGTTATTGATAGTTGATTGATAATGTTCTTTACATCACCTCCACTTATTTCTACCCGACTGACTTAGCAATTACAATTGAGTTCCCACGCCCAGAAAGCCAAGTGCCACATGTTCTCTTTCATATGTAGATCCTAGCTGCAGATGATTGGGCTTCTGTGTGAGAAGGAAAATACTTAGTAGCAGAGGCCAGTAAGTTTAAAAGGAGATATAAAGGGAAGAGAAAGGAAGGGAGGAGGGTACTTAATAGGTTGATATTGTATATATGTAAGTGCAATTACAATTGAGGAAACATGGTGAAATATCAAGGAATAAAGTCAGATTTTTCTAGTTTTTTTAGTTCTGTCAGTGTATCTCTCATGTAGTTTGACACACTCTTGGGGGCAAACTTGCTTAATGTTTTTTTTTTTTTTTCTTAGAGAGTTGACCCTTAAGGAGTACTTTATGCATAGTAATTTTCTTATAGTAAAGTTAGTTTACATGAAATTAATGAGTTTCTCTGTTTATATTAGCATTAACATGATATATCTTCCTCCATTTTGTTCTATTTAATTTAATGTACACTTCATATAGACAATGTGTATTGAAGATTTTAATTTTCTTTGCCAAAGTGTGTACTATAACCAACCCAAATCATACTATTAATTTAAACAAAAATAATAATTTATTTCATTTCAGAACAAAATTATTGCTGTTATGCATTCCTTCTCTAACAGACTTTGTACAGATCTAAGTTTCCGTCCTATATATTTTTTTTTGAGGTAGGGTCTCACTCTGGTCCAGGCTGATCTGGAATTAACTCTGTCATCTCAGGGTGGCCTTAAGCTCATGGCAATCCTCCTACCTCTGCCTCCCGAGTGCTGGGATTAAAGGTGTGTGCCACCATGCCCGGCATGTCCTACAATTTTTTATTTATTTATTTTTTTGGGGGGGATTTTCATGGTAGGGTCTATCTCTAGCCCAGGCTGACCTGAAATTCACTCTGTGGTCTCAGGGTGGCCTCAAACTCATGGTAATTCTCCTACTTCTGTCTCCCAAATGCTGGGATTAAAGATATGGACCACCACGCCCAGCAATTTTTTATTTTTACTAAAAAAATCTTTAAATGTTTCTTATAGGCTGATGAGATATTTCCATGGTTATAGGTGACTGCTTGCAAAGCTTGCTGTCCCACGTTCAGTTCTTCAGTACCCACAAAGTGGCACAATCATCTGACCTTCCTTTGCATTGGCAAGAAGTCTTGACATGTCCATTCTTTCTCTGTCTCCTCTTAAATAAATAAATATTATACATTTTTTGCAGGGTAGGTATGCAGGTAATGTATTCTCTGTGATATAATTTTATATTGTGCAGTAATGATGGGAAATACACCACAAGTATTTTGCATGCTAGGACAGTTCTCTAACACTGAGGTACATCTATAGCACTGAAATATTATTTAAGAAGATTTTTGTTTGTTATTTTTCATTCTTGAAGAGTATTTTTGCATAATTTAGATTTGGATTTTGTGTTTGAATATTTTAAACAAATACCGTGAGATAATTTATTTATTTAGTAATTTATTTATTTGCAGGCAGAGAGGCAGAACTAGACAGACAGTGAAAGAGAGAGAGAGAGAGCTCCTCCCCACACTAGGATTTTCTTCTTCTCATGCTGGTCCACACTCAAGGTCTGGATGTTACTTAAAATCCCTATTTATTTATTTATTCAATTAATAATTCTGCTGTATTCTGTTCTACATAAGGAAATCTTAACACTAACTCTCATTATTCATCTGTCTCCCCAGATTTGGAGAGTAACTGGCCATATCACTTTGGTTCTCTAGTATATCTGTGAAAAGATGTTGACTTTTATTTCCTCAGAACACTAGCTTTTCACTCTATGGACAAATACCCGAGAGAAACAGGTTAAGAGAGGAAAGATTTAATTTGGTTTCCATTTTCAGATACTTCTGTCCAAGATCTTGATTGTTTGGGGCTTGAGATGAGGTGGAATATGACGGTAGTATAATTATGTAGCCAGAAAACAAAGAAAAGGTGATAGAAAAGGTTCAGTGACAAAGTATATATGTATATATTTTTTCTACATATGTTCCCAGTAATCTAGTTTCTCCAACTAGGCCCAACATCCCATTAATATCATCATACTATAAATTATCAAGAAATTACACCATTGATTATTTCAGAGATCCCAGCAACTGGTTACCAAATCCCAAATGCATTAGACTTCTGGTGAGAGGAATACTTCATAGCAAAACCATAATAGTAATTATATAGACAGTTGGGACAATTTTCAAAATCTTTTTATTTTGAAGTAAAGACTAGAATTCTCTGCAAAGTTTTTTTGTAAAGGCTTATAAGGTATTTTAAGCTTCATTAACCATATGGTCTCTGTTGTAATTGCTCAACTCTGTTGTTGTGCCAAAATAATCAGAGATGATATGTAAATGAAGTGAAGGACTGTAGTAGAAGTGCCCAGTAAAATTGTATTCAGAATGAAAAAGTATTGAATGTGGCTTGCAGACTATATTTTGTTGACCCCTGATATAAAGCATAGATTGGAAATTCTGAAAGCCAGAAATCTTGTTCATTGAATAGAAAAATATCCAAATGAGCCAGACTGCTATTAAAATGATTGCAAGAGACTTTTAGTAAAATACAAAGATTTATACAATCTGAAGAGAAACCAAATATGAGAGACTTTAATAACCATATCCATTTCTGCTGTTAAAACCTTAATCAGGGACTGGAACAATGGTTCAGTGGTTATAGGCACTTGTTTGCAAAGCCTGATAGCCTGGGTTCAATCCTCCAGTACCCACTTAAAACCAAATACACAAAGTAGTGCATGTGTTTGGTGTTTGTTTGCAGTGATAACTGGTCCTAGTGTGCCCTGTGTCCATTCATTCTCATTCTCAATCTCTCTCTCTCTCTCTTTCTCTCTCCTTCCCTCCCTCCCTCCACTTTCCTCTTCCTCTCCTCTCTCCACTTGAAAATAAATAAAACATTTTAGAAAACATGATCATAAGACTTTGTATATATCCCCACATTTTAATAAAAGGGTAAAATTCACTTGGTTTTGTCTTGAAATTACTTTCATTCAGGTCTAAATAATGCAAAGGTGCAATGATCTGTTTTCCTTAATTAAAATTCAAAAATGATAATTTCTAATGCTGCTAGTAAGAAATGCAATAAAATTGTAATCACTTGGGACTGAAGTAACTGTATCCTTGAAGAAATTAGCATCTTTAAAAAAATAAGAGTTCTTCCCTGGAATAAAGAGTTAAAACTTTATAGTACTGAAAGTATAGTATGTAGTCTCATAAATTTAAGTGTTTTGAAGAAGACTTATATGTCTAAAATACATAATTTTTTACCAGACTACAGGCTTAAAGAATGAGGTAACCAATTTATAATTTTCTTTATCCAAATTACAACTATTTAATGCCTATAGTAAAAATATTATTTTCAGGAAATCATCCATACAATAAAGTACCTAAATTTTAATAAGATGAAAATGCTTCATGTGAAACATTATTCTGAAACATTCTACCTTCTGAGTGGACAAATATTCCTTCCTTGAATTTGAATTTTCCTCTCTTTTAATTTGAATTAGGAACACATAAAACTAATCTACTGTGGTATCTACTTAACAAAATACTTTATGTATGCAATGAGTCTTCCTTCTGCCAGCTTTTCAGATCTGGATTCTCCATTGATTTATTGTTCTCTGGCTGCTGAGAGATAATCTGTCTTTCCTGAGATGGCCTAAATCCTCTTACTGATTCATTACCTCAACAATTAGTTCTACTTGCTAACATATATAAAGGCAGATGATAGTGTTAAGTTATCAAATTAACATCTACTATCTGTCACATTGAGGCTGAGTGATTTACTTCATTGACTACGTTGCTTTGATCCCAGTACACGTACAACAGAAGCAAAAAGAATAATAGTAACTCAATTTCAGAATGTAATGTCTAAAAACTCCTAATTAGATATTATTTCAATGGAATTAACAGTTTAAAATTTTCAGTCACACATTCTTGTTAAGAATGATTGTCATTTAAATAGATCATTGTACTCTTAATGGTAGCATTTTCTACTTTTTCTATACATGTTACAATTATTTATTATCAATAAATAAGCAAAGTTTCAAATTTTTTCCTACAATTCTCTTATCAAGACTAAACTTTTTGTCAATCCTTTTCATTATTCACAATATACAGTAATTATTGGCATCAGAAAGATATGGAATATATACAGAAATTGTATATTGGAGTATATATTGTATCTCTAGTAGCCATTTTTTTTTTCTTTTGGTGTTTTGAGGTAGGGTTTCGCTCTAGCCCAAGATGAACTGGAATTCACTATGTAGTCTGCTTCCTGAGTGCTGGGATTAAAGGCTAGCCATGTTTTAATGTGTGACTTTATCTCCTTGGCCTTAGTAGAAGCATATATAAACATTTAACACATGCTGAATTAGTTATTCTCTTAACTGGAACCTAGAATCAGAACTCATAAAAGTAAATTATCTTCTGCAAATACATACACTTGTAATAGGTAAACTATAGAGCATTATCATGCTGATAACAAAAACAATGTTGTATATAATAAATTCAAATAGACTCTCATGAAAAAAAGAAAAATTAGCACTGGATATTTCACAGGTCTTTCCTAAGCCAGTTGCATGCCTGCCCTTGAGTTTCAAGAAACATCTCTATATCCTTCTAACACATCCTCTATTACATTAAAACTATGATGACTTCATTTCTGTAATATTTGACCACAATATGCAGCCATCATGATAGTATGCTTACCATGTTTACCAAATTCTATTATACTTATCTACCTTCCCACAGAGATTCTTAAAGGAAGTGACTATAGTTAATTTTATTCCATATTGCTAGAACTAAATTAATACTCAGTGACTAGTTACAAAAGAATGAAAGAGAAAAGATTGTTTAGGTGGGAGACACAGCATGACAAAGTCTACTATAATAGTCATCCATTCTCATGTAGAAATGTTTTCTTTTTCATAAGCTATTGTTTAAGAAAAACAAGAGAATTTCTCAAACTCTATTCAATGTATATACACTACCTCAGGTGGGAATAAGTGTTCAGTGCAGAAGTGCTCCACAATACTTATGTACAGAAAATGCTGTTTCAGTCGGGCATGGTGGTGCACGCCTTTAATCCCAGCACTCGGGAAGCAGAGGTAGGTGGATCACCATGAGATCGAGGCCACCCTGAGACTACATAGTGAGTTCCAGGTCAACCAGGACTAGAGTGAGATCCTACCTTGAAAAGCCAAACCAAAAATAAAAATTAAGAAAATGCTGTTTCAAACTGTAATTTTCTTTACTCTAATAACTTTCATAGCCTTTACTATAATATAGGTATACTGCACATCTTAAGCAGAAAATTGCCAACTGATAAATTCTACTTCTCCTAGTAATTAAAAGTAAATTCTTGAAGACATTAATCTCAGTGCTATATTCATAGAAGCATTATTCACAATAGCCAAAAGGTAGAAACAACCTGAGTGTATATCCATGGACAAAGAAGTGGAGTATACACACAATGGAATATTATTCAAGCTTAAACAAAAAGGAAATTATAGCATGTTTTACAAGATGAATGAACCTTGAGGACATTATGAGAAATAAAAAGAGCCAAACACAAAGGAAAAAGGTATGTTTCCACTTACTCAAATGTATAAATAGGATGTAGAATGGAGGTAATACAGAGCTGTGAGGAGGAGAAATAGGAACAGGTGTTGCTTAATGGATACAGAATTCATATTTATAGCATGAAAAGTATTTGAGAGATTGATTGCTCAACAACATGAATATACTTAACAATAATGAATTGTACACGTAAAATCAGTACAATACTATATTTTATATGTATCAGAAGTGAAAGAGAAACTGAAAATTCAGATTTTTCTCAGATTAGACAATCCCCCTAAACTGTGGTAACTAGCACTGTAGTTGCATAATTAAAATTTTAGATGGGAGCTGGGTGTGGTGGCGCACGCCTTTAATCCCAGCACTCGGGAGGCAGAGGTAGGAGGACTGCCATGAGTTCAAGGCCACCCTGAGATGACAGAGTTAATTCCAGGTCAGCCTGGGTCAGAGAGAGACCCTACCTCGAAAAACAAAAACAAACAAACAAAAAATTTAGATGGAAATAATTACTTAGTTTTCTATAAATTCAATATATGCAGCAGTTTTTATTTTGTGGGCCTACATATGACTTTCCCACATCCTCACGAAGTGATTCTTTTTAAATTTAAATTTTAAATTAGTATACAAAGTACTGGGTATCAATATGACATTTTCATATATACTTTGTTCTTACTCATCCTAGTTCCCCCTGCCCTCCACTTGTATCTCTTTTACTGTTCCCTTTCTTTTTCACAAAGAATCCTTCCATTATTATCCCACTCCAATTCTTTAAGTTCTCTTTAAGTCCCTCTCATAATCTCCTTCCTACTTTCATCATTACACACACAAACACATACACACACTCACACACACACACACTTTATTTTTAAAGGAAACCTCAGCTATGCTGACAGTATCTTCAGAAAAATTACTAATAGAATCAATGTTAAGACAGACACTTTCATAGTGACTTGCATGCCAGAAATGCACACGTAACTTGCATGCCAGAAACACATACCTGAGAAGAAAGTTCCTCTTTAACATAGAAATAATAAAGGTTGGCTTTCCTTTTCTGTGCAGTGCTCAGCATACTAAGTTTTAGAACAATCATATGATGTAGACTCCACTTATTATCTGTTACTTATAAATTGATGTAGTCATACTTTAAATTTTTGTTTTCTGGTGACTTTTAGCACAGTATTATTGTGTTCTCCTCTGCTTTTAGTGTTTAAAGCAAATAGAACCACCAACTAATGACATGGAAAGAAGGCTCAAGAGGGATAAAGAACAGTCTTGCTCCACCTACTCCTTAAGAAAGTAGCCTTGATACAAGCTGCATAGCCCAAGGAGACCTCCTCAGAGTAGTGTAGAGTCCCAGGGATGCAATTGTAGGTCATGAGCTATTTCCTAAGGTTTAGGGGAATCATCTAAACTAAAGAAAAAAAATATTTCTGAGGTAGGGTCTAACTCTAGCCCAGGCTAACCTGGAATTCACTATGTAGTCTCAGGATGGCCTCAAGCTCATGTTCCTTCTCCTATTTCAGCCTCCTGAGTGCTGAGATTAAAGGCATGTGCAGCCACACCCAGCTAAGAAAATCTTCTTAATGTCCAGACTTTTCTTCTGATCATATAGTCAAAAGACAATAAAAGCTCACTAACAATCCAATGACTTCCACTTGCCAGCATCTATCCCATCACATAATTTCTCAGTGTTTGTTGTCTTTTGTGAAACAGGGGGCTACTTTCATAACAAACTTCTTTCTACCACCCTGAAGATTAATGAATAGAAATGAGTTATAAATATAAAATGGGATATAAATCTTTTAGTACCAGAGACTTGGGATGTTTTAAATACACAAAGGACAGGCTAATAAGACTAACAACCCTCCTTCCATTGTATAGACATTTACAAAGTGAGATCTCATCCATCCCTGGCTCTTAAAGCTTTAGTTTAAGAAACAAAAAATATCTTATTCCCATCAGTGTATGGAAGTGTGACCTTTTTGCCTTTCTTTCTAGTGCTAATTTAGTAAATTTCCCTGTATGTGCTAAGGCCATATCAGATGGTATTAGATTTTTATCTGCAATTTAGTTGAGCTCATTAAAGATATCTTCTTAATTCAGAGAGCATTCAGTTCTTCATTTCTCTGCTAGCATCTGGCTAGATTGTAGACATCAGAGTGGGTGAATATTGATGATGTGGTTGTTTGCATACTGTATTAGCTAGCATACTGAAAGAAACACAATTCAAATATAAAGAATCAAGGCTGACAGGTTTTTTTTTAATTTTTGGTTCATTTTTTATTTATTTATTTGAGAGCAACAGACACAGAGAGAAAGACAGATAGAGGGAGAGAGAGAGAATGGGCGCGCCAGGGCTTCCAGCCTCTGCAAACGAACTCCAGACACGTGTGCCCCCTTGTGCATCTGGCTAACGTGGGACCTGGGGAACTGAGCCTCGAACCCGGGTCCATAGGCTTCATAGGCGAGTGCTTAACCGCTAAGCCATTTCTCCAGCCCAAGGCTGACAGTTTTAAAAACTTAGTGGATACTATTTCCAATTGTGTTAAGTTTTAATATTGAATGACTTGATCTCCATTAAAGACTTAGTACACTGAGTTACATTTGTCTAGGGTTTCTTAAAATAAGACAAGTTTAACTGTTTTGAAGTAGGAAGTAGCACTCAACTGTGCCCAATTACATTTATGTAATTAAAAGAAAACAATCTTTTGGCTTACAACCATCAAAATGTTACTTATGCATAAGCCACCCATGTTAAAGAGGAATTCATGCTTATGTACATATAATTTAAGGACCTTTGTTGTAACAAGCAATTCTGAAACCAAAATTACTTGCCTATCAAAAGAAAGATGTATTGGTCTCATCAGTTGGATCATTACTATGCCTATGTAGTGTACTGTCTTCCAGAGTCCAAGGAAATGAAATATATGTCCCTGAAAGTCTAGTTTCTATAGGAAAGTTGGTGCCATTCCATTTCAAATGCATGTTCTTTCCTACCTCCCATTCTTGTTATAGTCTGAATTCTTAAAGAGAATGTGTTAGTGATTTACAGAGTTAAGATAGCAACCAGAGTATTTTTTCTTCATGCTCCTTTATGAATCTGAGAAACAGTATCCCTGCAGACTCTTGTTAGGTTTAAAAAAAATAATACAATACAATACCATTTTCTTTTTATGGTAAATCAAAGTCAAGCTAACAAAACTATTTCCAGGAGTACATTATTCTTGAGTTTCATGTGCCTTTTGGTCCCACTTTCTCAAGTATTCCTTTCCCTTGTAACTAGCTTACCCAACAGAAAATAAGTATAAAGACACATAGTGTACATTACTGCAATGAAAGAAAGAATTTCAGAGAAGTCATTATTTTAAAGAGCAGCAACCTTTCCAAGAATAGTCTGAACCACATTGTCAATTGAGTCAAATCTATGTGCATGTATTCATAAGCAATCCATAGAAGAACTTAAAAAAAATAAAACTGTCATTTCTCAGCTTTTTCAATGGAGAGACAGAAAAACAACTTCTATGAAAAGTATCAGAAGCGATTCCACAAAACCTAGCTGTTCTTTCCCATCTTAGCATTACCACCCAGAAAGATTAAGCTATCTACTCTCTAGGGTTTCACTGGTGACTTTTCTCCAAAATAGCAAGTCTTCTCAATATCTAAAAAAGTAAAGGGCGTATGAAAACACCATTTACTTCTTTATAGAGATGCATTAGATCAGGGACCAATAGCAGGTAAGCACTGGCTTAGATCAGACAGAAGAGTTCCAGTGATCACTATAAAAATGTTTTCCATGAGCTGGCGAGATGGCTCAATGGTCAAGGCACTTGCCTGCAAAGCCTAACACCCTGGGTTCAGTTCCCAAGCACTGTATAAAGTCAGACACACAAAGTGGTGCACGTGTCTGGAATTAGTTTGTAGTGACTAGATGTCCTGACACGCCCATTCTCTCTCTCTCTCTCTCCTTTGCAAATAAATTAATATTTCTAAAACACATTTTTCATTACTTAGTGATTTAAAAACTTGTGAATCCATGCCATTTTTAGTTAAGATGTTCTTTTCTCTAGTAATTCTTGACAGAAAATTCTTAGACACATATTAAAAAAGAATCTTTGCTTATGAGCCCATAATATACTCTAAAAAAAAATAATGAAGTAAAAATCAACCTGAAAACCCAAATTTTAGCTCATCAAAGGTTACTTCCTTCTCTTCTACACAGATTCAAACTTTGAAGTCCCACCTGTGGAACAAGGCTTATCATATTCCATTTACCAAGAACCATTCCCCTGTAATTACAGATTTAAAAATGTTTTTAGGCTTCATATACTTGTCCAGAAAAAATCACTTTGAGGAATTATATGAAAGTATCATTCAAAAGAAATATTTCACATGAAAATCAAGTCTTTGTGGTTTCTCACAGAAATCTGGCTCATTCTCACAACATTTTGTGGTCTGCACAAAATGAATTATTCAATGACCTGGGCATAGGGCTGGTTGTCTCTCATTTCAGGGAGGGAAGCATGCCAGGACCACAAGTAGTCCCAAGTGAAAGGCTGTGTTTGATGCATTTATCACAGGAGTTGGATAATGTCTAAGGTCCCAGGTGCCAGGAGTTTTGTTCTATTTTGTTTTTAATTTTATCATGCCTTTGAAGCCATTTTTCTTTCTACAATCCCTTTAGTGCCTTTGAAAAGAGCCATTCTCCTGAGTCATCCAAGAGCAGGGAAAACTGTGAGCTCTGAGCCACTCCAAAGATTCACCCTTCTCAGTCTGAAAGGGAGGAGGCTATTCAAGAGCTTTAAATGTCCAACCTTCAATTAATTCCACTTGCACTATACCCTCACTGATAATGAAGACAAATAACACTGCAGACTTTTGGGTACAGCCTTAGTGTTTACTTCTGATAACAGCCAAGATTCTGCTCAGATTCTCAGAACTATAAAAATCATGTTGGAGAAGTTTCTGAATCCCTACATCTTCTTTCTCTGCACAGAGAAAGAAGAGTACACTAATGAATAAAGAATTTAAAATGAGATGAAAGGGTGTAGAATGTCTGGTTTTCTCTTCTATTAGAAACTCTATAATGTAGTTAATCCCAAGCATTTTCTATCAGATCTTTCAACCATACATAAGCATGCCACCTCAGCCATTCCCATTTCATAACCCTACCAACAGTCAGCATAGTATTTTTTCTTTGGGTTTTCACTACCCTTAGACTCCTCAAAACTTTGACTTTGATTTCAGTGTGCATTCATAGGTCAAAAACACACGCACAAATGGATGGATCTGGAAAGGATTATACTTAGTGCTGTGACCCAGGCCCAGAAAGCCAAACATCACATGTTCTCTCTCATATGTGGATCCTAGCTACAAATGATTAGATTTCTATGTGAGTAGGAAGAAAACTTAGTAGCAGAGGCCAGTAAGCTAAAAAGGGGATATAAAGCGAGTTGAAAGGGAGGGAGGGAGGCTTAATAGGATAGCATTGTATATAGGTAAGTAGAAGAACAGATTAATGGGGGTAAAAAGGCCTAAATGAGGTCAGGGAAAGAGATTGAGTAAAGGAAAGGTGGAGGGAGGCTAATAAAAATCTACAAGGATATAAATAAGCCATATGGAAACCTACTTTTTTGAACAATGGAACACTCAGAAGCCATAGATTGTTACTAGAAAATTTTCAGTGTCAAGGATGGGATACCTTCCAGTGAGGTGTTGTCCGGGGAGGTCCCTGATACCCCCAAACCATTATAGGTCATTGACAAAGCACTTGGTTTCCCACCAGGAATACATGGTAAGACCCTATTGCTAAAGACTACATATACTTTGGCTGCAAGGTCACTGAGAAATCCTGCTGGTGCTGAGCTGAAAATCTCCTCCATGTAGATCAGCTGACAAAAAGCTGGAAAAAGCCGTTCTGCATGCAGTTCAATGGGAGAGAGAGAAATCACCAGTGACGATACCCAACAGTAGACACTGCAAGCCTTATATTTGACAAGCCAGGCCTAATGAACCAATGGGTGCAATAGTGGCATGTCTGTTGTGGTGGAAACCAACTGACCTTTATGACAGGAGGCCCACTCCAGAGGAAGGAATATATCCCTGATACTGAAAACTTAAAACAGGGGTACTCATGAGCCCTAGGTGTGTAACATCTGCTGATGTCTGGCTAAATGAATATTCTATGCTCACCAAACTGCCCAGTAAGCACTTCTCTTAATGTTTATACCCATATATTAATGCTACTCTCACTTTTGGTTAGAGAACCTTCTCTTTTCAGGTGGCAGTGACCTTGGGATGACTCAGAAGGCACCATGGTGCTGAGAAGAAGTGACAGAGGAGTGCTCTCAACTGAAATATCTCAATCACACCTTCCATGGCTCAGGCTCCATTGCAGAAGAGGTACAGGAAAGAATGTAAGAGCCAAAGGAAGGGTAGTACTCCTTACAACGTGATCCTCCAGACACAAAATGGCCTGGATATCCATGACCTCACAGTGCCTGACACTACCTAGACAAGACCATCATAATAAGAGGAAAAAATGATGACATCAAAATAAAAGAGAGACTGATTTAGAGGGGGAAGGAATATGATGGTGAGTGGGGTTTCAAAAGGGAAAGTCAGGGGAGGGAGGGAATTACCATGGGTTATTGTCTACAATTACGGAAGTTGTCAATAAAAAATAATAATGTACACACAACACGCACACACACACACACACACACACACACACACACACACACACACACAATAATGTCCTTCCCGTAACAACATGCTATCACCGATGACTGACAGAAGTCAGTATATTATGACTTAAATGCCTTTGTCTTTAGGGTGCAACAATTCTTAGACCCTTGAGACTCCTGAGGGAAGTTACTGATGCAGACATGATTGGCCTTCCTCATTCTCTACCTGTATCTCCTGGGATAACACCCTAAATAAATGCATGCTCTTAATTCTGTGCCCATGGGTCTACTTTGAAGATGAAATGTTTTGGAATATGTAGTATAAGAGAAGGTGATGAGCTGTTTTGCTATGTTAGGCTTATAAACACAGGATCCATCCTTTTCCATACACTCCTATATACTTCATCCAATACATGCCAGCCTTTTGTAATAGCTATTCCCTTATTGATCAAGTTTGTTTTATTTCTGTGTATTAAAAAAATGTGTATTTCTGTGGGCCTAACACTTCTTCATTTTCACCTGTTCCATATTTCCTAATCTACACATAGCTTTAACCAACTTTAGTCTCTAAATCTGCAAAAAGAGAGGGAGGGAAGGAGGAAAAGAGGAAAGGTAAGGAAATACATACAGACAGACAGAGATTTTTAAGATTTTATTACTATATATTTCTTTGGCATCCTGAGGACACATATCATATAGCTTTTAAAGAACCTAATTAAAATATGAAAAGAACACAAGGAAAATAGCAGCAACGAAATATGATGGAGAACATGCACTGCAAATAAGAATATATTCCAAAGTACATGCATGAAAGTTCAAGGAACTTCAGTTGTTTACCATTTTACCCCCACCCCCCACCAAGCAGATGATGTAATCTTTAATTACATCAGCATTTCACCCAAAATCTGATTTCCAGGCCTCTCAAGGATTCCTTGACTAAGTCCTTATACATGATGTTATGTTAAAATCCTTCCTCTCACTCTCTTTATATGCATAGATAGGTCCTACTCCCTTAAATGAATCTTCTAATTGCTTGGTGAATTTTTTGCTCACATATGAGATTGTTGCCTTCTTTGGTCATTGTAGCCTCAGACTTTTCAGTATTTTCTTGAATCTACCTCCTTAACAAACCTCTGTGTAATTAAATGAGACCATCTTACCTATGAACACAGATATCCTTAACTATTTTTCATAAATTGGTTTATATTATTTGTATATATTGTTGAATTTCATAAGGACAATTCCTTTCAAGTATATTATGGGCTTTAACCATATTCACCACGATGCTTTCTACTTCTTTCCCCTCCTTGTTCGCTTTCCCACATATCTTTCCCTTCTCCAAGTCTTCTTTCTACTTTCATGTAGTGCATGTGTGTGTGTGTGTTTGTGTGTGTATGGTCTTACATATGTATACAATTCTAGAACATACGAATGAGAGAAAACATGATATTCTGATACATCTTTTTTATTTTATTAGTTAGGTACACAGTTTACACAGTCATGCTTGTAACATCATAAGCCTCCTCCCTGTCCCCCCCCCCCACAGGAAACTTCCTGGCTGGGAAATATGGGTGGTGCTCTGTGGGGTTAGACATAAGTTATGGGTAAGAGACAATATCTCTGTGCATAATGACCCAATGTGTGGCTCTAGCATTCTTTCCGCTACCTCTTCATAAATTTCCCAAAGCCATGTTGAGTTCATTTTAGCACTGCTTCAGTGATGGGGTCTTGGTTGCCTCTGTGTCTCTAGATATCTGGTTTGGTAGGAGTTGTGTGTTCTCTGTGTCCATCTCCTTCACCCTTGTGCTGGTACCAGGTTCACCAAGAAAGCAGCACACTTGCTTATTTCCCCAATTACTCATAGTTACAGCTGAGGTCATTTTGAGGTGTAATGGGCTAGATCTCTCCTTAGGATCTGGGCCCATCTGAAAAAAAGAAGCAAATTCTCCAATGGAGAGTGATGTTAGCACCAGATAAATGGGATAACCATCTTTTTTTAATAGAGAGAAAATAATAGGTATAGGCCATCTTGTAGCCCATGATTGGTGGAAGTTTGATAATGGAAAGTGGGCACAGTTTTGGATATGGTTCTGACTTGTTTCCCAGGTCCAGCTATGGGTTCCATTCCACTGAGCAGATAAGTTAGCCAAATCAAGAGCAGTTGGTTTCACACTATGGCTGTGTGCCACTATTGCACTTGTATGAGCAACATATCAGGTTGTTTCCTGCTGAGTAGCTGAGACCACGAGACAGATGTTGGTCATTTTCCCCCAGTTGCTCATGTAGCACCTTCTGTCACTAGATGAGCTAACTGTCTGGGGACTGAATCTCTTTCAGATTCCAGTCAGGCCACTGCATGTTCTGTACCAATAGCATATGGTGTCTTTAGCAGTAGGGTCTTAACACTAAACTTTGGTGGGTCATTAAGTATTCTGATAGAAATCTGTCTTGTTTTGGTAAACCTTGTAGGTCTTTCTGATCAACAGCTCATTGTGGATGTTAGCCATAAGCTAGTACTGGGAGTTACAGATCAGCACCAAAGAAAAGAAGGAAGGAAAAGATAGGTAATGTAAAAGAGATAGAGAGAATAGAGAGGAAAAGATAGGTAATGTAAAAGAGATAGAGAGAATAGAGAGGAGAGACAGAGAGAGAAACAGGAGGAGATTAAGGTCAGTCTTCATCATACCCTTTCCAGGGCCTTGTGATTCAGGTATTCCCTCTAAGGACCATTTAGTCTGTCTTTTAGGATGTAGAATTTTATGGTACCATTGCCATTTGGGTCCCATTTTGTGTCCCCCATCCCCACCCTTACACTCCCCTCCCACCCCACCAAACATATACTGTGTAGAATTCTAACCTGTAGATATACCTCAACTTGGTTATCCATTCATCTAATGATGGGCATCTGGGTTGACTCTAGCTCTTAGCTATTATGAATTGAGCAGCTACAAACATGGTTGATAAAATGTCTCTGAACTGTGGAATGGAGCTTTAAGATAAATACCTAGTAAGGGAATAACTGGGCCTGTTGGTAACTCAACTTTTTGGAGTCTCCATGTTGCTTTCCAAAGTGGTTGTACCATCTTACATTCCCACCAACATTGGATGAGGGTTTCTATTTCTCTATAACCTTGCTAACATTTATATTCATTTGATTTTTTAATGTTTGCTATCCTTACTAGGGTAAGGTGTAATCTCATAGTTGTTTTAATTTGCATTTCCCTGATGATGAACATTTTCTTAAGTATGTGTTTGACATTTATATTTCTTCCTCTGAGAAAGGCCTGTCAAGCTCTTTGCCCCATTTTGTGAGTGGGTTGTTTGACTTTTTATTGTTTTGGTTTTTGTGTTCTTTGTAGATTCTAGAAATTGGGCCTCTGTCAGTTGGATAGCCAGCAACAATATTCTCCCATTCTGTGAGTAATCTATTGGCTCTGCTTATTGTATGCTTGTCTGTGAAGAAACTTTTCAGCTACATCAGATCCCAATGGTTGAGTGATTGTTTAAGATCCTGAGCTACAGGAAATCTTTTCCCATTCCTATATCATGGAAAATTCCTCCTAACTTTTATTCCAGCAGTAGCAAAGTTCCCAGTCTTATATTGAGGTCTTTGATTCATTTTGGACTTGATTTTTGTGTATGTGAAAATTTGTGTATCAAGTTTCAATTTCCTGCATACCATTATCCAGTTTGCCTAGCACCATTTGGTGAAGATGCTGTCTTTTTTCCAGCCTATATTATTAGGGGCCATTGTCAAATATCAAGTACTTGTAGTTACTTGATGCAAAGTCTGGGTCCTTGATTCCGTTCCATTGGTCAATACTCCTGTTTTTATTCCAGTACCATGCTGGTTTTGTTACTATGGCTTTAATGAGGTATGGTGATACCTCAAGAGGTGTTTCTTTTGTTGAGGATATGCTTGGATGTCTGAGGCCTTCTTCCTTTCCATATGCATTTTGAGATTTTTTTTTTTTTTTTTTACCTCTGTGAAGAACAATGTTGGTATTTTTATTGGTATTGCATTAAATCTGTATATTGCCTTTGCCACGATGGCCATTTTTCACAATGGTAATTCTGCCTATCCAAGAGCATAGAAGGTTTTTCCAATTTCTCAAGTCATCTTCAGTTTCTTTTTGAGTATTTTATGTTTTAATTGTATAGGTCTTTCACACTCTTTTATAATGATATTGCAAGGTATTTTAACTTTTTTTGTTGTTGCCATTGCAAATGGGAAAATGACACTTTTTTCTTTCTCTGCATCTTTGTCTTTTGCATATAGAAAGGCTACTGATTGATTCTCTATCCTGCTACTTTGCTGAAGGATTTAATCTCCTTTAAGAGTTTTGAGATAGAGGTTCTTGGGTTTCTTACCTACACAATCATGTTGTCTGCAAGTAGAGCTAACTTAACTTCTTCCTTTCATATTTCTGTCCCTTTTATTTCATTCTCCTGTTTTATTGCTTGAACTAGGACTTCTAGTACTATATGTAAGGGCAGAAGCGAGAGAGGACATCCCTGTCTTGTTCCTGATCTCAATGGAAATTCCTTCAGTTTCTCTCGATTAAGTATTATTTGGGCTTTAGGAGCTTTATATATAGCCTTTATTATGTTGAGATATAAACCATCCATGCCAATTCTCTCCAGTGTTTTGATCATGAAGTGATGTTGTATTTTGTCAAAGGTCTTTTTTGCATCTATTGAAATTATCATGTGGTTTTTCTGTTTAAGCTTATTTATGTGGTTTATTACATTGACAGATTTCCATATGTTGAACCACCCCTGTGTTCCTGGGATGAAGCCTACTTGATCAAGATGCATAATGCTTTTGATGTGTTGTTGGATTTGGTTTGCAAGGATTTTGTTCAGGATTTTTGCATCTATGTTCATCAGGGAAATAGGCCTATAGTTTTCTTCTGGAATCTCTTCCTGGTTTTTGTATTCAGGTGATACTAGCTTCAAAGAAAGAGTTGGGGACCATTCCCTGTTCTCCAATTGTGTGACACAGTTTGAGAAAAATTGGTTTCAGTTATTCCATGAAGGTTTATATTTCAGCTGAGAAGCCTGGACTCCTCTTTGGGGGGAGGTTTTTTATTACCTTTTCAATCTTGATGGGTGTGATAGATTTGTTTAGGAGATTAATCTGCTCTGAGTTTACCTTTGGTAGGTGGTATGTGTTTAGGAATTCATCTATTTCATTTATACTATCCACTTTTGTGTAGTAGAGGTTTTTGAAGTAAGTCCTGGTGATTCTCCCAACTTCACTTATGTCTGTGTGATCTCTCCTGTTTCATTTCTAATTTTGTTAATTTGAAGTGTCTCTATTTTGTGCTTTATCAAATTGGCTAGGGGTTCATCAATCTTATTTTTTCAAAGAACCAGCTCTTTGTTTCAACAATTTTCTTAATTGTTTTCTTAGTTTCCAATTCATTAATTTCTGCTCTGATCTTAATTATTTCTTTCCATCTGGAGCTTTTTGGGTTGGATTCTTCTTGCTTTTCCAGTGCCTTTAGGTGGATGGTTAGGCTATTGATTTGGAATCTCTCTGTCTTTGATATGAAGGCATTTAGTGCTATGAATTTTCCCCTGAGGACTGCCTTCATTGTGTCCCATAAATTTTCATATGATGTGTTCTCATTCATTCCTAGAAATTTCCCAATTCCATTTTTATTTCACCCAATAACAATTTATTGTTTGAAAGTGTGTTGTTCAGTTTCTAGGAGCCAATGCCATTCTTGGTGCATCTTTTGTTGTTAATTTCTAACAATACAGCATTGTGATCTTATAACAGGCAGGGAATTACATTGATCTTCCTAAATATATGGAGGCAGGCTTTGCGACCAAGTATATGATCTATTTCAGAGAAGGTGCCATGGGCTGCTGAGAAGAATTTGTAGTCTGTGAATTTAGGGTAGAAAGTTCTGTAAATGTCTGTTAGGTCTAATTGTTCTACGGTTTTGTTGAGATCTTACTTCCCTGTTGATTTTCTGTTTGGATGATCTCTCTATTGTTGATAGTGGAGTATTAAAGTCCCCAACTATGATGGTGTTGGTGGTTATTTCTGTTGTGTTGCCAAGTAGGTTTTTTTTTTTTTTTTTTTTTTTTTTTTTTTAACTGTGGTGCCCCTGTGCTTGGTGCATAAAGACTTATGACTGTGATGATTGTGATATCCTCTTTTGGATCATTCCCTTGATAAGTAGGAAGTGGCCTGCTTTGTCTTTTTTTATTACATTTGGTTTGAAGTATTTTTTTCTGATATTAGTATAGCTACACCTGCTTGTTTATTATTCCTATTTGCTTGTAATACCATTTTCCACCCTTTCACACTGGGGAAGTGTCTGTCTTTAGTGGTGAGGTGAGTTTCTTGAAAACAACAGATTGAGGGGTCTAATTTTCTGATCTACCCTGTTAGCTTGTGTCTCTTGATGGGTGAGTTAAGGCCATTAATATTTAGAGTAATGACTATGAGGTTTTATTTGATCCCTGCCATATTGTAATGGTTTATGTGGTTTGGTTTTTTCTTGGACATTGTAGGTTTTGTGCCTTCTCTGAATTTGTTTATTATGATCTGTTTCTTGCAGGCACTTGAGTTTGAACATTTGATTCTTCTGTGTAGAGAGTTTCCTAAAGTACTCTCTACAAGTTTAGCTTTGTGTTTATATAGTTCTAAAGCAAAGTTTTGTCATGGAAAGTTTTTCTTTCCCCATCTATTATGAGGGATACTTTTGCTGGGTAGAGTAGTTTGGGTTCTTAGACTTTGCAATGTTTCATTCCAGGCCCTTCTGGCTTTCAGGGTTTCCATTGAGAATTCTGAAGTAACTCTGATGGGGTTACCTTTATATGTGATGTATCGTTTTTTGCTAGCTGCTCTTAGGATTTTCTCTTTGGTATTGATGTTTAGAGTCTTAATGGCAAATATCTTGGAGAATTTCTCCTTTGGTCCAGTCTGTTTGGAGTTCTGTTGGCTTCTTGTATCTTAAGTTGATTTTCTGAATTTCTTCTCCTTCTATTCCCATGATCTGAATGTTGTGATGTTTAAGGGTATCCCACAGTTTTCTTATGCTCTGTTCACAAAACTTTTTGAACATATGGAAACTTTTGGACTCATAAACTGTTTCTTCTGTTTTCTCTTCTAGTTCTGAGTTTCTATCCTCAACATGGATGACTCTATTCTTGAGAGCTTATATTGAGTTTTGGGCTCGTTCAATTTGGTTTGCATCTTCTATCACTTTTATATGTATAGTTTCCATTCCTCTTTTGAGTTCTCTTTTCACATCATTTTCTGATTTTCTTGATGCTTCTTGTAGTTCATCCTTACATTTCTATATGTCTTCATTGAGCTTAGCCAGCTCATTATTGAGGTCCTCTTTTTGTGTTTTGCTCTCTTTCAAATCATTTATCTGTCTTTGGACTCCTTCCAGGTTCTTATCTATTATGACTAGTCTAGGGAGTACAGCATTCATATGTTATTGGGCCTTTGTTGCTTTTCTGCAATTTGCTTGGTCAGGGTTGCATAGCTTATATCTTCATTTTGGGGTTCTGATCCTAATGTTTCTTCTATGTTTTGATTATAGACATTCATTGTGAGACTGTGTGATCTTATTGGATTTAACTGCATTTGATTTTTCATGTTATTCTTTTGTGCTGTGTAGGAGCCTTATTTAATTTAGGAGGAACCTATAGTCTACCCTTGAATTGTGTTCAGTGTTTTTTTTTTTTTTTTCCCTTTGCTTGCACTAGTTTTCTGGTGGCAATTGGGCCTGCCTTCTCAGAGGGAAGGAGCCAGTGAGGCCCTGATGTGGGGCCCAAGGACCTGATGTAGAGGCTTGTTTTCTGTGATTTGGGCATGTGAATGTGTGGTCAGGTTGCCCAAAGTGGATAGGGGATGAGGGTTGGTGGCCAGTGTAATGGCATTCTCAAGCCTGGAGGCACACATGAAGCTACTCTGGTCTGCCTGGCCTGCGTACAGGGGTCCAGGGCTGTGTTGAGTGTGATTGTATTCCCAAGCCTGGAGGCGCAGGTGGAGCTAATCTGGTCTGCCTGGGTCTGTGCAAGGCGATGGGGGATGTTAATGAGTGGGACGACTGTTCTTGAGCCTGGAGACACGGGTGGAGCCACACTGGCCTGCTTGGGTCCCTGCAAGGGATGGGAGGCAGCAGGGAGTGTGAAGGTGATTCCCAAGCCTGGAGGCATGAGTGGAGCTATGCATATGGAGGTGAGTGTGATGGCCTTGGCACCCCATGTGGAGGCAAGTGGGACATCATCCATGCGGGATGGGGAAAAAGGGACGGTGTTTGCGTAGGGCAAGGACAGTGGGACAGCATTTGTGTGGGGTGGGGAGGGTGTTAGTTCATGTGTGGAGGCACAGGTGAAGCTATGCTGGCCTGGGTCTCCTTGCCTGCAGTTAGTGCAGGAGGAACCTAAGGCTGGGACTATGGCTAAGACAGCTGCTTGAGGAGATTGGGGTACTGGTGGACTACCTGAGAGCATGGGAAGCAGTTGATTCCTTTTTGCCCCTCCACACCCTCCCACTGGAGGTCTATTAGAGTCTGCCCCCCTCCAGAAGACCCAACGAATGCTTAATGTCTTGCCTTTCCATCCCCGGGAGGTGAGGTACAGTTAAGCAGATGCCATCTTGACTGGAAGTCCCTGATATTTGTCTTTTTGAGTCAAACTTATGTTGATTAATATAATGATTTCCACTTACATCAATTTCATAAAATGATGTAATTTCATGTTTCCTTTAATAATTTTTTTACATTTATTTGACAATTACACACACACACACACACACACACACATATATATATTCCCACAACCCTTTCTTGTCACCATTACACTCCTGTTGACCCCTACTTCTTCCTAAATAGTCCCTTATCTACTTTCATATATTGGGGGGGCATTGCTTACATACTTATGAGTGAGTTGTTTGCCAGTACATAAATAACACCACTTGACTTTGTCTCCCAGAGCAGTGATAAACTGCCAAATAGCTCCTTAGGGAAGGCTGCAGCTTCATGAGCCCCTCCCCCCCCCCCGCATCCATAAGGGATTATTGATAGGCCTAATCTTGTGCAGGTCTTGTCAAGATAGCAAACAACAGCTGTTGTGAGTTTGTGAATACAATGGTCATGTCATATCCAAAAGCTAGTTTTCAACATTACTGTGATTCAGCCTCCACCTCCTATATTCTTTCTACCTCTTCTTCTAAAATGCTTTCTAGAGAGCCTTGGAGTGGGTGACATAGATGTCCCATCCCATTTAGGGGTGAGCATTCAATAGTCACTTATTCTTAGCACTTTGGTGAGTTATATAACCTCTGCTGTAGCTGTTGCTCACTACAAAAAAAAAATGTTTTTTCTGATCAAAGCTGTGACCAAAACTAAACTATGTGCATAAACATAAATATTTCTTTTAAAGCTGAATAAAATTCATAAATATATATCACATTTTATTTATCCATTCATCTGTTGATGGATTCCATAACTTAGCTAATTGAACTATTGCACTATTGTACTACAATAAATATAGATGTGCAGGTATCTCTGTGGTATGTGGTATTAGACTTGATTGGGACCAAGAAGTGCTATAGCTTGGTTATATAGTAGTGTTTTCCGAGGAACTTCCATACTGATAGAACAGGAAATAATATCATGAATGTCAAGTGGATTTCATAAAATTAGCAACTTCTTTACAAGAAAGGAAACAATCAAATGAAGAAACAAGATGTAAAATGGGAAATAATTTTCTAGCTACATATCTGTCATAGGATATAAAATAACTTAAAAAGCTCAATACCTAAAAAGACCCCACAAACAATCCAATCAAGAAATAGGGTAAGAGCTGGAGGGATTGCTTAGCGGTTAAGGCATTTGCCTGTAAAACCAAAGGATCCAGGTTCCATTCCTCAGGACCATACTAGCCAGATGCACAAGGGGCACACACATCTGGAGTTTGTTTGCAGTGGCTGGAGGCCCTGGCACACCCATTCTCTCTCTCTCTCTCTATCTCTCTTCCTCTTTCTCTGTCAAAAATAAATTAATTAAATTAAAATTAAAAAAGAAAAGAAATAGGGGAATGAGCTAGGCATGGTGGTACACACCATTAATCCCAGGACCCGGAAAGCAGAGGTAGGAGGATCTCTGTGAGTCTGAGGTCAACTGAGAGTACACAGTGAATTCCAGGTCAGCCTGGGCTATATAGTGAGACTCTACCAAAAAATGTAATAGGCTTATGAAATGAACAGTGATTCCATAAAAGATGTGTTACCAACAAACATATGATAAAATATTGGACATTCTTAGACATCAGAGAAATGCAAATTAAAACTACATTGAGATACAGAATTTACCAAAAACTTCACTATAGACCATATGATACAAATGTGTTGCTTATACTCCACCCTCAGCAGCAATGAGTGATTGTCATCAGGAACCCAGAGCTCAGGAATGATGAGGTAATCATTAATATGAAAGGCCCCTCCGGGCATAGTGTCTACAAATGTCTTTACAATCTTTATTTTCCATCAAGGCTAAAAATGCTAATCAGTTTAATTAATAGTAGAAATTAATTTTTGGTAAACTTATAGTTTGCTAATTAGGGTGAGAGATATTAGTTAGATGTGGCTTCTCATAGGTGAAATTGGTGGTGTTCAGTATGCATTACATTGGTTAAAATATTTGAAAGGCACAACTCATCTTTAAATAAATGAAGCAGGAGACTCTAGCAAGCTTTTCACATTTTCCTTTACTTTTGGCACATTCTATTTAAACCCTGGGAGTTGCTGCTCTCAATATTCTTTTCTTCTATTTTTTTTTTTATTTATGAGAAGAGGGAGAAGGATGGAGAGGGAGAGAGAAAAAGAGAGAGAGAGAGAGAGAGGGAGAGAGAGAGAATGGGCACAGCATGGCCTTCATCCACTGCAAACTAACTCCAGATGCATGTGCCACCTTGTGCATCTGGCTTATGTGGGACCTGAAGAATCAAAACTGGGTCCTTAGGTTTTGCAGGCAAGAACCTTAACCACTAATCCATTTCTCAAGCCCAATATTCTTGATTATATTCCCCTAGTGGATGGTTTGTCAAATTCTACCACTGCAATAATATTATGTTTGCAAGTTTCTTATTACACATGAGCAAAGACAGATTTCTGGGACTTCTTTCCTTAGGAATCACATGGTTGTTCTTGTCTACTTGTTAAGAAGTACCTGCATAGGCAGTAAGATTTGACCTGACAGTTCACTCTTGTCTACTTGTGGAAAAAAGGAAACCTCTTCTATATTGTAACATGAGCCTGTGATTTGTAAAGATCAAAATGCCTTAAATCTCCTTGTTCTCTTAATCATAAAGCAGCATAGATTTCCCCTTATTTGTAAATTTATACTATCATGTTGAATACCCTAGTACCACCATCTTCTGTGATGATAACAGATTGTTTCATCCTATCTAGCTGACTTCTTTGGTTCAAAACCTTATGTAGGATAAGACTTCCCTAATACTCATCCTATCCTAGATAATAATTTCTGGCTCTCTGATGGCTGGTTTACTCTTGCTGGTGTCAGACTAAATGAGTCTGTTCATTCATTCAACAGTTTGTAATTATGAAACTCCTACATACCTCAAAGTGTCCTGAACCTAGGGAATAAGATTTTTCCATATCACTGATGATAATCTTATTAGTAAATATATGTAAAAGAGTGAACAAATTCATAAGATAATTTCATATAATGTTAAGTGCCATGAAATAACAAAAGTGGTGAGATGTGGAGTTACAGCAGAGAATTGACTACTTTGGAAAAAAATGGTCAAGGCAAACCCTCTGAGGGATAATAAGTATACTAAGAGAAATCTTACATTGCTCTCCACTGAGCCTTCCATTACTTTAATAAGATTAGTAATCAGTGTGATTTATAATCAAGGTGGCTCTGAAAGCCTTATAAGTTCATTTTGAATCTTTTAGGAACAGCTAGTTCCACATCAATGCTATACCTCACCTCTTTAATCAAAAATATTCTAATCAAAATATGTAGGAATTCTTTAAACCAAGATATATTTAGTTATCTTGAGGCAATACAATGCATAATTAGCACTTTCACTTTTTTCAGTGAATTGATCAGTTGGATCTATTTGTATAAACTGATTGGTTTAGCATTTTGGAGTCATCCCCAAATAGACAAAAACATCAGTCAAATCTCAGTTCAACTTAATTAGTATTTATGAAGCACCAAGAATCACAAAATCTGAGATTTAGAAAAGACTACAGTGATCTGTGTGTCCAGGAAAAAACATCTCTGCAAAATTAACCCCAAAATTCTCGCCTTGAACACAGAAAGCTTTGGTGTTTATATTTCTACCTAACTATTCCCATTTTAAAAGGTCTTTGGCATTTATTTTTCAACTTACAGTAAGTCTGTCATGAACTGTTCTTATTTTTAGATACAAAAATAATATGAAAACATTAAAGTTAAAAATATAAAAGTAATGCACCAACCACATTTATTTACCTTTCATTTCTGATGCCCTAGGATTTACGTTTCATCCCTAGGATTTATGAAATTAAATGTATTTTTTAGGCTCAGCATTATATGCCTTTTGCCTATGTTGTGTAATATTTGTTTTATTTAATAGTAAATAAAATATTCTGCAAAACAGTTATATGCTAATTTAGTTAGCTTCTCTCCAGTTTTAAGAATAAGGACTGTTTTTAATTTTCATTGTTATTTGAAAAATATTTTAATGCATAAGGTTATTTTAGAACTTTGATTATTTCCTTAGGCTAAAGTCCCAGAAGGAAAATTACTACACTAATGAATGGGAATAGTTTTACAGTTATTAAAACTAAAGATGTGATTTTCTGAAAAGTTTGTACTAATATTCAAAGTAGCAGTAATAGAAGACAGTATAATCATTCTATCAGGCCTTGTGCATCTGGCTTACGTGGTTACTTACCAGTACTCATTAACCTTGCTGTCAAGGCCTTACAATTAAGTGGAAAATAATACCATTTTTTTCATTGAGCATAGATTTACTTATAGAAGTTTTCTTTTTATGAAATATTCTTTGCATGGAGAGAGAGAAGGATCTATTTTCATCCTTATACAGATAAATATCCAGTTTTCCCAGCACCATTTGCTGAAGAGGCTATCTTTTCTCCAATGAGTATTTTTGGCATTTTTGTTGAAGATCAGATGGCTATAGCTACCCAGACATACATCTGGATCCTCTATTCTGTTCCACTGTTGTTTGCTTTTGTGCCAGTACCATGCTGTTTTTGTTACTATGGCTCTGTAGTATAGGCTCAAATTGGGTATGTTGATACTACCAGCTTTATTTTTGTTGCTCAAAATTGTTTTAGATATTTAAGATATTTTGTGCTTCCAAATGAATTTTTGGATTTTTTTTTCTATTTCTGTGAAGAATGCCATGGGAATTTTGATGAGGATTGAATTAAATGTGTAGATTGCTTTTGATAAGATTGCCATTTTCACAATATTGATTCTTCCAGGACCAAGGGATGTTTTTCCATTTCCTAGTGTCTTCTGCAATTTCTTTCTTGAGTGTTTTAAAGTTTGCATTGTAGAGATCCTTCACTTCCTTCGTTATGCTTATTTGAAGGTACTTTATTTATTTTTTGATGCAATTGTTAATGGGAGTGATTCTCTGATTTCATCTTCTGTGTGTTTTTTGTTAACATATAGGAAGGCTACTGATTTCTGTGTGTTTATTTTGTATCCTGCTACATGGGTATAGGTGTTTATCAGCTCTAACTATTTGCTGATAGAGTATTTAGGGTCCTTTATGTATAGAATCATGTCAGCTGCAAATAATGATAACTTGATTTCTTCCTTTCCAGTTTGTATCCTTTTTATGTGTGTCTCTTGCCTTATTGCTATGGCTAAGACTTCCAGTACTATATTAAATAAAAGTTGGGACAATGGACACCATTGTCTTGTCCTGATTTTCATGGAAAAGCTTCCAGTTTTTCCCCATTTAGTAATATGTTGGCTGTAGGCTTGTCATAAATAGCCTTTATTCTGTTGAGATATGTTCTTTCCATTCTCAGACTTTGTGGGACTTTTATCATGAAAGGATTTAGCCAAATGCTTTCTCTGCATCTAATGAGAGGATCATGTGATTTTTGTCATTCAGTCCATTTATGTAATGTATTACATTTATTGATTTGTGTATGTTGAACCATCCCTGCACCACTGGCATAAAGCCTACTTCATCTTGGTGAATGATCTTTATGATATATTCTTGGATTCTGTTTGCCAATATTTTGTTGTGAATTTTTGCATCTATGTTCATGAGGGAGATTGGTCTGTAATTTTCTTTTTTTGTTCTATCTTTGCCTGGTTTTGGTATCAGGGTGACGCTGGCTTCATAGAAGGAGTTTGGTAAGATTCCTTCTTTTTCTATTTTATGGAGAAGTTTAAGAAGCAATGGTGTTAGTTCTTCCCTGAAGGTCTGGTAAAATTCACCAGTGAATCCATCTTGGGCTGGACATTTTTTAGTTGGGAGATTTTTAACAACTGCTTGGATCTCCATTCTTGTTATAGGTCTATGTGACTGATTAATCTCATCTTGATTTAATTTAAGTAGGTCATATAAATCAAGGAAATCATCCATTTCTTTCAGGTTTTCATACTTAGTAGAGTATGTGTTTTTATAGTATGTCCCTATGATCTTTTGAAATTCTCTAGTATCTGTTGTGATGTCAACCTAGAATTCAGTCAACAAATAAATGGGTAATGAAAATGTAGTATATATACATAATGGGATTTGATTTATCCATAAAGAAAAATGCAATTTGTAGGAAAATGGATGTACCTCGAATTAAGTGAAGTAAACTGTATCAGACAGCTTCAGGTTCACTGAGATGAATTTCCACACCAGGCACAGTTATGGAGGAATGGATATTTATTAAAGCTTACAGATCCAGGGGAAGTTCCATAATGGCAGAAGACACTGGCCTGCCTTCACAGGCACAAGCAGAAAGAGAGAGAGAAGCACAAGCCTAAAGCCAAAAGCCACACAGTACACTTCAGGAACTCCACATAGGCACACTTTTCATACCTTTAGATTGAAATCTGAAACCCACCAGCACACCATAAGACCCACCCAGTGACACAGCCTCCATCCAGGTGGCTGCAGATGCAAACTACATTCAATACAGAACTGAATATATTGGGGGCCATCTATTCAAACTACCACATAACCCATACCCAGAATGACAAATGCTACATGTGTCCCTCACATGAGGATCCTAGCTTTATATATATATATATATATATATATATATATATATATATATATATATATATATTTGTGTTTTAATATATATTTGTGTGTGTGTGTGTGTAGGTGTGAGTGTAGATATAGGTCATGAAACTAGAAATAGATCCTCACAAGGGGGAATAGGAATTTAGGAAATCATTAAAGTGGAAGAGGAGCTAGGGTGGGAAGGGTGTAAGTTGAGGGGGCATAAAGGGGTGGAGACAAAATGTGAAATAGGAGGAGGACCAATCAAAACAAATGTGTATGAAAATGACTAAATGAAGCTTATTACTCTACATCCTAAAAGACAGACTAAATAGTTACACCTTCAAAAGGTCCTTAGAGACTTCTGGCCAAGATGGCGACTGCCTGGCTGTGCTGCAAATCCTGGGGAAAGAAAGACAAGACATTAAGGGTACACTGGGCCTTTTTGCGGACAACAATCTCCAATAGATTGTCAGTGAGAGGGCACAGAGGGGAGTAAACAGGGAGTTGAGGATCCCCTCATGGGAGGGCAGGCCACCCCTCCCAAATAGCCATTGTGTCTGCCACCGCTGCCACCAATAAATCCCTGCTTGCGGAGCTAAGACTGCTCTGCACACTCACACATTTTCTGCTCTGGCCACCACGCATGCAGCAACTTCTGGCAATAACAGGGAATCCCTGATTCAATCAGGAATGGGTAACCCATCTCTCCCCATATCCACAGTACAGCTGCGTGCAGATCAATCCCTGTGTGTGGAAGTTTAGACTGCTCCACCCACTCACCCACATACTGCTCCTGCAGCTGCACGCTCAGCAAGCCCAGTCCCACAGCAACTGCCACACAAGCTCAGACTGTGTCTCTCGCTTGCACCATGCCATCCATCCACCATTTTCCTGTGGCAGGGGAGCGTAGACTGCTTCCAGGTCCCAGTGTTCCCAGCCAGAGTTAGGGCTGCTTCAGTGCTTGGTACCTTGAACACAGGAAGCTTTGGTGCATTAACACTTGAGAATTCAGGCAACTTTGGCACGCCTGTCAGGCAGTAGATAGGTGGCTTTGGCAAGTGAGTGCCAAAGCACAGGCTGCTTGACAACTGCCCTAGGCTGCTTCAGATTCCCATTGCACTTGAGCCGAGGCTGATCCTCCCACCTACGTGCCCATACACTGCCATGGGCAGACCACAGTGCAAAGGAAATAACATGAAAAATCAAATGCAAGAAAATCCAGCTGGAGCACCCAGTCCTACAATGAATACATCTAGCTAAAACATAGAAGAATCAGAACATCAAATTGAAGCTATGAGCAATGCAACCCTGACCAACCTACTGGTAGAATGTGCAGGAAAACAACAAAGGACCCATAATCGTGTGGATGCTGCTATCACTAAACTAGAACTAATAGATAAGAAATTGGACAGAGTTCAAAGAGAGTTAATAGATTTGAAGGAGAGTGAAAAAAAGAAGACATCATAAATCAGCTGGCCATGCTAAATGAAGACATAAAGAAATGGAAGGAAGAATTCCAAGAATCATCAAGATAATCAGAAAATGAGGTGAAAAGGGAGCTGGACAGAGGGATGGAAATTATACATAGAAAAGTATAAAATGCAAACCTAATTGAACAAACCCAAAACTCTCTAGAAGCCCTCAAGAATAGAGGCAGCCAGTGGAGGATAGAAACTGATCTGGAAGACAAGATAGAAGAAACAGTTCAAGAGTTCAAAAATTTCAGTAAGTTCAAAAGTTCCTATGAACAGAACATGAGGGAATTGTGGGATACACTTAAACGTCCTAATATCAGAATCATTGGAATACCAGAAGGAGAAGAAATTCAGACCAAAGGCATAGAGAACTTATTAAGCAAGATAATTGAAAAAAACTTCCCCAGTCTCTTAAAAGAAAGGCCCATCAAGATACAAGAAGCCAACAGAACTCCAAATAGACTGGACCAAAGGAGAAACTCTCCAAGACATATTGTCATTAAGACTCTAAACATTGACACCAAAGAGAAAATCCTAAAAGTAGCTAGGGAAAAAGAGCACACCACTTTTTTTTTTTTTAATTTTTATTTTATTATTTATTTGAGAGCGACAGACAGAGAGAAAGACAGATAGAGGGACAGAGAGAGAATGGGCGCGCCAAGGCTTCCAGCCACTGCAAACGAACTCCAGACGCATGCACCCCCTTGTGCATCTGGCTAACGTGGGACCTGGGGAACCGAGCCTCGAACCGGGGTCCTTAGGCTTCACAGGCAAGCACTTAACCGCTAAGCCATCACTCCAGCCTGAGCACACCACTTTTAAAGGTAACCCCATCAGAATTACGTCAGACTTCTCAATGGAAACCCTGAAAGCTAGAAGGGCCTGGAATGAAACTCTCCAAACTCTAAGAACCTATGGCTTCCAATCCAAACTACTCTACCCAGCAAAAGTATCCCTCATAATAGATGGTGAAAGAAAAACTTTCCATGACAAAACTCAGCTTTACAATTACATGAGCACAAAACCAAACCTAGAGAGAAGAGAAGAAACAAATAATCAAGCTCAAATGCCTACAAGAAGCAAATCACAATAATCAAATTCAGACTAGGCACAAAAAACTTCAAATCTCATGAAAATACCAACACACATCTATCACCACAATATGGCAGGGATCAAATCAAATCTCACAGTCATTACCATAAATGTTAATGGCCTTAATTCACCCATCAAGAGACACAAGCTAACAGGATGGATCAAAAAAATTAGACCCCTCAATCTGTTGCCTTCATGAAACCCACTTCACCACTGAAGACAGACACCTCCTCAGGGTGAAAGGGTGGAAAACAATATTCCAAGCAAATGGGAATAAGAAACAAGCAGGTGTAGCTATATTAATATCAGATAAAATAGACTTCAAAGCAAAAATAATCAAAAAAGACAAAGAAGGCCACTTCCTACTTATCAAGGGAATGAACCATCAGGAGGATATTACAATCGTAAATCTATGTGCACCAAACACAGGGGCACCACAGTTCATAAAACAAAACCTACTTGACAATAAAACAGAAATAACCACCAACACCATCATAGCTGGGGACTTCACTACACCATTATCAGTAATAGACAGATATGGGCTGGAGAGATGGCTTAGTGGTTAAGCACTTGCCTGTGAAGCCTAAGGACCATGTTTCAAGGCTTGATTCCCCAGGACCCACGTTAGCCAAATGCGCAAGGGGGTGCAGGTATCTGGAGTTCATTTGCAGTGGCTAGAAGCCCTGGCACACCCACTCTCCTCTCTCTCTCTCTCTCTCTCTCTCTCTCTCTCTCTCTCTCTCTCTCTGTGTGTGTGTGTGTGTGTACCTCTTTCTCTCTCTCTCTCTCTCTCTCTGTCACTCTCAAATAAATAAATAAAAATAACCAAAAAACTTTTTTTTAAAGTAATAGACAGATCATCCAAACAGAAATTCCACAGGGAAGTAAGAGAGCTCAACAAAACCATAGATCACTTAGACCTAATGGATATCTACAGAACTTTCCATCACAAATCCACAGACTACACATTCTTCTCAGCAGCCCACGGAACATTCTCTAAAATAGACCATATACTGGTCACAAAAACTGCCTCCATATATTTAGGAAGATTGACATAATTCCCTACATGATATCAGATGACAATGCTATATTGATAGAAATCAACAACAAAAGACTGACCAAGAGCCCCAACGGCACCTGGAAACTGAACAGCACACTTTTAAACAATAAATGGATAGTGGATGAAATAAAAAATGAAATTTCAAAATTTCTGGAATTGAATGACAACGAGAACACATCGTACCAAAACTTATGGGACACAATGAAGGCGGTCCTCAAGGGAAAATTTATAGCACTCAATGCCTTCATAAAAAACACAGAAAGATCCCAAATCACTAACCTAACCATCCACCTAAAGGCACTGGAAAGACAAAAAAAAATCCAACCCAAAGAGCTCCAGAAGGAAATAAATAATGAAAATCAGAGCAGAAAATAATGAATTGGAAATCAAGGAAACAATTAAGACAATTGACAAAACAAAGAGCTGTTTCTTTGAAAAAATAAACAAGATTGACAAACCCCTGGCCAATTTGATCAAGCAAAAAATGGAAAAGCTTCAAATTAATAATATTCAAAATGAAAAGGGAGAGATCACAACAGACATAAGTGAAATTGGGAGAATCATCAGGACTTCTTTCAAAAACCTCTGCTACACAAAACTGGATAATGTGGAGTAGATGAATAAATTCCTGGACACATACCATCTTTCAAAGCTAAACTAAGAGCAGATTAATCACTCAATGAACCCATCCCACTCATAGAGATTGAAAAAGTAATAAAAAACCTCCATAAAAAGAAGAATCCAGGACCAGATGGCTTCTCAGTTGAATTCTATCAAACCTTCATGGAAGAACTCAAACCAATCTTCCTCAAACTGTGCCACACAATTGGAAAACAGGGAAAGTTACCCAACTCCTTTTATAAAGCTAGTATCACCTAATTCCAAAACCAGACAGAGATGCCACAAGAAAAGAAAACTACTGGCCTATCTCCCTGATGAACTTAGATGCAAAGATCCTGGGCAAAATCCTCGCAAACCGAATCCAAGGAAGTGAAAGATCTATAAAACAAAAACATAAAACTACTCAAAAAAAATAGAGGAGGACTTGAGAAAATGGAAAGACCTCCCATGCTCCTGGATAGACAGAATTAACATTGTGAAGATGATAATCTTACCAAAGGCAATATACAGATTTAATGCAATTGCAATAAAAATCCCTACAGTGTTCTTCAAAGAGATAGAAAAAAATGATCTCAAATTTCATATGGAAAGGCAGAAGGCCTCGCATATTCAAACATATCCTCAGCAAAAGAAATATTTCTGGAGGCATCACTATACCTGATCTAAAGCTATATTACAAAGCTATAGTAATAAAAACAGCATGGTACTGGCATAAAAACAGGAGTATAGACCAATGTAACAGACTGGAGGACCCGGACTTTGGGCAAATCAACTATAGCTACTTGATATTCGACAAAGGCCCAAACAATATAGGCTGGAGAAAGGATAGCCTCTTCAACAAATGGTGCTGGACAAACTGGATAAGCATAGGCAGGAATCTGAAACTTGATCCACACATTTCACCATGCACTACACTCAAATCCAAATGGATCAAAGACCTCCACATAAGACCAGAAACTCAAATACTACGGGAGGAAATTTAGGAAATACTTTGCATGATATAGGAATGGAAAAAGACTTCCTGCACAAAACCCCAGTAGCTCACAATCTTAAACAGTCACTCAACCAATGGGATCACATGAAGCTGAAGAGTTTCTTTACAGACAAGCATACAATAAGCAAAGCCAATAGATTACCCACAGAATGGGAGAAAATATTTGCAGGATATCCAACTGATGAAAGCCTAATTTCTAGAATCTACAAAGAACTCAAAATTCTAAACAATAAGAAGTCAAACACCCCACTCACAAAATGGGGCAAAGAGCTGAACAGGCAGTTCACAGAGGAAGAAATACAAATGGCAAACACACACTTAAGAAAATGTTCATCATCCTTAATCATCAGAGAAACGCAATTTAAAACAACTATGAGGTTCCACCAATAAGGATAGCAAACATCAAAAAAAATCAAATGAAAATAAATGCTGGCGAGGATGTGGAGAAGTAGGAACACTTATCCACTGTTGGTGGGAATGTAAGATGGTACAACCACTTTGGAAAGAAATCTGAAGACTCCTGAAAAAGCTGACTATAGAGATTCCAACAGACCCAGTTATTCCCTTACTGGGCATCTACCCTAAAACCTTCAAACCACAGGACAGAGAGCTTTGCTCAACCATGTTTGTAGTGGCTCAATTCATAATAGCTAAGAGCTGGAATCAACCCAGATGTCCATCATTAGAAGAATGGATAACAAAGATGTGGTATATCTACACAATGGAATTCTATACAGCAGTAAGGAAAAATGACACAATGTAATTTGAGGAAAAATGGTTGAACCTGAAACAGATCATTCTTAGTAAATTTACCCAATCACAGAAACAAAATTGCCACATAGTATCACTCATCTACAGCACCTAACCTGAATCTACCCAAGATACCTTACATATCCAGCAAGCATCTCGTGGACTAGACACTAGGATGGATGGGGATGGAGGGGAGGACATTGAAGGGGTGGTAAACACAAATCTAGACTCCAACAGCAATGGTACCATAAATTTCTACATCCTAAAAGGCAGGCCAAATGGCTGAACCTTCACCAGGTCCTTACAGGGAACACCTGAACCACAAGACACTGGAGAGGGTAGGATCATGGCTAACCTTAATCTTCTACATCTTCCCTCCCTCCCCCTCTCTCTCTTCTCTCTAACTCTTGTATATTAGTTATCTTTTTCCTCATTTTCTTAGTGGGCACTGACCTGTAACTCTCAGTACCAGCATGGGGATATCATCCACAATGAGATTTTGATCAAAGAGACCCACAAGGTTTCCTAAAAGAATGACAGACTTCTGTCAGAGTACTTGATGACCCACAAAAGGTTAGTGGTAAGACCCTATTGCTGAAGACTCCATATGCAACTGACACGTAATATGGAATGGCATGGCTGGAAGCTGGAAGAGAGTCAGTCCCCAGACAGTCAGTGCATCTAGTGCCTGAAGGTGCTACATGGGTGACTGGGGGAAAATGACCAATATCTGTCCAAGCAACTCATGGTCCAACCTACTTATCAGCACATGACCTGTTGTGATGCCCATACAAGTGCAACAGTGGCACACAGCCATGGTTGCTAACCAACAGCTCTTGATTTGTCTAACTGATCCACTGAATGGACTGGAACCCATAGCTGGAGCTGGGAAACAAGTCAGAACTAGAACTATATCCAAAAAATGAGCTCACTCTCCATTATCAAGCTCCTACCAAACATGGGCTACAAGATGGCCTACACCTATTAAATTCTCTCTAAAATAATAATGCTTATCCCATTTATCTGGTCCTTACTTCATTCTCTGTTAGAGAATTTGCTTCTCTTGTTCAGATCTGGAGGAAAGAATCAGCCCATCACAACTCAAAAAGGCCCCAGCTCAAACCTAGGGTAATTGAGGAAATGAGAAAAAGTGCTGCTTTCTTGCTGAACCTGGTACCAGCACAAAGGTAAAGGAGATAGACACAGAGAACACTCAACTCCTACTGAACCAGATATCCCGAGACACAGAGGCTCCCAGGACTCAGCACTGAAGGAGACCCAAAACAAACCCAACACGGATCAGGGAAATTTGTGGAAGAGGGGGCAGAAAGAATATTAGGGCAACAGGTGGGTCATAATGGACAGAGATATTGCCTCTTACCCATAACCAATGATTAACCCCACAATGTACAATCCATATTCCCCAATGAGAAGGGTCCCTGCAGAGCGGGGAGGACAGGGTAGAGGCTAATGATGGTACCACATGACTGTGTACATAATAAAAAATGAAATTTAAAAACAAACAAAATTAATTTATGAAAAATAACTTCTGGGATAACAGGATCATATAGAATATTCCTTTTTTAAAAAAAGAAACTTTTTTGGTTCATTTTTATTTATTTATTTGAGAGTGACAGGAGAGAGAGGCAGATAGAGAAACAGAGAGAATGGGCGTGCCAGGGCTTTCAGCCAGTGCAAACGAACTCCAGACGCTTGCGCCCCCTTGTGCATCTGGCTAACGTGGGTCCTGGGGAATCGAGCCTCAAACCAGGGTCCCTAGGCTTCACAGGCAAGTGCTTAATTGCTAAGCCATCTCTCCAGCCAGAATATTCCTATTTTATAGCTTTATTTCATGCCGTATAATTAATTGAGATTCATTTATGATGTAGTGTGCATCTATAGTTCATTCATTTTATTTTTGACTAGCTTTCTTTTATATCCATTCACCTATTGATGGATATTTGGTTCATGTGAAGTTTCTAGCTACTATAAATTTATATGTTATGTAGAATATTTTGTGTGGATGTGTGATTTCACTTAGGCAAATATCTAATTATGGAAAAGTTAAAACATATTATCCATAGACATTTAAACTTTTGCTTTTTGTGGTATTGAGGAATGAATCTTGGGCTGTGTACATGCTAGGAAAATGATCTACCATTCCCAACCCTGTTTTTACTTTTGTTTTGTAACAGAGTCTCACGAAGTTGCTTAGGCTGGCCCTGAACTTTTTCTGTAGCACAGGTAGGCCTCAAATGTAAAATTTGGATTTTTCCCAATTTCTTTAAAAAAATCAAACTTCCCAACTTATTTCATATTCCTACAAGCAGTGTAGGAGACTTCCAGTTTTCCCACATTCTCACTAAAAGTTGATCCTTTTGGCCATTCCAGAATTTGTTTAATGGTAACTTCATTGTGGCTTTAGTCCACATTTATCTAATAACTTATGTTAAGCATTGCCTCATGAGCCTATTTGACATCTGTGTGTAAAAGTCTGCAATAATTGGGCTGTAGAGATTTCTTAGTGGTTAAGCACTTGTCTGCAAAGCCTAAGGACCAAGGTTGGGTTCCCCAGGACCCACATAAGCAAGATAAACAAGGTGGTGCATGCATCTGGAGTTCATTTACACTGGCTAGAGGCCCTAGTACACCTATGCTCTCTCTCTCTTTCTCTCTTTCAAATAAATACATAAATAAAATATTTGTATAAAGTCTGCAATAGTTGTGTTATCTTGAAGAATTGACTTGGATATAGAATAATCATCTTTATTCACTGGCAATATTCCTTAATCTGTTTTTTTTTTTTGTTGTTATTTTAATCAGCCTAGCATACTTTTCCTTATGGTCACCTATTTGTGTCTTTATATTTACATTTCTTGAAAGAGCTTCTATTTTTATCTAATATAACAATGTCTAAATTTTCACAATGGCATTGATATTTAAAATAATTACTGGGCTGGAGAAATGGGGTAGCAGTTAGGCACTTGCCTGTGAAGCCTAAGGACCTTGGTTTGAGGCTCGATTCCCCAGGACCCACGTTAGCCAGATTCACAAGGGGGTGCACACATCTGGAGTTCATTTGTAGTGGCTGGAAGCCCTGGAGCACCCATTCTCTCTCTCTCTCTCTCTCTCTCTCTCTCTCTCTCTCTCTCTCTCTCTCTGCCTCTTTCTCTCTCTGTCTGTCACTCAAATAAATAAATAATGAACAAAAATTATAAAAAAATAAATATTTTAAAAAATAATTACTGATATGCTTAGGTTTAAGCTATCACCCCACTATTTTTTGTCCTATCTGTTCTCTTTTTATCTCTTTTGGATTAATTAAGTATTTTTATTAAATGTTATATCCTTGATAAAATTACTTTGTTTTACTATCATGCACTACTTATAGACAATAATGGGTTTCATTATGACATTTTCATACATGTACATATTTCCATCATATTCACACCAGACCATTATTTTCTCTTATTCCCCTCCCATTCCTGCTGATGTTTGTCTTCCCAACTAGTTCCCTTTTCCCTTTCCCTGTTTTTTTTTTTTATTTGTTCATGTGTTTGTGAGTGTGTGTGTCTCTGTGTTGCGGTAAATTTAATTGGGGTTATTTATAGGAGCACAGGCAACTTACCAAGGGATACACCATTGCAAAAACATTTTTCTTCCATTCTCCAGCAACCAATAGCTCCTTAAGTCAGGGTGGTATAACATAATAAACCCCTCCCCCAGAAATTTATGACTGCCTATAAATCCTCAAGGATGGGCATGGCCACATGAGCCCCTCCATCCTCCATGACTGAATGTTGATAGGCCCCATCTTTTGCAGGCCTTGTGCAGGTATTCATAGCTTCTGAGAGTTCAAGAGTGCAATACCATATCATATTCAGAAGAGAGTGTTCACAACGCTCCACCCCTTCTTCCTGTTCTTACATGCTATTTTGTCCCCTATTCCACTATGTTTTGTGAGCTTTGGAAGGTATGATGTAGATGACACATGCATTCAACAGACACTTACTTTCAGTACTTTGATGAGTTATGAGTCTCTGGAATAACCACCACCCATCTTAAAAAGAAGTTTCTTCTGCCAAACTGACAGCAACACTAATAAATGGACACAAACCTAAAGATTTAGAAGGTGTTTTGATATTGTTGCCATTTATGTGTGTTTTTATTTCTCTTCAGCATGGAGGATTGCTGCCATTTAAATAAAGAGCATCAGAAGCTTCTCCACTAGGGCCTATGAGCTCCCTGGCTGTGGAATTTTCACCAGATTTACAGTACCAGATGTGAACTCCCTCCTGTGAACTGGGCCTCAAGTTCAATCAGAAACCATAACAAACACCAGTGGACACCACTTGCCTGGCAGGCCAGTAGTATAGCATGTAGGTTTTTCTTAGCTGAGTAAGACTGGTGATGACAATTTCCCCCAGCAGCCTGCACAACACCTTTCAGAAATATGACAGCTAGACAGTAGAAAGGAAGCTTTCAACCCAGTTCCAGCTTTATTTCTAAGAGTGCTGAAACAAAACATGTGGTTTCTTCAACAATAGGGTCTTTCTTATTATCTAGTTCTAGTTGACAACGAGGAGTAGTGGCAGCAGCCTGTATTGCCTTGGGAAACTCAGGAGATTGATGGCCACATTGTTGAATTATTATCACAGAATTGTTTTCTATTTTGATAATTTCTGTGGATTCATAGTATACACCTTCAATTTCTCTCTGACATCAACTAAAGTATACAATCCTTACTAAAGTATATTTGTGTATCTCTCCTTCAGGTCACTGTGCATGTATATTCCTGGTTTAGATTATAATACATTATTAATGTTTTAATGTAGCTCATACACTTTAATGTGGAATATGTACATAATACACAGTCTACTATCTTCACTATATTCTAGTGCACATTCACATTTTTGAGCAATTGTAAGTACTATCTATCTGCAGAATATTTTCATCACCTCACACTGAACTTTGTACCCATTAAAAAATAATCACCATCCTGTTCACCCTTCAGCTCCAACTTTTTGTCTCTGAATTTCTATAACTTAGGTACTTCATATAAGCAAAATCATACAGTAATTGTCCTTCTGTGTCTGAATTTATTTCTCTTAGCATGCTATTTTCAAGGTTCATCTCTGTTTTAGCAGGCATCAGAATTTCATTCCTTTTAAAACCTAAATAATAATCAATAGACATTTGGTTTGCTTCTAATTTTGGGCCATTGAAAATCTTACTGCTATTATCATTGGTGCACAAGGATTTGTTCAAGTTTTAGCTTTTACGTTGCACATTTTTTCCAGTATTTAAGTAGAGTATCTTTTTCTAGTTGCTGGACTTAAAGATAGTTCCATGAAAAACAGATAATTGCCTTTATAAGATTTAAATAAAATTATAAATTGTAATTGTAATTTAAATGATTATTTTTAAAATCTTAAATATTTACTAATGATGTGTTCTGAACTCTGCCTTCTTTTGTGAAAATTCATATTTCTAAAGCTATATTTCTAAAGGTTAACCATTTATTCTTACAGTTGACCTTTAGAATAAAATTGTCAACTTCCAGAAAAGAAGTCATTTAGGATTAAGAATTGAATTTCAGGCTACATAAAACATAACTTAGAGAGAAAAGGGAGAAAATATTCAGTCTTTTCATCTTGTGATATGTCAAAATTTCCCATTTATTTACATTTTCTTTTCAACACAGCAAGAAAATATTTATAATTTTATGTATTCTGTTTCTACATATTCATTTTAAGATAGTATTTTAACTGGCATATACTCATTGTCTCATGTTATCTCTTCTTGCATTTAATGATATTTTCCTTCCAATAAATGGATGTTTATAATATCATGTTATATTTATATATTTATAGTGAATATGTATAACAAAATTTCACTTAGAGTTATTCATGCCACTTCAAAATAATTACTTTGAGCATTATCTACATTTATTTTACAAAATTTACTGTATTAATAAAAAGTTCCCAAATAGGATAGGAGAACCCAGTAGGTGAAGTGCTTGTCACACAAGCATGAGTACTTGAACTCAAATGCCCAACACACACATACAATTTTAGGCTTAGTGGCATACACCTATAATCCTAGCACTAACAAATAGAGAACAGGGATCCTTAGGGCTCATTGTCTAGCCAATATTACTGAATCAATGATCTCTAGTTTCACCGACAAACCATATCTCAAAAATAGTTCCAAACTGCTGATCTATAAAAGCAATGAACATACAGATATTATCTATTGTTCTTGAATTTACAAATTTGTAAAAGAGACTTCCTTTACAAAAGATATAGTCTGTTGACTATAATAACAGGTGATATTAAGGACATATATATGAGAAAGTCTTCAACTTTTTAGTGTCCCATTAAATGTTTAATTTTAGCAAATGTTTTTTTCTGCAGCTGATTTGTTATGTACATAATTATATTACACATGTATATGTACTTTATTATTCCTCTATTTCTGAGATAAGGCCTATTTACTACAATATGTTATTTTGTATTATATTGCTATATACTCTTAGGGTTTTCTTTAAGGTGCAAATGTGTATTATCAAGTTTAGGGAAGCAAACCAAAAGGAAACTTTATCCACAAATAATGTTAAGGAAGAAGACTTATAAGAAACATAATAACCTTCTTACACAGCAAAATTAAAGATATTCTTTGTAGCAGTATTCTTACTTTAAGTCATTAGGTGCCATGTTCCTTAATATTGTGGTAATTAGCACAAAAACTATGATTTGCAGATAAGAGAGTCAGTGTAAAAATTGGAATATTAAGTGAAAATCTTAAATAGAGAATTAAAGCCATTTTTAGGTTACTAATACAATCCTCACTTTAATACCCACATTAACCTATTCATAGATTCTGGGAACAGTAGAAGTGTCAAAAATTGTTTCAGAGCTAGAGAAATGGCTTAGCAGTTAAGGTGCTTGACTATGAAGCCTAAGGACACACGATCAATTGTCCATGTCCAACATAAGCTGGATGCACATGGTGGCGCATGTGTCTGGAGTTCATTTGCAGTGGCTAGAGGCCCTGATGTGCCCATTCTAATTCTTTTCCTCTCTCCCTCACCCCTCTCTCTGTCTCTAGTAAATAATAAAAAACAATTATTTCAAATCTTCAGAATATATATTTTGAACTATATTCTCCCAAAATTATGGCTCATAAAGACTATTGAGAAATTTTCTACAATTGAAAAACTAACCAATTCCATCTTCTAATCATCACCATAAGTATACCTTTATCCATTCTTTCTGGTGCTGTGTCGATTTTCTGGGAAGGGTGTGTGTGTGTGTGTGTGTGTGTGTGTGTGTGTGTGTGTGTGTGTTCAATCTGTATATCCCTATGGCCAACAACACATTAAATATTCTACAAAATAAATTAATAGAACAAATGTAGCATAATATGTGGATGCCAGAAATAGCTAAAAATTAAATGTGTGACATGGCAGCAATGGAAGCAACTGGACGACAATTTTGGGTCCTATAAAATGAAAAGCTTAGAGCTGGAGAGATGGCTTAGCAGTTAAGTACTTGCCTGTGAAGCCGAAGGACCCCGATTCGAGGCTCGATTCCCCAGGAACCATGTTAGCCAGATGCACAAGGGGGTGCAAGCATCTGGAGTTTGTTTGCAGTGGCTGGAAGCCCTGGTGCGCCCATTCTCTCTCTCTCTCTCTCTCTCTCTCAATCTCTCTCTTTCTCTCTCTCTCTCTTTCTCTCTCTCTGTCTCCCCCCCCGTCTGTAGCTCCCAAATAAATAAATAAAATAAACAAAAAATATTTATTTTAAAAAATGAAAAGCTTATCCAGGCATAGTGGTACATGTCTTTAATTCCAGCACTTGGAAGGCAGAGGCTGATAGATCACCATGAATTTGAGGCACCCTGAGAATACATAGTGAATTCCAGGTCAGCTTGTGCTACAGTGAGACCTTTACTAGAGAAAACAAAAACAAACAATAAAAAAAGCTTCATCATTTGTCTGGGCTTTAATGTTATGTTAAGCATGTGCATTGAATTTATCCAAAGTTGGTGCCAATTTTTATACGGATAATTTAGGAATGCTTCTCTTGATAATCTGAGTGTGATCATTGGAAAATGAAGTTGTAGGTATAATATCTGTTGAGTTTACATAAACCATTAATAGTTCACTTGCATGATTTCACTATATGTGACCAAAATAATCTTTCTGAATGGGTACCTAATTTCTAATAGGCTAATATGTAAAGGCAAGTTAGGCTCATTGCAAATTTGATAAGTACACATATTTCCCATAAACATCCTGCCACTAGACATGTGTAACTTCCTCCAAATCAGTATCCCACAGCAGTTTATCATAATTGGTGAACTGAACTGACACATCATTATAACCCAGAATCCATAGTTTATATTAGGGTTCAGTTGGTAGTGTACATTGTGTTACTTTGGCTAAATATATAATGCCATATGTTCACCATGTCATTGTACAAAGTAGTTTCATTGCCTTGATAGTTGTATTTGAACTTCTATTCATCTCTCCTCCCCAATGCTTTTCAGTCACTCATCTTTTTATTGTCTCCCTAGTTTTGCTTTTTGAAGAATATCATATGGCTGGAATCACACAGTTTGCAATCTCTCTGAACCCTCTGAACACTTTTTTTCACTCCACATCTAACATTTATGTTTTCTTTATGTCTTTTCATGACTTGAAAACATAATGAGTGTTTTTGGAAGAGTTATAATTCATGGGCCAAGACCCAGGCTGTAGAAAAGGATTTGTTAAAACCCTTATTTTTCTGTTGGATTTTCCCTGCTCTTTTCTACCACTCAAGCTCAATCATGTATAGGAAACCCCATGTACTCTTAGGAAACACCATGTACTCCGTGTCCATGAGTGTACCAAGTTTGTTATATCTAGAACATAGCATTACACGGCCCTAATTTTCATTCTTCTATGCTTATATTCTTTCCAACATCTTTTGTGTAAGTTTCCTTGAGCTTGGAGTGTGTGGTTTAGATGTCATATTTAAGGCCAATCACAAACAGTCACTTATTCTTGGTAACTTTGTCATCTGAGAATCTTTGTAATTACCTCTGCCCTCTGCATAAAGAAACTTCTGTGTTTGAGGCTGTGAGAAGTACCACAAATTATGAGAACAAATGGGTACTTAGAAGGTAGTTTGACATACTGTGCAATTAGCATAATTGCAATATTAGCTTCCCCATTTGGGCCTTAGTCTCTAGCCTCAGAGTATGGCCCAATTTACAGTATTAGACATGATTTCCCACCTGTACAACCGGCCTCAATCCAATCAGAGAATATGTTTTTTATACTCCCATAACTCTCTTGCCACTATTGCACTGGTGAAAACATCATGATTTGTGAAGTACCCAGGGTCTGCAGCTGGGTATAATTGTTAATTCTTTTTTTCCCCCAAGCAGCTTGCATAACACATTCTGGCAAGAAGAAAGGTAGCTGGTAGGGAATAAGCTTCCAATTTAGTTCCAGCTGGGTTTCTTTACTTCCTACAACCAAAGTATGTGGTATCTTCAGGAATAGGGACTTACTATATGGTTTGGGTTGGCAACAGGAACATTGCCAATAGCCAATATTGTTTTAGGCCTCTGTGTCCCTTTTGACCAAAAACTCATTGGGAATTATATCATCCCTTGCACAGGGATTTTTGATTAATACTCTTTGACTGCTGGAAGCATCTGGCTGGCTGTAGAAGCCAGGAAGTTAAAAAGGGTGGCATGGCAGGGGATTGGATTATGTAGAGGGATAGAACACACACAACATGAAAGCAGAAGTGGGTAATACTGGGAACGAAAGGTTTAAGCAGGGATAAGAACAGGGGGATGAAGAAGAGCTGGGGATGGTGGTTTCCCACCATCTTCATGAACCAAAATTAAGGACATATGAATAAGTCATATGGCAAACTACTACTTGGTAATCCAACATAAAATATGTTTTTAAGTGATTATGCTTTACTATTAAAGAACTACCAAATATTTTCCAAAAGTGGATATATGTACCAATTCACATTCCAAGCAACAATGTATGTATTTCCTGTTCCTTTGAAAGTTAACATTAGTTATTTTCCATTTATTTGTTGAAGTTTTTCTCATGAATAAAATGGTATCTCTGTGTTATTTGCATTTCTCAAATATCTGATAATGCTAATCATCTTTTATGTGCTATTTATTATTTATAAATTTCCTTCAAGAAAAATATATGCACGTTATTTGCTTATTTTATTAATTTATTTTTTGTGGTTTTTGGAATAGAATCCAGGGCTTCACATATACTAGGAAAGCACTCTATCACTAAACTATATCTCTAGTCCCTGACCCATTTAAAAAATTGTATTATTTGTCTTTGCATTATTGAGTTGTTTATATTACCTGAATACTAGATCCTTAGCAGATATTTGGCTTACAACAGTTCCTATAATTTGTGGGTTATGTTTTTACTGTCCTCACAGTATTCATTGGTACACAGACATGTTTTTCAATTGAAGTTTAATTAACCTTTTTTCCCTTGTGTTGTTTTTGCTTTTGATATCATATGCAAGAAACATTTTTTTTTCCAGTCAAATGTCATAAATATTTCTACTTTTTTGCCCTGTAAGGGCTTTTTAGCACCTATATTTAGATTAGTGTTTACATATGTTGTGAAATATACATATCAATTCCTTCTTTTGAAAGAGAGTTTCAGTTAGTACCATTTGACAATAAAAAGAATTATTTCCTCCATAAAGTGGTTTTGGCACAGTTGTTGAAAAATCAATTAACCATAAATAAAAGGTTTAGTTCTCGATTTTCAATGGTAATTCAATGATCTCTCAATGTTTCCACATTCTGATGCACACAATCTTGGATACTGTAGTTTTGTTGTAAATTAGAAATGAGAAAATATTGTCTTCCTACATTGTTCTTTATCAACACTAAGATTGACATCCAAAATCTCATTTATTTACATATGAAATTCAACATTAGTTCATCCATTTCTGACAAAAAAGGTCGTTAGAATTTCAATAGGGACTGCATTGAGTCTGTAATTCAATTCAGAGTTTTGCCAACCTTAAATAATGTTAAGTCTGCCAATCTATGAATACTGTATATGGTTCAATTTAGGACTACTTTAATTTATGTGTTCTGATTATCATTGTTCAGTACTGTGCATTTGCGGTTAGATTTATTCTGTAGTGTTTTATTATTTTTATACTAATACAAATCAAATTTATTTTATCATTGTTCATTGCTAGTGTTTAGAAATGCAAATAATTTTACATATTAATCTCATATCTTGAAACTTTGCTAAAGTCATAAATGGATAGTCTGGGGAGAGGATGTGTCCCCTCATGCTGGGGCATCATTGTTCTGTATGAAGAACAACTAGAAGCCCTCTATATTCCCTAGCAAGGGAAATTTTCATACCTTAGAAGGAGGGCAGGAATCATATCACACAATATTAACCTGATTCAAGCTCTGTGAGTTAGGCAGGGCCATCAATTTTATCATAGGACATTGAATTCAAGCAGACAAAAAGACATGATTATTGGCCCAAGGTATTGCTGAAACTCTAATGGAGAAGGGAAAACTCAAAATTATATATGGCCCTGTGGCACCAGTATAATGGAAGAAAAGTGTCCAAAATTTTAACCAGTTCTCCAACAGATGAGAAGGCTGAGATCCTAAACCAGATAGGAATATTTGTAGTTGGGCAGGCTAGTGGCCAAAGCACCATAGGACAATGATAGTGTGGTGATTTGAATTAGGTGTGTCCCATTAATTTATGTCTTGAATGCTAGGGACCCAGATGATGGCAATCAGGGAATTACAGCCTCTTAGGGGTGGTTTGTTGTTGGGGGCAGGCTATGGGTGTTATAGACAGCTTCAACCTTACTGGTGTTTGGCACACTCTCCAGATGCTGTTGTCTACCTGATGTTGGCCAATAGGTGATGTCCAGCTTCTGCTCATGTTTTGCTTATCATGGAGCTTTCCTAGAGTCTGTAAGCCAAAATAAACCCTTTCCTCTTGCCAATCAGTTCCAAAAGGCCACAATCAAGTTTCTAGAAGCAACAATTGATGGAAATAGATGGCAATCAAAGGCAGCCATGGTTGCATAGGAGAAGATCAGATTCCTACCAGTGAGCAAGCCAAGCTCTACAAGAGATTCAGATAACATAACACTTAGACAGTAACCTGAAAGACTCAAGGACTTTGTGATGACAAAAGACATATGGAAAGAAGAGAAGATTCATGACTCACAGTATTTACATTAGCCAACAGGACTCTGTTTTTAACAAACTTTGGCCAACTGGCCTTTTGATGGACCCTTTCACCCTAGTGGATAGGGAAGGAAGAGAACTGAACACACCACAACACTACTATATGAGGACAAATGTGGCCAAAATTTTACCAGTTTTCCTAGGAAGAATGAAAACTGGTGAGGGTTAGGGGTAAAAAAAAAAAAATGGTAGTTTGTAGGCAAGTTTGTTCCTAGAAGCTATCCAAGGGCATCAGAGTCAGCATATGACTGCAGCTAAGGATTCAGAATTGAGTAGCATGTGGGCATGTGTGAAGCTTAAAGAATTCCCCAAACCCTTAGTAGGAAGGCAAACTAGTCACTATGAATCCTTGAGTCAGTGGGACCAGGGAGAGACAAGGTAGTTAAAATTTCACGTTGTTCCCCAGCAAGCTGGAATGCTGGTAACCAAAAGCAATATGAAATTATTGTTCTAAGACAAATTGGTGCTGATAAGAACTCCAATAAAACAGTGTATAAATGGAATGGTACCCTTCCTTTGGCTCTTACATTCTTTCTGCCACTCTTCCACAATGGACCTGAGCCTTGGAGGGTGTGATAGAGATGTTTCAGTGCTGGACACTCCTCTGCCCATTCTTCTCAGCACTATGTTACTTTTGGGTCATCCCAGTGGAAATAGCCATCTGAGAAGAGAAGCTTCTCTAACCATAAGTGAGAATAGCATTAATATATGAATATGAATATTAAGTACAGTGTTTTCAGAACAATTTGGTGAGAGTAATATATGTATTTATCCAGAAAGAAGCAGGCTTATACCCCTAAGGCTCATGACCTTCCCTGTCATAGGCTTTTCATTAGGTTTGCAGTACCAAGCATGCATTTCCTCCCATAGAGTGGCCCTTTAGTCCAATTAAAGAGCAGTTGGTTTCCAATAGAGCAGACATGCCTCTATTGCACTTGTTTAGTCATTTGGTCTGTCTGGCCAAACTTAAGGCTTCCAATGTCCACTATTTTCACCATTGATGATTTCTGTCTCCCATAAGGCTGTGTACAAGGCAGCTTTTTCCAACTTTCAGCTGGCTGGGTTATAGGGAGAAGTTTTTCTGGTCAGCACCAGCTTGATATCTCAGTGACTTTGCCAAATAGGCATGTAAAGTTTTCAGCAATAGGGTCTTGCCATCTCTTTCTCATGAGAAACCAAGGGCCTTGGCAATAGCATGTAATGTTTTGGAGGCAACAGGGACATTCTTGGCCAACAACTCAATGAAAGGTATCCCATGCCTGGCACTGAAACTTTTCTAGTAAAAATATATGGCTTTTGCATATGCCATTATTCAAAACAGTATATTTTCATATGTCTGATTCAGAATATCTTGAATTTTGTTTGACCCTCCCCCGCCTTATTTTATACAATCTCTTCCCCTGACTTCACTTAGCCCTTTCCACTCCCTGTAATCTGTTCTTCTACCTATATATATACAACACCATCCCCTTAAGGCCTTCCCTCTCCTCACTTCCTTATATAATTTTTGTAGAGTATGGGCCTCTGCTACTGATTTCTGGTTCCAGCTCGCACACAAGTCTATACATTTGTAGCTAGGATCCACATATGAGAGACAACATGTGACGTTTGGCTTTCTGAGCCTGTGTTACCTCACTTACTATAATTCTTTCCAGATCGATCCATTTCCCTATGAATTTCATTTTCTTTACTACTGACTAGAATCCATTGTGTAAATGTACCACATCCTTATTATTCATTAATCTGTAGATGAACATATAGGCTGGTTCTATTTCCTAGCTATTGTGAATAGAGCAGCAATAAACATGGTTGTGAAAGTATCTCTAAGGCAATGAGAAGAGCCATTAAGATATATGCCTAGGAGTACTATAACTGTATGATATGGTAAATCTATTTTTAGCTCTGTCAAGAAACTCCACAATGATTTCCACAATGGCTGTACCAGATTACATTCCCACTAACAGTGCAGAAGGGTTCACCTTTTACCCCATCCTTGCCAACATTTATTATCATTTGTTTTCTTGATGGTAGCCATTCTGACAGGAGAGAGATGGAATCTCAAGGTAGTTTTAATTTGCATTTCCCTGATGGCTAAGGGAGTGGAAGGCCTTTTAAGATGTTTATATGCCATCTGTATTTCTTCTGATGAGAATATTGATTTAGTTCCATATCCCATTTTATAATTCGGTTGTTTGATTTCTCATTGTTCTGTTGGGTTTTTTTTTTTTGCATTCCTTGTATATTCTAGATATTAATCTGCTATCAGATATATAGCTGGCAAAGATTTTTTTTTTCCCATTCTGTAGGTTGTCTATTTGGTCTATTCACAGTGTCCTTTGCTGTACAAAATCTTTGTAATTTCATGAGGTCCCAGCAGTTAATCTGTGGTTTTATTGCCTGAGTTATTGGGCTTATATTCAGAAAGTCATTACCAATACGGAATATGTTGAAGGGTTCCCCCTATCTTTTCCTCTAGCAATTTCAGAGCTCCAGGTCTGATATTAAGGTCCCTAACCCACTTGGATTTGATTCTTGTGCATGGAGAAAGACAAGGACCTATTTTTATCTTTGTACACATAAATATCCAGTTTTCCCAGCACCACTTGTTGAAGAGGCTGTCTTTTCTCCAAAAATATTTTTGGCATTTTCGTCAAATATCAGATGGCTGTAGCTGCCTAGATTAACAACTTGGTCCTCTATTCTGTTCCATTGATCTACATGACTGTCTTTGTGCCAATATCATGATGTTTTTATTACCACGGCTTTGTCATATAGCTTAAAATTTGGTATGGTGATAGCACCAGCCTTATTTTTGTTGTTCAGAATCATTTTGGCTATTCAAGTATTTTTGTGCTTACAAATGAATTTTGGATTTTTTTTTTCTATTTCTGTGAGGAATGCCATTGGAATTTTAATGGGGATTGCATACAATGTGTAGACTGCTTTTGGTAAGATTGACATTTTCACAATATTGATTCTTCCAATCTAAGAACATGTGATGACTTTCCATTTCCTTGATTCTTTGGATTTTGGGGGGTGGGGTTTCTATTTCATTAATTTCTACCCAATTCTTTATTGTTTCTTCTCATCTACTGATTTTTGGTTTTTCTTTTTTTCTTTTTCCAAGGCATTAAGGTGAAGCATTAAATTATTTATTTGTGAACTCTCTAATTTCTTAATATAGGCATTTAGAGCTACAAATTTCCCTCTTAGGATTGCCTTCATTGTATCCCAAAGTTTTGGTATGTTGTATTCTCATCATCACTTGATTCTATGAATGTATTGATTACCTTTTTGATTTCTTCAATGACCCATTGACCACTCAATAGTGTACTGTTTAGTCTCTATGAATTTCTGTATATTCTGTAGCTTTTTTTGTTGCTGATTTTCAGTTTAATCCCATTGTGGTCAGATAGAGTACAAGGCATTATTTCAATTTTCCTGTATTTGTTAAGAATTGCTTTGTGTCCTAAATTATGGTCTATTTTAGAGAATGTTCCATGTGATGCTAAGAAAAATGCAGATATTTGTTAGACCCATTTGTTCAATGACATCATTAATCTAGATGTCTGTCTATTTATATATTTATTTATTTTGCTGGGATGACCTGTCAATTGATGAGAATGAGGAATTGAAGTCACCCGCTACAGTTGTGTTTGATGTTATCTGTGACCTTAAGTCTAATAGTGTTTGTTTGATGAAACAGGTGTTTTAACTGTTATTTGAGTGTGGTTTATTTTTTTCCTGTTTCCTCCTATGTGTATTTTGCTTTCTCTTCAGCATTGAGAATTCCTTCAATTATTTTCTGGAGAACTGGTTTAGTCCCTTTGTCCTGTTTTTGTTTTGTAATGTCCTTATTTCTCCATCAATTTGGATAGATTGTGCAGGATAAAGTAATGTTGGTTGACAGTTGTTATCTTTCAGAACTTGGAATACACCATTCTAAGCTCTTCTGGCTTTTAAAGTTTGTGTTGAGTAATCTGCAGTTATTCTGATGCAATTGCCTTTGTAGGTGATTTGCTTTTCCCCCCTAACAGCTTTCAGTGTACTTTTTTTAGTTTGCATGTTTACTAGCTTAATTATAACGTGGCGAGGTGAGGTTCTTTCCAGGTTTTGTCTGTTTGGTGTTCTAAATGCTTCTTGTATCTGCATTGACATTTCTTTCCCAATTTGGGGAAAATTTACTTCTATGAGTTTGTTGAAAACATGTACTAAGCCTAAGGATTGAAATTCTCCTTCTATTATTCCCTGAATTCTTATATTTGATCTTTTCATAGTGTCCCAGATATCTTGAGATTCCAATTCATACGTTGCTATTAGCTTGTCTTTCTCTTTGTTGAACTGTATAAGACCTGCCACCGAGTCTTCTAGTTTAGGTATTCTGTTCTCTCCTTCATCCATTCTACTGCTGAGACTTTACACAGAGCTTTTTATTTCACTGACTGCATTCTTCAGAGCTAGAATTTCAGCCTGGTTTTTCTTCAGTATTTCTTTTTTTTAAAAAAAAAATTATTTATTTATTTATTTATTTGAGAGTGACAGACACAGAGAGAAAGACAGATAGAGGGAGAGAGAGAATGGGCGTGCCAGGGCTTCCAGCCTCTGCAAACAAACTCCAGACGCGTGCACCCCCTTGTGCATCTGGCTAACGTGGGACCTGGGGAACTGAGCCTCGAACCGGGGTCCTTAGGCTTCACAGGCAAGCGCTTAACCGCTAAGCCATCTCTCCAGCCCTTCTTCAGTATTTCTATTCCCTTACTCATGTCTTATAATGACCTACTTATTTCATTAAACTGGTTTCCTGTTTTCTCATTCAGAAGTTTGTATTCTTCTTTAATTACTTTGTTTGCTTCTTTGATTTCTTAGAGTATATGCCATTTATTTTGAAATTTTTATCATGCATTACATCTAAAACAGTCTCATTGGTGATCATTTATGATGGGTTTATAATTTTTGGTGTGATTGTATTGTCTTGATTCTATGAGTTTCTTGTAGGTAGTGACTTTTGCATACTGAATTGATTTGATGCTTGGGAGTTTTACTTATGTGCAATGTTCTTAGATGTGGCAATCCACCTTTATATATATATTCAGGATATGAGTTTAAGGTGCCAGGTGTAGCTCTTGTACCCCAATCCAGCCACAGAAGTAATCCCAGTAGAGTTTTCTTGCTAAGCAAGTATTCTAGTGGTTTGGGTGGAGCAATTTAATGGCAAATTCTAAACTTCAGCTGAGCAATATATACAGTCAATAAAAACCAGCACAAAATATTCAAGTGTGGGGATTAAAACAAACAGATATTCTTATAAAACCAAAATCCCTATGGGTGTGTGGTATTCTACACCCTTAATCTTGTCAGCTGAGAGGTAGAAATTTCTGTTTTGAATTCGGTTCCAGGTCAGCCTGGATTTGATCAGACACTGCCTCCAATAAAGACAGAAGCAAAACAAAAAGGCTATATGAATATGAAAGCATCAAAGGCAATAATATTCAACCACCAAATTCAGATTATTTGAAAATGATAAAGCCAACCAAGAATATATAACCCATAATCTTGCCTGACAAGGAAAGAGAGATTAGCTCTTCCAATGCAGGCCTATGTACCTGTTTTGTTTGTTTGTTTGTTTTGTCAATTGGCCTCATTACCTTTTGGGATGGCTTCCAATATCACCAATGGTCAGTGCCCACTTAGATCCCTCTGTGTTGTGCTGTACAGCTGGAGTTCTGATCAGCTGTGCTGGCTGCGCTGCCACTGGTGGCTGAATGCCGGAGGTTTGTGGTTCTGATGGTGAAGGATGGGAGAGTTCAGACTTCTGTAGTTGCTCACGCAGTTCCACCTGTATCCCTTTCAATAGCACCTTAGGTGATCTCAGCTGTTTTGCCTTCAGATTTCTGAATTTTGCAGAAAGGCTGATGAAATTGAAAAATCTCCTTGTTTGGTCTCTGCTGCTGCCACTGCTTGGCGCGCTTGGAGGGATGATTCCAGGCAGGTGTGCAGATCATGTGGCTTGGCAAGCCACAATTGCCTCAGTGGGACTGTGGCTATTTTTCTCTTTTCTGGTGGATCTTAGTATCTCCAGCTTCTCTGCTGTGTCTAAGAATAAGCCATACTCCTTCATTTTTCAAAAGAAGAGTGTATTTTGCTGGGGTTTTGCTTAAATTCCTCCCTGGGCTGGTTTGGCATGGCTCCTATGCCACCATCTTACCTGGAATTCCTGTTTTGTTTTTGGAGGCAGGGTCTCACTGTACTCCAGGCTGATGTGGTATTCACTATTTAATTTCAGGCTGGCCTTGAACTCACAGAAATCCTCTTACCTCCTCCTCCAGAATTCTGGGATTAAATCTGTGTTCACCAGCACACTCTGCAAAGGCATACTTTTTAATGGATTGTGAAACCCTGACCTACCTTCTCTGAGTCTGCTTCTTGGTTTGGGATATCAGTAGTACTCATTTTCACATTTAGTCCTGCCATGAACTGCTGCCATATCTTGAACATGAGCTTCCAGAAGTACAAACCCATATCAATGTGACTTTACTTCACCAGTAGCCTTTATTGGAAATTTTGTCATTGTAATTTGAAGCTGAATGATATATGCATGGTGGATAGATATACAGATGGGTAGATAGTTAGGTAGATAAATATATAGGCAGAGAGATGGTAGATAGATAGATAGATAGATAGATAGATAGATAGATAGATAGATAGATGTATTATATATGTAAAGATAACTCTTATCTCAAAGCTATTCTCTTAGTAATCGCCACTAGTTGTCTTTATGTCTAATGGATCCTTTTAGTGTTCAACTTTTGAAATGGTTACTTAGCTATCTGAATATGTTATTTCTTTTCCTTTGCAGCATTATAAAATGGTACAAATATGATTTTTAAAAAGCCATAACCATTGCTAACAGATACTCCAGGGAAATGTTTTACATACTTTAATGTGCAGATGCATCATCTAAAGAGCTTCTTACAAATTCTGATTTAGCAGTTATAATGTTGTGCCTGAGATTTCACATGTTGAAGAAGCTCCTAGGTGATGCCGTTGCTGTCTGACCACTCTTGAAAAGCAAATATCTCACCCAAAGGTCCACTGTCTGCATATAGATAAATTTAAATTTATGTAATTAAATAAATGAGCTGAATCAAATATTTTGACTAACTATATTTCAAACGTTCAACAGTCTCATGCAGGTTCTTTTACTGCACAACAGTACAGAACATGTTCACTTTCACAGATTGTTCTGTACAGAATAAATGTCCAAAGAGTGTGCAATTCATAGACATCTGTGAATATTTGTAACAATTGGTAATATGATTAGAATTCAATTAAGACACATGAAATACCCACTGTGGACACCCTAGAAGATAGCTTTGTGCATTGGAAATAAGTGGGGTTGCCATTCCATCTTGCATCTGGAAGAGGCCTGCTATTGAAACCTGCCTCTGATATTTACAAACCTTGCAATTCTGGGAAGGTTTCTCAAACTTCCCCAGCCCGGCTTTACTAAATGTGAGAATGGTTGTCACAAAATAGGTATGAGCTATATGTGTGAAAATATTCAAAGTGTCAGTATGCTTACCAGCCATGTATACTCATTTTCATCATACTATTGGAGTCACTTGATTTGTATTTATAGTCTCATCCATCCCTTTGATATCCAGGGCCAACATTATGAATCACCTAAGCAATTCTTTCCCCATATATCTGATATTTGGAGCAATTTACTAAACTTCGCATCATAGTAGTAAATTCCTAGAGTTGACATAGAGGATATTGAATACCAAAGCTGAGAGGTCAGTTTCCATTAGAGAAACAATAAAGTAAAGAATGATTTTGAGTATGTAAGTATAAAAATGGAGAATTTTTGATATTAATAAGCAGATTTTAATATATGTTAATTATGAATAGTATACCTCAACAGGAGGCTAGAGATAAGAATACACTTACATGTTTGTTTGTTTGTTTGAGAAAAGAAGCAGAGAAAGAGAGTGACTGAGAAAGGAAATGTGTGCACCAGGACCTCCAGCTACTGCAAATCAACTCCAGATGCATGCACACCTTGTGCATCTGGCTTACATGGGACCTGGAGAATTGAACCTGAGTACTTAGGCTTCTCAGGCAGGTGCCTTAACTGGTAAGCCAGCTCTCCAGCCCCATTATCTTTTCTGTCTATTTCCCTCATGAATAAATTTAATTTTTTAAATACTTCATTGAGGGAAATCTTCCTGAATGCATGATTTAAAAATATTTGGCCTGGAAGTAATAATGAAACTCAAAGGATAAATAAGACTGACAACGATGAGTATAGTATTAATGACAGAATATTGAGAAAGAAATTTGAAAGTGATGGTTTGAATGTGATGTCCTTAGAACCTCAGGTATTTGTGGTTAAGTTTCCTATTTAGTCCCCACCTAGTAGAGCATTTGGTTGGTAGACCCTTGCTGAAGGTAGTGTCTCACCAGGTGCAGACCTTAGGGTGGAGTCCAGCCCTGTGTTTTTTCAGAGTCAATTTATTCTTGCTATTGTGGTTGTATAATGAAGTGAGCCAGTTCCTCCACCATAATAAAAATTGCCCTCCCATAAGCTACATGTGATCAGGTGTTTTACCCAGCATTGAAAAGATAACTACAACAGAAAATTGTTACCAAAAGTTGGGGATGTTACTAAGATGAATCTGACCAGGTGGTATTTGGTCTTTTGGAACTTGTTTGTGGGAGGAATAAGAAAGTATTTGGTAGTTTTTGCTTCTTTCGAATGAAAGAAAGAGAGGGAGAAGCAAGAGAACTGGAGAGACAGAATGGAGATCATGAGGAGGAAGCAGGCAGCTCAGCAAGATAATTCTTATATAAAATGATATAATCATCAGAATAATATTCCCATCACCTTTGTTGTATTTTATTAGTTAAAAGCAAAATCAGGTTCCATCCACATGCAAAGGGAGAGAAACTTTTAAAGACATGAGCACCAAAATGTAAAGATCATCAGAGGTTACTTTAGGGACTGTCTATAGAAATTAACAAAGTGAGAATAACAGGGAATAGAAGGAGTAAAAGGGTTGTAAAATGCAGAGTGCATTTTCTCTCATAATTCTGACAATGAATAGCTGACACGCAGAACCCTAGTGACTTAAAGAGAGCTTAATGAAAAGAGCTACTTATGTTTATAAAGTTTTGGGCAGCATTTTGTGAAATTATAAGATTGACTGCAGACTAGCACTAGCAGTATTCTGGTGCAGTTGTGACCTATTTTTCAGTATAACCAGACAGAAGGGGCAATGACACTGGAATCTGCACAAAATATGTATGTGCACCATAAGGAGATCTATGAATACAGTTAATTTTTGGTGACTAAACAAAAATGGAGCTGAGACAATTAATACCCCATCCTCACTTCTTTACTCTTTGTTGGTGTACATGATTCCCATTGGATAATCCTAACCAGGGAAAAGAAATTTGGTCAGCTTCCTATAACAACAAAACAAGGTGGAAACATCTGAGAGATTAGTTTGGAAAGGACTCTGAGTAGCTGTTGTAACTTATGATTGCACATGATAGGATTATAAAGGAAATTAGAATGGAAGTGATAGGATGCAAAAAGACAGAGAATGAGCATCAAGATGACAATAAAGGAACAGATTCAGAAGTGTGAGTAGAGAAAGAAGTTGCTAGATTATTTGAAGGTTAGGGTTGCTGTAGTTACCTTTTCAGTGCTGGCACAAACATATATTACCAAAAGCAGCTTGTAGGCGGAAAGGGCTTATTTTGGCTTAAAGACTCAAAGGGAAACTCCATGATGGCAGCGTAAAGTGTAGCATGTCCAGAGGCTGGGCATAACCTCCTGGCCAACATCAGGTGGTGGACACCAGCAGCAGGAAAGTATGCTAAACACTGACAAGGGAAAGCTGGCTGTAATAACAATAAACCCAATACCTAACAATACACCTTCTCCAGCAAGTCTCCAGTTCCCAAATTATAACCTACTATGGACATAGCATTCAGAGCACATTAGTTTATAGGGGACACCTGATTCAAATCACCACAAGGGCTTTTACAAATCAAAGAGTTCATCTGGCAGGTTAGCTCAGTTGGTTAGAGTGTGGCATGAATAAAAACCAAGAATTTATGAGTGGTGAGTGATATGTCTGTGCAGAAACCAAAGACTAGTGAAAACAAATTTAAACACAAGCTTAGACACCTATTATTTGAGAAGGTAGATGTAAAGGGCTTATTTAATGTAAAGGTTCTCTCCAAGGAAATTTCTTATGTTAACCTTTAATACACGAATGTCAAGCACTCTATAATTTGAACTACTGGATTTTTCTGAGATAAGATGTGAACCCATCATTTGTGCTGCCTGGGCTACTTAACTACTAGTATAGGAAATTTTTTTCTTAGAATTTGTTTTCTTAGTCTCAGAAAGCCCAATGTTTTCACATTTGTGGGGAAGGATGCTTATTTAATGGATGCTACTGGAGTAGATATTAGCAAGTTGACCTCTAAATATTAGCACATGAATTATCTGCCACCCAGAGAACTGACAGCAGATATTTAATTTTTCAAAGCCATTTCCCTACTCCCTGAGCTATTTTGTTCCTTCCTATATCACCTTCAAGTTTGCCCTCTTCCCATAATTGAGCAATCCACTGAATTAGTATTGACCTGAAAGCAGTGTCGCTGAGAAGGAAATATAAGACTATAAATAGCCTAAAACATGGGTATCCAACCTTGTGGTTTCTCTGAGCCACAGTGGATGAAGAATTGTCTCAGGCCATGCTTTAAATAAAACATACCTGTAGCCAAAACAAAAAAAAAATGGATTTAGAGATCAGACTCCAGCAGGAATTATCTACCTCATCTCTAATCTTCTAGTTAAAGGTGACAGGACATTTTCTGCCTATGTCAGTCTTCTTTGTGAACTTCATTTCTTCCTGATTTCTGGAAAAATCACATCATACAGTAATTTACTATAGCAATTAAAAGTATGGAAATGCAGTGACCCTGAAAGTTGGGATTACTGATATTTTAAGTATTACTTATTGCATCCACTTTAAAGTGAATGGATATTCTTATATCAATTTCTAATATTTGAGACCAATTTCCATTTTATATCCAAATCTACTATTTGTGTTTGATTCATTGGTATTTGGATACCAACATATTCATGCCAAACTAGTGTTTTTATGAATGTTTTAAAGGCCAAGAGAAATTTTCAACACTTTAGCTTTCAACTTTATACTTTTAAAGTTTATATCCAGCCTTTCTTAACATTTGACTATCACTTTTTCTGAATTACTGATGTTAGGCACATTTCCATGAATCTAGCTGTATTTCATGCACAGTGCAGACTCCCAGGCTTACTTGTATTCTGCAACAGAAGAAAGTAACATAAAAAGGTCCTGGGTTTCTCACACAAAAGCCAGTACTCTATGGAGATTACCATCTGCAAACTAATTCTGTTGTTAATGGCAAGAATCAGAGCAATTGGCATGTTTTGTAAAACACATGGTTTCCTCTCTCCCACTCATTTGTAAGAGCTCTGTGACATGGCAATGTGTTCTCTCTAGGGTATTTCTGTAGTCTTTACTTCTCTTGCTTTCACTGGCTTTTCAAGAATTTGTAAGAGCGTAGATTAACTGCCTAACACAAAGCAGTTCTGTGCAGCTTGGTTTGCTGTAAAGCCATAACATATTTCCCTTTAATTTCTAGCATCTCCACATTCCTAAGATTTCACCTCATTCCTGACATAAATATGTGAATGGTTAAATAACTAAATAAATAAAATTAAGTAGAAAAGGTGCTATAATGCCTGTCTTTTCAATACATACTAATGTCAAGTGCCCATGGTATGAATGACAAAGAAAAAAAAAAAACTTCTTATTTCTAAAATAATAGGATTCTAGAAAGGAGAAATTTTTGAAACAATTGTGTACAAACTTTGTAACAATCTGTTAACAGGCAAATACGTCCCATGGTCAACAAAACATCCTGAAACATATCTATTCTTAACAACTGCTCAAAGGCATAACTAATGGTGGTGAAATGCTAAAACATAAAATAGAGCAGACACAGTTTCATTTCTTTTTAGTGTATATGAAACTTAAAAGAAATCAAATATATGGTGGCACTATATTTAGGCTGTTACATGTGTTGCAGTCAGGTTCGCATTGCTGGTAGAAATCACCCAACTAAGAGTAGCTTGTGGGAAAAAGAGGTTTCTTTTGGCTTACAGTCTCAAGAGAAAGCTCCATGATATCAGGGGGAAACACTGGCATGAGCAGAGAGTGGACATCACCCCTTGGCCCACATAAGGTAGACAACAAGAACAGGAGAGTGTGCCAAACACTGGGAAGGAAAAGCTGGCTATTATACCCATAATTCTGCCCCCAACAATACACTGCCTCCAGGAGGCATTAATTCCCAATTGCCATCAGCTAGGGAGACTAGCACTCAGAATACCTAAGTTTATGGGGGACACCTGAATCAAACCACCACACCATGTATGCATTGCATGATGTTTAAATCAGCTTTAACATATTTGTACATTTTTATCTACAATCATGCTAATGTGCAACAGAACATGAGAACTTATTGATCCTATACTAGTGTAAGTTAGTATCCATTGGATGACCATTTCTCATTACTTCTAGCCTCTGGTGACCACCATTTCACTCACAACTTGCAAAACAACTTTTCTACATTCTATAAATGAGATCAGATTACACTTGTCTTATTGTGCTTGCTGCCTTATTTTACTTACCATGATGAACTTCACTTCCACAAATGTGTTGTGTGACAAATGATAGGATTTTATATTCTTTTATGGTTGAACAGCATTCCATTGTGTATATATGCCACATTTTCTTTATCTATTTATCTGTTGGTGCACACTTGGTATTTTTCCATTTCTTCGCTGTTATGAACAATGTTGCAGTGAACACAGGAGTGCAGAAGTCTCTGATGTACTCATTCATTTCTTCTGGATATTTATGAAGGAGTGGGATTGATTAATCATCTGTAGTTTTACTGTTTTGAAGAATCTCTGTAATATTTCCCACCAACAATGTACCAGTGTTTTCTTTTCTCAACAACTTTTTATCACTTGCTATCTAAACTCTTTTTGGTAATAATGATCATTCTAAATAGAATGTGGTTATAGTTATTTGATTTGTATTTCCCTAATTATCAATGATGTTGAACAGTTTTTGAGTGCTTGTTGGATATTTTCATATGCTGGTTTTTTTGTTTTTTTTTTTTTAAGGTAGGGTCTCACTCTAGCCCAGGCTGACCTGGAATTCACTATGGAGTCTCAGGGTGGCCTCGAACTCACGGCGATCCTCCTACTTCTGCCTCCCGAGTGCTGGGATTAAAGGTCTGTGCCGCCACACCCTGCTCATATCCTGTTTTTATCAATGGTTATTTATACCTATTTCCCCCTTTAAAAGTAGGTTATTTGTATAACAATTGAGATTTTGGAGTCCCTCATTGATTCTGGGTTAACCTGTTAACAAATATATCTACGGCAAATATTTTCTCCAATTCTGTATATTGTCTGTGCACTCTGTTAATGCTTTTCATTTGTAAAAGCCTTCTAATTTGAAGTCATAGCATTTAGGTTTTTAATTTTAAATATTTTATTTATTTGTTTGTTTATTTATGTAAGAGAGAAAGAGACAGATAGAGAGAGAGAGAGAACATGTTTGCCAGAACCTCCAGCCCATGCAAACAAACTCCAGATGCATGCAACATCTTGTGCATTTGGCTTATGCAGGCATTCGAGAATCAAACCTGGGTCCTTTGGCTTTGCAGGAAAGAGCCTTAACTGCTAAGCCATCTCTCTAGCCCTCATATAGTTTTTAACTTTTGTTTCTTGTGATTTGGGGGCTCTTGCCATGAAATAGTCATACCTATTCTATGTCTTAAAATGTGGGCTGGGGAAATGGCTTAGTGGTTAAGATGTGTGCCTGCAAAGCCTACGGACCCTGGTTCGATTCCCCAGGACCCACATATGCCAGATGCACAAGGGGGCACATGATCCTAGAGTTCATTTGCATTGGCTGGAGGCCCCGGTGCGCCCATTCTCTCTCTATATATATCACCTCTTTCTCTTTCCCTCCCTCTCAAATAAATAAATAAATTAAATATTTAAAAAATGGATCATTAAAGGGATTTTTTAAAAATGTTTCTTGTACATTTTCTTTCAGACCTTTCAGGGTTTGCTTTTAAGTCCTCAACTAACTTTGAGTTGGTTTGAATTCATGAGACATAGTGTCTAGCTTCACTCTACATGTGGCTGTGCAATTTTCCCAATCTAGTTATTAAATATATAGTTCTTTCTCTAAGTTATGTTGTTGGAACTTTTGTAGGAAATCATTTGGCTATAGATACTTGGATTTATCTTTAGTCTCTATTGTGTTCTAGTGGTCTGTGTGACAGTTTTCCTGTCAATATCATGAAGATTTGATTACTATATTGTACTGTGAAGTAAAATAATGTAATGGCTATGCCCTTATTGTTTCTTTTTTCTAGAGAGCTTTGGTTATTTGAGGATGTTGCAGTTTCATCTAAATTTTAAGATTGTTTTTCTAGTTTTTTGAAGACTACCATGGGAATTTCATTGACTGTCAATCATTTCACATAGTGACATTTTAGCAATATTACTTCTTTCACTTAATGAGCACAAAATATCTTTCTGAATTTTTGTATTCCTTTCTATTTATTTCATCAACGATTTATAATTTTAGTTGTAGAAATATTTCACCTACTTAGTTAAACTTATTCCAAAATATTTTGTAGCTATTGTAAATAGGATTACATTTTTTAAAATTTTTATTTACTTGCACATGCATGTGTTAGAGGTGGGGGTTGCCAGAGCCTCTTGCCATGTAAAAGGAATACCAGATACTTTTTTCATTTTTTGTATCCAACTTATATGGTGGCTTGGGAATTGCAGGCTTTGTATGTCAGAGTCTTTAACATTTGAGCCATCTTCCCATTTATTTTTTCATTTATATTTTAGATAATTTGTTATTGGCATGTAGCAACACTACTGATTGATATATGTAGATAGTTATGTTTTAAAATATTTTTATTGGGCTGGAGAGATGGCTTAGCGGTTAAGCGCTTGCCTGTGAAGCCTAAGGACCCTGGTTCGAGGCTCGGTTCCCCAGGTCCCACGTTAGCCAGATGCACAAGGGGGCGCACGCGTCTGGAGTTCGTTTGCAGAGGCTGGAAGCCCTGGCGCGCCCATTCTCTCTCTCTCCTTCTATCTGTCTTTCTCTCTGTGTCTGTCGCTCTCAAATAAATAAATAAAAAATGAAATAAAATAAAATATTTTTATTTATTTGCAAGAAGAAAGTGATAGAAAGAATATAGACAGACAGAGACAGAGGGAGAATGGGCACAGTAGGGCCTCCAGCCACTTACTCCAGATGCATTTGCCACCTTGTGTATGTGTCTTTATGTGGGTACTAGGGAGTCAGACATGGTTCATTAGGCTTTGTAGCAAGTGGAATCATAAAACAAGCAAGAGTAACTGCACTTATTGTAAACAAAATTCACTTTAAGCCAAAAGTAATCAAAAGAGCTAAAGAAGGCCACTTCATGTTCATTAAAGGAACAATTCAACAAGAAAAATTACAGTCATAAACTTATATGAACAAAACACAGGAGCACCTAATTTCATAAAACAAAATTTACTATACAGTAAAACAGATAAAAATCTCAATATAATAATAGAAGGAGACTTTAACATCCCACTATCATAACTAGATAGATCTTCTAAGCAGAAAATAACCAATAAACAATGGAGCTAAACAATGCCATAGATCAAATGGACTTAACATTCCACTCTAATTCTGCTGAACACACATTATTTTCAGGAGCTCATGGAACCTTCTCTGAAATAGACCATATATTAGGGTATACAGCATCTCTTTAGAATTTCAGAAAAAATTGACATAATCCCTTGCATTATATCCAACCACGAAGCATTAAAACTAAAAATCAACAACAACAGTAAAAACAGAAAACATACCAACTCCTGGAGACTGAGCAACTCATTATCAAACAATAAGTGGGTTGTTGAATGAATCAGAAAAGAAAGTATAAATTGATCACGTTAATGACAATGAAAACACAACATGGTGAAAAAAACAACATTTGCCAAAATTTATTGGACATAATGAAGGCAGTTTTAAGAGGTAAGTTCCTAGAACTGTCTACATTACAAAAACAGATATATTTCAAATAAACAACTTAAACATGCATTTGGAGGTGTTGTAAAGGCAAGAGCAGTCTAAGCCCAAAAAGCATCAGATAGAAAGAAATTATTGAGATCAAAGCAGGCATCAACAACTTTAAAATAAAGAAAACAGTTTAAAAGATTGATGAAATGAAAAGCTGGCTCTTTGAAAAATAAATAAATAAGATTGACAAACCTCTGGCAAATTTCATCAAAAGAAAAAAAGAGAAGACTCAAATCATCAATATTAAAATGAAAATAGAGACATCACAACTGACACCAATGAAATGGGAAGAATCATAATAAGACATTTCAAAAACCTGTATTCCACAAAATTGGAAAACCTGGTAGCAATAGATAAATTCCTTGACTCTTAGCACATTGCAAACCTAAACCCAGAACAGATAGACATCCCAAACAAACCTATTATTTCCAATGAAATTTAAAAAGTAATTAAAAGTCTCAGAACAAAAAAGCCCAGCCCATGATGGATTTACCACTGAGTTCTACTAAACTTTCATTCAAGAACTAAAACCACTTCTCTAATTATTTCACAAAATTTCAAAATGGGAATACTCCAAAACTCCTTCTATGAAGTCAGAATTACTGTAATACCTAAACCAGACAGAGACCTAACAAAAATAGAAAATTTATAGACTGGTATCCCTAATGAACTTTTAGATGCAAAAATGCTCAATAAGATCCTTGCAAATCTAATTCAAGAACACATCAAAAGCATTATCTACCTTGATCAAATAGCTTTCATCCCAGGGATTCAGGGATGGTTCAACATACAGAAATCAATTAATGTATTTCACCACATGAATAAACATAAACATAAGAATCACTTGATTATTACAATAGATACAGTAAAGGCCTTCTGCAAAATATGATACCCATTCATGATACAAACACCGGAGAGACTTGGTATAGAGGGACCACATCTGATCATAATAAAGACTATTTATAAAGCATCTAAGGCCCAAAGCACAATAAATGGGAAAAGACTTGACATGTTTCCATTAGGGTCTAGAACAGGATGGGGTGCCCACTCTTAACCATTGGTTTTCAACATAGCACTTGAAGCTTTAGCCCAATCTATAAGACAAAAGAAATTTTCAAAAGGAGTACAAATTGGTAAGGAAAAACTCAAACAAACCCTATTTGTAGGTGGCATGATTTTATACATAAATGACCCAAAAGATTCCACAAAAAAGTTTTAAAAGTGATAAATTATTTTGCTTAAGTGGCAGGATACAAAATCAACACACAAAAATTAGTAGCCTTCCTATATGTGCATATAAACATCTCTCAAATAACTTTACACACCCCCTTTAACCCAAGGTGCTCTTACTCTTGGTTGAAGAACCTGCTTTATTTTATAGATGGCAGAGAAAATGAATGATACGCAAGATCCACTGATAAGAGAAGAAATGACTTGCCACGTCTTCCACATCTGCCAGGAGAACTTGCAGTGGAAGCAGCACCATGAATACTGCTCTTACTGCTAGCCTTACAACCAGCAATACAGACATGGTGATCAAGCATGTAACCTATACAACCTTATCAAAGCAGAAATTCAGAGGCTATAAAGAACTCAACACTAAATCAGACTGCCTACAGACCTGCCATAGCTCAGGAATCATTGGGAAAGAGGGAGTGTAAAGATTGTAAGAGCCACAGAATGGGTGAGAATGCCCAGAGGTACAGTTCCCCCCCCCCACTATCCCGTTAGGACTGACTAAGGCCTTCATGACTCCATTGTAAATCCTCATTGTAGACCCCACAGAGGAAGAGAAATGGGAACAGGGAAGAGAGAATGATCTGTTAAAAATAAATTTAAAAATTAAAAATAGGATCCCTTTTTAATTCTCTGAGCATTCTCTTGTAGTGATCACCTCTTGATTCGTTCTTGGCCTCTTATTTTGAATACTAGGTGCGTTCATGGTTTCCTGAAATCTCTTGATGTTTTTTTTGGTTTGTGATATCATCTAAGCATTGAAGAAACTGTTATTTATTCAAATCCTCCTAACTTAAATTTATCTGTGCTCATCTTGCCAGAAATTGAAAGCAGGCTGTATATTTTTAGGAGCCTGTAGTCACTTCTACCAGTTAAGCACTGGATGGTGCAAAGGTCCAGATTTGCCAGGAGTCTGGAGCTTCTGTGCTGTCATTGTTTTAGTACCACAGGGGGTCCTAGCCCACACATCCTTGATGTGTTGTCAAGAGTGTAATGGAAGAGTAATTAGAGAGAGGTCTCTATCCCAACAAGGCTATATTAGAGCTTGGATACTAGAGTAGGCACAGATGTTTCATTTACATCCTGTCTTCGTTCAAATACTGTAAAATAGTGCCTATCTCCAGCAGAGTTAACCTAAGCTACTATTTCACACCTGTAACCACCAATGCCATCAATCAGCACCATACCTTGCACTGATATCCTGCCTAGACATGCATAATACTGGGGTATACAGAAGAGCCACATTTATGTTGGCTGATTATTACTGAGGTATGCTTAAGGCCCAAGGTATTGCTAGCTGGAATAGAAAACAGATAGGCTAAGGTACTGACTCATTCTCAGGTAATATAACTATCCCAAAGGTTCTACCTACAGGCAGACTTGGGAATGGGGTACATAAGAACCTCACCAGTGTTAGGTTTCACCAGCTCTAAACCAGAGGAAAATCTGTGTTCTTTCCACAGTGAGTGAAGTGTTACACCATTCTATGTTGCCTAACATTGGAGTATTATTGATGAAGACAGTCCTTTGGCCACCCAAGCTGATGGTTAGACTGGGTCACACCTGAGTCTCACACTGGCAAGGACTTTTAATGTCCTTGGTACACTAAGATCCATGTTCCAGCTGGTGGTGACAAAGGCCAAAATGCAAGTCTGGTCCACTGGAACACTGTTCTCTGTCTAGTGCCAGGATAGCTCCAGAGCTCCATTTTTGAGCCCAATAATAGCTGTGCTGCTGGAAGTTGGGGTGTGGGGATAGGTGGCAGTTACAGACCTTTAGACACAAAGTGTCACATTTATAAGAGCCTGCACAGGAGTAAACTAGGCACCATACAAGGCAAGAAGTGATAGAGCCAAACTATAGTCTATTCTATGAACATATAGGTCTCAACCAGTTGTTGGAATAGGTCTAGAAACTTTCTATAAACTCTGGTATATTTGTGGCTTTCAGTTTCTACTGAATAATAGGCATTACAGCAGTGGCCTGCCATTGAATTGCAGGACAGCACCCTGTGCTAGTTTCCCTGTCTTGCTTTTCTGTTAGTCAATTTCTACTTCCCAATCATTGAAAAAAATGTCAGTGGGGGAGTTATAGGAAGTTTCTCAGCCTATACCAACTCCAAAGACAATCCAGAAGTACTGGTCAAGTGAGACTTCTGCCAACACTGGGCTTCATCTTGGTGGGACTGGTAATGCGTTTGAGCTCTAAAGGTAGACTTAGTTCTCTTTTCTGCCCTCAAGTGGGAAGCTTCAAGCTCTGTGCTGAGCTGCTGAAAGTTAGTGGAGAAATGATGTGGGCAGCTATTTTCCCTACTGCATCCCTTGATATGTCTTTAAAAACTTATTTTATTTATTTGAGTGAGAGAAAGAGAGATGAGAGAGAGAGAGAGAGAAAAAAAAAAAAAAGAATGGGAGTACCAGGGCCTCTAGCCATTGTAAACACACTCCAGATGCATGTGCTACCTTGTACACATGGCCTATGTGGGTACTGAGGAGTCGAAGCTGGGTCCTTAGGCTTTGAAGGTAAGCACTGCAACCACTAAGCTGTCTCTCCAGCCCTGATGTATCCTTTTCTCCACAGGAACTATATCCTTTCTCCAAATTTCTATACCTCTTCAAGATAAGCTTGGTGCTTATGTGTTTGAGGAGATCATCAAAGAAGGCTCTAGGGTCACCACTTACTCCACTTTCATATTTTTTGTAAATTAATAGTTGCTTGCTGAAAAATCTGTGCTAAATAGTATAGTTCTGCAAAGTAAAAGCATCTCACTCACTGTGGAAAAGTTGAGGCTAACACACAAAAGCAGGTTTTTTTCTCCATCTTCTCTGTTTAATTGGGTCACAGAGAACTTAATTAAGAGTGGTTCCATGATGACATACATAAACATATTTTACATGTCAGGGTTTCAAAGAATAAAAGCAGCCAAAACATTTGAGGCTGAAAATGTCAATAGAAAAGATATGGAAAGTTCCAACAGAGCTTTGTCATTGTTGAGGTGTAGATTTGACAATCATTAATTTACTATTAGTAAGTCTCACTCTTGAGAGGACTTACTTCACCAGCTGCAGGAAGAGTTTGTTCTTTAGACAACCATTGCTTTAAGCGGTCTGTCAAATTGATTCAGACATTCAAGGTAAGAAAGAGATTTAATTAAATCTTTTCAATAGACCGGCTAAGCATTCATCTGTTTCCACTGATAGATAGAATTTGCAAGTTTCTAAGATTTTTTTTTTGCCCTTTCCTTTAAAACATTTTTAAAAATGATTGTTAATGCCTTAAACGCCTACCAACCCATAGCAGAATTGCTGTTACTTAGTAAGGTTAAACTGCTTCTCCATTACATGAATAAAGTATTATCACCCTAGAAAACTATCTGAGACTGAGGAGGTGGCTCAGTGAGTAAGAGTTCTTGCTGGACAATCAAGCCCAAGCACCCACATAAAAAAACTAGGCATTGCTGCATGTGTCTGGGACCCCAGTGCTCTGGCAAATGGCAATAGGAGGATCGCTGGAGATTGCTAGTCATCTGGTCTAGCCAAAAGTGAGCAGATATGTTTCAAGGATATAATGCAGAAGAGCTATAGTGCAAGACACCTGCATGCACATGGAATATACACACCAGCATATACATGTGGTTATAACACACACACACACACACACGCACACACACACACCACAATAAGCTAACTGGGTGCTTTTTCCTAACACTAACAGAATATAACACATATTATTCCCTATATTTTGAGTGGTAATTATAAGGATTAGATTATTTATCAAAGTAAGCAATTATTGGTCTTCCCTCCATTTTCTGTAGAGGTATCAAGTTAATAGAAATGGAAATTTTAGATTCTGGGGGAGAGATGGGAAAAGAGGAGTAGGAAGTTATGTTTCAGGCAAGAAACTCACTCAAGCAATGTTAGAGTGATTTGATGTTCAGCCTCTATCCCCTGTGTTCCTATCCCATACCTGCACTGGCCTACAGACATTACCTAAGCAAGTGACGTATCTTCTTATCTTGCTCCCTGTTTATCTATTGCCTATCATAGCCTCAGTGTCGTACAGCTCTCTGAAGCCTATGACCTTCCCACTTCTTGGTATACAGAATAAGCTCAAAGGACTCTGTGTCTTATGTAAATTTGTTGGAAAGAGTAGACTGATCACAGGTTAAGGTCACCTTGCTGAGTGTCCTGCTTATTCTGTGCCCTTTTTTTAAAACATAAAAGCAAATATATTAGCCTTTAACCTTGGAGCAGCTCTAAATACCAGAGTCATGGAGAAATCCAACAGTAAAATAGTTTCTTATTCAAGGGTGTTTTTTTTTTTTTTTTTTTTTTTAGGCTTTGTGCTTCTAACATCAGCAATTTTACCTTGAGGAAAAATTGGCCTTTTCAGTTATGTGCAAAGGCTTTTCTACCATGAGTGGAAAAGTGTCTTAAAATGCCAGCATTCCACTCAAATGATGAATTCTCCACTTTCTCAATTCCACTGATTATTCTGCACAGTTGCTTACCCTCCATGCTTCTAAAACATACTCTGAGATTGCTACTGAACTGCAGCATTTGTCACTGAGAGCTATCAATGGTATGGGAAAAGCTTACTCTAATATGTAGTGCAAGGAAAACACTGGATTCTATTAGTAGAATATATTGAGTAGTTATAATAATGTGTACTTTGGGGATACCAAAGAAGTTAAAGCATGTATCAAACTGTCCTAGGACCTTCCAATCTGGCTGAGAAGACAAAGTAGAAAACCAGAAAAAAATTACAAGCCAACAAATGGAATAATCCATGTAATAAATATTGTCTCAAATAGGTATTGCTTCTGACAAACACAAAATCTCAGTGTCTTGCAATAAGAATTCATTATCTGTTAGTCAGTTGGAGTTGGGCTGATATAGGCTGAGCTTAGCCATGGATTTGAGCAAAGCTTAGTCTACTTGTCTGTCAGGCTTGGTCTAGAAGATACCCTGGTCATGTTTTAATCAAAGTGGCAGAGATTAAAAAGCTCCCAGAGAAGAGAACATAGTACACAATTCTTTGAAATCCTAGCCTTGGAGTAGCACACAATTGTATGCACCATAATATTATTAGCTATAGAAAATTGCATAGCTAAGGCCTACATCAGTGGGGTGGGCAAAAAAATATTCCTTCTATAAGCAGAGGGAGTATGTGTTTACTGAAAAATAACTTGATTTGTCACAAGTATGCTTGTTTCTCTGTGAAGAAATAACATAATCCTAGAGGAATCAACATAGTATGTGGTTTAAAACACATTTCTGTGGACTCTAAGAAATAGGTGCATTCTTGGATATTAAGTTTTAGATAATAGATTATGACCGTATGTATAAACTATAAAGTATTCCTGGTTTGTCCCATTAGCAAGGAGATAAGTTAAAATTTTCTCATCATCAAGGAAAGGAGAAAATGTAGCTATTTTCTGAACTAGAACTGATTGGAAAAGTAAACTGATTCTACCATGATAAAATTAGTGTGTAGACATTTGTTTCAGTGATACTGTATGGATATTTAAACTTGCTCATGCAGGGCTCCTTGTTAGATTTTGGCAATTGTTGCATCCAGCATTCAAGTTATGATACACATGGGTTAAATTTTGTGGCCTGCCCACTGCTATGCTGGCTTCCTATGACAGTTCTCCCTGAAATTTGTCATCACATGATAATCTGAATAGTGCATCCATGGGTAGTTACAGAAGGGAATATTTACAGGACATTGTCATATATCTAGATTTCCCTAGTTTACTCCATTCTTAGGGGAGTTATTTACATGTCTTTGGGATATAATTTAGGTTAAGTATGCAGGTAAGATGAATGAAGGAGAATGTTGAATGAAACTCACTTTTTCCCTTTAGGTAGCTATAATGGGATTAATTCACCTGGATAACAAGAGAAGGTGTAAATATGAAACTGATACATCAATAGGTGAAATTTTAATCAGTGTAAAATTATATGATCAATTGATCATACATAATGGAAAGCATAGGTTCCAAGATGGCATAGGAGATAAAAGAACAACCCCCCCCAAAAAAAGGTTTCTTCCACTGAAGAAAGAAATACAATATATAGGATCACACAGGAATGATGTTTTGAGGTGAACCACAAAGGTCCATGGTGTTAGTAGGCCTGTGCAGCAATTATTTGATGCTGAAATCTAGTTTACTCCTAAAACCCTCATTCTATACCATAGGCAAAATGCTATTTCCTAATAGGCCTTCATAGGTGACAGCTATATTCACCTCATACATTAGTTGTTCATAGCTTTAGGTAATACTTTAATTCCTGGTTGTATGCATCATAAAAATATTTCCCTTTTTTTAAGAAAATGTTTTCCCTCACCATCAGGTTTTCTGTCTTTGACTCTCTGCACAGTCATGATTTCTTTTTTTTTCTTTTTTTTTTTAAGGAAAGGAGTCATCTGATTTGTTCCACTTAATCCTAGAAACAGCTTAGGAAATATTACCCATCAGGCACTTCTTACATTGATTCTGAGTATAAATCACCTGCACCTTACAATGATTCCATGGTTTTTACATAGAAAAGGAAATTCTGAAATTTTTACGCCACTGTTCTCTTATAGGAAAATCTAGGTATTGTGCTATATTCACTGGTATAGATTTTTCAAAGTGTATTATATAGTTATTAATTTTGATATTAAAGAGATGTGGGGATCATGTTTAACAGCTTCTATCCAGAAATGTGAGGAATCAGTGCAAAAATTCTAGGATACATTATATATTAGTAGGAAACAATGACCAAAGATTCATATGAAACATACACAAATTTGTCTAAATAGAATTATCATTTTTTTCCTGATTGAAACATGTCTTTAATATGTCCTGCATGCTAAGGTCATCAACAATTAATTTAAAAGTTGGAAATGTTAATTGAAGTCAGTTTCAGAAGAAACCTTTCACACATCTGGCTTATGCTTGTTAATTAGAAGGGCAAAATTTGCTCCATAATATGAAGGAAGGATTCCTAAATACTTATCTGTTAGGGTTGTGTGAAAAAGGAAGCCATTGGACAGGTGAAAAAGATAAGATGACACTTTATGTTATTTCCAATATGAGGTTTTATTGAGATATACCAGTATGGTTCTCATCCAATACTGAGTTAAGAATCTAAATTGTAATGTTATAAAAAGAGATGGAACCATACAGTATAGTTATGTATCTTTGGGTGAATACAATCCCTGTGGCAGAAGAGTTCCTCCTTCCATAACTTTTAATTTTATTAATCAATGAAATAACCTATGAAAATCATAATTTTCAGAAATCATAAAATCTTTGAAATGATTATTTACTGTATTCAAGTTATCTCTACTAAATCTGTAATAGGACAGCCTTGTTTCTCTTTGTAATAACATAAAATGTAAAGTCTTATGAACAACAAGATTTTAAATCATAAAGTCTTCAAATTTTTATAAGTCTTTCTCATGAGATAGTTGCAACCTGAATAACAAAAGGAAAATGCATATCTAAAGAGTTTGAAACATTAAATAATTCAATTGTGTGAGTATGTGTGCAAGGTGAAATACACTCACATGGAAGTTGTTAGCACTCAGGTGGCAGAACTTTTGGTCCTTCATCAAAATTATTTATTGTTCCTGCTTGCTAGCATCATTCCAAAGAGGTGAAATCTGTTAAAATTAGCACTAAGAGTACAGTGGCAAGGAGAATCCTGTGTTAGTGTAATGGTGCTTATGGTGGTTGTGAATTGATCAATTGTATTTCCCCATCAATATTTTCTTTTTAAACGTACTCATTGATTTACTCAAGAGAGAGAATATAGACATGCCATGTGCTCTAAATGCATGGCCACATTCTGTGAGTGTTCCAACACTCACTTTTATTAGTTTTGTATTCAGCAAATACAGGCAGTTTAGTACCATTATTAGGCTCCTCCATGGCCTACCCCCTCCCCATTAGCCCCTCCTTGTTGAGGTATATGGGTCATGCATTTTGGGACAGGCCCACAGTTATTGGTACAATAAATATCTCTGCATATCATGACCCAACATGTGTGGCCCTGACATTCTTTCCGCCCCCTCTTCCACAAAATTTCCCCGAAGCATTTTGGGTTCATTTTTGGTCTGCTTCAGTGATGAGGTGCTGGGGGCCTCTGGGGCTCTGGCTCTCTGATTTGGTAGGAGTTGATTTTTTTCTGTGTGGGTCTCCTTCCCTCTTGTGCTGGTATCCGGTTCATCAGGAAAATAGCACCCTTGTTTGTTTCACCAGTTTTACTTAGTTTCAGCCAGGGCCCTTTTGAGGTATGACGGGGTGGCTCCCTCCTTAGGATCTGCATCTATCTGAAAAAGAGAAGCAGATTCTCCAACGGAGAGTAAGTTAGCACCAGGACAAATGAGATAACCCTTACTTTTTTATAGGGAGTTTAATGGGTGTAGGCCCTCTTGTAGCCCACAATTAATGGTAGTTTGATATTGGAGAGTGGGCTTATGTTTGGATATGGTTCTGACTTGCTTCCCAGCTCCAGCTATAGGTCCCATACCACTGAGGGGATCAGTTAGCCAAATCAAGAGCAGTTGGTTCCCCACCATGGCTGTGTGCTACTATTGCACTTGTGTGGGCATCACAACAGGTTATTTGCTGCTAAGTAGGTTAGACCATGAGTTGCTTGGACAGATATTAGTCATTTCCCCCAGTTGCCTATGTAGCACCTTCTGGCACTAGATATGCTGACTGTCTGGGGACTGACTCTCTCCTGGTTTCCAGCTGTGCCATTCCATTTTATGTGTCAGCTGCATATAGTGTCTTCAGCAATAGGGTCTTACCACTAACCTTTGATGGGTCATCAAGTACTCTGACAGAAATCTGTCATTCTTTTAGGAAATCTTGTAGGTTTCTCTGATCAAAAGCTCATTGTGGATGATAGCCCCATGCTGGTACTTGGAGTTACAGGTCAGTGGCCACTAAGAAAATGAGGGAAAAAATAACTAATATACAAGCGTGAGAGAGAGGGAGAGGGAGAGGGAGGGAGGGAAGATGTAGAAGATTTAGGTTAGCCTTGATCCTACCCTCTCCAGTGTCTTGTGGCTCAGGTATTTCCTATAAGGGCCTGGTGAAGGTTCAGCCATTTGGTCTGCCTTTTAGGAAGCAGAATTATATGGTACCATTGCCGTTTGCGTCTAGATTAGTGTTTCCCACCCCTTCGATGCCATATTTTCTTGATGGATTGTTCCATTTACCAAATTCAGTGAGCTTTGTTGTCTTTTCCAACTCACTTTGACTTGTGTTTTGTCAGAAATAAATATTACAACTCCTGATTTCTTTCAGATTCCATCTTCCTGCAATATCATTTCCTTCCTTTCACTTTCAGACTGTGTGTTTGCTCATGAGGTTAATTTCTCATAGGCATAAAATTATTTTGCCTGTTTTAAAAATCCAATTATCTACTCTGTATCCTTTAATTGAAGAAGTGCATTTACCTTCAAGGTCATTATTGAAAACAATTACTAGTTCATGTCACTTTGTTGTGTTTCTACTGGATGTTATGAATAGTCTGTTTTTCCTTGGTCCTTATTCTTCTTAAAAAAAAAAAACTGATGGGTAATTGAATTCATCTTGTTTTATTCTGTAAGAATTCTTATTTGCTTATCCTTCTGATTATCTCATTCATCTAATGAGATCTTTAGCTCTCTGGTTGTGTTTGTCTTCTGGATGTAGGATTAACTTAACTACCTTTGCAAATGTTGCTTGGTGGTAATGAATCCTATAGTTTATTCTTCTTCTGGGAAGTCTTTCCTTTTCAAATGTGAAAGAGAAATTTATTGGACATGGAAATGTAGGTTGAAAGTTACTCTGTATTAGGACTTGAGACACCTTAAAGCACATCATTTTATTCCTTTCTGACCTTGAGAGTTTATGCTGAAAAATTGGCTATTCTGATGGGCTGTCCTTTGTATGTGATGTGACCCATATCTCTTATATCATTTAATATTATTTTTTGTTAATTTTTACCACTTATCCATACTAAACCTATTGTAACATAACTGATTATTTTCTTGCAATATCCATTTGGAGTTCTATATATCTTCAGTATGTCAACATTCATACCTATCATTATATTTAGGAAATTTTGTGCTATTATTTTGCTTAGTCAATTGTTTATACCTTTAGCCTATACCACTTCTTTTTTATACTCACAATTCCTAAGTTTGATCATTCAGTGGTTTCTAATAAGCACTGTATATTCTGTTCATTTTTTCTATTACTCTCTTAACATGATAAATCATCACCTTGTCTCTGAATACCAATGTTCTTTCTTTTTGTTGATATAAAATATTGTTATATTTTCTCCTGAGATTTGTATTTGACTTGAAAATTTCACTTCAAAGAATTCTGCTTGGTTCTTTTTCAGAATCTAAATCTGATAAACTTTTATTAATGTCCTGTATTATTATCTTCCTTAATTTTTTTCAGTTTTTTGTACTATATGAATTAATTAATCATCTTAAAGATCATTATTTTGTTAATTATTTGGCATTTTTTCTACTTCAATATATTTGGAAGATCTCCCTCAACTGATGAGTGGATAATGAAGATGTGGCTCATTTATACAATGGAGTTCTACTCAATGGGAAAGAAAACAATGAAATTATGAAATTCACAAGAAGATGGATGGCTCTGGAAAGGATTATACTTAGTGAGGTAACCCAGGTCCAGAAATCCAAATGTCACCTGTGTTCTCTCTTATATGTGGATCCTAGCTACAAAAAAGTGGATTTATATGTGATTAGGAATAAAACTCAGTAGCAGAGGCCAGGAAGCTAGACAGGGTGTATAAAGGGAATAGAAAGGAAGTGGGGACATAATAGGATGGTATTGTATATGTGTAGGTAGAAGAATGAACTAATGGGGGTGAACAGTCCTACATGAAGTCAGGGGAAGAGATTGAGTAAAGGAAAGGCAGAGGGAGAGCTAATCAAAATCTAAGAGGATATAAATAAGTCATGGAAACCTACTTTTTGGGACAATGGAACACTCAGAATCTATAGATTGTTACTAGAAGATTTTCAGTGCCAGGCATGGGATACTTTCCAGTGACTTGTTGGGCAGGGAGGTCCCTAATGCCCCCAAAACATTACATGCCATTGCCAAGGCCATTGGTTTCCCACCAGGAATAGATGGTAAGACCCTATTACTGAAGACTCCACGTGCATGGGCTGCAAGGCCACTGAGAAATCCTAATGAGCTGAGCTGAAAACCTCCTCCATGCAGACCAGCTGACAGAAAGCTGAAAAGCCACACTGTATGCAGTTCAATGGGAGAGAGAGAAATCACCAGTGAAGATACTCAGCAGTGGACACTGTAAGCCTTAAATTTGAATAGCCAGGCCAAATGAGCCAATGGGTGCAATAGTGCATGTCCGTTATGGGGGAAACCAACCACTATCTAATTGGACTGGAGGCCCTATCCATGGGAGGACATATATCCCTGATACTGAAAACCTACAACTGGGATAGTCATGAGCCCTAGGTGTGTAACATCTGCTGTTGTCTGGCTAAATGTATATGCAATGCTCACCAAACTGCCTGGTAAGCACTTCTCATAATGTTCATACCAATATATTAATGCTACTCTCATTTTTGGTTAGAGAAGGTTCTTTTTTTCAGATGGCAGTGACCTTGGGATGACTCAGAAGGCACCATGGTGCTGAGAAGAAGTGACAGAGGAGTGCTCAGCACTGAAATGTCTTTATCACACCTTCCAAGGCTCAGGGTCCATTGTGGAAGAGGTAGCAGAAAAAATTTAAGAGCCAAAGGAAGGGTAGGACTCCTCCAGACACAAAATGGCCTGGATATCCATGACCTTGTGGCACCTGACACTACCTACACAAGACCATCATAATAGGAGGAAAAGATAATGTCATCAAATTAAAATACAGACTGAGAGTGAGAAGGGGTATTATGGGAAGTGGAGTTTCAAAGGGGAGAGTGGGGGGAGGGAGGGAGTTACCATGGGTTATTATCTATAATTATGGAAGTTATCAATTTAAAAATCAAATAAAAGCCCAAAAGCACAAGTAAATAAATAAATAAATAAAATTCTAGAGAGGTATTTATTTCTGGAGTAGTCGTGTTGTCTAGGTTTTTGTCATATGTCTTGTTTATATGTTGAGATTTATTGTTTATTGAGGTATGACTTTGTTCTATTTTATGTGTAGGCCTTATTGGGAAACCACATTCTCTTGATGATATGCTCATTAGTTTGTGTATACTTTTGTTCATTTATTTTTATTTATTTAGTTGAGAGCTACAGACACAGAGAGAAAGACACATAGAGGGAGAGAGAGAGAATGGGTGGGCCAGGGCTTCCAGCCACTGCAAATGAACTCCAGACGCGTGCGCCCCCTTGTGCATCTGGCTAACATGGGACCTGGGGAACCAAGCCTTGAACTGGAGTCCTTAGGCTTCACAGGCAAGCGCTTAACCGCTAAGCCATCTCTGCAGCCCATTTGTGTATACTTTTGAGATTAATTCCAAATGGACTTACTTTTATAAAAAAAATATTTATTTGCAATGGGAGAGCAAGAGAAAGACAGAAACAGAGAAAGAATGTGTGCATGGCCTCCTGCCATGTAAATGAACTCCAGATGCCTGTGGCATTTTGTGTTTCTGACTTTACATAGATAGGTACTGGAGAATCGAACCCAGGGTGGCAGGCTTTTCGGTCAAGTGCCTTTAACTGTTCAGTCATCTTTCCAGGCCTCCAGATTTTGACTTCTTAGTGTAGTTTGCCTGTGGCTATTTGACTGTGATTAGTGGATTTTTATGCATTATGTGTTCTGTTGGAGCCCAAGTAATGTGCTTTCTCTATAGGTCTTGCAAGAATGGAGAAGCTTCCAAAATTCATCTGTGTATATGAAATACACCTCCTGAGGTTACACTTACAGGGTTGCCCACAATGTGCATGATGAGAAGATGAGAAGTTACCTGAACTTAAGGAATTCAATGTAGTGTTATTTGCTCACTATCACTCTGGGGGTGAAAGATTATGAACAGGATTTTGGGCCTCTCTTAACCATGCCATCAGCTGCTAACTTGTATTTTCTTTTATTTTAGTTATTTACTAATATTTCAGTGTGGGTAGGTGGTAGCTGTCTTGAAGTACCATTTTTTCACAAGTGGGAGAGGAATACCAATTCAGTAGCAAAACCCACTATGGGGCTGGAGAAATGACTTAGCAGTTATGGCACTTAACTGCAAAGCCAAAGAACCCAGGTTTGATTCCCCAGGACCCACGTAAGCCAGATGCACAAAATGTTGCATGCATCTACAGCTCATTTGCAGTGGTTGGAGGCTCTGAGACACCCATAGGATAAAAGAGAAGTAGAAGGGAAACAATAAAACTACAATTTTGTTTGAAAACACAATAATTAAACTAATTTTGTATACTAAAAAGAATGAATGAATTATGAATTTTCTTTTCACAAATAAAGGTGAATGACTAGTCCAAAATGAATGTTTGTAGAATCTGCCTATGCATTTGGAGAGCAGATAGATTGCATGTTTTTTTATAATTATTTTTTTTCTTAATTAGTATTATACTCAGTGAATACAGTCAAGTTGGTACCATTGTTAGGCTCGTCCATGTCCTACCCACTCCCCCTGGCCCTTCCTTGTTGAGGTATATGGGTCATGCATTGTGGAGTTAGCCCACAGTTATGGGTAGGAGAAATGTCTCTGAATATCATGACCCAACATGTGGTTCTGACATTCTTTCTGCCTCCTCGTCCACAAAATTTCCCTGAGCCACGTTGGGCCATTTTTGGTCTGCTTCAGTGATGAGGTGTTGGGAGTCTCTGTGTCTCTGGGTATCTGACTTGGTAGGAGTTGATTTTTCTCTGTGTTGATCTCCTACACCCTTGTGCTGGTACCCGGTTCACCAAGAAAACAGCACCATTGCTTGTTTCTCCAATTAGTCTTAGTTTCAGCTGGGGCCCTTTTGAGGTATGATGGGGTGGTTCTCTCCTTGGTATCTGCATCCATCTGAAAAAGAGAAGCAGATTCTCCAAAGGAGAGTAAAGTTAGCACCAGACAAATGGGATAACCCTTATTTTTAATAGAGAATTTAATAGGTGCTCCTTCTCTCTTCTGTCAACAGGTATGTGAATGCCAGACAGGGTCCTGCGGTAGTGAGCACTGCATGGGTGGCTGTTTTCAGTCCCTGTACTGGTATGAATCTGTACATAGCTGACCACATCTTTATTCTCACTGAACAAGTTCCTTGAGTCCTTTGTCTTTGATGCAAATGCCCTCCATTCACCTCTGTGTTACCATATTGATCCTCTACAGTTCAGGACACTGGGGGAGCTTGAGTCACTGTACAACTCACCCACCCACTGCAGTGTAATGTCTGTGTGGTTTCAGAGATGGGAATATATAGTATTTTCTTACTCCAAGAACAGCCAAATAGCCAATAATTCCTTCACCAGATAGCTCCTGGACCAGGAGATATGTGATCCTCTTCCAAAGTAAGGCTACAATATTAGATACTTTCACATTATTATGATGAGTAGCAGATTTAGGAAGAAAGGTGTTTATTCATTGATTGATAGTCAAGTTAGCAAAACCTAGAATCACCTAGGACACTAGACAGTAGACAAGTCTGTGAGGGATTATCTTGATCAAGTTAGTTCAGGTGGGAAGAGCCACTCTAAATGTGGGCAGCTCCATTTCATGGGTCAAGATCTTAGATTGTACAAAACTGAGAGAACTGGCCTGAGCACCCTTTATCACTCTCTGTTTCCTCACTGTGGGTTAAATATGATCAACTCTCCTTAAAAGTCCTGTTACTCACCATGCCTTCTCCATTGTGATGGACTGTAACCAAGAACTCTAAATTGAAATAAAGCCTTCTTCCCTTAAGCTGAGTTTTTTCAGATATTTTGATCCAGCAATGAGAAGGCAACTAATACATCTTACTTACAGTTTTAAAGGGCTACAGTCTATTATTGTGAGGAAGGCATGGCAGTGGGTGGCCAGCTGGTCACATGTAGCCAGAATCAGGAAGGAGAGAGGAAGAGGAAGAAGTGGTTGGATTTTTCAAGGCCCACCCCTAGTGACCCAGTTCCTTCAGCAAGGCTCCATATTCTAAAGGTTCCACCACCTTCCCAAATAGCACCACTAGCTAGTGAAAATGTTTTCAAACATATGAGCCTATGGGCCATTTCACATTTAAACCACAACTACCATGGATTACTGGTTACTTCCTTAAGTGGACTAAAAGTCAGGTGGGGGCTGTGAAACTTACAGTGCTAATATTGCCAGCATCTGGATAGAATTTGTTGGTACTCTCTTTCACCCTCACCTTTGAAGAAAGGAGGCTCCTCCTGCTGTGGAGGAGGTACCATGGCAGATAGTGAGATATTCTGCTTCTCTTACTCTTGTTTTCTCCATGTATGTGTGTAGGTGTGTGTCTGTCTGTCTGTCTCACTCTCTCTCTCTCTTTCTCTCCCTACCTCCATCCATCCATCCCAGTGTTCTCCCATGATTGACTAATACATTTTGCAGTTATACACTGTTACTTTATTTCTTCTTTGTGCTGGATACATCCATTGTATCCATATTGTATGATCTTACAAACTATTTTTAGTGAGTCATGTAGTTGAGCAATATGAGAGACTATAGAACAGAATTTCAATATAAATAATTACACTGAAAACATGTGCTTGGTAAAACATTAATGAATCATAAAAAATTTCTAGGAACATATGTGAATACAAAAAACCTCTCAGGAGGGTTGTATCATCATTTTAAAAGATTTAAGTTTTACTGAGAGTTTTTGATTTTTCAAAAGTAATTGAAAAATAACTGTATAAATAGTAATGCATCCATTTGAAACACAACTTAAACATAGCAAGAAACCATAGCAACTGATCTTTTATATCCTGAAATAGCACAAAATTATAACCTGACATTGATCTCAAAACAGCATACTATTGCCCAAGTATTATATAATTTTACATTACATCTGATCAATAGAATCCTTCATTTACAGTCTTCATATTCTTGGTACTTATGGTGGTGTGAATAGAATAGATGGCCCCCAATATATTCAGTTTTTTGTTTGTAGTTTGCATTTGCAGTCACCAGGCTGTAGGCAATGTCACTGGGTGATCTTAAGGTGTGGTGGTGGGTTTCAGATTTCAATCTAAAGACATGCAAAGTGTGCCTAGCTGGAGTTCCTGTAGTGTGCTGTGCAGTGTGGCTTTTTGGCTTTTGGCTTGTGCTTCTCTCTCTCTGGTTGGTCCTGTGAAGGCAGGCCAGCTTCTTCGGCCATTTATGGAATTTCCCCTGGATCTGTAGGTTTCAATAAATATCCTTTCCTCCCTAACTGTGCCTGGTCTGGAAGTTCATCTCAGTGAACCTGAAGCTATCTGCTGCAGTACTGTAGAGGAAAGTAGCAAGATGTGGTCTTTTTTATTACTTCTGATAGGAATGTACATATTTTAGTGCTAGTAAGTTTTATAAGAGTCTATATAATACACAATAGACAAATTACCATTTATGATTCCTTGATTTCATATAAAATATGAATACAAATGAGTGCAAGATAATTTGAGGGTTTTACAATCTATGCAGAGTCTTAACTTGCAGCCATTAAGCTTATTGAAAATTAGTAGTTATCTCATACAAGCATGAAACTATTCACTTATCAAATCAGCATATGTTGCCTTTACACCAAGAAAATTGTCCTGATTCTCAGAACAAGAAAGTTTTGCCAACTTCTTTCAAACAACTTCAAAGAGTACTCCTACCCTCTTAGTCTTCCAGTCCTTCTACTTACTGTCTTCTTAATTAAAATATCTCTGAGCTTTCATGTTATGCTTCCATGTAAGTGTTGGTTTAAATAAAGGGTTATAACAAAACTTTTATGGAAGTGGTGGACCAGTTTCTGGTTAGCAACATATTTTTTGCCTCTTTTAACCATATATATATATATATTTTTTTGCCTATAGGAGTATTAACAGGTGCATTTTGATGAGGCACTATATTAAGACACAAGACACATTTTCATTTACATTATTTAATGCTAATATTGAAACCAGATCATGTCTGGAGATGAACTATAATATAAATTTAAATGTCTCAAATATTTGAGATAGTTTTACTAATTAAAATGTAATCCACTGTACACATATGCATTTATTCATTTCTAAATGAGTATGTATGAGGGAGAGGTGATTTTTCATTTCATCCTAGATACATGTGTATTTAATATTTCATGTTAAGTAAAACATATCTATGAAAAATAAAGCCCAAATTGTATGTAGAAATTAAGCTTGAACATACCATGTAGCTTATAACTGACTCTTAATATTTACCCACTGAAAATTCTTGGTCTGCTTTAAGAAATGGCATTCTATGTTGAAACAATACAAATAAAGACACAAATAGTAAGAAAGGATAAAAATGATTTAATATGAATTTTGGTAGAAGGCAGAGAATTTCTATGAGAAAATAACAACTTAAGGGTGCAAAGATGGTTTAGATTCTCAGCTTTAGAGGTAGACTGAAAACATTGAATCAAAATTTAAAATCCCCTGAAGATGATTTATTTATTCTTCTTTTCTGAGGTATAAACTCCTTCCATGAATTACTAATGATCAATGATGTAATCTGTTACATGCCTTGAATGCTACCCAGTGCATTCAAAGGCAGGCCATTTCATTGTTTAATGTCCAACATTAGTCTTAGTTTTCTGTATAGAATTCTTTCCAGAATCAATTTTTAAATGTTCACAATAATAAAAAATAATACTCTGCTATACTTCTTTATGGCATGAGATTAAAATCACATGCAATTGATAATTTTACTACATTTTGTTCTTCACCCAACATAAAACTATGTATACATATTTTAGCATATATATTTTTTACTGTGTCAAGCATTCCAATTAACATATGTTGATTTATTGATTCACACCTTCTGTTAAGATAAGATATAGTAATTGTTATCACTTTTTTTCAAATTGGTAAAGCTAAGGAATAGAGGATCTAAGTAACTTACCCAGAGTTATATAGCCAATGAGTGGTAGAAGGAGATCTAGAAAATAATATACCTCAGTATGAATAACTTCTTCACTGACCTTTTTCTACCATCATTGCTTTCAAGGAGGGAACTAAAGGAAAATATGTTCAAAGAAAAAAATCTAAAACTAGAAAATCCTATCAGTAAATTAGCAGAAATTGAGCCTAATGTTCTTTTTTCTTTTTTCTGGGTTATTCAGAGATTAAACATGAGCAGAGCCTGGACATCACCTTTGCCACAGCAGGTAGAAAATAGCAGCAGGAGAGTGAGCCTACCACTACCGGGGTGGGGTGGGGGGCTGGATATAATAATCCTAACACTGCCCCAGCAACATACCATCTTCAGCAAAGTCCACCTCCCAAATTGCCACCACCTGGAGACCAATCATTCAAAACACATGAGTTTATGAGAGGCACCTAATTCAAGCCACCGCAGAACTGATGCTTATTTTAGGTTTGTTGTTCTGTCTATTTATTGTTCCATGTAAGCATTTATCTTGCATGACAAAGACAGATCTTGGTAGCATCATCTTAGGAATAGTAACTCTAGTTCATGGACTGGATTCTGTCTCTAGATATATCTGACTCAATTTTACCAGTTCCATTTGCATTTTCATGTCTCTCCTTGCTTAGCATTTGTTCAAATGTTTGCTTTGCTTCACTGTAGGTCACCACTTCCTAATGATACTTGTATGTAATGGAGAAATCCTTGAGATTTGAGTCTTCTAGATTCCAATAAAACTACAAAGAGAGGGGGATTCCAAAAGCTAGAAAACCTGCTTCATTGAAATAAGTAGCATGTTTAATTTAAATAAGAATGTAGAATCTGGAACTCAAATTATAATTATAAGGGATATACTGCCCATGTTTAGGTGTGTGTGTGTGTGTGTGTGTGTGTGTGTGTGTGTGTGTGTGTGTATGGTAGATCTCACAACTCTGTTTATGTCCCTTTAGTACTCATAGTTCATTCACCAGTAATTCTGTCTTAGGAACTTTTATGCTCATAGCAGTATGCTTGGTCAAAGCACATGGTTGTTTGGAAAGGGAAGAAAGTTGCCATTAGTTAGCAGTTAACCATTGATGAACCAAATTTTGTGGATAATTGTTATTTCTCTTGCCCTTTGGGAGGGCTAATGCGGAGGCACATTCTAAATAGCCTCCTAGAAGTCTTCAGTAGAACTGAGACCCAATTGCTTTTGGTGGTAATGACTTATTAACACACTCTGTATGAACTTTTGCTATTTTTCTCATTATTCCATTTATTGCTGGTAATTTCCTCCTTCTGTATGAAAACTTTCAATCTAAAAGACTGAGTTCTTGAAAACTCAGGCATGTATTCTCTATGCAATGAAGCTCTGCTTAGGTGAAATTGTCCAAAAGAATAGATGTTACCCTTGGAGACAATACAATATCAACTTTTCTTGCTGGAACTTAGCAACTGTATTTGTAACTATGTGTACTACTTTTACAAGATGTGTTGTCTTTCCTGCCATCAATTGCCTTTATCACCCAAACTTTCTATTTTCTCCTATTGTTAAACTCAAATCATAGGAAAATTAAGCTTGGTGAGCTTGTCCTTGCAACAAGATATTCTCTCTCCTTAAGTTCCTATTATGATCAAGCCAGTCCCTAAATTGTCTTTTCTTTTAGCAACATCTCTGTCATAATTGCTAATGTATCTTAATTAAGATAAAATGTATAGTTTACACAATTCAATCCCTTACTCTTATAGAAATATTCTGTAGTTGATCCTAGAAAAAAAAATCACAATTTCTACCCAGCCCTTCTAATTTCTACCCATACACACCATTTCATTCTATCATCTGCATCCATCATACTGCCAGGCCATTTTTCAAGATCATAAATTTGATAATGTTGTTCTCAGGCCACAAAACCCTTAGAGGTTCTATTTTACCTTGAGAACTAATCCTACACTTTAGCATGGGACATGGTGTCCTTCATTTTCTTGCTCTTGACCATGTGTGCAAATATGTTACTATCCACACTCATCACATTACTAAGATCCATCATTAGTTAGACATTTTCAGTTTTCTATTGCATTAGTAATCATTCAAATAGTTGTCTAAGCATTTCTGAAATCTGGCTGGTTAACTAAAATAACTACATAAATAAAATGCACACCTTTTAGGTCACATCTGGAAATTGCCTCGAGGTTTAAATACCTGTGATCATTTCCACATTCCTCAAAGCTATCCATCTATAATTAAACAGAGGCAACAGTCAGCACACATTCATCATCTCCAAAGAAAAGGAAAGTCACCTCCATAAATCTCAAATTATGGTATATTAAAAGTTTGTTTCTATAAAGGTTGCCACAAAGCAATTTGTACAAACATCTAATCAAATGCAGCATTCCAAGACATGGGTTACTCTAATAATAAAGAAAACCAACTAATTTTTTTTCATGCTAAAAGCTCTAACAATTCAAATGAGCTTTAAACAAACAAATTTAAGGTTTAATTAACATTAGTAAATTAATTACACAATATAATGAGTTCTACATTGTTCAAACTGTTAACCTCTTGCAATTCTCACTCTTTACCTTCACTGGCCATTGCAGAATTACTCTTCTAAATGTAATTCCCCTTCTGAACATCTTTGTGTAAATTTATCAAATTGTCTTGGAATTCTACCCATCTCTTCCTATGCAAAGTAGCAAAATATACCTTTTCTTTCTGAAATAAAGTGTTCCTGGGATATTAAATTCCTAGAAGGAAATAGTCAATTTATTTTACCCTTAGTCATTTTTCTGAAGCTGACTTTACATATAATTAGTTACTTAGGTCTGGGGTTGAACACTGGTTTTGCAAAGGACCAGATAGTAAATGTTATAGGCCATAGTATTATAGTGCTCCAACTCTGACACTGCAGTATAGAAAGAGATAATACAACCATAGCTGTGTTCCAATAAAACTATTTACACAAAAGCCAGCAAATGAATATGACCAATGGACCAATGACTTCTGATCTAGATCTCTTAAACCCTCTCTGAAATCCTCTTAGGCCAATAAAAAGTTCAGTTAATTTAAACAAAAGTATGTTGAGCAGTACACATAAAAATAGCACTCTTTCTCTGAGTACTCCCAGTCATAAAATCACATAAGATAGATATGGTAATACAAGATATATTCACAGTATATGAACTGTTTAGAAAGAAGGCAATGAAAAGACTCTGTTATGTACAATGAATTATAGATCAAATGGAAAATGTTAATAGAGATTGGGAAAATTAATCAATTATGTTTATTACTGTCAAGAGTAAGCAGCAATATCCTAATTCAGACAACTTGGAAGCTTGAGCAAGTATGAAATGAGATTCTAATGTTGAGTTTTTTCCCATTATCAATGGCCATTAGAAGGTAGAAAACATCATTCATTACACCTCTCATGCTTTCATTTATCTTGTGAAATACAGATAATGCCTGCCCTGATATCTTGTTGAAGGCTGGGAAAAAAAAAAAAAAGTTAGTTTTAAAAACTCACTCCAGATGTGAAGGAATCTGAAAATTTCATGATTGTTTTGAAGAATTTTATTTAACTGTAACCTCCATGATCATTTCACTTCAAGGCATCTTTTTCTGAGTGAAGGAGAGCAAGACAGGAACAAAGCAGTTAAATGAAACATTCTCTAACTCCTTCTCTCCCACTCTCCTCCCCCTTCTTCTGAGTTTTTAAAACGTGGAGTAGCCAAACCTTATTAACCAAAGGTAACATATTTAGCTGTAAACAGATTAATTCCTTGCATATAATAACTCCTACCAAGAGAAGATAAATGAACAATAATATGCAGATCATCAGTGGTAAAGTCATTTGAAATCTTGCCTAATTGAATGATTGCTTGGGGTGCTGAGGGAAAGGAGAACATCTTACAGTATCTGTGCCGATAAAGGTTGAAGCAAATGCTTTTTCTTTTATAATGTTAAGAGTTTCTCTTGTCAGTAAATACATTACAGATTTTATGAAATCCTTGAAAATTATTATTGTTATTACTAGTTTGCCTAATTTCTAGTTAGCTCACAACTGCAACTATTTTTAAGCTTCTATGACCCTCACCTGAAGAAATATTTTAAATGGGAAAAAATATATTTGTTTGCTTTTTCTCCTGTCAATGATAATTTTGGCGATTTTCGAGGCAGGGTCTCACACTAGGCCAGGTTGACCTGGAATTTACTTTGTAGTCTCAGGGTGGCGTTGAGCTCCCAGTGATCCTCCTACCTCTTCTCCCAAGTGCTGAGATTAAAGGTATGTGCCACCACACCCAGCTCAATGTTTTTTTTTAATGAATAAATTTAATATTCCTCAACTCAAAATGAGGCAGTGATGTTTTACCCTTAAGCCTATAAGCACATGATCTATCTGGCACAACATGCTAAACAAAAACAAACTGAAGAGAAAAATCTTCTAAAAAGCTTCACTGGTGCCTTAACACCTGTTATATCTAGGCAAGGTAGGTGTTATTAAAAGAAGTATGAAACTGTCAAAGTTCCTACTAAAAGGCACTATTGACTTAACTCAGGAATTGCTTTGCCCTGTTTAAACATGCCAAGTATATGTGAGAAAATGCTAGGCAGTCCCAGTTTTAAATATGCTAAATGGATCTAAAATGCTTATATTGGGTATTCCAGCCTTCACACCTTATATTAAAAGAAAAAAATCCATTTTAACTATTTTTCAAGGGACTTAATAACCAAAGTACCAACATAGTATGAGTACAAAGCAATGTCACATATAAAACTACATCTTGAGACTTGAGAATAAAAGACAACTTGAATTCCAGTATTTCAGTCATCATGTCTGCACTTTGTCCCTTTGGCATTTCACTGCATATCCACCCTTTTGTCTGACTGAAAAATTTGCCCCCACCTTCTTTTCTTTCTCTTGGCAGCTCAAGAACTAACAATCTACAAGAACATCTTTGCTTTTTACAGGCGTTCATCATACCATCACAGATGCAACACAATTCAAGAGTAGGTTAAAAGCACATTAAAATTATCATTATCATTATCAACCCCTAGAAATCATGATGCTTACTAAGGAATGATAAGGCTTACCAGTGACAAAAGATTCTTATTTTGCTCTTCCCTGCATGATACACTGGGGAGCTTTCTTGTAAGCTGAGTGAAGGAGCTGCCAGAAATCATCTTCTGGAAATGCTTGGAAAAGACATGAGCTAAGAGAAAAACAGCAAACTTAAAAAGAGAGATCTGCCAGCCTGCATCAAATCAACCACCCCCGACCTAGGCTTCTCACACTGACTCAGTAAGTTCAGTCTACTGGCAATTCATACACCATAATTAACTGTCCTTAATTCAGATGAACATTTTATGGGCCCACAGGGTCTGGAGAGAAAATCGTTAGCTTCACTGACTAATTTTCTGTTAATCAGCAACCGTTCACTCAACAGAACACTAATAGGGCAGCCTTGATTAGAATTATAGGGATATGATATTAATTAGCTTCTTCTAACAAAGATGAGGGTACTAAATGGCAAGGACCACGTGTATCTCTGGAATGGAAATACCTGAGAAGTACTATTTGAAGGTAAACCATAAAAATAGCTTTTTATTTTTCTATTCATTCTACAAAATATTTAATTTTATATTTATTTTGTTGTTACTTGTTTTATTGTTCTATTCCAAGAAAATTTTCTTGACACTTGTGACTTAAGTGATGTTTAAATGATGATGTTAGATGCCATTAGACAAGAACATTTAGATTTAGACTTTGGGATACAGCTATTTTAGATATACATAAATAGCATCCATTTATGTGTATTATATGTCTATATGCTGGAAAAACACCAAGTACACAGAATGAGGGGAGGAATCTTGTGATTATTTCGTGGCTGTTATTAGAGAGTCCTTTTATCAGTTTAAGTTAGAATATGAAGTAATGAGTTTCACTGTGGTATGTCATCCTCATTGATCTACCTTTACAACTTGCCCCCTCCTATTTGTCTACTTGTCTCCTTCATCTCCACACAGACTATGCCTTGTGCTTTCATGTGGCATGTATTCCAATGCATTCTTCTTACTTCCCTTAACACCCTTAAGACCTCTTTTGGTCTCCACTTATGGTCATCTACCTATACCCACATCCTCTTTATACATATATATATGAAGTCTAGGATCCACATATGCAAGAAAATGTGTGGTACTTATCTTTCTGAGTGTGGCTAATTTTACTTAATGTTATTTCCAATTCTATCCATTTTTTTCTGATAGTAGCATGATGTCATGTTTTTGTTGTGGAATAAAATCCCATTGTGTATATACACATTTTCTGTAGCATTAATACATTCATGAATATCAAAGCTGGTTTCTTTTATGTATTGTTAATAGTATAGTAACCTGAATATGAAAGTATCTCTTTGGTAGGACCTGGAGTGGTAGAGCTGGGTAATAGTTGGGTTCTAGTGTTAGTTTTTTTATTTTTTAATTTTTTTTATTTTTAAATTTAATTTATTAGTTTTCTTTTCAGCAAATACAGGCAGTTTGGTACCATTGTTTAGGCTCATCTATGATCTACCCCTCCCATTGGACCCTCCTTGTTGATGTAAATGGGTCGTGCATTGTGGAGTTAGCCCACAGTTATTGGTATGATAAATGTCTCTGCAAATCTAGTGTTAGTTTTATTTAAGGAACATCCTTACTGATTTTCATAGTGATTACAACCAATAAGCACTTACACCAGAATTGTATAAGGGTTGCTCTTCCCCTACATTCTTACCAGCATTTTACTTTATGACAGTCAATCTGATCAGGATGAGATGGAATCTCAAAGTAGTTTAATTTGTATTCCCCTGGTTAAAAAAAAAAAAAAAGGATCTGTGATACCTTTTTAAGATATTTAGAAACTATTTGTATTTTCCCCTTTGAGAACTGTTTCATTCATTAGCTCATTGATTGATTGGATGATATATTTTTGGTGTCAAAAGTTTTTTAACTATTTGACTAATATGTAGTTGGCAAATACTTCTTTTTTTCCAATTCTGAGGCCTGTTTCTTCACTCTGTCAAAAGTTTCCATTGCTGTGCAAAAGTTATTTAACTACATATAATCTAATTTGTAAATTCTTGGGATTATTTCCTGTGCCATTGGAGTCCTTTTCAGAAAGTGCCTATACCTGCATCTTGAAGTATTTTCCTTGTGCTTTCCTACAGCAGTTTTAGTAATTCAAATCTTTTATTATTGTCTTGACCCACTTTGAATTGAGTTTTGTGCTAGTGAGAGGTATGTATTTCATTTTATTTTTGTCCATTTGGATTTCCTGTTTTCTAAACACTATGGGAGATGCTATCTTTTCTCCAGTGTATGGTTTTCACATCATCAAAAATTGAGTTTATTTCTGTGTCATCTATTCTATTCTACTAGTCTATATATCTGATTTGGAGGCATTAACATGCTTACTTTGTCACTGTGGGTTTGTTGTATAAGTTGAGGTCAGATATTGTACCTTCAGCATTGTTGTTTATGCTTAGGATTGCTTTGACTATTCTTTTTTTGTGCATTTCCATACATGTTTTAGGATTACCTTTTCTAGTTCTGTAAGGAATGATATTTGAGAGGCTGGAGAAATGACTCAGTGATTAAAAGTGCTTGTTGCTTAAGCACAAGGTCTTCTTGAGCCAGATACTGACATGTCCAACTCCCCAGAACCCATGTGAAAAGCTGAACATGGCCATGCACATCCTTAACCTTAGTCCACTGGATTGGAGGGAGCAGAGACCGGAGATGAACAGTACCTCTGGATTGAGGGAGAGACCCTTTATCATGGAGCCATATCAGAAGGGCACTCAAGGTTCTCTTCTTAACTCTGAATGAACATGTGTAAGGCATGTGCATCTACACACAGTGCATAAATCACACATAATGTTCACTACACACATGCAAAGATTTTAAAATTAATAATGATATTTGAATTTTAATACAGATCTCAAGTTGAATCTGTGTAATACTTTCAGTAATATAGTTACATTCACAACACCAATTCTGTCAATCAATGAGGATAGAAAGTCTTTCACATTATAGGTTTCATTTATTCCTAAATATTTTCTTAAGCTATTTTGAATGATATATTTTTCCTAATTTCTTTCTTTTCAAGTTCATTATTGGTTTATGGAAAAGGTACTGATTGTTGGACATCATTTGTATTTCCTGCAATTTCCTGAGAATAATTATCAGATTTAAGAGTATTCTATAAGAGTCTCTGGAGTCTTTGAAATCTAAGGCCATGTAGTGTATCAATAGGGATAATTTCATTTCTTCCTTTCCTGTTTTTATTCCTTATATTTCTTTGTCTTGTCTTATAGATTTAGTGAAGACATCAAGTTCTATATGGAATAATAGTAGAAGAACAGATCTTTGTCTCACTCCATATCTTAAGGGAAATGAAGTTGGCTATAGGCTTGCATTAGATAAACTTTATCATGCTTAGATGTGTTCCTTCTATTTTTACTCTCTTCATGCCTTTTTATCATGAAAGCATGTTGAACTTTCTTAAATGCCTTTTATTTATCTTTTGAAATGTTCAACCTTAAGTACATGTAGCAGACAGCTTCAGTCATTGGGATGAACCCACAGATCAGACACAGTTTATGAGAGCAAAAGATTTATTGAAACTTACAAATAGATGGTATTGTAGTCAGGTCGACATTGTTGGCAGAATCACCTGACAAAAAGCAGCTTGTGGAAAAAAAACAAAACAAAACAAAACAAAACAAAAACAGACTCAAGGGGAAGCTCCATGATGGCAGGGAAAAACTATGGCATGAGCAGAGGGTGGACATCACCTCCTGGCCAATATCAGATGGCTAACAGGAACAGGCGACTGTGTCAAACACTGGCAATGGGAAACTGGTTATAATGCCTCTGAGCCCATCCCCAACAACACACTGCTCCAGGAGGTATTAATTCCCAAATCTCCATCAGCTGGGGACCTAGCATTCCGAACACCTAAGTTTATGGGAGACACCTTAATCAAACCACCACATTTTGCCCCTGGTCCCCATAAACTGAAATCCATACATGATATAAAATACAATGTATTCAGTCCAATTTTAAAAATCACCATAGTTTTTATCAATCCTAATTATGTTCAAACATCCTCATAATTCAAGGTCTTCTAACTGAGTCATGATCCAAAAAAAAAAAACAAACATAATGTCACAGAATAAATGTTCACACTGCAAAAGTTGGCATTGGGTATAGTATAGCAAGGAAATATCCAACCAATACAAGATTTAAAACAACCAGGGAAAACATCAAATTCTGTAGCTATAAGTCCAACAACTCTAGTCAGTGACAAATCTCCAAGTCTGATAGTTATAACCAGTAACAAGTCTCTGGAGTTCTACTTCTGCCTCTCCACTTAGGCTACTCATGTCCTGGAAAACTTCATCTGGGGTTTGCAGCTGTCCTTAGCAGCCATCTCATGGCCACAGCATCTCCACTGGGTCTCCACTAAAACCCTCAATCAATCCTCACAGCTCTATTGGGTCTTCATGCAGGCATCCAGCAAAGCTATTTCACACTGCCCATGGCTGTTTCCAAAACATAAGACCATGTTGCAAATCCAATGACCCTCTCTTTCCTGCATATCTATACTCCATAATACCAGGTAGAGTACCAATTTGTTAATCCAGGGGGACAAAGCAGACTTTGAAGAACAGGACACATTCAGCATTCAGGCCCTTCAAAAGTCTACATTCTTTCTGTTGTCCCAGTGTAGGTCAGTTAGCCCAATCTCAATGGTTGTAATTTCTCATACAGTTGCAGCAGAAAATGCAGAATGTTTGGCCCAAAGATTTCATTTTTTTCTTTGCCATATCCCTCTGCTCACATCAGTCTGTTTCTATGCAAAGCAACCTTGTATAAGTTCTCAGGACACAGGCATAACAGCAATCTTTTCACACAAACTGCTTCTAGCCCAGTCCAGGCAAAGTTCTTCCTCACCCTCACAAGCCAAACTTATACTGCATGGTTCTTGTGGCATTCAGATCTTTCAACTCTGACAGGAATAGTCCATCAAGCTGTACTTACAGCACTGAAAAGCATCTTAGGCCAGGCTTTCAAATCTTTCCACATTTCTCTTGAAAATCAGCTCCAAAAGGTCAAAGCCACATAGTCAGGTGTCTAGCAGCAAATGACACCACTCCTGGGTACCAACTTTGCTCTTGCAGCCAGGTTTACATTGCTGGCCAAAATCACTCTACCAAAAGCAACTTATGGGAAAGAAAATGTTTATTTTGGATTACAGACCAGAGTAAAAGCTTTATGATGGCAGGGGAAAATGATGGCATGAGCAGAAGGTGGACATCACCCCCTGGCCAACATCCTTATGTTGGACAATAGCAGCAGGAGAGTGTGCTGGAAAAGGGAAACTGGCTATAACATCCATAATCCCACCCCCAATAATACATTGCTATCATCACTGGAATTTGGGTTTGGATAGCACTTTTTTTTACTAGAAACTTGTGGTGCATCATTAGGTTATGTATTTGAGGTCTCTGTTTTTTTAGTGTATGCACTTATAGCTGTAGCTTTTCCTCTTTGTACTGCCTTAGTTGTATCTAGTAGGTTGTACTATCATTTTTATTCCATTACAACATTTATAAAATTTCTTCCCTGAATTCTTCAATGACTCACTCCATAGGTGCACTGTTCAGTCTTCATGTGTTCATGTAGTTTCTGTTGCTACTTTGGCTTGTGATTGCTAGCTTAATAGCCCTATATGTTACAAAGAATTAGTTTGCTTCTTTTGTATTTGTTAAACCTTTCTTTATAAAAATATGCATATTTTGAGCTGGAGAGATTGCTTAGTGGTTAAGGTGCTTGCTTTCAAATCCTAAGGATACAAGCCTAGTACCCACATAAGTCAGATGCACATGGTGGTGCATGCATCTGGAACTTTTTTTTTTTTTTCATTGGATGGAGGTCGTGGCATGTCTGTGCTCTTTCTCTTGCTCTTAACTAACTAACTAACTAAATAAATAAATAAAATATTTTTAACTATGCCTGTTTTAAGGCCTTTCTTTACAGTCTAATCAATTTTAGAGAAAGTCTGTGGGCCACTGCAAAGAATAGACCTTTCTTTTTGTAAATATTTAATTTAATTTATTTAGTTGAGAAAAAGAGAGAGAGAGAGAGAGATTTTGCACAACAGGGCCTTTATCCACTGCAAATGAGCTCCAAAAACCTGTGCCCCCTTGGGCAGAGTTGATCCTGGGTCCTTTTGCTTTGCAGGCAAGCACATTAACTGCTAAGCCATCTCTCCAGCCCCACCTTTCTTTTTCTTTTTTTCTTTTTTCTTTTTTTTTTTTTTTTTTCGAGGTAGGGTCTCATTGTAGTCCAGGCTGACATGGAATTCACTATGTAGTCTCAGGGTGGCCTCAAACTCACAGCAATCCACCTAGCTCTGCTTCCCAAGTGCTGGGATTAAAGGTGTGTGCTACCATGCCTGGCTCAGCCCCACCTTTCTTTTTTTAAAGAAAAGCCTTTTTATTAACATATAGACAATAATCCCTGGTAATTCCCATCCTCAAACCTACCCTCCATTGAATCCTCTCTTTCCAATGTCTCTTCTAAAATGTCATCATCTTTTTCTCCTATTATGAAGGTCTTGTGTAGGTACTGTCAGATACTTTGAGGTCATGAATATAAAGGCTATTTGGGGTCTGGAAGACATCACTGTAAGCCTTCCTACTCTTTCTTTGGCTCTTACATTCTTTCTGTGATGTCTTCCATAATGGACACTGAGTCCTGGAGTATGTGATAGAGATGTCTTAGTGCTGATCACTCCATTCTCACTTTTTCTCAACACTATGGTGTCTTTTGAGTCACCCTAGTGATCACTTGCACCTGAAAAGAGAAGCTTCTCTAAGCAAAGGTGAGAGTAGCACTAATATATAGGCATAAATACTTAGAAAGTGTTTAAAGGGTAGTTTGGTGGTCATAATATAAGCAGTAACCAAACAATAGAATGCCGTACTCCCCTAGGGTTCATAACCTCCCCAGCCATAGATTTTTGACTAGATTTTCAGTACCAAGCATTTATTCCCTCAGGTAGGCCAGGCCTCACCCATAGATCAGTTGTTTTACTCCATAACAGACTTGCCACTATTTCACTAGTTTACACATTTGGCCTTGCTGGCCAATCTTAAGTCTTACATGGTCCATTGTTGTTTAACATGGTTGATGATTTCTCTCTCCCAAAGGGCTGCATGCTGCATTACTCTTTCCAGATTTCTGATAGCTAGTTCATAGGGTGGAGGTTTTCAGCTCAGCTCTAGCTTGATTTCTGAGTGACCTACAGCCCAAATATATGAAGTCTTTAGCAATAGGGTCTTACCATCTAGTTCTAATGAGGAGTCAAGAACCTTAGCAATGTCCTATGATGTTTTGGGGCATCAGGGACTTCCCTGGATAACACCTCATTGGAAGGTGCCAACTATGGCATTCATTTTTTTTTTTAGTAACAGTATGTGGCTTCTGGGTACACAATTACCCAATAAAGTAGGGTTCTCTATGTCTTCTTCATAACATCTTACATTTTTTTAATTAATTAATTTATTTATTTGAGAGCGACAGACAGAAAGACAGATAGAGGGAGAGAGAGAGAGAATGGGCGCGCCAGGGCTTCCAGCCTCTGCAAACAAAGTCCAGATGCATGCGCCCCCTTGTGCATCTGGCTAACGTGGGACCTGGGGAACCGAGCCTTGAACCGGGGTCCTTAGGCTTCACAGGCAAGCGCTTAACTGCTAAGCCATCTCTCCAGCCCACATCTTACATTTTGATTAACCTCCTCCTGTCCTTTTTTTTTCTCAATCCTTCCTTCCTCTGATCCCACTTACAGCATTCCAATGCAGTAACCTGGCCCTCTCCTTACATATCTATAAGACCTTCCTGTCCTCTAGATATCTTACATATCTAAAATAGCTTCCTGTCCTCTACTACTAACTTTTACTCCAACTCACATACAAAACTAAACATGTGTATCTATGGTCCACATATGAGAAAGAACATGTAGTATTTGAATTTGTAGGACTGGGTTACCTCACTTAGTATAATCCTTTCCAGATCCATTGATTTCCCAGAATATTCCCTAATTTTATTTTCCTTTACTGCTAAACAGAACTTCATTGTATAAATGTAACACATCTAGTTTGAAGGGCATCCAGGCAGGTCCATTTCCTAGCTAGTCTGAATAGACCACCAATAAACATGGGTGAGCAAGTATCTCCAAGACAGTGAGACAAGTCCTTAGGATACATGCCTAAAAGTGCTATGGCTAGATCATATGGTAATTCTATTTTCAGCTGTCTCAGGAACATCCACACTGATTTCCACAATGGCTGTACCAGACTACATTCCCACCAACAGTGTAGAAGGGTTCCCCTTTTTCCTCATACTCACCAGCATTCATTGTCATTTTTTTTTCTATGATAGCCAATATGATAGGAGTGAGGTGAAATCTCAAAGTAGTTTTAATTTAACTTTCCCTAAAGTCTGAGGATGTAGAATTGGTCATCTGTATTTCTTCTTTTGAGAACTCTCTATTCAGTTCCATAGCCCATTATTGATTGGGTTGTTTGATTTAATAGTTTGTTGAGTTATTTGTATATTCTGGATATTAATCCTCTGTTAGATGCATAGATGGCAAAGATTTTCTCCCATTTTGTACGTTGCCTCTTTGCATTGTCCACAGTCTCCTTTTCTGTACAAAAGCTTTTTTAGTTGCATGAGGTCCCAGTGGCTGATTAGTGGTTTTAATTCTTGAGCAACTGGGGTTATATTCAGAGAATTGTTGCCTATACCAATATGTTGAAGTGATTCCCATAACTTTTCCTCTATCAGTTTCAGTTTCAGAGATTCAGGTCTGCTATTAAGGTCTTTGATCCATTTGGACTTGATTCATTTTTAATTTTTTAGTATTTATTTATCATTTTATTAATTGTGTACATAGTGTGTATACAGCCATGATGGTACCATCGTTAACCTTCTCCCTGTCATCCCTCCATGAGGATTGTGAGTGTTGCACTGTGGGGGTGGCCATCAATTATGGGGGAGAGGCAATGTCTATGTGCATAATGACCCAACTTATGGCTATAACAATCTTTCCACCCCCTCTTCCATGAATTTTCCTGAGCCATGTTGGGTTCATTTAAGGTCTATTTCAGTAACAGGAGTTCTTGGGAGTCTCTGTATCTCTGTATATCTGATTTAGTAGGAGTTGAGTGTTCTCTGTGTCTGTCTACTTCATCCCTGTGCTGGCACCAGGTTCACCAAGAAAGCATCACATTTGCTCATTACCCCTACTAACTCTATGGCTTCAGCTGGTGCCCTGGTAGGGTGTGATGGGCTGATTCTCTCCTAAGATTCTGAATCCACTTGAAAATGAGAAGTAAATTTTCCAACCAAGAATGAGTTCAGTGCAAGATACATGGATATCCATTATTATTTTAGAGAGAATTTAATAGGTGTAGGCCCTTTTATAGCCCACTATTGGTGGGAGCTTGATAGTGGAGAGTGGGCTCATTTTTAGATATGGTTCTGACTTGTTTCCCTGTTCCAGGTACCACTGAGCAGATCCATTAGTTACATCAAGAGCAGTTGGTAATCCACCTTGGCTGTGCACCACTATTGCACTTGATTGAGCATCACATCAGGTTGATTGCTGTTGAATAGCTTAGACCATGAGGTGTGTAGACAGATGTTGGTCATTTTCCCCCAGTTGCTCATGTAATACCTTCTGGCACTAGACAAACTAACTGGGGATTGACTCTCTTCCAGTTTCCAGTCAAGTCACTCCATGTTCCGTCCCAACAGCATATGGTATCTTTGTCTTCAGGATGTAGGATTTTATGGTACCATTTTCATTTGGGTCCAGTTTTTTGTCCCCCCTTACCCTCCCCTCCTGTCCCACCATCCCTATTGTTTAGTATTTGAGATGTTTATTAGGTATATTAGCATTATTATTATTAGGTATATTAGCATTTGGCAGATTCAGGTTATGAGCCACAGGTGAGTGAGACCATGCAACAATTATCTTTATGTGATTGGGTGAGTTCACTGGGAACTATCTGTTCCAAGTTAGACCATTTTTCTTCAAATTTCATTGTGTCATTTTTCCTTACTGCTGTGTAGAATTCCATTGTGTGGGTATATCACATCTTAAGTTATCCATTTGTCTAATGATGGACAACTGGGTTGATTCCAGCTCTTAGCTATGATGAATTGAGTAACTATAAAAATGGTTGAGCAGGGCTGGAGAGATAGCTTAGCAGTTAAGCGCTTGCCTGTGAAGCCTAAGGACCCCGGTTCGAGGCTCGATTCCCCAGGACCCACGTTAGCCAGATGCACAAGGGGGCACACATGTCTGGAGTTCATTTGCAGTGGCTGGAAGCCCTGGCGCGCCCATTCTCTCTCTCTCTATCTGCCTCTTTCTCTCTCTGTCACTCTCAAGTAAATAAATAAAAATGAACAAAAAAATTAAAAAAAAAATGGTTGAGCAAATATCTCTGAATTGAGGTTTGGAGCTTTAAGAGTATATGCCTAATAAGGGAATATCTGGGCCTGTTGTTAACTCTATAGTCATCCTTTTTAGGAGGCTCCATGTTTCTTTCCATTAGTGGTTGTACCAGCTTGCATTCCCACCAACAGTGAAGGAAGGGTTCCTATTTCTCCACAAACTTGCCGATATTTGTTGTCGTTAGATTTTTCAATGTTTGTTATCCTTACTGGGATAAGGTGGAATCTCATAGTTGTTTTAATTTGCATTTCCCTAATGATTTAAGGTGTTGAACATTTTCTTAAGTGTGTGTTTGCCATTTGTATTTCTTCCTCTGAGAACTCCCTGTGCAGTTCTCTGCCCCATTTGGTGAGTGGGTTGTTTCATTCTTTATTATGTATGTTTTTGAGTTCTTTGTAGGATCTAGAAATTGAGCCTCTGTCTTATGTGTATCTGGCAAAGATATTCCCCTATTTTGTAGGAAATCTATTGGCTTTGCTTATTGTTTGTCTGTGGAAAAGCTTTTCAGCTTCCTGAGATCACAATGGTTAAGTGATTGTTAAATTTCCTGAACTACTGTAATTTTGTTCAGGAAGTCTTTTCCCACTCTTACATCATGGAAAGATCCGCCTATTTTTTCTTCCAGTAGTAGCAGTGTTTCCAGTCTTATATTGACGTCTTTGATCCTTCTGGACTTGATTTTTGTACATGGTGAAATGTGTAGATCGAATTTCATTTTTCTGCATGTGGTTATCCAGTTTGTCTAGCACCATTTGTTGAAGATGCTGCCTTTTTTCCAGCCTATATTGTTGGGACCTTTGTCAAATATCAAGTAGCTATAATTACTTGACCCAAAGTCTGGGTCCTCGATTCTGTACCACTGGTCTATACTCCTGTTTTTATGCCAGTACTATGTTGTTTTTAATACTATGGCTATGTAGTATAGCTTTAGGTCAGGTATGGTGATGCCTCCAGAGGCGTTTCTTTTGCTGAAGATATGCTTGGATATCTGAGGCCTTCTGCCATTCCATGTGAATTTATCATTTTTGCTATCTCTATGAAGAACAATGTTGTGATTTTTATTGGTATTGCATTAAATCTATATATTGCTTCTGGTAATATTCCATTTTCACAATGTTAATTCTGTCTATCCAGGAGCATGGGAAGTCTTTATATTTTCTCAAGTCCTCCTCAATTTCTTTCTGGTTAATGTTATTCCGAGGTATTTTTTTTCTTATGCTATTGAAAATGGGACAATGTCACTTATTTCTTTCTTTGTCTTTTGCATATAGAAAGGCTACTGATTTTTTGCATTAATTTTGTATTCTGCTACTTTACTGAAGGAGTTAATCACCTTTAAGAGTTTTGAGATGGAGATTCTTGGGTCACTTATGTATAGAATCATGTCATCTGCAAATAGGGCTAACTTAACTTCTTCCTTTCCAATTTGTATCCCTTTGATTTCTTTCTCCTGTCTTATTGCTGGAGCTAGTACTTCCAGTACTATGTTGAAGAGCAGAGGTGAGAGTGGACACCCCTGTCTTGTTCCTGTTCTCAATGGGAATTTCTTCAGTCTCTCCCCATTAAGTATTATTTGGGCTTTAGGATCTTTATATATACCCTTTATTATGCTGAGATACAGACTGTCCATACCTATTCTCTCTAATGTTTTGATCATGAAGTGATGTTGTATTTTATAAAAGGCCTTTTCTGCATCTATCAAGATGATCATGTGGTTTTTGTGTTTAAGCTTATTTATGTAATGTATTACATTGACAGATTTCTGTATGTTGAACCATCCCTGTATTCCTGGGATGAAGCCTACTTGATCCAGGTGGATAATGCTTTTTATGTGTTGTTCAATTTAGTTTGTGAGGATTTTGTTCAGGATCTTTGCATCTAAGTTCATTGGGGAAATAGGCCTGTAGTTTTCTTTTCTTGTGGTATCTCTGCCTGTGTTTGTTATTAGGCATATACGAGCTTCATAAAATGAGTTGTGGCGCTTTCCCTGTTCTCCTTTTCTGTGGTACAATTTGAGAAAGATTGGTTTCAGTTCTTCCATGAAGGTTTGGTAGAATTCAGCTGAGAAGCCATCTGGTCCTTGACTTCTTTTTAGTGAGGTTTTTGATTGCCCTTTCAATCTCAGTGTTTGTGATAGTTGGTTGTTTTTTTTTTTTTTTGGAGATTAATCTGCTCTGAGTTTAGCTTTGAAAGGTGGTATGTGTCCAGGAATTTATCCATTTCATACATACTATCCAATTTTGTGGAATAAAAGTTTTTGAAGTAAGTCCTGATGTTTCTCCCAATTGCACTTATGTCTGTTGTGATCTCTCCTTTTTCACTTCTAATTTTGTTAATTTGAAACATTTCTTCCTTTTTTTTGCTTGATCAAATTGGCCAGGGGTTTATAAATCTTGTTCATCAATTTTCTTAATTGTTTTCTTAGTTTCCAATTCATTAATTTCTGCTCTGATCTTAATTATTTCTTTCCATCTGGAGCATTTTGGGTTGGATACTTCTTGTTTTTTCCAATGCCATTAGGGGGATGGTTAGGTTATTAATTTGGGATCTCTCTGTCTTTGTTATGAAGGCATTTAGTGCAATGAATTTTCCCCTGAGGACTGCCTTCATTGTGTCCCATAAGATAAGATTTGAAATGTTGTTTTCTCATTGTAATTCATGTCTATAAATTTTGCAATTTCATTTTTTATTTCATCCACTTGCCATTTATTGTTTAAGAATGTGTTGTTCAGTTTCCAGGAATTGGTTGAGTTCCTGGCACATCTTTTGTTGTTAATTTCTAATACAGCATTGTGATCTGATATCAATCAGAAAATTATGTCAATCCTCCTAAATATATGGAGGCAGGCTTGATCACACAGTATATGATCTATTTTAGAGAAGATTCCATGGGCTGCAGAGAAGAATGTGTAGTCTGTGGAGTTTGGGTAGAATGTTCTGTAGATGTCCATTAGGTATGATTGATCTATGGTGTTGTTAGGTCTCTTACTTCCCTGTTAATTTTCTGTTTGGATGAACTATCTATTGCTGATAATGGAGTAGTGAAGTCCCCAACTATGATGGTGTTGGTGGTTATTTCTGTTTTATTGTCAAGTAGGTTTTATTTTATGAATTGTGGGCACATGTGTTTGGTGCACAAAGATTAATGATTGTGACATCCTCTTTTGGATCATTCCCTTGATACGTAATAAGTGGCCTTTTTTTTCTTTTTTAATTACTTTTGGTTTGATATGTATTTTATCTGATATAAGTATAGCAACACCTGCTGGCTTCTTTAGTGGTGAGGTGGATTTCTTGATGACAGCGGATTGAGGGGTCCAATTTTCTGATCCACCCTCTTAACATATGTCTCTTGATGGGTGAATTAAGGCCATTAATATTTAGGGTAATAACTGTGAGATTTGATTTGATCCCTGCCATATTGTGATGGTTTATGTGGTTTGGTGTTTTCTTTGCCTTTGTAGTTTTTGGGCCTGCTTGAAGTTTGGTTATTGTGATCTGCTTCTCATAGGCACTTGAGGTTGGTTCTTTGACTCTTCCTGTGGAGCATTCCCTAAAGTACTCTCTGTAGGTTTGGCTTTGTGTTCATATAGTGGTATAGCTGAGTTTAATCATGGAAAATTTTTCTTTCACCATCTATTATGAAGGATACTTTTGCTGGGTAGAGTAGTTTGGGTTGGAAGCCATAAGTTCTTAGAGTTTTAGTGTTCCATTCCAGGCCTTTCTGGCTTTTAGGGTTTCCATTGAGAAGTCTGAAGCAATTCTGATGGGTTTTGGTTTATATGTAATGTGTTGTGTCTCCTTACCTTCCTTTAGGAGTTTCTCTTTGTGATTGATGTTTAGAACCTTAATGATAATATGTCTTGGAGAATTTCTGCTCTGGTCCAGTCTCTTTGAAGTTCTGCTAGCTTCTTATAACTTGATTGGGACTTTCTTTTGAGAGAGTGGGAACATTTTCTTTGATAATTTTGTTGAATAAGTTTTACATGCCTTTGGTCTATATTTCTTCCCCTACTGGTACTCCCATGATCTGAACATTGTGATGCTTAAGGACATCCCACTGTTTCCTCATGTTCTGTTCACGGAAATTTCTGAATTTGTTGAAACTTTTGAACTCACAAACTATTTCTTCTGTTTTGTCTTCCCGTTCTATGTTTCTGTCCTTTACATGACTGACTCTATTCTTGAGAGCTTCTATAGAGTTTTGGACTTGTTCAATTTGGTTCATATTTTCTACTGCTTTTTTATGTATAGTTTCCAACCCCCTGTCAAGTTCCTTTTTCATGTCATTTTATGATTTTCTTAATGCTTCCTGGAGTTCATCCTTGTATTTTTTATGTATTTATTGAACTTTGCTGATTATTGAGGGCCTCTTTTTATTTTCTCTCCCCTTCAGATTATTTAGCTGTCTTAGGCACCTTTCCTGGTTCTTTTCTAGTAGGTCTAATCTAGTAAGCATACAATTCATACAATTATTGGTCCTTTGTTGAGTTTCTGCCAGTTCTGCTATTTGCTTGGCTAGGGTTTCATAGTTTGTTTCTTCATTTTGAGGTTCTGGTACTATTGCCTCTTCTATGTTTTGATTAAAGACATCCATTGTGGGACTGGACAATCTAGCTGGATTGACTTGCATCTGATTTCTCATTCTATTCCTTTTTCTCTGCAGTCTTCCCATCACAATGCTTCAGAAAGCCTAGGGTGTGGGAAGATAGCCTGCTGACCAGGAGTTGTGGGGGGGGAGGCAGTTAGTAGCATGATGATAACCCTCAGAGTTCAGAAAGGCTAGGGTGGAGACACCCTAGGGTGAAGGGGGAAGTGGCAAGTGGGATGGCAATTGCATGCAGGGCTCAAAGGGACTGGGCAGGAATAGTGACTGGGCCTGCAATTGTGTGGGGGGACCTGTAAATCTGGGAGGAGCAGCGATCACCTGTGGGAGTCTGCAAGGCTGGGCAGGAACGGTGATCATGCGCAGGGGTCTGCAAGGCTGGGTGGGAATAGCAATCATGTTAGGGTTCTGCAATCCCAGGCAGGAATAGTGATGGGGCACAGGGTAGGCATGGAAATTGCCTGTGCCTGTGGAAGTCCACAAAGCTGGATGGGAATGGTGGTCACACACGTGCAGGGGCCCACAAGGCTGGGAAGAAATGGCAACTGGGACAACATTGGCACCCATGGAGCTATGCCTGGTGGCAGGAAAACCTAGGGCGGAGGACCTAGACTGCTAGCTTGGGTCCACTTGGCCTGTAGATAGTGCAGGAGGGACCTCCTACTGGGACTGTACCTAGGATGACTGCCTAAGGGGTTTGGGGGACTGGTGGACTACCTGAGAGTGTGGGAATCAGCAGATTCGCTATTTGCTCCTCCACACCCTCCCACTGGAAGCCTACTAGTATCAGCAACCCCCTAAACAACACATACCCCCCACCATGAACCTTAAGGGTCTTGCCTTTTCTTACCCATGAGGTGAGGCTAGGTTAGGTGGATGCCATCTAGACTGGAAGTCCCTTTTTAATATTGCTATTGATAACTTCTATTATTATACATAATAAACCATAATAATTAACTCCCCCTCACTTGCCTGTTCACAACTTTACTCTCCATCATAACCCCTCCCACTCTCAATCAGTCTTTCTTTTATTTTGATGTCATTATCTTTTCCTCCTATTATGAGGATCTTTTGTAGGTAGTGCCAGGCACTTTGAGGTCACGGATATCCAGGCCATTTTTTTTTTGTCTGAAAAAGTGCATGGTAATCAGTCCTACTCTTCCTTTGGCTCTTACATTCTTTCCACCACCTCTTTCACAATGGACCCTGATCCTTGGAAGGCATGATAGAGATGTTTCAGTGCTTAGCACTCCTCTATCATTTCTTCTCAGCACTATGTTGCCTTTGAGTCATCCAAGAGGTCACTACCATCTAAAAGGTAAGCTTCTCTAACCAAAAGGAGAATATAATTAATATATGGGTATGAACGTTAAGAGAAGTGCTTAACGGGGCAGTTTGGTGAACATAATATATGCATTTATCCAGACACCAGCAGGAATTATGGGCTTTATTTTTGTACATGGAAAAAGATAAGGATCTATTTTAATCCTTCTACATATTGACAGCCAGTTTTTCCCGCACCATTTTTGAAAGAGGCTGTCTTTTGTCCAGTGAATGTTTTTGGCATTTTTGTTGAAAATCAGATGGCTGTAGCTGCCTAGGTTTATATCTGGGTGTTCTATTCTATTCAATTGACCTACATGTCTGTATTTGTACCAGTACCATGCTGGGTTTTTTTTTTTTTTTTTTTTTTTTTTTGGTTTTTCGAGGTATGGTCTCACTCTGGCTCAAGCTGACCTGGAATTCACTATGTAGTCTCAGGGTGGCCTCGAACTCACGGCGATCCTCCTACCTCTGCCTCCCGAGTGCTGGGATTAAAGACGTGCGCCACCACGCCCGGCTTACCATGCTGTTTTTGGTACTATGTCTCTGTGATATATCTTCAAATCAGGTACAGTGATACCCCCAGCCTTATTTTTGTTGCTCAGAATTGCTTTGGCTATTAGAGGGTTTTGTGTGTGTGTGTGCTTCCAAATGAATTTTAGGATTCTCTTGTTTCTATTTCCATGAAGAATGCTCTTGGAATTTTATGGGAATTTTACTAAATATTTTGTTAAGATTGACATTTTCACAATATTGATTATTCCAATCCAAGAAGATGGGATGTCTTTCCAATTCCTAGTGCTTTCCAATTCCTCTCTTCAGTAGTTTAAAGAGACATATCACTTCCTTGGCTAGGTTTATTTGAAAGTACATTATTGTTTTGGAGGCAATCATTAATGGGATTCACTGATTTCAGCAATCGTGAATGGGATTCACTGATTTAATTCTCAGAATGTTTGATGTTCATATATAGGAAGGCTACTTATTTCAGTGTGATAATTTTATATCCTTCTATGTTGGTAAAAGTGTTTATCAGCTTTAACAATTTCCTAGTAGAGTCTTTAGGGGCCCTAATGTATAGAATCATGTCATCTGTAAATAACTCTTACCTTGACCTCTTTATTTATTTATTTATTTGATTATTTGAGAGTGACAGAGAGAGAAAGAGGCAGATAGAGAGTGAGAGAGAGAATGGGCGCGCCAGGGCTTCCAGCCACTGCAAACGAACTCCAGACGCGTGCGCCCCCTTGTGCATCTGGCTAACGTGGGACCTGGGGAACCGAGCCTCGAACCGGGGTCCATAGGCTTCACAGGCAAGCCCTTAACCGCTATGCCATCTCTCCAGCCCACCTTGACCTCTTTCTTTCCAATTTATATCCTTTTCACTTGTGTCTCTCATCTTATTGCTATATCTAGGACGTCCAATACTATATTAAATAAACTGAGGATAGTGGATACACTTGTCTTCTTCATGGTTTTAGTGGAAATGCTTCAAGTTTTTTCCCCATTTAGTATAATGTTGGTTATAGGTTTGTTATAAGTAGTCTTTTTTATGTTGAAATTTGTTCCTTGCATTCTGTAATTTTCTTTTTGTGTTCTATCTTTGCCTGGTTTTGGTATCAGGGTGATGCTGGCTTCGTAGAAGGAGTTTAATAGTATTCCTTCCTTTTCTAGTTTATAGAAAAATTTGAGAAACCTGGGTGTTAGATCTTCCATGAAGAGCAGGTAGTGAACCCATCTGTGCCTAGACTTTATTTACAATTTATTTATATATTTGCAAGTAGCAATAGAGTGAGAAATAATGGACATGTCCAGTCCCCTAGCCACTGCAAATGAACTCCAAATGCATGGGTCACTTTGTACATCTGGTTTTATATGTGTATTGGGGAATCAATCCCAGATCCTTAGGCTTTGCACACAAGCACCTTAACCACTGGGCCCAAGCCTAGACTTTATTTAGTTTGGATTTTTTTTTTTTTTTACTTTTTGAAGTTTGCCATTTATTTTTATACTTAATTCATGCTATATTTTTGCTCTACATTTTAAAAAAATTTTTTTGTTCATTTTTATTTATTATTTGAGAGCGACAGACAGAAAAAGGCAGAGAGAGAGAGCGAGAAAGAGAGAGAGGAAGAAGGAATGGGCACACCAGGGCCTCCAGACACTGCAAACTAACTCCAGATGCGTGAGCCCCCTTGTGCATCTGGCTAACGTGGGTCCTGGGGAATCAAGCCTTGAACCAGGGTCCTTAGGCTTCACAGGTAAGCGCTTAACCACTAAACCATCTCTCCAGCCCTACATTTTTTATTCTTAGTTTTGTACTCACTGAATACAGTCAAGTTGGTACCATTGTTAGCCTCCTCCCTGTCCTCCCCCCTCCACAGGGATCCTTCATGTTGGGGTATATGGGTCGTGCATTATGGGGTTAGCCATCAGTTATGGGTAGGAGGAAATGTCTCTATGTATCATGACCCAATGTGTGGCTCTAACATTCTTTCTGTCCCCCTATTATGCAAATCAACTTTAGCAATGTTGAGTTAATTTAAGGTCTGCTTCAGTGATGAGGTTTTGGAGTCTCTGTGTCTGGATGTCAATCCCCAGACCGTTAGCATGTCTAGTGCGAGAAGGTGCTACATGAGCAACTGGGGGAAAATGACCAATATCTGTTCAAGCTACTCATGGTCTAACCTACCTCACAGCATCACATGATGCTCACACATGTGCAATAGTGGCACACAGCCAGGGTGGGGAACCAACTGCCCTTGATTTGACTAACTGATCTGCTCAGTGGAACAGAACCCATAGAAAACAAGTCAGAACCATATCCAAAAATGAGCCCACTCTCCATTATCAAGTTTCCACCAATTGTGAGCTAAATGAAGGCCTACACCTATTAAATTGTCTCTAAAAAATAATTGAATTTTTTAATAACTGCTCCTTATAGTTTATTTTAAATGGCTTAACTTATTTTACTTTAGTTTTAGTAGCTCATATATATCTAGAAAATCATCCCATGTCTTTCAGAATTTCAAACTCCAGGTATATCCTTGTGATTTTCTAAATTTCATTGTTACCTGTTGTAATGGTGACCTTTTCTTCTCTAATTTTATTAATTTTTTTTCTTTATTTCTTTTGGTCAGTTTTGCTACAGGTTTATCAATTTTGTTTAATCTTTTCAAAGAACCAACTATTCATGTAATTGATGCTCTGTATTATTTTTTGTTTCTATTTTATTAATTTCTTTTTGTTTACTTTTTTTAAATATATTTTCATTTATTTATTAGAGAGAGAGAGAGAGAAAGGACATAGAGAGAGAGAGAGAGGATGGGCACACCAGAACCTCCAGTAGCTTCAAATGAACTCCAGACACATGTGGCACTTTGTGCATCTGGCTTATATGGGTCCTGGGGAATTGAACCTGAGTCCTTTGCATGTGCAGACAGGCACATTAACTGCTAACCCACCTCTCCAGATCTCTCTATACTGATTTTTGTTTTGCCTTGTTCTTCTTTTTCCAAGATCTTAAGGTGAAGCATTAAGTTGTTTACCTGTTACCTCTCAAATTTCTTAATATTGGCACTTAAAGCTATAAAATTTCCTCCTAAAACTGCTTTCATTTTATCCCATAAGTTTTGGTATGTTGTGTTTTTATTATCATTTTATTATGTGATTTATTTTCCTTCTTGATTTCTCCAATGACTCATTCACCATTCATTAATGTGAACCTTAGTTTATGTGATTTGTAGTCTAAATTCATCAACTAGATGTTCAGATAGAGTATAAGAAAATATTTCAATTTTCCTGTATTTGTTAAGATTTGCTTTGTTACATAGTATATGGTCTTTAGAGAATGTTATATTTGCTACTGAAAAGAATGTGTATTCTTCATCATTTGGTTAGAATGTTCTGTAAATATGTTAGGTCCAGTTTTTTTTTTTTTTATGTCACTTAATCCAGATGCTTCTTTGCTTATTTTTTGTCAGTATGACTTGTCCATTGATGAGAGTGGAGTATTGAAATCACCCACTACAATTGTGTTTTTGTATTATCTGTGACCTTAAGTCTAGTACTGTCTGATGAGATTTAGGTAACCCATATGCATATGCTTAGAAATGTCCTTTAGTTGGATTGTTCCTTTAATCAACATAAAGTGATCTTTATTTTCCCAAACCAATGTTGGATTGATGTTAGGATAGCAGCACCTACTTGTTTCCTACCCCCATTTGCTTGAAGCACCAGTTTCCATCCTTTCACCCTAAGGTAGTGTTTGCTTTTCATGGAGAGGTGAACTTGTTGGAGGAAACAAATATAAGGATCATGCCTTTTAATCCTGTCTGCAAGTCTGTGTCTTTTGGTTGGGACATTGAGGCCATTGATATTAAGAGTTATTGTTTAAAGGTATATATTTATTCTTACCGTTCTTCTTGTTTTTGCAGTGCTTCCTGTTTTCCTTTACTCTATTGTATCGACTATTATTTGAACATAGTTTATCTTTTCCTGTTTTTTTATGTATGTGTTTTCTTTTTTTTCATTCTGAAGGATCCATTCAAGTGTTTTCTGTAGAGCTAGCTTAGTGCTCATTTATTCCTTTATCCTATTTTTTTGTTATGGAAAGTCCTTATTTCTCCTTCAACTACGACAGGGAGCTTTGTAGGATATAATAATCTTGGTTGATAGTTGTTGTCTTTCAGAACTTGAAACACATCATTCCAAACCCTTCTCACTTTTAAAGTTTGTGTTGAGTAATCTGCTGTTATACTGATGAGCTTGCCTTCATAGATAATTTGATGCATCTCTCTACTGCTTTCAATATATTTTCTTTGGTTTGGGTGTTTAGTAGTTTAATTAAAATATGGTGAGGAGAGGTTGTTTTCTGGTCTTGTCTTTTTGGTGTTCTAAATTCCTCCTATATCTGTATTGGCATCACTTTCCCTATTTGGGGGAAATTTTCTTCTGTGATTTTGTTAAAAATACTTACACTACCTTTCAATTTAAATTCTTTTCCTTCTACTGAATTCTTAAGTTTGATCTCTGTGTAGTGACCCAAATTTCTTGAAATTCCTATTCTTACTTTCCTATTACTTTGTCTTTCTCTTTGTTTGGATATTCTAGATCTGCCACCTTGTCTTCTAGCTCAGTCTGTCCACTCCTTAATCTAATCTATTGATAAGACTTTCTAACAGACTTTTGTATCTTACTTACTGTGTTTTTCATATCTATTATTCTAGTTCCTTACTCATTTCTTTTACCATCCTTCTTATTTCATTAAGTTGGTTTCCTGTGTTCTCTTGGGATTCCTTCAGGAGTTTCAATTTTTCTTTGATTTCTTTCAACACACTTTTGAATTAATTCTTTTAAATTCTTTGGAATTTCATCTAAATCAGTCTCACTGAAGTTGTGTCTGTTGGATTTATAATTTTTTGTGGCATTATAATGTCTTGATATTTTATGTTTCTTACAATGTAGAGATTTTTGCATCTTGATTTAATTCAATTCTTGGGTTTTCTAACTATTTACTGTATTCTTAGACATGTAAATCAGAAGTTATATCATCAAGAGTAAAAGCCTAAGGCATCAGGTGTGGTTCTTATATTACTACCAGAATAACAGCAGGAATTACCCAAGCTGTTGGATATGCTTACTGTGTAAACATGCTAGTATCAAATAGACAACATTGTTTCTTTTGATTTCAGTAATTGCTGGTGGGTAAAAGAACAAAGCTGGTAAAATTATGCTAGGATTTTGATTACTTAGAAGTGGTAACATTGTAAGGTGAATTAGTGTGAGAGCTAGTATTAACTTTGAAAAAAGATGGAGGTAGCTCAGATATATGGGAGAGGGAAGTTGGGTGCTGTTAGTTTCTGCAGATATTAGAAGTTGTTGTCTATGAAAGGTTGTACTTATTGAGAATAAGGACAGGAAGAATTAGGACAGGGTGTGGAAAAAGAGTTGAAAAAAGGGGAAAAGTAAATAAGTTGGAGTAGAAAAGTTTTAGAATGATTCCATTAGTAAGCTGGGTAGAGAAAAATAGAGAAAAATTCTAAAATCCAACCGAGCAACTGAGCAACACACAAACAAAACCAGCATGGAGTATTTATGCACAAATGGGAATTAAAACAAACAGGTAAACTAACAAAGCTGAATTCTCCAAACTGACTGGGCATGTTAGCTCACACCCTTAATCACATCAACTGGGAAGCTGATATTCCTGATCTGAAATAGATTCCAGGTCAGCCTGGGCCTGAGGAACACCCTACCTCCAAGAAAGAAAAAAGAAAAAGGAGAAAAGGCACTATAACTCAAGAAATATCAAAAGCAAAATAAATAAATAAACCAACACTCAAGCACAACTTGTTTAAGAATGGCAAAGTAACACATCAATGTTTTGTCTCACTGGGCTAGATTTGAATTCCTTCCCTCTTTGGGATTCTTACTTAGTAACCTTCCCTGATATGAAAGGTGCAATTAGCACTTCCAGTGCAGACCAATATACATGGCTTTGGGACATGTATTGCCAGTATAAGATGGCCATGTTACTTTTTGGGGTGGGTACCAGTCTTACCCATGCTTGAATGCCCTCCTTGTTCCCTCTTTGTTGCACTGTGGGTTCCACTAGGGTGGTTAGGTGGGTAGATATGTTTTTCAGGTGAACTGTGCTGGATGTTGTGAGGATGAGGGTTAGTTCTGATCCCTTGGGGTCTTGAGCTCTCCAGTTGTCCCTGATGCTGGTGGTTGGGGACGTGTGGCTGTTGGAGAGTGTGTGAAGTTGTTCTGGATCTACTCAGTTGGACCCTCTTGTATTTTTATTCTTTTAATAAGTTTTTACAATATTTTCATCATCTTTAGTCATCAGAGTAATGCAAATTATACTGATATTCTATCCCAGATAACTAGATTGATTATCAACAGAAAAAAAATCAAAATGACAACAAATTATCCTGGGCATGTGATAAGAGGAACACTTATTCATTGCTGATGAGAGTGCAAGCTTGTACAGCCACTTTTCTGAAGGATCCCATAAAATCTAAAAATATATATATCATTTGATCGAGCTATACCACTCTGGACATGTGCTCTAAATACTGCGTTTTACTAAAGAGATACTTGCTCGGCCATGTTTTTTGATGCTGTAATTACAGTAGCTAAGAAACAGTATCAGCTCAAATGCCCATCAACTGATGAATGGATAATAAAGATGTGGTACATATACTCATGGAATTATACTCAGCAGTAAGGAATAAGAAAATCATAAAATTTTTCAGTAAAATGGGTAGACCTGGGAAAAATACTAAGTGAGGTTACACAGGCTCATACAGAGAAAAACACACACCACATGGACCCTAATATAGAATAGTTTGATTTGTTTAAGTTGTAGCAAAGACCAGTAATGCTTCTACAGAAGCTTGAATGAGACTTGGAGAGATTCAGGAAGTATCAGAGAAGGGAATAGTAGACAGGAAAGTGGGGGGACATAAATGGCATGGAAGTGTTTTACAAGCAGGGGCAAATGAAGGAGGGAAAATGGCAGATACATAAAACAAATGGTGGCATGAATCAGTACCATAGAAAACTCTTTCTTTGGTGCCTAACTATAAAATATAACTGTCTTAACAATAGAAGGAGGGGGAAAGGAATTTGGGCAGAAGTACCCTACAGGAGTAGAGAAAGCTTTACCCTAAAACCATAGGCTAATGCTGGTAAATCCCAGTGCCAGAATTGGGCTACCACCCACTGAGCTCTTGGTCAGGTATGCCCCCCAAACAATACAGGCCATGGTCAGAGCACTTGGTTATTCACTAAAACTAAATGGTAGGACCCTATGGCTGAAGACACCACAGGCAGAGGGCATTGAGGGATCATGTTGGAACTGAGATGGAAGTCAGCTCCCTTCCAGTAAGCTCTCATATTGAGAACCAAGTCAGAAACCTATCACTTGAAGGTAACATACACTAAAAGAAAGCTTCAACTGTTCTTTGGCTAAAAGGAGAGGTTTTACCCATCAATAAGTGATTTAAATGTCTATATTTATCTGTTTTGAATCATGCTGCTCTCACTCTTGGCTAGATAATCTGCTTTTTACAGATAGCAGGTAGTACTGTGATGACCCAAGACCCATCAGAATGACCCAAAAAAAGATAGCCAACTGCCTAGTACGTTAGGCCCAGGAAACATTACAGAAGACGTGACAGATTAAGTATGAGTGCTAGTCTTACTGCTAGGCTGGAAACCTACTCCAGGGAGATGGCAACAGATACCAAGGGACACAAAACTTATCAAATTAGAAATTCAGAGGCAGCTGAGAGTTCAACACTAAAGGAGATTATAATATACCCCCCAAGGCTTAGAGAACATAGCAGAAGAGAAGGTGGGAAGGTGCACTATGATGCATTATACCTTTCACCACAGAAAAAGACAGTTGCATTCATGACCACATAGTAATTACTGATAACCCCACTGTGAAGACCCCTCAGTTTAATGGGATGGAAGAGAGGAAACATAAGAATACAACATGGGACTTCCGGTTAAGATGGCGGCGTAGGTACCACGCCAAAGCAGCCTAGGGGGGAAAAAGACCAAAAAATCTCAGCAAAATACACACTTTTACTAAAAAGTGAGGTGTATAGGAAATTGAGGCGGCAGCGGAGAAGTAGAAGAGTTATAGAGCATCCAGAGCCTGCACAGGTGGGAAAAGCTGCTCCGGCATTTCGGCCAACCGCCGCGCCCGCGGGGCAGCAGAAAGCCGCCAGACTCGGCTCGAGCCGCAGGAAAAGCCAGGTGCGGGATTTTCCCCTCACACCACGCTCTCCGCAACTCGGGAAACGAGAGGGGAGAGCGGCAGCGAGCAGCGGAGGAGCAGACCATGAGGTAGAAGAACACGTGGAGCAGCGAGACAACCAGAGCAGCCGCGGCTCCCTCCCCTCCCCCACCGCCTAAACCCAGCTCCAGCAAACACAGCAGTGGCCCGGGACCCGGCCACACCAACTTGGGCTGACAGCAGGACCCAAGCAGGAGCAGAGTTCGGCAGCAACATCAGCGGCTCAAGCACCGGTACCAGCAGCCCCAGCAGCAGCAGAACCAGGAGCGGCAGTGGCGGCAGATCCCGCAACAGCGGCTTCGGGGGGAGCAGCGGCGGTGGACACGGCAGCGGCAGCTTCAGCAGTGGTGGTGGCTCCAGCGGTGGCAGCTACGGCAGCAGCAGAGGCGGCAGCAGCGGCTTGGTTTGTCCCATAGGAAAAGCAAGTGCCCAGCTCCAGAAATCAGAACAGCAGCCTGACGACCCAGGCAGCAACTTGACTGAGACCAAAATCACCCAAGGTAACTGGGATTGCACCAGGGAAGGGTCTCACTTGGTCACAAGCTGACTTGGATCCCTCCAGAGACCAGAAATCTAAACCTCTTTGTTGATAGAGGATCTGGTCATTATAATAACTACTCTTGCATACATACTCGGGGCTGTTTTTGATTGAATGTGTACAGTGTTTAGTTAAATTTTAGAATCTACCTGTATTTTATTCCACTCAGCCTGCTTGAATACTCCTATAGCAGGGAAACTCAACCCCTAAGAACATCTTTGTAGATACTCTGAGAGTCTTAAGAGCCACACCTAATACCTTAAGGTCCTACCCTGAAAATATATTACATCAAATCAATTGATACAGCTAAGAATACACAGCTAGCTAGAAAATCCAAGCATTAACTTAATCCAAGATGCAAAAATATATACATTATAACACAAGAAACACTAAAAAGCAAGACGATATAAATCCACCTAAAAGTATTAATGCATCAGAAATGTCCTCCAGTGAGAAAGAGTTAGAGGAAATGCCTGAGAAAGAGTTCAAAAGAATAATTCTAAATATGTTCAAAGAGGTCAAAGAACACATGAAAACAATCAAAGAAGAAATCAAAGAGGAAATCAAAGGAATCAAAGAAGAGGCAGGACACCAATTTAATGAAATAAAGAAGGCAATACAAGACATAAATAGGGAAATAGAAATAATAAAGAAAAATCAGTCAGAATTACTAGCAATGAAGAACACAGTTAATGAAATAAAAAACTCTGTAGAAAATCTCACCAGTAGGATGGATGAGGGAGAGGACAGAATATCTAAACTAGAAGACCAGGTGGCAGACCTAATGCAGTCCAACAAAGAGAAAGACAAACTTATAGAAAAGTATGAGTGGGAATTTCAAGATATTCGGGACACTATGAAAAGATCCAATATAAGAATTCAGGGCATAGTAGAAGGAGAAGAACTCCACTCCAGAGGCATAGTAGGCACCTTCAACAAAATCATAGAGGAAAATTTCCCCCAAATTGGGAAAGAGGTGCCAATACAGATACAGGAAGCCTTTAGAGCCCCAGCCAGACAAAACCTGGAAAGAACCTCTCCTCACCATATTATAATCAAACTTCCAAACACACACACCAAAGAAAAAATATTGAAAGCAGTTAGAGAGAAAAATCAAGTTACCTACAAAAGCAAGCCCATCAGGATTACAGCAGGTTATTCAACACAAACTTTTAAAGCCAGAAGGGCTTGGAGTGATATATTCCAAGTTCTGAAAGATAACAACTGTCAACCAAGGTTACTTTATCCTGCAAAGTTATCCATTCAAATAGATGGAGAAATAAAGACATTCCATGACAAAAGCAGGTTAAAGGAGTATTTGAAGACAAAACCAGCTCTACAGAAAATACTTGATAGAATCCTCCATGCTGAACAAAAGGAAAAGCACACATAATAAGGAACCTAGAAAAAACAAGCTATACTCAAATACCAGTTAACAGAAGAGAGCACAGGTAGAACCAGTAACACACACACACACACAAAAATGGCAAACATAAATACACACCTTTCAATAATATCTCTTAATATCAACGGTCTCAATGCCCCAACGAAAAGACATAGATTTGCAGACTGGGTTAAAAAGCAGGATCCTACAATTTGTTGTCTCCAAGAAACTCACCTTTCTACAAAGGATAGACATTATCTTAGGGCAAAAGGTTGGAAGACGGTGTTTCAAGCAAATGGGCCTAGAAAACAAGCAGGGGTCGCTATCCTAATATCAGACAGGGTAGACTTTAGTCCGACGTTAGTCAAGAAAGATAAGGAAGGTCACTTTATATTGATTAAGGGCACACTCCAACAGGAGGACATTACAATCCTAAACATATATGCACCTAACATGGGGGCTCCCAAATTCGTCAAACAAACACTATTAGAACTAAGGTCACAGATAACACCAAACACGGTGGTGGTGGGTGACTTTAACACCCCACTCTCATCAATTGACAGGTCATCCAGGGAAAGAATAAACAGAGAGGCATCTGGACTAAATGAGGTCATAGAAGGAATGGACCTAACAGATATATACAGGACATTTCATCCAAAGGCTGCAGAATATACATTCTTTTCAGCAGCACATGGAACATTCTCTAAAATAGACCATATATTAGGACACAAAGAAAATCTTAACAAATTCAGGAAAATTGAAATAATTCCTTGCATTCTATCTGACCACAATGGAATTAAACTACAAATCAGTAGCAAGAAAGGCTATGGAGCATACACAAAATCATGGAAACTAAACGATACACTACTAAATGATGAGTGGGTCAATGAAGAAATCAAAAAGGAAATCAAAAAATTTATAGAGTCAAATGATAATGAGAACACAACATACCAAAATCTCTGGGACACAATGAAGGCAGTTCTAAGAGGTAAATTTATAGCCTTAAGTGCCTATATTAAGAAATTAGAAAGGTTGCAAGTAAACGACCTAATGCTTCGCCTTAAAGCCTTGGAAAAAGAAGAACAAGGCAAACCAAAAATTAGTAGACGGGAAGAAATAATAAAGATTAGGGCAGAAATTAATGAAATAGAAACAAAAAGAACAATCCAAAGAATTAATGAAAGAAAGAGTTGGTTCTTTGAAAGGATAAACAAGATTGATAAACCCTTAGCAAATCTGACCAAAAGAAAGAGAGAAGAGACACAAATTAATAAAATCAGAGATGAACAAGGTAACATCACAACAGATTCCAGAGAAATTCAAAAAATTATAGGGACATACTATAAAAGCATATACTCCACAAAGTATGAAAATCTGAAAGAAATGGATGATTTCCTTGATCTATATGACCTACCTAAATTAAATCAAAATGAGATTAATCACTTAAATAGACCTATAACAAACATGGAGATCCGAGCAGTTATCAATAATCTCCCAACTAAAAAAAGCCCAGGCCCGGATGGATTCACTGCTGAATTTTACCAGACTTTTAAGGAAGAGCTAACACCATTGCTTCTTAAGCTTTTCCAGGAAATAGAAAAAGAAGGAATCATACCAAACTCCTTCTATGAGGCCAGCATCACTCTGATACCAAAACCAGGCAAAGATAGAACAAAAAAAGAAAATTACAGACCAATCTCCCTCATGAACATAGATGCAAAAATTCTCAACAAAATATTGGCAAACAGAATACAAGAGTATATCAAAAAGATCATTCACCCTGACCAAGTAGGCTTTATCCCAGATATGCAGGGATGGTTCAACATACGCAAATCTATAAATGTAATACATTACATAAATGGGTTGAAGGACAAAAATCACATGATCATCTCATTAGATGCAGAGAAAGCATTTGACAAAATCCAACATCCCTTCATGATAAAAGTCCTACAGAGACTGGGAATAGAAGGAACATATCTCAATATAATAAAGGCTATTTATGACAAGCCTACAGCCAACATATTACTAAATGGGGAAAAACTGGAAGCTTTTCCACTAAAATCAGGAACAAGACAAGGGTGTCCACTGTCTCCACTTCTATTTAATATAGTTTTGGAAGTCTTAGCCATAGCAATAAGGCAAGAGACACACATAAAAGGGATACAAATTGGAAAGGAAGAAATCAAGTTATCATTATTTGCAGATGACATGATTCTATACATAAAGGACCCTAAAGACTCTACTAGCAAGCTGTTAGAGCTGATCAAAACCTACAGCAATGTAGCAGGATACAAAATAAATACACAGAAATCAGTAGCCTTCGTATATGCTAACAACAAACACACAGAGGATGAAATCAGAGAATCACTCCCATTCACAATTGCATCAAAAAAAAATAAAATACCTTGGAATAAACCTAACTAAGGAAGTAAAGAATCTATACAATGAGAACTTTAAAACACACAAGCGAGAAATTGCAGAAGACACTAGAAAGTGGAGAAACATCCCTTGTTCCTGGCTTGGAAGAATCAATATCGTGAAAATGGCAATCTTACCTAAAGCAATCTACACATTTAATGCAATCCCTATCAAAATTCCAAAGGCTTTCTTCACGGAAATAGAAAAAACAATCCAAAAATTCATTTGGAATCATAAAAAACCTCGAATATCTAAAATAATACTGAGCAACAAAAAAGAGGCTGGTGGTATCACCATACCTGATTTTAACCTATACTACAGAGCCATAGTAACAAAAACAGCATGGTACTGGCACAAAAACAGACATGTAGATCAGTGGATCAGAATAGAGGACCCAGATGTAAGCCCAAGTAGCTATAGCCACCTGATATTCGAAAAAAATGCCAAAAGTACTCATTGGAGAAGAGACAGCCTCTTCAGCAAATGGTGTTTTGAAAACTGGATAAATATCTGCAGAAGGATGAAAATAGATTCTTCTCTCTCGCCATGCACAAGAATTAAGTCCAAATGGATTAAAGACCTTAACATCAGACCGGAAACTTTGAAACTGCTAGAGGAAAAAGTAGGGGAAACCCTTCAACATATTGGTCTTGGCAAAGACTTTCTGAATACAACCCCAATTGCTCAGGCAATAAAACCACAGATTAACCACTGGGACCTAATGAAATTACAAAGATTTTGCACCGCAAAGGACACAGTGAAAAAAGCAAAGAGGCAACCTACAGAATGGGAAAAAATCTTCGCCAGCTATATATCTGATAGAGGATTAATATCTAAGATATACAAAGAACTCAAAAAGTTAACTAATAAGGAATCAAACAAGCCAATCAAAAAATGGGCTAAGGAGCTAAATAGAGAGTTCTCAAAGGAAGAAATACGAATGGCATATAAGCACCTAAAGAAATGTTCTACGTCACTAGTCATCAGGGAAATGCAGATTAAAACTACATTGAGATTCCATCTCACTCCTGTCAGATTGGCCACCATCATGAAAACAAATGATCATAAATGTTGGCGGGGATGTGGAAAAAAAGGAACCCTTCTGCACTGCTGGTGGGAATGCAATCTGGTCCAGCCATTGTGGAAAACAGTGTGGAGGTTCCTAAAGCAGCTAGAGATTGATCTACCATATGACCCAGCTATAGCACTCCTAGGCATATATCCAAAGGACTCATCTCACTTCCTTAGAAGTACATGCTCAACCATGTTTATTGCTGCTCAATTTATAATAGCTGGGAAATGGAACCAGCCTAGATGTCCCTCAACAGATGAGTGGATAATGAAGATGTGGTACATTTATACAATGGAGTTCTACTCAGCGGTAAAGAAAAATGAAGTTATGAAATTTGCAGAAAAATGGATGGACCTGGAAAGTATTATACTAAGTCAGGTAACCCAGGCCCAGAAAGCCAAGTGCCACATGTTCTCCCTCATATGTGGATCCTAGCTACAGATGACTGGGCTTCTGTGTGAGAATGAAAATACTTAGTAGCAGAGGCCAGTAAGTTGAAAAGGAGACATAAAGGGTGGAGAAAGGAAGGGAGGAGGATACTTAATAGGTTGATATTGTATATATGTAATTATAATGATTGTAATGGGGAGGTAATATGATTGAGAATGGAATTTCAAACGGGAAAGTGTGGGGGTGGGGAGGGAGGGAATTACCATGGGATATATTTTATAATCATGGAAAATGTTAATAAAAAAAAATAAAAAAAAATGGGCTATGGAGCTAAATAGAGAGTTCTCAAAGGAAGAAATACGAAAGGCATATAAGCATCTAAAAAAATGTTCTACGTCACTAGTCATCAGGGAAATGCAGATTAAAACTACATTGAGATTCCATCTCACTCCTGTCAGATTGGCCACCATCATGAAAACAAGTGATCATAAATGTTGGCGGGGATGTGGAAAAAAAGGAACCCTTCTGCACTGCTGGTAGGAATGCAATCTGGTCCAGCCATTGTGGAAAACAGTGTGGAGGTTCCTAAAACAGCTAGAGATTGATCTACCATATGACCCAGCTATAGCCCTCCTAGGCATATATCCAAAGGACTCATCTCATTTCCTTAGAAGTACGTGCTCAACCATGTTTATTGCTGCTCAATTTATAATAGCTGGGAAATGGAACCAGCCTAGATGTCCCTCAACAGATGAGTGGATAATGAAGACGTGGCACATTTATACAATGGTGTTCTACTCAGCGGTAAAGAAAAATGAAGTTATGAAATTTGCAGAAAAATGGATGGACCTGGAAAGTATTATACTAAGTCAGGTAACCCAGGCCCAGAAAGCCAAGCGCCACATGTTCTCTCTCATATGTGGATCCTAACTACAGATGACTGGGCTTCTGCATGAGAATGAAACTACTTAGTAGCAGAGGCCAGTAAGTTGAAAAGGAGACATAAAGGGTGGAGAAAGGAAGGGAGGAGGATACTTAATAGGTTGATATTGTATATATGTAATTACAATGATTGTAATGGGGAGGTAATATGATGGAGAATGGAATTTCAAACGGGAAAGTGTGGGGGTGGGGAGGGAGGGAATTACCATGGGATATATTTTATAATCATGGAAAATGTTAATAAAAATTAAAAAAAAAAATTTCTGAGTGGGTGTTAAAGGAAAGATGGTGGGAAGGGATTTTGATTATGGTATATTGCTTATACTTATGGAAGTTGTCAATAAAAAAAAAGCTTTAAAAAATCAAAAAAAAAAAGAATACAACATGGAAAAAAACAAACAAACAAAAAGAATACAACATGATGGCAATACATTCAATTTAATATATGTCATATTAATGTTCTCCATACATGATTTTGCATAATCCCCTTTTACCACTCTCTTCTGTCCCCCATCTCACATCCCCCTCTACTGAACTCCTTCTTTCTTTCTTTCTTTCTTTATTTGAGAGAGAGAAGCACAGAGAGAGAGAATGGGAGAGCCAGGGCCTCCAGCCACTACCAATGAACTCCAGATGCATGTGGCCCCTTGTGCAGCTGGCTTACGTGGGTCCTGTAGAAGCGAACCGGGATCCTTTGGCTTCACAGGCAAACGCCTTAACCTCTAAGCCATCTCTTCAGCCCTGAACTCCTTCTTATATATTGATATCTGCATACTTTTTGGCCATATTTCACATCCATGATAACTTGTTGTTGGCCTAGTATTATGCAGGTCTTATGCAGTTAATGGCAGCCAGTGTGATGTCAGGAATGCAATGATTTTGTTTTGGGGAGAAATAATTCCAAAGTAAGCACTCCTCCCCATCCTTTGACTCTTACAGTCTTCCTGCCACCTCTTTTTTTCTCCATAGTCTTTGAGCCATTGGAGAGTGTGAGATGGCTCATTAAGTTCTGTATACTCAACTGTCACTTTTCATGATTTTTATGTTTTGAGTATTCACAATAGTCACTGTTAATTGAAAATAGTACTTTCTTTAACCAAAAGCGAGAGCACTACCAATATATAGTCGTCATAATTTAAGTGTTTATGTGTGTGTGTGTGTGTGTGTGTGTGTGTGTGTGTGTGTTAACCTTTCTATACTATTCCATTAGCCTTTATTTAGCAGTTTGTCATTGTCAAAGTGTTTTGATTAATTTGTTTGTTAATAATCCTTGATATATGGGAAAGAAAGGAGCTGACCTTTTTCTTTTTTTCTTTTTCAAAATTGATTTTTGGATCCTGTTCTCTTCCATGTGAACTTCATCTAACTTGCCAAATTCTCTAGACAAGTTGTCAAGATTGTCTGAAAATATATTGAGTTTATACATTAATCTAAGGTAAACAAATTTCAATATGAAATATTGCCAACTTAGAACATGATTTCCAGTTATAGTGTCCTTTATCACTTTGAATTATGTTTTAAAGTATCTAGAAAGTTTATTATATAACATATCTAGAGTTGTCTTGTGGCTTTTAAAATCCAATAGTTAGGTATAAGATGCTCATTTTCATATTTCCTCTTTTGCTATCAATGAACAATTAAAATACTGTATATATTGTGGTTAATTATATACAGATATCCTGCCACTGGTAGTTTGGAATTTTCTTGAATTTTGTATGTAGCCCATGATAATATCTATGAAAAACACAAAAATTCCATTTTATTTTCAACATTTATAAAACTTACAGTTAAAGCAATTGTACTGGTTAGGGTCTCCATAGTAATGATAAATAGTAAAGATGATAGTAAGTATTAACTATCTTAACACTTCTAAAATTTTTTGTGCTATAAGAGCTTATGAATTTTTTTCACAACTGGATTTTAACATTATTGAATATTTTCCCTGTCTTTTACCAAGATGATCATTTTTTCCTTACTTTAATACCTTGTGAGGGTATACTTCTTTATTTTGTAAATTATTAATCTTGAATTTTTTTTGAATTTTGGGACTATATACTATTTTATTTATTATGAATTTTAACACATGGCTGAATTGCATCTTAAAGCTACCTTTATAAATTAGATGCAGTTTTCTTGTTTGGTATATCTTTATTAGTTTCATAAAAGTAAATGAATATATTTTCCTTATGTTTTTCTATTTTTGCATATTTTGAAATAAATAGGTACTACCATCTTCTACAAGACTGCAAATATCTTTGCTTACAGCTGGAAAGGACTTTTTGTCAGGTAAGTTGCTGCATGATTGCAATACAAGCTCTTGGGATGTAGAGGCAGAAGACTGTGAGTTAAAGGCCTTTTTGTTTTGAAGTCATAGGCAAGGCAGCATATGATGGCAGGGAAAAAGCTGAGGACCTCATGGTGGCTACCAAGCAAAAAGAGTCAGGGAAGGATTAGGTCCTAACATCTCCTAGAAGGATCTACTCCATGACAAATTTCTCACACTAGTCCTCCTCACATCCTAAAGATTCCTTCTAATAGTTCTCCAGACTACTAGTGAAACAGCATATGGATCCTTGCAGCCATTTAAAATCCAAAATGTGTAATGAACAAAAACCCAAAACCAAACAAAATCTGAAACCTCCAGGACTTCAGTGTGGCAGAAGCAGCCAGTCAGTCAGGCCTGTGTGTCCACATTTCAGTCCACAGAGACCTCTGGGATGCCAGTAGGCATGTAAGCCTGTCCTTTCTAATCCATACAGACCTCTAGGGCCCCAGTGCAGTGGGCTGAGGCAGTCCATCCTCTGTGTCCATGCAGGCAGAAGCTAGGTCACTAGCACTCTGGCCAACCCACTTGGCCCACACTGGAAAACTTCAGCCCACAGGACATCATCCTTTACAAGTAAACCACAACTAGGGTCACAAGGGAAATAGAAAAGGGCCCTCTACAGATTAGCATACCCAGATTGAAAGATACATAAGAGGTGAGTACTATAATTACTAGTGAAATGGCATGTAGGAGTACAGGTGGCTCCACAGAAGATAAAATAAACCAACAAGTGCTGAAATGAGGGGATGTTAAATCTGGATCAGATGTGAAAAATACAACAAATAACCACCCCACCTCCTAACCCCCCTAGAATGGAAGCTGCAAAAACCAAAATAGGGGAAATGTGAGAGAAAGAATTCAGAATCATATTTTTAAAATATTTATTTATTTGCAAAGAGAGGGAGAATGGGCATGTCAGGGCCTTGAACTGATGCAAACCAACTCCAGATGCATGTGCCACTTTGTGCATTTGGCTTTACTGTGGCTACTGTGTAATTGAACTGGATTCAATGGTTAGGCTTTGCAGGCAAGTTCCTTAGCCATTGAGCCTTTTCTTCCAGCCCAAGAATCATACTTTTAAACTAGATCAATAACCACATAGAAGGTTCAAATAAGCAGATAAATGAAATCGGGAAATACATTAAAGGTTTGGACAAGACAGTCTCCAAAGTGAATGAAACTGTAAACAAACTGAATGAGAACTCAAAAAACCTGGACAAATTCAGAAAAAAAAAAAATCAAAATACTGAAAACCAAACAGAAATTCTAGAAATGAAAGAACAAAAATTAATCAAGTAAAAATCATAACAGAGAGCATTACCAGTAGGTGAGGCCATGTAGCATGTTGATTTTCAGAGATGTAAAACAAAAGTTGAGACAATAATTCACACAGATACCTTATAAAGAAAAAAAAGCAAGGAACATGAATATTTCCTAGAAGTCTGGGAAACACTCAAGGCACCAAACTTTAGATTCATGGGGCAGAAGAAAGAGCTGAGATAAACATGTGTAGGAATTGAAGGGTTATTCAATAAAATCATAGCAGAAACCTAGAAAAGCCAACATGAAAATACAATATGCATTTAGAACCCCCCAAAAACAATGACCAGAGAAGAACCACTCCACAATACATGCTAGTCAGAGTGCCAATAATACAATGTGAAATGAAGAAATAATACTAACACTGTAGGGAAATATACCAACTGACATACAATGACAAGAACATCAGAATAACTTCAGATCTTTCTTCAGCAATCATGGAACAATTTCAAGCCCTCAAAGTAAACAACTTCCACTCAATAGGACAATAAATCTAGCATAATTATCCTTCAGAATTGATGAAGAAATTAAGATATTCCAAGACAAACATAAATTAAATCGTTTCATGACAACCAAATCAGCACTGCAGAAAATTCTTAAAGGGATACTGTACAGATAGAAAGATAGGAAAATTCTTGTATATGAACATGTACAAGAATACTTAAGAATGGAACAGGGAGACAAAGGAGACTTGGAAATGAATCAACCATGTTTAATACAGATAGCTGCTACATCCTGAAAACTAACTATCCAGACAACCAGAACATCACCCAACAAAATCATAGGAAAACCCCTTTCAGCAATAACTTTAAATGTTCAGGTATGAAAATTATTCATTAAAAAGATAGGTGTTATAGTCTAGTCTTAATTGAGACATTTGTTTCATCAAGATTAGCTTCCTACTCAAAGCAAATTCTTACTTTACTACATTGCAAATTCATTTCTTTTTTTTATAATTTTTTTAAATTTATTTATTTGAGAGCGACAGACACAGAAAGAAAGACAAATAGAGAGAGAGAGAGAATGTGCGCGCCAGGGCCTCCAGCCTCTGCAAACGAACTCCAGACGCGTGCGCCCCCTTGTGCATCTGGCTAACGTGGGACCTGGGGAACCGAGCCTCGAACCGGGGTCTTTAGGCTTCACAGGCAAGCGCTTAACATGTCTGTTATTTAAAATTCTCATCTTGGGCTGTAGAGATGGCTTAGTGGTTAAGTGCTTGCCTGTGAAGCCTAAGGACCCAGGTTTGGGGCTCAATTCCCCAGGTCCCACGTAAGCCAGATGCACAAGGGGGCGCACGCATCTGGAGTTCGTTTGCAGTGGCTGGAGGCCCTGGCGCGCACATTCTCTCTCTCTGCCTCTTTCTCTCTCTGTCTGTCACTCTCAAATAAATAAAATAAACAAAAAAAAAATAAAAATTCTCATCTTAATAACTGATGTTCTTTATTTTGCAACAAGTTTATTAGCTTTAGTTTTGTGTATTTTATTGAGAACTTTAATACATGAACATACTATAATTTGATCAAACTCCTGTCCCATTATCCTTTTTGTTTTTGTCCCTTCTCCCCACACCAATCCCACTGAGGACACTTCTTTTTCCAAGTAGTCCTCCTTGTATTTATGTCTCATTCCTTTTGTCCCTCTCCATCCTCCATGCCAAAATGTTGATGTACAGTCTTATAGGGGTACCAGCAGCTACTGTGGGATCATGAATGTACCAGTCAGATCATGTTTGGAGAACAGTACCTCCCACAAAGTGGCTCTATGGTGTCTTTTAATTCCCTCCTCTACAATGTTCCCTGGCCCTTGGAGGAGATGCTGGAGATGTCTCCTTCAGTACTGAGCTTTCATCAGCCTTTTATTTTTAGCTTTGATGAGCTTGTATTCTCCTCAATGTCTTCCACTATCTTATAGAGAACCTTCTCTGGCTAACAATGAGAGAAGCACTTATATTCTTCCCACCACTTCATTTGCAATGCTCCCTGATCCTTGGTGTGAGTTATAGACATGATTTATCCAGTACTTGGCACTGGGCTTTCTCTTCTCCTAGTCATCTAGATGAGTCTTGGGTCTCCAGGTATTCACCACATCTATAAAATGAAGCTTCTCTAACCAAATGTAAAATCAGAGATCAGCATTAATGAAAGTGCATAAACATAAAAGTTTAGAAGACTTTTATAAGATTTGTTTTTATTTGTTTATTTATTTATTTATTTAACACAGAGAGAGAGAAAGAGCAAGAATGAAGCACTGCAAATGAACTCCAAACACGTGTGCCCCTTATGCATCTGGCCAACGTGGGTCCTGAAGAATCAATCTGGATCCTTTGGCTTTGCAGACAAACACCTTAACTGCTAAGCCATCCCTCAAGCCCTAGACTTTTTGATGGGGATAATGTCTTTACTTAGCTAAAGAACAAAGGCTTCCCTCTCAGGTCTGTGGCCTTCTAAGCCATAGTCTTTTGATTTGGTTTTCAGTATCAGACATAAAATTCAGTACACTGAGAGAGAGGGCCTCAAAGCCAGTCAAACAGCTGTTGATTACTCCATAACTTATGTACCACTACTTTACTGGCTGGTTGATTCTGTAGCTTGGAGAAGTCAGTGCTAGTTAAAACTATTGATGACTTTTCTCCCATAGTAGCTCACATAACACTTTCCAACACTATGGGCAGCTAGCCACCAGGAAGATGGTTTCCATCAGTTCTGGCTGAATTTTTTAATGTCCTGATACCATAGTAAGTGATGTTGTTAGTAGATGGGTCCTACTATCCAGTTCTGGTGAGTAACTAAGCACTTTGGCAATAGTGTACATGACTTTAGGGGCCTCATGGGCATCTTTAACAAGTAGCTTACTGAGTAGTGACCTAAAGCTGGCACTGGAAATTGGCATTGCCAATTTATGGCTTCAGGATAAAGCTTTCTCTACCTCAGCATGTTATTTCTTCCCAAACATTCTCTCTCTCTCTCTCTCTTTCTCTCTCTCTCTCTCTTCTTCCTTTAAAGCTTATATCTCTTAATTGATTAGCTTTGTCTTTAAGACAGATTCTGTTATTAAAAATTCATCCCTATTTTCCTTTTAATTGTCTTAAAGGAGCATTTCTACATGAACTTTGGCACACAAGACTTATTGCCTTTACAGTGTCCTTTTAAATTTTATTCTGTAGTAAATTTACAGATGCAAGACAATGGATATTATAAACCTGATATAATTGAGACTCATCCAAGAGACACATCTCTGGACTTGTCTGTGGTGGTGTCTCCACAGAAAACTACCTGAGGGGAAAATCCACCACTAAATAGGGTAATAGTTTCCAATACATAGCCTAGATATAGAGGGGTATGAAGAGAAATCAATGTGTACCTGCTTGCCAACCTATTAACAACATCATTTACTATGGTCTCAGGACATAGAGTAATTAAGCTGGAACTGAGATGGAAACCATCTTCCTGGTGGATAGATTCTTTAGTGTTGGAAAATGTTATGTAGGCTTCCTGAATGAGTATATATATATGGCTTCTGTTGCTGTTCTCTGCTGACAGCAGACTCCACCTTCCTCAGCCTTCCAATGTGGACTGAAAATTAACAACTCCTCTGGGAGGTTCCAGGATTTCCTTGATAGATTTGGACTGCTGAGGCTTCATGGAATGAGGAGCTACCAGTTTTCTGTCTCTCCAGTGTGTAGGTAGTTATTGCTAGCCTACCTAACCCTTGTCAATGTAGTGTGTGTGTGTGTGTGTGTGTGTGTGTGTGTGTGTGCACCATTTCTGTTCTTCTACAGAACTTTGTCTAATACACATGCTTTCTGTACTCTTTGAAATGTATGCATAAATTTTGGTCAATTAAAACACCTTCTCTTTTAGAACCCTGTTTAGACTCATTTTAGTAACGAATAATGAGTTTTAAAAGTATATTATTTTGGATGTTACTTAGTGTTTCTTTGACATTTACCTCCAGCCATGAAAGGCATAATCTTTGTGTTTTTTTTTTTTTTTTTCGAGGTAGGGTCTCACTCTAGCCCAGGCTTACCTGGTATTCACTGTGGAGTCTCAGGGTGGCCTCGAACTCATGGCAATCCTCCTACCTCTACCTCCCAAATGCTGGGATTAAAGGCGTGCACCACCACACCCGGCAAAAGGCATAATCTTTTACCTGAGAATTGGCAAGTATTATGATTATATGAACAAATCCAGGGAAATCAACATAGTGACTTGTAACTGTTAAGGTGGATTTTAAGGTTTAATTGCTATAGTGATTATTATTTCAACTTTATCCTGTACTTAATCCCATATACTGTAGTCTCTGCTGTATGTTCTAAACCTTGAGTTTGTTCTTAAAAATAAAAAAACAATATTCATGTAAGATGCTATCTGGAATGTACCTATATTAGCTTGTTATGACAAGGAAGGCATCAGAACAAAGGAATCCAATAGACTTCTCAGGAAGAGACTGTCAGAAGAGACTTGTTATAGGGAATGGCAGTTGGGGCATGCATCCAAGGAAGAATGGATTTCCTATGCATAGGAAGGTCTTATCATACAGAGTAAATATATTGTAATAATCTTTTAATCTATAAATTTGACAGCTACACTACAGATTAGAGGTTAAAAGAAGATACAAAATAATTTTGAACATAAAATGAAACTTAAAGGAAGTATCTCTTCCTCTGATGGGCATATCACATGGATAAATGAAGATTTGGGATTGGAATTCACAAGAATTTGTTTCTGGGTATTTGTAAGGACTTAGTATATTTCTGTGTACTCGTTTCTCTTCAATCTTGACATATACCTATTCTCTAGGCTGCTATACACTAACATCTATTCTTGCATCCATGAATTTAACCTCTTATCACAACCCTTTAACATTTGAATAGTGCATGAATCATCTAATGTATGAATATTTTCCAAGTAGATAGCAACTATATTTTAGCAGGCAATTTTATGCCCATATCTACTTTATTAATTTATTTGTTGATTATAACTCACATGCTTAGAAGTACTACTAAAATATTATTTTCTATTCTAGCTTCAGTGCCACAATTTTTTATTGGCAACTTCTATACTTACAATAAATTATGATATTTCCTTTTCTTCCCCAATCTACCCCTTCACAACGCCACTCTCCATTGTATCCCCTCTGTCTCTTTGTTAGTCTCATTATTATTTTGATGTCATTGTCTTTTTATGCTACTATGAGGGTATTGTGATGGTATTGCTTAGGCACTGTGAGGTCATGGATAGTAAGGCCAATTTCTGTCTGGGCAGTTGCATTGGAAGGAGGGGTGCCCTTCCTTTGGCTCTTCCATTCATTCCGGCACCTCTTCCACAATGGACCCCGAGTCTTGGAAAGTGTAATAGAGATGTTTCAGTGCTGATCATTCCTCTGTCACATATTTTCAGCCCTATGTTGCCTTTTGGGTCATCCCAGTGGTCACCGCCATCTGAAAAGAGAAGCTTCTCTAACCAAAAGTGAGAGTAGCATTAATATATGAATACAAACATTAAGTGAAATACTTTTAGGGCAGTTTGATGAGAATAATATATGCATTTAGCCACACAAGATCATGCTTTTTATACCCCTAATGCAAATGACCTCCCCTGCTATAGGCTTTTGCTTAGGTTTTCACTCCCAGGTATGTATTCCCTCCCATAGAGTGGGCCTCCAGTCCAATTAGAGAGCAATTGGTTTCCCCAGAGCAGACACACCACTATTGCACTCATTCGGTCATTTGGCCTGTCTGGCCAAACTTGAGGCTTCCAGTGTCCACTATTTTCACTGCTGATGACTTCTGATTCCCATAAGACTATATACAGTGCTGATTTTTCCAGCTTAGAGTTGGCTAGTCTACAGGGAGAAGGTTTTCAGCTGAGCCAGCTTGATTTTTCAGTGATCTTGCTGCCCACACATGTGAAGTCTTCCAGAATAGGATCTTGCCATCTGTTACTCCTGGGAAACCAAAGGCCTTGGCAAAATCCTGTAATGTTTTGGAGGCAGCAGGGACCTCCCTGGCCAACAACTCACTGGTAGGTATCTCATCCCTGGCACTGAAAATTTTCTAGTAGTAATCTATGGCTTCTAGACATGCCCTTATCCAAAGAAGTAAGCTTTCATATGTCTTATTCAGAATATCTTGAATTTTTAATGAGCCCCCCTGCCATACACACACAAACACCTCTCACTTAATTTCTTCCACTGGCCTCATTTAGGCTATTCCAATCCCTGTAATCGGTTCCACTTGCATATATAAAATATCATGCCTTAAAGTCCTTCCTTCTTCTCTCACCCTTATAGCTTTTTTTCCAGCTTACTGTCTTCTGCTACCAATATTTTGATTCCAGCTCACACACAAGTCTATACATTTGTAGCTAGGATCCACATATGAGAGAGAATTTGAGATGATTGGCTCTATGGGCCTGGGTTACATCATTTATTATTTCCAGATCCATTCATTTCCCAGAAAATTTCATAATTTCATTTTTCTTTACTACTGAATAGAACTCCATTGTGTAGATGTACCACTACTTTATTATCCATTCATCTGTTGATGCACTTATAGGCTGGTTCCATTAACGAGCTATTGTGACTACAGCAGCAATTAACATGGTTGTGCAAGTATAAGGTAATGAGAAGAGTCATTAAATATATGCCTAGAAGTTTTATAGATGAATCATATGGTAACTCTGTTTTATAGCTGTCTCAAGAGCCTCCACACTGATTTCCACAATGGCTGTACCAGATTACATTCCAACCAACAATGTAGAAGAGTTCCTCTTTTTCTGCATCCTTGCCAACATTTATTGTCATTTGTTTTCTTGATGGTAGTCATTCTGACAGGAGTGAGATGGAATCTCAAGGTAGTTTTAATCCCTGATGGCTAATTATATAGAACAATTATTTAGATATTTATATCTGTACTTCTTCCAATGAGAACTCTCTATTTAGTTCTATATCCCATTTTTAAATTGGGTTGATTTTTTATTGTTTTGTTTTTTGGGTTCTTTGTGTATTGTGGATTATTAATCCTCTGTCAGAGGTATAGCTAGCAAAGATTTTCTCCCATTCTGTAGGTTGTCTCTTTGCTCTATTCACAGTCTCCTTTGTTATACAATTCTTTGTAATTTCATGAGATTCCAGTAGTTGATTAGTGGTTTTATTTCCTGAGCAATTGGGGTTATAGTCAGAAAGTCATTACCTATGCCAATATGTTGAAGTGTTTCCCCTACCTTTTCCTCTAGCAATTTCTGAGTTTTAGGTCTGTTATTAAGGTCCCTGACACATTTGGACTTGATCCTTGTACATAGAAAAAGACAAGGATCTATTTTTATCTTTCTACATATAGATATCCACTTTTCAGAGCACCACTTGTTGAAGAGGATATCTTTTCTCCAATGAATATTTTTGGCATTTTTGTTATAAAAAAACAGATGGTTGTAGCTGCCTGGATTAATATCTGGATCCTTTATTCTGTTCCATTGATCCACATGTCTGTCATTATGGCAGTACCATGCAGTTTTTGTGTTACTATGGCTTTGGAGTATAGCTTAAAATCAGGTGTGGTGATACCACCAGGCTTATTTTTGTTGCTCAAATTTATTTTGGCTATTTAAGGTTTTCTGTGCTTCCAAATGAATTTTAGTATTGCTTTTTTTTTCTATTTCTATGAAGAATGCCATTGGAATTTTCATAGGAATCTTATGCTTGATATATTTTCATAGTGTCCCATATATCTTGACATTTCCATCCATACCTTCCTATTAGCATGTCTTTATCTTTGTTGGACTATATTGGATCTGTCACCTGGTTTTCTAGTTTAGATATTCTTTTCCATTCTACTTATGAGACTTCCCACAGAGTTTTTTATTTGACTAACTGCTTTTCAGATCTAGAATTTCTGCCTGATTTTTTTTTCCAGTATTTCTAGTTCCTTACTCATGTCTTGTAATGACATCCATATTTCATCAATCTGGTTTCCTGTGTTCTTTTGGAATTCCTGAAGGAGTATGTTTTCTTTTGCAATTCCTTTGTTTTCTTCTTTGATTCCTTTTTTTCTTTGATTTCTTTTTTTTTTAATTTTTTTAAATTTTTATTAACATTTTCCATGATTATAAAATATATATTTCTTTGAATATAGATAAAATTATTTTTTATTTGAAATTTTTGTCAGGTATTCAATCTAAAACAATTTCATTGGGGGCTATTTCTGATGGATTTATAATTTTTGTTGGGGTTTTATTATCTTGATTCTTTGTGTTTCTTGTATTACAATGTTGCAATTTTTGCATCCTGAGTTGATTTGATGGTTGTGTTTTCTTGTAATCTGCAGTGCTTTTATATTTGGAAGTCAAACTTTATGTACCATCAGAATAGGAGTTTTAGGTAACAAGTGTAGCTCTTGTACTCCAATCCAGCCACAGAAGTAATCTTAGGTGTTGGGTTTGCCTGCTATTCAATTATTCTAGTGGGCTGGGTAGAACATTTTGCTGGCAGTTTCTAAAATTCAACTGAGAAATATACACAATCAGTAAAAACCAACACAGGGTATGCAAGTGTGGGGATTGAAACAAACAGATAACCTTATAAAGCCACAAACCCTAAGTGTATGTTTCGCCCTACACCCTTAAACTTGTCAAGATTTCTGTTCTGAAATGAGTTCCAGTTCAGCCTGGATCTGAATCAGACACTGCCCTTAATATGACAGAACAAAAAGACAAAAGCCCTAAGAGTCTGAAAGAATTAAAGGCAGTAATAGTCAACCCCCAAATACAGCTTAATTGAGAATGTTAAATCCAACCAATATGTAACCCATTACCTTCCCTGACATAAAGAAATTAGTACTTCTAGTTCAGGCCTATGTACCTGTTTTTTTGTCAGTTGGCCTCCTTACCTTTTGGGTGGCTTCAGATTTCACCCATGCTGAGTGCCCACTTTGATTCCTCCATGTTGTGCTGTGCATCTGGTGCTCTGATCAGCTGTGTTGCATGCCATGCTGCCTGAAGCTGAATGCATTCTCTGGAGGGTTGTGGTTCTGATGGTTGGGGGATGGGAGAGTACAATAAGCCTGGAGTTGTACTGGAACTGCTCAGCTAATAGTCCTGCCTGTATACAGCTGTCTCCCCTTTATATTTCTTGACTTTGCAAGGAAGCTGATGAGGTTGGAAAATCCCCTTGTTTGGTCTCTACTCTTGCAGCTGGGAGCTGAGCAGGTGCATGGATTTGTGTTGGTCCCACAGCTGTGGTCAGCAAATTTTAGGCATGATTTCAGGCTGATTTCCTCCTTTCTGATTGATATTGGTATCTCCCGCTTCTCTGCTGCAGTGGAAAAACTTATATACTTTAACTTTTCAAAGAGTATATTTTGCTATGGTTTTGCTCAAATCCCTCCCTAGGCTAGGTTGGTGTGATTATTAAACTGCCATCTTACCCAGAAGTCAAACTCAGTTGAGGTCTCAATGCCACAATTTAACCACTGGGAAAACTTTAAGATTGTACCCATTAATACTACTCCAGAATATCTGAAACCATTATTACTTTCTTATAAGAAAAAAAAAATCAAAACCCAAATATTTTTATACAAGAGTTCTAAAATCTACTAAAGATTTTTATTTTATTTTAATAAGAAATCTGACTGTAACCTATGATAGTAAGTATATCTGCACTTGGAATGCCACCAAATTCCAGAAGGGCAATTTGTAATCAGTGAGTTTAACATCAGTGTTGTCTTCATTTGATTGTGGTTTTCAATTACTCTAATCTTTGCATTTTAATTATAAATACTGTCAATTTAGCCTCATCATTATTAATTTAGCTTGGGAATGGTTGTTTGTTCACCTTACATGAGTAAAGATACATATTTTCATCAACAAGATTTTCGATGTATAATTTTCCAATAACTAGAAGATGCATATGCACTGAAGTTCACATATGAATTAATCATTCCCTCATTTCCTGAACAGCTGCATTTCTGAACTTTGAAAATGTACAAAGACTCTAAAATCCACATTTAAAAGCATTTCTTTTCTGAAAAGTTAGTATGTGATTCATGTATGTTGCCAACAACTTTTTTTCTACAAATTGTTTATTTCATTTCTCTGCAGCCTTTGGTTAGTATGGAATTCTTTTTCATTTGCAAAGTTGGAACAAGTGGTGAAGATAGACCACAAACAAAAATGTGGGAGAAAATATTTCTCTTGATGAAGTCCTCCTCAAAAATATCAGAGTGTTTTACAAAATGTGAATATCACTTACCAACTAGTAATCTAATAGAATAGGCATATGTTTATTTTATTAATCATATCCCTTGCTTTATCTTTTAATCTCATCTGTCTTTCCTACTTAATCTTGAAAACTGCCAGTGTTCTAGGTTTTTAGTCTCTAAAAGTTGTGTGTGCATCTTCAGAATGGCAGCCAGTAGGAACAAAGATGCAGCAATGTGTGATATTTTAACACAATGGAAGACAGCCCTTTCTGTAGGTTCAGGGCCTAAAATCTTTTAACTAGCATTCATAGCATCATATAACAACCTTATGACTGTGAAGGACTATTTGTGACATTATTGTTTGAAGTATGTAGTTTGTTTTTTGACTATACAATGGATCACAGTTAAGTGACTGCTTCGGTCTCAGAGGAAATTTTGAACTTTGGGCTTTTGAATAGTGTTGGAACTATTAAAAGAGTGTGGGGACCTGGAGATACGGCTTAGCAGTTAAGTCATTTTCCTGCAAAGCCAAAGGACCCAGGTTCGATTCCTCAGTACCCAGGTAAGCCAGATGCACAGGCAGCACATGAATCGGGAGTTCATTTGCACTGGCTCAAGGCCCTGGCATACCCACTCTCTCTCTGCCTCTCTCTCTCTCTCTCTCCTTGTCTCTTAAATAAGTAAGTAAAATATTTTTAAATTATGAGTATTGTTGGGCTGGAGAGATGGCTTAGTGGCTAAGCACTTGCCTATGAAGCCTAAGGACCCCAGTTCGAGGCTCGATTCCCCAGGACCCACACTAGCCAGATGCACAAGGGGGTGCACGCATCTGGAGTTTGTTTGCAGTGGCTGGAAGCCCTGGCGCGCCCATTCTCTCCCTCTCTCCCTCTCTCTCTCTCTCTCTCTCTCTCTCTCTCACTCTCAAATAAATAAATAAAAATGATCAAAAAAATTTTTAAAAAATGTGTATTGTGACTTAAAAATTGGACCAACTGCATTTGAATCATAAGATTCCAATGAGTCTGTGGCAGCAGAGTTCAATATTGTGGCTTTAATTTCAGTTGTCCTCCATAGGCTCATGTATTTGGATAGTTGGTCCCCAACTGGTGGCACACTTTGTTGTGAAACCTTTAGGATATGGAGCTTTGCTGGACAAGTACATTACTGAAGGTGGACCTGGAGGTGTTTCAGCCCTGACCCACTTTCTGCTCACCCTCTTGTTTACTGACTCTGGTCGCAATGTGACAAACTGACTTGCCATGCTTTTCCCACCATATTGGACTCTGCCTTTTCCAAATGCAAGGTAAAATGAACCCTTTCATTTCTTAAGTTGTTTCTGGTCAGGTTCATAGCAATGAGGAAGTAACTAATACAAATGTAACATGAGACTAAGGTATTTTATTTGTTTATACTCTTTTCCTCCTTTCTTCTCAATTTCCTCTTCTTTCCTTTAGAACTACTTCCTGATTGTCAAGATCTATCTTAACAAGTTCATTTAATACAAAATTCACCCACCAATGCCTTTTTTTCTTTTAAGAAAACATTTTTAAAGCAAAAAAAAAAATAAAATAATTTCATAGTTTTGGACCTGAGAACAAAACCTCAAGAGAACAAAACTAAACATGAAACAGTTCTTTTAAAGCTACTGAAAAAAAGTCACTTGGTATATAGGTTCAGCATAACATACATTTTGCTGTGAAGAAAATATTGATTTTCTGTATTACCAAGCATGACCTTGCATGTGCAGTAACCATGGAAACAGCATAAGCTGTGAGGCCTTGGTAATGCCAACATCATGAATTCATACTAAATTAGGTAGAGGAAACAGACAAGGAGGATATAATCAGTATAACTATGTCCCCTGACCATCTTAATATTTAATAATCTAAAGCCTTTCTTAACATCTTCCTCTAATCCAGAGTTTCTCAACCTTTGCTGCACATTAGAATTTGCTGGAAAAATTTTTTGATGATCGTTCATAAATCTATTTCATTAGCACATAGTTATACAAAATGAAGGGTTTCATTATGGCATATTTGTTCATATATAAATTATGCTTTGGTCATATTGATGCTCATTACCCTCTGTTGTTCCCCCTAACTCCTAGCACACACATTCCTTTTCCACAATTGTCTAACTTCTATTTTCATGGCTTCTTTTGCATGTTTTTTGTCCTTCTCTATTAAAAAGTTATTTTATTTTATGTATAACAAGTTATACTCTTTTATCCCTTAACCCCTTCTTTACTAATTTCCCTGGGGCCCTCCTAACTGGGGTTATGATATTCACTATGGATTCATGAAGGCCTCACTAAGTCCCTGTGGGGTAGCAGTTGTCTTCCTACTAACTCTGTGGCTCTTACAATCTTCCCATCTCCTCTTCTGCAATGTTCCTTGAGCCATGGCAGGCCTGTTGGCAGTCTAATTCAGTGTTGTGTTCCCTGTAGCCTTTGGATTTCTGCTTTGATTGATCACCATGTCTGTCACCATCACCCAGGAGCAATATTCCTGTCACTACTTCCTCTGCAATTTCTCCTGTACCTGGCAGAAGTGGTAGAGGTGGCACATCTCACGGTGGACAGTCAACTATCTTCTTGTCTTATTGATGGATCTTAGTTTAGTTCTCCTCCATTTTCTCTGCCTTCTTCAAATCAAAACAGATTATCTGACCAAGAGTGAGAGGGGCTTGGGTTAACAGGGATATGCAAAGTTATCTGAGACACATTTTGGTATTCCAACCCACTTTTCTCCACAGAGCAGTTGGGGCTTCTGTCTGAAGATTATGAGTTTCCTGACATTGGTAATATGACTTGTTTTCCAGTACCAGGTATGAATTCTTGCCCACTGAGTGGGCCTCATGTCCAATCAGAAAACGACTGGTTACCCACAGAAGCTGTGTGCCACTATTACACAAGTCTATACTTCTCTCACTGGTTGATTTCATCATTTCCAGGGTCCCCTGCTTATTCATGTTGTTGGTGACTGTTGTCTTTAAGCAGTTCCAATAGGGCTTTCCAGCACTATTAGGGCTAGCCAAGAGGGAGTTAGTTTCCCCTTTGGTTCCAGTATGGTATTCCAATATCCTGTGACCACAGGCTATGGTGTCTTCAGCAATAGGGTCTTACCTTTTAGTTCTAGCAGGTAATCAAGTGTTTTGCCAATGACCTACATTGTTTTGGGGACCTCATTAGAATTTGCTGGAGAAATTTTTTGATGATCGTTCATAAATCCCTGGTCATCAGATCACTTTGGAGGGGCAACCTAATTCTGGGGCCTAGGATTTATTGGCCAGATTTCACTTCATGGATTTTTAATGTAAATACCAAATGTAAGATAAAATGCAGGCTAATGTTTTCAGTTTGCTTTATTTCACTTCAAATGATGATCTCCAATTCCATCCATTCTTCTGCTAAGTATGTCATTTTGTTCCTGTTTTATCCTGTTAAATAAATTAATGTGTATATATACCATTTTTTTCTTTGCCCATTCTCCCATATATTAGTGCTTAGGTTTTATTTTCCATAACCTGGCTATATTTTTTCTGTGGCAGGCTTTCACTCTAGCCAAGGCTGAACTAGAATTCACTAAGTAGTCTCAGACTGGCCTTGAACTCACAGCAGTGTTCCAACTTTGGCCTCCTGAGCGCTGGGATTAAAGTTGTTCACCAACCATGACTAACAGTGGGAGCGCGTGACTGCAACAGAGCCTCTAGCCACTGCAATGGAACTCTAGACACATGCACCACTTTGTGCCTCTGGATTTATGTAGGTACAGGGGAATCAAACTCAGGTCATTAGGCTTTTCAGGCAAATTCCTTAACCACTTAGCCATCTTTCCAGCCCAACTTGGCTATTCTGAATAGTGATTGTGGTGGTTTGATTGAGATGTCCCTCATAAACTCATGCACTTTGAATGCTTAGTCACCAGATGATGGCAATTTAGGAAGTGTGTTATTGGGTGTAGCTTATTGGTGTGATAACCAGCTACTGTTTGCTAGAGTTTGGTTTACTCTCTTGCTGTTTTCCACCTGATTTGGTAGAGATGATGGCCAGCCTCTACACGTTCCATACTTCCCCCTGCTATGATGAAACTTCCTCTCAAGACTATAAGTCAAAATAAAAACTTTCCTCCCAACAGCTGCTTTTGGTTGGGTGTTTTGTCCCAGCAATGAAAAGATAACTACAAGAGTGCTATAGTAAACACAATGTATAGGTGTCCCTATTGGATCGTATAGCAATTCTATCTTTCCTTTTTTTTTTTTTCAAACTTCTACTTATTTTATTCTATAAATCTGCTTCCTTATTCACTGGAATGTAAAAATATCCTCATATTTGGATTATCTTGAAAACTATCTTTAGGTTTCCCTACCTTCCCACTGAGGGATTTTTTTTAAATTGGTTTTGTGCTCAGTGAATACAGTCAAGTTGGTACCATTGTTAGCCTCCCCCCTCCACAGGGAGCCTCCCAGTTGGGGAATATAGGTTGTGCATTGTGGGTTAGCCATCAGTTATGGGTAGGAGGCAATGTCTCTGTGTATCATGATCCAATGTGTGGCTCTGATAGTCTTTCTGCCCTCTCTTCCAAATATTTCCCTGAGCCATATTGGGTTCATTTTAGGTCTGCTTCAGCTCCCAAGATTTCATCACTGAAGCAGATCTATCTTTACTTTTTTTGAAGGTATCTGCATGCTGATTCCCATGTTAGCTGGACATATTTACATTTCTTAGGGAACTTTTCAAAACATCAGTGCTAAAGGCCCATCTGAAGAGAAACTGTTTTAATTATTTTGAGATGCACTCAGACACCAGTATTTTTTTAATTCCCTCAAATCAGTCTATTGTGCAATGATAATTGAGAGCCACTTTTCTGATCAAATATGTACGTCCTTCTTTGTAATATTAGGAGGCAAGCTACCCAAAGATAATTATAAGAATCTCTTAGGTTGAAGAGATGGCCTGATGGGAAAGAGTGCTTGCTTTGCAAGCATGAGGACATGAGTTTGATCTCTTCATCCATGTTAAACAAGTATGGCAGCACATGCCTCTAACCTCAGAGCAAAAGTGGCTAGGTCCAAGAGGATAGCTGTGACTTTCTGGTCAACCAGTCTGACCAAACAACAGGGAGCCTCAGATTCAGTGAGAAGCTCTGTCTCAGGGAAATAAGGTTAAAAAGCAGTAGGGGGCATTTAACATCTTCTTGTGGCCTCCACACACATGCACATGGGAGGTGCATGCACACACACACACACACACACACACACACACACTCTATCCGACTAGCTCATCAGTCCAAATGTAATTCTATAAGCTAAGACTATTTGGAATGGATCACTGTGAAAGTTAAAGGGTTGCTGCATTAGGAAGAATCAAACCAGTAGAAAACAGGTCAAAGTAAAGGTAGGCTAAACTCATGAGTTGAAAAGAAACTAGTGTCCTTTCTTAGAAGGGAAATTTGACTAGATGTGGGATCTTTTGTTCTCACCTTACCTCAGGCACTAATATCTATGTGAGCTTGAGCCAGTTACAACCCTTCTTGGGACTGCATTTAACTCATCCCCATAGTAAGAGGTTGTGACTTACTGATTTATAATTTCCTTTTCCTTGTAAAATCCAATAGTTTCCAAAATAAAAGCCATACCAAATACAATTAAAATACCCAGGAATGAGATATGAATACCAAGAATTTTAAATGCTCCCAAATGGTTCTAATATTGAGCCTTGGTTCCTAATATTGACATTGAGAATCTGCTATGGTATGATTTTATTTTTGTGGTAGTGGAAAGGAGAAAATTATTGTTTTTTTTTTAAATGGGACAAAATAAAAAATATTTTATAGATTAATTGAAATCTCATATTACCATTTCCCATCTTTTTACTTTTTCATGTTTACCATATTCTTGTGTCATGATTCAACATCTGTTTTCCCTATTCTCTCTTAAACCTACCTAACATTTCACTGCCAATGAATATTTCATTGGTAGAATTGAGAAAGTGATCAAAAACAGCATTACTTGGGAAATGGAAAGATGCCACCAAAATTGTAATGGAATATATTTTATTTTTATTTTGCAGTTGTGAGAATGTGTGCTTGCAATAAGTATATATTAAATGTAATGCATTGCAAAAATGCTTACATCTGTAGAGAGAGAAGGGAGCAGGGAAAGAGGGGGTGAAAGAAAAGGGATGGAGAATGAATAGCAATATTCATGAAAACACTAAATTTGTAGGGACTACAGAGGCATTTTTTTATTATAAGATTCTTAAGAGAATGGCAGTTGAGCTCAACAAAAGTAGGCAAATGGCTACTGTCTGGTAAGAAATAAAGATAATTTTCCAGTTGCACTCATTCACTCTCAACATTTGCTGGATATCTTTTTCATTCTTCCTATTGTCAATCCTGAATCAGGAGCACCTCTAAGCATTTGCTTCCCCTCCCCACAAATTATACCCCCTAACATTCCTATATAGAGTTTCTATGTTCTAATCAGCATTCCCTTGGCACAAGTGCCTATATAAGGTTAAAGTAAAATTTGAATTTTAGATTTCTGTTACACTGGCCACACCATACATGCTCAGTAGCTACACATGGCTATTAACTCCTATTGGAGGACATTTCCACCTTCACCATCACAGAAAGTTGTATTGGACTACAGATTCTTTAGGCATTGTTTTAGCAGTATAAAAGTAGAATTTATTTGCTTACCAGAGGTAATTAAACCTTCACTTATAGCCTATAGAATATTTAGATTAATTTTTGATGACCCCATTTTCTCATCTTGAAAATTGATATAACAATAATTCCTAGGCTGGAAAGATGGCTTACTGATTAAGGTGTTTTCCTGCAAAGCCTAAATTCAATTCCCTAGTACCCATGTAAGCCAGACACACATGGTGGATGCAGCATGTGCCTGGAGTTCATTTATAGTGGCTAGAGGCCCTAGTGCACCCATTCTCTCTCTCTCCCTCCCTTTTTCTCTCTCTCTATGTATATATATATATATATTGAATATTATATATATTTCATAATATATATATTTCATATTATATATATATAATATGAAACAAATAAATATAAAGATAAAATAATAATAATTTGCTCCAAAGGAAGAGTTATAGAATTGTTTGCTTCTAGAGGAGCACAATTCTAAGAGACAACTCCTATGCATGGCTAGAAACTATTGCATGACTAAACCTGGGGAAAAGTAAGATATCCTACCTAGGTAGAGGTTTCACCAGCAAATCTCAATATATGGTATATGTGCCACTTGCTCTACACTGCTGTCAAAAGTATGTATTTTTATGCCTGCTTTTCTGTATAACTAAATCACAAAACCTGGAGAGGAGCCTACCACTTAGATTTTGAAAACCTGGGGATAAAATGCTTGTGTATACTATCTGAAAAAAAAAAAAAAAAGCTTTATGGGGCAGAAAACAAAACAAAACATTTCTAGCTCTTCCTCTTTGTACTTTGTGGTTATCTTTTTATTCGACTGAATTTATCACTCCTTCCATCATTAGGCCTTTCTCAAACCTTTCTGGCAAGTTTCTGCAACAGTAATACCTCAACCATGATCCTTCAAGAAGAGTTAAATCTCAGTGTATATGACACTCACTTTCCTGTGACGAGGCAGTGCCATTGAGTTTCACTAATATAATGTAGTATATCTCTCATAAATTGCTCATTTGGGGCTAGCCCAATGATTACCTAGGAACTATTTTGCAAAGTTTCTGAAAGAAATTGTTGCAATTAGAATCAGCAGGAAAAACACAATCATTAAAAGAAAGAGAATGCTATGTTTTTACAGCGAAATAATTAGAAACCATTACTGGTACTGTTTAGATTTCAGTACCCCATCTATCTCACTTTCAATTAGAAACAGTGTGCCCAATAGGAAAAGTCTGCTAAACATGAGTGCATTTCTACTGCACTGTTTAATAAAGTGTGGCTTACATCAACAATATACACTCTGAAGGTCTCTTTAAGTACGGCTTTTGTTGAATGTCATTTCTTGTGTATGGAAATAGGTAGCGGTTGCAACAATTCATACCCAATTATCCATTATTGTTTAAAAATCTCATAATGGAATTTTTAACTTAAATACAACTTCCCTAGTGAGTGATCGACTGCCTTCAACTTGCACGCTTCCTAAAATTAGATGATCATTTCTTCCTAACACACGCATATAAACTCTGTCATTTTCATGTGGCTATAGCTCTTCCCTCTTGGATGACAAAGAATCAACTGAATATTTCTTTTCACATAACTTTTCTAATAGTTGACAATTACTAGGATGTTTCTTTTGTCATCTCCATTGTAGGTTCAGGAACATTTTCTTTTAATTAACATATTCTGCCTTTCAAATAATGGTAATGAAAATAGAACGAATCATAAATTTCTACTACTTTGAAATACTTTCACATATTAAACTCCTTAATTCAGACAGTGAAGAGTTGAAAATTCATATTTTCTAATTTGAAGAAACTTGTCTTAAACAACCACATGCAATCGTGACCTCTGATCATTCTTAAGAAAATACCTACATCCATTTCACTCAGACTCTGTCTGTCTATGTATTGAGTCTGCTTGGTATAATCTCCAAATTTATTCATTAGTTTAATGTAACAGATTCTCTTCCACAGGGATATATCCCAGTATAATCATTTTAAGTTGAAGATATCATACGTTGAAAATGCATATCCATCTTCCCAATTAATTTACACAATGTGTAAGTAGATCAAAACATCACACTATGCTTCATAAAATATGTAGATTTCTTGAAAAAAATTTATCTTGTTAAAGAAAATTAATTTAATACATGTAATTTATTATTACTGTGTGTGGACTTAACATCATACATTAGCCTAGCCTACCTTAATATGCAACAAGTTCATATCTAAAATAAATTCCTATTGAATGGGCACAGCTTTCATATCATTCATTATAAAGTTGGAAAATAATAAGTCAAACTATCATAAATTTGGGACCAACTGGGGCCTGGGGAAATAGATGGGTGGGTAATAGTGCTACACAAGCATGAGGACCTGAGTTTATTCCCTAGCACCCACATAAAAAGGTGGGCATGAGGAGTGGATAAAGGGCTCAGCAGTTAAGGCATTTCCTGCAAAGCCTAATGACCTGGGTTCAATTCCCCAGGACCCAAATAAAGCCAGATGCACAAGGTGGTGGCACATGCATCTGGAGTTCATTTCCAATGGTTAGATACCCTGGCATGCCCATTATTTCTTTCTCTCTGCATTTATTCTCTCTGTCTTTCTGTGTTTGCAAATGAATAATTAAAAAGTTTTAATAAAAATTTAAAGTTAGAAACTAGACCATATATATTTATTAAATATCAGTCTGCTACATGTAGGTATTCAACCATGAATTTTAAATCTAGAGAATAAAACACATGGATGCCTATATGATACAAACCTTAGGCATTTTCTCCTTCATTTGCTATCGTTCATTAAGAAAATAAGCAGTTGAAGCAGTGGACAGGGCATTAGACCAGGTGTTAGAGAATCAAACTCTCATTTTGCCATTTTAGCTCTGCCTTGCAAACCTTCCCAATGTGTTGTTCACTTAAACTGACTCAGCTACATTTTCTGTTTTGTTTATTTCACAGACTTATGTATATTTTGTTGTGTTTTAATCAGTTAAGACAATATTTGTAATATGCTTTAGGGGAACACAAACCATAGGTACTAAAGACAAACATAATAGTAATCGATATATGCTATATCATCTCACAGTTTATAAAATCCTTTTTCAGACATTATATCCTTAAGAAGTTACAAACTTTTGTTAACTTAAACCATTAATAATGTCAAAAACCTACAAATGAGATGTAACAGGCTTTCAGTTTAAAAATTACTACAGTTACTTTTATCAATGTATTTTATATAACCACTTCCTGGTATTTTGTTTGTTAATATTCAAAGAAATAAATTTATGCTCCAGGTCAAGTATGCTCTGTGCTTTTGCAGAAGCTAAGACTACTGATTATTTTTTCAGTAATAAGCACCTGTGAATTTCCATGTTTGTTTTGTTTTGTTTTGTTTTTTTGCCAAAATGATCAAGTAACTGATTTTATTGGTTGATTTCATGAAACTTGTTTCCAATTTGACATTTTACCTCCTACTATTTTAAAAAAGTAGCTGCTGAAATATGAATACTAAAAGGAAAAAATGACATTTTGTATTAGGAATTTGATCTCTTTCGGTGCAAATTCCTTTTTCCCAGAAATATACTTTATAATGTTTTGTTAGTTGAGTTTTAAGTATCCCAAGAGGTGGTAGATCTGGCACTTCTTTGGCAGTATATTTCACAGTTAATAATCTTAATAGCTTTAATATCCTGGAATGTGTTAATTTAATCTTATTTGTTTGCATAAGGGTAAAATTTTCCAAAAGCCTCTCATCACCCTCACAAAAGGAATTTTTAATGGTGTCATTGCTTTTTAATTGCCTAAATTTAATCTTTTATTTTTGGTGATTAGGGAAAAAAAGACCTTTTAAATGATAGTTTGTCCCACAAAGACTTTTAATGGTATTTATGCCTGGAGTTACGCCCAGGATGCAATCCCCCACCACACACACCTCTTTTACAACTTTTTTTAAACTATTTTATTTATTGATGAGAGAGAGTGAGAAAGAGAATATTAGTGCACCAGAGCCTTTAGCCACTGTAAACAAACTCCAGACACATGTACCGCCATGTGCATCTGGCTTTATGTGGGTCCTGGGGAATGGAACTTGGGCCCTTAGGCTTCCCAGGCAAGTTCCTGAACTGCTAAGCCATCTCTAGAGCCCTTTATACAACTTTCTTCCCAGCAAAATTAAGTTGGTTCTACATATTCTTATATAGGTAGCATTAAACTATGACTTATGATTTGCTCCATGTTTTCTACATACTAAATGATAGCTATATATTTTAACGAATTGTACTTACCTTCTCGTTGCTGGGAAAAACACCCAACAAAAGGCAGATTATGGGAGAGGACAGGGTTTATTTCAGGCTTACAGATTCCAGTGAAAGCTTCATTATGGCACAGGAAGCTGGCTCACTTCCATACCTCCATAGCAGAGAGACCACAACCAGCAGGAGCAAGCACAAGCTGACTCAATACATACATGAGGGCTAGACTCAAGATTTACTCCCAGTGACAAACTTCCTCCAGAAGATCTCTGCCTACTGGAGACTTAAGTAGGAAACTTAAACTTAAACCAAAATGCCTGAGGTTATGGGGGGCATATACAATCAAACCACAACCTCATGGTTTTACCAGCTGGTTATAAGGGCCATCCTGTGCTTTATAGAACATTGGTGAGTAGTATCCACCACCCTCTTCATTGGGACAACTACCAAAAATGTTTGTAGACATTGAAAAATGCTCCCTGAAGGGACAAAACTCATTATATTTATTATATTATATTATATTATATTATATTATATTATATTATTATATTATATTATACCTCCTTTAACCCTTGCAACATCCTGTGTAATGAATGGTACCATCCTAGTTTTGTACCTAAAGAAAATATAGATAAAAGAGGTAAATAATTAATGACAAATAGCAAATGGAAGAACCAAGATTTGGCCCTTTCTTTTGAATTCAAAACTAGTTATTTTTCTATTTCAGTAATAATAACAATAAGAACAACAATATGACAATACAGTAAGTCCAATAGCAGTTTAGAATCTTTTCTTAGCATTGATTTTTGCCTGTATTTTTAAACCCCTTTATATACAGAAAAACAACTGTGCTTTTTCCAACTCCATTAACTTATAATGATATTTTCATATTATAATTCAGTGACAATATAATTGTTTGTTTGGAGCCAAGATAGGTTGTCTAATCTATCAAAATCTTATTTTGATTCAATTCCAACTTCATAAGAATATGAGGTCCTTCTAAGTTTCACCTACTACTCAGATATTACTAGTCCCTCTTCTATTATATCAATAAAGCATTGACTCTCCGAAATCACATCCTCTCAACAATATCTTTCTCTGAATTTTAAAGAACCAATTCCATCAAATTCATAATAACCTGATTTTCCAAACATATAAGAACAGATGCTGAAGGAAAAGGTAATGAACAGTTGCAACAGCCACAGGAAGACCCTAGGTTCCCTCATCCTAAAGGCCCATACCTTAGGAAATATATCAAAATATCACAAGAACAATGTGAAATTAATCCTAGTCAATACAAATGAAAAATGGGAAATAACTTTACATGAAATATTTATTTATTAGTGTCAATGACAACTTGATTTAGATCCCCAGGATGCCAAGAATTGTCAAATATTTTCAGAAGAAAAGAGGAGTAGAATTTCACTTTTTCTTTCTTGATCCTTTTTTAAAGATCCTTGATCTTTTAAAATTTAGTATTTCAGACCACACAGAAAAAGCCACACAGACACAAAAATTAGAATCACTCTCTGCTCTCAATTTAGTTGCCCTAGTCATTCTTTCTGAGGTCAATGCACCAGTCTGCAACAGAATGAGGGTTAAAGGGTTTTAGAGAATGTCAAAATGTGAAAAGAACAAAACACTAACTGTGCAGTGCAAAGTACTGGGAGACATACCCTGAATTGCTTGTGATTATCAGGCTTTTTCAGGAAGACCAAATAATATTTTTATAATATATTTTGCTACATTGTGTAATATATGCAACTATGATACAGAATGAATGTCATCTATATATCAGAGGTTGACTATCTGGTACCAGCACTGTTCTCTGGACAGCTTCAGCTAAATCACTGATCAGATTTATAATGAATTCCTTTGAGTTGCTTGAATTTGGTCTGTTTTAGTCTTTATATCTTCTTTGCATGTGTAGTTACAGTCAGTTGAACAATTGAATGGTATAGAATTGATGGACATATTTCCCAATTGTATCCAGATAATAGGGAAAAAACAGAATGAGAAAGATAGCTTGTTTTTTGTACCCTTAGAAGCTTCTGTTGACTAGTTATATATTCATATCAACAATACATGTGTTTAAAATAGGAACCTTGGTAGGGGAACCTCATAATTCTTGTTTAATTGTAATATAAAGCCCAATATTAAAAGTTCCAGGGACACTACCTATTTGATATTTTGAAAAATGATAATTGCCCAAATAGGTTTTTTTTTTAAACTATTCAAATTGTAAAATGTCACAGAAATAGTTTGGGGGGTGGCTCAGGCAATAATAATGCTTAACACAAGCATGAGGGCCCAAGAAGACCTGTGACCACCTAAGTTCAATTCCTTAGGACCCATATGAACATCTGGACATGGCCACATTCTCATCTGTAACCCCAGTACTGTAGGTAGCAGAGACCAGAGAATCACTTGGACTCACAAAAACAACAGTTCCATGTTCGGTGAGTGGTTCCATCTCCAGTAAATACCTGGATGAATGACGGAGGAAGGACACCTGACGTCCTTTTCTGGCCTCTGTGCACCTGCACATGCATCTGCACATCCCTGTGCATACACCATACACACATACCATCACACACTATATGTACCAAAATAAATAAATAAATAAATAAATAAATGCATACATATATCAATATATATCATGGAGACACTGGTATGAGTTATGTTTCGAATCCAGTGAACTAATCATGTTTCTGATATATATGTGTCTGCTACGTATTATGGTTTAGATATGAAGTGTCCTCACAAAGGCTCGAGTGTTGAAGGCTTAGTTCCTAGCAGTTGGTGCTATTGAGAGATAATTTTATCATGACAGAAGTAACTTCCTCAATGGGTTAATCCATAGACAAATGGATACTGCATGGACTATTGGGACTTGGGCCTGGTTGGAGGAAGTATGTCACTAGAAGCTTCTATTGAAGAATCTATCTTGTCTATCTTTCTTATTCTCTCCTGCTTCCTGGTTGCCATGAGGAGAGCAGTTCTGCTCTACTGTGCACTCTTCACCACAATATTTTGCCTCACCACCGGCCTATGTCAATAGAACCAGCCAACCATGAGCTGAAACCTTTGAAACTGTAAGCCAAAATAAATTCTCCTTCCATTTGCTCAATTATTTGGTGCCAGCAATAAAGATAAAACATTTAGTTTGGATGCTGTTCTTTAAAAGGTCTTGATCCCCAAGGTGATAGTATTGGAAAGTACTGTGGACTTTAGTTGGTGAGGGTTCCTTAGACTAGAACCTCAAGAAACAGGAGCCAAATGAAGGCTTATTTCATTATTAATTACCTCAAATATTTCCTTATAGTTATAAAAACAATGATTAAAACAATGGCTAATCCAACTTCTGAAATAAGACCCTTGGACAAATATTTGATTATAAATAACTTTTGACAGAAATGATTTCAGCAATTACTAAAAAGAAAATGATGGCAGAAAACGATCAGATAGAAAATGGAAAGAGCCAGTAGAGGCTACAAAACAGTCATATTACCATTTGAGGGCAATTGGTGTACAATCCAACTGGCAACTTCTGGGAGACAGTGATGATGGAACTACCTCAGCGCTGTCCCATTCAAGGGCCTTGGAAGTTTTTAGTGTATACCTATCAATTCCAGTTATCATTTATTGGTGGGTTCTTCAGAAAGTATAAGTCTGTGGCATGTGCCTGTCCACCCCTATAGCTGGAGACCAACCTCTGGAGACAGAAGTGGTTTTTTTGGTGTTTTTTTTTTTTTTTTTTGCTTTTTCGAGGTAGGGTCTCACTCTAGCCCAGGCCGACCTGGAATTCACTATGGTGTCTCAGGGTGGCCTCGAACTCACGGCGATCCTCCTACCTCTGCCTCCCAAATGCTGGGATTAAAGGCGTGCGCCACCACGCCCGGCAGAAGTGTTTTAATGGCATGGTTATTCCCCCCAAATTTCAGAAAGCCTGCATATGAAAAATTCAGATACTTACTCACAATTTTCACCCATAAAGTCCAACTTCCATTAACCCACTTTAAAATTGTTTTCCATGTGTTCCTCAAAACAGCAGCTCATTCAATAAAATTATAAGAGCTGCTATGAAGGAGCCTGACTTTTTTTTTTCCAGCTGAGCCTGTTACAAACTCATTCTAACTAAAAACCCTCACTGGTTCTGACTTACTTTCATATAATTCCCTGATGTGTGGGGTGCTTCATTGCCACATGCACTTTATAACTCAAAGAATGGTCCTTGGAGAGGTGTCATAGCAATCATTTTCATTAGCAGCAACTTGAAGTCCATTTCTTCCCCATCCCCCAGTAACCTAAATAAATCAAGAGATAAGGTTATAGAATTTTCCCCAAAGTCTTCTCAACTGACAGCTGATCAAAATGTGCAGAGGCAATAATAGTGGACAACTACTTCATGCTCAGGCAGATTTTGAAACTCTTAATTACACACCAGCTAAGAGATGAAAGAGGTCCTACAGTCACTAGACTTGTTTCTCAAATTGTCAACACTATGTTCTACCCTGAAACCACAAAGGCTTCAGAAAAATATCTATATGATTTCAGAAGATAAATTTAACAAAAAACTTCTATTCTAAAGAGCTTAGCTCTTCAAAAGTATCCACAATCATTCTTGTCTCAGAATTGAAGAAATCCTTAAATGTGTATCACCTCTTTTAGAACTCAATAGAAACAACACTGAAATCATGAAGCACACAATAGTGAAATAAAATATCAAAACATATTCACTCCCATCTGTATACTTTTGAGATCAGATTTACTTCATTTCATTTTAGATGAATTTTTTCCCCAATTTTGTTTATGTGTTTTATCTCTTTTAGTATGGTAGCTTTCTAAATTGCTTTCCTTTCATTCTCTTTGAACAGGTCTTAAGTCAGTCTTTACAATGGATTCACATGCTCTAATAAAATGACCTACTGTGGGTAGGTACTTTCTCATTCTCCTTTAAAATGGCCTAACTCCTATCCCTTGGGTGGAGTGGCACCAGAAGTAGATAGTAGGGGACAGGGCTGGTGGAAAGAGCAGAATAGTAACAACTAATATCATTTTTGCAGGAGGCTTTCAGGTTAGCTTTTCATCACCATTCTTTTGCTTCCCAGAAACAAGTTGTCTGCTGTTGCATTTTCTCAGTAACTAGTATTATTTTAGAGATGTTCTTTTTACTTGCAAGTCAGATTGCACATTTTAAGTCTTCTCCTCTTGTAAAATGCCACAATAGAGAACATAAAAATTCAAAGCATGTACAATACAATGCCCAATTTGTTTGAATAAAAGTGAAACGTAGTGTCATACAGTTAGTATCTACACAATTCTATAACAACCTATGAAATATGAAATATTTCATCAGTTAGGCAAGATTCCTAACTCCATTAAACCAAGAATCTAACATGCACATAAACCATTTAAATGCTTGATTATATTTTTCACATTTGGTCTGGTGACTTGGCTTCCAGGCAGCAATGCTCTGAAATCCCAATGACTCTTTAAAAATGTTGCACACATTTCGGGCTAATGATGTTCACTTCACATTATCTTTCAAAGACTTCCAGGTTGATTGGCAGAGACTATATTACATGTTCCTATTAGCTGATCATTGTGAAAATGCAAGCCACAATTAACAATGAGGCAACGTTTACAACAGAGCTTGGTGACTTAGGAAATGACATTAAACATCACAATGCAATGCTGAATTTGAGTTGTCTAGAAATATAAAACAGGTGTTATTTAAAGTACCTAATTTATAAAACAGTTTTGAACCACTCAGTGACATCCACTTCCAGATGCTACATTCTGTAATCTTAAAGAGGTTGGAGGAATTTCTTTTTTTTTTTTTTTGTCCACTCCAGTTCTCTTTAAGTGTGTCAAGCCTGAATGGATTTCTTTTCTTTGGCATGTGAGCATATAACTTTTCCAGGATTGTCTGATGGCACAGCCATGAAATGTGATTAGTGAATTTGAGATGGAAGGAAGTTGGCTGAAGGTCATTACCAATTAGATGAAAATTCAGATGAAAACTAGAGACTATTGAGCTGCTCAAATAATGAGTAATTGTCCAAAGTTTTAAAAAGGCATTTAGAATGTAATTTCATTGTAGAGTTTCATTAAATTTTTAGATGCCAGAAATACGTAGTCAGACAACCAAATACACATACCTCCCTAGAAATGCAATTTACTTATCTAAGGAAGACTGGGAAGTAGGCAGAGGTTGAAGTGGAATTACAATAGACTTTATGCCATCATCAATAGGTTACCCAGTGGGTAAAAGAAGCTCATGCCAAAGTATGGTCCATTAATTCCTAGTCCTAGTAGCCTCATATGACTGAAAATGATGATAGGAATTTTCGCATATTTTTTTATTTACTAGAGAGACTAGGACAGCCATCTCCTGAGACCAGCATTTGTTTCAACCTAATGAGGGGAGACTAGGCTCTTTGCTTGTTTTTCTAATGGGCTGATATAAAACACTAATTTCCCCATCTTAAAATTATATTGCAAATATTCCCTGTGAGGATATAAGTGTATAACAACAGTTTAATTGTTATGAAAGGTAAAATGCAGATTAAACAAGTATCCACCAAACTTTATCCTTTTCTTGTGTATTACTTTAATTACAGTACATTTTAACACCTCCAACGATTGTACATTCTATTAATCTTAGAAGCAATATAAATACTGTAAAAATGTAAATGTAATGTAAAAAAAATTAAAACAAGGGGCTGGAGAGATGGCTTAGTGGTTAAGTGCTTGCCTGTGAAGCCTAAGGACCCCAGTTTGAGGCTTGGTTCCCCAAGTCCCACGTTAGCCAGATGCACAAGGGGGCGCACGCGTCTGGAGTTCATTTGCAGAGGCTGGAAGCCCTGGCGCGCCCATTCTCTCTCTCTCCCTCTGTCTTTCTCTCTGTGTCTGTCACTCTCAAATAAATAAATAAATAACTTAAAAAAAATTAAAACAAATATGTGACCTTACAAGTACAAAAACATTTGACTGATTCTAGTTAGCCAAGAATGAATAATACTTACCATTTATTATTAAACTCTATAACTAATTGAAAAAGTATAATAATGTAAGTCTTCAAGATAGTAAATTCCCTCACCTGAAATGTACCGCCAGCATTTGATTAGTTAAAAAATATGATGCTATTCCTCATCAGAAATGGGAAATGTGACAATATTCAGCAATTTGGCCAATGTTGTGCAGGGGGATTTATAAGAGTAAATATTTATACCAGTTTTTAGCCCTATGTATAGATATCCATATGGATTGAGAAAACGTCTTTTAAAATTAGAATTTGTTGCCCTGTCTAAAGTGCATTTAACTATCCAAACACATCTGAGCTGGAACTTCTAAAGTTAAAGCAGTCATAAAGCTCTGGGGATCCTACTCAGGTATGTGTGTAAGGCAAGTGCTTTACTAAGATATTGCCCAAGCCCACAAATTTTCAAACCTTCTGTGTAATGGACTTGCCCTTGATTAGATTTTTCTCCTATATATTTGATTCACCTGGTAGTACTATGAATTATAATTTCCCCCAAATTTTCAAACCTTCTGTGTAATGGACTTGCCCTTGATTAGATTTTTTTCCTATATATTTGATTCACCTGGGAGTACTATAAATTATAATTTCTGTGTCCTATTCTTTTTAGTTTTACATACTGAAATAAAATTAATTTATGCATGAATTCAGCACAGGTTATATTGGAAAAGCATTGATAATTTAGGGAGGTTTTGATGGAAGTAGCCTCTCTTTTGGCCAGACTAGTGGGAGCTTGTCATTGGAGACCATTCATTCGCCATAGTATTCTAACTCAGATCCCAGTTCCAGCTATGGGTTCTAAGAGCAGATCTCTTAGCCAATCGGAAAGCCATGGGTTACCCACCAAGGTTGAGTGCCATCATTGCACAGGTATGTATGTCTTGTCGAGTTGGTTGCTTTTAAGTAGCTGTGATGCCTGCTTGCTCCGAATGTTGTTGGCCACTTTACCCCAGTAGCTCATGTAATGATTTTCAGATGGATGTGATAGGTTTGTTTAGGAGAATAATCTGCTCTGAATTTAGTTTTGGTATGTGTCTAAGAATTCATCCATTTCTTCCCATCCAGTTTTGTGGAGTAAGATTTTGTATGTATGTCCTAATGATTATTCCAATTTCATTGATGCCTGTTGTCACCTTTCCTTTTTCATTTCTAATTTTGTTAATTTGAGACTCCTCTTTTTTTATTTGATCAAATTGGGCAGGGGTTTATCAATCGTGTTTATTCTTTTAAAGAACCAGCTCTTTGTTTCATCAATTTTCTTAATTGTTTTATTTTCCAGTTCATTATTTTTGCTCCTAATTATTTCTTTCTTTCTAGAGTTCTTAGGGTTGTATTGTTGTTTTTCCATCATCTTTAGATGGATGGTTAGGTTATTAATTTGCTATCTCTCTGTCTTTGCTATGAAGGTGTTCGATGCTATAATTTTTCCACTTAGGATTGCCTTCATGCCTTCAGTGTGTCCCATAAGTTTGGTATGTTGTGTTTTCATTATCAATTAGTTCTAGAAATGTTACAGTTTCCTCTTTGCTTTCTCTCATAACCCTTTAAAAGTATGTTTTTCACTGTCCTGAAGCTGGTGGAATTTCTGTTGCATCTATGGTAAATTTCTAGCTTTAAATCACAGTGGTCTGATATGATGCAGGAAGTTCTGTAAATTTCCCCAAATTTATGGAGGTATGCTTACAGCCTAATATATGATATAATTTGGAGAATGTTCCATGGGATTCTGAGAAGAATGTGTATTCTGTAGAATTGAGGTGGAATGTTCTGTAGAAGTCTATTAGGTCTAGCTGATCTATGTTGATGTTAAGCTCTATTATTTCCCTGCTGATTTTTCTTTTTGGGTGATCTGTCTATTGATGATTGTGGAGTATTGAAGTCCTAACTTTGATGTGTTGGGTTTATTTCTGTTTTGTTGTTAAGAAGGTTTGGTCTTATAAACTGTGTTTGGTACATATAAATTTATGATTGTGATGTCCTACTGTTGGATTGTTACACTGAGTAAAAAGTAGCCTTTTTTGTCCTTTTTGATTGCTTTTGGTTTGAAGTCATTTTATCAGACATTTAGATAGCAACACCCACTTGTTTCTTATTTATATGTGCTTGTGATATCATTTTCCATTCTTTCTCTCAGGAGGTATCTGTCTTTAATGGTGAGGTGGGTCTCTTGAAGAGAGAAGATAGAAGGTTGATTTTTCTCATCCATCAGTTAACTTGTATCTTTTGATGGGTGAGTTAAAACCACAGTTATTTAAGGTTATAACTGTGAGGTTCAGTTTAATCCCTGCCATGTTGGGGGCTTTCTGGGATTTGGTGTTTTCTACTTTTTCAAGCCTGATCTATTTTTAGTTATTGTGATCTTCTTCTTATAGGCTCTTGAGACTGGTTGTTTGACTCTTCTGAATGAAGTATTTCCTGAAATATTCTCTGTAGGTTTGGCTTTGTGTTTATATAATCATAAAGCTGGCTTTTGTCATAGAAAGTTTTTCTTTCACCATATATTTTGAGGGATACTTTCTCTAGGTACAGTATTTGGGGTTGGGATCCATAATATTTTAGACATTGACATGCTCCATTCCAGGTCCTTCTGGCTTTCAGGGTTTCCACAGAGAAATCTGAGGTACTTCTGATGGGATTGCCTTTGTATGTATTGAGTTGTTTCTTTCTTGCTCCTTTTAGCACTCTCTCTTTCTCTATTTTTGTTGTTTAGAACTTTAATGATGATGTGCCTTGGAGAGTTTCTTCTTTGGTCCAGTCTCTTTGATGTTCTGTTAGCTTCCTATACCTGAATGAGTCTCTGTTTTGAGAAAATGGGCATGTTTTGTTCAATAATTTTGTTGAAATAAGTTCTGCATGCCTTTGGTCCCATTCTGGTGTACCCATTATCTGGATATTAGGTCCTTTTAGGGTATCTCCCAGTTCCCTCATGTTATGTTCACCAATATTTTTTGAACTTATCAAAATTTTTGGACTCCTAAACTGTTACTTCTCTCCTGTTTTCCAACGCTGAGTTTCTGTCCTCCACATGATTAACTCTGGTAGGGTTTCTAAAGAGATTTTCACAAGCTCTATTTGGTTTACTTTTTCTATTCTTTTTCTGTATAGTATCCATACTTTGTCAATTTCAAATTTCAGGTCATGTTTTAATTTTATTAATGATTCTTAGAATTCATTCTTGCATTTAATCATGTCTTTATTAAGCTTAACCAGCTGATTATTAAGATCCTCTATTTCTTGGCTCACGTTCAGTTCATTTATTTCTCTTTTGAGGTCTCTCTGTTTTTTGTCAATTAAGTTAAGCCTAGTAAAGAAAGCTGTGTACATTTCATTTATGCAATTGTTTTTTCTTTGTTGGTTTGGTTCTAGATCAGCAATTCACTTGGTCAGGGTCACAAAGTTTATTGTGTTTTCATTTTTGGAATCTATTCCTTTTGTCTCTGTAATTTTTTCATTGCAGACTTCCATTTCTATTGTGGGACTAGTCAACCTTGATCTTTTTCATTGGAGTCTACCTATATCAGTGTGGGAGTCTTATCTAATTAAGGAAAAGGCAAAAATTTTCCATTATAGTGTCTTCAGTGAATGTTCTATTTAGTGTTTGAACAGAATAGGCAGGTGATGACTTTGCATTTAAGGACACGGATGCTGGTGGACCAGTGCTTCACACTGGGCCAAGAAGACAGGGGCACACATGAGGGCCAAGGAGTGTAAACAGCAGTCCCTGTGGGTTGGTGCATAGGGTGGAGAGACAGGGGCATTCAGGATGCACTCAGGGCTGCTTGCAAGCAGTACAGCCAGACAACCTAGTTGGCGAGACAGGAGCATGCTGTCTAGTGTAGGAAGTGGTGAGGGGAACCCAAGGGTATAGGGGGCTACCCAAGATCATGGGAACCAGAAGATTCCTACCTGTGCCTGCCCACTGGAGGATGGCTAAGACCTACTGGTACTGGAGCCTCACAATTCTTGTCTGATATTACTACAGGAACTGAAACATGGTTAGAGGGCACCATCTTGACTGTAAGTAAAAATATCAAATTTAAGAGATAATGTGAATCAGGAAAAAATACTAGCTATTCACTTGCCAAAGAGTTACTATCCAGAATATATAAGAATTCAAGAATTTTAACAAAAATGTTAAGTAATTAAGTTTGAAAAATTGATTTAATTAGATATTTCTCAAAAGGATGAATACAAATGGCCACTAACATGGAATTAAATTCTCATTATCATTAGCCACTAGGAAAATACAAATGAGAACTGCAATGAGGTATCATCTCATACCACTTAAAATAGCAGGACAGAAGGCTTAGCTGTTAAGGCACTTGCCTTTGAAGCCTAAGGACCCATGTAAACTGGAGTTCATTTGCAGTGGCTGGAGGCCTTCATATGCCCATTCTTTCTCTCTCTCTCTCTCTTTCTCTCTCTCTCTCCCTCCATCTTTCTTTCTCTCAAATAAATAAATAAATATTTTAAAAGACAGTGGCTGGGAAGGAAGTCAGAACTATATCCAAAAATGAGTCTGTTCTCCATTAAACTCTCTCTAGATAATAATGGTTACCACATTTATTTGGTGATAACTTTACTCTCTATTGGAGAATCTGATTCTTTTTTTCAGATAGATGCAGATCCTAAGGAGAGAACCACATCATACCTCAAAAGGGCCCCATCTGAAACTAAGAATAATTGGGGAAACATGCAAGAATGCTGTTTTCTTGGCAAACCAAAAATCAGCACAATGGTGAAGGAGATAGACACAGAGAACAATCAACCCCTACCAAACCAGATATCCAGAGACACAGAGGCTCCCAAGATCTCAACACTGAAGCAGACCTAAAATGAACCCAACATGGCTCAAGGAAATTTTCAGAAGAGGGGGCAGAAAGAATGTCAGAGCCACATGTTGGGTCATGACACACAGAGATATTTCCTCCTACCCAATACGGAAGGCTAACCCCACAATGCAGTACCCATATACACAAATAAGGAGGGACCCTGTGGAGGGAGAAGGACATGGAAGAGGCTAACAATGGTAACAACTTGACTGTATTCACTGAGTATAAAAATAAAAAAAAAAATAGTACAAAAACAGTCATGTATACGAATTAAAAAAGAACTCTTATACTTTGTGGGAATGTACATTAGTCCAACTATGCAAGTCCCTAAACAAACTAAAATAGATCCACCATATAATCCAGGAAAGGGAATATACACTAAAGATATCTACATTTCTATGTCGATTATAACATCATTCACAATGACCAACTTATGAAATCAGCCTAGATACCCACAGTGGATGTGCAAATAACAAAAATGTGTTATATATACACAATTTAATTTTGTGTATCTGTAAAGAACAAATTTATTTTACTTCCTGTAAATGGGTGGAACTGAAGATCATGTTAAGTGAAATAAATTATACCCATTAAGAAATCATTACATATTATCTCTCATATGTATAAGCTAAAAGTTTCAGCTTGGAAATATACTAGTTATTACTAGAGATTGGAATGGGTATTAGTGGGAGGATGATAAAAAGGAGGGGCTGAATAAATACCTTCTCTATAAATGCATAGAAATATTACATTTAACACCACCTATATGTACAATATCTGTTAATGAAAATGTAAACATAAAGTTGGTTATTATCTTTATAGTTTCAATGATAGCCTTTTTAACATCCCTACTACTTAGTGACTTTTTTGACAGTTGCTCTTTTTCTTATTTAATCTTGGAAGAGGTCTAAATTGTATTACTTTTCAAAGAACTGCACTTTCTGATTATATTTTATGTTTATTTTCTACTTTATTATTGTTGTGTATATGTGTGAGTGTACATGTATGTGGAGGCCAAGAAGACAACCTCTTGTACCATTCCTTAAGTGTCGTCAACCACCTGTTTTGAGTCAGGATCTGTCACTGGTCAGGAACTGCTAAGTAGGCTAGACTAGTTAACAAACGATCCCCAACAATTCATTTGTCTCTACTTTCCCAATGTTCAGATTGCAAGTGTGTGCCACCATTCACTGAGCTTTGCTTTATATAGGTTCTGGGGATCAAACTCAGGTCCTCATGTTTGCAATACAAGAACTTTGTCAACTAAAACTACCCCAAGCATATTTTATTATTTCTTTTAAATCACCCTGTCAATGCTATCTTATGTTCCCTTTGCATTTAACTTTCTTATCTTTTTCATTTCCTGAAATTGATGTTAGAGCAATAATTAACACACTTTCTTCCCATTTTTCTGGTATTTTTTTCAATTAATAATAAATACTTTAATATATTTATATGTAAAAAGATCATATCGTTAAGTTTAGCTTAGGATTTTTAGTTTGTATAATACAAAGCAGTCATTTTTGTTTTAATTTTTAAAAAAATTTCTGCTCTACCTATTTGCGCCTTTCTCCTTCTGCCAACTTCTGGCAATATTTGATGCTTTTACGGCATCTATCTATTTTCTAGAGAGTTGCATTATCAAAATCATACAGTATGCAGCCTTCCTGTAACTAACACTGTGTGTGTGTGTGTCTGTGAGAGAGAGAGAGAGAGAGAGAGAGAGAGAGAGAGAGAGAGAGAGAGAGAGAGAGAGAGACTCCATTTCTCATCCATGTGTTTCCTTAGAATAGAGTCTCTTGTCTGAACCCGGATCTGTCCCAGCAATTCTTAGGATCTCTAATTCCATAGGGCTGGGGTTACAGGCATAGATGGCCAAGTCCAGCCATTTACATTGGTGTTGGGGAATCAGACTCAGATTGCCTCTGGCCCTTTCAGACCTTTACACTTGAACAAGTACTCAAATCCACTGAATCACCTACCTAGCCCTTCTGTAACAGATTTCTTTTTACTTGGCATGTAATAATTCTCCAGTTCTTAGCTTATTTTCTGTTAACATCAAATAATATTCCACTTTAAGAATATTCTAAAGTTATCTAAAGTATTTTAAAGTATTGATGGGCATCTAGGCTGCTTCCAAGTTTAAGCTATTATTAATAAGGTAGCTATAAATATATATAGGTTTATGTGTAGTCATGAGTTTTCAGTTCATTTGGGCAAATACTCCAAGTGACATGATTCATGGATTCTATGGCAATATTGTGTTTGGTTTTGTAAGATATTGCCAGACTGTAATTCCAAAATGGGTCACATTGTGCACTGTCATCAACAAAAATGGTGTTTATATTCACCAAAATTTTCTCCTGTTGGTGTTTGGGTTTAGGTATTTCTAAAGGTTGATAATAACTCATTTTCTTTATTAACTCACAGTGTAATAGAATTCCTTAAGGTATCTTCTCATTATATATTCAGCTTGGCACAAATAGTATTTCTTTTTTTTTTTATATTAGAAATGGCATGTTTTTATTCAGGATTATGAAGCAAATGCTGGTGTCATTCCCTCCCCCCTTTTTTTTTAATTTTTATTAACATTTTTCATGATTATAAAATATATCCCATGGTAATTCCCTCCCTCCCCACCCCCACACTTTCCCGTTTGAAATTCCATTCTCCATCATATTACCTCCCCATTACAATCATTGTAATTACATATATACAATATCAACCTATTAAGTATCCTTCTCCCTTCCTTTCTCCACCCTTTATGTCTCCTCATTTCTTATCTATGGCTTCATGTCTTTTTTCACTTCTGAGAAACTTTTGTCCTTTACCAATCTAATTTTCCTTTCTACTATTGAAGTCAAGCTATTTCCTCCAGACATAACTTGAGCATCACTACCATGAAGCAGAGTGGCTATGGTGACCTTGGCCAGTAGTCATAGCAACAAAAAAAAGAACCATACAACTGATAAGATGATATTCTATGATAATGGTGATGAGTCTATTAACATTCTGTAATTGAAGGATGGGAGATTGTCACAATACTCCTGACTGGACTATAGTCAACACTCTCTCTTGCTGTAGCTATGTGTCACCTGGGGGAGTGGAAGTGACTATAGTACATAGGAGGAACTAAGTTGACTGGGACTTGGGACTCTCCAGTATCTCAGGTTTTCTTGAGCTGCACATACTAGTAATAAGACCCCTGTGCTGCTTAAGTACCTTTGAGTTTCTTAATTTTTTTAGCAACTCCAATAAACTTATTGGCTCGCCAAGCCCGATTTGAGTGAAACAATTTCTTTGGTCTGAAGGTCTCTTCATGAGTGAATAGATTTTTCTTTACATCTCCCCATCAAAGACATGCAACATCATCCTTGTGAGTTAGAACTTAAATCTCTAATTCTCTGCTATATATTCCTACTTTTTTATTTGCCATTATTCATACCGAATATTTTTATTCTTGTCCATACTTCATGCCAGTAATTATCTATCTATTTACATTCAACTTGCTATTAAAATGAATCATTGTTCTATTTTAATCAATTTATTTATTTATTGGCAGTACTGAGGTTGAGCCAAATGCCTCTCACATGCTAGACAAATGGTCTTCTACGGAGGTATATTCTCAGACCTCTTTCTACTTGTAATTTAAAAAGAGGTCTCACTAAATTGCTCAAACTGACTTTGAATTCATAATGTAGCTCAGACTGGCCTTGAATTTGTGATTCTCATGCCTGAAACTCCTGGATAACTAGAATTAAAGGCCTGAACCACCAAGCCTGGCTTCATTGATGATCTCTTATTCTTTTTGTTGTTATTGTTTGTTTGTTTGTTTGTTTTGTTTTGTTTTTGTTTTTTGAGGTAAGGCTTCACTCTGGTCCAGGCTGACCTGGAATTAACTCTGTAGTCTCAGGGTGGCCTTGAACTCATGGCAATCCTCCTACCTCTGCCTCCCAAGTGCTGGGATTAAAGGTGTGCGCCACCACGCCTGGCTATGATCTCTTATTCTTAACTTGTTGTTTCTATGATTTTTCATTTGTGGCTTTGAAAGTTTATATTTTCTACTAAAATGTATCGTTTATTTAAAAATCATGAAACATATTAACCATTGTTATTTTGAAATACATGAAAGATAATCTCCATTATTTGAACTCTATGATTCTTTTTATTGTCTGCATCATCAAATGGTATTTGTTCTATTTTTTTTTCTTCTTATAGCCTTGTTCATTGTAAAATGAACTGTGGAATATGCTATGTAGACAAAAAGAAGAGATAATTTAAAGTTATAAGTTATATAATCTTCTTCCAGAGTCTATATATATTTCTTACCCTCTGGCAGGTAGGTACTTTAAATGAATCAGAAATACTCAACTAACTTAATTCAACCAAGAAAAGATATTATTCAAAGCTAGGCTTTAGTTTCTGTAAGAATTTGAATCCATCAGCTTACACTTAGTAGAATGTTGAATGTATGCCTTTACAATTTTAACAGAAATCCCAAATAATTCCAGTAACATTCCTTAGTGTACTTGTACTCACATATTTGTCTCAGGGTTCTGTGAATCTATTGTTGGTTCTTGTGTCTGCCTTGTAGCCTCTCCACCACTGTTTTTGAAATCCACAAATGCATGGAGCATTGCCAAATACTAAGCTCACTTCTCTGGCTTTTCTTCTCTAGACACATTTTGTTGCTTTGTAGTTCTATGTCTTCAGATAAAGCCCTATAATATTTTCTTCAGATATTTAGCCTGTTCTAGGGATAGCTGTTATGTTACCAAGGTTGAACTTCCTCCTCTCATTTTAAGAGTAATGGACATATATTTACAAATTTATTGACTGCTTCTCAATTGCTGAGTACTAATAAAATGCTTATGATGGCATGTGTTACATAGCATTTTCAGTGTATTTAAGTGTAAGAACTTTCATTACTCAGATATGTATAAAGACACTGCCTACTAATGTGTATCTAGCAAACTTCACAGGTGGAATTTCATGCAGCTAATTTCTTCACAGCTTATGACTGGATATCTCCAATATTTTAATTATAAATGAAGAAAGTTCACATATTTGAAAATGTGACTTTAATCACAGTATAGGATCTATAGCTTTTGTTAATGTCTAGCTCTAGTTGAGGAGTAATATATCTAATTCATAATTTACTACAATCTATTTCTTCTATTCTTTCTTTTCCTTTCTTTCTTCTTTTTTCTGTTTCTATCTTTCCTTTCTTTTTCTTTTGTGGCACTGGAGATTGAACCCAAGGCATTATTCATGCTAGGAAAGTGTTCTACTACTAAGCTAAATCCCCAGCTCTTTTCCCTAATTTTTATTGAGAAAATTTCCAAATGTGATAAAAATATAAAGCACAGTGAAATTAATCAGTAAGAATTTATCATATATCCAATCATATGTTGTCAAAAGTACTAGATGTATACTATGTTTACCAAGATATGTATTGTACTGGCTTGAATTTGGCATCCCCCATAAACTCATGTGTTCTGAATGCTTAATCCCAAGATGATGGTAATTTTGGAGGTGGAACTTTGCTGAAGGAAGTTTACTGTTGGGGGAAGATTTAGGGATGTTATAACCAGCTTCCTCTTGAGAGAACTTGGCTCACATTCTTGCTGCTGTTTTCTACCTGCTATAGCAAGGTGATATCAAGCTTCTATTCTTCTGTCTTTTCCTGCCATCATGGAGCTTTACCTCAAGACTGTAAGAAAAAATAAACAGCTTCCCTGCCATAAGCTGCTTTTGGTCAGGTGCTGTATCACAGCAACCTGAAAGTTGCTACAATACATGTACAAGACTGTTCAAAGCCTCTGTATTCATAATAATAAAAAAATTAAAATCAATATCCAAGAAGAAGGAAATGCATAAAATATTATAGTATGTTCATATGTAGAACTACTGCCACATGCAACAATATGAATTTCACAGAAACAGGATTAAATATACCTAGTCAGACAAAATGCATAGAATGCTATTCCACTGATACAAAGTTCACAAACTGGATGATTTCAATGAATGAGTGATTGTCCTCAGGATAAAGAAATAAATAATACTAGAAGTGCATATTGACCGAGAAAGAATCTTCTAAAATGCTACATAAATATTTGTTATTTGATTTTAAATGAGTGTGGATCCTACAGATGAATATTTAGGTCAAAATTCATAGTTTGTAGCTTTTAGCCTTTAATCAAGGTATATATTCAATGAAAAAGCAAGTTTTAAAATAAGGAGCAGTAAATATGATCAACTTGCACTTGGCAATGCTTTCCTATAAATGTCTGGTTCAGTAGATAAACTTTTCGAGCTTTGTAAACTGTAGGGTCTCTCTCACATCTGTTCACCTCTGTAAATTTTAGCACAAAGCAGCTATAGTTTATACATAATGACCATGAGTGTGTTCCAATCAAATTTTATATATAGACATCAACATTTATATTTCACATAATTTCCATTGCCATGATATGTTATTCTTTGAACTATAATGCTTTAAATATGCCAAATCTATTCTTAGTTCAAAGGACACACATATATCAATCCTTATTCTAGATGTGTGTGTACAAACATATCTGGATGTTTATATGAATATGACTATGAGAATTCAAGCAGTTCTGGTGATGAACAGGAGATAGAAAATAGCTAGGCAGATTAGGGTTAGCATGACCCTGACAGTAAACAGTTTTTCTCTTGGTAAAAAGCAAGAAATGTCCTTGAGTCTGTAAGGGGAGTCCAGTTTTTCCTTGATCCTTTTTCCCTAAAGGAGTCCTAGACAGCCTCCATCTTGCTAGAGGCTAGACATGTCAGAAGGGTCATGTCTTTCCTTATCCCTACTTCCCTCAAGGAGTTCCCTTTTCTAGAAACCATACATGAGGATGTGATGAAAATGCACTTGATTCCCAACTGGAATGACAATTTCAGCCCACCATTCAATAGTTTTATTCCTATAAGAAACCCACATCTGAATCACCAGGCAGGTTACCTGCTCAAGAACCTTCCTACTGTATGGTAGCATGTTCTCGGAAACTATAATAAAATCTCTCTTAAACTCACCCTCTCAGTCCATAGATTTTTTTTTTTTTTGCCTGTTCATGAGATAAGAATCTGGAGGCCACTGACTCTGGAAGTTTTGTGTGACTGTGAGGATCTGTCATCCTTACTCCTGAGATGAAAGCCCAACCAAGAACCAAGGTCTCTTTTGCTCTCACAGACACCCCAAATTCCCATATTATTTCTAGATAACCTGTAAACAAAAATAGAACTGAAATTCACAAATGGAAAATTAATTTAGGCATTCTACAATTGTGGGGATTGGTGACAATGGTCAGTAATAGGAATGTATATGGTTATTTCACACTGATTCACTGTGAAAATAAATAATGTTCTATAATTATCATTAGACCACTATAAAAGCATTCAACATTTTCTTCCTATGATTCTTTTATTTATCTGAATAGTAATTTGGGATTTCAGGGAGATGACACTAAATGCAGGCAACCTATGTGAGGAATATTGCAAATGAACTTCCCTCACCAGCAAATCTCCAAAGTATACATTTTTATTATGAACATGCTTTTCTGTGGCTTGGAGGTATTCACAAAGTGGTGACGATAAGAAGATTTGGCACTTATATGATGTTTTCTCCTCTCAAAGTGCATCTTTCAAAAAAGACCCTAGAGAGTACATTGTAAGTCTGTCTTGCTGTCATTGCAGTAGGAACTTCAATTTTTAGTCACTTTAGAAAATCTGTGGCATTTTTGAAAAGATGTGCTATGTTTGCTACCAGAAAACTCTAGAAATGACCAGTATTTTTCCTTCAGAAAACAACACAATTCTCCTTTCTGATTCAGTCTTTTTTGTTTTGCTATGACATAAAAATGGAATAAATTATACCCCAGATCAAACAAATTAGCCGCCTTATCTAATACTCTCTATAACTTGCTATGTTTTAAAAGTTATATTATCAAACACTTCATGTATCTGTATAATTATTTTTTCAATGTTGCCAAATTTTATTTTGTTTCTATGAGAAAAGCACTAGAGAAAGAGCAAAGAATTAGATAAAAGCTTCCTAAGGGAGCTCACAGTCTTGAGAGAGAGAGAGAGAGAGCCTTGGAAGATAAAAACCTATCTTTGACCTTTTTAGCTTTTTCTAAGAATGTAATTCTTCAGAAGCTGAGGTGCTAGCTTCTGCCAGCAGTTCATGGTACAAAATTGCCTGTGAATGGGCCCTTGATTTGTTGAAGTGGGTTTCTCTTACCCTGGTAACCAACCCCTGCTACTTTCTCCTTCGACCTGCAATCATTAGCCATGTGCTTTGATTTGACCTCTTTGACTTACCAGACGCAACTTCCTGCTCAGCTTAGCTACACATCTCCCTTGACCTCAACCATGGCTTAGGTTTCAAGGAAAATAATTGTTCCATTAGTTTTAGACTTAAAGGACCATCCACAATATCTTGTATTACCATTGACATGGGGAGAGAGTTCTAGATGTATTTTTCAAATAGGGATAATCTAATTGAGTTGATCAATTTCAACAAGGGCAGAGAAGGATGTAACCAAATTTTCATATATGGATATTGATTGGTAACTGATTGAATTGACTGCAATCCACAATGAACTCAACTGAAATAGAGAAAATAAGGTGCTTTGTAGTCTGGGTTATCAGATTTCAGCATATCAAGAAGTGAGTTTTCCCTTTTATACTAAAGTAGCAAGTTAGAAATCTTATAGCCGGTGGTTTGATTTTAGTGTCTCAATGATAATTTCATCAAATGATATTTTAAATATTTCTAGTCAGGCTACCGTAATCTTTTAATACATTCCTATTCTCATGTTTCAACCTCAGGAAACTTTTCACATCTGAAAAGCTGTTTATTTTTCCTCCTACAGAGAAAGTCTATATTTCATTAGGCTGAGCAGAGTGGCCAAGCCAGCAAACAGAGCAACCAAAACGATAAGAACAGTGATGTGTTCTCTTTGTGGGACTACATCAATTCCAGCTGGAAAATCGATGCACCTTGGGGAGAGTACAATACTACTCCAGCATCATTAATGCTCACAAGGCAACAAAAATCACAAGGAAAAAAACTCATTCAACATTGGCCATACAGAGAAACTGCAGGTGAGGAAAGTATGTTATTCCTCGGTTACTTAGGAAGGAATGTCCACCTGAAAAGCATTTCTCTATTTACTTTTAGAAACTATAAGCCACTAAAATTAAAATAACATATTTAAAGTACTCTAGACTTGTGGAAGGTTTATCCATCTTTGTTTTTCATGGTACTTTACATTAAGGCTAGATAGTGTTGTTTTCCTTGCTTTTGGGGTAACAAGGTTTGAATGATAGGGAGTTCAGGAAGGAGAAAATTGCATCACTCAAGCCAGAAATAGACTGTTAAAATGAAGGGATCTACTCCATTGCCTTATTTACTGAGCTGTGCAATTTCTGTTACAAAAATCCTTGGACTGCTATGGTCTCTCAATTCTTGCCATTATTAAAATAAATAGTGATCCAGAAAAACCTGGGCTAGAGTGAGACCCTGCCTTGAAAAACAAATTTTTTAAAAAAGGACTTGTTTTGGGGGCAAGTAAATTCTATCTTGACTTCCCCAGGTGAAATGATAACACCAAAGGAACACAGAACATATCTTAGAATCAAATGAGATATTCCTAGAAAAGATAAATGCTTATTGCAGTAGTTAACTATGCTACACTAATGCTGAATAATAAATAAAGTGAAAATCTGGTTTTAAATAGGTCTGTAGATTGGCTATGATTCAGCTTAGCTAAGATGGATTCCAGGTAGTAGGGATCAAGTCTCCAGGTTGGTTTCAGTTGTGGTTCCCACATCCCTACATTGTCCTTGGGCCTGAGGACCTGGCACAGATGGCAATCACAGGAATACAAGCAGCAAAGACAAGCATGGAAGCAAGCTGAAAACTTGTGCTTCCGTCACAGCTGATGTGATTTCACCAGCTGAACAAGTCACATGTCCAAATACAAAGCCACAAGCTGAGGAAATATGAACCCAAGCAACTATGTTGATATATCAGGAAGTAAATTAAGTATATAGGCAGTGCGCTAATCAGTTTTATCCTCAATTTCTTGTTGTAACTAGGAAATGGCTCTACAAACAGGAGTATTTCTTTTGGCTTTTGCAGGAAATGTTTATGTTTCCCTTTTCCTTAATAGTGTGATAAAGCTCCTTTTTAAACTGATGGTTTGGGGTTATAATTTTTTTCTTTGTGCTTTTATTAAGGCTTACTTTCATTTCCTATTCTGATAATTGTATGTATAAAATTCTTCAATGTTTTAAAAACAAAGTATGACTAACTTCACTCACAAGGTCCAAATTTCCTGCATCAAAATACTCTGTCATTCCCATTTTCCTCCATAAGGCTCTCGTGTTAACAGGACTACTGCATTTTCCATCATATTTTATATACTTGGAAGCTCTGTGACTAAGCACTTAAAGTTCATCAAAATATCTTCCACATAGATTGTGATCATTTATTGTTATGTCATTTCTTTCTTCATCCTTAATGCTGATTTGTCCACCCATAATATGTTTCTCTTACCATAAAGACAGATTTGTAATGTCTTCCATAATGCCATATATCTCCATGTAATAAGTCAGTTTTTATAAATGCCAAACCTTATAGTGATATCAAAATTCTAGTTATGGAACTATTTGGACTGATGTGATTCAAGTCTTAGCTTTAACAAATTCGTAGCTAGAAGGTATTTTTTTTTATAATTTTATGTTTTGATCTTTGCCTCTATTCCTAACATGTTGGGAGGGCAAGAACTATATGAGCCCTTGGCCTCAAGCTTCATCCGGCCCCATTTTTCATGGTGTTATTTTAGTCTGTTTTACCTTAAGAAGCTAGACTCCCAAATTTCTATGCTGACTTCGGGACTTGTAGTCTAACATGTATATAGTTGATACATCCCATTTACTATGGTGTGTGTCTCTTTCTTTTCTGGGTCATGTTATTTATATTGAGTGTGGCCATTTGATTTTGATTGTTTTTTTTTCTTTTCATAATTAAGGAATTATAGTAAAGTTTTTTAAAGCAAAGGATATCATTATATTGTCAGGGTATAGTATGTTGATTGGAAATTTGTCTTACTTATCTTTATCTTTAAAATTATTTGTATTTATATATTTGCAAACAGGGGTAGAGGGTGGAGGAATGGGTGTGCCAGGACTTCTTTATTTTAATTTTTTTGTTCATTTTTTATTAATTTATTTGAGAGTGACAGAGAGAGAGAAAGAGACAGAGAGAGAGAGAGAGAGAGATTGAGAAAGGGCGTGCCAGGACCTCTAGCCACTGCAAACAAACTCCAGACGCGTGCACCCCCTTGTGCATCTGGCTAACGTGGGTCCTGGGGAACCGAGCCTCGAACCGGGGTCCTTAGGCTTCACAGGCAAGCGCTTAACCGCTAAGCCATCTCTCCAGCCCTGGACTTCTTGTCACTGTAAACCAACTCAAAATGCATGCGCCACTTTTTGTATCTGGCTCTACATGGGTATTAGAGAACTATATCTAAGCCATAAGGCTTGGCAAGCAAGTGCCTTTAGTCACTAGACCATCTCTCCAGGTCCTTAATACCTTTAATATTTAAAAGCAAATTATGTGCTTGCTTCAGCAGCCCAAATATTAAAATTAAAACTATACAGAGAAGATGGCCCCTGCACAAGGATGACACACAAATTTGTGATGTGTTCCATATTTTTCTAAAAAAAAAATTAAAAAGACAAAGAAAAAAGAAGAAAATAATAAAGAAAAGAAAATTATAATATCTATATGAAGATCTACGACATCAAGCTTATGGAATGTAATTGTGTTGATTGTTGAACCTACTGGAAGATTTTCTTCAGTTATTTTTTTTTCCTTTTGCTATTTAATTGTGAGATAATCCTCACAAAAACTTCACAAATAATGTTTCTACCTGGGATTCCAACAATGTTGCCATCCTATAAGCCATCTTTACATATTTTTTTTTTTTTTAGTTTAAGGAAAGCTAGACCTGTGGACAGTTATAACTGAGTGTCAAATGATATTGCCTGCAGTTATGAGGTTTCATGGAAGATACTTTTTACCACATAGAAACCAGGCCAAGACACAGCAAGTTTCTTTTCTGTAACCCCTTTCTCATCCTTTAACTGAGGATATAGACATTTAAGAGTCCCAAAATGTTTGTCTGTGTCTATTACTTAGTGCTGAACACCTTGCCACTTAAGCCTATAGCCCTGTCTCCTCTCCACGCAAAGATGCTAAAACCAAGTACTACTTTCTCAAGACCAACAATAACTCCATATTCACCCAGAGTACCTTTAGAATATGTTAAGATGTATAGCTTGGTTGTCAGTTTTCTTTGAATTTTTCTCATCTGGGACTTTCTTTGATTTCTTGTAAACGAAACCATCCATTTGGAAAGATATTGCCACCTCCCCCAAAACATCTCTAGGTGCTTTGTAGCAGCATGACTTATGAAGTTATTTCACATGATAAAGTATTGCATAAAGTCTCCCTGAATGTAGCATATACTAGAAATAGTAGACTACAGATAGGTATAATAAATAAATCAGATGGATAATTTTCCCCTATGTTACTATTAATTGCTATTTTCCCCACAGCTGTCTTCCAAGATAAATTCTAATGATGACCTCTTGACTACTTAATAAGGAGATCACTGAATTGACTAAATGTATATTTTTTTTCCTGGAGTTATCTAAGATAAACTATGATTTGGCTTTTAAGAAGTATATATATTTTAAGTAAGAAAAGACAAGGTTTTAAACACAGATCTCTAATTATGTTAAGAAAAATTGGAGGAAGAAAGGATACTGAGGTTTAAAAAAAAGTGAAATTCTGCTGCTTCTTGTTTCTTTACAAGCTAGTTTTCAAACAGAAATAAAGAATTATGACCTCATAGACACCAAGGGCATTTTCTGCCTATAGAAGAACTAAGTCTTCAAGACAAATGTCATCTTTCATATGTCAGATTGGTCAATCAGCAAAAGGAGATTGAGATTTCTAGAGACCATTCCACAAATCATCAGGAACTTGGCTTTAGCTCCAAATAAAATACCTCAGCTTTTGATAATACTCATCAAAAAATCATAACAAGGCCCAGCAGTGGTAAAATCAAAATAAATCAAATATAAATATGTTTATTTTCAGAGCTCCATGATAACCAAAACTATCTGGTCTGATAAAATGGGCAGGAAGTATTTTTGTTCACACAAAGGAGGATAATCATCCTAAACATGAAAATGAGAAAGCAGAAGATGTCAGTTAAGAAGAGTCATGAACAAAGGCATGACTATGTTGGCAGCACTTAGCATTTGAGATAATTACCAATTGTCAAAGATAGAAAACAAAGGCATGAAGTTGTTCATCAAGGGGAAAAAAGTAGCTTGGAGGCTGTAGAAATGGCTTAGTGGTTAAGTATGCTATCTGTACAAGAATGAAGGCCTGAGATTACTCAAGTTCACATTTCAAGAACACATAAATAGCTGGGCAAATCCATGCATGTCTGTAATCCCAGGGCTGTGATTGGAACAGAGACTGGAGTACACTGGGGCTGGCCAATAGCGAGGTCTTGAATAAGAAACCCCATGGCAAGGAAAAATGGGTAAGTGATGGAGGTGGACATCTAATATTCTCCCCTGATCACCAAAGGTGAACCCATGGGGTGCCCTATCAGCACATACATGTGCATATAACACATAGACATGCTAAACATACAACATTACACCATACATACTACACCCAAGCCAAAAAATAAAAGAAACAGAAACCTATTAGTTCAATTAAGAGTTTATTGCACTTAGTTTCTCATTACTGAAGAAAAACATCCAATCAAATGCAGCTGATGGGAGGAAAGGGTTTTCTTTGGCCTAAAGGCTTGAGGAGAAGCTTCACCATGGGAAGGAAAGCATTGCATGATCAGAAAGCTAGCCCCTACCTCTGGGTGGAAGTATCTGAGTAATGAACTTGGATCTGAGCTGATAAACCTCAATGTATGCCCCCAATGATACACCATCTCCAAAAGCCCCACTTCCCAAATTTCCATGAGCTGATATGAGGCCTTATCATAATCATATGAGGCTATGAGAGACATTTCATATTCATAGTACTACATTATTTGATCTAATATCACAATATTTTTCCCTAAATAATCAGTCATAGGTTTATATAGTAGAGTCTAATATGTCAAATGAGTGTGCTAACATCACTAATTAAATGAAGAAGCTACTACTATTGATAGTATGATCATCAACACTAGACATTTATTTTGGGCATTCAAGTGTCTCTACCCTATCATTTCACTGTAAACTATTGGCAAAAATGCTATTCAAAAGTTACTCATATTAAAAGACATTTATATAGCTTCACTGAAAAGAAAATGAAATAACAAAATCCCATAATAGGCAGAATTGGAACTCAAGAGACTCATCACTAGTTAGAATTATTGAACTTGGAGATTTGTCACTGGTTAGAGTTGTCAGATTTGGAAACACAGTATTTGATATTTTCCCTGTTTGTTTTAAGTCTTGTATTGGCTTAATATTTCTTTGCTATGCTCAATGTCATCTTTGCAGTGTGAATATTTATTCTGTACCATTATGGTTTTGTTTTTGGTATTATGGCTCAGTTAAAAGACCTTATACTAGGGACTGGAGAGATATCTAGTGGTTAAGGCACTTTCCTGTGAAGCATAAGGACCCAGGTTCAATTCCCCAGTATATATATAAGCCAGTTGTACATGGTGGTGCATGCATCTGGATGGAGGTCGTTTGCAGTGGCTGGAGACCCTAGTGTGCCATTCATTCTCTCTTTCTCTCTCGCTCTCTCTCTCTTGCTCTCTCCCTCCATCTTTCTCTCAAATAAATAAAAATGGAATTTTTTAAGACCTTAAAAACATCCCATAATAAATTATATTTCTTACACAAATTTTGGTACAACTATAAAATGAAAGTTTATGTAGTCATTATGTATGCAAGCAATGAAGAAATTTGCTTTCATATTTTTATGCAAAATGCAAACAATACAATTAGATCTATGGGGTGATATCAATTAGGCAAAACTGTATTATAAAAAAGTATGAAAGGAAATATAACAAGATGTTCATATATCTTATAAACAAAAAATATGTAGCAAATAACTAATTAGGGCAACCAGTTTTCCCACTATTGTCCACCATGGCACTATGAAACATTTCCCTTTTTTCTGATGCTCTTGTCATGATTCTCTTGACAAAGTGTAGAGTGATTGTAACATACAATAGTTCAAAGAGGTTTACCATCTTTAAGCTGCCCAACTGTGGCAGCTCGTCACCAGTATCTTCTTCTGGCAACTATCATGACTAGATGAAACAGTATGATCCCCATAAATATTTTAATGGGTGAACATCTGACACAAAATATGAGATTTGTCAATATTAATACAAAATTAATGCAAAGTGATGATGCAGTGATCCAACATAGTGTGATTCAATGAACATTCCCTAATGTCACTATTATTGCTATGGAAAGTTTAGCTCAAACAAGGCGCTGCTAGTTTTGGATTGGAATAGCTTTCTGTAGAAGCCTTGCACCCCACATCTAGGGCTATATATCATACTGATAATTATGAAATGATAAATTCTAGGGTAAAATTTGGGGGGCATTAACTATTTTTATTTTTATTTTGGGGGCCATTAGCCATTTTTATTTATTTTTTCTATATTATTTTTTAAAATTAATTAGATTTGTACTCCGCGAATACAGTCAATTTGGTACCATTACTAGGCTCATCCATTACCTAACCCCTCCCCTTAGCCCCTCCTTGTTGAGGTGTATGGGTCATGCATTCTGGAGTTAGCCCACAGTTATGGGTAGGATAAATGTCTGCATACCATGACCCAACATTTAGCTCTGACATTCTTTCCACCCCTTCTTCCACAAAATTTCTCTGAGCCATGTTGGGTTCATTTTTGGTCTCTGGATCTCTGATTTGGTAGGAGTTGATTTTTCTCCATGTTGATCTCCTTCACCCTTGTGCCGGTACACGGTTCACCAAGAAAATAGTACCCTAGCTTGTTTCATCAACTGTTCTTAGTTTCAGCCGGGCCCTTTTGAGGTATGATGGGGTGGCTTTCTCTTTGGGATCTGCATCTACCTGAAAAAGAGAAGCAGATGCTCCAACGGAGAGTAAGTTAGCACCAGACAAATGAGATAACCCTTACTTTTTTATGGAGAATTTAATAGGTGTAGGTCCTCTTGTAGCCCATGATTGGTGGTAGCTTGATAATGGAAAGCAGGCTTATATTTGGGTGTGGTTCTGACTTGTTTCCCAGCTCCAGCTATGGGTCCTGTACCACTGAGGGGATCCGTTAGCCAAATCAAGAGCAGTTGATGCCACTATTGCAATTGTGTGAGCATCACGACAGGTTATTTGCTGCTAAGTAGGTTAGACCATGAGTTATTTGGACAGATATTGGTCATTTTCTCTGAGTCGCCCATGTATCACCTTCTTTTATTTATTTTTTAAATTGAAAACTTACATGATTGTAGACAATATCCCATGGTAATTCCCTCCATCCAAAATATTTCAAGCTATAATCTTTCTACTTAAAAACAAGAGAAAGTTTAAAAATGTTTTGAAGACCTAATATATCTTCATTTTTTTCTTTATTTCTTTCAAGATAACAGTATTTTCTAACTACTCATCATTTTTATCAAAAGGTTCTCAAACTCAATCTTCTTTATATTTCCAACAGTTGCATTTTCAAATTATAATTTTACTTGCGATATTAAGACTCAAGAGTGAGCACCTACATGCTACTTATAGTTGGAAATGTTTTGTATTGTTTTGCATCATTTTTGGCCCAGGCAGGCATGAGTAGAGTAGTCAGGAAAATGGCTGTGAATAAACAAGTCTCATTATGTTTTCAGATTCTTAAAAAATTTCTATTTGGAACAAATCTCCAGGGACGTCCTACAGAAAATGAATTCATTTTGCAATCCAAGCCTTGACAACATAAATTTATAAAATTTCCAACTGAATATTGCCTCTGGCTCCTTAGGTAACCTCAGTAAGATATGTGAAAGGCAGACAATGAACTTTTACCATCACTAAATAATATAATACAATATGCTTTTCTCTTTGAATAACTTGAATTGGAAAAAAAGTACCTTGTAGATGATTGGATCTCTTTATAATCCCAAAATTGGGTTTCTATTGAATTTATATAAACTGAATAAACTCTAAGGGAAAAAAATCACTTCTCTATGATAATCAGTCATAACTGTACTATGTTTACATTATAATGTCTGGCTTTTCATTTTATACCCTGTGGCTAGCACAGGTTATAGCATAAGAAAAAGATTCCAACAAACATGTGTGGGGTAAATAAATTCTAGTTTTCTTAGATTATTTTTTTTTAAGCACAGACACGATGATGAAGATAATGAGGACTTCACAGACACATATGAGTAAGAAACAGAAAGTGCAATTCTAGGGCTGGAGAGATGGCTTAGCAGTTAAGGTGCTTGTCCGCAAAGCCTAAGGACCCAGGTTCAATTCCCCAGTATCCATGTATGCCAGATGCTCATGGTGGTGCATGCATCTGGAGTTTATTTGCAGTGACTAGAGGCCCTGGAGTGCCCATGTTTTCTCTTTCTTTCTCTCTCTCTCTCTCTCAATCTCTCAGAAGGAAGGAAGGAAGGAAATTTGATTCTACCTGGTAAGCCATTTAACCCTTCTTATTCCTCTCACTTGAAATGTGAAAACGTTGTAGGTCTAAAATGCAATGATTCCTTCTATGTACGCTTTGAAGCCTTTTCTGAACCAAAACTTATTTAGGACAACTGTGTGGTCTCTGTCAGTTTCTTTTTCTGTGCTAAAACCTCTGCCCTAGCTTTAAAACAGATTCACCTACATTTTCTGTCTTAACTATCCATTTGTGTATAGAAAATAAAAAACTCTCTTGAGCCACCCTAAGAAGCCTATATTATAAACTTTGAGCTGGTTCCATACTTTTTTTTTTTCCTTTCTGCCTGTGGTGGTTTGAATCAGATATCTGAGATAAAGTCATGTGTTCTGAATGCTTGATCTGGTGGCATTTGGGAGCTAGGCCCTTGCTGTAGGAGGTATATTATTGAGGGTCAGCTTAGGGGTATTATAGCCAGCTCCCTCTTTCCAGAGTTTGGGTCACTCTCTTGCTGCTATTTTCTACCTACTAAGCGAAGGAGGTGATGTCTAGCCTCGCCTGTGCCATCCTTTCCCCTGCCATGAAGCTTCCTCTCTAGACAATGAACCAAAAAAAAAAAAAAAAAAAAAAAAAACTTTCCTCATCAGCTGCCTTTTTATGAGGGAAACATCCTTGCAAGACAGTCGTCCTGGATTGTGTGAATGGTGACATTTAGAATAGTTTTTATAAGATTTTAATTCATACCATTAATCTTACTAAGATGGTTTTTACAAAAAACCCTCAAAATCTACAGCTGAAACAAATCATTTGTAGCATAGCCTTTACAATGACTGTATCTTTTCCAACCACAAGATTCAAACTGAAGAAATATTCTAAGTCTCAAACTAGTAGCCTCTCAAGGTAAGTCTAGAGTATCTACCAACTTCTTTGTGGCTTGTCTAGTGCCTAACTACAAGTATATTAAACACAGGCATTATCTTCCAGAGAGACAAAATGACATACAGCTACTATTTCTGTTCATTTATCTGTAAGTTTTACCTCTCTCATTTGCTTTAATAACTATCTTTTCTTCACACACATACAAATTTAGATACTGCAAGAAAGCACTAACTCTGACGACAGCCATAAAAAATAGAAGCAGAACATATAATATGGAAATGGGAATTCTGTAAGACTAAGAAACTACATATGATTACTATGCTAATAGTTAAATTTGTTCAAAAATATGGTAATACAGAACACACATACAATAAGACGATTAGAATCAAATACCAATTAACTGGAATTATTCCGGAATGCAATCTACTAGATAATTTACTTTTCTGATTAGTAATTATATTTTAGGATTGTTTTAGAGTTGAATTTATTTTTCATCCTTACAGGGACCCAGGAAGGCTAACCAGGTTTAAGTATTATATGAATTTCACAAGTGACTCAATGAAAGCTTACAGTGACTTACAGCAATTTCTATAAGATTGAACATTCAAGAACTGATTTTAAAATCTCAGAACCTCTGACTGAAAATGCCACATTTCCAGTATAAACACATACCATTTGACAGATCAAGAATTGACCCAAACTGGTCCTTTAATCACCCTGTTAAGAATGGTTTTAAAGCATATTTGTATACTTGGTTCAAGAAGCAAGGTATGCTGAGTATATGTAAATCATTTTATGATAGATACAACAAAGCCTGTTATGAACATGATAAAAACAGCCTCATCCATAATGTATAATTGCATAATATACAATTATCTATTATATAATATAGGTATATATGTATATATATATATATATATATATACACATATATATATATATGCCTATATTATATTATATATAATATATAAGACACACACACTCTCTCTGTATATGTATATGTATATATATGTATATGTATTCAACTTTAGTAAGGATATAACAGGAAGAAACCATGGAGTATTGAAAGGATGGTAAGCAAAAAAAGTAGAAATAAGAAATAATTAGGGGCTGGGGAGATGGCTTAGAGGTTAAGCTGCTTGCCTGCAAAGCCAAAGGACCCAGGTTTGATTCCCCAGGACCCATGTAAGCCAGATGCGCAAGGGGGCATATGTGTCTGGAGTTTGTTTGCAGTGGCTAAAGGCCCTGGCATGCCAATTCTCTCTCTATCTCTCTCTCTCCCTGACTACTTCTCACTCTCTCTCAAATAATGAAAAATATATTTTTTAAAACAGAGTAGATCATGTGGAGGACAGACTAACAAGGATTGAGGGAAAGGCAGAAGAAATGGATTGGGAGCTCAAAATCAATGACAAGTTCAAAAAGACACATGAAAAGAACATGAGGGAAATGTGGGGCACCTGAAAAAATACCAAATATTTGAATCATAGGCATATAAGAAAGGAAAAATTTACAGGCCAAGGCCCTAGAGAATATCTTCAATAAAATTGTAGAAGACACATTTCTAAATCTTATAAAAGAGAGGCCAATCCTGGTACAAGAGTTAGGAGCAACAATGGCACAATTGGTTAGCATGTGTTACTTATACAAATACAAGAGGCACAGAAAATACCAAATAGACAGGACCAGAGAAGAAATCCATGTCATCACTTAGCATAGAAAACAAAGAAAGAGTACTAAAAGCTTCAAGAGATAAATAACTCATCATCAGAATAACATCTAGTCTTTCAATAGAAACTCTCAAATCCAGGGAAACTTGAAATGGAGTATTTCAAATTTTGAAAGACCAAAGCTGCCAACCCAAACTACTATACCCAATGAAATTACTCCTCATCATAGAAGGTGAAATAAAGTATCCACCAGCCAGCTTCAAGAACATATGAGCACTAAACCAGCCCTAGAGTATGGGAATAAATTATGAGAAAGGACTGTGGGAATACTTCTTATGACCTCACAAATAACATTTCTGAGAATCTTTCTGTGGGATGGATTTTCTGTTAAATTCAAGATAAACTCATGTACTGAAGTTAATTCACAACCATCTAATCAGCCTGCATAAAGCAATGCAATCCAGTTTCCTATGCTTTAGATTGCCTATGACCTAAACAGATAATCAATATTGACAAGGAATGTCGGCCATGTTGATGTAACTTAAGGTTACATAAGGTTACCCAGTGACTTGGTTGTACTCCTGGCCCAGAACAATGTGTGTATATGTGAGATATGTTGAATACACCATTGAAAGTAATAACATCTTTGAGTGGCATGTGTGTGTGTGCGTGTATGTGTGTTCTTGGTCAACAGATCCTGTTACTAAGTCCCTTCCTCTGAGCAAATGTTTAAGGAAATTTTTAAAGTCAAAGTTCCTTATCCCTAACTTTATTGCTTGACCCTTGCTCACATAATGCTAATTCCTTGCTCAACTCACTCATGTATTTCTATTTTTCCTATTCAATAAAGACACCAGATGATGGGCTGGGGAGATGGCACAGAGGATAAAAGTTCTTCCTTGCAAAGCCTACAGGTGTGGGCTTGATTCCCCTGTACCCATATAAAGCCATGTGCAGGGTGCAGAGATGGCTCAGCAGTTAAAGTTACTTGTTTTCAAAACCTGCTGGCCTGAGTTTGATTCCCTGATGCCCATGTAAAGCCAGATTCACAAAGTGGTCCATGCTTTTGGAGTTTATGCTACAGTGGCAGGAAGCCATGGAGCACCATATTCTCTTTCACTTTGTCAAATAAATAAAAATATTTTTAAAAAGCCAGATGCACAAAGTGGCACAAATGTCTAGAGTTTTCAGTGGTAAGAGTCCCTGGGGTTCTCATACCAAATGAATGCTTGCATCAGTAGAAGCTTCAGCAGCAGCAGAAGTGAGTTTTCATTTGGTTTCAAATGACTCAAAGAGTATCTTTACTCCAGGACACTACTCACTACATTTGGACACTACAAAGAATACTGAATCAAGCAGGGTATGATGGCGCACGCCTTTAATCCCAGCACTCAGGAGGCAGACGTAGGAGGATCACCGTGAGTTCGAGGCCACCCTGAGACTACAGAGTGAATTCCAGGTCAGCCTGGACGAGAGTGAGACGCTACATCAAAAAAAAAAAAAATACTGAATGGAATATTTTCACTGAAAAGAAGAATAAACATACTGAAGAGGCAACAGGAGGGGGAAAAATCAATAATCCAAACAAGAACAAGTGGGAAAGCAAAGGAAAGATCAAGAAAACAACAAAACCCACAAAGTCTACACCTATCAATCTGTCTATCAAAAAAGTAAGTGTTATTTCAATTTTCTGGGTGCTAACTTACTCTCCGTTGGAGAATCTGCTTCTCTTTTTCAGATAGATGCAGATCCTATGGAGAGAGCTGCCCCAACATACCTCAAAAGGGGCCCAACTGAAACTAAGGACAATTGGCGAAACAAGCAAGGGTGATGTTTTCCTTCCTTAACTATTTACCACTCTTTTTCCTACTGAGTTTTGTCATGGTATGATAGCACCTTCCATTTAAAGTTTGAAAAGTATTTTTATTTATGGTTCTAAAATACATCAGTATAAATATTATATCACTCAAAATCCCTTTGATATTTATAAAAGTATTTTAAATTTTATTATTTAGTTGCGCTTGTTATTAATTTTCATCTCTTTTTATTGCTTTTAGCTTAAACTCCATTTTTTCAGATAATTAGTACAGCTATACCTGCTTGCTTTCTATTTCTATTTGCTTGGAGTATCTTCTTAGACCCTTTCTTCCACAGGTCTTATTTATCTTTAATGTTAAGGATGGTCTTGAAGAAAGCAAATGGATGGATCCAGTTTTCTGATCCAGCCTTTTAACCTGGGGCTTTTGATTGTGGATTTGAGGCCATTGACATTCAAAGTTTTAATTGTGAAGTGTGGATACCAGCACAAAGGGGAAGGAGACCAACGCAGAGAAAAATCAACTCCTACCAAATCAGAGAGCCAGAGCCTCAGATGCCCCCAACACCTCAGCACTGAAGCTGACCAAAAATGAACCCAACATGGCTCAGGGAAATTTTGCGGAAGAGGAGGCGGAAAGAATGTCAGAGTCACATGTTGGGTCATGATTTGCAGAGACATTTAGCAAACCAATAACTGGGGACTAACTCCACAATGCACGACCCACTTACATCAACAAGAAGGGTCTAATGGGAGGGGGTAGATCATAGATGAGCCTAAACAATGGTACCAAACTGCCTGTATTTGATGAAAAGAAAACTAATAAATCAAATTTAAAAAAATAAAAAAATAGTAAAGGAAGGACTAAAGTTAAGAAATGCTATTTTTTAATTGACAAAAATAAAATGGCATGCATAATTTTAGGAGGGAGAATTATTACAAACTGTTCAGAATTATAACCCTCACCCAGCCACTTTACTAATAAGGAAACTAAGGGACCAAAAGAAGCTACTTGTGGACAGAAGAGATGGCTTAGCAGTTAAGGAACTGGCCTGTGAAGCTGAAGGACCCAGGTTTGATTCCCCGGTACCCACATAAGCCAGATGCACAAATTGGCACATGTGTCTGGAGTTTGTTTGCACTGGCTACAGGCCCTGGAGCACCCATTGTGCCCCTCCCATCTATCTGCCTCTTATATTTTCTCTCTCAAATAAATAAAATGTTTTTTTTTTATAAAACTACTTGTTCAAGTTTACATAAATGCTCAGTGATAATGTGAAAATTATAATTCAAGCCTCCACAGACCTTCACCAGCTTTGTAGAAGAGGGCAACACTTGGGCTCCATATCACATAAGACTTCTTAACAAAATAATAGATCTGAAACATGGAAGGTTTAGTTACAAGGACATGGCTGCTCTGTGACTCTGCAGATTCTAGAGCTCCAGCCTCTGGTGCTGTTCCATTAGTGACTTCATCAAGGTTTTGGTGAGTCAATTAGAAGGCATGAGAAGGCTGGAGACATGGCTTAGCGGTTAAGTGCCTGCCTGTGAAGCCTAAGGACCCCGGTTCGAGGCTCTGTTCCCCAGGTCCCACGTTAGCCAGATGCACAAGGGGGCGCAGGCGTCTGGAGTTCATTTGCAGTGGCTGGAGGCCCTGGCGCGCCCATTCTGTATCTCTCTCTCTCTGTGTGCCTTTCTCTCTCCATCTGTCGCTCTCAAATAAAAATAAACAAAATTTAAAAAAAATAAAATAAAAAGAAGGCATGAAAAAGCAACATCAGCTCTTTCTGAGCCCATGATGGAAAACACTGTACCAACTGAACTAGAACAGCAATTCACTATCTGCAAGTACCAGATCCCTTGACAAACTGGCCTCATTTCAACTGAGCTGAGAAATCATTGGATCTCTGGCTAGAGTTAGTATCAAGGGACAGACCTTTATATGTCTACGAATAGGGTGTGCTTTTGTATAGATCAAAGCTTCCTTTCCAAATGACCCCTTAGGGAAAAAATCTTGCCAAAGCTGGGCATGCAATAGATACAAGGAACCATTTTTATTTCCTCTGTTCCCTAAACAATGATTGGCACTAGGGAATTCAAACAAATGAGATTGGGTAAGGAGGAGAGTCAGTAATAAGACACTACCTCACATGAATACACTAATTTGGAAGGTAGAGTCAACAGACTTGAGGTGATGAATGGTAGTAAAAAAAAAAGTTTGAAAATCCAACTCAATGGGAAAAGATGTCTCTATCTACTCAGGGGAATTGAGCACTGTTTCTACTTTTAATCAAGTGTCATGGAACTTTGAGTCACTTGACCAAAGTAAAGAATTCAAACAACAATGAAATAGTGATGGCAGAACATAACATCCTGGCAGAGGGTGGGGAAAATATTCAGAAAAATAAAAGTCTCTGTTAGCACCTGTTTCTTTAACATGTTTCAAGACTGGAATGTCAGTCCTATTCACAGGTTTTTATAACAGTATTGTTAGGCTGTACACCAAATGCATCTTTGGGGACTAATGGCTGCAACTACATACTCCTTGAAGAATGTTAGTGTGCTCAAGAAGTTGCTTTAGGGATCTCTTTCTTAGAAGGCTGATAAACTCCATCATTGGGTAGGTTCAGAGATCACTTAATACATTATGAAAGCTGGAATTCATGTACTTCTAAGGACACCAGGAACCCTGCAATAAATGCAAGTAATGGTTGAGCTGGATTTAGACAAAATTATCTTCAGGCTAAAAGACTAGAACCTCAGAGTGTATGGATCACTCTCACAATATGAAGTCCTCAAAGAAGTGGGCCAAGTGCTTGGGCAGGTTACAACATGGTAGTGTCAGCAGTTAATTTTATATATACTGTGGAAATTCTCAGAAGTCCTGCCTACTAGTAGGTATATGATTCATTACACAGAATCATAAACTCTTGATAAAAAGAAGAAGTTACCCTCTAAAAATTTCACAAGGAAATCAGTGTCCAGGACCCCAATCCTTCTCCATGGACACCATATCATAATGCAGCCCCTGGGACATTAGAGAATACAGAGTTAGCTGTTTATTGTTGCTTTGTCATTAGCCACCTCTCAGAGCATGGAAGAACGTCAAGATTCTAATTACCATAGCCCTTCAAGTGCTGCCACCTAAGTAATTTCAAATAAACTGCATCTTGTAGTCATCTAGAAAAACTAGAGCTGAGATGCACACAAGTGTTTATGTGCATACTTATGATTGATATAAAAATTCTTTGATTGGATTGTTTTGATATCAATATTACAAAATGCATAATGTAGGAGTTCTTATTTACAAGGTTACCTCTCTTGGACAGACATCCTCTAAATGAAATTAAAAGCAATCAACACACCACCTGGAAACCATGCCTCATTCTTCCTTTATCAATATGGCCTTTATCCAAGACATTATCTCATCTGGCTTCCTTCCCAAACTTCTGTCCACCCGTCGTGTGGTCATATCACTCTAGGAATGCTTTTGGATTTCACTGGGAACCCTACCTCATGACTGTCAGCTTATTGTATCTCCACAGCCTTCTCAAATAAAGCAAATATTGAAGTTAGGTAGACAAATGTAGGGAAAATTAAAAATGAGTGTCTGCTATAAAGATATTTAATTGATGAAGGCAATTTTCAATGGAGCCAAATGGAACTAGATACCAAAATTTAATTTGTTTATATCTAACAGCTGGGATACCTGGCAAGGATCTAAAACATCATTTCAGTCACTTACACATCAGTGACATTGCTTTGTGGAAACTTTGCCAGCTAAGGCCTTACTGCTCTGCATTTTTTTTTCTAATATCAAGAAATATGTAGTGCATTCTATTCAGCACACTAAACATGAGTCCTTTATTTTCTTCCTCCTTACTGTTTATCATAGATAAGACCCACATAAAAAAAGCCTTTCCTCACACAGATTTACATACCAAAGTGTCCATGTAGGACTTCCTAATCCAGTTCTCTTCATCACCAGATGTTATCCAGTTTTTCTGCATAGGCTAAGTTCTTGATAGTTTGTTCTACAAATTTCATCAAGGCTTTCTGAAAAAAGCTCGGAGTTAAACATCTAGTTCTATTTTGTGGCTGAGGAATTTCAACTCTGAAGTTCTCAATTTCCAATCTATTAAGGAGGGACACATAGTCAATTATCAGCATGGTTCCTTAACTTTCTGAAAGTTGCTAGAAAACAGGAGGGAGAAAGAAAAGAGACAGACTCATTTTCTCTGTCTTTGATGCTAAAACTTGCCTCTGCTTTTGTCTTTTCCTACTTCCCTAAGGTTTTCTGTGATCACATATAAGATTCTATCTATTTTTCAACAAAACTAACAATAAAGTAGTGTCCACTCTTGGCCTATACTATAAGCTTCTTCAGAACAAGAACCATCTTTGTGTTCTCGGTGCTTAGAACCTTTCCCAAATCCTCTCAATGGTTCTTAAACTATGAATGTAATACCTCTCAAAGGTACCTTTGCAATTAAAACTTTCTCTCTAAAAAGGATTGAAGGTTTTATTTTCTAATAAAGGGATTTCAAGGGAAGTGGAACATAAACATACCAGTAGTAGCACAATCTTCTATTGCACTGAAAAAATGCCATATTGTTTAATTTTTGTCCAATATTTAGTTTTTTTTTTTAGGGCTTGAAGTAGATTCAGAATGAGAGACCCCTGGGGAAATAATAGGGTTATCCCTATTTCTATCAGTCACAGGATACTGACAGGAAAAAAAAAATGGTACAATCAAATGGCATGAGTTTTATAAATGACTATTTAAAGGGTTAAGATTATAATGGACAACACAGTGTTCCAGAAATAGCACTTAAGATAGACATTAATCTCTTATGGCCCAAAAGGCAAAACCATGGACCACCTGACAGGAAGAATGGCCTCAACCAAAATCAGCCATGGATTATCCACCCCATAGTGGCTAGGCAGGAGGGAGCTAGAGGAATAAAAACACTGAACACATTCTCTTCCTACTCATTCTCTTCCTACTCATCTACCTCTTCTTAGGGCTTCCATTGGCTAAAATCAATTAGAACCTAGGGGACAAGGGAACCCACAGAGGAAATTTATAAAAGTCAGTCTATTGGGATAGAACAAGGTAGAAAAAAAGAAGTACAAAGTAGATCTGAAGTGGCAAATATAAAAGTTCTGGCCCAGTACTCAATGAGTTCACTACAAAGCCTAACAAATTCTAGCAAGTAGTAACAGGATAAGCCCCACTCTTACCAGAGGTTCACAGATTCTTATGCCCATCTCTGCTCTCTGCAGGTCCAGACCCATATTAAGAATAAAAATCTCCATGCCTAGGAAAATTATACCATGTAAAAGACACTGTACTTGAAAGTCTTGATTTATGTTCAGAGTAAGACAGTCTCTGCGTTTCAAATGCAAGAGATGTGGGTAGCTGGGAGCTAATTCAGTGGATTTGCCTACAGTCCAGTCTCATTTCAACTCCTCTAAAAGTTCCCAAGCTCTGTATAGAGGCCACATTACTGACTTCCAGGGAAACAAAAGAAGTTGGGTATATTATAATATTGGATTCCTCTTTTGAAAGCAAAGCATTTTAGTGGAGAAGAGTAACTTCTTGTAGGATCTTACAAGTGCTACTTGTGTAAAGGAAATTGTTTTCTTTTAAAGCTCTCTGGGGGAAAACTAACTGGAAAGATCTGCTAGAGCCACAAAAGAAGGTTCTCTTTCTCCCTTTTATATTACTTCAGCCAGTAAGTATGAGTCAGATTGTTGAAATTAAAGTCAAATTCCAACTTTAATGAAGTCCAATTTCAGTGCTGGTGGACAGCAATGTTGTCTTGTCTAATTCTCACTGAAATGGATGTTCTACTATACTTTACAGGAAAATAGCTCTTTCCAAGATGCTAATGGCATACTTTTAATTCCTTAAAAAAAACTCTAAAAATCATATACTTTTACCCTTTCTTATATAAAACAGAGTTTTGTTGTTTGTTTGTTTTTTTTTTTTGCCTGGGAACAAACTGTCGAAGGACCATGGATTTCAAAAGAAAGATGGGTTTAAGACAAGCCAGAGTGATATCACATATCAAGGAGAGGATTCTGTCATACATGTCTTCAGCTTTTTGGTTTGTGGTATTTTTTTTTCTGAGAACTAAGTATATGTTGGTGTTAGAAACATAGCTCATTATCCCAGTAATGCAACTGAATCATTATAGTGAATATGTTTTAAAATTCATGCCCACTCTGAGTTCCATCCACTTCAGTAATCTTTCAATGTCTCTGTGAAGTAAGACCCTCTCAATGTTGTACTCTCACAATCCATTGACTACCACTGAATGGACCAAAAATGAACACTTGGCTCAGGAAAACCAATTCAAAGTCTAGACTGGAAATAAAAATATGCTTTACCAGCTGGGTATGGTGGCACATGCCTTTAATCTGAGCACTAGGGAGGCAGAGGTAGGAGGATTGCCATGAATTCAAGGCCACCCTGAGACTACATAGTGAATTCCAGGTAAGCCTGGGCTAGAGTGAGACCCTACCTTGAAAAAGAAATATATATATATATATGCATACTATTAGGCTAGAGAAACTCAGTGCTCATTGGAGGTCACCATATAGAGGCAACTATGACAGTCCATATATAAACTTATATATATAAATTTATAAACATATATAAACTGGATAATCAGCATTTCAGAGAAAGAAATATGAAGCCAATTAGAGAGGTAAGAGAAATAAAAGAATATGTGATCCCAAAGAGAGAGAAGTTGGTACAGATAGCAAAGATCTACTTGGACATAGATTGTCTTTCCAGATTCTAGTTCCAGTCCCTAGTAAAGCCTGAATGCATGCCTTAACCTTAAGACCAGGGAGATAATGTCAAGTCCTTTGAAGAAATGTCCCTTTTTTGTGTATTCTACTTTGTATTTCATCACCAAGATCATCTATGGACAAATTAACTCTGGGAGATCCACATCAAGAATCTTAAGCAACGTCATGCCAGTATAAGGGTACCTACAAAAATGTTGAGCTTGGATTCCGAAAATGAAGATGAAATGCCTCAAATGAATTTTACTGTGCAAGTATTGTCAACCCTTCAGATTAAAATGAGTTACATAAAGTAGCCAGTGTCCCAAGGAAGTGGGCAAAAAGGGACCCCTTATACATTGCTGGTAAAAGTATAAACTTGAGTACCTACACAAAGGGACTCTAAATCAACATATCACAGAGATAGTAGCACATCAATGTTTAGTTCAGCATGATTCACAACAGCTAAGATATTGAACCAACCAAGGTATTAAACAACAGAATAATGACTTAAGAAGATGTAATATACTTAAGTGTGTGTGTGCATTTAGATGGGATATGTTTTCAACCATAAAAAAAGAATGAAGTTCTGTCATTTACAGGGAAATGAATTCAACTGGAGATAATCATATAAAATGAATTAGGCAAGTCTCAGAAAGACAAATATCATAGGCTTCCTCTCATTTGTGGTTTCTGGATTTTGTATAGGTACATAAAATAATCTATGTACATAAACAAATGTAGAAATAAAGTTGTCTAGAAGAATAAGGGGACTAAAAGGAAGGAGGACAAAAAACAGAGTGTAAGGGTCAGAGGTATACTCAACATATAATACATACTTGTGTGGAAACTTTAAAAAGGAATAAATTTTTAAAAGTAATAGGTGTTCCCTCTAAGGGCCTGGTGAAGGTTCAACAATTTAGTGAGAGGGTATGATGAAGACTGACCTTAATCTTCTCCTGTGTTCTCTCTCTGTCTCACTCTCTCTCTCTCCTCTCTATTCTCTCTATCTCTTTTATATTACTTATCTTTTCTTCCTTCTCTTCTTGGTGGGTGCTGACCTGTAACTCCAGGTACCAGCATGTGACTATCATCCACAATGAGCTCTTGATCAGAGAGACCTACAAGATTTCCCAAAAGAAGACAGATCTCTGTCATAGTACTTGATGACCCACCAAAGGTTAGTGGTAACACCCTACTGCTGAAGAGATCATATGCTGTTGGTATGGAAAATGGAGAGATCTGGCTGGAATCTGGAAGAGAGTCAGTCCCCAGACAGTTAGCTCGTCTAGATCCAGAAGAAGCTACATGAGTGAGTTGGGGAAAATGACCAATATCTAGCCAAGCACCTCCTGGTCTAAGTTACTCAGCAGCAAAAAACCTGATGTGATGCTCACACAAGTGCAATAGTGGCACACAGCCATGGTGGGGAACCAACTGCTCTGGCTAACTGATCTACTCAGTGGAATGGAACCCATAGCTGGAGCTGAGAAACAAGTCAGAATAATATCCAAAAATGAGCCCACTCTCCATTATCAAGCTCCCACCAATTGTGGGCTACAAGATGGCCTAAGCCTATTAAATTCTAATGGTTATCCCATTTATCTGATGCTAACTTTATTCACCATTGGAGAATTTGCTTCTCTTTTTCAGATAGATGCAGCTCCTAAAGAGAGAACCACCCCACTGCACCTCACCAGGGCCCCAACTGAAACCATAGAGTAATTGGGGAATAAGCAAGAGTGCTGCTTTCTTGGTGAACATGGTACCAGCACAAGGATGAAGGAGATAGACACGGAGAACACTGAACTCTTACCAAACCAGATATCCAGAGACACAGATGCTCCTAAGACCTCATCACTGAAGCAGACCTAAAATGAGCCCAACATGGCTCAGGGAAATTTGTGGAAGAGGGGGCAGAAAGAATATCAGAGCCATAAGTTGGGTAATGATACACAGAGACATTGTTTCCTACCCATAACTGATGGCTAACCCCACAATGCATGACCCACATATCTCAAAAGAGGAGGGTCCCAGTGGAGGGGGGAGGACAGGGAAGAGGCTAACAATGGTACCAACTTGACTCTATTCACTGAGTACAAAACTAATAAATAACATTTTAAAAATTAATAGGTGTTTTGTCAATGAGATAAATGAAATACAGAAGAAATAAGGAAGTATGAGAGAAGTACTATTTCTTAATTGCTAATTACATAATTACATCCCAGCAATAACTGCTAATGAGTATTTCCCCCTATCATACTGATGAAAGAACTGAAACTAAGAATGGTTAAGTAGTTTGCTTGTGACATAGACTGTCATAGTAGAACACAAATTCGAGCAGGTCTATGTGGTGCTAAATTTTATACTTTACAGTAGTCTATCACACCATTCACCTGCTGCCTAACCTCAATGCATGCCACCTACCCTTTCAACACACCAGTAGTGAGCTTTTTAATGGTCATGCTTTGGATCAATTTGCAGCACCTGCATACTTTGGTCCCATGCATATGTCTTTTATTATGCCCTCAGATCTCATCCAATTGGTACAGAATCAAAATAAAAGAGTTAAACATACAGTTCATCAGATAAAGCATGTTGACACCATTCTGTATGCATAAACAATGAGAGATGCCAAGGCCTAATGGAGAGACCAGCCTCCTGAAATCTCCTGACATTTCCAGGAGACTGCAGTTTTCTGAGAATGTCTGTGTTCTCCAGAGCATGTCTGCTCAGAATGTATGAGCCAAAACCTCCTAGGGATTTTTCATCACTTGTTTATATTGTGCTTGGATCTACTCGAATGAGTTTATTATAAATAAGATAGAATGATGGGGCTTTTTCATGAATTGAGAGTGAAATTGGTTTTAAATATTGTTTTCAGCTCTAGACTAACTATAAATGGCATTTAGACTGATTGCACTATTAGCAGGTAAAGGGTGCTGAGATTTTAAGGGATTACAAACTGATTTAATATAATTATGAAAGTAAATTACAATCAGAGGAGTTTGGTAGAAGGTTATAAGAAGCAGCTATTTCTTTTTCCAGTATAATACTCAACCCTGACCCATTTTAATTCTCTTCCAAAAAGAAGAGAAAAGAAGATCACATTTTAAATGTTTAGTGATCTAGTGATATTAGCTAGCCTCTGCTTTCCCTCCAAGCCCTTCTCTTTTTTTCACTAGTCGTCATCACATCAATACAGTTTGTCTCATTAAACCTCTATCTACCTTCTTAACTTTAACTCTGAAAACAGGACTGAGTTAAAGTTGAAAGCACTGGGCTGGATCAATTAGTGTCAAACTGTAAAATCATATTGAATTTCATCTGTACCTTCCTTTCTTATACTCCTTAGCCTTTCAATACCTATCTATTTCCCCATCATATTTCCACTGTTCACATCCTGAAAGCTTATGTAAGTTACCTAGCTGTCTCAGATATTTCCTTTAATAATGGACCAAAAGAAAGTAATATTTAATCAAAGGGGGCTTCCTAAGCTGGGCGTGGTGGCACATGTCTTTAATCCCAGCACTCGGGAGGCAGAAGTAGGAGGAGTTTGAGTCGTGAGTTTGAGGTCACCCTGAGACTACATAGTGAATTCCAAGCCAGCCTGGGCCAGAGTGAGACCCTACCTCGAAAAAACAAAAAAAAAAGGGGGGGGGTTCCTGAAGCTTCTCAAAGCAATTCACCTAAGCTATGATCTAGTCCACCAATGGGCTATGTAAACATAGACAATGCCTAATTCTCCCCACCCCTCCATTTCTGACAATTCCTCAGTCTGTAGCCCACCTGGTCTTTTCAGTTCAGCCCAGCTGATCTTAAGATCTTTTCTGCCTTCACCTCCTACGTGCTGGGCCTATGGGCATGAGACATCTTACCCAGCTAAGTAGACATTTAACTACCATAATTCTTTCACCTGAATTTATCTCAAAAGAAACAGGATTTCCCCATAAAGGGAAAGTATAACCCTAGTATATATAGTTATACCACAAGATTGTATGTCCTCTAATTTCCCATCTGAATTTCAAAATAATCTCTTCTTTATCCCATCTGATTCATACTCATCATAGAAATAGGCATTCCAAAGAGCCTAGGTGAGCTCAGTAGTGATCTATGAATATAGAAATATAGCTGTGGACTTAAGCCACCAAATTTTAGAGTAGATTGTGATATGGATATAGCCATATACAGCCCTATCCTTCATTTTTAGTAAACTGGAATTATGCAGAACTTACACAAAAAAAGATGTCCATTTCAAGAAAGAGACATGGTCTTGTTCTATAAATAATGAAGTAAACTATACATGTGTGCTTCACACATGTACAATTTGGTACACATTCCTCAAATACTTGATTTATCAAATGTGGAAAGACAGAATTTGAACACTATCCATGATATATGAGAGGTTAGATTTTCAATTATTATCCTTAGGCTGGAGATATAACACGATAATAAAGTGCTTGTCTAGAATACCTAAGGCCTTGAGTTTGAGACCCAACACTACCAAAAATGTTTCTTTAAGTTGTTGTCTATACCATATGGAGATTGTAAAACAGTCCACTGTAGGCCTCATTTTTTAAAGATAGAACTTAATGTATAATTCTTTATTTTTTTATTATTTATTTATTTATTTGACAGATAAGAGGGAGAGGGAGAGAGACCATAGGTGTACCAGTGCCTCTAGCCACTGCAAACGAACTCCATATGCATGTGCCATCTTGTGCATCTGGCTTATGTGGGTCTTGGGGAATCAAACCTGGGTCCTTTGGCTTTGCAGGCAAGTGCCTTAGCTGTAAAGCTATCCCTCCAGCTCTTGTTCTTTATTTTAATGCACAGATATTATTTCATGATGACATCAATTTAGAGAACTTGTTACAACATTAATCTTCAGGGTTCTATGTTACCAAATTTGTTACCAGGAAATTCAGACCAATGTAGCTTGAAAATAGCAATTGCTGTATGACTGAATCTAAAGGTGATTGCATTTAGAAATCATCTCTTCACAACAATGATCCTTTATCCCAAGACCCCAACTGATCTCACTTTAAAACAATTTTTTCTGTTATACAAGCATTCTCTCAGCCATGACGCCATTGACTCATTGCTCTGGACCTGTTTTCTACTCCTTTTGCTATTTATTATCCTAGTTGACTTTTTTTAAAAGAAGACAAAAATGAAAAGTACAAGTTGGTCCTGAAAACTCATGCACTTTGACTTAGATCCTACACAAAACTCATCCCCTATAGCTAATGGCCAAACCTATATACAAGGCACCTCTTCAACAACTACATACTAGCACAGATGTTTTCTGAAAATTATGAGTCTCGCTTTTCAGCCTGATGATATATTGTAGAAAATTAGCAATTGTCTATATCAGCTTCACTAAGGACTACAAATTTTCCAAGTAATGGAAAGACTGTGTATATCTTACTTTTCTAATAGCATAGTCCTTCCCTAATATCCTTACTGAGCATTATTTATGTAGTTTGTGAAAAAACTTCTCAGTCTATCGTCTCGTCTGAAAGTATTTAAAGTCCTTTCAAATCTCATTTCACTTTCATAATGCTCTTGTAAGAAGGTAGGGGCACTATGAATCAGAAAATCCAATTATCTTTCCCGGGATCACACCATAAACTTATATTGCAAATACACTTTCACTGCAACTTCCTACTTGTGCTTCAAGGCCAAGTTTAAATATTGCCCCTTCCATGAAGACTTCCAGACTCCAAAAGTGGAGTTAGAAGCTCTATCTTCAATATTCCTAGAGCTCTTAGTAATACTACCATATACTTTTAGCTATAAGTAAAAACGCCTCAGCTAAGGGATAGTTTTCCAAACTTCAGAAATACTATCTCTTCTTCATTTGCTTATCAGAGCTCAGCATAGTACAATAAGCTCTTCAATCCATGTAAAGTAGATACACCAGTTATTTCCCAGATGATTGGAGTTTTTGGAACAAATTACATAAATACCCTCTGGTCATAGTGTAGAGAAGAAGAAAATCACAGTCTCAAAAAATAGAAGTGATGTTAAATCTTGGTTCTAAGACTTCTTAAGTAAATCATATTGGATTCATCTCATTGAGTATCCATTTCTTTACCTGCCCAAGATTTCTTTTATAATCACAAGGTTAAGGCTAGTTTCTACAATGTTATTATACTATAGTCAGAAGAATATGAAAAATGGGTGGTAAAGAAAAGAGATAAATGGAAAGAAATAATAGAAAGAAATCCTGGAAAAAATTAATTGTGCAATGAGAGTTACAATGATTCAGAGATCCTGTAATTACATTTCTAAGTCTACTCAAAGTATAATTTTCAAACTCCTAGAATGTATGAAATGTTATACTTTAGATATATAGTTCATTGAAAACACAATCTGTCCAGTCTGCAATATTACATGTCAATCTTGGTGGGTGGGGAATCACCTGGATGACCTCTGTTTTGTTACTGACAGGACTTCACTAATTAAGACCGTTTTCCCTGTAACTGTACCTGCTCAAATTAATTAGAATTTGGAAACTTTTGTGGTGGCAATGATTTTGCTAAATATGTTATATCCTTCTTATCATATACTCACAAATGTTAAGTACCCCATATTCCCAACTTTCCAGTTCATAAACGTGTCCCTTGGTAATCACAGATTTAGACAAATTTGTTTTTGTTCCAATCAAGACCGCTTAAGAGGAGCTTCCCATTCTTGTGCTAAATACTTCAGAGAGGACGGATACTGACCACACTTCAATAAAGATATTAGAGAGTTCCAGTATCACTGTCATATTCTCTATTAGAAGAAACAATAAATGAAACATACATTCCTATTATCGGCCCACCTTTCAAAGTGATGGATTACCTGAATAGAAAAGGATATTGCTCCTAGACTTCAGAGAATTATAGAGATATCTTCATGAATGTTAATATCAAATCATGGGGTAAAATCGCCACACTAGAGACAAGAAGTCTCTAGTAACTCATTCCTCCTTTATTTTCTGTTCCACAAATAGGCCATGTGTGTTGCCTTCTCTCCTTCACTAATGAAAGCATTGGTCATAATTTAGAACTAAAAGTCAGGACCTGTGTTTTAAATGTGCTTGTCAGAGGTGTACTGCTACTAAACAGTACTGGTAATCACCAGATAACCAAAAGGATGAATTCATATGTTAGTTTTTTTAAAAGAAAGGCTGAGCAGCAATACTAATAACAGGACATTTATTACCTAAAAGGCTCTGGGAGCAGGGTGTCTCCAGAAAACAAGTATTTAGCAAAAAAAAAAAAAAAAAAAAAAAAAAAAAAAAAAAATTCCCACTTTGTGTCACCATTTACAGTTAAAACTTCAAAATCCTCATTTCAGGGCTGGAGAGATGGCTTAGCGGTTAAGCGCTTGCCTGTGAAGCCTAACGACCCCGGTTCGAGGCTCGGTTCCCCAGGTCCCACGTTAGCCAGATGCACAAGGGGGCGCACGCGTCTGGAGTTCGTTTACAGAGGCTGGAAGCCCTGGCGCGCCCATTCTCTCTCTCTCCCTCTATCTGTCTTTCTCTCTGTGTCTATCGCTCTCAAATAAATAAATAAATAAAAATTAAAAAAAAATCCTCATTTCAATGGTGACTGTAGTGCAGATGGAGATGGAGGTGTCAAATGTTAGCCATCAGCTTTAATAGTTCTGATACAGGACTACTTCATGGAAGATATTTCATTATCTATGTCCCTGAAGCCAACTGGTTTCCTGGACACTGACCTATGTGTCTTATGAGTCATGATCCATATGATCCCTAGCTTATTGGTTGACTATAGGAGGACACGATGCTGTTTTGTGAACATGACTGCTAGAGTATCTTTAGAACTCAATCTTTTAAAAACAGATTTGCAGAGCATTTGAAAAGTATTTTTTTTGTTGTTGTTGTTGTGTGTGTGCTCTTCCACTGAACCATACCCACTTTCCTAAAAGAAATTGGGTGTGGGGAGGAATATATTCATTGTACATAGATAGGGTTAGGTTTAATAAAATCAGTTTATTTCAAATATATCCTGTATTTGAGATTATTAGAGGGTATAGTGATTTTACAAAAGGAACTTATACTATATCTCATTAATATCTGCCTACCTCAACCCACCCTGCCTTTGTTTCAGAACAGACATGGGTGACAGAATTTTCAGCTATCAAAGCACCAATGACTGGACACTTTTTCTATAACATCATACTCTGCATAGATCATAATACTATAGACCAAAAGTCCATGAAGTGATATGTCCTTTCCAAATAATCCTGAATACATTTTAGTCCAACTTTCTTCATTAAAAGAATTGAAAATACTATAAGTGAATATAGGAAAAGTTTTCTTGACCCTAAAGGAATGCCATTTATTTGTATGGACTAAAATTCCCAAGATTTGTTATACACCATTCAGTCTGAGAATGATCTGTTGTGCAGTCATTTGAAATGCCTGCTTAGGGAGCCTTGGGGGTACCCACAACAGCTGAACTGGAAGAATGCTCAGGAAGGGGAAAATAAAAACAATAGTGGTGCATTCCTGGCTGTATTATCAACTTCAGACTCTTTCATGTGAAAGATCAAATGTGCCTTTGTAAATGTTTTACTTTTCCGATTTCACCTCTGAGACTATGAGGGAGAATCTACTTTTGTAATTTGAAAAAGTAAACAAAATTTCCAACTTTCCAGATACAAAGCACTAAGCTAGTGTGAAACCACAGATGTCTTATAGGTGTCCTCATGAGAAGTCAGAGTTGCAAAATAGAAAAGTATATATATATATACACACATATATATATTCCATGAATCCAGTTTATACTGACAGAGCCACTACTTAAATAGCCACTCACCATTGGCTGTCTTTAAGAATTGGAACCTGCTGTTTCCATGATGGAAGAGCTCATTCATAATAGCAGCTCACCATATTAAAAATGAAAAATACCAGTCTAGTACATCAACCTAAATTAAGCTTTAGTAAATGTTCAGACATAGACAAATCATCTCTCTTGAGGCTGCAGAACGATTCTTTAATATCTGGTCAGAACTAAATTTGAGTTGCTTATCTTATTGCATATGCAAAATGAACTAGCACTCATTCCTTTAAGGAGCTCATGATATATTAGGTACTGTATTACAACTTGAAGATATATGGTTTACTATGGTTATTTAATAACTATATGACATTAAATTTTTGTGCATACTCAGAATATTTCTTACCATTGCCACTGGGATCACAGCTGTTTGCTTTGAGTTAGCCACTTTTGCATCCCTCCAACACCCTCTTAGACCTGTATTTCCACCAGCTAGTATCAAGAGTACTGAATATTTTGCCTGCCCTCTGTCATGTGTTTTTGACTCTTCCCACACTGGAATAGGATGGAACACTGCTACACAGAGTATGAAATAGAACATCTTCTTGGATGCTAAAGGGTTATAGTATGGCAGCTGTAAAGTGTAGGAGAATTTTTTTCCCTTTAGGGAAAACTAACCAGTAGAGAACAGAAGGGAGCCTGTATCATTACATCTCTACAGAGCATGCCTATAGACACTAACTAAAGGCTTACATACTTTGCAATTAAGCAGGAAGGGCAAATTCCATGTAATCTGCTTTGTTGGTGTTCCTGTGAAGTGCCATCACATATGAGCATGCATTGCTTTCTTCCCAAGGTTACCTCCTTTGCCTTCACTCATGTTGTCCTGAGCTTCACCTTTCCATGAAAGTACATTCAATCCCTTCCCAAGTCTCTAGTGAACCTGAGATTATCCATCTCTATGTTCACTATATTCTCAAAGGTATTTCTCAGCTAAATAACGGGGCGCAGTACTGTGAATACATGTTTATTATGCTTTGAGTCACCAAAGCAAGTTTACATGTATTTTAATTTTTCACATTTATATGCAATGAGGAAACAATGTCACTTCACTTAAACACTAAAATGTCATTGATCACATAGTGACTTACAGTTATGCTTTTTTAAGAAGGAAGAACATACGGTCCTATTTTCTTATTATTTAAATCTCATGATCACAGTAAATGTTACATGAACTCATCTCTGTCATGACTTAACTGTGAGATCTTAATTAAATTACTCAGATTATAAGTTTTCACCTCCCCCCATAATGTGTCACAGTAACATATACTTCATTATATTATAGAAAATTGTCCCATGCTTAAAACATTGAAAGTGTTCAATATTTGGTAGCAACTCATATTATCATTGTACCTTCCCAATTAAGCAAGAATACAATGTTAAGTTTCCTATCAAACTGTTGGAGGAACTGGGATATATTTGAATGATGAAGAGATATTTTGCTTACAAATAATAGAATTATAACTTGAGCTTAAACACAAAAAAAGAAACTGCTGACTCAAGGAGTCAACTGGATCTGGCTTTGTCAGAGTTTAAACATTTTGGTTAATACCTTCTTGTTCTCTACCTATCAGGCCCCCTTTCCTGTGTATTTTTGCCCCATTGTCCCTTTCTGAAAATGTTCTTCTGTGTTACCCCCTAGTATGTCCAGTCTTACCTCATCTTATCACAGTAATCCCAGTAAAGACAAGGGACTTTTTCCTAGCATCAATATATATCACAAATATGCTGATGGTCCTTGCTTGTTTCACATGCTCACCCCTTTGATTAAACATAGTTGTAGTGGGAACACCATACTAGAACTGGCCAGGTCTGATTACCTGTGCATGGTGGTGCTCAACAGGAAATAATCTATTATTTTAAAAAAAATGACTGAAGAAACATTCTAAATAGATTCAGCTATGTACTTACATGTCTATATGCATACCCCAAAATCACTGTGCATGGAGTATCAAACTTTATATAAAGGCCTATTGAACATAGATCAAGCAACTTTTTCTGTATCACTGGGTAGAACATATGTTACATTTTTGGGAACATGTAAGATCTCAGTTGCATATTTTTCAAGGAAGTGCTTTTAACTGCTGAGCCAAAACTTGCATATTTTCTTTGGTTTTGTTATTGTGGTTGTGGTGGTTTTTACAATTCAATAAAAATGTGAACGATATTCTTATCTCACTTGCTGTGCAAAATCAGTCCATAAGTCAGTTTTACTTATCCCTATGATAAAATACAACAGAAGGAAAATGAGCATGGATATTCATCACTAAATTGGTGGTATGTTGAAATCAAGTACAGATATTTAGACTTTCAGAACATTAATGTAAAGGTTTGAGATAGAATGGGGAGTTAAAAAAAGCTATTCTATCCAATAGTCAACAAATATTTTTAATTATATGCTTTTGTAATTCCAAAATTAACAACATACCCATAAATTGAATGTTGTGTTTTAAAGAACCAGTGTTACCTATATTTTATGTATGCTTGTAGTTACAAGTACATAAGAATATAATATTCTAAAAGTTTCAAGAAGGCAATAGAACAAAGTAACAAAGGGAGAACATTGATAGGAATTTCTACCCTCCTTCCCCAATAAAGTATTCTGAATAACAGATAATGGGAATAGAGGCTGATTTAAACATTTTCTGCACTGATAAATTCACTTCAAATCTGTTTTAATGTTAGGCTTCTTTATGAATATTAATATTCTTCAACATAAGTAACTAAAGAAAAGAATATTCAGCATTCCCCTCCCCACTCCTCCCACCCATCCTGTCACTGCCCCTTTACCCTTTTAATGCCATTTTCTAACAGTGAGCTAGAACATTGACAAGTCTTAGATCATTGCTCAACATTAAGAAATGTAGCAAAACCAGTCACAGTAAGAGAATACAGATAACTAATTACTAGTTCTGAAGATTTACCTCTAAACATTAGGCATACTCAGTGTATAAACAGCCATGTTGGTACCATCCTTAGCCTTTTCCCTGACCTCCCTCCTTTGAAGGGACCCTCCTTGTTGGGGATTGTGAGCCATGCATTGAGGGGGTAGCCATAAGTTATGGGGAAGAGGCAATGTCTCTGTGCAGAATTCCCCAACTTGTGGTTCTAACAATCTTTCTGGCCCCTCTTCCATGAATTTCGCTGAGCCATGTTGGGTTCATTTTAAGTATACTTCAGTGATGAGATTTTGGGAGCCTCTGTGTCTCTGGATATCTGGTTTGGTAGGAGTTGAGTGTTCTCTGTGTCTATCTCCTTCACCCTTGTGCTGGTACCAGGATCACCAAGAAAGCAGCACTCTTGCTCATTTCCCCAGTTACTCTATGGTTTCAGCTGGGGCCCTGGTGAGGTGCAATAGGCTGAATTTCTCCTTAGGTTCTGCGTCCATCTGCAAAGAAAAACAGATTCTCTAATGGAGAGTGAAGTCAGCACTGGATAAAAAAAAATAATCATTATTATTTTAGAGGGAATTTAATAGGTGTAGGCCCTCTTGTAGCCCATGACTGGTCAGAGCTTGATAGTGGAGAGCACATTTGATGTTTGGATATGCTCTGACTTGTTTCCCAGTTCCAGCTGTGGGTTCCATTCCACTGAGCAGATCTGTTAGCAGAATCAAGAGCAGTTAGTTACCCACCATGGCTGTGTGCCACTATTGCACTTGGGTGAGCATTGCATCATGTTGTTGTCTGCTGAATAGCTTAGACCAGGAGTTGCTTCGGCAGATGTTGGTCATTTTCCCCCAGTTGCTCATGTAGTACCTTCTGGCACTAGATGAGCTAACTGTCTGGGACTGACTCTCTTCCAGATTCCAGCCAGGTGTCTCCATGTTCTGTACCAACAACATATGATGTCTTCAGCAGTAGGGTCTTACTACTAACCTTTAGTGGATAATCAAGTTCTCTGACAGAAGATCAGGGACTTTTGTGGGGAAAATATTTTTAGTTTTACTAATAACTAAGTACAATTTTTCATTTCCTTTAGTTTTAAACTCAATCACCAAACCACAGTAGTATGAAAAGCACCTGTGACTTTGACACAGAGAAAAATTAAGAAAATTAAGAAAAATTAAAATTATGTTTTACATGTTACATCATGTGCATTACATTGAAGATGTTGACAATCTCTCTCTCAAATTGTTATTTCTTCTCATTACTCAGATGTCTCCTTAGTTTGTTGGTGTTTTTTTTTTTTTGACACAGGGTCTCTATAGAACAGGCTAGCCTCAAACTTATGGCAGTTCTACCTCAGGCTGCCACATGCTAGAATTTTGTGATCATCATGCCCAGGTCAATAATTATTAAAGTGATCACTAGATCTAGTTGCATAATATATTAATAAAAATACATATAATGCCACTAACTTTGCATTTTGATATTCTGATATTTTGACATTTCTACTTCCACATAATGGGCTTCCTATGCATTTTATTTTGTGTGCTGGGAATCTTATGAAAGTTATCACAGCACAAATTTTTGTTTTGTTTTGTTTTTTGAAGTAGAGTTTTCTGTAGCCCAGATTGACCTGTAATTCGTCTCCAGCTGGCCTCAAACTCACAGAGGTCCCCCAACCTCAGCATCCAGAGTGCTGGGATTAAAGGCATGCACCACCACACCCAGCCCACAAAAGGTTTTGAAACTGTTGCTTTAGATAAACTTGACTATTTTGTTTTGCTTGAAATATTTTTTTCTTAGGTTTGTAATTTCTATCTCACTGAGCAGTCTCCTTGACTATTTTCTCCCCTTTGATTTCCACAATGAAGTGTTTGGTTGTCCTTATCTTCTCCATCTGTACTGTAGCTAGGTGTTCATATCCCATCCACAACCTTAAGTTCATTGATGAACTGATAACACCAGAGGTCCATTTGTACTCTCTTTTATCTACCATGACATCTCCTCCTGAATATCTACTTGCTATCTCATTCTTAAGATGGTCAATAGAAACTTCTCACTACCTTACTACCAAAATCTATGGTTTCCATGTTTTCTCCATCTTAGGAAATGATGCCATCTTGTAACCAATTGCTACAACAAACCATAGCTTTAATTTCTATTTTCCTCTTGTGTTCTATGTTCAATCACCAGCAAGTTTTGTCCATTTTCAAGGCATATTCTAAACCTATGTCTCTTCCTCATGTTATCTAGCACCCTATTTTTCTGTCACCTAAAATAAAGTGGTCTCCTATCTCAACCTCTCATCTCCACTTTTGTACTAAAATAATTTTGCTTATGAGAATAAATTTATCTTTGAAAATGTGAAATATTTCAGAAATACAAAAATAGGTTAGTAACACATTTGTACTACTCAGTAATATATTTTTCATAGCAATGAATTAGATCCTTGTTGTTTTTCTACTTAAAACCATTTGTTGGGGCTAGAAATATGGCTCAGCAGTTAAGGTATTTGCCTGCCAAACCTAAAGACCTGGGTTAAATTCCCCAGTATACACTAAAAAGTACATGCACAAGGTGGCACATGTGTCTGGAGTTCATTTGCAATGCCTAGAGGCCATCGTGTGCCCATTCTCTCTCCTAACCCCTCTTCTCTCTCTCACACACACACATATACACACAAATCAATAACAATTAAAAGAAAAACATTTGTTCCTATCTATTGTGTTTAGAAGAAATTGCCAAACCTTTATCATGATATGCAGGGCTTACATGATCTGATCTCCACCATAGCTATAACTATGTCTCTCACTTCTCTCCAACTTACTTATGACAATCAGTCAAATGACCTCAAACCTACCAAGCTCACTCCTGCCTTACAAGCTGTGAAATAACTATTCTGTCTTCCTCTGATTGTCCTTCACCTAACTTTTTCATGGCTAGATCTTTAATGTTTTAATATGAAATCAAATTAGAAAGCATTTTCTATTTACCCAACCTAATAAATTCCCTCACTAATCCTTCTTCATAATGTTATTCTATTTTTCTTCATCATAATATTTCAAAAGGAATTATTTAATTTTCTTGTTTACTTTAGTAAATAGCCTACTATGTATGTGCTTTGTAAGTTCCATGAGACATGGAATATTTAACATTCACATCTTGCAGATACTCAATAAACCTTGGAAGAGGGAAGAAGGGAAAATATGAGGGAAGAAAAAAAGAAAGACAAAAGAAGAGGAATGAGAAGGAAAGAAAGAAATTGAACAGTTAGTATTTTTACTTAGAAGTCAGTCACAAAACGATTCCAATTTGCACCTCAAGAGATTTCCAGAAGGTAAATTCCATAGCATCCAGTAAATTTATTTAAAAAAATGATATGCTTAGATCTTAATGAGCAGGGAATTGTGAAAGATGATGAAGGCTGAACTATCACAGCTCGAGAGACCTATCTGCAGTGTACCTCCCACTCATCTTCTACTCCTCTGGTTCCTATACCATTGCCAAGGTAACCATAGGGAGCTCTGTGTGCTCAGTCAACCAGAGAAAACTAGACAATCTTTCTGCCCAGATGAGCTCCTTGTCTTCTGGAGAGAAAAAGTGGGGGGTCATTGATGAGAAAATATTTAACTAGACACAGAGCACAGAAATAATTCCTACAGGTGAGAATTCTAAAGCCAATCTCATATTTTCTAAATGTTAGTAGTGATAGAACATAAAGTCACCAGAATGCAAAGCTTCATGATGTGCAATCTGGGAATTCCTTTTACAATTCTTTCCACACAAGGAGAAAAAAACAGGAGAATTCCTAAGTGCTCAACTTGAGACACTTCCTTTATGAGATGGTAACCTTGGCCATGCACACTGATCAAAAAAGCATCTTTTGAATGTCAGTATGTATCAGTTGCTACAATATATCCTAGAGTTGAGATGCAGGTTCTACTTATTAATGGCAATGTGACTTAACAAGATTAGCTCCTTTAATTTGAAATTTCTAGCTATAAAAGTGAATAATGGGGCTAGAGAGATGGCTTAGAAGTTCAGCACTTGCCTGTGAAGCCTAGGGACCCCAGTTGGAGGCTCAATTCCCCAGGATCCACATAAGCCAGATGCACAAGGTGACATATGTATCTGGAGTTCGTTTGCAGGGGCTGGAGGCCCTGGCACACCCGTTCTCTCTCTCTCTCTCTCTCTCTCTCTCTCTCTCTCTCTCTCTCTCTCTCTCTCTCTCTCTCTCTCTGCTTCTTCCTCTATCTGTCTGTCTGTCACTCTAAAATAAATATATATAAATAAACAAAAATTTAAAAAATAAAATAAAAAAGTGAACAATGATATTACCAACTTCATGAGATTTTTGTACAGATAAAATGAAAATGGCTGTGAAAAGGTTGCAATGCTCTTCAACATCTGCTTTATTATTGTTTCCTTTTTTTCCAAATTTCTACATCTCCATCAAAAAGGTACCTAATTCTTTTATGACCTCAATTACAGATTTTCTCTTACCACAGTTTAGCTCATTAGCATCCTTTATTCCAATTTTTCTCAGATTCTTGGTACCCTACAAAGAAACCATTGTCTATATCCTATCTTAAATACTCTCCTTTTGTGACGTACTAGATGAGAAGGGACAAACAGGGGAACTTAAAAATACAAAACTTGGGCTGGTTAAGCTCTTGCCTGTGAAGCCTAAGGACCACAGTTAGAGCCTCGATTCCCCAGGACCCACGTTAGCCAGATGCACAAGGGGGCACACGCGTCTGGAGTTCATTGGCAGTGGCTGGAGGCCCTGGCACGCCCATTCTTTCTCTCTCTCTCTGTATCTGCCTTTTTCTCTGTCTGTCGCTGTCAAATAAATAAAAATAAACAAAAAGTTTAAAAATACAAAACTTTTTTTTAGATAAGAGTATAATTAAATCCATCCACTGAAACACCTGTCATATCCAGAAGTTCCATAAGCCAGAAAGAAGAAAAAAATGGAATCGAAAGATACTTAATGGCAAATGTCTAATACCAAAATACAGAACAAATCTCTACTAGAGAGGGCATTACTCTCTGGTGCTGCATAGACTTTATTTGGCACACAGAACTTCATTTGCTTTTAACAGGTATTCAGATAGTCACTGTATTTCTACAATGTGCCAGCCACTGTGCAAAGCTTTGGCATACAAGCCCTCAAACCAACTCAGGTACCTTCTCTCATTGACTTTGTTCATTCTATAGTACATTACTTTTCTATGCTATGCCACAACTAACCACAAATTTAGCAGCTTAAAACAAAATTCATTTATTATCACAGTTTCTGCAGGTAAAGAATCCAGACCAAGTTAATCATGTCTTTTGCTTAGGTTATCAAAAGCATATAAATGAAGGGATTTTTTGTTTGTTTATTTTTATTTGTTTATTTGAGAGTGACAGACAGGCAGAGAGAGAGAGAGAGAGAATGGGTGCATCAGGGCCTCCAGTCACTGCAAGCGAACTCCAGACACATGTGCCCCTGTGCATCTGGCTTACATGGGTACTGAGGAATCGAGCCTCGAACCAAGATCCTTAGGCTTCACAGGCAAGCACTTAACCGCTGAGTCATCTGTTCAGCCCCATAAACGAAGTTTTAGCCAATACTTGATCCTCATTTGGAGTTTCATATGAAGTATCAAATTTCAAGTCAACTAGAGTCATGGACAGAATTCCTCTTCTTACAAATATGGGAATCAGGGCAACAGGCTTCAAAGCTACCAAAGAGAGTCTATATAGTGAGCATGGTGACAAGACATTGGACATAATATAACCCAACAAAAGTATGATATTTCATCATATTGATCTCATTCTATTCATTAGAGCAAGTCCCAGATCCTAAGATCCAGGAAATGAAATTATACAAGAATATAAACATCTAAAGGTAGGTATTATGGGATCCATCTAAAAGTCTGATTGCCAAAGGTATGCATAAAGACAAGAGGAACTTACAAAAAGCACAGTAATTTCTAGACTTCCATACATGATTAGGTATATATATATATGGAATGCTACATACATTACTGGGTGTATGGGTGCTAATGGCATTTCATGACTTCTTGGAGAAAAAAAAATCATGATGAGATAAAGAGGATGTGTACCAATTAGTCAGGTGTAGTCTGCAAGATATACTGCAAGTTCAAGGCAGAGTCTGCTAGAGTAAAAAATAGGACAAAAATAATGTAAATGTCTAGACCACAATTCATTCTTTGGGTTTTATAAATTGCTGGCATCTTAGCAAAAGAAAATTCTGTCAGGCCCAGGATCACACTCAATAAGTTTACACACTTCGTTAAATATTTAAAGGGAAAATATTTAAATTATGGTTCTCCTAGGGAAAATAAAAATTCAATGCAGCCTAAAAGGAAAAAAAAAAGACTTTTATTTGATGAGCCTCTGGTATTATTTCAAATAGAGATATCCTAAGATTTTTGGTACATCCTGAGTACTGAATGATGCCAACTCAGATATGAATTCTTTGTCAGTCTCTGTAGTAATTATCTTCTGAAAAGAAAGGTCTCATGGGTGAGAGAGCACCAGCTGTTCAACGTTTACCACTACATGCCAACAGAACATCCAATTGCCCAAATAAAATAGGTATCCAAACCAGGTGGAATTGTTTATTCTAATTTGCTCTTTCAAATTGGAATGTGGCCAGGTACTTATGGGAAAAATGTTTGCAGAACACTAAAGATTATTGATTATAAGAAAACATCTGAGGGTGAAGGGATTGCTTAGTGATTAAGGCACTTCCCTGTGAAGTTAAAGGACCCAGGTTTGATTCCTCAGAATCCACATAAGCCAGATGAATATGGTTGCACATGCATATTTGTAGTGGCTGAAGGTCCTGATGTGCCCATTCTCTCTATCTGCCTCTTTCTCTTCCTCTCTCTCTCACTCTCAAATAAATAAAATAATTTTAAAAAAAAACATTGTTTGATACATACACTGAAACTTATTTCAAGAAGACCACTACAACATGAAGACTATAGTTCATAACAGTGTATGATATTTGGGATTTTTGCTAAATGAGTAAAGTATATCTACTGCCATACAAGGGAGGAGAGGTGGTATGGGAGGGGAGGGTGAGGGTGTAGGTGGGGGACACAAAACTGGACCCAAATTGCAATGGTACCATAAAATTCTACATCCTAAAAGACAGACTAAATGGTTGAACCTTCTTCAGAAACTTAGAGGGAACACCTGAATCACAGGGCCCTGGAGAGTATATAATGAAACTAACCTTAATCGTTTCCTCTCTCTCCCTCTCTCTCTCTCTCTTCACTCTCTTTTATATTACCTATCTTTTTCTCTTTTCTTTTCCATGGTGCTGGCCTGTAACTCCCAGTACCAGCATGTACTTAACATCTACAATGAGCTGTTGATCAGAGAGACCTACAAGGTTTCCCAATAGAAGACAGATTTCTGTCAGAGTACTTGATGACCCACCAAAGGTTAGTGGTAAGACCCTACTGCTGAAGACACCAAATTCTGTTGGTAAAGAAAATAGAGTGACATGGCTGGAATCTGGAAGAGAGTCAGTCCCAGACAGTTAGCTCATCTAGTGCCAGAAGGTGCTACATGAGCAACTGGGGTAAAATGACCAACATCTGTCCAAGCAACTCATGGTCTAACCTACTTATCAGCAAATAGCCTGACGTGGTTCTCACCCAAGTACAATAGTGGCACACAGCCATGGTGGGTAACCAACTGCTCTTGATTTAGCTAACTGATCTGCTCAGTGGAACCGAACCCACAGGTGGAGCTGGGAAACAAGTAAGAACCATATCCAGAAAATGAGCCCACTCTCCACTATCAAGCTCCAACCAATCATGGGCTACAAGAGGGCCTACACCTATTAAATTCTCTCTAAAATAATAATGGCTATCCCATTTATCTGGTGCTGAGTCCACTCTCCATTGGAGAATTTCTTTCTCCTTTTCAGATAGTTGCAGATCCTGAGGCAAGAATCAGTCCATTGCAAGGGCCCCTGCTGAAACCAAGAGTAATTGGGAAAATGAGCAAGAGTGCTGCTTTCTTGGTGAACCTGGTGCCCACACAAGGGTGAAGGAGATAGACACAGAGAACATTCAACTCCTACCAAACCAGCTATGCAGAGACACAGAGGCTCCCAAGACCTCATCACTGAAGTAGACCCAAAACAAACCCAACATGGCTTAGGGAAAATCACAGAAAAGGGGGTGGAGTGTTAGAGCCACAAGTTGAGTCATTATGCACAAAGACATTGCCTCTTACCTATAACTCATGGATAGCCCCACAATGCATGACCCATAATCCCCAATGAGGAGGGTCCCTGTGGAGGGGGGAGGACAGGGAGATGGCTAACTTGGTACCAACATGACTATATACACACTGTGTACATGACTAATAAAAAATAAAATGTTTTTTTTAAAGAGAGGAGAGGTGACTAAGTGAGATGATGGGTAGGTGATTTTATTCCCTCTAGCAACTATTTTACTATCTATATTTATATTTATCTATATTTATATTTATCTATATTATGCTTATGTAAGAGATACTATCGATCTTTCCTAGGCAATTTTCTTAGCACAGTTCTCCCACATTTTCAGGATAATGTCAAAGTATGACTTCAAGTAGCAATCAGAATTACATGCTTTCATGCTTCCTTCAAGGTGGCTTCCTTCAAGCATTCAACCAAAACTCTGACCACTGATCATTCCCCTATAGTCAGGAGAGTACCACTTGCTAATTGAGTCCAGGCTATAATTTTTCAAATGAACTTGGTTGTATTACCCCACCTGTGTCATACTGGTTGTAGCAATTGCCTTCTTATTGCTAGGACAAGACACTTGAACAGAAGCAGTTTATGTATGGAAAGGATTTATTATAGTTTATAGTTTTGTGTAGGGAAGTTTCATCACGGTGGGGAAAGCATGGCAGGAGCAAACAGCCATGCTTATTGCACCTTAATATCTGTAAAGAAAGTGATCTAAGTACAGTAGGTGGAACTGGGCTATAAAAGACCAAGTCCTGCCTCCAGTGACACACCTTCCTTAGCAAGGCTCTACCTACCAAAGTCTTTACCAGCTGGGGATTAAATGTGAGACTCTGAAGGACATTCTACATTCAAACCACCATATTTATATGTGGTCCCTGATTCCTTTAGGCAATGAATAAGTCTTACAGATTACCCAGCAACTGCATTTCAATATGGTTGTCTGCTTTTGGGGTCATTTTAGAGGTGGCTTTAACAAAATAAGGATACCTTAAGGTATACTCAGGTACATAGGGAATGTTAAAGACTCATCATTTGGGGTTTTATAATGTACCTGCCAAACCAGGTATCCCAAATTAAAACTGTATGTCAGTGAAACCCATAACTCCAGCTTCTCAGCCACACAAATCTAAATCCCATAGTTTCTGAAAATTACTCACCTTCTTTAGTAAGTCCTAGGCAGTGAGGGATGACCCTATCTACCCAAAATTCTATACCAAAACTGCATATGGAATAATCTTAGAATGTTATTTAATCATACCACTTTGAGATTCCTTTTCACAATATTCTTCTTGCCCCTAAAATTTTCCAGGCCTTCACATCTCTCAAGATTTCATGATACTTTTAGGAGCCAACCAAGTTATACATAATGCATTTTTATGTTCCTAAATTAACAAAGTGACTTTAGATCTGTGAAGGGTGTTAAAAATTATATAAGCTATGTAAGTATTTTTATTTGTTCAAGCATTTCCAGTTTTCCTAAGGGCTTAAACGTTTCATAGAACTTCATATTCCTAAACAAACCTAGCATGTTATGTATAGAAAAAGTTACTTTAAAACATCTATTTTTCCTGACTAGCCTCACAGACATATTTACTTCTTAAATTCCAGAGAGCTGAACAAGATACTATATTCTTTCTTAGTTCTAAAAATCATTCAGTGAGGTCACAATGAACCAAAGATTTTAGTTCAAGTAGTTTCCTATAGACATGATCCCAGGAAACACCAGAAGGGAATATGAGATGGGAATAGCAGCCAGTTCAAGGTATGTCTCCAGTGAGCAGGCGTCTATCATACACTCTTATTGAATTCTGCTGGAGCTTTCTGAGATTATATATAGATCCTTAATGTTATCCTATCTGATGGCCAAGGGACTGGGAAATGTATTCTTCAAATCCCTTCCATCATTGTTCAGGAGACTGCTCACAAAAGGCCATTAACTAATAAGAACAGAATTACACTTGATCTTATCATGTTCTCTCTCATATGTGGATCCTAGCTACAAATGATTGGACTTCTGTGTGAGTAGGAAGAAAACTTAGTAGGGGAGACCAGTAAGCTAGAAAGGAGATATAAAGGGGATAGAAATGGGGAGGGGGACTTAATAGGATGCTATTTTACATATGTAAGTAGAGGCACAGATTAATGGGGGTGAAAATGTCTAAGTGAGGTCAGGGAAAGAGATTGAGTAAAGGTAAGGTGGAGGGAGGGCTAATCAAAATCTAAGAGGATATAAATAAATCATATGGAAACCTACTTTTTTGGACAATGGGACACTCAGAGGCCATTGATTGCTACTAAAAAATTTTCAGTGCCAGGCATGGGATACCTTCCAGTGAGTTGTTGGCCAGCGAGGTTCCTGATGCCCCAAAACATTACAGGCCATTGCAGATGCCCTTGGTATCCCACCAGGAATAGATGGTAGGACCCTGTTGCTGAAGACTCCATGTACATGGGCTGCAAGGCCATTGAGAAGTCCAGCTGGAGCTGAGCTGAAAACCTCCTCCATGTAGACCAGCTGACAGAAAGATGGAAAAAGCCATGCTGCATGCAGTTCAGTGGGAGAGAGAGAAATCACCAGTGAAGATACTCAACAGTGGACACTGTAAGCCTTATATTTGGCCAGCTAGGCCAAATGAGTCAACAGATGCAATTGAGGCACACCTATTATGGGGAAAACCAGCTTCCCTCTAATTTGAGAGGAGGCCCGCTCCATGGGAGGGAATGCACACCTGATACTGAAAACCTACAACAGGGGTACTAATGAGTCCTAGGGGTGTAACATCTGCTGCTGTCTGGCTAAATTTATATATTATGCTCAACAAACTGCCCAGTAAATACTTCTCTTTTTATTTATTTATTTTTAATTTTTGTTTATTATTTTTATTTATTTATTTGAGAGTGACAGACAGAGAGAGAAAGAGGCAGAGAGAGAGAGAGAGAGAGAGAGAGAGAGAGAGAGAGGGAGGGAGAGAATGGGCACGCCAGGGCCTCCAGCCACTATAGACAAACTCCAGATGCGTGCACCCCCTTGTGCTACGGGCTAACGTGGATCCCGGGGAATTGTGCCTTGAACCGGGGTCCTTAGGCTTCACAGGCAAGCACTTAACCACTAAGCCATCTCTCCAGCCCAGTACTTCTCTTAATGTTCATACCCATATATTAATGGTACTCTCACTTTTGGTAAGAGAAACTTCTCATTTCAGATGGCAATGACCTTGGGATGACTCAGAAGGTAACATGGTGCTGAGAAGTGACAGAGGAGTGCTCAACACTGAAATAGCTCAATCACGCCTTCCATGGCTCAGGGTCCTTACCATGTGCTCCTCCAGACACAAAATGGCCTGGATCTCCAAGGCCTCACAGTGCCTGAACTACTTGCACAAGACCATCATAATATGAGGAAAAGATGATGACATCAAAATAAAAGAGAGACTAATTGAGATGGGGAGGGGATATTATGGAGAGTGGTGTTTAAAAGGGAAAGTAGGGGGAGGGAGGGAATTACCATAGGATATTGTTTACAATTATGGAAGTTGTCAATAAAAATAATAATAATATTTTTTAAAAGGGCCAGTAACTGCTGAATATCTCTTCCCTGCTCATGCAAAGGTAAAGAAAAAGCCTACAACGACAAGTGCCCCAGACTTATATGACTAGGGGCTTGGGAAATAGCCCAGCACTTGCAAGGAAAACCAGACATGGTCATGCAGGACTTTCACCTTGCATACATGTACACATGTGTACAAACACACACAAATACACACACACACTAGGATGGCATATATGTCATACAATGGCCCAATGATCAAAGTGTAGACAGCCAGGACCCCACTATATTTCCAAAAATTTTTGGTCATAATTATCATTGGTTGATTTTGGTTGTTACCTTAAAACAATATTGCTGTCAATTGAATTCTAGTTCCTTGAGGTTTACTGAAGCCATTTCATTTACATAGGAAGACATTATGGCAAAGTAAAATTAACCCTGAATTTTGAGTGAATAGAGTAGGATTTTGGCCCAGACTTTGTGGCCTTATATACAATGGTTTATGCCTCCATACCTGAGTTTCTTTTCTTCAGTGTAAGTAGAACTCTTTAAGCTAATGATAACATTTGAGTCATTTTGGATATTAATTCACATATCACTCATGATGCTTAACAAGATGAAGGCTATTATTATGTATAGTTTACAGAAAAGATAATTAAGAATAACTTCAAAGATTTCACAGAGATAGTATGTGGTAGATCCTAGAAAAGACCCCAAGTAGTCCTACTCCAATTTTAAACCATAAATCACCACTACGCTTCATCTTAACACATATTACAGCTTGTGTATAATGGTATCTGCCAAAGGCCCATATGCTTAAAAGCTGTCTCCCCAGAGGGGCACTGTTGGGATGTGGTAAGACCTTTAAGAACTGGGGCCTAGTGGGAATTCCTTAGGACATTGAAAGCATGTCTTCCAAGGGGAATGTTGGACTCCAATCTTCTCATGCCTCTCTTTTCTACTTCCAAGTTCAAGGTGTAAGCAGTTTTCTCCACCATTATGTGCTGCCCTTGCCAGAGGCTCAAAGCAATTGGGCCATTAGTCCTTATACTGGAAGCACCAGAAGCATAAACCAAAACGGACCTTTTTTCTTTTTAATATGATTACACAAATTATTGCATGACCATAACATTGCTAGCTAATATGCACAGCAATCTCCAGGTTCCCTTTATTACTAGTGATCAGTAACCTTTGACGCCTGATAAAACCAAGCAGAAGAATATTACATTTAACTGTTGTGTGTTTTCACTTCTGTTGTTTGGCACAGCCTTATTTATGCCATTCTCTATGGAATAATTTAAAATATGTGTTTATAGAAGCTAGGAATATGCTATAACATCATATACCTAGTAGGTCTTAATCCATCCCTTCTGGAAAGGGCAATCCATGTCTACACCAGAAACAGAAGCAATTTAAATCTTTTTCTTAAGAAAATAAATAGTTATATCTTTCCAGTACTCTTTCAAATATTTTACCAACCATGACTTAGACCATCAAAAACTATTCTTCTACCAGCTGTATTATGTGAATATATACTTTCCAAATTTAATGTACATTTGTTCAAGTAGGATGTTATGAACTAGTCATCATCAGTATCAGGCTAGAATTTTCCATTTCTACTGAAGAGTGGCATTTATCAGCTCCAGGTAATCATTAGAAGCTAATTTTATCTTCTGAACTGTGGTCCAAAAATAACTCAGACTATCACTTTCAGGTGCCTGAAAGTTTCATTTAAAGGCATATCATCATTAAATTTACTTAAACTATCTAAAAAATGTGATGATTTCATGTAACATGCAATCCATTATATAGGAAATGAGACCCAAGGATAGAGATACCTTTTTTGATGGCTGTGCTCTTTAAGATCCTTCAAATATAGCAGGTGAGAGGTGCACAAGCCCATAATACAAGACAGTGAATGAGGTACACAAAACAAGCTGTGAGTATAAAGTGATTATGAAATTGGCCAGTCTCAAGAATTTTAATGGTGTCTAAGTTTTTATTGCAGTTATCAATGCATTGATTTATTCATACATCTATTAGGCAATAACTGATGCCCTATAATGTGACAAGATTTCTCTGTGAAGAAAATTATTCCTTGCAATAAATGAGACAAATCTGGATTCTGCCTTCATGAAGCTTACAGTTTATTTAGGCAACTGACAAATACATTAATAATTGTTCTGTTTTTTCTAGAAGCCAATTATGATCCCTCAGACATATCTGGATTATCTCTACTTTATGATCTTGATTTCTCCCAAGTTCAAAAATCATTAAATTGATGTTGTCCTTTTTGCTTTGAAATTCCATAGGCACCACAAAAACAGAGTAGGGAACAAAGCTAGGAAGAGTGTGGAATGAGTTTGGAATTTTCCACCCATTGAAGGAGGGGCTCAAAGAGAGAAGTTTGATGCGCAGTCATGCCAATAAACACCAGTAGACATTACTGAAACTGCCTTACCTGGCTTTTCTGAGTTTACATCCTCTTTTGAATTTTTGAAGACAAATTTGTAATCAAGCATATTTTCCCTTATGTAATAGATAATATAAGGAAATGTCTCTAGGAGGGAAGGAGGTGAGAAGGGGATAATGGAACCAATGATGCTATAAGATACAAGTGACAGCCCTTTTAAGTAGTAACAGTGAGATGAAGTGGAATGTGCCTTTACATCTTTAAAACTTCTGGACATCCTGCTCACCCATTTAAGGAAGAATTTGAATTCATTTGGCTCTTTGCTAACTTTACACTTAGACTTCTCACTGTATGATCAAGTAAGGATGTGTCTATGGTAGTGATAACATATGACTCAAGCAAACCCCTTGGTACACACTTTGGTCTCTTATCAAATGACCTACCTGACCTTGACAGCCTTCTCTATTTCAATACAATTTGCAGAATGCAGTTTATGTGTGACTAGTCCTAATGCCTTTTATCCCCACAGGTTCTCAATCCGGCAATCTTGGAATGATCCAGACCTGGCAATTCGCACATTTCTCTTATCTCTAAAACAACCTTTCATGTTCCCTTTGAAGCTACTTGAAAATATTCTCACCTTACCCCCAATGGAACTGAAATTCTCTGACCTCTTTTTAAAGTCAACTCTTACAATATTTTCTTCTAAAACCTTAATACCTCTTTAAACACAGAATTCTACTTATCATAGCCACCCAAAAGTCCCACTCAACTCAACTGCCATTAATTATTTCTTAGGAATCAAGTTTTTATGGGGGGGTAGGGGGCTGGAGGGATAGTTCAGTCAATTACATGCTTGCCACACAAGCAGGAGGATCTGAGTTTGGTCCTCTGGCCTCACATAACAATGGCAGGTGTGGTAGGGAATGCCTGTATAATCCCAGTGTTAAGAGGTTGAAGACAGGATAATCCTCGAGGCTTGCTGTACAGCTAGTCTAGTCTAATTGGTGAGCATTAGGCCAATGAGAGACCTTGTCTCACAAAAGAGGAGTCAACATAACTGAAAATGACATCACAGCTTGTCCTCTGGCCTCTGAATGTATGTACACTTTACACACACGCGCGCACACACACACACACACACACACACACACACACACACTCACGTGCATATCAGCACACATGTGCATATGCATACAAACCATATGTACATGCAAAAAATATAAAACTCCATTTTTTCAAACAGCTTCAGGATGTATTAGCTTCCCATAGTTCGAAAAAAACAAACATAGCTAAATAAGAACTGAAGTTTACCTCTCCTTTTCCTATCTCCCTAGTTAATCACTACCCTATAGTGTTGTTTGGAAAATACCTTGAAAATAGCATGAATGTAGGGATTGAGTAAGCTTGGATTCTAATATCATCTCCATCACTTACATGCTTACTAGAAAAATCAGTTATTATTCTGGGCATGGCAGCACATGCCTTTAATCCCAGCACGTGGAAGACAGAGGTAAGAGAATCATCATGAGTTTGAGAACAGTCTGAGACTAAATAGTGAATTCCAGGTCAGCTAGGCCAAGATCCTACCTCAAAAAAGAAAAAAAATATATATATTATTATTATTATTTCCTGAAATTGTGTCCTTGTGCAGAGAATAAGTGCTTCTATATAAGATTGCTGTAAAATTTAAGTGAGATGACTTATAGAAAACATATGTAAATGAAATGTACTTAATATATGATAGCTCCCTTCACTTATCCTTAAATTACTGAATGACTCAATGAGTTACATTAAAAATTAAAGTAAGTGATTCAACATTTCACTGAGAGGCCAAATTACAAACCTAACCATACAAAAATATATATATATTAATGCCTAATGTCACTCGTCTCCTAAAATATCTTTCTTCACTGATCAAGTCAAGTACAAAAAGGCTGGACTTAAGACAATTCTTACTGTGTATTTAGTAAGTATTCATTACATTCTGAACAATGTGCTCATAAGGAAAGCCATACTGATACAGAACAAGCCCTCATCTCAAGAGTAGTTAGTAGTCTACGTGAACCAAACTGCATTCAGGCAGTTAAGTGGCTATCATGCCTTATACATGGGAATTCACAAATCTAGATTTCAGAGTGATCTGATTTGCATATTGAAGCCATATTTCAGAAGGATGAATCCCAGAAATCTGTATTTGTGACACACTCAAAGGGAATTCTGAATTCATTCAGATTTGAGAATCATACTTCTTTATAGAATACCCCATTGACTGTACAGATTATTTTATAAGTCAAGTCACACCATAACTACATTGAAAGATCCAGGGAGAAGTGCTTGTCTAAACATTAATAAATATATTCATTTCTCAACATCACTATTTTCTGAGATTGTACTATATAAAAATTTATTTTTTTAATTTTGATTCATTAATTTTTTGCAGGTGTGTGGATGTGCATATGTATATATATATATATATATATATATATATATATATATATATATATATATATATATATATTCATATTGTGGGAACACACATGCATGTGCATGTGTGGAATCCTGAGGTCAATGTTACACATCTTCCTCATTTACTTTTCCCTTTATTTTTAAAATCAGAGTGTCTCCCCAAACCTAGAAGTCTTCAATTCAACTAGTTTACCTAGCCAGAAAGCCTTAGGGAATCCTCCTGGCTTTGCCTCCCTAGTGCTGAGATTATAGTCACACATTATTGTGCTTTGCATTTTCATGAATGCTGGACACTCAAACATGGAGTCTCCTGTTTGTATAGCAAGTACTTTACCTGCTCCACAGTCCTTGTTATATCTATTTTAATTTATTTATTTTATTTTTGTTTTATTTTTAGGTAGGGTGTTTCTCTAGCCCACACATTACTATGCTTTGCATTTTCATTAATGCTGGACACTCAAACATGGAGTCTCCTGTTTGTATAGCAAGAACTTTACCTGCTCCACAGTCCTTGTTATATCTATTTTTATATTTTTTTTGTTTTATTTTTAGGTAGAGTGTTTCTCTAGCCCACACATTACTGTGCTTTGCATTTTCATGAATGTTGGATACTCAAACATGGAGTCTCCTGTTTGTATAGCAAGTACTTTACCTGCTCCACAGTCCTTGTTATATCTATTTTTATTTATTTATTTTATTTTTGTTTTATTTTTAGGTAGGGTGTTTCTCTAGCCCAGGCTGAGCTGGAATTCAGTATGTAATTACAGGGTGCCTGTAGCAGACAGCTTCATGTTCACTGAGATGAACTTCCAGACCAGGTACAGTTATGGAGGAAGGGATATTTACTGAAGCCTTCAGATTCAGCAGAAGTTCCATAAATGGCAGAAGAAGCTGGCCTGCCTTCACAAGACAAAGCAGAGAGAGAGAAGCACAAGCCTAAAAGCCAAAAGCCACAGCATACTTCAGGAACTCCAGCTAGGCACACTTTGCATATCTTCAAATTGAAACCTGAAACCCACCACCACACCTTAAGATCCACACAGTGATACTACCTCCAGCCAGGTGGCTAAAGATGCAAACTACAAACAAATAAACAACTGAATATATTGTGGGCCATCTGTTCAAACCACCACATTCCACCCCTGGTCCCCAATAGGTTTATAACCATCACACATTGTAAATTGTACTCAGTTCAATTTCAAAGGTCCCCACAGTCTTGACCAATTGAAGATATTAAGACCTGTAAAATCAAACAAGTTAAACATGTCTAACATATAAAGGCACTGAGTAAACATTTTCAACTGGTATAAGACATAGCAAGGAAAGACTAAAACAATGCAAACTCAACCACCATCAAACAAACATCAAACTTCTGCAGTTCATGTCCAATACAACCAAAGACTGACAGTCTCCAGATGTTCCAGTTCTGCCCCTCCAGCTGGGCACATTAGCCAGGGAACACTTCCATCTCAGGCCAACAGTGTGCTCTATCGTAGCACTTGCATAGTCCTGGTATAACCAAAACATCTTGAACTCTTCATGCAAACCACAGTCCATCTTCAGCCTATCAGGGCATCATGCCCTGCCTCATGCTGCATCTCAGAAGCAGCTCCTGGAACCATGTGCAATTCATGACCACTCCTCACATTTTCCAAAGGCTCTTTCAGCCTATCAGGGCATCATGCCCTACCTCATGCCACATCTCAGCAGCAGCTCCTGGAAACATGTGCAATTCACAACCACTCCTTGCATTTTTCATGCTTCTGAGACCAATACCAGGTGTGCAGGACACAGCCATATTCTTAATTCACAGACAAAATAAATCATAACCTTGAAAAGCAGGTTCCTTCTCCAGTCAACTCTTTCCAAAAGTGTTTGCATTTCTATGATAGTCTTTCCTCAGTTATCCTTTTCATGGTAAAGCAATTGGACCATATTCCTTTGATATTGCTAATGTGTTTGACAATAGCAGATTCAGTAACCTAAAACCAGTCTCAGTGCCTGGCCTGTAATTTTAACTTGCTTGAGGTTTTTCAGCTCAAAATCTTAAATCTCTCAGTCCAATATCTCTAGCCAAGCACATCAGTCCATTACAAATTTAACCCTGATCAAACTCTCTGGGTCTGGGCAGCAGGACGCAGCCAGCCCTTATAACAGTAGCCCAGTTCCAACAAAGCCCTCTGCAGTCTTTCCTTCCCCTTAGAAAGCTTGCAAGCCAAGCCTCAAAGTTCAATGCTGTCTGCACTTAGCATTTTCAAACTCTCATCAGAATAGTCCATAAAGGGCTGGAGAGATGGCTTAGTGGTTAAGCGCTTGCCTGTGAAGCCTAAGGACCCCAGTTCAAGGCTCGGTTCCCCAGGTCCCACGTTAGCTAGATGCATAAGGGGGCGCACGCGTCTGGAGTTCGTTTGCAGTGGCTGGAGGCCCAGGCGCGCCCATTCTCTCTCTCTCCCTCTATCTGTCTTTCTCTCTGTGTCTGTCGCTCTCAAATAAATAAATAAAAATTAAAAACAAAAAGGAATAGTCCATAAAATTTGGCTTACCACTCCAAAAGGCATCTTCAGTTGCAATCACCAAATCAATGCCTATTCCTCCAAAACAAAGGTTCCAAAAGATCAACATCCACATGGTCAGGTTCATCTCAGCCCCACTCCTTGGTACCAAATTCTGTAGTAGACAGCTTCATGTTCACTGAGATGAACTTCCAGACCAGGTACAGTTATGGAGGAAGGGATATTTACTGAAGCCTTCAGATTCAGCAGAAGTTCCATAAATGGCAGAAGAAGCTGGCCTGCCTTCACAGGACCAAGCAAAGAGAAGTAAAAGCCTAAAAGCCAAAAGCCTGAACTCCAGCTAGGCATGCTTTGCATATCTTTAGATTGAAACCTGAAGCCCACCACCACACCTTAAGATCCACACAGTTATATTGCCTCCAGCCAGGTGGCTAAAGATGCAAACTACAAACAAATAAACAACTGAATATATTGGGGGCCATCTGTTCAAACCACCACAGTGGCCTTGAACTCATGGTGATCCTCCTACCTCTGCCTCCCAAGTGCTGGATTTAAAAGCATGTGCTACCATACCCAACTTCTACTTTTAAAGTAAATTTGCAGGTTATGATGATAAATGACCAGAATAAAATTATTGTAAAATTAAAAGTAAATGCATTAGAAGCTTTTCAGAAGTTTCTCAGTGGTAGAAATAAATTTGTAAGTAATAGTTTACAATTAGCACAAAATACAAAGTAAATGATACAGCCAGTGTAAAAACCTTTAGGTTTTTCTCCATCAATGAAATCTGCAAAATTCACCCAACTTACTCCACATAGAGTGGATGGATCCATTTAATGGCCAGCATACTCAAAACTTAAACATTGCCATCAAATATTGCACTGTGTCTCAGTAAGGCTGTGTAAAATACTTCAACCAGCCATGTTGAAGTATTTCAGGAGTGGGAAGAGTTAAATATATTAACAGACATACTTTTAGCATAATCCAAAAACCAAACAAAAGAGAAAACCTACATAATTCACTCATTTGTTAATGTCATTAAACCAACATTTATTGATTACATAGTTCCTAGGTATTCGCTACCACACATGCTCTAGAATCCCCCATCCATCCTTTTCCTAGCTCTCATTCTGTCCTTTGTTAAATGATATTGCCTTTCTTCATCAACACCTAATTTTCCTCAGAAGGATATTCTTCGGATAAGCCAGAATATAGTGCAGGCCCAAATGCAAGCCAATAATACCTCACAATGTAGTTTTCAATCCATGAACAATGCAAATTGGTGAATAAACATGTCAGTTTTCTTACTCTTGGGTAGGAAAAGTTTAAGAAAAGTTCTACATAGTTTCTCAGAAGCCCTCAAGAGAAGTGAGCCCCAGTTACCCACAACAGTAACATATCCATTACTGAATCTCATCTTCCTTTCTTCCTTAATTCATCTCCCACTGCCTCTTTGAAATTATTGGAATTACCTTGCAAATAACTTGTCTGCACTCCAAGTCTAGAATTTAGGACCCATGCTAAAATAATGAATATATGACCATGAAATAATGGAGCCTTATTCTTCAAAGGCTCCAACAAAGTTGGGGAGACAGACCAAAACAAGATGGTATGTGCTACTTGGTTATATAAAATATGACCTGACAGGGCAGTGAAATGTGAGTCTCTGAAGGAATGATAGAAGGCCCTACACATGAAGGGAACATTTTAATTGTCAGAAAGTATAAGAAGGTTTTTACAGGTGTATGAGAAAAGGCATGTCAGACAGTGAGTATAGTATTTACAAAGCCAGTATTCCCATCATTTACTCCTACCACCTCTTACTTATGTATGCATGTGTGCATGCATACATATGTATATACAAACATACATACATACATACATACATGCATACATACATACACAGATAAATACAGGATTTTAGGCAATTGAAGCACAGAATACACTAAAAAAGAATTCAAAATATGGAAATTTAAAAGGGATTTTTGTGCTGGTAGGTGGTTTCCAAAGATGGCCTCCAATGTGCTTTGCATCCACATAACCAGTCTTTTGTGTATCTCTCTCCCATGCATGAGCATATAACCTAGCTTAATACTGTTTGTGTAGCCAAAAAAAGGCAGTGAAAGTTGTCTGTATAGCTCAGGACCTCAGTTTTATGAAGGGATAACTGGACCATCTTTCATTTTTTGTAGCCCCAAAACACTACATAAGAACTCCCAGTAACCTGTTGGAGATATCACATAGAGAGGTGGAATGGAGAGAGACAGGGATGATCTTGATGTCCTATACAAGCAAGGTTCAGTCATTTCAGATATTCCATCTCTGTTTGTCACCTGACTTGATTGATTCTTATAGAACCCAGCAGAAGAACCTTTCAACCCACATAATTGTGAGAAATAATGAAAGGTTGCTTATTTATGCCACTAAATTTAGGTAAGTTTGTTCTATAGAAAAAGATAACCAAAAAATGTACCAAATGGAGAAGAGCCTTGGAAGCTATAATAAAGGGCCCATACTTAATTATGAACAAAAAAGAAATTGACATAGTCCTAATCCTGACAAGTGATTAATGAAACTATATTTGGGAAGAGCAGAGACAAGGAGGCTAGTATTTATCAAGTGTATATTATGTTCTATATATTTTATAGTTATTATCATATTTGAATATCTAAAAACTATGAGGAAGATATTATTATTCCCATTTTATTGGCATAGAAACTGAGAATCAGATAGATTGACAAGCTTATCCAAGGTCACAGAGTGTTAGACCCAGGGCTATATGATTCCAAAGGCTTTATTCATTTCATCATTATATTATGATGTCTCCAAAGATAAGAAGTGTTTACTTGACAAACATTTAGGAAGTAGGTTTATAAATGTACTGAGTGATTATAATGCATATGAGTCATGGAGAGCATCCAGCAATGACATTGGCTTCTACTTAGGGTGATTGGTCATTACAAAAGGTCAATACTTGTGTGCTATGGAATTAAAAATAAAGACTCAGGAAGAAACTATTTGTACATGTAAAGAATTAAAATGAATATAGTGATATTATTAGGCTTTTCTTTTTGAATAGATTCTTGCAGAGTTGATAAATATCAAGAAAATAATAAAATTTTATAACATCACACATAGGAAAAACTCAAAATACTTCTAAGTTTTTCTAGACTTCAAGTCAGATGCTGCCTTAATTCATGTTCTAATTAGGACTAGGAGAACTTACCACAAGAAGCAGTGAAAGGTATATTTTATCTTTCATTGTCCAAAAGGAAAGTTTTTAAGTCTATAAGAAGAAAAAGGGGAGAATTCAGCAAAATATTTTAAGAAATATGGCAACACCATAAAATAGTATATTAATACCATTTTTCAAGAACTGAAAAATAAAAAAGATATAAAAGTGGATAGATTCTCTAGGAAAGAAAAAAACAGGATCCACACACTCATCCATTCTGAAGCACCAGAGGTAGGAGAGGCAATATTCCTTTGAAAGCCATGGATTCATAAAGAGCAAAGAAATCAATCAAAGCTCCCAGAAGTAGTAACCTTATTTTTATTGTATCTTCGAGAGAGAAAATATTAAATGCATTGCTTTAAAAATTAACAAAAGGAAGACACAAATACCACCAAATACATAAATCTATAACAAAGTTATGCCTTGTATATTAAAACAAATTAATAAATGATGGAAAGACAGGAAAATATGTAGAACATTTTAAGATTAAGAGCTAATATGGGCAGGAAGAAAAAACTCTGAGAAATGAAATGAAAATTAGAAAATAAAATACAGGAACAGAAGTAGACATATACAGATAAACAGAAAATGGTTGTTAGCTCTTTTTGTACAATGAATCCTGTCAAAATATAGCTTAAAACAGGGCTGGAGAAATGGCTTAATGGTTAAAGCACTTGCCTGCAAAGCCAATGGAGCCAGGTTCAATTCCTCAGGACGTACATAAAGCCAGATGCACAAGAGGTGCACATGTCTGAAGTTAGTATACAGTGGCTGAAGGCTCTGGCGTATGCATTCTCTCCCTATTTATCTCACTCCCTGTCTTTTTCTCTCTCTCTCAGATAAATAAAAAATAAAAGAAAAGGAAAATATTTTTAAATATATATGTAGCTGACATCAATAATCATTTGTTTTGCCCAAAAGTCTGTATTTTAGGAAGGGTTCATCAAGAACACCTCATTTCTCTTCTCCCCAGTGCTACATGGGGGAAGCTCTCATGGTCTTACCAATACGACAGACTGTCACTGTTTTGGGAATTGGAGAATCAAACCTGGGTCCTGGGTGCTTTGGCTTTGCAGACAAGAGTCTTAACCAAGAAGCCATCTCACTGCCCCAAATTTGACATTTATTATTTGTACTTTTGAAATGTTCACTTTCTGGGATGCTCTTTCTTGAGCTACTTTCTCGCCTTGGATACCATCACTTGGAATCCAATTAACATTCTGTGAAAGTGCAAAGCTTGTGGATAAGCCATTATGTAGGATATCTGATTAACCATCTCTCCTAGTCCACCATTGACTCATCCTAGATATGTGAAGTAAGCAGTCTCTACGTCACTCCACCCACTACTTCAGAAGCCATTGGAGGTGGTTAAATTTTCTGAGATGAGGTCTTAGAAGACCCTGTAAAAAAAAAAAAAAAAAAAAAAAAAAAAACACAACAACAACAACAAAAAACCTTGTCTCAATTCCTGACTTAAAGATTCCATGCTTTTTAAAAAAAAGTATTGGGGAGTTGGAGAGATAGCCTAGTGATTAAAGTGCTTGCCTACAAAGTCCAAGGACGTGGGTTTGATTCCCTAGTATCCACATAAGCTAAATGCACAAAATGGCACATGCGTTTGGAGTTCATTTGCAGAGGCTAGAGTCCTTGACATGCCCATGTTCTCTCTGCCTGTATCTCTCTGCTTGAAAATTAATAAAATATTTTTAAAATAAATAAATAAAATAAAAATGTATTGTTTTATACTACCATGCATTAGTAATATTTGTTACATGTCAATAGATAACCAGCAAATATGTACTTGAAAAAAAAGATTAGCTCTTCTCTATGTACCTCCTAGTCATACTTTTATGTCTGATTTTGCCCATCATTTTCTGATCATATGATCTGTTAAGGAAGCCTTTCCCTTTTAGAAACATGCTGTCCGGGTAACCAGGTCCTAAGCAGAGAAGGCCAGAACCCACTCACCCCTTGCTCCCAACCCCCACCTTTATACCACCTGGGATCCAAGGCAGTCAGACTATTGTCAAGTTGTAGAGAGTTACACTTATCACATAGCCTGAAGTTCCACTCCTCTACTTCATGTTACACATGTTACTCATTAACTAAGTGTACCAGCTTATTTAGGAGATCTTTAAAAATAATACCTTGCTTTGTCTGCTAGGACTGAAGCTCCTACTTGAAATCTTTGCTGCATTGTTTGCCTGCTGGTGTTAATAAAGCTCCTGCCTGAAGGAGATTCTACTCAGAGCCTTTCTTTGCAACCTCCTTTCCTTTTCCCTCTCTAAAATCTCAACATTAACTTAGAGAAAAAAGCCTGCATGTACCACTGTACACCGCATAAAACAGGAATTCAAAATAATGATTAAAATGCTGGAATAGCTGGGAAATGAAAGCAGAGAGATGGAAATACTAAGAAAGAAACAAAAAGATATACTAGAAAACAAGAACATTGTAAAAGAAAAGAAGAATGCTTTTGATGGGCTCCTTAATAAATGAGACAATCAAGAAAAATTGTTGAGCTTAAAGATGTGTCAGTAGAATCATCCAGGAAGAATAGAAAGCAAAAAAGTCCTAAAAGAAAGAAAAATGGGATTTAATATTAAAAGACTAGGTCATAACTATATTGTATTTGGGTGTAACACATTCTCATCTTTCATCCACATTTCTCAAAAAGTTAATTACAATTATTAATGCAATAGGAAAAACTCTATATTATGACTCACACACAGAAACATAAAGTGTTGATTAAAATCTCAAATTATGTGTATTAGAAATATGTTCAAAATAACAATTATAGATACTTCTCTCACAACTCATAACCAAAACCTCATGGTCAATACCAGCAATCCTGTTGCGGAGGGGTGTCAGTGGGGTGGGGGTAGGGAGGAGGGAAATGGTAGTACCAACACATGATGTATCCATGCCAAGTTTCTACTTAATAAAAAAATAACATTTGTAGTATATGTACTTTCATAAGGAAAAAAAAATGTTTCTGAGGATGTTTTCTTGATTTATGAATATTTTTTTCAGTTATCGTTACACTGGTGACACTTTAACAGAATAAAGGAGATAGATTCCCAATAGAAAACATTGTATTCATGCAATAGTTGTTTACAAAAAAGGAAAGTTCTAGAATAACATTTTCCAGTAGAAATAAAACTGAGACACATGTGGAATTTTAAATTTTTTAGTAGCTTCATTAAACATGTAAAAGAAAGCCAGGTGAGGTGGCACACACCTTTAATCCCACCACTTGGGAGACAGGGGTAGGAGGATCATGATAGCTATGAGTACAAGGCCACCCTGAGATGACATAGTGAATTGTGAATTCCAGGTCAGCCTGGGCTAGAGCAAAACCCTCCCTTGAACCCCCCCCCCCAGAAAAAAGCAATATGGAGATTCCTAAAAATGCTGACTATAGAGTTAGCAATAGACCTAGTTATTCCCTTATTGAGCATGTACCCTAAAAGCTCTACACCTCAGTTCAGAGACATTTGTTCAGCCATCTTTATAGCTGCTCAATTTGTAATAGCCAAGAGCTGGAATCAATCCATATGTCCATCATTAGGCAAATGGATATTTCAATGTGGTATATTTATACAATGGAATTCTACACAGCAGTAAAGAAATATGACACAATGAAATTTGAAGAAAAATGGTCGAAACTGGAACAGATCATTCTCAGTGAACACACCCAATCACAGAAAGATAATCGCTACATAGTCTCACTCATCTACAGCTCCTAACCTGAATCTACCCAAGTTGCCAACATACCTAGCAAGCATCTCGAGGACCAATTAGAGAGGGAAGGGAGGGAGAGGAGGGTAAGGGAGTGGGTTGGGGACACAAAACTGGACTCAAATGGAAATGGTACTATAAAATTCTACATCCTAAAAGACAGACCAAATCATTTAACCTTCACCAGGCCCTTAGAGGGAACACCAGATTCACAAGGCCCTGGAGAGGGTACAATGAAAACTGACCATTATCTCCTCCTGTTTCTATTTCTGTTTCTCTCTCTCTCTTTCTCTCTGTATCTCTTCTTTCTCATCTATCTATCTCTTTTATAACACTTATCTTTTTCTTGCTTTTTTTCTTGGGTTCTGATCTGTATTAGCAGGTGGATATCATCCACAATGAGTTTTTCATCAGAGAGACCTACAAGGTTTCCCAAAAGAAGACAGATTTATGTCAGAGCACTTGATAAACCCACCATAAGTTAGTGGTAAGACCCTATTGCTGAAGACATCTTAAACTCTTGGCACATAACAGGTTATGACATGGCTGGAAGTTGGAAGAGAGTCAGTCCCCAAACAGCATGTCTAGTGCTTGAAAGTGCTACATGAGCAACTGGGGTAAAATGACCAATATCTGTCCAAGCAACACATGGTCTAACCTCCTTAGCATCAAACAACCTGATGTGATGCTCATACAAGTGCAATAGTGGTGCATAACCATGGTGGGAAACCAACTGCTCTCAATTTGGCTAACTGATCTGCTCAGTGGAAGCCATAATATTACATACAAAGGAAATATCATCAGGATTACCTCAGATTTTTCAATAGAAACCCTAAAATCCAGAAGGGCTTGGAATGGAACACTTCAAAGTATAAAATATTTATGGCTTCCAACCCAAACTACTGTACCCAGCAAAAGTATCCCTTATAATAGATGATGAAAGTAAAAATCAAGCTTTATGATTTTATGAACCCAAAGCCAAACCTACTGAGAATACTTCAAGGAATAATCCACAGAGAAGAGTCAAACAACCAATCTCAAGAACTCACAAAAGAAAGATTATAACAAACAAAACTAGAACAGGCTCAAAAACATACAAGTCCCAAGAAAGCATCAAACCCCATAAAGCCCCCAACATGGCAGGAATTAAATTGAACCTCAGATATAACCTTAAATATTAATGGTCTTAACTCACACATCAAAAGATACAAGGTACCAGAATGGATTAAATACATGGATCCTTTAAACCAAAAGTAATCAACAAAGACAAATAGGGTCACTTCTTGATGACAAGGGAACAATCCAACAAGAGAACATCACAATCATCAATCTATATGCATGAAACAGAGGTGCATCACAGTCCATGAAACAAAACCTACTTGACAACAAATCAGAAATAAACACCAAATCCATCATACCATGTGTCTTTTTTACCCCACCATCATCAATGGGTGGTAGGCAGACCATACAAGCCAAAATCCAACAGAGAAATGATAGAGATTCACAACACCACAGATCAATTTGTACCTAATGAACACCTATAGAACATACCACCCTAATTTTACAGATTATATGTTCATTTCAGAAGCTCAGGAAACTTTCTCAAAAATAGATCATATATTAGGGCAAAAAGTATGCTCCATAAATTCAGGTAAGTTGTCCTAACTTCTTGCATCACATCTGACCATAATGCCTTAAAGCTAGAATGGGATAAAATCCATGCCTGCTATACCACCGACAGAGGCCTAATATCTAAAATCTACAAAGAACTCATAAAACTAAACAATAAAAACTCAAACAACCCACTCAAAAAATGGGGTATAGAACTAAATAGGGAGTGCTCAGAGGAAGAAATAAAAACGTGGCTATTGCACACTTAAGGAAATTCTCACCATCCTTAACCATCAGGGACATGCAAATTAAAACAACTTTGAGATTCTACCTTACTCCAGCAAGGATCACAATCATTAAAAAAAATGTAACCACAATAACTTTTGGACTGGATACAGGGATAAAGAAACCCTCATCAACTGTTGGTAGGATTGCAAATTTGTACAACCTCTATAGAAATCAATATGTAGACTCCTGAAAAAGATGAAAATAGAGCTGCCAACAGCTTGAATTATTCCTCTACTGGGCATTTACTCTAAACGCTCCACATTTCACTGCAGAGATATTTGCTCAATCATGTTTATAGCTGTTCAATTCATAATTGATAAGAACTGGAATCAACCCATGTTGATTCCATCAGATGAATGGAATGAAATAATTAAAATGAGAGCAGAAATTAATGAATTGGAAACCAAGGAAACAATTAAGGCAATTGACAAAACGAAGAGCTGGTTCTTTGAAAAAATAAACAAGATTGACAAACCTCTGGCCAATTTGATCAAGCAAAAAAAGGAGAGGCTCCAAATTAACAAAATTCAGGATGAATGGATAATGAAGATGTATTACATTTACACAGGGAATTCTATTCAGCAGTAAGAAAAAAAATGATATAATGAAATTTGTAGGAAAGTGGATGGACTTGGAACTGGACTCAGGAAACTCAAACAAGCACAGAAACACAAACTCCACATGTTCCACGTTCCTAACTTGGAACACCTTGAGTTGCTGGCATACCTAACAGACAATTCAATTGTCAGACAATAGGGATGGAAGTGTCAGGGGGCAGGGAATATGAGGTTGGGGGAAAATAAACACAAAACTAAACCCAAAATGAAATGGTACCATAGAAACATTTCTCCTTGTTAGAAGACTAAAAGACATAACCCTTAACGTGAGTATAGGGAAATCATCAGGAAGAAAAGAACTCTGGAGAGTGGGATGAGCTTAACCTCAAAATATCTGGCTTTGGCCTGGAACCCGTAGAACCAAAAATTGGTTTCTACTCACATTGAGTTGTTAGCTGGAGAGACTTACAAGGTTCCCAAAACAAAACAAAACAAGCTTTTGTCAAAGCACTTGATTACCTGTCTGAGGTAAAAGGTAAAACCTTAATGCTGAAGACACCACATTCTGCCCACACAGAACACCAAGTGACCTGGCTGGAATCCAGAAAGAATCCAGTCCCCAGATGGTTAGCCAATTTAGAGCTGGAAATGGCTAGATGAGCTACTGGGGGGAAATGACTGATATTTTTTGAGCAAGTAGATTGTGGTGGTTTGATTCAGTTGTCCACATAAACTTATAAACTTATGTGTTGTGAATGGCTAAGTCTCCAGATGGTGGAAATTTGGTAACTGGATCCTCCTAGAGGCAGTGTATTATTGGGGGTGGGCTTATGGGTATTATAGCCAGCTTCCCCTTGCCAATGTTCGGTACACTCTCTTGTTGCTGTTGCCCATCTGATGATGGCCAAGAGGTAATATTCACCCTCTGCTCGTGCCATCATTTCCCCCTGCCATCAAGAGCTTCCCTCAAGTCTGTAAGCCAAACTAACCCTTTTTATCACAAGCTACTCTTGGTTTGGTGTTTTCTGCCAGCAGTGAGAACCTGACTGCAATGCAGGGGTCAGAACTACTCAAAAGCAGCCAGTCTGACAAGACATACACACCTGTGCAATGATGGCACATAGTCTTGGTGGGTAACCAATGGCTTTCTGAGTGGAAAGGAATCCATGGCTGGAATTTGGAACCAGGTCAGAATACCATGGAGACAAAGACTATGGGCTCTAATGAAAAGCTCCCACTAATCTTTGGTCAAAATTGGGGCTATGTCCATCAAAACCTCCCTAAATTAATAATGCTTATCCCATTTAACTATGCTGACTTCACTCTTTGTTGGAGAATCTGTTCTTTTGCAGAAGGTAGCAAGACCAGAAGAGATAAACCATCCCTCATACTTTAGCCAAGACCCAGGTGAAACCACCCAGGATCTGTTGAGATGAACAAGAATATTGCTTCCATTGTGAACCTGACAATCTTCACCAGAGTGACAGATACAGACACTCAGGATACTCAACACATACCAAAGCAGAAATCCAGAAGCTCCTGAGAGATTAACACTGTTTTCTATAGGTAGTGGTCTCTATAATTTTATAGGTCATGCCTATCAATAAAGAAAATAAATGGATACCCTCAGGTCTCCAATGATATATTCCAACTGATAAACTCAATATCTCACTAATCACGGAAATCTAGAATTTATTTTCTGCCGGAGCCTGCCGGCTGAAAGGGTTCGAGCCTGATGGGGAGTGAGGATTAAGGAAAGACAGAAGAAAGAGTGAAAGCATGGACTCCAGTCCAGGGCTGAAGCCAGGACTGAAGACATGGTTTATTTCACAGCATTCCTTTTTATATCTTTTTACAGTTTTTCCATAGACAAAGATTTTATGAGCTTTACAAGTTCCTATCAAAAAACCTTCCTGTTACAGAGTTTTTGCATTTCAATCATTTCTCAGTTCAAAGGACCAGCCAAATGGCTGAGGATACCTAATCTTGCTTACAGGTAGGCTGCTATAGTTTTGCTAATGTCTTGCAGCCAGAAGCCCAGGGATATGGATACAAGTCCAGCCAGAATGGCTTCCGACAATTTTCAATCTATCCTTTACATTAAAACCCAAGAAGCCTCTGTATTCCAATCTTGTTTTCACCTTCACTAATAAGTTTAGAAACCTCTACTGTAAGCCAGTATCTCTTTTTTTCAGGAAAATACCTTAATATATCCTAAAAGCACACAGTTTAGAGCTATGCAATAAACAGGAGCATGAAGTTGTGAAAAAAAAAAAAAAACAGGAGACTGGGAAATCGTCCCAACGTGACCTTGCAGTGGTAGAGTTCACCAATGGATAGAGTTTGCCTCATCACAAAAGGGTTAACTATGATCCAGTTGAGCAAGTCTCAGCATAAGTTTTATAAGTGCCCTTCATCATCTTCTTCAATTTCCTCCTTAGTGTTTCTGTTTAAAAGTTTCACAAAGAAGCCTTCCTAGACCATCCAATCTGATTTATGGCCTCTTGTTGGTTTCACTCAGCACAAATTTTTGTAGTGGGAATTGAACATGAAGTCTTGTGTATGTTGGAGAGATACTATATCCCCAGCCTTTCTTTTACTTTTCATTCTTTTACTTTTCTTACTAAGTTGCTCAGGCAGGCCTTTAATTTGTGATCCTCCTGCCTCAATCTCTCAGGTGGTGAGGACTGCAGATCGGCATCACCAGGACAACTCCATGTTTCTGTGATGAAAATTCAAAAAAGACACAGTTTATGGGAGGAAGTGAGTTATATGAAGCTTACAAATCCAGGAGGAAGTTGTATTAGTGGTGGAAGAAGCTTTTTCCATACATCCACGCACAGAGAAATAACCAAACAGCCAACAAACACCAAAAGCACAAGCACAAGCCAGAAGCAAGCAGGACCCCAAAGCTCATACTGCTCTTTTTCACGTTTTGGCTGGAAAAAAGATTTTCCCCCAAACACACCTTAGGGCTGGACCCAACGATCTGTCTCCAGTGACATCTCTTTCAGCTCAGGAAGCTGCAGATCTAAGTTGCAAGCTTTAATAAAACACCTGAGTCTATGGGGGACATACATTCAAACTACCACACAGAGCAACATCATATTCTTTCCCTACATAACACTTAACACAATTGGCATTTTAGAGTTCATTTAAAAGACTGTCTTTGGCAGATGACTCCTCAATGAACTGAACTTTCTAAAAAGATAATGATTTATTTATCACTACCCATCTACTAATGAGTCTGAATTCTCACACACTGTAAGTGCTAAATATGTTGATTTAGAATGAATGGACAAAGGAAATAAAATATGACCACATGATCTATGTACACACACATACACACACACATGGTTTGAATGGACAGTAGGCAAATATATGTGTGTTCTATGTATGCATGCACATTTTTTTTCTTTTTTTTTAATTTTTTATGTTTTATTTTTATTTATTTGAGCGCGACAGAGAGAGAGAGAGAGAGAGAGAGAAAGAGGCAGAGAGCGATGGGCGTGCGAGGGCTTCCAGCCACTGCAAAGGAGCTCCAGACGCGTGCGTTTCCTTGTGCATCTGGCTAACGTGGGTCCTGGGGAATCAAGCCTCGAACCAAGGTCCTTAGGTTTCACAGGCAAGTGCTTAACCGCTAAGCCATCTCTCCAGCCCCGCACATTTTTTTTCTAATATGTAATGATATGTTGAATGAACTACATGAGCCAGAGAAAAGTAACTGGGAAATATGAATACACTATGAAGACATCAAATTTTGACTTCTATTTCAGTTTTGAATCATTACATTTTATAAATGATTTACTGATATGCCATGCAGGGGTGTGTGTGTGTGTGTGTGTGTGTGTGTGTGTCTGTCTGTCTGTGTGTTTGTGTTTATTTGTCTATGTGTGTATTTTGGGCCTATGATCTATAGTGGGCTGAATGGGAAAATGTTAATTACTGTCAAAGTAACAACTTTCTGCATAAGTTAAGCATCAGATGACCAACAGCAAATCTGCTATCTGCTATCCCCAGGTTCTTTTTCTGTTACTTGTAAATTTCATGCATTTGGTCAAAGGCTGTTGTATTCAGTGAAAGCAGCCCATGAAAGCTGAAATCTTGAATTTAATTTGCTATGTGTGTACAACAAATGTGTCACAGCCTTAAATATAGATTATGCCTGACATGAAAAATATGTCAGTAGTTCAGATTACCAATCACAACTAGACAAAAAAAAAACTTATATCATTTGCCATCTACAATTTTCAACATTGACTTACCCTTGAAGTCATAATTAAACCACTTTTATATACTGGTAAGATCAGGTTTCTTTGCTTGATTGACTTTAGGGAATAATATCTAATTTTAATCAACTAAATATGGTTCTATGTTTTAAATGCACACTTTCTGAAAATGTTTTTTAAAAGCTTTCATATAAAAGAAGCATAGGGGGCTGGAGGGATGGCTTGGCAGTTTAGGCATTTGTCTGCAAAGCCAAAGGACCCAGGTTTGATTCCCCAGGACCCACATAAGCCAGATGCACAAGGGGATACATGTGTCTGGAGTTGGTTTGCAGTGGCTGGAGCCCTGGCATGCCCATTCTCTCTCTCCTTCTCCCTCTTTCTATCAAATAAATAAATAAAAATAAAATATTTGAAAAAAAAAGAAAAGAAGCATATAGTTAGAACAATGCTTGAGTTTGTAACTGGTTTCGGAGAAAAGCCAGGTACTCTATTCTGAGGTGTAAAAACAAAGTGCTTCCAGAACTGAATCTGCATGGTGCATTATAGTGTGTGAGATATTTCTAGGTTAATATTAGGTTGTGCTCCTTTGTCAGTGTTAACAAATGAAAACTCAATGGATTTTGTTTTTCAATAAAAATGGAAACTTTTTCTTTAAAAAAATAAATAAATGGGGCTGGAGAGATGGCTTAGCAGTTAAGCGCTTGCCTGTGAAGCCTAAGGATCCTAGTTCGAGGCTCGGTTCCCCAGGTCCCACGTTAGCCAGATGCACAAGGGGGTGCACGCGTCTAGAGTTCGTTTGCAGAGGCTGGAAGCCCTGGCGCGCCCATTCTCTCTCTCTCCCTCTATCTGTCTTTCTCTCTGTGTCTGTCGCTCTCAAAGAAATAAATAAATAATTAAAAAAATAATAAATAAATAAATGCACACTTTCTATAGACTTCTTTGGATGAATATCATAACTACCCAACAACTGAACTTTGTACAATTTTAGTATGTTATTCAACTGGTTCTATGTGTGTATCATTTTGTCATTTTTCAGTTAAGGAAAGCTCAGAATTTACAGAAGAAACAAGAATTTGCATTTACAGAATACCTTTTCACTGTATTGAGACTTTTTTGCATCTTTCATAATCTTTCTGGAAGACATTTTTGAGAATTTTCTCAGAAGACAGATGCAGTGTTTTCTGTGAATGATAACAGTCTGACTTCACAAGTAGCCTTTTTGAGAGGTTACTAAGATTTGACACACTAACATCCCATAAATCTCCCATGTTCCAAGACTAAAACACATATTTTCTTTGTAGCAGCCACAGCATAGAGAAATGTCTGTGCTCCCTTGACAGTCATGCCTAAGAAGGGAAAATGGAACCACATTTGCACCAACATAAACCTACTCATGTCTGTGATATTTCGTGTACATACCCCAGTTCTCTCTTGCAGCTTCAAAGAAAATACATATAACCTTTGCAAGCTCGGAAAAATCTTGTACATATCCCTCTGATGTTTAATAATTTCATTATTCTTACTGGAATGATATACCAGCCGGTTGAGACAGCTTGTGGAACTAGGCTCATGGGTAAATGTTCAGTCGCATGCTGTTTTAACAATATTGGTTCCTTCATCAGTGCAAATAGAAACAGCAGAAAGAATCAGAAGAATGAGATATTTATTTGGAATTTTAGCTGTGATGATGTTTTCCCAGGCACTGCTCTAAAGATTCACTTTCTAGGAGATGAGGAACCAGCACAGTGCCACAGAGTCCCCTGTGAGGGCTTACTCAATATTTGCTGGTAATGATTATGATGTAATTCCATGCGGCAGCCATCAGTTAACAAAGCCTTTGCATCTAAATCAGCCCTGATTTAATTTGCCCTTCAGGAAAGGTTAAAAACATGGAGAAATTCACAATATACATTTTGTAGAATTGCACTGCAGCTCTGCATGTATGCAGAAGTCCTATGCACCTTTAGCAAGGAGGATGTTCAATTTTTCCATTTTCCCTAAGTGTCTCCTCTCACCCCAGGCAAAATAAGTGCTGGTATAATTATACACAAACATGATTAATTCTATAAAGTAATGCAACTGTCTTAATCATCTTGAAATAGATGGTGTGCAGAATGCTTCTCGGAGTTGGTCTGCCAACTCACATCATTTTTAGGAGGGGTTGGTGTTTCTACTTTAAGTAATTTGACCCTTCTTTCTCCCTGATTTGTTGATTGTTCACTAGGGAAGACCTTATATCTTTTAGCATTAGACTTGTAAATGTCTATACATACTGTTTTTGAGCCCTTGTGTCATATTAAAATCACATGAGGAGATTTTAAAAGTCACCCGCCTAGCCTATGCTACTTAAATCACACCTTGGGAGCCACAGAGTACAGTGCCATTGTTTTTAGAGTCCCTAAGTGGTTTTATGTGTAGTTCATGATAAGAATCACTGAACTACATAGATGGTTTGAATGGTTAGTCAGTAATTCTTAAATATTTAGAAATCTAAGCTTGATGATATACACTCACTATAGAAGCACCTACATATGTAAAATAAATATGAATAAGCTTAAAGGGAGAGTTAAACTCTAGTACAATATGGTTGTGGACTTAAAATACCATCTTCAGCTATAAGCAGTTCATCCACACAGAAATTTAACAACAAAATACCTGAATAAACTCATACCTGAGACCAAATAGAACGGACATCTACAGAATACCCTAACTAACAGCTACCAAATACACATTTTTCTCCTCAGCATATGGGACATTCTCCATCCTAAAACATAATGGGCCTCAAAATAAGTCTCTCACCAAACATTTTTTGGTAGTGGAGATTGAAGCCAGAGCCTCACACATGTTAGGAAAGCACTATCATTCTAAGTCTCAACAAACTTGTAGGGAGCCAATGCAGACGCCATTACAAGATGATGCTGGCTTCCCGCCAGTCTTGAGGTAAATACTTCCTCATTTAGGCAGCAACCTCCCTTGAGGTTGTGCATTCGCTTGATGCACCTTGTCCTGAGCCTATCCCGTGGCTCCTGTGGGTGGGTGAGCCTATGGCAGCCAATCAGCAGGCGTCCCATAGTATTCTGCCCTATAAAAGCAGCTACACTCCTGCGCCCCTCGCCCCTCGCCATCAACTTTCCTGTTAACCAAGAGGCTCTCCAATAAAGTGTGATCGAGAAGGATCTTCGTCTGGTGGTCGTTCTTTCCCTGCAGGACAGGGGCTCGCCCCAAAGTGGTACCGAAACCCGGGAACGCTGGGTGTTTTGTGGTCACCGGGCGAGGGGCCGAAGAGGATCCAGAACTTGACACACGGAGAGGAAGACGTCGGAGAGGAAGACGTCGGTAAGTCATCCCCAGTCATAATGTTTTTTTACTTAGATCCCTACCTGGTCCTTCTTATTTTCATTCCTGTGTGGTTTGTTGTCTTTGTCGTTTGCTGTGAGCGCAACATGGGCAATTCTCAGGGTGCGAGTTTTGTGACTGTTGACCTTGTCCAGCCGATAAAGGAATTGCTTAAGCAGAGGGACATTAGGGTCTCCTCTGCAACAATTAAAAAGACTGTTAAAGACCTAGATACAATTGCGCCCTGGTTTGCGGTCTCGGGGGACCTTTCTCTCCCTACTTGGGAGAAATTAGGTAGAGAATTGGAGGCAGCAAAACAAGAGGACAGAATTGGTAAGGGTACACTGCCGTTTTGGTGGCTGATTCACTCTTGCTTAAGTAAAGAAAACCACATGGAACTTATTAGAAGGGGACGGGAAGTTCTCGCAAGGCATCAGGATAGCCTTTCTGAGTCAGATTCAAATGGGGAGTCAAAAACTAGGCCTAGAAAAAGAAAAAAAATAAAAAAGAAGGGATTAAACAAAGAAAAAAGTTTACAAGATGAGCTCAGAGAAACAGGTAAAATCTATAATTGCCCCCCCCCCAGGAGGAAAGAGGAGCCTTTAACAGGCTCTATCCTCCCATTGAGGAGCTTACACATGCAAATGTACTTGACACAGATAAGGAGGCTAGCTCCGATTCTGCAGAGGAGGAAGAAGAAGAATTATTTAAAGGGGAAGAGGAAAGGCTAAAGGAGGCCACCGCCTGTTATAAAAGGGAGCAGACAAAGGGGCCTAAAGGCCAAGGGTGTAGTCCTTTACAGTCCCTAGAGCCTTCCGCACCCCCACCCTATAACTCCCCTGGGGACACATGCCGCTTCATTAAAACCTCCCCTGGGGACACATGCCGCTTCATTAAAACAAAAACCTGGTCACGGCTGGCCTCCGCTAGGAGGGGCTTCTATTATGGCTTCAAGAGAAAGAAGAAAAAAAGAAAAAAAAAAACTCCTTGGGAGCCGCACTCTCCAATATTTTCCGCAGCTGGTAGCCCGACAGGCTTGTTTGGGGCTTAAATATTGCTTAATACACTTTGCAAAGCTGCCTGACAAACTCATCATCCCCTATACTAAGGAACAGGTAGAAGTTTTGTCTGGCACTGTGGATGATTGGAGCATTCTCATGTGTGCTTTCCCAAATGTCATAGATAATCATTATCCAAAGAGCCCTATTTTGTCTTTTGTTGAAAATAATCTGGTTTACTTTCCTAAAATCACTGTTCAGGAGCCTATTACATCAGCCCCTGCCATCTTTACTGATGGTTCAAAGTCTGGTCGTGGGGCCTACTTGGTACAGGGCTCGGAGCCTATAGTAAGAATGTTCAGACCTGACTCTCCTCAGATTGTTGAATGCTTAATAGTCTTGGAGGTATTTCAGACATTCCCCACTTCCTTTAATTTGTTTACAGATTCCTTGTATGTGGCCAATGCAGTGGCTAATTTAGAGATCACAGCTTCAGTTCGCTCCTCTCATATTCGGGCACATTCATTACTGCCTGGCCCCTTATCACAGGCTAATGACCTCGTGGACCGGGCCACTAGGCTCGCCATGATTTCTCTGGAAGATACAAAAGCTTCAGCTACTGAATTCCATAGATTATATCATGTTCCTGCAAACACCTTGAGAAAAAAATTTTCTATTTCCAGAAATGAAGCATGAGACATTGTAAAATCTTGTCAGTCTTGTGTCACCTTTTTACCCTCCCCACATGTGGGTGTTAACCCTCGAGGCCTACGTCCTGGAGACCTTTGGCAAATGGATGTGACACATCTTCCAGAGTTTGGAAGATTAAAATACCTACATGTCTCAGTGGACACGTGCTCAGGTATTATTTTTGCCTCACCATTGGCAGGTGAGAAGGTCTCTCATGTAAAAATTCACTGCCTAGAGGCCTGGGCTGCTTGGCGAAAGCCACACCGCCTAAAAACTGATAATGGCCCAGCGTACTCATCTGGTGGCTTTCGAGCCTTCTGTGCCCAAATGCAGGTTGCACATACCACTGGCCTTCCTTACAACCCACAAGGTCAAGGTATAGTAGAAAGAGCCAATAAAAGTCTAAAAGCTCTTTTATTTAAACAAAAAGGGGGTATAGCGGAAAATACAACTCCCAAGGAAAGAGTGTCTTTAGCCCTTTTTACCCTTAATTTTTTAATCTTGGATAATAATAATAAATCTGCAGCTGACAGGCACAGTCAACATGTGATTCAATCATCTAGTGAGATGGTGTTGTGGAAGGATGTCTTAGATAATAAATGGAAAGGACCGGATCTTGTTGTGATAAGATCCAGGGGAGCTGTTTGTGTTTTTCCACAGGAACAGGATTCCCCTCATTGGGTTCCAGCCCGGCTGGTGAGGACAGTCAAGCGATCTCCGGAGGAGGGTCCAGGAGACAGTGATGTTCATCAGGGCGGAGATGAAGAAGGTCTTGTGGATAATCTTCCTCCTGTGCCTGGAATCCATGAATCAAGTGGAAGAGGAAGGGACACAAGATGAAGGGGCGTCTTGGAAGTGCCTCAATACATCTGGGGGTGTTAATGACATTGGACATGGCTGTGGGAGGAATACTTCCTTTGCCCCTGCGCTGGTGTGTGTTCATCCACCGTTTCTGTTCGTTCTTAGTAACTTCTCTTTTAGTAATTGCACCAATGCTTCCTGCTATCTGTCATTTTAAGGAAGGGGTAGGAGTGGGAATGTTCCTAGTGTGCTGCCTGGGAGGATGTGTACTTTGCCTCTGGTTGATTTGCCGCCTGCGAACCCAAACCAAGAGGGACAAGGTGGTCATTTCTCAAGCGCTTGCTGCCTTGGAAAGTGGTTCCTCCCCCCAAATTTGGCTGTCAGCTTTAAAAGGCATATAGCTCCCCTGGCCCTTGCACCCTCAGGGTCTCAGAGTACCCATTGCACGAGGATGGGCAGGGATCTGGTAGCTTTCGTTTGACTGCCACCTTTGCACTCTCAGGGGATCTGTCCCATTGCACTGAGGAAGGGGAGGTTGAACTTCTTCCCTTGATCGGTCAACACATCATGAGGTGCGGACCTGATCGGGAAGGTGGCTATTTTTCCTGAGCTATGCCATAAGTTAATAAAAAAGGGGGAACTGTAGGGAGCCAATGCAGACGCCATTACAAGATGATGCTGGCTTCCCGCCAGTCTTGAGGTAAATACTTCCTCATTTAGGCAGCAACCTCCCTTGAGGTTGTGCATGTGCTTGATGCACCTTGTCCTGAGCCTATCCCGTGGCTCCTGTGGGTGGGTGAGCCTATGGCAGCCAATCAGCAGGCGTCCCATAGTATTCTGCCCTATAAAAGCAGCTACACTCCTGCGCCCCTCGCCCCTCGCCATCAACTTTCCTGTTAACCAAGAGGCTCTCCAATAAAGTGTGATCGAGAAGGATCTTCGTCTGGTGGTCGTTCTTTTCCTGCTGGTCAGGGGGCTCACCGCACAAACTTAAGAATCTTAAAACTTACATCATATCAAGTGTCCTTTCTGACCATAATACAACATGACTGAAAACCACTAATAATAAAAACTTTGGAAAGTACACAAATACATAGAAATAAAACAGCTTACTTTTCAACCACAATTGGCTTAGCAGTTAAGGCACTTGCCTGCAAAGACAAAGGACCCAGGTTCGATTTCCCATAAGCCAGATGCATAAAATGGCAGAAGTATATGGAGTTTGTTTACAGTAGCTGAAGGCTCTGGCACACCCATTCTCTCTCTCTCTCTCTCTCTCCCTCCCTCCCTCCCTCTCTCTCTCTCCCTCCCTCCCTCCCTCCCTCCCTCCCTCTCTCTCTCTCTCTCTCTCTCTCTCTCTCTCTCTCTTTCTCTCTTTCTCTCTCCTCCTGTTTCTCTATGTCAAGTAAATAAAATTAAATTAAAGCTGAACTTGCTTTTAAAAGATTAAAAATAGAATTACCATATGATTTAATCGCAATCTGGAGTATAGATCCAAGGGAAATGATGCAGGTATGTCAAACAGACATCTGTGCTTCATGTTTATTTCAGCACTATTCAAAATGGCTATGAAATGGAAACCATGACTGAATGAATGCTTAATGAACTTCTGTCATTGTGACAACATAGAAAGATCTGGAAATCATTGCATTAAATGAAATAAGTCAGCAAAGAAAACAAGTTCTTTTTTAAAATTTTTTGTTTATTTTAATTTATTTATTTGAGAGTGACAGACAGAGAGAAAGAGGCAGATAGAGAGTGAGAGAGAGAATGGGCACACCAGGGCCTCCAGCCACTTCGAATGAACTCCAGACGCATGTGCCCCCTTGTGCATCTGGCTAACGTGGGTCCTGGGGAAATCGAGCCTCAAACCACGGTCCTTAGGTTCGCAGGCAAGCGCTTACCTGCTAAGCCATCTCTCCAGCCCAGAAAACAAGTTCTGTATGGTCTTTCTCAAACATGAAAAGTAAAAAGTTGATTTTTATGTTAAATGTAGAAGTTGAGCATAGCATTGTTGTTATCACAAGCCAAGGAAAGTAGGGTGGGTTGAGTGATGGGAAATTGCGGCGAGCCCCTGTCCCACAGGAAAAGCACGACCAGCAAACAAGGATCCTTCTCGATCACACTTTATTGGAGAGCCTCTTGGTTAACAGGAAAGTTGATGGCGAGGGGCGAGGGGCCCAGGAGTGTAGCTGCTTTTATAGGGCAGAATACTATGGGACGCCTGCTGATTGGCTGCCATAGGCTCACCCACCCACAGGAGCCACGGGATAGGCTCAGGACAAGGTGCATCAAGTGCATGCACAACCTCAAGGGAGGTTGCTGCCTAAATGAGGAAGTATTTACCTCAAGACTGGCGAGAATGGCGTCTGCATTGGCTCCCTACAGTTCCCCCTTTTTTATTAACTTATGGCATAGCTCAGAAAAATAGCCACCTTCCCGATCAGGTCCGCACCTCATGATGTGTTGACCGATCAAGGGAAGTAGTTCAACCTCCCCTTCCTCAGTGCAATGGGACAGATCCCCTGAGAGTGCAAAGGCGGCGGTCAAACGAAAGCTACCAGATCCCTGCCCATCCTCGTGCAATGGGTACTCTGAGACCCTGAGGGTGCAAGGGCCAGGGGAGCTATATGCCTTTTAAAGCTGACAGCCAAATTTGGGGGGAGGAACCACTTTCCAAGGCAGCAAGCGCTTGAGAAATGACCACCTTGTCCCTCTTGGTTTGGGTTCGCAGGTGGCAAATCAACCAGAGGCAAAGTACGCATCCTCCCAGGCAGCACACTAGGAACATTCCCATTCCTACCCCTTCCTTAAAATGACAGATAGCAGGAAGCATTGGTGCAATTACTAAAAGAAAAGTTACTAAGAACGAACAGAAACGGTGGATGAACACACACCAGCGCAGGGGCAAAGGAAGTATTCCTCCCACAGCCATGTCCAATGTCATTAACACCCCCAGATGTATTGAGGCGCTTCCAAGATGCCCCTTCATCTTGTGTCCCTTCCTCTTCCACTTGATTCATGGATTCCAGGCACAGGAGGAAGATTGTCCACAAGACCTTTATCATCTCCGCCCTGATGAACATCACTGTCTCCTGGACCCTCCTCCGGAGATCGCTTGACTGTCCTCACCAGCCGGGCTGGAACCCAATGAGGGGAATCCTGTTCCTGTGGAAAAACACAAACAGCTCCCCTGGATCTTATCACAACAAGATCCGGTCCTTTCCATTTATTATCTAAGACATCCTTCCATAACACCATCTCACTAGATGATTGAATCACATGTTGACTGTGCCTGTCAGCTGCACATTTATTACTATTATCCAAAATTAAAAAATTAAGGGTAAAAAGGGCTAAAGACACTCTTTCCTTGGGAGTTGCATTTTCCGCTATACCCCCTTTTTGTTTAAATAAAAGAGCTTTTAGACTTTTATTGGCTCTTTTTACTATACCTTGACCTTGTGGGTTGTAAGGAAGGCCAGTGGTATGTGCAACCTGCATTTGGGCACAGAAGGCTCGAAAGCCACCAGATGAGTACGCTGGGCCATTATCAGTTTTTAGGCGGTGTGGCTTTCCCCAAACAGCCCAGGCCTCTAGGCAGTGAGTTTTTACATGAGAGACCTTCTCACCTGCCAATGGTGAGGCAAAAATAATACCTGAGCACGTGTCCACTGAGACATGTAGGTATTTTAATCTTCCAAACTCTGGAAGATGTGTCACATCCATTTGCCAAAGGTCTCCAGGACGTAGGCCTCGAGGGTTAACGCCCACATGTGGGGAGGGTAAAAAGGTGACACAAGACTGACAAGATTTTACAATGTCTCGTGCTTCATTTCTGGAAATAGAAAATTTTTTTTCTCAAGGTGTTTGCAGGAACATGATATAATCTATGGAATTCAGTAGCTTAAGCTTTTGTATCTTCCAGAGAAATCATGGCGAGCCTAGTGGCCCAGTCCACGAGGTCATTAGCCTGTGATAAGGGGCCAGGCAGAAGTTAAAAGAAGTAGAGAATGTCTGAAAGACCTCCAAAACAATTAGGCATTTAACAATTTGAGGGGAATCAGGTCTAAACATTCTTACTATAGGCTCCGAGCCCTGAACCAAGTAGGCCCCACGACCAGACTTTGAACCATCAGTAAAGATGGCAGGGGCTGATGTAATAGGCTCCTGAACAGTGATTTTAGGAAAGTAAACCAGATTATTTTCAACAAAAGACAAAATAGGGCTCTTTGGATAATGATTATCTATGACATTTGGGAAAGCACACATGAGAATGCTCCAATCATCCACAGTGCCAGACAAAACTTCTACCTGTTCCTTAGTATAGGGGATGATGAGTTTGTCAGGCAGCTTTGCAAAGTGTATTAAGCAATATTTAAGCCCCAAACAAGCCTGTTGAGCTACCAGTTGTGGAAAATATTGGAGAGTGCGGGCTCCCAAGGAGTTTTTTTCCTTTTTTTTTTTCTCTTGAAGCCATAATAGAAGCCCCTCCTAGCGGAGGCCAGCCGCGACCAGGTTTTTATTTTAAAGAAGCGGCATGTGTCCCCAGGGGAGTTATAGGGTGGGGGTGCGGAAGGCTCTAGGGACTGTAAAGGACTACACCCTTGGCTTTTAGGCCCCTTTGTCTGTTCCCTTTTATGACAGGCGGTGGCCTCCTTTAGTCTTTCCTCTTTCCCTTTAAATAATTCTTCTTCCTCCTCTGCAGAATCGGAGCTAGCCTCCTTATCTGTGTTAAGTACATTTGCATGTGTAAGCTCCTCAATGGGAGGATCGAGCCTGTTAAAGGCTCCTTTTTCCCCCTCAGGGGGGGGCCAATTATAGATTTTACCTGTTTCTCTGAGCTCATCTTGTAAACTTTTTTCTTTGTTTAATCCCTTCTTTTTTATTTTTTTTCTTTTTCTAGGCCTAGTTTTTGACTCCCCATTTGAATCTGACTCAGAAAGGCTATCCTGATGCCTTGTGAGAACTTCCCGTCCCCTTCTAATAAGTTCCTTGTGGTTTTCTTTACTTAAGCAAGAGTGAATCAGCCGCCAAAACGGCAGTGTACCCTTACCTATTCTGTCCTCTGAGTTGCCCATGTTGCGCTCACAGCAAACGGCAAGGACAACAAACCACACAGGAATGAAAATAAGAAGGACCAGGTAGGGATCTAAGTAAAAAAACATTATGACTGGGGATGACTTACCGACGTCTTCCTCTCCGACGTCTTCCTCTCCGTGTGTCAAGTTCTGGATCCTCTTCGGCCCCTCGCCCGGTGACCACAAAACACCCAGCGTTCCCGGGTTTCGGCACCACTTTGCGGCGAGCCCCTGTCCCACAGGAAAAGCACGACCAGCAAACAAGGATCCTTCTCGATCACACTTTATTGGAGAGCCTCTTGGTTAACAGGAAAGTTGATGGCGAGGGGCGAGGGGCCCAGGAGTGTAGCTGCTTTTATAGGGCAGAATACTATGGGACGCCTGCTGATTGGCTGCCATAGGCTCACCCACCCACAGGAGCCACGGGATAGGCTCAGGACAAGGTGCATCAAGTGCATGCACAACCTCAAGGGAGGTTGCTGCCTAAATGAGGAAGTATTTACCTCAAGACTGGCGAGAATGGCGTCTGCATTGGCTCCCTACAGGAAATGTTGATCAATGGTTACTAAGTTACAATTATATAGAAGCAATAAGTTCTGGTGTGTGTTTGCTCAGTAGGGTGACTATAGATAATAATAGTGAACTATAAATTTAAAAGAAACTATAAAAATATTTTGAAATGATAAATATTTGAACAGATGAACATGTTCAAATTATTTAAATAGTATACAATGAATACATAAATTGAAACTGTACAAAGTACCTCATTTAAATACATATGAATGTATATATATATATATATATATATATATATATATATATACACACATGAAACATATATATCATATATAAACCCCACAAAACCATTAGTCATATAGACATATTCTGGAATGATTAATAAGGCAAAATCCTGTGTAGATGGAAAAAAATATGGCAAATTTAGCAATTGCTTTATTCTCTAAGTAACTGTTGAACAAAAGCATTAGAGTCCCTAAATGCTAACTTTTTTGGCACTTCTCACTACCCATAAGACCTTGTGCAGATTATTTCTCATCCCAGTGCCTCAGTTTCTGCTTCTGTAAAATGTAGATGATAGTACCAAAGCCTACTTCATATCATGAAGATTAAGAAGAATAAAAGAAAGGCTGGAGAGATTTCTCAGTGGTTAAGGTGTTTGCTTCCAAAAGCCTAACAGCCCTGGTTTAATTTCCCAGTACCTGCATACACAGGGTGGCACATGTATCTGGAGTTTATTTGCAGCAGCTAGAAGCCCTGGCACACCCATTTTCTTGGTGTGTCTCTCTCATCTCCTCTCTTCTCTACAGACTTACAATGTAACTCAATGTTATAATGCATACTTAGCATGCTTGAAGTCCTTGGTTCAGTTCTCAGCACCAAAAAGAAAAGGGCTTATAATTTGTTTCCCATGTGATACAGACTCCACAGTGACTCATACCTGCCACTGTTATTCTTGTTGTTTTCAAAAATGGAAAGAAAGCCATTTCTGTGATACCTGCAGTTATCATCTCTCAGCTCTACTCTAAGCCTCTTCTTGAGTTGACAAATATATAACATGGTTACAGTTGCTATAGTTTCTAAGAAAACTAAAAGCAGCAGGTCTTCCCAGTTGATGAGTATTTTCTACCATTATGGTCACCGTCGTGAAGAGAAAAGAAACTGAGGCCAAAGCACAAGGCCAGGAGGGCACTGCTCCCAGTGGTACATCACTTTACAGGAGCAAATACCACAGACACCCAGGCCATTAGGAAAGCTGTGAATTAAACCATGAGTTGTGAGGAGCTGCCAAAATCCCAGAGATGCAATAAATCATTACTGTCAACTGCTCAGCATGAGTAATAAAAAATCAATCCACTTAGCTAGAAACGAATTTGAAAATTGTGCTTTAAACAATAGTAATGTGTGAAGAAAATAAACAGAGAAGTAGTTCTGCTATTTCATCTTTCAAGGAAGGACAGAGAAGAGTGATCCCAGGAGTTGATTTTCGTTTGCATCAAGGGAGCAACAATCAATGAGGAATGACTGTGTGAGTCAGCAGTTAAAAATGAAACTGAATGGAGTGCTACACTCCTTCCTGAGGATATTAAACACTTTTTATTTCCTTTCTTTGGCAGGATACATCTCAAAGGCCAGATCTTTCCCAGGGCCTAAACTGTTCCTTGATACTTTCAATAAGTCACCTAGTCACTAATCATTCAGTAATCACCTCTGACATGCCAAGCTTTGTGCTTAGGGCTGGAAATTCAGAGCCCCAGGAAGCCATTGGTCTTGCCTTTATGATTTCTCACTGGACACTCGCTGAATTTGCAAATTGAAATTCCCATATTCCTTAAATTTTACTCCAGGAAAAATCCTAAGCACCAAATAGTATCACTTTTTTTTCAAGTAGTTTCCAAGTCCCATGACTTAGTTTGTCAGTAGGTACTTCATTGCTGATGTATTTTCAGAGTCAAGTTTTGCTGTCTTCATGTAGCTGTCAAGGACAGACACACAGTGTGCTGCTGTCTTCCTTATTAAATCATTTCTCACATAACTCCAGGGTTTTAATCTTTTAAGGAAACCCTAACAGCTATCTGACTTATTTAAATGTATGGAAAGATTTATGGAAAGAGAGGGCCAAAAGAACAGAACAACTGGTAGGAATTTATCATAGTTACTGTCTGAAAGTGATACAAAAGTAAGGGAGTGAGAGCTCCAATGTCTTCGAGTTTTGATTCAGGGGCACATTTGTGGTAAGCACAATAATGCCTTCCCCAAAGATAAGCCTCATCCTCTAGAACTATATTTTACTTTGGATGTTAAAGACATTGCATGGTGAAACTAAGCACCTTTAGGTGAGAGCATCAGCCTGGATTATCGCTATGGGTCATGGATCAATAGCATCAAATGGTCTTTATAGGAGCAAGATGGTGGCAGGGAAATCAGAAAGAATGATGTCAAAATGCTACAACTTCTGACTTTGAAAACAGAGGAAAGAAGCCATGTGCTAAATAATTTAAGATGCTTCTAGAAGATTCTTGAGTCCATTGAGAATATTCTTTTTCCATTGCTTCAGTGGTCTGAAGGACTGGCAAGATAATAAAATTTTATTATTCATAAGAATGAGGACTGTGATAATTTGCTCCAGCAATGATAGGAAACTAAGACTACCTGTAAGGTAACTGTGTGTGTTAGTTTGACACTGTGGTTAATTTATTTATAGTCATGATATAAGCAAGTCACATTATTTTCTCAATCTCTCCTTTTCTACTCTAGATAACATTACACCATTTCAATGGTGTGTGGGGATTCTGAAGATATTGAACTGGCACAGCATGCTACTTACAACAGATTATTTGTTGAGCTAATGTCTGAAAACAGAAAATACAACATAGCATTTGGGGATCTAGAGAAAATATTTGCTCAGAAACATGAATGATTATATGTTGTGGGCTTACATAGAAATGGGTAAAGCCGGGCTGAAGAGATGGCTTAGTGGTTAAGCGCTTGCCTGTGAAGCCTAAGGACCCCGGGTCAAGGCTCCTTTCTCCAGGACCCACGTTAGCCAGATGCACAAGGGGGCGCACGCCTCTGGAGTTTGTTTGCAGTGGCTGGAAGCCCTGGCATGCCCACTCTCTTCCTCTATCTCTCTCTCTCTCTATCTGCCTCTTTCTCTCTCTGTCACTCTCAAATAAATAAATAAAAATGAACAGAAATGGGTAAATCCATTTTCTAGTCTATGAGGTCTCTAAGATTCATGAAAATATAATGACCAATAATTTTAATAATTTCATTATTATTTACATTCAAGTGGCAACTGTTTAAAAAGAACAGATTATATGTAGATAGCCCTAATATGTATTATATACACTATTTTATATACCCATTTAAAAAAGTCTAATTTATGAAATTAATGCTCCATGTTAGGGAATTTTTTGAGATGGAGTCTTGCCATACAAGCTCAGATCAGCCTCTTGCATTCAAGATCACAGTGGTGTATGAACCACATAATGGATAATTAATTCTAAGCACTCCATATTTGATGACATTTTTAACTCCTAACCTTTCATATGCCCCTTCTAATGGCAAAGGACTGCTCCAAGAGTTTTACAAATCTAAGAATATTTGTAATCCTCATAATCACACTTTGAGCTACAAACATTTGTTATCCCCATTTTATAAACTAGGAAACTAAAAAGGCTAGATAACCTGCCTTGTCCTAGAGAATCTCAGCCTCCCAGTAAACACCATGAAGAAGATTTTAGGACTGTTGCCACACTCCAGTGATATCATGGGTGAGGAAAGCACCAGCTGTAGGTGCAGTAGTACAGGTATAGTAGTACAGGAGTTTGTTAAACTATTCGTGGATTTAAAGGTGACAAGATTCGGACACACCCCTAACCATGACCATGAGTCCCTGAGGAAAACATCATAAGGCCCTTTATAAAAAATAAGTAAAAAAAAAAAAAAGAAAGAAAAAAAAAAAAAACATCAGGCTGGAGATATTGTTCAGTGGTTAAGGCACTTTGCTGAAAAGCCTAATGACCTGAGTTCAATTCCCTGGTTCCCACATAAAGCCAGATGCACAAAGTGGTGCATGTATCTGGAGTTCATTTGTAGCAGTTGGTGGCCCCAGAATGCCTATTCTGTCTTTCTGCCTGCCTGTCTGTCTGTCTGTCCATCTCTCTCTCCTTGAAAATAAATAATTTTTTCAAAGAAAACGTCCCCAAACAGAAAAGGTAGTTCTACCTTAATCAAAACAGGGTGCTCATTGAGGAATTAACCTTTGCTGGTGAAGCTTCTCATAGTTCATCATCTCTGCACCAACTACTATGGCACCGACTACTATGGCAGGATATGATATCTGCAAGCAGGCCAGATCACAATGCAGAAGCAGCGCATTCACCAAAGGTCAGAGAAGGGCAAAGGATTCTGGTCTAATTTAATTTCCATAAAAGCACCATAACTATAACTTTGGTATGTGGACCCAGGGGCAAAACTGGCTATTAGAATAAATGGCAAAATCATTACCATGTATTAGTTTATTTGTATATTATGAAATAGCAAAACAATTTCATTGACTATTTTAAATATTGAAGCTTAATTATTTTAATATAATAAGTCAAGGTGGCTAATAAAAGCCTAAACAAATGATACCAAAGCCTGCTTTTGCTGGCACCTCAGTTACAGATAATTAGGCTTTTTAAATAGCTAGTGCTGCTAAAATAAAATTTTTGTCCTGAAATATTTTGACAGCTCATGTTCACCAAACGAAAACCAAAAGAAAAACTTGTTTTCTTTAAGCAGATGGCCCTTTACGTACACTTAACACAAGCTCTGCTCCCCACATTTCCCAAGTAAAGGCACCAGCTTTCTGATAAAACTGATTTATCAATTCAATTTCGAGTTCAATTTCAATCAACTGTAAAGACAAAACAACCATATTGACATCAAAATAATAAAACATTTGGCTCATTTAAGAATTAATACAAAAATATATGTGTCTACATTTCCTGAGTTTTCAAATGTTGGCCAAAAATATCTTAGGGATGCAGATATACAAAAAAGGTTTCTTGGCACATGTCTTCCTGAGTTGTCAACCTGGGAGAATAGCATTCTTCCAATTTTGGCACATTTAATGTCAAGATCAATGCTCAGAAGAGAATCTGATTCCACCAAAGTTAGTGTGAACTCTAACTTTAATCGACTTATATAAACTAATTTCTGACAGTGGATTTATTTGCACTTTTCTGTCACAATGTAAAGAAGTGAGAGTTAGGTGAGAGGGGTAGTCTATCTGACCAGATAACCACTGAGATGACCCGAGGACATGGTACTGGATGGTGACTGAAATGGCTGAATACTATAGGAGCAAATGGATCCAGTAGATAGCATCATGAAAGACCACAGGCCAATACAACTGTTATAAGCATTTCTCCATTTTTCTTCTTACTGGAGCAGAGCTCATGTCCTGTCACTGCTTTGTGACTTCTTCCTGCACTGTCAGTGTTCATAAACTTATAAACTCATGGAGTTTAATAGCTGAATCACTTTTAACTCTTGGTGCCTTGGACAGCATAAAGCTGGAAAATTATGAACTTTGAGGATGGAATGAAGCCTGACCCAGCCTATACAGGGGATGTTTACTTCACAGAGATAAATGCATGAGTGGGAAAAGATGGCTACAGAAAGCTTTTTTTTTTTTTTCCCCAAGGCACTGTTTAAAAAAATAAATAAATAAAATCAATACAAAATGCCCAGAAATAAAGGAACTGTATTTTATGGTCATTAAAAGCTTTGTTGTAAGTCTGATTTGTTACATAAGATGATGCTGTCCATGTAAGGTGATTAATGAAAAAGGCAAGTCATAAAATATCAGTATAAGGCTGTCCTATGTAAAAAAGTTGAATATATTTAATTTACTTTACTTATTATCAAGAAGGGAGGGAGGTAAAAAAGGAGGGAGGGAGAGAGGAAGAGAAAGAGAAAGAGTGAGAGATAGTAACAGGGCCTCCCACAACTGCAAACAGAATTCCAGATGCATGTACCACTTTGTGCATCTGGCTTTATGGGTACTGGGGAATCAAACCCAGACCATCAGTCTTTGCAAGCAAGTGCATTTAAATGCTGAGCTATTGTTCCAGCACCAAATATACATCTCCTAGGACATTCACCAAAATAATAGCTCTGGTTCTTTCATGTTAAAATTTCCAATGTTCATTAATTCATTCTCTCTGCTTCTTTGGCAATGTGTTTTTCTACAATTGACATATAACAGAGTAAAGAGGATGTAGGGACAGGCTATAAAACCTCAAGTCCTGCCCTCAGTGACCTACTTCTTCCAGCAAGTCTCCACCATCGAAAGGTTTCATAATCTTCCCAAACATCATCACCAGCTGTGAAATAAGTGCTCAAACACATTAGCCTATGGGGAACATTTTACACTCAAACCACAACAACGATGGAACATAACCTGACATTACAGGAAAGATCACTGAACTCAAAATGGGCATTGGAGAAAAACTGAGAAAATTTGAGTAAAGTATGAAGTTTAACTCATATCCATATTGTCAATATTAGCTTATTAATGGGGAAAAATATACCATGCTAACAATAGGTAAGATTTGTTTGCACTGTCTGTGCAATAATTCTATAACTCTGTCGCTACTCAGATAAAGTTCACTTTTTAAAGTGAAAACTTTTTTAAATGACTATTTTTAACTTATCATGGCATTTGAAAATTCTTTTAAGTGAGTGACATATACAGAATGATTTATCCTGGTCCTCCATCATATGTACAAATACATTTGTACCACTGAACAGTTTGTGTATCCAACTTCACACTGACAGATTAGGCTTCACCAGCTGTCCCTATTTCTAAGAAAATAGGTCAATTCTACTTACAGACACCCTATATGTACTCCCATGACCAAATTCTCATGCATAAATGTTACAGATGTGGTCACTAAATTGACAAGTCCTTAACTACTTACATGCTTTTCAAAAAGTTATATACTTGGTAGCACATGCCTTCAATCCCAGCACTCAAGAAGCAGAGTTAGGAGGATTGCTGTGAGTTCAAAGCCACCCTGAGACGACATAGTGAATGTGTGTGTGTGTGTGTGTGTGTGTGTGTGTGTGTGTGTATAATGTAAATTTTAACTAGTTTGTTTTATCTTTAAAGTTGTACCGCTTTTGGCTAACTACTGTTGCAAGATAGACTGTATTTACATTGTCACTCTTTTTTCCTTAACTGATCCTAATGGGAATTGCAATGGTTAGCTACAGGTCAAGGAAGGAAGCAAGAAGAAAACCTCAGGACAGGGAAACTCTAGAACTGTACTCAAGCCCATAAATAACTGACTTAGGGAAACAGGCTATATGGTCTTTCTCTTACCTTCTCCTGACATTTTGTTTTACTGCTTTGCTTTGTAGTCCAGGCTGGCTTCAAACTCTCAGCAATTCTCCTACCTCAGTCTCCTTGGCGCGGGGATTATAGACAGGAGTCAACACAACTGGCTGACATTCTTCTGACTTTAAGCGACAATTCTATCCCTTGTTATAATTTCTCTTCTGCCCTGATTTCTGACTTTACAGAAGACTGGCACTTTTAAATTGTGAGAATGGTTTACCTTTCTGGCTGAGCAGTCTCCCAAAAATCATTTTATTAAGAAAACTGGGGCTAGTAGCTCAGTGAGTTCTCTCTTGGCAGCATCTTTTCAATTCTAAATTTCCTTGTGACTTATTTGCCTTGTCCCTCTGCCTCCATCTCATCTAACATCCTAATAACAGCCTGCAACTTGTAATTTGGCTTTTCAAAGCTGTATTTTTTAAACATTCTCTTTCTATTCAAATCAAAGACATCTTTTCAATGTCAAAGGAAGGGATAGTGGGAGAAAATATGTTTCATATGTGTGTGTATGCATATGCATTCAAGTCATTCAAATCAGAGTTATTCTTCAATTTTAGCTAAAATATTTTGTTTTTCTCTTCCTTTTTTTCTGAGCACCTAACTCCATAGACCATAAAATAAGTTGGGGATTTTGTTATTTTTATTATTCACTGACCTTAAAGAGAGTCCTGACCATTATATTTTCAAATCAACATTGAATATTCACCTACTTACAATGCAGAAGCCTTTGCAAATAAAACCACTTGACCTTCAAAAACATGAATTAAGCTCATAAGCATCTTGTATTATTATTTGAATCCTTATGTTTTCAATTTTGATTGTTTTTTCTCTGAGATTAAGATAGGAAAACTTACTGAGCTCAGATAAACTTCCAGTATGAGGAAAGCTTTACCCAGTTATTTCATCCCAAAATAGTTACCACATTTTAAGTAAAAATATAGTTTGCAACTACCTCCAAGACAAACATGGATCTTTTTGGCTAATGAGAATTTGAGAGGTATAAGTGGCTGAAAATAATTAGTCTACATTTCATTTTATTTATAAATAGTTTGTGAAAATGACAAACTAGCATTGTTAAACATGTGGTACAATAAATTATCTTTATCCTTTTAAGTTTGTGACCCCCCTAAAATTTACATAATTAGAGGAGGCAAAATATTTAACAAGATTCTTGCTATGCATGTTATATACTTTTTAACACATGAGGATTATGTATCAAGAAAGTACAATTAGCAAAATAAATAATTGTGCTATTATGATTAAATTTGCTAACTTATATGTTCTGTTACAGTATTTTATTTTATTTTCAAATGCTTTAATGATTAGAAAATTTCACACTCAAGGAACTCTGTGAATGTGTATGAATATATGCACACATTTTGTTCTAGTGTGGTTCAAAGGGACTTGCTGCCATTTATAGACATCTCTATAAAGAAGCAACAGTAAAACAGTAAAAATAAGAAAAGAATATGAGCTAAAGGACAAATAATGACAGTAAACTAAGAGGAAACTGGAAGAAGGTTTGGAACTCAATGATACTTATGCCAGAGGTAGATCAACATTTCAGGCTTTAATATTTGCTAGTGGTTACAGGAAAATGGACACAATTTCAAGATTTACTGCATCTATAAGAAAAAAAAATAAGCAGTATAAATGCTGGTAAGACTAGAGTAGGGGAAATAATTCCAACTTCTGTCTCAGAATAGCCAGAATCCCAAACTGTATACCTTCACCAAGGAGTTGCAAGGTAGTCACCAAGAAACCAGGACCTCCTACTAACCACTCCTATTAACCACAGCCTATACATGATGCCCTCATCATAGAATATTTTAGATCTGTCCATATGTACAATTGTCATCTTAAGATCTTAGTGTAATTATCAGGCCCTGCCACCAGATATCAGGACATTGGAAAACCAGAGGGGATATAGAAATGGAAATGAGGCAAATCTAGCTTGAGAGCTCTCCTGATGTCAAGCCTCTCCTTACAATATCATCTAGCCTTTTCTTCATCCATTTATTCTCTGCATGTCTGGGTACATATTTAATGCTACTAAGTATAAGACTAGGCTAGATTGACCTTTAAAATCCAGACGAAGATAGATAAAAATAAAAATAGATTTGTTCTATTGAAATTGAGCTCTGGACTTCACAGCTTTCCCTGTTTGGCCTTCCTCTTACTACTGCCACCTCCACTATCAATTCAAGTGACCCCACCAATAATCTAGACAAACAATTTGTTAGCAATTCTAGAATTCTCTTGTATGGGTTTCTTTTGTTTTCTTAATATGCAGTTGTCTGAGAAACATATATTTCATTGGCTCTATTCTGGAGATTATGGTTCATAGTCCTAAATCCCAAAAATCTGTTTTTTAGCAAGATTACTAGGTAACATAGGTGTATAGGTAGGTTTCCAACCCATTGATTTAAAGCTTACAGGTGGTGGTGTTGAAACATCTCAAAGACTCAAAGACTGGTCTTCTCTCTGATACAGAGGCTTAATGGTCTAGATAAAAAAATTCCAAGGGACTCTTCACTCTTCCTGTTGTGATTTACTTGGAAGCCAAGTTGTATACATTCTAAGGAAAACACATGAGAGTATGTTTCCCCCTCATTATATTTTCAAAACAAAACTATGGCATGTTTATTTTCATTTTATGGGATCCACAGCATATCACTCAAAAAATTACCTGTATGAATCCCTATAGGATCAATATCCCTTGATATTCATGTTTGAATGAGGATTAGTACAAGAAATATTTATAAATGAAATAATGCTGATGAGCTTTTCTGAAGTTTTGTTTTAATATGTTTTCTTCAAAGACTTTATGTTTTGAAGCAGGCTTTGAAGTAAATGAACTCATTAATCAAGCATAAAAATGCTGCTACAGCAGTTTAAAACTATGTTAATGAAAGTATATCCTGGAAACATTTTGCCAAATATTTCCAGATTGATTATGTTGTATAAACAAATGTCCCACACTTATCCATCATGGTTATGTTCCAAATCCAAACTACAAACCACAAACCGTACCTATATATATATTGTTTCTTTTGGCCTGTGTATACATACCACAGGTAAAGTTTAACTTAAGTATAAGTTTAATTACAATATAGGCATAATAAGAGATTAACAATAATCAGTAATGAAATAGAAGGATTATGACAACAAGCAGTAATAAAAGTTATGTGAATGCAGTGTCACTCGGTTCAAAGAATCAGAAGAAATTTTAACATTTTCCAGCTGGTTGGCCACAGCAAAGTGAAACAGCCAAAGATGAGTTTTCAGATAATGGGAGGACTACTGTACATATGTGTATTTCTCATGTTACTGCTATATTTTTAAATATAGGCCATATTTATGTGGAAGAAAATGGAAAAATACTATACCCACAAATACTCAGTTTTTGGGTGAATGTTCCTATGGCCAACTATGCATACCACAAAGAAAGGGGACCCTTTCAGGTTGGGCAAAGCTTAACTGAAATGGCATAGCAAGTGAATCTTGTCTTTGATCACTCCCTCAATATTTCACAGTACCATAGCTCAGAAATACTCATCTCAACCAAGGCAGTCCCTTGTGGTGAGTGGCCTTACCTACTAGAAGCTTTCTCTAACAGCACTCTCCTACCCCAGTACTGTTGTCCTGCCCATTCTGATACCCTGTTCTATTTTCTTCCTAGCAGTTGTCACTGTTTGCTTATTATTGATCTCCTTTACTGGAACGGAAAATGAGAAACCAGGACCCTGTCTGTCTTTTTCTCACAGTGTGAGCAGGGCCAAAGCTGGCATCTCACAGGCATTCAAGTATTTGTCGAATTTAATAGAAGCAGCACAGTGTGTTGCAAATCATTTTGCCAAATATCTGGCTCTCCACTTAGCCAAACAGAAGCTGATTCACTACTCATAAATTTAATGAAGATCTCCTAAAAATGGTAAAAGAGGAATAAAGGAGAAAATGGCATTGCAGAAAATCCAAAAGAATTCAATAAAAGTGGAAAATAATCCATTTGAACTTCTGAAACATAGCATTGTAGAAAATAAACATTTCTTTTTATTAAAATGTTACATAATAGAAAATATACTTTTTATTAAATGCATTTTTATAAATGTCCAACCATCATACTAGACTTAATTTACAATAAACTGAATATTCCTTATTATGCTGTTGTAAAGGTGGAATAAAAACTGGTTAAGTCAAAGTTCTCAAAAGTTTTTTAAAGCTTCTAGACATCTTAATAATGAATTCAGAGAGCTTTAGATTTACTCATGATAATGCAAGCTTTTGTAAGTGCATAAATTTGGTAAAATTAGACCAATGAGTCACTTAAAATAGAGCCATTCAATTCAGTCAATTGATTTAGCAATTAGCTAAGATCATATTTTAGACCTAGGACTTTTATTTTTATTTCCATTTAAAAGTACATGAACCTAAAGTCCAACAACTAACCTAATGATACCTAAGTACTAAGAATAGAGATGGCCTTTGGAGTCATTAATTGGAGAATTACAGTTTTTTAGAGTAAGTTGTCCTTCCTGCCCAGAAGATGCTCATTAGTCTAGGATTTGGTATGGAAGCTTTGAACACTCCTAGGATTCCAGATTATTTTCAGCAATATATGTATATTCTTGTAACTTGAACAAAACAGAAATTAAATCACTAATTTTCTTAGTGTGAAAGCAAGGTAGTCTGAGGAAGTAACCGAATACCTATGAGACAATTATTTTCTGTTCATGATTTCTCAGGAATAAGTCTCATGAAGACTGGTATCTAAGAAAGTACATGTTATAGTGAGAAGTACTTAAAAATGTGTGATATGTGAGAATCTCATCATGTATGTCTAGCATCTAATGAAAGTCAATGCCAAGGTCCTCTTGGAAAGGAACAGAGTAGATCTTCCAGGAAAAACACTGAGTATTCATAAATGTACCATGCTTATCTTTATTGACATCTGTATATTTTAGCAATGTAGAGCCACTAGCTGAGATGACAAAATGCCAGGTTAGTACAATGTAGGCTCATGTCATAAACCTAATATGATCATATCCATTGTCTTAGCATATATTTTTATAACAAGTGTGCCTTATTAAATATTTAAATATGCCGTTCCATTTTACGGGTCAGCTGCATATGGCGTCTTCAGCAATAGGGTCTTACCACTAACCTTTGTGGGTCATCAAGTACTCTGACAGAAATCTGTCTGTCTTTTAGGAAACCTTGTAGGTCTCTGTGATCAAAAGCTCATTGTGGATGATAGCCACATGCTGGTACTGGGAGTTACAGGTCAGTGCCCACTAAGAAAGTGAGGAAAAAGATAACTAATATACAAGAGTTGAGAGAGAGAGAGAGAGAGACAGAGAAAGAGAGAGAGAGAAGGGAAGATGTAGAAGATTTAGGTGAGATTGATCCTACCCTCTCCAGTGTCTTGTGGTTCAGGTGTTTCCTGTAAGGGCCTGGTGAGGGTTCAACCAGTTGGTCTGCCTTTTAGGAAGTAGAATTATATGGTACCATTGCCGTTTGGGTCTAGATTTGTGTTTCCCACCCTTTCTCTGCCCTCTCCCCCTCCCCATCCATCCTAGTGTCTAGTCCATGAGATGCTTTCTGGGTATGTAAGGTATCTTGGGTAAATACAGGTTAGGTGCTGTAGATGAGTGAGACTATGTGGCGATTTATTTTCTGTGATTGGGTAAGTTCACTGAGAATGATCTGTTCCAGGTTCACACATTTTTCCTCAAATTTCTTTGTGTCATTTTTTCTTACTGCTGTGCAGAATTCCATTGTGTAGATATACCACATCTTGGTTATCCATTCTTCTAGTGATGAACATCTGGATTGATTCCAGCTCTTAGCCATTACGAATTGAGCCGCTACAAACATGGTTGAGCAAATCTCTCTGGCCTGTGGTTTGAAGGTTTTAGGGTAAATGTGCCCTGGCATTCTTTTTTAAATAAAAAACTACATATCAACAATTACTCTCTTTCATCATAGACTTAAGCTAAACTCAAAATTTGAAAAATTGAATCGTCATGTTTCAAATTGAAAGTTCTTTTGTTTATATTTAAATAACCAAACCATCATTTTCCTGAATCAAATCTTATGTGACCACAATATATCTGATTTGATAAAAGTTGCATTTTATTAGTAAGAAGTTATGTTACAATTAGTATTACAATGTTTTCTTATACACCAACCAAGGAGTAAATGACATTTTGGGAAAGTTTTGAAATTGTGGATGTGAATGACAACAAATCAGCCTCAGCATCAAACTTTTCTTTATTTTTCTATTTCAAAGTGCTAAAAAAAAAAATCTTGATTCACTCAGAAAAGGAGTTTTAAGGGGTAACAGGTTTTTTTTTTTTTTCAATTTTTCAAGGTGGGGTTTCACTCTAGCTCAAGCTGACCCAGAATTCACTATGTAGTCTCAGGGTGGCCTCGAACTCACAGTGATCCTCCAACCTCTGCCTCCCGAGTGCTGGGATTAAAGGCATGTACCACCATGCCCGGCTTGGTAACAGTTTTTAATAACATTCTTTGAATTCTCCTAATTATATTGAATCAAACCTGCACTTCTACAAAACCTTGCAAAATGTTTTGGAAAATTTTACTTGGGACAAAATTTGGATACTTTAGTGGTTAAACCATGTTATTTTTATTTCCACCATTGAAATATTCCTACCAACTACTTTTACTTTAGTATCAGAGGTCATTTTCAGCAAACTAAATGGACAAAAGATGATGAAGAAAAAGGAGGGAAGATAGAAAGGAGAAAAAGAAGGTTTCTATTAGAGAATGGAAAGAAGGAAGGACCAAAAAAACTTTAGTTTTAGGTCTAGTGCAACTCATTGAAAAATAAGTCAGCAAATGAGCAAACGTATTGATTTATGAAAATGTGTTTCTTGTAACTTCAGTTCAGAGCATTTTGTATTGAAGGTGACGCTTTTAACAGCTTTTTGAAGGCTTCTAAATTTTAGTTGAGTGGTTTTCATTTTGCCTTCAATACAGCATTTTAAGGAAACTACAATTGACTCTGCTCAATCAACCTGCAACTCAAGGGCAGGGAGGGAGACCTTAAGGCTTGCAAAAAGCACTCCTGTACTGCCCACCTCAGGCAGAGGCTGCTAAGGGACAGAGAAGGGAGGGAGGCTAAGGGATAGAAAGGGGAGACCTAAGGAGGATGAAGGGCAGAAAACAACAAAAAGAGAAGAGAAAGGGAAGTCTAAAGGACTGGATAATCTCAAAGCCTCAGTTTCCAAGGGCATTCTTATAGCTCATAGCCCTCTTTATGTAAATGGGTGTAAACTTTGTAAGGAATTAGGTTTGGAAAATTGGTTAATTTGTTGAATGCCTGACATGCATTTCTAAAGTATTTAGGGAACAGTAAAGATGTTGTGAAATCCCAAAATAGAAGAAGCAAACATGACTGGCAATGAGGAAATTAGACCTGGAATGAGAAAGCAACTTTTCCACAATTCCAAAGAGAGACAAAGCATGGATTAAAATGCAGGTCTTCTGACCTTAGACTGTACAATTGCTTCGTGTAGTTTCTTAGTGTATGTTATTTCTATTTCCTGTTTGGACATTTACCTTTGCTTGCTTTGAGAAATTTCTCCACAAATCATTACAAAGGCAAAATAAAACTAAACAGCATTATCCAAGTTAATGAAGTGTGCTTTTTAGATGGATAAATAAATAAATTGGCTAGAGCTTAAAGTCAGGCAAAAAGAAGTACTCTTTATAAAAATGAGGCTTTTCTTAAACATTGATTTTGTCATCAGGTTTTGGGATGTTTTCATTTAAACATGCATCATTTTTACAGGTTTAGAGGTATATATGCTTTCCTCCCATTCTTTGAAGATTTCTCCCAAATGAGACATGCAGCTATTTTACAAACATGATAGATTGGCCTGTTAGAAGTATCCCAGAATCCTATTTCTCATGTTTATTTCTCCTTATACACTGCATCACTTCCTGAAAGTATTAATAGTTGCATTTTATTTTCCTATATAAACATTTAAGGACTGTAATTCTACCCAGTTGACATCGTCAGTGCGTATGCACTAGGAGGTTTCATTATCTGTTCCCCATATCAACATAATCTTGTCAAACTTTGTCTCCAATAAATAGGGCAGGCTGTATTTAGAATATTTTAATAACCAAGCACAGTCATATTGCTTTCAATCATGGCCTGCTTACAAATCCCCAGCTAAGAATTGCAGTTACATGGAACAATAACCCGTGAGCAGTGTGCCAATATATTTTCATTAGTCAATGACACCCAGCTGCAGAGAGAAATTAGGCCGTGTCCTTTAAAACCTGAGGTTCCCTTGTGGCAGTACCACATCACGCCAGATTGGCTCAACCAAACCCTCATACCATTGTTCATCGAATGTTCCAGCTGGGTTGTGTTCATCATAAACCCTAAGTCTGCAATTTTCCAATTCTCTATTAGGCTTGGATTCAAAGCCTATTGTTCTAATGTTAGGAAAGCAAACAAGAAGAATGTCATTGGATAGCGATTATTGAAAGCACTTCTTGCCCTGTTATTCTTGGTCATTTGAAAAAATAATAATTGATCTATGGAAACTTTGAAAACAATAATCAGATTAGTATTACTTTGGATTTTTCCTTGGTCCTTCAAATTTTGGTGATGTTCTCAGAGGAAAGTCAGTTTTTAGATGTTCCAGATCAAAGTAAACGAAATGGAGATGCTTGAATGGAAACAAACACTTCAAATAGAAGCAGCTTCTTTTCATGGTTTGGTCTTTATTAAAATACCAGTTTCCGGTCTGGAGAGATATCTTAGTGGTTAAGGCACTTGCCTGCAAAGCCTAAGGACACAAGTTCAATTCCCCAGTAACCATGCATGCCAGATGCACAGGGTGGAGCATGCATCTGGAGTTTGTTTGCAATGACTAGAGGCCTTGACATACCCATTCTCTCTGTATCTCTCTCTATCTGACTCTCTCTCTATCAAATAAATAAGATAACAATAAAATTTTAAAAAACCACCAGTTTGGTTTGCACTCTTTCATCATCCAACTTTTTCAGGTTCTTTTTAAAAATTTTTTTTTGTTTATTTTTATTTATTTATTTGAGAGTGACAGACAGAGGAAGAGGCAGAGAGAGAGAGAGAGAGAGAGAGAGAGAGAGAGAGAGAGAGAATGGGCATGCCAGGGCCTCCAGCCACTGAAAATTTGAACTCCAGATGCGTGCGCCCCCTTGTGCATCTGGCTAATGTGGGTCCTGGGGAATCGAGCCTCAAACTGGTGTCCTTAGGTTTCACAGGCAAGCGCTTAACCGCTAAGCCATCTCTCCAGCCCCCCCTTTTTTTTTTACTTTCTCTTGAGATAATGTCTCACTATATAGCCCAAGCTGTCCTCAAACTCACCATCCTTCTTGCCTCAGCCTCCTAAATCCTGGAATTGTAAGTATGTGTCAACATGCCAGCTTCTTTTTTTCATTCATCTTAAAAGCTAAGATATTGAAGCCCTCCTTGTCCATAACAGACTGATGGCCCTTTGGATTGGTAAAACATTAGCACTACATCTCTCTCTCTCTCTCTCTCTCTCTCTCTCTCTCTCTCTCTCTCTCTCTCTCTCTCTCTCTCTCTCTGTCTCTGTCTCTCTCTCTCTGTGCGTGTGTACTTGTTTCTTTCTTTCAGCTTTATTAGTTTTGTTTCATGTATTGTTATACCCCATTACTTGGTGCACAAATGTATAGGATTGGTGTGAACACTTGATGAAATGCTGGTTATCATTATGAGTTAACCTTCTCGGTCCCTTTGAATATTCTTTGATGTAAAATGCACTTCATGTGATAGTAACATAGTCATTCAGGCTTTATTTTAATTAATGTAAGCATGGTACATCTTTTGATCTATTTGTGCCTGTATATTTGAAGTGGTTTTTAAAATTAAAATTAAAAGAAAAACTTTAAAAATTTTACATAATAACCTCTCTTCACCCTCCTTTGTTCACCTTCTCAATCCCTTTCCTCTGAACACCCTCTTCTTTCCTACTATTCTTTCTATATTGATGTTTTTGTATTGTTTTGCCCTCCTCTATCATCCATGACAACCTGTTGATGGACCCAATGTTATTCAGGTCTTGTGCAGGTAGTGACAGCTGCTATGAGGTCATGAATACAACAACTACTTTGAGATAAAAAGGCAGGTTTTTAATGCACTCTTCCCCAATCTTAGGTTCTTAAATTCTTTCTGCCACTGCTTCCGGTATAGTCCCTGAGTCATTAGAGGGTGTGAAGGAGATATCTCTTTAAATATTCAACCTTCAATTGTCAGTTCTTCTCATCACTCAGATGAGGTCTGAGTCTACCAAGCAATTATTATCATCTGAAAAGAGAAACCTCTCTATTCAAATTGATAACAGCATATAAATATAAACACAATTATTTCAAAGGCAATTTGGTGGTTGTAATATATCCATGTAACCAAACAACAGTAGTAACTTCCATTTTCCTAGGGCTTGTGACCTGCCCATCCATATGTTTCTGACTAGGTTTATTATCAGGCATGAATTCTCACCCACTGAACAGGCCTCAAATCTATGTAGAGAGTTGTAATTTACTTCCATAACTGACATGCCACTACCGCACTAATGAGTGCATCTGGCTTATGTAACCAGTTGTGTAATGTGTAGAGTACACTGTTTGTTAAGACCACTGATAACTTTTTTCCTCCAGCAGGCTACATAGCACTATCCAGCACTTTGAACACTGGTCAGCAGTGAGGAGGCTTCCAGCTCAGTTTTAGCTAGTACTAGTTCTGCAAACAAAGCATGTGACATATTCAGAAACAGGGTCTTACCATGTAGTTCTGCTGGGCAGCCAAGAGCTTTGGATATTGCCTATATTGCTTTGTAAATGGCAGAGACTTCCCTGACCAACAATTCACTAGCACCTATTCCAACCTTGGCACTATTTATTTTTTTCTGTAATAACCTATGGCTTCTGGGTGCAGCATTTACACACTCACAGGGTATTTCTTTCACAAACTTCCCTCCAGAGTCTATGGCCTTCCAAGTCATAGTCTCTTGACTTTGTTCTCAGTAACAGGCATGAATTAGCTCTCATATGAGCCTTGTATCTAGTCATAGAGCAGTTGATTACCCTATAGTTATGAGCCACTCTTGCATCCATGAGTACATCTTGCCTGGCTTGTTGATCTTATACCTTAAAGGATACACTGCTTGTTCAGAATGTTGATGACTTTTCTTCCTAGAAGCTCACATAGCACTTTGCAGCACTAGGACAGCTGTCTTTCAAGAACATGGCTGCCATCTCAGTTACAGCTTGATTTCTCAATGCCCAGCAACCCCAGCCTCTGATCTTCAGCAATAGGGTCTTACTATTGAGTAACTTACTATGAGTAACCAAGTACTTTGGCTATGTCCTGCATTGTTTAAGGGGCTAAGTAAAGAAATCAAAGCCTTCAGAAATAACAGAAACATTCTAATGAGGTAGAAACCAGACTTCATGATTTTGAACTCCTAGCTTAAGTTGACAACAAGTGAAACCAGGCTTTTCTCTATAATTCAGAATATTTTTATACTGGAATATCAAAAACTGTATCTTAGATAACAAAAGCAGTAAGAGGTAAACTGAAGATATCATGCAATTTATATGATAAAAATCAAATAGTCACAATATTTTTAAACATTAGAGGAAATAATTTCAGACTGGGATTATGCTACAAGATGAAGAAAGAACCTAACATAAAAAAAATATCTATTGAAAAACTTCTATGAACTATACACAGAACTAAGAGCTTTGAGTTAAAAAAAAAAAAACATAGCTCTAGTAGTTTACAGTCAAATGAAACATAACTTAGTCCTATCTGATTACTTTGTGTTTAAAATCCCTCAATAGCTTCTGAGAGCTTTAGAATAAAAGGCTAGTGAATAAACATTTATGGAAAGAACTTGGTCAAACAGACACACAAAGGGAAATTAAGGGAAAGCCATTACAATTGTGGCTATAAGTATTACATAATGGAAGAGATATCCCCCCTGAAATATAAACCTTTCAAACAAATTATATGTTATATCACACCATACAAAATTGTCAGTATTAGGGATGGAAAGATGGGTCAGCAGCTAAGGCACTTTCTCACAAAGCCTAAGGACCCAAGTTCAATTCCCCAGTACCCATATAAAGCCAGATGCACTAGGTGGCACATGAATCTGGAGTTCGTTTGCAGTGGCTAGATCCCCTAGCATGCCCATATTTTCTCCCTCTGCCTCTCTCTCCCCCCCCCCGATTTGCATCTTGCTTTCTCTTTTAAATAAATAAAATACTTTAAAAATTGTACATTTTTAGATACAATAATACTGCTGACTAGCTGTCATAGTAATAGAAGTTCCTTTACTGGATGCTAGGGAAAAAATGTCATCAATAAACTTACTCAGCAGTTGACCCTGTGTGCTATACAACCAACCAATCAGGCAAGATGTGCCTACTGGTTCAATAGTGGCATGACTATTATTGACTGAGTAACTAACTGTCCTATGACTGAATTTAAGACTTGCTCCATGGGAGGGAATTAATGCCTTGTATTGAAAACCCTGCTGTCTAGCAAGGTCAGAGTAGCTAAGGAGAGAAGCTACTGCCATTGTTTAACTAAATGGATATGTTATGTCCATCAAACTGCTTTCTAAATACTTATGGTTATGACCTTAATTTAGCTTTGTTCCGAGAAGATTATTTTGTAGTAGGTGGAAATGACTAGGGAGACTCAAAACTATTAAAGTACTTAAAATAAGTGAGTCTTGAATTTGCAACTCTAGAATGGGACGTGTATTATCACTTAATTCACTGTTCATCCAACATATCAGAAGGGATGGAAAGAATGAAAGGGCTGGAGGATGGTTAGGAATGCTGGAGAATACTGTTGTCTGGGCACTCATGACCTCATAATGACTGCCATCACCTCCATAACCCTGCACAAGATTTGGCCCAACAACATTTCATCATGAATGATGGAGAAGCTCATGAGTCCCCAACACTCCCTGAGAAGTAATTGGCAGTTAGAGGTTGCTGAGGGAGGGAGAGACATTTTCTTCAGGGATGTATCCACTGGTAAGTTGTCTATGATCCATTCCCCTTAACTGATTCTATGACACATTTCTCTCCCACCTCCTGAAATAAAGACACCATTCTGGTTCCTATATTATTCCTTGCATCTCTATCAGCCCTATAACTGTTGTGTTACAAAGGCCTAGGGTCTGATTCTGTTTTTTAAGCATTATGTTGTAAGTTATTTTAAAATGTTTCTTTGGGGAGTGGAGAGATGGTCCAGGTTCAATTCCCCAATTCCCATGTGAAGCCTGATACACAAAGTAGTACATGCATCTGGAGTTCATTTGCAGTGGCTGGAGACCCTGCAGCACCCATTCTCTCTCTCTTTTCTCTCATTTTCTCGACATTTTTCTGTCTCTCTCAAATAAATAAATAAAATGTCTCCTTGCAAACAACGTATACATTTATATCTCTAACCTAAATCTTCTAATTATCAGTTTGATGTATCTAATTGATAACTTGGTATCTCCTCTTGGATATCTTACTTCAGACATACCAAACCCATCATGTTCAGACTCAGAGCCCTTGTTAGTTCCTAGATCCATCTTTTTTCTAATCTCCATTTCAACAATTACTACTTACAACCGCCTGACTATTTGAGCCCGAAAACTGGGTGTCAATCTCCATACCACCACACTAACCAATTCCTGCTGCTCCTATGTCCAGAACACATTTGAAATCTATCTGATTTCTTCAATAACTAATGCTTTCATTACAGACTAAAACTCCTCTGGCTCAACTACTGCAAGAGCTTCCTACATCTCTCCTTCCATGCTTCTGATTTAATCTTCATATTATAACTCCATCAGTTGTTTTATTCTTTCATTTATTTATTCAGTCCTCAAAATTTTTTATGGCCTATTACATTCCAATATGGCATATATTGGGTATGGTAAATATTGGACATAAAGCCAGAATGAAGTTCAGCTGAATCAATACCAAATCATGATACTTTACTACTTGGAACCTTTAGATGACTTCCAGTTCCACTTCACAAGGTCTAAATTCATCAATATTGTCAAATGGTCATAGATTCAATAACTCCTTGTCACCTGTCTTTTTTTCTATCTTACCCAATTTATACACTCTGGTTATATTGACTGTCTTCTGATTCTTCCAATAAGCTATAATTTCTCTTGCTTTTAGGCCTTTTTTTTTGGTTTTTCGAGGTAGGGTCTCACTCTGGTCCAGGCTGACCTGGAATTAACTCTGTAGTCTCAGGGTGGCCTTGAACTCACGGCGATCCTCCTACCTCTGCCTCCCGAGTGCTGGGATTAAAGGCGTGCGCCACCAATTTCTCGTCCTATAAAGCTGTTGTCCACATTCAGTTCATCATTTTGCACTAACTATACCATACAAATGACATGAATTGAAGTCACTCAATTTATATTAGAATGAGATGTGGAAAATGAACTTTGGAGCCTTGGAACTCATGTCAATATCTTTGAGGAAGAGTATGTCCTAGATCTGTAGGAGGTTGTGCTGCTATTGTTGCCTGGACAAAGTAAGTAGTAGACTTTCTATCCTATCAAGTAACAGCTTTAAACATCTTTTCCAAACTTCTATCTACTGAGGAAGAAACAAATATCCAAAATAGCTAAGTTGATTTTCCACAGCACAATAAACAGCTTACAGTTTATTCAGCTGGGTGTACCCTTTGTCAAACATAATACAGAAACTGTTAGCCTTTGGGAGTAAATGTTTTGCGTTGAGGAGGAAAAGATAAATATATTTAGTGGGCACAAAGACAATAACAGTAAATAAAGAAACTAGGTATAGAAAAGCATGTTTTTAATCATATGACCATTCTGTACAGCAGATGGACAGATATTGTTCATAAAATCACTTCCCTGATCATCAAACCATAGACTGTCCAATGTCAAAATATTTTCATTAGTAAATTGGTTCAGTGTCTAATAGAAAGAACAAAATGGCCAATACTGAGAAAACAGCAACACATCTGCTGCGAGTTAGTCCTACAGCATTTGTTTACATGAAGGCCTCAAACCAAAGAATTTTTTTTCTAATTCAAATTAAACTATTAAACTGAAATTTAGAAGGAATTGCCTTAGGGCAAGGAACAACTGGCTGAGAATGGTGTCTAAGATTTAGACTAAATGAGCCACTTCCCAGGAGACCTAAAAAATTAAAGTTTGCAAGTCTATGGTTAAGGAATAGTATGGCATGTAGCTCAGTGGACATATTCACCTCATTTTGAGGGCAAGATTATGAGCATTTCCCAGGAGTCTCAAAATAGTTGGTAATGAAGAGAGTATAATATTTATTTTATCAATACACTCTACTTAGTATCTTCACCACAAATAGAGGCAGAGCAAGTTTATGAAAAGCTATGAAGTCAATACCAGAAAGTTCAGAAAGCATTCATTTGCATAGTTTAATTGGCACTAACTTATAAAAATTTAAATTCCATTCTCTTTCATAATAAGGCTATGTAGAAACCATCAGATGCCATAAATACAAGTCACCTCATTCAGCACACAAGGGATACAACTGAACAGGAATATTTTAAATAGAAATTTGAGGGAGAATGGCAATTTAACTGTCATAAACTCTTGTTTATGGTATATTTGAAATCTAAATGAAAGAACATATAGAATTTCTTCCATATCTCAAAAACAACTTCTCAAGGAAAATAATTAGGATGCAAAAAGATCCTTTTTAAAAGCTATTTTAATGTAATTGATTTCATTTGAAATGACTGCCTGCATCTCTTCTTAGCCCACTGAAACCTTTTGTTTCTCCAGATCTACTCCTATCTATAAGCACATAGAAAACATTAGACTTTATTGAATTAAAAAGTTAAGATTTAATTTTTATTTTTCAAATTAGTAAAGCCAATAGTTAATTTATGAAATCAGCCTAGGTTTCCATACATGGAGATATGGTTAAAGAAATTGATACATTCAGTGGAACTTTATTCAGCCAGAAATAAATTGTGATTATGTAGTTTGCAAGAAAATGTATGCCATTGAAGTTATTAGGTAAACAAATTACCTGGTCTGAGAGAGACAAATAACATGTTTTCTTTCATTTGTTGATCCTAGTTTTCATACACATACATAAAATTATATGTGTATGTATAACATGAAAGGAGAAATACAACTATTTAGGGGAACAAAAGGGATTAATGTAAAGAGAGAGAGTGATAGTTGGGTATGGAGGAGGATATACACATATAAAAATGTTCTTAGGAAACCCAATACTGTATACAATAAGTATATTCCAATAAAAAATACTAGTGCCAAACCTGGTAAGGGTACAGTTAAACAGAACTCTCATACATCATTGGGAAGAATGGTGAATTTGAAAACACATACTAAGCGGCTTAAAAAATTCATATCCTTTGACTTACAATTCTTGGGTATGAATCTATTCAAAACTTTATAACTTTATAACTTTATAACTTTATAACATTGTATATAAGAGAAAATTGGAAATATAGATATGTACAACACTAGGGGAGTTTAAAGTATGGCATATCAGCTGTAATTTTAAACATTTTATTTTCTCTAGATTTTGATGCTTTCAATTTTTATATGGTATCTGAATGGCATGATGCTGTTTACTGACTGTGTGCCTCTGTGCTGTGTGTGTGTGTAGATTGAAGCTAAGACTGGTACATGCATGAGTATGCACTCTACCACTGAGCTATATGGCCAGGCTTTTTTTCTTGTTGACAGCTTCCATAATTGTAAATAATGTCCCATGGTAATTCCCACCCTCCCTGTGATAGTTAACGTGTTGTCAACTTGATCTGTTTAGTAATCCACAGAATCCCTTTAGGGAGAGTCTCTGAGGCTGCTTCCACAAAGGATTAACTGAAGAAGGAAGTCCTTCCCCCAGAGTGAGCCCTTCCCCCAGAGCAGGCGGCCCCTTTCAGAGAGGTATTATATATAAGGAAGCTCTGGGTGAAAAGATCCCCTTCCTTCCTTCCACTTGGCTGCCACAGCTGCTTGCTGCCTTTCAGCATGGATTGAAGACCAGCATGGACTAAAGACTAGAGTCAACTGAAGACCCATATGGATCAAAACCAAGTGGCTCCTCAGGAAGCCTCCAGGCCTTCAGTGTTGGATTGGGACTGCTGAGGCATCAGGCCACATGGACTGAGAAACTACCAGGTCTATAACTGCCATTGGACTACCATAAACTATTCCAATAAACTCACTTTTTAAAATAATTCATTCTATCTGATCTGTTCCTCTAGAGAACCCTGACTAATACATATTTTGGTACCAGGAGTAGGGTTTAGGAGGGTCCTTCCTCAGGGGACCCAGCCACCCCTTCAATCAAGGGGCTCAAGATCTGTAAACTGGCAAAGTCTGGAAACTGATTAAGAGACCTTAATTCTCTGTTGCTATAATTTAAAGTGGCTTTATGTTCCTTTGCTCTGGAACTTTTCTGCTTATACAGATCAAGCAGTAACTCAGGAGGCTTCTTACCTATTTGACTCCCGAGTACACCATGATTAATCAGCCAGTGCCAAAGGTCCATACGAGTCACACCTTTATGTGCATAATTCTGCCTATGCTGTCTATTATGAAAAACACGTGCACCCCCCCCTTTGGCAATTGAGCACTGCCACTTGGCCCTTGTTACCCTGAGATCCAGAGAGACCCATTGCATCAAAATCACCTAATGCAGGGACTGCAGCTCCCACTGTGATGTCTTCTGTACATAAAATACTAATGATGGGGGACTTTAAGTATGCTGGTGCTCCCCTCACAAATCTGTTTCTTATAGTCTTAGTGAAGGGCACATCTTCTACATGCTCCAATTGTGGGGGCAAAGATGTGTTTACATGGCAAATACACTCAAGCATTCCAAGTTCTCTGAGCTTTTTATTCCCTTCATCAACATTAAGCCAAGGGATATCAGGCAGCTCGAGCTCATTCACAGTAGCCCATCTTTGCATCCATACTTCAGCCAACCAATCAAATAAACTCTTGGCACCTCTTCCAACTGCATGTACTGCAGTGGCAAATCTAAAAATCTCTGCACAATGGGCCCACTTCACTAAATTCAGCCTGATAAAATCTTATGTTCCTTCCTCCATCATCCCATACCTTTAAAATCCATTCCCATACACACTACCCATGCTTCTGCCTGCACAAGTTAGAAAACTCCTGAAGTTCTTTAGGGGCATACCTCACCTCCTCTTGTCACGCTTTCTATCACACGTTTAGAGGCCTGCCTATCCTTCCATCTTGTTATAGACCTAGAGGCAAAGATGGGTGAGAACCATCAACACCTCCTGCTGATTCCTCAGACAAAGAGGGACTAATTCCCCCAGGCAAGGGTGGGGAGGGTAATACTTCAGGGTATGGAGTTGAGGATACAACTGCTGCTAAGAGAGGAGAGGTCATATCTTCTTCCAAACAACTTCTTCAAAATCTGACACTTCAATATCCCCAGGTTCTTCAGAGTTTTTCCACACATCACCATCCCAAGTCACAGGATCCTTTCCAATCAATGTCCTCACTTTAACTTATGCTAGCCAATGAGGCTGGGATTTGAGTTTACATCTCAAGTTAGCCAATCTTAGAATGAGAGCTTGGATTTGGTTTTCTGCAATTTGAGTCCTGTTCTGGCTAGAGAAGAGACTCTCCTCCAAGGCACCCTTAGAAACCTTCAGATCATGTATGTGGGTCTTAAGCTTGGAATTGTCCTTTCTAAGCTTCTGCTCTTCCCTTAATAGTTTATCCAGAGTTGCTAGAGGCAACCAACTAACATCATCATTTGTCTTACTTTTCCGCAAATATTCAAATGTTTTAAATACGGAGTCACTAAATTACTTGCTGTTCACAAGACATGACTCAGGATCACCAAATATATCTATCTCATGGAGTTCTTTAAATAGTTAACACCATTGATTATTAGTGTTGTCCTTATTTCCAGTAAAAGCTCACTCCTTATCACCATTAGGGCCTTTAGCAGCATTGAAGTTGGAAAGCCAGCCCCATATAGTCCCAAGCCCACTAGAGAAATCAATCCTTACAATTGTGTTTCTCTAGAACCACTCTTGGTACCAAAATGGGTAGTAGAAGAAGGTAATTACAAATATCAGCAAAGGCCACATGACCAGTTACAGAAATGAGGATTATATTTTTAATGTTTCTGTCCTACCTTGATACAGAGTTTTTGTACATATCTACACCAATATTAAGATTATATCACTAGCTAAGCATTCCCCAAGAACCTTTGCTTTGTGTTGATGGGAAGATTTTGCAGTTCCAGTTTTATGTGGGATAGTTATACCATGTTAGGTTGAATTATGAGATTGCTACTGTTTTCATTTGGAAATTAAGTATAATATAAGGAGATGTGGTTTGGTGTCAAGTTGACAAGGGTTGGACTTGTAATAGTTAAGGTATTGTCAACTTGATCTGTGTAGTGATCCACAGAAATCCCTTTAGAATGGGTCTCTGAGGCTGCTTTCAGGAAGGATTAACTGAAGGAGGAAGTCCATCCTTCAGAGTGAGCCCTTCCCCTAGAGCAGACAGCCCCTCTCAGAAGGGGACTTTATATAAGGAAGCTCTGGGTGAATAAAGCCCCTTCCTTCCTTCCACTTGACTGCTTGCTGCCTTACAGCATGGACTGAAGACAAGACTGAAGCACACTGAAGACCACAGACAACTGAAGGCCCACGTGGATTGAAAGCAGCTCCTCAGGAAGCCTCCAGGTCTTCAGTACCAGATTGTGACTGCCGAGGCATCAGTCCATGTGGACTGCACAGCTTCCGGGTTCCTTGATTCTCGGGCCTACAACTGCTATTGAACTGCCTTAAACTAATCCAATAAATACCCTTTTTAAAAATAATTCATTCTACCAGTTCTGTTATTCTAGAGAACCCTGACTAATATACTTCCCCCACTTTCCCCTTTGAAACTCCACACTCCATCATATCCCTTCCCCCTCTCAATCAGTCTCTCTTTTATTTTGATGTCATGATCTTTTCCTCCTTTTATGATGGTCCTGATGAGGTAGTTTCAGCTACTGTGAGGTTATGGATACCCAGGCCATTTTGTGTCTGGAGGAACATGTTGTAAGGAGTCCTAACCTTCCTTTGGCTCTTACATTCATTCTGCCACCCCTTCCGCAACGGACCCTCAGCCTTGGAAGGTGTGATCGAGATGATTCAGTGATAAGCACTCTTCTGGCACCTCTTTTCAGCACCACGGTGCCTTCTCAGTCATCCCAAGGTCACTACCATGTGAAAAGAGAAGCTTCCCTCACCAAAAGTGAGAGTAGCATTAATATGTGGCCACAAACATTAAGAAAAGTGCTTACTGGACAGTTTGGTGAGAATAGTATGAACATTTAGCCAGACACAAGCAGACATTACACCCCTAGGGATCATGACTTCCTCTGTTGTAGGTTTTCAGTATCAGGGATGTTTCCACTCCCATAGAGTGGGCCTCCAGTCAAATTAGAGAGTGGTTGGTTTCCCTCATAACAGACATGACACTGTTGCACCTATTGGATCATTTAGCCTGGATGGCCAAACTTAAAGACTGCAGTGTTCACTGGTGAGTATCTTTACTGGTGATTTCTCTTTCTCCCATTGAACCGCATGCAGTGTAGCTTTTTCCAGCTTTCTGTCAGCTGGTCTACATGGAGGAGGTTTTCAGCTCAGCTCCAGCAGGATTTCTCAGTGGCTTTGCAGCCCAAGTATGTGGAGTCTTCAGCAATAGGTTCTTACCATCTATTCTTGATGGGAAACCAAGGGCCTTGGCAATGGCCTGTAATGTTTTGGGGGCATCAGGGACCTCTCTGGCCAACAACTCACTGGGAGGTATCCCATTCCTGACATTGAAAATTTTCTAGTAACAATCTATAGATTCTGAGTGTTCCAATGTCCCAAAAAGTAGGTTTCCATATGACTTATTTATATACTCTTAGATTTTGATTAGCCCTCCTTCCACCTTTCCTTTACTCAATCTCTTCCTCTGACCTCACTTAGGCATTTTCACACCCATTAATCTGCTCTTCTGCTTATATATATACAATACCATACTATTAAGTCCTCCTCCCTCCCTTTCTATTCCTGTTATATCTCCTTTCTAGATTACTGGCCTCTACTACTGAGTTTTCTTCCGACTCACATAGAAGTCCAATCATTTGTAGCTAGGATCCACATATAAGAGAGAAGATGTGATGTTTGTCTTTCTGGGCCTGGGTTCAAATGTTTATTGCATCCTACCAAATAGTAGAGATCTGAACTTAGTGGTTTCAAAAGCAAATATTTTTAGGGGTCTGGAGAGATTACTTAGTGGTTAATGCACTTGCCTGCAAAGCCTTAGGGCCCATGTATGACAGATATTGAAGGTGGTACAAGCATCTGGAGTTGCTTTGTAGTGGCTAGAGGCCCTAGCACTACTATTCTCTCCCGATCTATGCCCCCTCAGAAATAAATAAATAAAAATAAAATTTAGGGCTGGAGAGATGGCTTAGCGGTTAAGCGCTTGCCTGTGAAGCCTAAGGACCCCAGTTCGAGGCTCGGTTCCCCAGGTCCCATGTTAGCCAGATGCACAAGGGGGCGCATGTGTCTGGAGTTCGTTTGCAGAGGCTGGAAGCCCTGGCGCGCCCATTCTCTTTCTCTCTCTCTCTCTATCTCTCTTTCTCTCTGTGACTGTCACTCTCAAATAAATAAATAAAAATTTAAAAAAATAAAATAAAATTTAAAAAAGAAAGGATGTTTGGGTCCAGCAAATCAACTGAAGCATTGATGCTATCAAATGGGAATACTGTTATTTCTGTGGATATATGGTAAGTATTTTCAGGTGTACAGGTGATAAGTTAGAAATGGACATTCTAAAGAGGGAGAATCAGCATACTGAAAGGCACAGGCACATTGCTCTGCTAGAATATAAAGGGCCAATGGACTGCAAAACCTAATCCAAAGCCCATGGTTGGGGAGGTCATAAGCCCTATGGAAAGAAGTTACTAATGTTTGGCTAATACCAAGCCCAACAAATTGCCCTCCAAACATTTGTGTTTATGCCCATATGTTAGCGCTCCTCTAACTTTTGGTAAGGGAAGCTTCTCTTTTCAGATGGTAGTGATGACTGAGGAGACTCAAAATTCATGGAAGTTCTGGGAAGTGACAGTGAAGCATTCATCACTAAGACATCTCTAGCATACCCTCCACTGCTCAAGGACCACTACAGAAGAGGTCATAGAAATAATGTAATAGCCAAAGGAAGGAGAAGAGTGCCTTGGAATTCTGTCTCTTAGAAACAAAATGACTGCTTCATTCATGGCCTCACAGTGGCTGATGCTCTTTACATAAGACCTGCATAATATGAGGTCAAAACATGATGGCATCAAAATAGAAAAGGATCTAGTTGGAAAGAAAAGGGAGATAAAAGAGGGGTCAAAGGAAAGTTGCTAAAGTTTTGTATGATCAGAGTATATTGTGTACATGAATAAAATTTGTTAATAAAAATTTCTTAAAGTATAACAGAAGACAAAGGAAAATGCTATTAATGCTATTTTGACAAAATATTTTGCAACATAGTAATGAAATATGTTATGAGCTGAAAAAAGGCCAATATAAAATGAGAATTAAGACATGAATGAAAGGAACCAATTATGGCAGGCCCTCTTCACTGTGTCATTGAGCTGGTGATGAAGACATGATCAAAGATACTTATAAATAAATATACCATTATAAAAGGGAGGGTATAAATGGAGGCAGAAATATCAAATGCAAGTTATTTATATAACAGTCCTCATAAGACATTATAAGGACTACTGTAGTTTCAGTATGTCTTCAAAAGCTTAATGTATATAAAAGTTGGCTCAGAAAATTATAGAACCATTTCTATATACAATGACCACCAAAAAGGATTCAAAATGGAAGACAAATGTATATTGCAAAAAAAAAATATGCTTGCATTTGTACACACTTTAAAACTATGGTTAATTATGTGATTAATATGTCCACAGGTTTTTTGATCCTTCTTTGAAAAGATGGAATCTAATTCCTTTCCTAAAACTTCACCCAATCTTTGTAATTCTTTTGTAATAAATACAACAGAAGTGATGCCTTCAAAGGCAAAGCCATAAAACAATATAGCTCCTAAGTCATTTTCTCCCTTGAGGTGATAACTTCTAGCCACCACACAATGCAGAAGTCCAGGATAAATGGAGAGGTCACCTATACTAGCCATACCTCAGCTAGTATCAACTTAAAGCATGGGAGTGAAGAAATGTCAAGTCCAGCCTCTGCAACAGTATGAACAACTTCATATAAGAATGAGCAGCTGAACTCAGTCAATTCCTCAGACTTCAAAAAATAATAGTAAGCTGTTTAAGGGAAAATATGAGTGCTGGTTATATAGCTCAGTTGGTAGAATGCTTGTCTATCATGCACAAAACTGAGGGTTCAAACTCCAGCATTGGATAAACTTGGCATGGTAGTGTACATCTGTAATCACAGAACTCAGGCGGTGAAGACAGGAGAATTGGAATTTCAAGGTCATCCTTAGCTACATAGTGATTTATAGCCATCCCAGGATATATGAGACTCTGCTTCAAAAAAAAGATGCTGGCACACCCACACCTTTAATCCCAGCACTCAGGAGACAGAGGAGGATCGCTGTGAGTTCGACACCCTGACACTACATAGTGAATTCCAGGTCACCCAGGACCTTACCTCGAAAAATAAAATAAAATAAAATAAAATAAAATAAAATAAAATAAAATAAAATAAAATAAAATAAAATAAAATAATAAAGCTATTATTTCTCTTTTAAACCACAAAGTTTTGAGTTGAATTTTTTATGCAATAAAAGATGACTAATGTCTGGTTCCTTTTAAAATAAGTTATATACTTGGCTTTCTGTAAGGGATTAAGAGTATAAATTTCAGACTTATGGATAAAAGACCTCTAAGGAACAAAATGACAGTAGAGTCTCTGTGGTGGTTTGATTCAGGTGTCTCCCATAAACTTAGGTTCCAAGCTGATGGAGATTTGGGAATTAATACCTTCTAGAGGCGCTGTATTGTTGGGGGCAGGCTTATGGGTGTTATAGCCAGCTTCTCCATGCCAGTGTTTGGCACACTCTCCTGTTAGTATTGTCCACCTTATGTTGGTCAGGGGGTAATGTCCACCCTCTGCTCATGCCATCGTTTTCTGTGCCATCATGGAGCTTCCCCCTCAAGCCTGTAAGCCAAAATAAATATCTTTTAATCCCACAAGCTGCTCTTGCTTGGGTGATTTCTGCCAGCAATATGAACCGAACTGCAACAGTAAAGTGGTACCAAGGAGTGGGACTGTTAGACACCTGACTGTGGCTTTGGCCTTTTGGAGCTGATTTTTAAGAGGAATGTGGAAGGATTTGAAACCTTGGCCTAAGAGACTCCTTGCAGTGCTGTAAGTACAGCTTGATGGACTATTCTGGTCAGAGTTGAAAACCTTTATGCAGTAAGAACTAGGGACTGTGAGGTTTGGCTTATGAGGATGAGAAACAGCTTAACCTGGACTGGGCTAGCAGTTTGTGTGAAAAGCTTGCTGTTATGCCCATATCCTGAGGAGTTGTGCAGGGTTACTTTGCATATAAATGAGCTGGAATGAGCAGAAGGATATGGCACAAAAAGAAAAAAAAAAGTCTTTGGGTGAACTGATGCCAGTTCAGCTGCAATTGAAAGGTTGCAACCTTTGAAATTGGGCCAGCTGACCTGTGCTGGGGTAACAGGAAGAATGTAGACTCTTTTGAAGGGGCCTAAGTGCTCAAGAAGTGTCCTGTTCTTCAGCCTTCTTTATCCCCCCCTGGATTAACAAATTGTCACCTTACCTGGTATTGTGGAATATAAGAATGCAGGAAAGAGAGGGTCATTGAGTTTGCAACACGGGTTTGTGTTTGGGAATGGCCATGGGCAGTGTGAAGCAGGTTTGCTGGATGCCTGCATGGAGACCCCATGGGGCCATGAGGATGCAGTGGAGACCCAGTAGAGATGCCAGGACCACAAGATGGCTGCTAAGGAAAGCTGCCGACCCTGATGAAGTTTTCCAGGACTGTGAGTAGCCTAGGTGAAGGGGCGGAATTGGAACTCCAGAGACTTGTTGCTGGTTAGAATTATTGGACTTAGAGACTTGTCACTGGCTAGAGTTATTGGACTTGGAGTTACAGAGTTTGGTGTTTGCCCTGCTTTAAATCTTGCATAGGTTGAATATTTTTTTGCTATGCCCAATGCCATATTTTGCAATGTGAATGTTTCTTCTGTGCATTATGGGCTTTGGGGGGATTTTTTGGTGTTATGGCTCAGTTAAAAGATCTTGGACTATGGGGATGTTTGAACATCATTGGGGTTGATAAAAAACTATAGGGACTTAAGGTTGAACTGAATGCATTGTATTTTACATCAAGTATGGATATCAGTTTATAGGGATCGGGCAGAATGTGGTGATTTGATTCAGGTGTCCCCTATAAACTTAGGTGTTCTGGACTCTACGTTCCCCAGCTGGTTGCAATCAGAAATTAAAGCCTCCTGGAGGCAGTGTATTGTTGGGGGCAGGCTTATGGGTGTTATAGCCAGTTTCTCCACGCCAGTGTTTGGCACACTCTCCTGTTGCTATTGTCCACCTTATGTTGGCCAGAAGGTTATGTCCACCCTGTGTTCATGTGATCATTTTCCCTGCCATCATAGAGCTTCCCCCTTGAGCCTGTAAGTCAAAATAATTTCTTTCTTCCCCCCACAAGCTGCTCTTGGTTGGGTGATTTCTACCAGCCATGCAAACCTGACTGCAACAGTCTCCAAGAGATTTTAATGCAGATGCACTATGACCTTAGCAATAGCCATTGCAGAGGCCCTTGGTTTCCCACCAGGAATAGATGGTAAGACCCTATTGCTGAAAATTCCATATACTTGGCTACAAGGTCACTGAGAAATGCTGCTGGAGCTGAGCTGAAAACCTCCATGCAGATCAGCTGACTGCATGCATTTCAATGGGAGAAAGAGAAATCACCAGTGAAGATACTCAACAGTGGACACTGCAAGCCTTATAGTTGGCCAGCCAGGCCAAATGAGGCAGTGGGTGCAATCATAGCACATCTATTATGGGGAAACCAACTGCCCTCTAATTTGACAGGAGGCCCACTCCATGAAAGTGAATATATCCCTGATACTGAAAACCTACAATATGGGTAGTCATGAGCCCTAGGGTTGTAACATCTGCTGGCATCTGGCTAAATGTATACACTATGCTCACCAAACTGTCCAGTAAGTACTTCTCTTAATGTTCATATCCATATATTGATGCTACTCTCACTTTTGGCTAGAGAACCTTCTCTTTTCAGATGGCAGTGATGCTGGGATGACTAAGAAGGCACCATGGTGCTGAGAAGAGGTGTCAGAGGAGTGCTCAGCACTGAAATATCTCAATCACACCTTCCAAGGCTGAGGGTCCATTGTGGAAGAGGTGTCAGAAATAATGTAAGAGCCAAAGGAAGGGTAGGACTCCTTACAACCTGCTCCTCCAGACACAAAAATGGCCTGGATATCCATGACCTCACAATGCCTGACACTACCTACATAAGACCATCATAATAGGAGGAAATGATCATGACATCAAATAAAAGAGAGACTGATTGAGAGGGGGAAGGGATATTATGGAGAGTGGAGTTTCAAAAGGGAAAGCGGGGGAAAGAAGGGAATTACCATGGGATATCATTTACAATCATGGAAGTTGTTAATAAAAAATAATAAAAAATAAATACATGCTTACAATTTTAAGAAACTATAAAATAAGAATAAGTATGTCCAACATGCCTAACATATACTTTAGCAACAGCTTGGTTATTGTTTTAAGAGAACATTTGTTTTAAGTATTATGGAATGTACTCCAGATGCAGAATACCTACAAAGTCAAAAAAAAAAAATCAATGTACTTTTACGATATACCCAATAGACCAATAGATAAATGAGTTACCAAGAAAATGAAAGAAATCCTTAGTGGCTGAATAAAAACATAAGTATGAGTCCAGAAAGACAAAAAGTGTCAACGCTTCCCTGAAGTTATCTATGGATCTTTGGTTGCCTGGAGCTTGGGGTTTTAAAGAAACAGTGACTGAGCCTGAGAAAAGTGATAAATTGGTAACAGATTCCTTTATAATCACTAGTCGCTCAGGAGGTGTACTCATTGTGAAAGAGGGAGGGAGTAAAACTCCCAGCTCACAGAGTATTAGATAAAGACATTGGGCTTCCTGATGAGTGGGAGTGTTAAAGTCCTTCTTGAAGAAATACCTACAAGCTTGAACTTGTGTAAAATTAGACCTAGACATCATACAGCTCCTAAAAATTGAAAAAAAAGAAAACACAGATAATTTACTTTGTGAAAGCCAGAATTCTCATAAAAGCAAACACAATAGCTTTTGGGAAGAAGGCATATCAAACCCAGGTTGTAAAGAATTCTTATGAATACATTTTTATAAACATTACTCACCCAAAAAAGAAAAATAAAAAGAGGGAAAAAATTACAAAATATACAATGAAATACACAATTTATATTTTGCACTACTTCATATCTTCTCAGATTTACCTGACTGTCCTACAAACCACCTCCACAGTGACTGGCTTTTCATGGATTCTGACCAATTAAAATATAATTATTCCTAAAGGTAGGAGCAACCTGATAGCACTTCATTTCACACCCTGTGATTGCACTTCTTATCTCCACATAGCCTGCTATCATCACTCAATGACCTTACTGGATATCAATCAGTTAGTCTTGTGTGAGAGCTAACACCTTGTGGCTGGGTTAAACCTGAATCAATTTTGATGCTGGAAGCCAAGTGGTTTTTTTTTTTTTTAATTGAGAATTTTATCATATGAACATATTGCAAAGTGTGCATATTCCCATTGGGCTATGTTCCTTCACCGCCCCCCACACACACAACCCCTGTGATTACAAGTGGTCCTTTTACCAGTAGTCTTGAGAGGCAGTTGATTTGGTTTGTGATACACAGTCCCTTGGGAAAAATTAATACTGGGAAACTATGAAAGCAACAGACCTTTAATAAAGATATTCCAAAGGTTATACTTCATGAGGAAGATAGTCACAAAAGTGGGGACTGAAATGCAAAAAGAAACAGTGAGTCAAGACTATATTAACCTATAGGTAAATGTACATAAGCACTGTCCATACAAAACAGAAATGAGGGCTGGAGAGATGGCTTAGCGGTTAAGCGCTTGCTTGTGAAGCCTAAGGACCCCGGTTCAAGGCTCGGTTCCCCAGGTCCCACGTTAGCCAGATGCACAAGGGGGCGCACGCGTCTGGAGTTCGTTTGCAGAGGCTGGAAGCCCTGGCGCGCCCATTCTCTCTCTCTCTCCCTCTATCTGTCTTTCTCTCTGTGTCTGTTGCTCTCAAATAAATAAATAAAAAATTTAAAAAAAAAACAGAAATGAGTTTTAATTTGGGATATTAAGTATAATTATAGGGACTGGGGAGACGTTTAGTGGGTAAGAGTGCTTGCTGCTCAAGCATTAGGACCTAAGAGGGCTTGATTTCAATCCCCAGAAACCAGGCAAAAGTTGAACATGGCCGTGCATGTCTGTAATGTCAAGGCTGTGCATAGTGGAGACAAGAAAATCATTGGGACTCATTGATCAGTCAGTCTGACTGAAAATGCTAGCTTCAGGTTCAATAAGAGCCTTTATCTCAAGGAGACAAAGTGGAAGAGCAATAGAGGACACCTAAAATTCTCTTCTGGCCTTCACATGTGTGTAGATGGGACGTGTACACCTGTACACTCTTGCATACACTATATATACACACATGCCATACACACACACACCACTACATGCATGCCAATAAAATAAATAAAAAATTTAAAATATAATTACGGGGCCAGAGAGATGGCTCAAGGGCTAAGGCGCTTGCCTGCAAAGCCTAATGATCCGAGTTTGATTCCTTGGTTCCCACATAAAGCCAGATGCACAAAGTGGTACGTGATTCTGGAGTTCCTTTGCAGTAGCTGCAGGCCCTGGTGAACCCTTTCTCTCTCTCTCTCAACTTGAAACAAAATAAATAAATAAAATTATTATCAAAACAGCTACCCTAAATAGAAAGAGTCGTTTTACCTTGGTCAAAACAGAGTGGTTATTGAGGAATTGAGTTAAAAACCTTTGGCTGGTGAAGCTTCACATGGTAAAGGAGAATTTCCTTCCTCCTGGAACAAATCATCATCCAAGCTGATGATTCCAGCCAGACCAGAGATGTAAAGAGTAGTCAGGGCTGGAGAGATGGCTCAATGGGTAAAAGCACTTGCTGTGCAAGCATAAGGACCTGTAGCCCCAGCATTAGTAGGGTGGAGTGGTGTGGGGGAAGGGCAGAGACAAAAGGATTGCTGGGACTCCCTGGTCAGCCAGTCTAACCAAAAAGCCTACGGTAGTTTGATTCAGGTATCCCCCATGAAATCATGTGTTTTGATGCTTGTTCGCCAGCTGATGGCAATTTGGAAATTGGCACCTTGCAGGAAGAGGTATATCATTCAGTGTTACAGCCAGCTCCACCTTACTAGTGTTTGGCACACTCTCCTGTTGCTATTGTCCATCTATGTAGGCCAGGAGGTGAAGTCCACCCTCTGCTCATGCCATCATTTTCCCTGCCATCATGGAGCTTCCCCTTGAGTCTATAAGCCAAAATAAATCTTTGTCCCAAAAGCTGTGCTTGGTCAGGTGATTTCTGCCAGCAATGTGAACTTGACTACAACAAAACCCAACTCTGGCCTTCACATGCATGAACTTGGGCTGTATGCATCTATACACACTCACGCATACACCAAACACACTTAACAGAATGCTGAAATGGAGCAAAACATGTCATTAGCAAAGCTGTCCCCAAGTCATAATTTACCACTTCCTGAATGGGGAGTGAAAGTAATGCTACCTTCTCACTTCAAGTATAGTCAGAAGAACTTCAATGGTTCTACCAAGAGTGTTTAAATTAATATTGGAAGACACTGAATATTTTTGAGTGTCTCTAAAGCCTAAAACTTGTAATGGAAATGATCATACAGAAATAGATTCCAGCCAAGAGATGGTAGCAAGTACTTGATTCTTAAAGAGTCATACAGGAATACAAAAAGTAATAAAGAAGCTGGAGAGATGGCTCAGAAGATAAGGTGCTTGCCTGCAAAGCCTAACAACCCAGGTTCAGTTCCCCAGTACCCACATAAAGCCAGACGTACAAAGAGGTGCATATATCTGGAGTCCATTTGCAGTGGCTAGAAACCCTGGAGCATCCATTCTTATTCTCTCTCTCCTTGGAAATAAATAAATAAAATATAAATATATGAATAAAGGAAAACTGTAAGAACTCAAAGGAAGAAATAAGTTTGAGAGTTAATATGATTATCTATATAAAGAACACAAGAATAATTCACTAGCAGATAATTGGTATTGATAAGGGAGAGGAGCAATGCTATAACCATAGTACAGTAACTAGAAACAAACATATGAAAGTTTTTCAAAGATACCATTTAACAAAGCAACAGAATAATATGAATAAATCAAGCAAAAGGTGTGCTAGATTCTGAGAAAATTATTAAAAGAATTACATGAAGATATTAACAAAGAACTAAGTAAATGGAGAGATGTAGTCGTGGATAGTGTTCCAGCTACATTCACATAGCTGTAACAAAACACCTGACTGAAAGCAGCTTATGGTTGGAGAGTATTTTGGCTTGCAGTGTCTAGGGGAGCTCCTTGATGGTAGAGAAAAACATGGCATGAGCAGAGGCTGGATATCACCTCCTTGCCAACATCAGGTGGATGACAGCAGCAGGAGGGTGGGAAAACACTGACAAGGGGGAGCTGGCTATTGCACCCATAAGCCCACCCCCAATGACATACCTCTTCCAGCAAGGTGCCAATTCCCAAATTGCCATCAGCTACAGATCAAGCCCCAAAACACATGAGCTTATGGGATACATCTAATTCAAACTTCCATAGATAGCAATACAAATTCTTAAGGCTGTCTTTTTTTCACCAAATTAATCTAGATTCCAGCCAGGCTTGGTGGTGCATGCCTTTAATCCCAGCACTTGGGAGGCAGAAGTAGGAGGATCATCTTGAGTTTGAGGCCACCCTGAGACGACATAGTGAATTCCAGGTCAGCCTGAGCTGGAGTTAGACCCTGCCTTGGAAAACCAGAAGAAAAAACAAACAAACAAACAAAAAAAATAACTAGAGTAGATCACAGATGAACCTAAATAATGGTACCAAACTGCCTGTATTTACTGAAAAGAAAACTAATAAATTAAATTAAAAAAAATAACTAGAGTCCACGCAATTTCAATAAAATTCAATTAAATTCGTAAATATATTTAGCAAATTGATTTCATGATTAGCATTGAAAAACAGAAGACCAAGACTAGCTCAGTGATAAATAAGACATCTTTATCAGACCCTCCAATTTTGACATGGATGATGGAGATAGACAAAAAATGTAATCGAAATAAAAGAGGAAGAAGTTGGAAAGAAGAAGGAGTTCAAAGAGAGACGGTTTAGTGATTAATGTGCTTGTTTGCAAGGCCTAATGACCTGTGTTCTATTCCCCAGGACCCGTGTAAAGTCAGAGGTACAGAGTGGTACAAGCACCTGCAGTTTGCAATGGAGATAGGCCTAGTATGGCCATTCTCTCTGTCTCTCTATTTCTCCTTTTCTCTGTGCTTGAATATATATATATATATATATATATATATATATATATATATATATATATATATATATATATTCTGGGAAAGGAAGAGGATTATGATCAAATTACATTATGTTCCAGCATGAAAATTGTCAATTAAATATTTTTTGAATTTTTTAGAAGCTACTTGGAAATGCTTCCATTATCAGGAGTGTACATGCATGCATCAAATCAATTAATAAGAAGTTATTCTTTCCCTTTGCCTTTTTGACCCCATTTTATCACTCAATATGATCTCTGCCTTACAGCCAATCTTTAAGTGTTTGTCATATTATTGCAGGCAAAGGAGATCCATAAAGCTTTCCAAATTTTCAACAACCTGGAGAGAAACAAGCTAAAGTGAGTCAAATCCAAACTCATACCATCACTTATTTAAGGGAAAATAGAAAACATACATATGTATCCACACATGCATATGCACACTCATATGTATGAATATATTCACTGTTCATAATATTTATAATCAAAATCATGTGTTTGGGTTTGGGAAGTGTAATCAGCAGTGCTGCCACTGTTAAGTAAACCAGACCCCTGTGGTATGAGAGAGACAAATCCCATGATCCCAGGAGTATACCTTCTCAATCAATTTCCCAGAATTTTGAGGAACTGAAAGCAAACCCAAGGTGCATCTGCTTTTCCCATCTGTTTTGAGCTCTGGTACTGTTTTAGTATTTTGAAGATTTCACTGTGTGAGAACAGTAGGAACAAAAAATTTGAGTAACTCCTGCTAAATTTATACAATCAATCTCAGCAACCTGGATACATCTTTGAATCTATCTTTTCAAACTGTTCTGGCCTCAAGTTTCAGATTTATACAATTTCCCTGGTTTTGACAATCCTCAGGCTGCTTCAATACTCAAACCCAATGATTAGAGTACCAAACCCATTATTTTCTTTAAATTCAAAGAGAGGCCTTCCATTTTTTCTACTTTATATTCAGTATTTGTTGCCATGTTCTCAATGTCTTCATTGCCTTTCAAAGACTTCTTTCAAGTTGAGAGTGAGAAAGTAATGAAATTCAGGAAGCACAACATAAATACAATCTCATTCCTAAGGAAAAAAAAAAATGCCTTCTGCCTAAGATTGAAAACCTTAACTCATGTTCTTTTAAAAAAAAATGCTTCTAGACCATCTTCATCTCCATCCTTATTCTATTCCAGGTAAAATCAGAAATATACATGAAATACCTAGGAAAGCTCTAAAGCACTACTCAAATATAAGAGGTGGTTGTTATATTGAACATGGGCTGCTGTTCAGTCATGTGATTCTCTTCCCCAGTGACTTAAGGACTCCTAAGTCTCCTTCCAACTAGTCCAAAAATACTAATTAACAATTGACCTGGCCCTTACTCTGGCATGGAATTGGGAAACAGAATGGGGTTGGGGAGTGGTTAAAACTAATTACTGATCAATGATGTTAAACTGTCAGCCTAAACTGAGTTAGGGCCTGGATCTGCTTGGGCTCATATTATAGTGGAATCTCAAGGGGTATCTCATTCAACTTTCTTATCATACAAATGAGACGAGAAAATCCAAAGACATAAAGTGTTTCACAATGACTCAGTGCCAACAGGGACTGTCACAGTCTCCACATGGCCAGCATCATTCACACAATCATGCTGATGATGGGCACAATGATCAATGAATAGGTAGACAGATTCTTTTAGGCAATATTGAAAGATGAGCATAAGAAAGTAATTGGAACATGGAGGATTCTGTTGTTATGTCATGGGAAAAACAAACTGTGCAAACTATTTACATCGGTGGCAAAACAGCCCTCGTACACATTAATAATTTACAACTCAGTTCAGCAAATGAAATAGAGAACCCACCAGATCATTAGTTAGAACTACTACTGTCAGCATTAATGAAGGTAATTAACATCGACGTTTAAGTTCTTTGCTCATCAAGTAATTGGCAAAAAGTATTTTTAAAATAAATTGATGAGGAAATTAACCAGTCATCCCATAACTCCGTTCCTTCATTCCACTGTTTCAAGTATCGTAATTGCTGGGAAAGCTAAATCACACACAATGAAAAAAAAAAAAAATAGGTTGAGAACTCAGGGAGTGTGGCTCATCATTTTCTACAGCTTACTTTTATCATTATAATACATTTTCTATTTTAATTAAATGAATAAAACAGCTATGTTGCCTGTGAGATTACATACAATTGCAAATAAAGCCAAAGACATCTCTCTCTTTCTCTCTCTCTCTGTAATGTGGTATGCTGCCTTTTAAATAGACACATTTTCTTTACTTATCTTGTTTTGAATTTGTACAGGCATATAAAATCACAACAGATGTTTCCTGTGGGTACTGGGTACCAAATAAATTATACATCAGTTTCTCGTCGGTTTTTCTTTCTTAGCAGTCATCAGGTTCTTGTGAGCTCAAAATTGGGTGAGACGAAATCAACTGTTTTGCAAGCAAGTTCCTTCAATGGCTAAGGCATTTCTCTAGCCTGTCAAATCTATTTTTTCAATCTCCTGCATGAAGAATACAGGCCAAGCCAGTAACCTGAGCATTCTGAATATTTTTAATGAGAAAGACAATTTGGTTACATGCTCATCTCCCACTTAGTCAAAGTTTAAAGTTAAGATAGAAATATACCAACAAGAGTTGACTTAGGGACTGGAGAGGTGGCTGAGAAGTTAAGGTACTTGTTTTGAAGCCTAAGGACCCAAGTTCATTTCCCCAGGACCCAAGTAACCTAGATGCACAAGGTAGCACATGCATCTGGAGTTCATTTATAGTGGCTGGAGGCCCTGGTGTACCCATTCTCTCTCTGTCTCTCTCTCTCTCCCCCTCTCTCAAATAAATAAATAAATGAATGAATGATTTTTTTTTAAATTGACTTTGTGTTAGGTACAAAGTGAGAAAGTGAGTCGCTATGGAATATAGAGAATACTGAGACACCATCTTCAAACCAGTAGACAATCATAAAAACTAATCCAGTTAAACACAAGAGAAACCCTTTGAGTAATTCCTCCCTCAGAGTTCTCAAAACATTTTGAGTAAATGAAGAATTATAAAGAAGATGTCCCCCCCCCAAGTTCCCTCAAGTCCTATTACTAAACTCAAACCAGTTAAAAGTGGGGATTTAAATTAGGCAGAAAATAAAACAAAATTCAGTAGTGATTCTTAAGCTGAGCAGTGACTTTGAGGTAGTCAGCCACCACCATGCATCACTCAAAGCAACTGGTATAAAAATCATACTTAACATAGAAGGTAAACAGGATCCAAGGCAAAGTACTCACTACAAGATTTCTATACACAACAGTGCAAATAAAAGGGACTCGGGATAATGGTTATCCCAATTAGAGTGAAAGACCAATCCTCTGGCTGCAATAAACAAATGCCAAGCCACCTCTGGTTCCTGGGCTTCAAGGAGAGGTTGCGTAGCACTTAAATGGTTGTAGTTTCAAGGCAGGAGAAATTGGGTGGATTAAATAACCTGATTAAGGGTACATATTTGTAATGGAACCATGTGTAAGAGGGAATGAAGAAACAAAAGGTAACTTAGCAAGTATATGGTACATTGAAGGATGAGACAGTCCCAGATTGAGTAAAAGGAATACCAAAGAAGATGGAAAGGGGGAATGCAACAGAGTTTCTAGAGAGGAAACCATGCTGCTACAAATAGCCTTTTCTCTGTTCTAACTAATTCTTCAGACCTGGAACAGTTTGCAAGCCCCAGCTTAGAAGAGGCAAGGATATTCCAAAAAGACTGACAAGCCATGATTAAAAACTTGTCTCAACTGTGCCTTTCATATGAAAGAAGCTTCTACAGTGTAAGTCATATCTTTAAAACTGCCTACACCTTAGTCCATGGAATATATACCTTTTATTGCTTTTCTATTTCACTGTTTTGGCAATTCATCTCTCCAAATGTAAAGCTGTATCACCTCTGTTATTTATTATATGAAGATGGTGATGTTGTGAGAACCTACAAATGATCATCATTCTTCTGACCTAGGATTTGCAAGCATAGCTATAGCCTGTCCCTGTCACTTCTGAAATTGCTTGTCACTATTCACTGCAACATGAAAATTGTGGCAATTGCAAGTGGAGCAAAGAATCTCTTGTTGCCCATCATGAAAATTGTTTGTTCTGATGCATGTTCTGAAAAGCAGGGTTTCTTTTTTTTTTTTTTCTCTAAAGGTGGTTCATTATTTATTGAATCCTAACCATTTTCTTCTATCAAGTCAAAGGAACAACAGACAAAGAGTGGGTGTATACAAAGCTGATGATAGCCTGATTCCCTTCCAATGTCCTTATTTGCCATCCAAAGCTAATTAACTGAACCACTTAGCAGCCCAGCTTACAGCTTTCCCTAGTTATTGACATATGTCCAACTTTGAAATCTACTGAATCAGATAAAACAGCTGTGATCCCAGATAACAACTGGGATTTGTTTGTCCAGCAACCATACCTGAGATCTTTTAACTTCTTCACTAAACTTGCCTGTTGACAATGCCTGAGCATACTGGCAACTTGATTATATTTTCCTGACATCACTCTTATTTTTGACAGTCTAGTCTATCTTACTGGACACTCATTTTTAACTACACCCACTCTAGAAAAGAAGACCAAGACCAAGGTGTATTTTCATCCCCTGGAAGTGAAAGCTTCTTTAATTTTGGTGTTGAGTTATCTCACTCTTAGAGAAACATCCACTTTCATAAGCCTTAGAGCTCCCCTTAAATGTTGTACTCTGGGAAGTTCCCTTTGCCTAAACATGACCAAAGATAATTCTGATATGGCTCTAAGAATCTCCGTAGGCCCAGGACAAGAAATGGAGAAAATTTATTTGTGGTGGGTAGAGGCCCTAGCATATCCATTCTCGTTAGTTCATTCTCTCTCCCAAATAAAATTTTAAGAAAGAAGCAATAATAGATCAAAAGTTTATTTTCTAACCTCTGAGAATTTTAATACATGAACATACTATAATTTGATCATATTCCCCTCCCATTATCTCCCTTATTCCACTAAGCACCCTCCTATCCAAATAATCTTTTCTCTGTTTTGATGCCTCATTCCTTTCGTCCTCTTCCATTCTCTGTGTCAAAATGTTGATAGGTCAGAACAGTGAAGGTCTTGTGGGGCTACTGTGGGGTCCTGAATGTACCAGTCTGTTTGTATCAGCACAGTGTTCCAAAGTACCCCTTCCCACACTGTGTTTCTTACATTCCTTCTGCTCCCTCTTTTGCAATGTCCCATGAGCTTTGAAGGGTATGATCAACATGTCTTATTTAGTGTTAAGGGAAAGAAATTATCAATTTATCACCAGACTCAAAAGTCAAGTCTGAAGCTAAGGAGAGTCACAAGAGGTGGAGTAAGATAGAAATAGCATAAATATAGTCAGAAAAGTCTAGGCAAGCTACTGTAAGAAATGATCCAAAAAATCAATAATGGTTCAACACGATGGAAGTTCACTTGTCACAGCCCAGGACCAGAACAAGTTTCAGACATAATGAGATAGACACTATAATATACCAGACAGTCATTTGGTCTTGACTCATCCCTTTCAATTAGAAAAGAAATGATCATAAAGGTATGTAAATAGGATAATTTGTTGGGCTACACTTGAATTTTTTTTACTCAAACTTCACTGACTATAGTTTAGTCACATGACTATTAAACTTTAAGGAAAGCTAAGAAAGGCTGTAGTTTCCAAGAAGTGATGATGAACTTTACTGACTACCTAATGACTTATGCTAATGAAATAGTCAAGAATATGTGTCCTGCTTGGGATGGAGTAACCCAGAGTTTCCTGGATAGCCTAAATTAAACAAATGATCAATGTGAACAGATCTAGCTCATCCTGTGATAGATTGCTATCTGGTCCAATTTATCACAACACACTGTGTTCACGTGTTTGCTGTGGTCTCATCACAGTATCATTTCTGTCCCTTGACTATCATTTGGTCATGTGATATATTTTAGACAATTTAATGAGACAGAAGTGATAGTGTGCCAGTTCTACACATTGGCTTCAACAGAATTTGTGTTTCTGCTTTCTCTCTTGTTTGTTTGCTAGTTCCATGAAAACAACATACCTAGGCTGGCCCACTGATCCCACAAGGAAGATGAGACATACAATGAATGGAACTGAACTCTTTTGCTGAATACAGCCTAGATTAGCTGATCTCCAGACAACTCAGATTGGAGAACCAAATATTTTTGTTGTTTGCTGATGTGTCCGTTTGTTTTATTGTTTTATGTGGTTATTTGACATACATGATTACCACGAGCACCCAGCTTCATCTCATCATAGTTAATTAGTGCATTTCTAATAGAATACTCATACCTCAGTAGCACTTTAAGTCAACTTTCATAATATTCTGGTAATTTTCAGGTAAAGCCAAATGTAACTTGAATTATAGAATCCATGGATGCCCAGGAAGTTGCCCAAAGCTCTTCTTTGCCTGTTGATTAAGTACATGATGCTGCAAATCAAATCATATTCAAGACCTTATGACTCCTGGCATGTTCCACAGAACAAGCAGATGTCATCTTGACAGGATTTCTTTGTTTTCTCAATAGATGCTACAAGAGCTGCCCATGCTCTCTAGAACAGGCAATTTATCAAGAGATAAAGATTATCCACTCACTGTGTTTTATGAATAGATTTTATGAAGTCATGCTAATTTCAAACAAAAGTATCTTCTAATTGTTTTTATTTCTTATTTGATGGGAGCATGACTTTAGAAAATTGTATCAGTTCAAAAGTTATCTTGAGTATAAAATGCACACTGCACAAAGTGCAGGAGCACCTGTAATGAAGTGTCAAAAACTTCCAGAATCTGACAGGGAGACCTAGGAATCAAAAATAGCATTTCCCTTTTCCCTTTCTGCACTATCTTTTTTTTTCTTTTGCAACAGGATGATATCAGATGTCATGGAGTTGTCAGAAGAGTAAAACCTACTGCAAATCAGCCTAATATGTTTAAGCAGTCAAGTGGCATGTTCTGATGTTACCAACATTATCATCTCTAAATTTCCTTAATTCCCCCATTGCTAAAATAAGTTTCATCTTTGTGAAACTTCCTCTTTTAATCACTGAATGCAGTAAGGTGAGGAATTTATAAAATACTATAGAGAGTGTACAGGGGGTGCATCATGTACATTGCTGAAGCCAACAAAAAGCACTTCCTAGACTTCCAACTGCTACACTTTGAAATTCATTGTTGTATTTGTGTGGAGCTACACTCCCCCTCCCCACACACACCCTGCTTCCAATCAATGAATGAACATGTTATGGTCCGTTAATAGGAGATATAGAATATCACTGATTATCAAAGTTTCTTGGGGCACTGACTGGCAGCTTTAACAAACCTTTCTTTAACTGCACATCAGTCTAAGATGCCTTCATTCCATATCTTGCTCTCTTCTCTCAGGCCATGCATGTATTATGTCCCAGTGGCTCCTCTAGGCTTTCTTATATATTTAATTTTGTCTTCATATCTACTTGGTTGAGGATGTAGACTTATCTGTCTCCCACATGCATAGGATTGAGAGCCATCAGACAGTCCTATCTTTCTTTAGAACCAATTTTCTATAGGAAAATTGTCTTTGCTCTTAAGAAAATCTACCCTTATTTCCAAAATAATGCAAGTTATACAGTTTGTTGTCATTGCTCTTGTTTTCCCACAAAAACGAGATGATGAGCCTATTGCTAAATACCACTTGCTTTCAAGACACTGAGAAATCAAACTGGAACTGAGTTACAAGCTTTTGTTCTGCTGAATAGCTGTTAAAGTTCTGGAAGGTGCTATGCAGGCTGCTCGGGGAGAAGAATCACCAACAATCTTACCCAGTAGTAGATTCTGTGAGCTACTTAACTATACATCCAGGCAAGATATACCCACAGTTGCAGTAGTGGCATGACTGCTATGGGGTAACCAACTACTCCCTGGATTTGAGCCTTGCTCCAAGGAAAGAATTCATGCCTGGTAATGAAAACCTAGTCCAAAATCTGTGGCTAGAGAGATCATAGATCCTAGGAGGGGTGCTACTACTGATATTTGATAAAATGGATTTTTTGGTTCCCATCCAATTAATAACTAAATACTTATGTTTATTGATATTAATTAGTGCTACTCTCATCTTTCATCAAAGAAGCTCCTATTTTCAGTTAGTGATAACTATTGAGGAGACTCAAAACTCAGCAAAGTGATGATAATGAGTTTTGAGTGTTAAGCACTAAATTAGGCATCAGTATCACCCCTTTAATATTCAGGAAGCATAACAGAAGATAAGGCACAAAGAATATAAGAGACAGATGATGGGGAAGAGAATTTTGGAATTCTGTCTTCTGGATATGACACAGCTGTTGCATTCATAAATGACCTCACAGACACTATTATTACCTGCACAAGACCTGTGCAGTACTGGGCCTAAAAATATTCCATAATGGATTGTGAAGGAGAGAAAAAAAAAGTCATCAAAGTAGTAAAGGGAGTGGTTGGAAAGCAAAAGATGTTCAGTGGGAGGGGGCAGTGGAAAAAGAGAAGTTAACAGGAGGATATTTTGATCAAAATACAATACATACACATATGAAAATTGTCAATAAAATCTGGAGATATAGCTAGTCAGTGATATACTTGCCTTGCAAGCATTAATATTTGAGTTCAATCCCCAATTGCCATGTAAAAATGCCAGGCATAATTACAATTGCTTATAATCCCAGTATTGGGGAGGCTGAGGCAAGTACATCCCAAGGCAATCAGTCTAATCTAATTGCTGAGTTCCAGTTCAGCAAATCAAAAAGTGGTGGTCTTGAAGAATGACCCCCAAGTTATCATCTAGACTCCATATGCCTGTGTACCATATGTGCAAGTACACACCTACACACATGTATACCCCAACTCACTCAACACATATATTCATAATAAAATAGAAACCAACCTACTCTTAGATAAACCCCCAAACTGCATTTGGTTACTATAATTGTGTATTATAATTTATTAAAGAATTACTAACCTAACTCTCAATCATTGCTGTATTAATCAGAGAAGATTACAATCATACAATCATCCCATTTACTTACCACATTTCATCATGACCTAAGACTCACTAAATATGATTACAAACATCATTGGTTCAAATCCCTTTATGGTGAAAAATAGTTCTCAGAGAACAAAATACTTCAATTGATGGGAATGTGCAAAGGTGGCTTATACCCAACTAGATCTATAATTTCCCATAATGCCACAATCCAACTTTCAAACCTTACTGACAACTCATGTCCAGACAACAATATTCAAACTCCTTTACATGATGTATAATTTTTCACTACAGACAAACTCATTCGTAACTGGACCTAATTTACATTCATAGTTCCATTAAGAACTCCTGTCAAAATCCCATGTTTTCCATTAGGCACCTCCTTTATAACTGTCTAATTCTCAAATAACTAAATGGCCTTTGAAGAATAAGAGCTACTACCTTGCTTGATCATAATCAAAGATGAAGTGGCTTGGAGTAGGTAAGGCAGACAGCATTTTTAGGCTAAGGAGGAGAATTTCCATCTGAACATAGCTCAACATCTATGTACTCTTAACTTATTTTAATAAAGACAGCTGATTATCTCAATGCAATATCTTTTTCCAATAAAGATACACTACCAGAGCTGAAGAGACCACTCAGTGGTTAAATATGCTGCCTTCACAATCAGGAAGGGCTAGCAGGGCTTGAGACCACCTGAGTTTGAATCTCCATAAACAGCTGGGCATGGCCATATATATGTAACCCCAGTCCTGTGGGGAGAAAAGACAAGAGAGTCTCTGGGGATCACAAATTGCAAGTTCTGGAATTAGAAAAACTCCATTTCAGGGAGAACATAGGCAGCTTAATGATGGAGGGGGACACCTGATGCTGTCCTCCAGCCACTACAGGTGAGCCCATGGGGCACATATGTGTGTGCATACACCACACATCAGAGAAACATCTCTTACACATCAAACCACACATGCTATGAACACATTGCTTCCAATATTTGTTGGTCTCCATATTGACAGACAACTGCTTACTAAATGGTTATTAGTTAGCTATTTGCACAGCAGCATTTTAATGGAGAAAGAATAAAACAGGCTAATTTTGATTTGTTTAAATGAAATGAAACTAAATGAAATCTATTAGGACATAATCTTGGATCATGTCCTAATACCTTACCTGGAATTCCATGTTTGTTAGCTTAAATGCATAGTTCCAAATAGATTTTGGAGTTTTATTAAAGCTTCTTAGATCTGTTGCCAACTAGCTGGAGGAGGTGTCATTGGGCTGATTTTAGGGTCCAGTCCTAAGATGTGGGGATGGATTTAGAATTCAAATCTAAATATTTGCAAAGTGCCTGAGCTTTGTCTGGAGTTCCTGAGTGTGCTTGCTTTTGCTGCTGTGTTGGTGATGGCTTTTCTCTCCCTCTGCTTGCTTCTGTGAAAGGGGGCCAGCTTCATCTCCCATTATGGAACTTCTCTTATCTTAAATAAATTCCTTCCTCCCATAGCTGGTCTGGAAGTTCATCCTAGCAACTGAAGCTGACTACTATACCATATGACAAAGTATTGATGTTCAGTCTGTGTAAGACTTACTGCTTTGTCTGAACGGCACATTCCTTGCCCCCCCCCATTTTCTGCTGTCTCCAATACTTCTACCATAAATTTTCAAAGCTACATTCTATTCTGTTCCCCAGTACTAGATTTCATGTATATTTATCCCATTATTCTTGAATCCTCCATAGTTTGTGGTCTGTGACAGATTTGCTGCTTGATCTCTACATTGTTCATTCTCTCAGTGCTCAGCACACAGGGTACTGTGTTACCATTCCAAGAAAATGACCTTAGATCAGAGTATAGAATAGACTACAATTAGGCAGACATTAGAATGAAGTGATATGGCCTTTCTACTGGAGGATTTTCAATACCATCCCATCCCTTCCAGTGAATCGTAATTACCAATACTGAGAGTATTTTCTGTATCTCTAAGGCTCATACACCACTTAATCATCTTAGAATAAACCCTTAACAGAAAGTGTGTGCCTAGCAGTATCAAACAATAAAGGAATTTTAGAGAAGAATTTCTTCACCATTGCCTTTATCCAAGAAATATATTTCCCTTGAATGTGATCCATTTAAAAGCAGTTCCATAAGTTGTCAAGGAGGGACAATATAAAAGATCCTATTTCCAAGGTCACATAAATCTGAGAATTTGTGGCTTAAATAGCTAAGCAATTTTCTTAACCATGAGACATCTTCAAACTTTTACTTTACTAATAGGAATTATGAATGGCCAAAAAGTAGATATAGCATGCAACAGTTCTCAAACTTATTTGGCCATGGAATCCTTTTTTTTTTCTTTATTTTTTCCAATTAAAATTTATTGATGTCTTACATTCAGGGATCTTGGTTTGGGAAACACTAACCAAAAGTAATGTGTCTCTGTCACAGGTTACATATGGGAGTAAAAATGATAGAAAACAGTTTCCGAAAAGCCATGTCCTTCCTTTATCCTAACTGATCCAAGCAGTCCTTCTTCCACATAGGAAATTGATATTATTCTGGATTCCCACACTTCTGGCATTTCAGTTTAGCTCAAGTGACCTTGAGAAAGCTACAAACCAATCTCAGGCATAGTTCTTTCATTTATGACATCTGGCCATAAAGATATATCTCCCTGCCCCTTGAGTTCCCTAAGCTATAAGAATTAATGGAGCCATTCCTAAAGAGTGATGTGAATTCCTTGGAGAAAGTCTCTATGTAAATACAATGTCTTGTCTTCTTAAATGCTATGGATTTATGTCCTGAAGTATACAGTGACAAACAGAGTAATTCCATTACTTTTCAAAGCCATAGAAGTTTGATCAACACATTGGCCTTTTAGCCATTGTCATTTAGATACAACATCTTCCCAAGCCTTGCCTTTTCATACAAAATTCATATTTCTTCCTCTGTGAGCTGATAAGATGTGGCAGAAATATATCCATGAAAGCCTGAAATATTTATGTATGAATATTTCTAGGGGATACAAAATGACTTGTAACATGTAATACGTGCATATAACAGTTACTTACATGAGAGGGGATGGCTAACATGGGAAAGCATGTATCAGGTATTTTTTCATTTATGCAAGTTATTCTATGAGACTTGATTTTTTTAATTTTCATTTATTTATTATAGGGATAGAGAGAGAGAGAATGTTCACCAGGGCCTCTAGACACTGAAAACAATCTTCAGATGCATGTGTCACCATAGGCATCTGGCTTACAGTGGATCTAGGGAATCGAACCTGGGTCCTTAGGCATCGCAAGCAAGCACCTTAACTGCCAAGCCATTTCTCCAGCCCAAGAACTGATGATTAAGTGTGTAATTGCATTATGGGAAATATTAAATATTTCAAGTATATTCAATATGAAGATACATTAATTACATTAAGGAATGAAGAATGCTATGGAGATGTAGGTATGTAGTGTTTGAAACAGTAGGTTCAAATTGGATCCAAAAAAAAAGGTTTTAAATTTTAATTTTAGGTCTAGAGAGATGACTTAATGGGTAAAGTTGTTTTAGTTTGATCACCAGCACCAAAAAAAAAAAAATCCTGGGCATGACAGCACATGCCTATAATACACTAATGAGGGAAGTGGAGATAAGGGGATCCCAACATGATGGCGGGGGGTGGGGACAGGAGCAACCTCGAGATTCAGCAAAAAGCTATCTCAAAAAGTGAGGTAGGGGGCTGGAGAGATGGCTTAGCGGTTAAGCGCTTGCCTGTGAAGCCTAAGGACCCTGGTTCGAGGCTCGGTTCCCCAGGTCCCACGTTAGCCAGATGCACAAGGGGGCGCACGCGTCTGGAGTTCGTTTGCAGAGGCTGGAAGCCCTGGCGCGCCCATTCTCTCTCCCTCTATCTGTCTTTCTCTCTGTGTCTGTCTCTCTCAAATAAATAAATAAATAAATAAATAAATAAATTTAAAAAAAAAAAGTGAGGTAGGGGAGGACTGCTGGTTAAGATGGCAGCGTAGGTACCACCTAAAAGCAGCCTAGTGGGGAAGAAGACAAAAAAAAAAAACAAACAGCAAAATACACACTTTTACTAAAAAGTGAGGTTATAGGAAATTGAAATGGCAGCAGAGAAGTAGGAAAGATCAAGAGCATCCAGAGCGCCCACACAGGCCAGCAGAAGAGGCTCCAGCAGGTCTGTGGAACCACAGTGGTGGCATGCTGGCCAGCCGCCAGGCTTGACTTGAGCTGCAGGAAAAGCCAGGCGAGGGGATTTTCCACTCATTCCAGAGCTCTCCTCAAACTCAAGAAACATGAAGGAAGAAGGGTAGTGAACAATGGAGGAGTAGATCACAAGGTGGAAGAAAACGTGCAACAGCAAGAGAACTAGAGCAGCATCGGCTCCCTCCCCTCCACCACCAACAGTGCCCAGCTCCAGCAAACAGAGCAGCGGCCCAGGGACCCAACCACGCCAACTTGAACTGAAAGCAGGACTCAAGCAGGAGCAGCATAACTAAAACCAAAATCATCCAAAAAGATAACTGGGATTACACCAGGTCAGTACCCGACTAATAAACCTGATATATAGGCCTGAATCAGAAGTGCTATTTGAGCCTTCCATAACAGGATAAATTATATGTTAAACCTGATGGATGGTCAGATTTGCCATCCTTAAATAAGCTGTTTTTGGGGCTTTTTATTTGTGGCTGCTTGATTTATAGTGGCTTTGTTTTCTCTTCTTTTATACAATAGGGAAGGGTCTCACCAGGTCATAAGCTGACTTGGAAACCTCAACAGACCAGAAATCTTAACCTTCTTGTTGTCAGGATTAAGATAGTGGGTGAGGCACCACACAGCCTAAGGGACAGACAGATGATCTGGTTGTCATAATACCTACTCTTGGATAAATACTCTGTGCTGTTTTTCATTGAAAGTACATTGTTTAGTTAAATTTTAGAAACTATCTGTACTTGGTTCCACTCAGCCTACTTGAACACTCTCATAGCAGACAAACCCAACACCTAGGGTCACTTCTGTAGATAATCTGAGAGTCTTGAGAGCCACACCTATCGCCTTAAGTTCCTACCCTGAAGATATATAACATCAGATTGATTGATACATCTAATAATACCCAGCTAACTAGAAAATCCAATCATTAAATAATCCAGGATGCAAAAATATATACATTATAACACAAGAAATACCAAAAATCAAGAGAATGTAAATCCACCAAAAAGTATTAATGCATCAGAAATGACCTCCAGTGAGAACAATTTAGAGGAAATGACTGAGAAAGATTTCAAAAGAATGATTATAAATATGTTCAAAGAGGGCTGGAGAGATGGCTTAGCAGTTAAGCGCTTGCCTGTGAAGCCTAAGGACCCTGGTTCAAGGCTTGATTCCCCAGGACCCACATTAGCCAGATGCACAAGGGGGTGCATGCATCTGGAGTTCATTTGCAGTGGCTGGAAGCCCTGGCGCGCCCATTCGCTCTCTATCTATCTGCCTCTTTCTCTCTCTCTCTCTCTCTCTCTGCTTCTTTCTCTCTCTGTTACTCTCAAATAAATAAATAAAAATAAACAAATTTTAAAAAAATGTTCAAGGGCTGGAGAGATGGCTTAGCGGTTAGGCGCTTTCCTGTGAAGCCTAAGGATCCCGGTTCGAGGCTCGGTTCCCCAGGTCCCACGTTAGCCAGATGCACAAGGGGGCACACGCGTCTGGAGTTCGTTTGCAGAGGCTGGAAGCCCTGGCGCGCCCATTCTCTCTCTCTCCCTCTATCTGTCTTTCTTTCTGTGTCTGTCACTCTCAAATAGATAAATAAAAATTTAAAAAAAAAATGTTCAAAGAAGTTAAAGAAGAAATCAAAGGAATGAAAGAGGAAATCAAAGGAATCAAAGAAAACCCAGGACACCAATTTAATAAAATAAAAAGGTCAATACTAGACATAATTAAGGAAATAGAAATAATAAAGAAAAACCAGTCAGAAGTACTAGCAATGATGTACACAGTTAATGAAATAAAAAACTCTGTAGAAAATCTCACCAGTAGAATGGATGAAGGAGAGAACAGAATATCTAAACTAGAAGACCAGGTGGCAGATCTAATCCAGTCCAACAAAGAGAAAGAAAAACTAAGAAAAGTTTGAGTGGGAAATTCAAGATATTCGGGACACTATGAAAAGATCAAACATAAGAATTCAGGGCATAGTAGAAGGAGAAGAATTTCACTCCAAAGGCATAGTAGGCGTCTTCAACAAAATCATAGAAGAAAACTTCCCCCAAATTGGGAAAGAGGTGCCAATGCAGATACAGGAATCCTTTAGAACACCAGCCAGACAAAACCTGGAAAGAACTTCTCCTCACCATATTATAATCAAACTACCAAACAAACCAAAGAAAAGATATTGAAAGCAGTTAGAGAGGAAAATCAAGTTACCTACAAAGGCAAGCCCATCAGGATTACAGCAGATTACTCAACACAAACTTTAAAAGCCAGAAGGGCTTAAAGTGATGTATTCCAAGTTCTGAAAGATAACAACTGTCAACCAAGGTTACTTTATCCTGCAAAGTTATCCATTCAAATAGATGGAGAAATAAGGACATTCCATGACAAAAGCAAGCTAAAGGAGTATTTGAAGACAAAACCAGCTCTACAGAAAATACTTGAAAGAATCCTCCATGCTAAAGAGAAAGAAAAGCACACATATAAGTAACTGGGGAAATCAAGCAATACTCAAATACTAGTTAGCATGAAGCAAAGGTAAAACTGGGAGAACTACAAAAAAAAAAAAGGCTAAAATGAATACACACCTTTCAATAATGTCTCTTAATATCAATGGTCTCAATGCCCCAACCAAAAGACATAGGTTTGCAGACTGGGTTAAAAAGCAGGACCTTACAATTTTTTACCTCCAAGAAACCCACCTTTCTACAACAAATGGACACTATCTTAGGGTGAAAGGCTGGAAAACGGTGTTTCAAGCAAATGGACCTTGAAAACAAGCAGGGGTGGCTATCCTAATATCTGACCAGGTGGACTTCAGTCCAACATTGGTTAAGAAAGATAAGGAAGGCCACTTTATATTGATTAAAGGCACCCTCCAACAGGAGGATATTACAATCCGAAACATATATGCACCTAACATGGGGGCCCCCAAATTCATTAAACAAACGCTATTAGAACTAAGGTCACAGTTAACACCAAACACAGAGGGAGTGGGGTAACACCCCACTCTCATCAATTGATAGGTCATCCCAGGGAAAAATAAACAGAGAGACATCTGGACTAGATGAGGTCATATAAGGGATGGACCTAACAGATATATACAGGACATTTCATCCAAATGCTGCTGAAAATACCTTCTTTTCAGCAGCACATGGACCATTCTCTAAAATAACCATATATTAGGACACAAAGCAAATCTTAACAAATACAGGAAAATTGAAACAATTCCTTGCATTCTATCTGACCACAATGGAATCAAACTACAACTCAATAGCAGGAAAGGCTATACAGCATACACAAAATCATGGAAATTAAATGATGAATGGGTCAATGAAGAAATCAAGAAGGAAGTAAAAAAAATTATAGAGTCAAATGACAACGAGAACACAACATACCATAATCTCTGGGACACAATGAAGGCAGTTGTAAGAGGTAAATTTATAGCCTTAAGTGCCTACATTAAGAAATTAGAAGAGTTGCAAGTAAACGACCTAATGCTTCGCCTTAAAGCCTTGGAAAAAGAAGAACAAGGCAAACCCAAAATCAGTAGATGGGAATAAATAATAAATATTAGGGCAGAAATTAATGAAATAGAAACCAAAAAAAAAAAAAAAACCTAGAATCTAAAGAATCAATGAAACAAAGAGTTGGTTCTTTTAAAGTATAAACAAGATTGATAAACCCTTAGCAAATCTGACCAAAAGAGAGAAGAGACACAAATTAATAAAATTAGAGATGAAAAAGGTAACATCACAACAGATATGAGAGAAATTCAAAAAATCATAGGGACATACTATAAAAGCATATACTCCACAAAGTATGAAAATCTGAAAGAAATGGATGATTTCCTTGATTTATATGGCCTACCTAAATTAAATCAAGATGAGATGAATAATTTTAAATAGACCTATAACAAGCATGGAGATCCAAGCAGCTATCAAAAATCTCCTAAATAAAAAAAGTCCAGGCCCAGATGGATTCATTGCTGAATTTTACCAGACCTTCAGGAAAGAACTAACACCATTGCTTCTTAAGCTTTTCCATAAAATAGAAAAAAAGAAAAAATGAGGTAGGGGCTTGAGGGATGGCTTAGTGCTTAAGTCCTTTTCCTGCAAAGTTAAAGGACCCAAGTCTGGTTCCCCCAGACCCACCTTAGTCAGATGCAGAAGGGGGCACACATATATGGAATTCATTTGCAGCGGCTGGAGGCCCAGGCACGGCCATTCATTCTCTTTCTTTCTCTCTCTCTGCCTCTTTCTTTGTCAAATAAATAAATAAATAAATATAAAATAAAATAAAATAAAATAGGAAAAAACAAAATAAAAAAAATGAGGTAAAAGAGACTTGTCACCCTCCACTGGCCTACATACACCTGGCATACATACACCTGGCTCTGTACATATGAATGCATATTCTTTGCACATGTACACCATCACTATCATCAAAAACTTATTTTAAATTAGAAAATGATAATTATGCTTATTTATATTCTAAAATGAGATGCCTTAATATATGTTCTCAATGTGGACAAATAACTCCGGCTAATGAACAATCCATCACCTTACATAGTTATGTTTTGAAGTGAAAACATTTAAAATTCATTGCTTAAAGCCACTTTGAAAAGAACATTATTTATAATAGTGGCCATTCTGTACAATAGATCACCAAGGATACAAAGTTTTACCTAATTATTTTCCAGATGTTAAAATGTAATCAAAGGAAAGAAGTATGAATAGTAGGATAATCCAAAACATGAACAAGTTCTCCTTTTTATGTAAGTACCTCCAGCAGTTATAGAAAACACATGGTAACTGACTGAGTAATATAAAGTTGACCAATGTTTTTTGGTCATGCCTGATCATAATATATGGAATGAGTGTCTCAGAGAAAAGAGCTGGTTGCACTTACATTATAATTTTTCAGGGATTCTTGTGCTCTGTACCTAAGTTACTCTTATATCTTAGCTACTTTAGGTAATTGTGTTAGAACCAAAGCCTTTTTTCTACATAAGTGTATCCATCCCACCTTGAGATCTACCATCTCCATTACTGCAGTCTTTCTTCTGCCCAAAAGATGTTTTATCTCCTAATCTATAATTTTCCTTTTGCTCTCACTCTACCTCAAGAAAAGTTCCTCAATCCTTTAGAGATAAAATGACAACTGATACTTTAAAAAATATACCCTACTGTTCCTACAGGTTTTCTTCAAAACACTCAGCCAATTAGACTCCAGGGTAATTCTTAGACTCTGCCTTGTCATATCTGCATTAGCATCAAAGTATTGATCTTAACATGAAATTTAAACCATCCTATAAGAGATAGACAGTAACTTACAACAGATGTCTGCCCTCTTGTTTCTCTGAAATATCCTCATTAAATAGCACCACAGCCTGCAAGACTCTGTGAGATGATGAGGGTGCACATAAGTGTTATTTTTTTGTGGAATTCTAACTAAGATTCAATGACTTCAACCAGACACATAACATGCCAAAATATAAATCCCATGTCATCACTTGATTCGATAAGTGAAAAAGAAATAGGTTATGTGCTACCAAAGGGGCTACCATAGGAAACTGAGCCTAGTCTTTCCTTTTGTTGTTGTTGTTGTTGTTTTGTTTTGGTTTTGGTTTTTCAGAGTAAGGTCTCGCTCTAGCCCAGACTGATCTGTAATTCACTATGTAGTCTCAGGGTGGCCTCGAAATCCTCTTACCTCTGCATCCCAAGTGCTCAAATTAAAGGCATGTGCCACCACCACCCAGCTGAGTCTTTTCTTTTTTAAGTTGGAAAATATTTTCAACAATTACGTGATACTCCATAACATTGCTATACCATAATGTATCTAACCATGTGTCCCAATTGTGAGATAACCACATTTTAAAGTTTGTTAATGTATAAATATGTATATACATATGCTCATATATACATATATACTTATACATACATACACATTCTGGCTTCTAATTGTGATAGAGTTTTAAAAAACCTTTCTCATGCTTACAATAGAAAAATAAATTTACAACTTTCCCTGATCTTTTCAGAGAGTGGAATTCACAGAGTAGCTAGTAAAAATCACAAAGATATAAGCAGCCAGAACTTTCATAGACTGTTGGTAGAAATGGAAAACAGTAGAGCCACAGGAAGATAGTTGTAGAAAGTAGTCCTTGAAATGTGATTGTTTATATTAGCATTAAAAACATTACAAATGGCTAGAAAGATGGCTCAGTGGCTAAAGATGCATGCTTACAAATCCTGGGTTCAGTTCTCCAGTGCCCACATACAGCCATATGCACAGTGACACATACATGTGGAGTTCATTTGCAGTGGCAGGAGGCCCTGGTGCAGCCATGCTAATTTTTCTGACTGCATCTTTCTTTTTCAAATAAATAAATAAACATATTTTATTTTAAAAAGTAAATTAATAAAAATATTTCAAAACATTATACATGGGACGTAGGAATTGGCTCAATGGATAAGAGCATTTTCTGTGCAAGTATGAGGACCTGAGTTCTCTCCCAGCCACAACATAAAAAGGTCAGGTATGCAGAGAGGAAAGCAGAGACACAAGGATCCCTGAGGGCTATTAATCACCCACTCCAGTCAAAAAACTGAGAGTTCCAGTTTCAATGAGAGATCCTGTCTGTAGGAAATAAGATGGAAGAGATATAGAGAATACCACCATACACATCTTCACACATACATGCTTGTACCACATGCATACATATACTTAACCTATATGCTAATGTGGGGTGTGTATGTGTGTGTGTGTAGAGGGAGGGAGGGAGGGAGAGAGAGAGAGAGAGAGGAGTTTCGTATTGTCACAAAAGCTGTAAATAGCCAAGATATTTCAGCCAGTGAAACAAGATGTGGTACATCCATACAATGGAATATTACTCAGCAATAAAAAGAAAAATAGGGCTGGAGAGATGGCTTAGCGGTTAAGCGCTTGCCTGTGAAGCCTAAGGACCCTGGTTCGAGGCTCGGTTCCCCAGGTCCCACGTTAGCCAGATGCACAAGGGGGCGCACACGTCTGGAGTTCGTTTGCAGAGGCTGGAAGCCCTGGCGCGCCCATTCTCTCTCTCTCCCTCTATCTGTCTTTCTCTCTGTGTCTGTCGCTCTCAAATAAATAAATAAATAATTTAAAAAGAAAAAGAAAAAGAAATCTACTAGTTTATGAAAATCACAAATAAATCTTAAATGTGTTTTTGCTAAATGAAAGAAACAAGGCCCAAAAAGCTACATATATTAGGCTTCTATTTATTCTGGAAAACATAAACTATAGAAATGTAAAACAGAACTGTTATTACCAGGGACTTGGGGACATGGGAAGAGTGACTATGCAGAAGCAGCAAAAGAAAATTGTTAGAGTGAATGTATTGTTTTGTAAAATAATTTGAAGATATGACAATGCAAAACTACTCAAAAAAGAGTGAAATGTGTTATATATAGATTAAAGTATATGTCAGAGTATGGGAGAAAAGAAGGAATATAGTCTGTGACAAATCTTACTGAATTATAAATTAATTACAGCACTATCCTGATGGTGATAAAGAGAAAAAAAAAAGCTATGAGCGTTAATTTGTTTTCTCGACTTGATTGGATCAGGAGTCAAGTAAGAGACTCATCTCATGGGCAAGTCTGTCATGATATTTTCAAGAAGGATTAACTGAGTGGGGAAGACCTTTCCCCAGAATGGGCAGTCAGTCTGTCTTCAGTATCATTTATGTAAAGGGGCTCCAGGAAAAATCAACCATTTTTCCCTATTCACCCTTGCTCCTCACTGATGAGTTCATCTACCCTGTTGCTGTCATCCTGCACTGACGCTGGAACCCAGGCTCTTCAACTATCCAGTGAGGACTAAAGATCAGTGGTTCCCAAGTAACTCTCCAGTTCAACAGCACTTGGCACTGCCAGTCATCCAGCTACTAGGAATAATCAGCTACCAGGTTGTCATATCCTCCAGACTGCAGCCATCAGAGTATAAGCATCTCAGAACCAATCCTTTCATGGATGCTGAAGAATGACTATAGTACTTTTACCAGTAGAGCCAGGTGTGGTGATACATTCCTATAATCCCAGCACATGGACAGGGTGGAGACAGGAGGATCATGAATTCAAGACTAGCCTGAGCTAGGTAGTCAGATTTTTGTTTCAAAAATTATAACAAAGCCAAATAAAATGCAAATACTAGGAGATACAACTTGGCAGATTAGCCAATCGCTCAAGAATTTTATCACCAGTAATACATATGAGCATCATGTACTCCTTGATGTGATATACTGAAAGAGACATCATCTCTGAAATATCCTCCCCCAAAATGCATAATCTCAAGCTGATGATAAATAGCATTAGACAAACATAAATATAGAGATATGCTACAAAATGATGGGCCAGTGTTCTCCAATTGGGTGAAAGCCATGCAAGGCAAACAAACCCTCAGGAAATGTCATAGGTTGGAGGACAGTTATGAGTCATACAAAAGGGAATATAAAATCCTCAATTAGACCCTGTAGCAAAATACAGTTGTTTTTTGTTTTTTGTTTTTTTTTTTTTTTTTTTTTTTAGTTTTTTGAGGTAGGGTCTCACTCTAGTCCAGGCTGACCTGGAACTCACAATGTTGTCTCAGGGTGGCCTCAAACTCACAGTAATCCACCTACCACTGCCTCCCAAGTGCTTGGATTAAAGTCATGCACACCACATCTGGCTCAGATTTGTGAGGGCAAAATGGTGAAACCCACATAAATTCTGGAGTTAAGTCAATAGCACTGTACAAATGTAATTTTTTTTTAATCTTTTAGTTTGTACCTTTGCTTAGTAGTTATACATGAAGAGGGAACAGAGTGAATGGGACATGTGACTCTATACTCTTTTGTAACTGATCTGCAAACAAAATTTCAATGTAAAGACTTTTTTAAGACAAAAAAAAAAAAGCAGTTTGGGGCTGGAGAGATTTCTCAGTGGTTAAAAGTGCTTGCTTTCACAGCCTGAAGGCCTGGGCTCGATTCCTCAGTATCCACATAAACCAGATGTACATGCATCTGAAGTTCATTTGCAATGTCAAGAGATCCTGGAATATCCATCCCCCATTTCTCTCTGCTTGCAAATAAATAAATAAATAATTTTTAAAAATCTCCAGCAATTCTAAAAATGAAGTATAATTCTGTGTGTGTGTGTGTGTGTGTGTGTGTGTGTGTGTGTGTGTGTTCATGAGTGTGAGTGCATGTGTGCACATGCCACAATGCCTGTGTGAAGATTAGAGGGCAATTTTGGGTGTGAGTCCTCACCTTTCACCTTGTTTCATGCAGGGTCATTCACTACATTTGCCAGACGAGCTGGACCACAAGCTTTCAGAGAATTCTCATTCTCTCAGTAGACACAGCTTTTATGTGTGTTTTGAGGACCTGAACTCAGGTACTCATACTTGCATAACAAGCACTTTATCCACTGAGCCGTTTCTCCAGCCCCCAAGCCTAATTCTTAAGCACCCATGGCTAATTACATTCAACACTGTTTCCAGTTGCTCTTCCTGAAACCTTATTACTGCCCTATTAAAAGACACAGTCTAAGTTCTCTCCTTTTAATTCTCAACAAGACTTTATTAAGACATCTTCAGGGCCGGGCATGGTGGCACATACCTTTAATCCCACCCAGCACTTGGGAGGTAGAAGTAGGAGGATCTCCATGAGTTCGAGGCCTCCATGAGTCTACATAGTGAATTCCAGGTCAGTGTAGACTAGAGTGAAACCCTACCTCAAAAAAATGAAGAAAAAAAAAGAGACATATTCAGTATGTAGAATAGACACTGTATGATGTATGAATCCAGGTCATGAAAGGTGATGACCTTCTGATGCATCAGGCAGCTTCATAGATTATGTAAGTGCTCAAAACTTATATCACTTAGTAATATGTATCAATATCATGCACTATTTACTGAAAGAACACACACTCTGGAGGTTTCTTCCCAAGAACGCGAAACTGTAGTCAGCTTGCACTTGCTCTCCTGTATTCATTTATTCAGTCTCTGCCTCTGTCTATCCATGTGTCTCTCTGTCCCCCTCCCGTCCTCCCTTCTTTACTCCCTCGCTCGCTTTCTTTCCGCCTTTCCTTTCCCTCATTCTTTCCCACTCTCTCTCTATCCTCTTCATTCTCTCTTTCCCTTCTTTCTGTTCTCTCCTTCCCTCCTCCTATCTCTCAACCTTGAAATTCAAACACTGTTACAAAAGCAGGTGACAGGAAGAAGCTACATATGTGGTGGGTGTTTCTGTTGAAAGCCCTCCCAAATTTCTGAGCCAACAAACAAGTTGGCAAAGGCATACACCTTGATATAATTCTAAGCTACAACCCCCAAGAAGGCCATAAGTCAATAAACGGTAGAGATGTGTAGACCCCACTACGTCTTACTCAGACTGCATATTTAAGAACATAATGGCCATTTTAAAGTCACTAAGTATTGATGAAATTTGTTAAGCAGCAAAAAGTAACTACAGCAACTACCCTAAAGTGATATAATTAATTGCCATTAAAAGATAATATATACACATATACACAAATATGTGCATATATACATACATACATGTATATTCCCTTCATTGAATAAAACAAAGTTTGATTTACAACAGCAAAAAGACAAATTCAGAGGTTGTATGAGTCTAGTGCTTTTTTTCATTGTGTTTCTAACATTGATTTATTGTTCAACATTGTACTCCTTTTTTTTTTTTTTTTTTTTTTTTTGAGGTAGGGTCTTGCTCTAGCTCAGACTGACCTGGAATTCACTGTGTAGTGTCAGGCTGGCCTTGAACTCACAGTTCCCACCTCAGCTTCTGAGTGCTGGGATTAAAGGCATGAGCCACCAAGCCTGGCAGAGAGAAAATCGATGCACCAGAGTATCTCACCACTGCAAATGAATTCCAGGCACATGTACCACTTTGTGTATTGGGCTTTACATGGGTACTGGGGAGTTGAGCTCGGGTCAGTAGACTTTCCAGGCATCTCTCTTACCCAACAATATATTACTTTTTATAAACCTTTAATACACTTTAAATTTATTTATTTTTATTGAGTCTCAAAACAAATTGACAATATTCCCATTAGGGTATATTCTTTTTTTTTTCTTTATTAGTTATGTACATTTCTCCGTGTGTATACAGACATGTTGGTAGCATCACTAGCCTCCTTCCTATCCTCCCCCCTCTGCAGGGACCCTCTTCATTGGGGAATGTGGGTAGTGCATTATGGGGGTAGGCATCAGTTATGGGGAGGTGGCAAGGTCTCTGTGCATAATGTAACAACATATAGCTCTAACAATCTTTCTGTCCCCTCTTCTGTGAATTTCGCATCAGGCTATATTCTTATGGCCCTGATTCCCTGACTCCATTCCACTGAGGGCCTGTCTCAATGGGTTGGTTAATGGTACTAACTGTGGGGTCATAAATGTACAAGTCAGTCTCAATGTTCCTTTCTGAAGGAGATCAATGTGGTACAGTTATTGGGAAAGGTCCCAAGTAGTAATAGGTTTGTATTTTGCTCATTCTCATTCTACACACAACTATGTCAATGCCTAGCTACTCACTTTCAGAACTAAGTCACCACATTCATCAATTAAGAAAAAGCAAAATGATCTGATGCCTCCATATTCTCCTGTCCTCTGTGCCCTTTGCCCTTTCAGTTTGAGCCTATAAGCTCCTGGTCGATATGGATTCTTGCCTTTGCAGTAGAGCTGAGACCACAGAAATAACCATAATTTACTTGCAAAAGGATGTTTTACCAGTGTTCAATTGGATTTTTTCTTAAATTTTTCATCTTGTACACTGAGAATTATGCTGAAAGTAGAAAAGCAAGACAAACCATGTTGTCAGAAAATATGTGCACATTAAAGGAGTCAAGTAGTAGGTCAAAAACCATCATAACTATATTTGAGAAGCTCTTTTCTTACATATTTCCTAAGACATAATTGTTAAAATTATGGTAAATTTGCTAAAGAAACAGTAGGATACATATACCATTTCTGAGGTGTTCAGATTCAGGATATAAAATGTGACATTATCAATGTTTTTTATTTTCCTGATATAATTAAGAGACAAACTCACTTTCTGGGGGTAAAATATTCTTATTTTCTCATTTACCAGATTAAAGAGTAGTACATTTCAATGCATCTTATTTGAAGTCATCTTTACTATCTGGACTCACATTGTTCCTTTTCTACTTTGAGAGCAAGGGAAATGACATCAAAATCCATTGAGTTTGATGAGAATCATCTGAGTTTGAATTCTACCTTTTAAAAAACTAATTATTATTTTAATTGTGCAAGTTTATGGAGCACAGAGTGATAATTCCACACATGTATACAAGTATAAACATCAAATCAGTGTAGCTAACATTCCCATCTTCTTAAACAATCTTTGAATTTTTGATTAACATAATCATACATATTTATGAAGTATGGTGAAAGTAAAGTGAAATTCAATACATGTATATAACAGATACTTATAAACTCAATATAATTAACATTTCCATCTTATTAGTCTTTCTAGTATGTGGAATTTGAGTTCTTCTGTCAACTGCTTGTTTCTCAAAATGAAAAGGTAGCTCTGTGAAAGGACTAATATGTTAACTTGCATGATAATATTAGCTGTCTCACTATATATGAAGACATCATGTGAGGCTGGAGAGATAGATAAGTAGTTAAGATTTTTGTCTGCAATGCCTAATGCTCTGGATCTGGTTCCCCAGTACCCATGCAAACCAGATGCACCAAGTGGCACATGCATCTGGAGTTCGTGTGCAGTGGCTAGAGGCCCTGGTACACCCATTCTCTTCTCTCCTCTCTCTCTCTCTCTCTCTCTCTCTCTGTCTCTTTATCTCTCTTTCTCTCTCACACACACTCTGCTGCCTCTCTCTCTCTTTTTGCAAATAAATAAAAATATTTTAAAAGACATTATGTAATATACCTTAAATAGATACAACAAAATTTTTAGAACTCAGTGTGACAGCTCATGACTATAATCTCAGCCCTTGAGAGGCTGAGGTAGAAGGATTGCCATGAGTTGAAAACCAGCCTGGGTTACATAGTGAGCTCCAGTGTAACCTGTGCTACAGACTAAGAGCCTATAACAAAAAAATAACATACATTAGAGTCTACCAAAGGGCTTATTAGTAGGGGGTCAACATAAATATTTTGGTTCAAATAGATTTGCATTTTTAGAAGGTTCCAAATGATGCCAATTCATATATATTTAGATAATTTACTCCTCGTTTTGAGTTTCAGAAGAAATATAGAAAGTATTTGATTTTTCCTTATACCATAAATACTAAACAGATCTATGGTTACTTTCTTCAATTCTGAAATCCAAACACTTAGGAAAACAAAATTTTTGTTTTTTGTTGTTAAGTATAAGTCAAATTTATTTATTTTTAATTTTTTTGTTCATTTTTAATTTATTTATTTGAGAATGACAGAAGGCGGCAGAGAGAATGAGAATGGGCACGCCAGGGCTTCCACCCACTGCAAACGAACTCCAGACGTGTGCGCCCCCTTGTGCATCTGGCTAACGTGGGTCCTGGAGAATCCAGCCTTGAACCAGGGTCCTTAGGCTTCACAGGCAAGCGCTTAACTGCTAAGCCATCTCTCCAGTCCTAAATAAAATTTTATGTTAATTTATTCCACTAAAGCAAGTGTTTTATCCTATATATAATAAATATTTAGAAACAGTATCTGTGTATACCTGACTGGCCTGGTACTTGCTATATTGATCAGGATAGCTTCCAATTTGCATTGTTCTTCCTGCCTCTGCCTCCTAGGAGCTGAAATTAGAGTCATGTGCCTCCATACCTGGCCTTTTATGTATCTTATGTTATCCTGTATCATATGTATCCCCCAAATTCCTAGTAATGTTGGTTGGAAATACATTTATTGTTCATTTACCATGTTATATCATATGTACAGTTTTGATGATTCAGTGACATGACCCCAGCCCATGGGAACTGTTTTATATTATACAAGACATAAGCCATATTAACTTTATAAACTGAGAAACAAATTATCTCTAACTTGATGTTCAATGTTTAAAAGGACCTGGGGACTTGCCTTTAACACTCTGATATACTTTGACATTGAATTGTTTTCCTGTTTTAGGCTTTCTCAACTTGATTATAAACCCTTCAGGAAGAGAAACATTTATTGTATATCAAGTACATACTGAACATGAAATATGTACTAAATTAATAGCCACAGAATTGAATTTCTTGATCATAATAAAATTTGCACAAGAATTAAGTCCAAATGGATTAAAGACCTTAACATCAGACCTGAAACTCTGAAACTGCTAGAGGAAAAAGTAGGGGAAACCCTTCAACATATTGGTCTTGGCAAAGACTTTCTGAATACAACCCCAATTGCTCAGGCAATAAAACCACAGATTAATCACTGGGACCTCATGAAATTACAAAGATTTTGCACTGCAAAGGACACAGTGAAAAAAGCAAAGAAGCAACCTACAGAATGGGAAAAAATCTTCACCAAGTATATATCTGATAGAGGATTAATATCTAGGATATACAAAGAACTCAAAAAGTTAAATAATAAGGAATCAAACAAGCCAATCAAAAAATGGGCTATGGAGCTAAATAGAGCATTCTCAAAGGAAGAAATACAAATGGCATATAAGCATCTAAAAAAATGTGCTACATCACTAGTCATCAGGGAAATGCAGATTAAAACTACATTGAGATTCCATCTCACTCCTGTCAGATTGGCCACCATCATGAAAACAAATGATCATAAATGTTGGCGGGGATGTGGAAAAAGAGGAACCCTTCTACACTGCTGGTGGGAATGCAATCTGGTCCAGCCATTGTGGAAAACAGTGTGGAGGTTCCTAAAACAGCTAAAGATTGATCTTCCATATGTCCCAGCTATAGCACTCCTAGGCACATATCCGAAGGAATCATCTCATTTCCTTACAAGTACGTGCTCAACCATGTTTATTGCTGCTCAATTTATAATAGCCGGGAAATGGAACCAGCCTAGATGTCCCTCAACTGATGAGTGGATAATGAAGATGTGGCACATTTATACAATGGAGTTCTACTCAGCAGTAACAAAAAATGAAGTTATGAAATTTGCAGAAAAATGGATGGATCTGGAAAGGATTATACTAAGTGAGGTAACCCAGGCCCAAAAAGCCAAGTGCCACATGTTCTCCCTCATATGTGGATCCTAGCTACAGATGATTGGGCTTCTGCGTGAGAAGGAAAATGCTTACTAGCAGAGGCCAGTAAGTTAAAAAGGAGATATAAAGGGAAGAGAAAGGAAGGGAGGAGGGTACTTAATAGGTTGGTATTGTATATATGAAAGTACAATGATTGAGATGGAGAGGTAATATGATGAAGAATGGAATTTCAAAGGGGGAAGTGTGTGTGGGGGGGAGGGAGAGTATTACCATGGCATATCTTTTTATAATCATGGAAAATGTTAATAATAAAAAAGAATGTAAGAGTCAAAGGATGGGGAAGAGTGTTTTGGAATGCTGTCTTCTAGACACAAAAAGATGATTGTATTCATGAGTTCACAGTGGCTAAGATGTTAAGTGCACAAGATGTGCATAATAGGAGAGCAAAACTGATGATATTAAAATAGTAGAGTCACTAGTTGTAAAGAAGAGATTCACAGGAGGTTGATACAGGTCAAGGGCAAAAGAGGGTGGTGGGAGGGCATTATGATTATTATTAGGGATATATATATATATATATATATATATATATATATATATATATATATGGTGTGTGTGTGTGTGTGTGTGTGTGTGTGTGTGTGTAGAGAGAGAGAGAGAGAGAGAGAAAGAGAGACAGAGGTTGTCAATAAAAAGTTAAAAATACAAGAAGAAATGTTTCCTAAGGGAATTTTAAAGGAACTATCCAAGAGGTATGAGGAAAACTAGATGCGTATGGTCTATGGAGAGCAATATAGTGACTTCATAGTAGCAGAAGTTATTAGTATCAAATGCAGCTCCAGGTCAGTAAGATAGGGAATACTGATATTAGTGGCCAGGAAGAAACCTGAACAACAGCTGCTTCAGTTGAGCACTGGGACTGGAAACTCTCTGAATTTGGTCTAGTGGTTACTTGGATGTCAAGAATCATTCTAGAAGTGCTGCTGGCAAGGGATGAGACAGATAGGCCTTAGATATTATATGGGACTGAGAAGAGGTTTGGCTCTTTTCATTTTTAATAATTAAATGTTTCATTCTGACATAATTGAAGAATTATATGCAGTTATAGGAAGAAGTCTATGCACTTTGAATATAGTTTCCCCTAATGGTAACATGACACAAAAATATAGTATATCATAAGCCAGAAATAGACATTGGTATAATCTGCCAGCCTTAACTTAATTTCCCCATTTCTACTTGTGATATGTGTATGTGTTTAGTTCCATATGGTTTTATCATATGTGAAAGTTTGTTTCCTCTTTCACAGCCAAGACACAGGACAGTTCATCATCACAGCACTTTTTCATATTGTCTCATAAAACCATATCCACCTCCCTCCTACCATGTCTAGAAGCTGGTAATCTGTTTTCCATTTCTATCATTTTATCATTCACTATACATAGCCATGCAATAATAGCCTTTTGGAACTAGTGCTTTTTTTATCCTTGGTAAAATTCCCCAGAGAAGATTATTGTACATAGCAAAAGTTTTCTTTTCTTATGAATAGTATTTTATAGCACAGATATATAATTATTTAAATGTCTACCCACTAAAGAACATTTAAGTTGTTTCTTCTTTGGGACTATTACATATATACTCGGTCTTAATATCAGTGCACAGTTTTGTTTTGTTTTGTTTTGTTTTTCGAGGTAGGGTTTCACCCTAGTCCAGGCTGACCTGGAATTCACTATGTAATCTCAGGGTGGCCTCAAACTCATGGCAATCCTCCTACCTCTACCTCCTGAGTGCTGGGATTAATTTATGTTAGTATAAGTTTTCATTTTTCTGGGATAAACATTCAAGTGTACAATTACAGAGCCATATGATATTGGCAAGTTTAGTTTTATAGGAAACTTCCAAATTGTTTTCTAGAGCACTGTAGCAGTTCCAGTTCCTACCAGCTATGGAGGAATGTTGTATTTTGAATGTAAAATACACTCCCATTTGCTCATTTGTTTGAGCACTTGATTCCCAGGTAGTAGAAATATTTGGAAGGGTTGTGGAACCTTTTGGAGTTGGAGCCTTGCTGGAGGAAATTAGTCATGGGGGGGTGAGTCTTGGGGTTTTATAGCTGGTCCCAAGTATGTTAGCCCTTGCTTCCTGCCTGTGGCTCAAATGTGATGTGCCAGCCTGCCATGCCCTCCATGCCATAATGAAATATATTCCCTGGAAACATAAGCCAAAATAAACTCCTTCCTTAAGTTACTTCTGGTCAGATATTTGTTCATAGCAATGAGGAAACAACTAAAGAGTTATCAATTTGTCTGTCTTTACCAGTATTTGGTATTATCATGATTTTCTTTTTTTGTTGTTTATTTTTATTTATTGATTGATTTGAAAGTGACAGACACAGAGAGAAAGAGGCAGATAGATAGATAGATGGATGGATGGATAGATAGATAGATAGATAGATAGATAGATAGATAGATAGATAGAGAATGAATGGGCATGCCAGGGCCTCCAGCCACTGCAAACGAACTCCAGATGCATGCGCCCCCTTGTGCATCTGGCTAACGTGGGTCCTGGGGAATCGAGCCTGAAACCAGGGTCCTTAGGCTTCACAGGCAAGCGCACTGCTAAGCCATCTCTCCAGCCCATGATTTTCTTTTTATTGTAGTCATTCTGAGAAGTATATTAGGTTCCTTATTGTGGTGTTAATGAACTATCTGTTTATGGGTTTTGCCCATTTTGTAATAGGATATTTTGTTTAAGTGTTGAGATTTGAGAGTTCTGTGCTCTGCATATTAGTCCTTTCTTTAAAATGTGGACTACAGACTTTTGCTTTGTTTTGTTTTGGTTTTTCAATGTAGGGTCTCACTTTAGCTCAGGCTGACCTGGAATTAACTATGTAGTCTAAGGGTGGCCTTGAACTCTAGGTGATCCTCCTACCTCTGCCTCCTGAGTTCTGGGATTAAAGGTATGCACCACCATGCCTGGTTTGGATTACATACTTTTAAGTTCAGTCTATATTCTTATTTCTCCTGGGGTTTTTTGTAGAGCAAAACTTTAAAAAAAATAGTAAATCTTCTTTTTATATATCTTACTTTTGGTGTCAATTCTAAGAACTTTTCACTTAGTCCTATAACCCAGTGATTTCCTTCAAAGTCTTTCCTAAAAATTTTAAAATTTTTATGCATTTCATTTAAATATGTAGCTCATTTTGACTAATTTTTGTAGTATAAGGTTTAGGTCAACTTTTTAAAAAGTTGCCTATGGATATCCAGTGGCTCCAGTGTAATTTATTGAAAAGATATTCTAACTCTTGAAGAGGAAAAACATTTGATCATTTATACTCACTGATTTAAGTAAGCCATTAGAAAGGTGAGGTCAAATATATGGGAATCTGAGAGCAGTATAAGCACATGTTCATGAGAAGCTAAGAAGGAATGATGTTCCATTTCAACACCTTAGGTATGATGTCTGGCAACTGCAAAGAAGAGAGAGAATGTCATTGACATGTATCCCTCTTGTCAGAATGATTTGGGATTATGGAAATCATATAACTTCTGAGAGCCTTGCAATGGCCTGATTCATCTTCTTAATTCCCATTGTATTGAATCATGTTGATATTTTACTCAAATTTTATTATGATCAAGAAATTCAATTCTGTGGTTATTAATTTAGTACATATTTCATGTTCAGTATGTACTTGATATACAATAAATGTTTCTCTTCCTGAAGGGTTTATAATCAAGTTGAGAAAGCCTAAAACAGGAAAACAATTCAATGTCAAAGTATATCAGAGTGTTAAAGGCAAGTCCCCAGGTCCTTTTAAACATTGAACATCAAGTTAGAGATAATTTGTTTCTCAGTTTATAAAGTTAATATGGCTTATGTCTTGTATAATATAAAACAGTTCCCATGGGCTGGGGTCATGTCACTGAATCATCAAAACTGTACATATGATATAACATGGTAAATGAACAATAAATGTATTTCCAACCAACATTACTAGGAATTTGGGGGATACATATGATACAGGATAACATAAGATACATAAAAGGCCAGGTATGGAGGCACATGACTCTAATTTCAGCTCCTAGGAGGCAGAGGCAGGAAGAACAATGCAAATTGGAAGCTATCCTGATCAATATAGCAAGTACCAGGCCAGTCAGGTATACACAGATACTGTTTCTAAATATTTATTATATATAGGATAAAACACTTGCTTTAATGGAATAAATTAACATACTTATCATACCACATAAAATTTGATTTATACTTAACAACAAAAAACAAAAAAAATTGTTTTCCTAAGTGTTTGGATTTCAGAATTGAAGAAAGGGAGGAGGGTACTTAATAGGTTGGTATTGTATATATGTAAGTACAATGATTGAGATGGGGAGGTAATATGATGAAGAATGGAATGTCAAAGGGGAAAGTGCGGGGAAGGAGGTATTAGCATGGGATATTTTTTATAATTATGGAAAATATTAATAAAAATTGTGAAAATAAAAAATAAACAGAAAAAAAACATATTCAGTGTAAATATAGGTGGAGATGCATTAAAATTTGGTATACCTCTGTGTTAAGTTTTTTTTCTATTATTATTAACAACATACTTTGTAGGAATACATCATATGTTGGTACCATTTTTTCCTCCTCCCTGACCCCATTTCACAAGGCCCTTCTCAGTGGGGTTGCTGGTACTCCCATGGGGTTGTGGGGTATGCAGTGTGAGAATAGCAGTCAGTTATTGGGAGGAGGCAATGCCTCTGGTCATCATCCTAACCTGTGGCACTTACAATCTTTCTACCCCCACTTCTGCAAAATCCCCTGAGCCTAGGTGGGTGTGTTTTAAGTCTACTTCATGGATGATCTCTTAGGAGCCTCTGGATTTCTGCTTTGGTATATATTGAGTGTCCTCAGTGTCTGTCTCCTTCACCCTGGCACTGATTGTCAGGCTCCCCATGGAAGCAGCACTCTTGCTCATCTCCCTAATTCCTCTGTGGTTTTGACTGGGCCTTGACTGAGATGCCAGGGATGGTTTATCTCCTTGGGAGTCCCACTACATTCTGTGAAAGAAAAACAAATTCTCCAGCAGAGAGTGAAATCAGCATAGGTCAAATTGGATAAGCATTTATTAATTTAGGAAGAGTTTTATGGATGTAGCCCCTCTTTTAGCCAACAACTACTGGAGCTTGACATTGGAGAACATAATCTTTGTCTCCATAGGAGTCTGACCTCCCAGTTCCAGCTATGGGTTTCTTTCCATAGAGAGGATCTCTTAGCCAGTCAGAAAACCATTGGTTACTCACCAAGGCTGTGTGCCACCATTACATTGGTGTGTATTTTCTTGTCATGCTGATTGCTTCTGAAGAGCTTAGACCCCTGCTTGCCCACACTATTATTGGCCACTTTCCCCCAGTAGCTCATGTAGTGCTTTCTAGCATTAGACCAGCTATCTGAGGACTTGCTGTATTCCAGACTCTAGCCAAGTCTCTCTGTGTTCTGTGTCCACAGCATATGTTGTCTTCAGCAATAGGGTCTTACCTTTTACTTCAGGCAGGTAATCAAGTGCTTTGACAGAAGCCTGTCTTGCAAAACTGAATTTTGGTCACTATTTCCCCCAAAATTTCAGTATACTTCCCCGTGTACAGTTTTTGGAACACTGCTGCCTACAACCTAGAAGCCATAATTGATTAGTCCAGTAGTTATCACCAAAGGACAATTTGAACATTAATGAACATTTGTCAATGTCTTAAGGCATTGCTGGTTGTCACACTTGGGGAAAAGGTGTCATTTGTACTGAGTGGAGGCCAATGAGGCTGCTAAATGACCCACACCACTATGGAAAAATCTGCCACCAGTAATTATCCAGTCTCAAGTGTCAGTAGTACTAAAGCTAAGAAACTGGCCTAACTCCTGACCCTAGAACTTATTGTCTAGAAATCCTCTAGTCTACCTCCTACATATCTCTTGAATCACCCAATTTTCTTCAGTCCTTTTTCCATAACTCTAGGGCAGATTACCATAATCTCTTTCCAAGATTCCTAAGTCTTTTAACTCACTATCTATGTGTAGTGCAGCTCATTCTATTATTGTCAGTATGAGCTATTAAGATGCAAATCCCATCTCATTCCTACATGATGTCCTTAGGATAAAGTCCAGACAGAGTTGATTCGCAAATGAAATACAAATAGCAAGTAAATATATGGAAGAATTCAGTTTTACAAATTACCACTATAAATTTAAGCAAGGTATTTTCTCCCAAACCAATTGAGAGAAAAAAAATGTATAGAGAAACAACTACCTCTTCATACTGATTGTGAAAAAGTTAGTCAATACAAAAGTTCTGGGATGTATCCTGGGAACATTGTGTTAGCTTTGTTACTGCAACAAAATGACTGAGGTAATCAACATAAAGCATGCAAAGCTTGGTTTGACTCACAGGAATATTTGGAGGTTTAATTCCATGTTCACTTGGCCCAGCTACAAGGCAACACATCATGGCAGGCACATGTGGTGGAGCAAATTGCTCACCTCACATCCAGCTGGGAAGCAGAGAGAAAGAGAACAGAAGAAACCAAGGCTCCACAATCCCTTTCAAGGGCACACCTGCAATGACCCACTAGAGTCCCACCAACTAAAGGTTCAGTCACCTCCCACTAGTGCCAGACTGGAAATCAAGCCTTTAATATATAAACTTTGAATTCCACTGATGCAATTTTCCAAACTGTTGTCAGTATTGTAAGAGATGAATATGACTCAATAAGCATATTCATATATATATATATATATATATATATATATATATATATCTTTTCAAACAGTATCAAGTGATGATAAAATGCTCTAAAGATGATTTTAAGTGAATATTTAGCATAAAGTGTGGCTCCAATGCAATAAATATGCATTTCCATATTATAAGTATATGAACAATGATGTTAATGGGTTTGGAATAGCAGTAGTTGTAGCTTTCTTCTCTATACTTTCCTGTATTGTCTAAACCATAACAAAAGAAAAACATAAATTTTGAAATGTAAGTTACTAAAACTATTAGTATGTGAACCATGTTTGAATGTTCACATCCATGTACATAAAGCAATGAAGAGAGAAAACAAGGATGCTGTGCACAGACGGACAAAGGCACTGTGACTTGTAGCATAAGATCCACAAGAAGGTGACAAACTCCATTTGTGACTCAGGAAAGAAAAGTGGATTTGGCAAGTAGAGTAAAGATAGTCAACAAGGTCTACTTACAGAATCACAAAGCTATTGAAAGGGCCTGGGGCTCTAACCCAAGAAGGTAAGCTTTGATAGGAAATGACACCAGGCACCTAGCTCAACAGAGGGGCGGAACAACAGAGCTTGCTTATCCAGGCATACTTTACTGATCCTACATAACTGAAGATCTCTGCCTCTGAGTGAGTCTTAAGTTCACATTTGAATCTGAGAGCTCAAATGAAGAAAAAGCAATACTATGAAAAATGGGAGAATGGTGCCCAAACACATCACATGCTCATCAGAACTGGTCTGTTAGATAGGATCAAGAATTTCACATGTCACTGATTATGCTGGGCCACAGGACCTCTTCTCTAAATATATGAATTGCATCAGTGGGTTTTAAAATTAGCAGTTATTAAAGTTTATAACCCTCTTATTTTTCTTAATTTTTTCCAGTAACATGAATTGACCTTCGCATCTAGTATTCTGTTCAGTGTATATATTCTGGAAAAGGCACACATATACAAAAAGAAAAAGAGAATATTGTGAGAAGACCATGAGAGAGACAGACATAGAGAAAGGGTAAGGAAACATGTGAAAGATCAGACCTTACTACACAAAATTGTCAGCGTCCTAGTATTTTTCATGTATGAAAATGGAAAATACATATATTTCAACCTAAATATGAACACTTCTCACATTTTTGAGATAACAGTAAAGAGGACATAAGAAAGACAAATATAGATAGATATAGGTAGCTGTGAGTTTTAGATCTTCAAGATGCTCTGATCATCCTTTTTTGTAATTTAAAATGAGTGACTATTATGTACCAGGTCACAAGTTAGACCTCTAATAATGGGGTATTGGATATGTTGTTAGTGGTTAAAGGCACTCGCTTACAAAGCCTGACGGCCCCAGTTCAATTTCCTAGTGCCCACATACAGCCAGACACACCAAGTGGCAGATATCTCTGGAGGTCATTTGCAGTGGAAAGAGGCTCTGGTATGCCCATATTCATTCTCTCTCTCATAAGTATATATTTTTTCTTTTTATTCAAAGTAGGGTCTCACTCTAGCCCAGGTTGACTTAGAATTCACTATGTAGTCTCAGGCTGGCCTCAAACTCATCCTCCTACCTCTGCCTCCCAAGTACTGGGATTAAAGGTGTGCACCACCACACTGGCTAAAAATATTTTTTAGATGAATGGATAAAAGGCCTTAAAACTAACCATGTCAAGATGTATGACGAACAGGATGAATGCTAGACAAAGTCTTCCAAAATCTCCTTTTAGGCTCTGAACTTGGTATGCTGTTGATGGTCCACTTTCTCATAGAATTCTCCAAAGGTCATTACTGTGACACTGAGCAAAACTCTCAGGTCTCACCTGTGGTATTGGACCAAGTGTCCAGGTATCTATAAACTGATAAAAGCCCATCCTGCCATTTCTATTTATTTCTTCATTTCATGAGTGAGACTCGACTGCTTCCAATTTTGTCACTTGACAATTTGGTTTGTGTCAGAGTCAGTGTCTCTCACCTCAGGGAGATGGAAAAGAAAAAGGGAAATAGCAACAACTTATTTTCTTCTATTTTCCCTCTGAATATATATTTTCTGACATTCCACTTTCAGGTAGTTGAAAACTGAATGCTTGCCAAAAGCTCAGAATGAGGAACATGTTGTCATCCCCAGAGAGAATAAATTAGGCAGTGGTTCTCACCCTGGGCTGGTTAGCATAGTTAAGGGCTACAGTTTAAAGCTCCTATATTCCCAGGCCTGCTGACTCCAGAAAATTAGAGAATCTTTCATTATAGTTTAAACTCAGAAGTGCTCAAATGGGGGTGGTTTTGCCCCTCAGACCACCATTGGTACTATCTGGAACTAGTTTTTGCTTGTCATAACTAGGAGGAGGATATTGGAAGTTTCTGTTGGACAGATGTTAGAAGTGCAGTTAAAACAGTACCTTTTGCAGGTACAGTGTATAAAAGAGAGACAGAAAGAGAGAATGGGCATCACTAACTTGAGAATATGATTCTGTTCTTGTCCCATCCCCTCCCTTTTGAGAGAGATAGGTATATATTTGTGTAAAATCATTCTTATGTTATAAATACGTATCACATATGAAGCTATTTTTAGTTGATATATGCCAAAAAGTATTTTTTCAGGTGTGCATGTATGTAGAAGTTGAAAGACAATCTTGGCTTTATTCTCAGGAACACAATCTATCTCTTTTTCAGACAGGTTCTGTCATCAGTCTGAAGCTCACCAATTAGACTAGTCTGGCTAGCCAGCCAGCCCCAGGGATTCGCTTATCTCTACTTCCTCAGTGATAGGATTACAGATGTATACCAGTATACCTGGCTTTTACATGGGTTCTGTGAATCTGAACACTGATTCTTATGCTTTTGAGGCAATACTTTTTATTCAGTGAGTCATCTCCCAGCCCTGGAAAGTATTGTTCAAAAACAGGCGTGTGCATGTGGCTTCATGGTATATTCTAGGCCAAGTAATGATAATAATGGAGGCACAGAATGCTTATATCTAGTTTCACATTGTCCAGTCTTCCTTGTTTTATAGTGAATATTCAGATTGAATTACCAATTCAGTAGACAGAAACAGTGTCTGTCATGCTTAGCTAAAAATTAAGTCTCTGTTATGAAAGTGGAAGGAATTTTAGCACTTGTGTGGTTTCTCAAGCCTTTCTAGTGATTTCTGAGAATAGCAGTTGCTTGTAAAGATATATCATTCAAACAAGCTTGGTAGTAGGCTTGAAATTCTATTCTATGCCAGGCCATGTCATAGGTGCTGAGAATAGACAGACAAGATATTTCTTTCAAGTGATTTCCTTTTACGTGAGGGAAATGAATACACAAAAACCAGAATGCTACTCTACAGTAGGGAGAATTGAAGCACGGAAGATGAAGGAATGCCACCAGAGGAATTGTGGAATGGTCATGGAAGGCCTCCATGAAGAAAAGATACTCGGGCAGAGAGGGAAGGAAGTATACAAGCAGGACTACTGCAGAAAATGTCTGGATAAAGATCATGCAAGTCTGTGGGAACAGAAGCCCAAAGGTCTTAGGGTAACGGTACATGTTGGTGGCAGAAAGCAGTGACTATCTAATGGATATGATGGTTCTCCATATTTTGGAATTTGTCTTGTGGTTTCTGGGAAATTTATAGAACTAATTTAACAGAATGATTCTATTGTTTTCTCTCTAAACACACACGCACATGTAAAAACGGGGGGGGGGGCAATAACAAGATAATTATATTTCATTTGTACAAACCCAAAGTTGTGTTTTACATCTTTTTAAATGAAATATATTTTTAAAGGTTTATATTTATTTATTTATAAGAGATAAAGAGAGGGAGAGAGTGTGTGAGAATGGGCATGCCAGGTCCTCTAGCCACTGCAAATGAACTCCAGATTCATGAGCCACCACATGCATCTGGCTGATGTGGGAGCTGGAGAATCGAACCTGGGTCCTTAGGTTTTGCAAGCATGCACCTTAACCACTAAGAAATCTCTCCAGACCCTTGCATTTTTTTATAAAGGGAAACAGAAAATGGTCCATGTTTATGGAATCTCTGTGCTTACTTGATAGCTGGGTAGGAAGGGAGCATAGCTGTTTCACACTTTGCAAATGACTAAAGGCCTTGGAAATAATAGCTCAGTCCAATATTTTTTCTAACAGAATGCAAGTACGTAAACAGAAGCAGTAACTCAGGATTTGGAGCTTGCTGCATAGAAGGAATGTCACTATCCCTAGAAAGTTATTCATGCTTGGAGAAAAGTTGGAAATAAACCAATGAGCATGACTGTTAAAATGAGGAATTGCTGAAGGGCTGCAAATGTGCTTAATTAAAAAGTACAGATTACCTGTCCAAGGAAGATCAATGGACAAGCATCTTGGGGGCCATCAAAGATAAGGGCAAAATAAGGCACACAAGGAGGAGGATCTCTTTAAGATGTCTTTTTAAAAGATCTACAAAAGTTACCAGAATATCACAAGGCCACTTCCCACCATTTAGAAAAATCTGACCAACAGTGAAGCTTCCCCTTCTCTGGTAAGGAGTGCTTCTTATCAGATGTGGCCTTCCCTCTTCAAAAGTCAAAATCCACTCATGGACACTATTATAATGATATTTTACGCAAAACAGCCATGTTTTCATTTGTGCTTTTTTTTCTTTCATAGCAAATTTCCTCTGAGATTGTACAAAAACTTCTGTGTATAGAGAGTAAAAGATCAAGTGACAATGAGCTCTGTGCTGGTATCAGACTTCTTTATGGTACAGGGGCTTTGGGGACTCCATATTCCTATAAGTAACTACTTACCTTGCTCTATAAGTAACTTCAATAAACGAATTGTTTTACTAAAACTTGTTTTTGTTGTAATTGTCTACTGCCTGTGTCCCATCTGCGATGAAGAGACATGTTTCATTCTTCCCAGGAAAAATGTTTCACTCAACATCTGCAAACTTACTAAAACTTTATCTGCTCTATCCTTCAGAACTGGTTAGGCATAGGTATAAGAAAAGAAGAAAGGGTCACTTATTTACATGTTCCAAGCCATTCTGAAGCATACAGGCCAAAAGACTTTATTGGTCCACCACATACTAAAGGATGCCATCTGAATATGTGTTCACTTCTAGCAACCCAGAAAGTTGAAAATGTATTATGGCATCCACATTTAGATGAAGACAACCAATCTGATTTTTGTCCTTGCCCAAGAAGCTAATTTGTAATTGTTCTGTTTAACCAAAAGCAAGAGTACAAATGGAGACAAGAGAGTTTCATATAGGGACAAGGGACACTGTGGCCACAGCCCCCAGAGCAGTTTCTAGATAGCTATGTTTGGGAAATCATTTCTTTTTCTCATCTTCTAAATAATAAGGAAGGAGATTAAAAATACTTCTAATAGTCCTTTCAGCTCCCACAAACTGCAATTTCATGAACTGAAGAGCTTTCATGGTCAGCATGGGCTGGTCTCTAAACTGAAGAGAAACACAGTAATGAGCCTTGGGACTCAGTACCAGGGTTGGGTTCAGAGGACCCAGGGTACCAGGAGACAGGGCAAAGGAGAGGCTGAGTAAAAGGGGAGAAAAATGTGTAAATCAGTTTCTCAACTTTGGCTCTACTGACATCTTAGCTCTGCCAACTCCTCTTTGTTATGGCACAAAGTCCAGTGTGCTATAGGATGTTTAGTGAAAACTGCCATATTGCTCCCAGCATTCAACAAAACAACAGAAAATGTATCTAAACATTGTCAAATATCCCATGAGCAGCAAAATGCTTCCTGGTTGAGAGCCACTCATTTAAATCCAACAAATCTGGTGGCTCTTTCCAGTTAATGCTCTCAACAATTACCCCCACACTGAAAAGGGCTATATGATATATTTAATAATGCATCCATGAAAATATCACTGCCTGACTATTTTGCCTATTAAAAATGCAAGCCTAAAAGGTAAATGGCCTTCAGCAAGTTAAGAATATAAATAAATGCATGTTGACAGAAGATGAAAGAGCAAAAAGGGAACTGGAGAGATGGCTCAGCAGCTAAGCCACTTGCTTCCAAAGCCTAAAAACCCAGGTTCAATTCCCCAGTCCCCATGTAAAGCCAGATGCACGAAGTGGTGGATGCTTCTGGAGTTCATTTGGAGTCGCTGGAGGCCCTGGTGCTCCCAATCATATTGATATTCTCTCTATATATCCTTGCAAATGAATAAATAAATAAATATTTTTAAGAGAGAGCAAAGGTGATCAAAAGCATACACACTGAGGCAGAAGGCAGAGCAGAACCTTAGATGAATGAGGATCACTATAGGTTGAAAAAAATGAGGAGACCCTTGCAGGTGAAAGGAGAGGTATTAGGGCAGAGAGAAGAAAATTGCAACCTATAAAAGAATGAGAGAGATGCATATGTATGGGCATGCCAGTATGTGTGCTTGGGTGTATGAGTGTGAGAGGGGTGTGAGTGTGTACATGACCTTGTGTGTGCTAACCAGATTTCCCAGGTTAAAGACAGACCACTCTTATTCTGAGGGATAAGTGACTGAAGAGAATAAAGGACTAACCACTGAACATGAAAGAGTCCAAGTGCCAACTGGAGTCAATGGAAATGGAAGCAAGTACAGAGGCAATACCTGGGCATGCACAGGAATGAGAGCAGGAAGTAGGCAGCAGCAAAGCTTGCTACCTGAATAGAATGGGACTGCCACTGTCATCAACCACACCAACAAGTCTTTTGGCACTCATTGAGTATACACTGAGTATCAACTATGTGTCAGGTACTATGTTATGTACTGGGCGTATGAAAGTCAAAGTTCCTAACCCTGTCCTCAAAATGGCCAAATACATGAAGAGTAAAACGGTTCATGATTGTCATTCTGGGAGAAAGAAAATGCACTGAGAGTCTCAGTCCATGTAGTTTAGACCTTGAAGCAGCATAATCAGTAAAGAAAAGCAGCTCCCAGCACACTGTCTACCGTCTTCGGTTGGGTTTAAAACAGCAATAGGGATAAAAGTCTTATATAAGGTTGTATAAGAGGTTGCAGAGAACCTCCAGCCACCCCTCCCCTCAAAGAACAAAGCTCTGATTTACAGCCCTGATTTGAAGGGAGACCCTCTTACTGTCCAGTCAGCTGAATTTCTGTGAATTTTAGATGCCCAGAGGTTGGATTGCTGTTTTGAATTAGTTCCTCTTGCCAAGGGATATAAGAAAAGGCTCCCAAAGGAAGCCTGCAAAAACAGCTCATTACTGTGCAATCCATTCCCCCGCCACCTCGCACAAGATTCAGGCAGGAAAGCTTTGTTGCCACCGTCTGATAACAGAGGTGGTGGCCTGAATACTAACCAGAAAGCCGCAGAGAAGGAAATCTTTTCTGAGAAAATGTGTCTGTTCTGCAAGTAGAAAAACAAGACGAAAACACACAGGTCTCCGTTCACAAATCTCAAGTGGGTAGAGCTGCAAGTGTCTTGGGAAGAACTGGGGAAGGCTAGGTCTGGGGGTCGGGTTTGGTGTAATCTGTTTTCAATGCCTCCCTTTTGTGAACTCACACACAACTGCATTTGGTTTTTCTAAATGAGTGCAAACAAAGGAATAAATTTGTTTGAAAGGGCAGGCTTCATTATACTCTAATTAATGTAAATCTCACCCACAGAGAGGAACCAAAATAAATAGCTATCATAATTAAAGTTTGGAGGGGTTTTGGGGTTTTGGGTTGGTTTTGTTTTGGTTTGGTTTGGGTGGGGCAGTTTAGAAGTGTCTGAAAAGGATGCAGATTTGATGGGGATTTCAGAAATTATTTCTTGTACAGTATTTTTTCACAAAAGCAAACTATGCAAAACAAAAGAGTTAGTTGTCCTATCCAGGTCACAAAGATCCTTCTTTTTTCAGAAGAAAAGGCACAATATTCTCACAAAAGAAACAAAGTATAGAATTTTCTTGAGAATTTTTTTATAGCCTAAAACAATAAAGGGGAAGAAAATGAAATCATTAAGGCACTGTCATATTGAAATACTCAGACTAACACATCTGAAAAAAAAAAAAAAAAAAGAAAAGAAACACAGCTGAGTTTGTCTTCACCAGAAAGGAAAAATTGTCATGGTAAAGTAATCTCATGGAGTCTCCTCAAGTCTCCCAGGAAGAAAGGCTTAGATAGGGTCAAAGAAAAAGAAAGAAATTATTGAATAAGGAAAGATTCCGAAACTTATTACTTGATTGAGATTGGTTGCTGCTCAGTTTGCATAACAAAAATAAGCAAATTTCTCAAAATGCCCCAAGATGTGTTGCACTGATATTCTGCCAGGTGCACAGTCATGTAGCAGCCACTTAATAAAATGCCTAGCAAGCCAGGTGTGGAAGCACACGACTTTAATCCAAGTACCTGGGAGGCAGAGGCAGGAGGATTGTTGTGGATTCAAGGCCACACTGAGACCATTGAGTGAATTTTTGGCCAGCCTGGGCTACAGCAAGACCCTACTTTGAAAAAACAAAAACAAAATGTCTACAAAAACTAGCAAGTTCTAAGTCGCATTTTTTTAAATTTTTGTTTATTTTTATGCATTTATTTGAGAGCAAAAGACAGAGAGAGAAAGAGGCAGATAGAGAGAGAGAGAGAGAATGGGCACACCAGGGCCCCCAGCCACTGCAAATGAACTCCAGACACCTGCGTCCCCTTGTGCATCTGGCTAACGTGGGACCTGGGGAATCGAGCCTTGAACCGGGATCCTTAGGCTTCACAGGCAAGCGCCTAACTGCTAAGCCATCTCTCCAGCCCCCAAGTTGCATTTTTTAAATTGCCATGATAACCTAGCATGGGCTATCAGTAAAGCAAGTATAAGGAACACAAACACTTCTAACACAGGCAAGGTACCTAATACATTCATACATGCTTCCACTTATCCACACTGGCTGATCAAAGATCCCAAGCACTGAGATATCAGCAAGCACAAGACCAAGGAGCTAAAATGAGTCTGTTGTGACTAATAATCATGGAGAAAGACTACAACAAAATAAAGGAATGGCTTTCTCTTAGTAACTTCTTTATTTACAAGAAATAGATTATGTGATGTGTCCATTAAAAGACTCTCCACAGAGCCAAAACCAATAAGAGACAGATAGATCTCTGTTTCTATCTATGTCAAGTAGACACATCAAATTACCCATCAGAGGTAAGGTCCAGATCAGCCCCAAACATTGGAGGACATGAACTTTTCCAAATGTGATGGAAATCCACTGCATCATTTTGAGCAGGGTCATCACAAAGTCTGATTTATAATTTTCAAAAGATTATTTTTATTTTGAATGTGATTTTTCAGGGAACTAAAAGCAGAAGTAGAGAACACAGTTAGGCTGTTTTATGTTAATCAAGGAGATGATGATACCTTACACTAGAGGATAACAATAGACAGCATGAAGGAAGACATCACACACTTCAGTTGCAGGACAGAGAAATCAAGATGAAACTGAGCTGAAATCTTCCTCCTGCTAACTAGCTTTCATAGTGCTGGGAGGTGCCATACAAACTGCTGTGGGAAAATTGTCATCAACAGTCTTACCCATCTATGGACACTGTATGTTATATTATTGACATCATAGACAAGATATACCCACTGTGAAATAGTGGCATGATTTTTGGGGTAACCAAACACTTTCTGATTGGATTTGAGGCCTGGCACTATAAACCTGATAAAAAGCTGGCAACACTATTGGCCCTAAGGGAAAACTTACTACTAGTGTTATGCTTAATGGACATGTCAAACTGCTTTCTTAATATTTATGTTTATACTCACAGATTAGTGCTTCTCTCAGCCTTGAAGAGAGAGGCTTCTTCTTGCATTGGACAGTGATTAATGCTGAGATGCATATTGGGTAAAAGTGCTGAAAATAGGTGACTATTGAATGTTTATCCATAAACAGAACATCTGTATCACCCTCTCAAAAGCTCAGGGAACACTGTAGAAGAATGTAACAGCTTGATAATGGAGAACAGAAAGGAATATAAGAGCTGGAGGATGGAGAGGAGTGCTGTGGAAAAGGTGTCTTCTAGACATGACATGGATGTTAAACTTGTCAACTCACAACACCTATGGTTTAACGCTCAAGATTTGGTCTGTCCAGTCAGCGTGTCTAGTGCCAGGAAGTGCTACATGGGTGACTAGGGAAATAACCAGTATCTGTCCAACCAACTCATGGTGTAACCTACTTAGCAGCAAATAACCTGTTGTGATGCCCACACAAGTGCAATAGTGGCACACAGCCATGTTGGGGAACCAACTGCTCTTGATTTGGCTAACCGATCCCCTCAGTGTGTATAAGACCCATAGCTGGAGCTGGGAAACAAGTCAGAACCATACCCAAACACAAGCCCACTCTCCAATATCAAGCTACCATCAATCATGGGGTACAAGAGGGCCTATACCTATTAAACTCTCTATCAAAAAGTAAGTGTTATCTCAATTTTCCAGGTGCTAACTTACTCTCCATTGGAGAATCTGCTTCTCTTTTTCAGATAGATGCAGATCCTAAGGAGAAAGCCACCCCATCATACCTCAAAAGGGCCCCGACTGAAACTAAGAAAAATTGGTAAAACAAGCAAGGGTGCTGTTTTCCTGATGAATCGGATACCAGCACAAGGGGGAAGGAGACCAACACAGAGAAAAATTAACTCCTACCAAATCAGAGATCCAGAGCCTCAGAGGCTCCCAACACCTCATCACTGAAGCAGACCAAAAATGAACCCAACATGGCTCTGGGAAATTTTGCAGAAGAGGGGACTGATAGAATGTCAGAGCCACATGTTGGGTCATGATATGCAGAGACATTTATCTTACCCATAACTATGGGCTAACTCCTCAATGCACAACCCATATACCTCAACAAGGAGGGGCCAATCGGGAGGGGGTAGGTCACGGATGAGCCTAATAATGGTACCAAACTGACTGTATTTGCTGAATACAAAACTAATTAATAAATATATATATATATAAAAGATTTGGTCTGTCAACATTCCAGAATGAATAGGGGAGAGGATCATGAGGCCTCAACCCTCCCACAGGAGTTATTGGAAGCTAATTGTTGCTAGGGGCAAAGGAATTCCATTCTTCAGTGTTGTAGTGACTAGTCAGTTGCCATATTCCAGTAAACAGCCCCTCACTCATCCTCATGCAAACAACCCTCATGAAACTCATGGGTTCCAAAACAGAAAGACATGCTTACCGCCTATATTAAAATATCTTTAATGAAATTCCAACTCTGCTTCATACTGAATAGTTCATATTTTTTTCTGCATCAAACTCATGAATCCAGAGTTTGCCTAAGTTGCAATCCATAAGGAATTAAGGAAACTTCTAAGACTGCTGAGAGTGACAGTATGGACTTTTGGCATAGTCCTCCTCATTGTTAACACACACTGGTAATTTTGTCTTGTTTTTCTTTGGTTTTGTTTTTTGTTTTGAAGGTAGGGGCTCCCTCTGTCCCAGGCTGACTTGGAATTCATTCTGTAGTCTATGGCTGGCCTCAAACCCAAAGTGATCCTCCTACCTGAGCTTTTCCAGTGCTGGGATTAAAGGTGTGCACCACCAATTTGACAGGCACACTGATAATTTCTGAGGGGTCCTCTTGGTTATCTTTATTAGAATATGTCCTTGGTTTCAAGAGGAGCTGAATTGTATTTAGTGGATAGATGACCATAAACTCAATAATACTACTGAGAAAATATCCTAACACTAACAATAAGCTTAAGGAAAATAGTTTAAATCTTGCGTTAAAACCTTGTTTAAGTGTCAGCAAGGTGTTTTGCACTGTGTGAGTGAGGGGTCTATTCAACTGTTTCTGAATATCATTGAAATTTTTAAGTATTTGTATAATCTTTTCTTCATATGTATGTATGTTCAGTGTATGAACACATGTTTGTGAATAATTATATGTATGTGCATACATGTACACATGTGTATGTGGAGACCAGAGGTCAATTTTGGATGTCTTTCTCAATTATTCTTTACCCTATTTATTAAGATAGGGTCCCACTCAGAGATGATTCCAGCTATTCTAGCTAGCCTGACAGTCCCAACAATCTACCTATGTCCACCTCTCAAGTACTGGGATTACAAGTGTGTACCACCATGCCTGGCATTCATGTAGGTGCTAAGGACACAAACCCAGGTACCCGCATTTGCACAGTAAAGATTTTGTCAACTGATCCATCTCCCCAGCCAGCCCCTTGGTTAACTTGGTAGTAGACTACCAAGAAAATCATTATCTGACACTGGAATTGTATCCAGCACTACTAGTTCTGCCCTAACAAGTATATCAAGTTGATATGAGACTGAGGTTAGTGAGTTAAAAATAACAGTCATTTACTGCTTTAGAGATGTCAGAAGAATAGGGTATGGGAATAAACGTGGAAAGTAATCTAACATGTCAAATATGAGAGTTTCCTTCTTTTTAATTTTCTGAGTGGAATATTGAGAATAAAAGAGGAGAAAGGAAGAAAGGGTGGGGTAAAGAAAGGGTGGGAGAGGGGAGAGAAGTGGAAGAGGGGAAGAGAGAAGAGGGAGAATTAAATACAAGTAAAGGAAGTAGACAGGAGATGCTGTGTCAGTCACTCCTCCCTCTGACAGCTAATGGAGACCAAGTCTGAGAGAGAAGCCACAGTCCTTTTGTGAATGAAGAAGCCATGAGGACTTCAAATCAAAGCAAAGTCAGAGCAGCAAAGTCAGGATGAGCTCAGAGAATTCAGTACCACAGCAAGTAAGCGAGATAAAGGAGCCAAAGGTTTTCTTCTCTGAAGGTGTCACAGTTAAAAGGAGACCTGGGTTATTGAGAAGAATACAATTCTGCTTGAGGACTTAAACCCAAACCTGTTTACATGCCTGTGTGCATACCCAATTAAATACTGAAAATTAAAAAAAAATGTTTTATTGGGGGAAAAAAGAGGATAGACATTTGCTATGATTACCAAATGGTGAATAAAGGAAGCATTGTTAATGTGTGTTGGTTTGCTGCACAAGTTACTATTCAATATTTTCAAATGTTATATGTTTTATAATATAAATTTAATTAAGAGATGCATGTTTGCAAGGAGACTATATAAGATGCAGTTTTTTCATCTCTGGGAGGGAATTTAGACAGAAGACACTACCCAAGTTTCAGGACACCCTGAAACACTACCAAGGCACCCAGACATTACCACTAAATTGGCACTAAATGACTATTTAAATTTTTAATTAATAATTTGATAGATGAATGAACAAATGCTCACAGGAGCCTTAAAATTTCAGGAAATGTATGTTAACATTGAAGTATACAAAACCTGGAAAGAGAATACTCAGTTATAAACTAATAAAACATGCCTTGCACTGCAGCATTTAAAAGCAACACTCAGCTTTTAATAATGAGATATGTGGATATATACATTAATCTAAGCCCATGAACTTGACAGCTTAATTTATAGTGTTTTCTCTTCACCACTTTTTTTTTTAATCTGCTAAACGGGAATGAAATGTCCAAATGTATGAACTGTGACATTTCCAATGCTGAATGGCAATGAACAACCTCTGCAGCATAGTATGACAAGCATTTCCTCCCAAGAAAGCTTTCCAGGATGTGAAACTTGCATCCCATTTGTGTTGCTAGAGACAGAGTGATTTGCCCTCTGTTAAACACGCTTTGCAGCTAATCCTCTCCAAAGTGTGTTCATAAGCCAACCAAAAAGCTCCATGCATTAAGGGATTTGGTCAATGACCATGTTTTAATGACCATCAGATCACCAAGCGGTGCAGTTCTTTTACTTGAAATTTCCCTTCTGACTGGGACTGCTTTAAAAATGCAGGCACTGGGAGATGGGCTAGAGAGTGAAGCCAAGAAAGAGTGTGAATTATCAGTACATCAGAGTCTTGCAAACTAATTGGCAAGCCTGCCTGTTGACTACAAGTGTCCCTTAGCAGAGGCAGCCCATCTCACATTCCATGTCAAGTCTTTCACCTGTTCTTTCAAGTTACAAAATATGGCATAGCAGAAAGTTACCACCCAAAGAGACAGATCCTTAAGCATAAGTTAATGGCTCTATCAAAAACAGTGAAAAAATCTTGACTAGGAATCTTGGGAATAAATAAAGCTAGTCCATTCCAGCCTGGCACAGCACTTCTATCACCACACATGCCCCTGCTGCTATCAAATACCCAGTCATTATAACAGTTACCTTTTAATTACTGGGACAAAACACTAGGCCAGAAACAGCTAAAGAGAACAAAGTGTTTATTTCATCTTATAGTATGGAGAGGAAGTTTCACTGTGCCAGGGAGCATGCAGAACAGAAAGGAGGCATCATATTTTATCACGTCAACTGGAAAGTAGCAGCTTGCTAGTGAATACTCAGTAGGGCTGGAGTAATAAACATCAAGGTCTGTTCCCAGTGACATACCTCCTCCAGCAAGTCTCTATCTCCCAAAAGATCCACCAGCTAGTGACTGTGTATGAGGCTTAATCACAAACATGTGAAGATATGGGGGACTTATTGCATTCAAATTATTACACTCATCTTTATCTTTTCTGTGATTATTTTTATGTTATATTTTACTTAGATTTTGTCACACAAAGAACTTGAATTATATTGGTGACTTACATATTTGAACTGAACATAACCTTTTGACAATGTAAGAAATAACTAACTTCTCTGAAACTCAGTTTCTTCACCTGAAAATGGACTGAGCCCAATATCTCTACTATGAGAAAGTGGTGAAAAGTGGGGTAATGTTTAACAGATTGGCATACAATACACACACTCATGAGATGCTCACCAGTACTAAGAATGACTATCTAGTATAATGGTAGCTGTCTTTTGGAATGATCAAACCTTAGAGGAGTTGGGGTGGCGAAGTTCATTAAAAATAAAGTTTCTGAGCTAGAGAGATGGCTTACCAGTTAAGGTGCATACCTGTGAAGCCTAAGGACCCAGGTTCGATTCTCCAGGTCCCATGTAAACCAGATGCACATGGTGGCAAATGCATCTGGAGTTCATTTGCAGTGGCTAGAGGCCCTGGTGTGCCAATTCTCTCTTTCCCTTCCTCTCTATGTCTCTAATAAATTAATAAAAATAAAATCACTAAAAATTTAAAAAATAAACTTCCCCACTTAAAAAATACCCTGATATTACCTTGTTTTGTTTTTCATACAAATCCTCACATCCCACCTCCAGAGCTTGAGATTGAAGTCATCTGGTGCAGCCTGGGCTTTGAAACCTTTTTAAGCCATCCCCAGCAATCACAATAAGTAGCCAACATTGAAGGCTACAAAGTCCTCAGTTTTATAGATGAAGCCTAGAATGCTTAATTGAACTCAAGGTCACATGTCTATTTGGTATGTATAAGACTCAAAATCACTATCACTATTTAGTATGCCTGAGACTCAGCTCCAAACTCTAAAAAGTACTCTTGCCTTTGGCTAATAAGCCTAAAGTGTCTTCTCAATAAAGTTCTATATAACACCAGATGTCCTAGATTTTGAAGCATAAATTTTTCACCTATAAAAGGGCTTTAAAAGAGAAAAGCACTGGTTTTTTTGTTTTATTTTTGTTTTGTTTTGTAGTAGGTTATTCCTAACGGGCAGCCCAATCTTCAGTCTGGAAAATCTAAGAGATTAGGGTTCTAGGACTAAAAGTGATTTCTCAGTCCTGGAGAATAAAAGGATTTATGTAAAGAAAAACACATCAGTGCCTTTGGGGGTCCTATAAGAATGAACATTATTATTATCAAGTGGTGCCAATATTGTCACAGAGGCAGTTAATGCATTGACAATAAAATGATGTATAACATAGCCTGATCGGTATCCAGACCATCTCTACTTCTATTTCTCTCCCTAGATTTTTTTTATTCCTAGGTATGAAATCTAAAAATTTAAGCAACACAGATATGGTTGAAGCAGCCTTAATCCAGTCTAAGCTCATTCTTGCCCCTTAATCTTTGATTATAGTGCTCTACTCTCCCTTAGTACCCTCTTTCTTTTTTTTCCTTCTGTAACAAGTTCTACCATTTATCAAGGTCCACTTCTGTCTTAACTATCTCTACCTTGAACTATTTCTCTTGCCTAAGAACTATCACATCAAGTCAATACCACAGAGTTTATTATGCAATCCATTTTACAAACTCAATTATGAGATCCTTAAGGTAGAAACTTGTAGGAACATTTTTTTTTTTTTGTATCTAATAAGACACTAGATTGTGGCTGAGAAAGCAGCAGATATTTGATAAACAATTCTGGTTAGTTTATTGTTGATCTAATGTTAAGAGCAAAGTAATGAATAAGGCAGTGAAGAAAACATAGTAGATATACATAGTGGACAGAAAAGGTTTGACACATAGGTTGAAAAGTAGTCTAACAAGAAAATGACTGTATGAAGAAACTAAGCCTCTACTGCTGATAATAAGCATGAAATAGAATAGGACCTTTAATTCCTGCAACCCCACTGAGGAGATCCTCCAATGGAATGGGGGCAGAGACAAGGGAAAGGATGGTGCCAATGTATTATGTATCCATACTAAGTACGTCCACAATAAGTTAAAAAAAAGGAAGAGGACCTTTAAAAGTACCTGACTTTTCGTGGCCATAGAAAATTTACAAGGAAGGAATAAGAAGAAATATCTTCCCTTTGAAATCCAGAGGGAAACTTTTTGTGAAAGTTTGTATTATTATTAAGTAAATACTCATTTTTTTTATCTTGCTCCCTTTTTAGGTATAGTGTACTTCTTTGCTCCCTTGTTGTTGAACTTTACCATGTAACTTTCTTGAACAGTGGAATATTAGAAGACATAAATGCAAGCAAAATCTTAAATATTCTTGTATAATTGGACTTACTTCTTTAATACCAAAATTAATCTATGAAAATGCCATGTTCCAATAGCCACTTTTCTTTAATTTGGGCCCCACAAAGAGATAAATACCAAACCTGACCAAATCCACAATCTGGAGCCAAGTTCAACCAACCTACCAGTTTAAAAAAAAAAAAGTCACCCTTTACCTACAACACATTCAAGAATAGATTTTTTTGTTATAAGCATGGTATTTAGGGGTTGTTTATTGGGAGCATTAATGTAGCAACAGTTGATTAATATGCCTTATGTAGTCTGAAAGAGAAGTCACCCTTTACCTACAGCACATTCAAGAATAGATTTTTTTGTTATAAGCATGGTATTTAGGGGTTGTTTATTGGGAGCATTAATGTAGCAACAGTTGATTAATATGCCTTATGTAGTCTGAAAGAGAACAAGAGGTGAATAAGTTAAGGTGATTACCCAGATAGATTCATCAGATGAGCCTCACATACCTGGTCTAATATTGCTCATGACTTGTGGCTCTCTACATGACAGCCAAGTAGAAACAAAAGTTCTGTGGAGGATAAAATAGCCTGCTCTTTATGCAAGCATTTTTTTCACTAGTAACTCCAGACTCTAAGTCTGTTATATAATTTGCTAGAGTTTAAAATTCTACATATATAACATATAATTGAGAAATGTCAATGTTACCCCATATCAAAGATCAATCTATGCAATACAATTTTGAGGGAATCCTTTAAAAACCTTTATATTGTGCTGGAGAGATGGATCAGCAGTTAAGCTGCTTGCCTGCGAAGCCTAAGGACCCAAGTTAGAATCCTCAGTACCCACATAAAGCCAGATGCAGAAAGTGGTGCATGCATCTGGATTTTGTTTGCAGGGACTGGAGGCTCTGGTATGCCCACTATCTCTATCTCTCTCTTATCTCTATCTGCATGCAAATAAATAAAATTTTTATTTGTTGGGCTGGAGAGATGGCTTAGCGGTTAAGCGCTCGCCTGTGAAGCCTAAGGACTCCGGTTCGAGGCTCGGTTCCCCAGGTCCCACGTTAGCCAGATGCACAAGGGGGTGCACACGTCTGGAGTTCGTTTGCAGAGGCTGGAAGCCCTGGCGCGCCCATTCTCTCTCTCCCTCTATCTGTCTTTCTCTCTGTGTCTGTCGCTCTCAAATAAATAAATAAAAAATTAAAAAAAAATTTATTTGTTTATTTTTATTGACAACTTCTATATTTACAGACAATAAACCATGATAATTCCATCCCCTCCACCACTTTCCCCTTCACAACTCTGCTCATCATATCCCCTCCCTCTCTCCATTAGTCTCTCTTTTATTTTGATGTCTTCATATTTTTCTCCTATTATGAGGGTCTTGTGAAGGTATTACTAGGCACTGTGAGGTCATGGATATCGATAAAGCCCTTCTATTATCCCTTGATGTCATGCATTTTTTTTCATCCATATGAGCCTATGGAAGAGAAGGATAGTTATCATATTCAAATTTAAATGATTAATATCCTAGAGCAAGGTAATAAGGTAGAAACATTCTGGGGCTTAAAATGAACAAAAACTCATTGGGACAACAACAGGAGGCTAGACAAAAGAAGGTAATGTCTTTAAGTTATGTGTGCACACACACACACACACACACACACACACACACATATATATATATATATATACTTGTGTATTTACTTTTTAAAAGGTGATGCATGGAGCCCAATAGGGTTAATTCAATATTTGAAAATTAATATAACTTAGCATTGCAATAAATAAACAAGAAAAATCACATAATCATATAAGTACATGCAGCAAAATTATGTGGCAAAATCCAGTGCCCATTCATGATATAAAAAAAAAATACCCAGGAATACTAGGAATAGAGGGGAGCTACCTCAAATTGAGAAAGATTTGGAGAATAACCAATATCTAAGAACATACACTATAGTAAGAAACTAGAAGCCTCCTCATTAAGATTAGGAACAAGGCAGGATGGCCCATTTCAAAACTTCTTTTCAACATCATGCTTGAATTCCTAGCTAGGTTCCTAACTACTGCAAGAAGAAAAGCATAAATCTTTCTTCACAGATAATCATCTATGTAGAAAATGCAAAAAAAAAAAATTCCATGAAAACTTCTCTAAGAAGCTATTTCAGGACATAAGGTTAATATACACAAGCAAATCACTTTCCTAAGCATAACAAAATAGTAGAACTTGAAATTTAAAACATAATAATAAATGTTCCTAGCCTACATCAGTTTGGATGGAGTATAATGAATGTATCTATAAAAATGTATGGATACACCTAAGACTTCCAGTGAAGCAACAGATCTTGCACTTCTTCTTCTAAAACTACAGCAAGGGACATTCTTCTATGGAAGCTTATAGATAACAAAAATTATGTAAAAATTTACAGCTAAAGTTAAGCAAATAGGAACTGACTCTGGGCCTGACCCTTTTTTGGACAATACATAACTACCTTATCTCAGGAGACAGGAACCTATCTTATTTGACAGAAAGGAATGTCTTCACCCTCACAGACCATAAATCTCTTTTCTCTACAAGTGCAGGAAAATTCACACAGAGGACTGTAAAGGATATGGAACTCCAGCACAATCAGTGCTTGGGAACTCCATGCATGGAGCTTCAATGGAGGCTCTCTCCCTCTCTCTGAAGTGGGTTCTGCCTGAAAGTGTGTCTTCAGTTAAGGTGTTTTCAGTTAAGATAAAATGGGTTAACATTAAAAGTTGTTTTTAAGGTTGGAGAGATGGCTTAGTGGTTAAGGCACTTGCCTTCAAAGCCAAAGAACCTAGGTTTGATTCCCCAGGACCCATGTAAGCTAGATGCACAAGGTAGCACACGTGTCTGGAGTATGTTTGTGGCAGCTAAAGGCCCTGGCACACCCATATTCTCTATATATCTGTCTATCTTTCTCCCTCTTTCTCTTTCTCCCTCTCTCTCTCAAATAAAAGTAATTATTTTAAAAGTTGTTTCTCTGTACTTCTCTCACCTTAATTGTTTATCTAATTCAAAATTAACTCTATAATAAATTGGCAAATTTATTTACAGTGCCATGCTTTATATTGAGATGGAAATTGGGGTGAGAAAATTTAAAAGCCCCTGACCCAAAGTTAGGTCCTGTACTGTAGTAGCTTTTTGTATTGGTAATGCTCCACACTGCATAGTCTTTTGTACTAACACATAGTGTCTTTTGTACTGTTCCAAGGCCATTGTTTGTGTTACAGCTTCTGACCTGTACTGAAGATCATCTTGTATTTCTTCTAATCTCCATAACGTAGCTGCAGACATCTCTCTCATAATTAACCACTTTTTTATGTTTTAAAATTTGCCTATTTCATACTCAAGGTCTCTGGCACTAGGCCAGGGCTTTGAACTCTAAAACTTAACACTAATAGTACTAATCCAAGATGAAGTAGCTAGCTTTTTTTGTTTAAGCTTAATCTAAATGTAAAATAAGTCATAAATACAAGCTTGATGTCAATGACTTTTTAGACCTTTACAGTTCTGCCAATTCACCTCAGAGGGTCCTATAGCAAACTAACTCCAAGTATTTGGGCCTCTTTTAATTGTTGTCCAAGGCCTAAAAGCCAATAGGAATAGAGAACTCCCCACCACACAAATTTTCCAAATTTTCACCATCCCACTTCAGCTTGAAGAAGTCAGATTTGACTCACCATCCATCTTCCAAAATCTTAGGGTCCCTCTCCACTGACATTAGACTTGGAAGTCATTAAATTTCCTTTGTCCCTGGTAACATTAAAGAGAAAAAAAGCCATTGCCTCCCAATGAGAGGTCTGATCCTAAATAAAAGCTTAAAATATATAATATGTGCTGACAGATTAAAAGGGTTGTAAATCAAGCGTGGTTGTGCACTCCTCTAATCCCAGCACTTGGGAGGCAGAGGCAGGAGGATCTCAGTGACTTCAAGGCCATCTTGAGACTACACAGTGAATTCCAGGTTAGCCTGAACTAGAGTGAGAGCCTACCTTGAAAAAAAAAAAATCCTTACCTAGAAAATAAAAGCTGGGGGTGGGGGGAGTTGTTTAAATCTCTGATTGAGATAACTAACTAAGTTATGTCCAAATGCTGAACTTGAACTTGTATGTTTTCCATCTTTATTTTGTTGTATAGAATACCTGTTTACAATAGGTTTCTTAAGTGTTGTACTCTTATATGTTTTCCCATTGGATGCAATGTTTTTGTTTGTTTGCTATAAACTTTTTCTAAAAAGACTGGGCCTAATTATATAAAATTTCATTGTGCCTGTAGAATTAACAAAATTTTAATCTTTTTCAGCCTAACATACTTTCATTAGTTCCTCTAAATCTAAGACCTTTTGATCTCTGGAACAAGTAAGTAAAAACTACAAGCCTTCTATACTAAGGACTTACAAAAAACCTTTTAACCTGATGACTAAACTTCAACATTAGTTTATTCCTTAATCTCTATCATATTTAAATTTAAAATTGTTTAAGATATTTCAAATATTGCTTTATACTTCCTTCTTATACTTCCTGCCTTAATCTAAGCCAAATTTCCAAAAATTCCAATTTACTCCCTATTCAAATTAACAATTCCTTCTTCCTTACCTATGTTATTATTTTTCAACTTTAGATATAATATTTGTGTCACCTGTAAATGTCATGTCATACACAAAGAACCCATATAGATATATATTGGCCAGATCATGGCTAATAGGATTAATTATGATCTAGGAGTTTCTCTCATAATGGCTCTGATAAGTGTCACTCTCCTGAAAATTTGCCTCCTTTTCTGTTCATAAGAGCCACACAGGAGACAGCCTGCTATGTGCACAAAGTGCAAAGTGAAGTGTGGCAAATGGGGATCCAAAAGCTGAAGCTCCCAGAAACCACACCTTATGACTAGAACTTCAATGATGGACTGCAGCAATTGTGGAGAAATAAATGTCACTGATCCAGAGCCAATAATACTTGGGGCTATATTACTGTTTTAATGGCCAATAATATTATTTTTCTGTATATAACCTGACCTCTCTCTGTGACCAGCTAAGATATCTGTTGCTGTAAATTTAAAAAATATCTCACAGCTCTTCGAGTTAACTATCCTTTCTCTGACATAATTTATTCCCCTATATGATTGGGCTCCTCCACAACCAGCTTATCTGCTTCTTTGCCTCTGGTCCAGCAGATTCAGTTATTGTTTGATGACCATTCTGTATTCATAGGCCCCTCTCTAGCCTCCTGTGTTTCCAGATGCTAATTTCTTTACTCCGACAAGACACAGGCCCTAAAGCTCTCCCAACACAGCTCCATCTTAAAGGATCACTGTGTTATGAGGCTTTTTGGTAGGCCTCCCCCCCCTCCACCGTTTTCTCTATTTGAATACATCCCCTCCCAAACTGGAAAGACTAGATTAAAGTTTAAAAGTTGCTTCTACCCCCTTCTGGAAAAATAAATAAACTCAGGCTTCACTCTGAGATATTAGGCTTAATGCCTTTTATTATGGTGATTCCTAGGTCCCTCCTTACTTAGATGAAAGAGAACCATCCCTCCCTTGGAGCTAACTCATCTGAGAAGCCAAGGATCCACCTAAGACTGAAATATCATAGCTCTAACATGACTTTTCGTAAATGCAAAAAATTATCTCCATGGTTTTCTAAACTCCACATTTTTGTTATTCTGGGCTAATAGACATATACTTATATGTGAGACCTTACTTATTTCCTTTGATACACTTTTCATTTTCCAATCACATAAGTCAGTCTTTTATCTGTCTAATTATATCGCTTGTTTCAATGGCTCCTACTCCAAATGATTTTAGAGAAGCCCTAGGAACTCTGAAACTGCCTTCCAGGCCGTGCTCACCCCGACCTCTCCTCCTTCAGGAATAATGCTACTGCTTCCAGAGACCCTAAGACCAAGCTCTTCTTCCCAGATTCCATACCTATAAACGAGTCTGGAATCAACAACTTTCAGAAATTCAACATCGTACTGCTGAACACCAAAAAGTCTATATGGAGACTGTCCCCGCTATCTGGCAGGCTATGGGGGTAGAGGAGTTCAAGTTGATTGGCCTGATAGCACCACTGGGGGACTCTCTTTTGGCCCCTCACTCACCACAAGTACCTGTCCTTTTCCTATGAAAAGTTTGTGCCTTTTAATGTCTCACTCCCCCATCTCAGTACTGGCCAAAAGAAGAGCCAACAACCACCAACTGAACTGTGACTTCTGCTCACTCCAAACTCTGAGGATAGACCCCCTTCCCCTTTTTTTATCTTCAGGGTCTGGAATGAAGGCTTAATGAACCACTGGCCTAGGGCCACTGACCTCAGTGGATCATAAAACTTTCCAGGACCATAGCACGATAAGGAACTTCTGTTAAAAAGTCTGCTAGTAACTCAAAGATCTGGCCTCAAGAGCTATCAAGCCACCTGGCCAGGCAGTTAATAAACAAAACAAAAGGCATTAACTTCCCCCATTCTTCTCTCCCAAAGACCACCCCCTCCAATCTCTCACCCTACGTACCTCTACTCTCTCCCATTCAAACGCAGCAGTGACAGATTCATCCCAAGAAAGCTACTGTGCCTCCAATAATAAAAAAAAAGTCTGTGCTGGCTTTCTTTTCCTCTTGTATTTCTCACATTACTCTAATCAGTCCCTAATTCTAGCAACTACAGATGAGCACACCCCCGTCATAGGTGAATACATGGGGTGCCTCAAGGGCACATACATGCATACACCACATAGACACAAGAGAAAACAATTTGGGCAGAAGTACCCTTGGGGGTGAATAATGCCATGCCTAGAAGCCAAAGATTGTTACAGAAAAATTTCAGTCCCAATGATGGTATAATTCTGGGTGAGTTGTTGCTCAGAAAGGCCCCTAACATCCCAAAACAATACAGACTATTGCCAAGGCTATTGGAGGCATTCTAGAACCAGATGGTATGACCCTATTGCTAAAGACGTTTTCACTGCTGGACACTGAGAAATCAATCTGAAGATGAACTGGAAGCCTTACCCCTGGTGACCAGCTGTCTTGAGTGTTGGAAATTGCTATGCAGAATGCTAGAAGAGAAAAGTCATCAAAAGTCTTAACTAGCAGTCAGCTCTATAAGCTATACAACTATCCACATAGGCACGATGCACCTACTAATGCAATAGTGGCATGTCTGTTATAGAGGTAATAAACTGCATTCTACTTATATATGAGGGCTGCTCCATGGGAAGGAATTCATGACTGGTACTGAAAACCTAGTCTAAAGCCTATGGATGGAGAAGTCATAAACCCTAGGGGAGAAGCTTCTATTGTTATTTAGATATATTATACCCAACAAATTACCCTCTAAATATTTATCATTATGCCCATATGTTAATGCTACTCTCACTTTTGTTTAGAAACACTGTTCATATGGAGGTGACTACTGATGAGAATCAAAGTTCATCATAATACTGAGAAGTGACAGTTAAGTGTTCAACACTAAGTGAAATATCCCTGTCATGCTATCCAAGGATCAGGGACCATGAAAAATAAAGAGATGGAGGAAAGAATATAAGAGCCATAGAATGGGGGAATGCTTTGGAATGCTGTCTTTCAGACGTAACAAAGTTGCCATTGTATTCATGACCTCACAGTTGCTCTTGCTCACTACACAAGACCTGAAAAATATGAAACCAGAAAACAGTGATGACATCAAAATAGAAGAAGGACTAGTTGGAAAGAACAAAGGGTTCAGTGCAGCAGGGATGGAGAGGCAGAACAAGTAGGGTGGTGGGAGGGGATTATGACCAGGGTACATTGGTCATATGTATGGAGGTTGTCAATAAAAAGTTAAAAAAATAACAGGCCAACAATGTTACCATACTTCTCACCAAAGATATTCAGGTGTCAAATGTGTACATGAAAAGATTCATTATATCATATATCATTTGGGAAATGCAAATTAAACAACAATAAGATACCACTACATATTCATTAGAAATTAAAATCTAGAGCACTGGAGTTGAAAGTTTTTGTCCACAAAAACTCCTGCAAATAGATATTTTAACACCTTTATTCACAATTGTCCAAGCCTGTAAACAAGCAAGATGACCTTCAGCAGGTAGATGGATAAGCTGTAGTACATTCAAAAAATGCAAATTTTTTATATACTAAGAGAAATGAGTTATCAAGATCAAAAGGCATGGAGGAATCTTAAATGCATATTATTAAGTGAAGCCAGTGTTTAAAAGGTACATACTACATAATCTCAACTCCCATTCTAGTAAAGGACAACTGTTGAGTTATTAAAAATGTGATGATTATCAAGGATTGTGGTATGGTGGAGAGGAATTAATTGGAGGGGCATAAGGTTTTTACAATAATATTTGATATGATAATATAATGTTGGACATGTATAATATATTTGTCCAAACCCATAGAATTTGTAAGTTATGGATTTGGGGTGATTAAAATTATTCATTCATATAAACCATGGTGGAGTATACCTTTAATCCCAGCACTCAGGAGGCAGAAGTAGGAAGATCACCATCAGTTCAAGGCCACCCTGAGAATATAGAGAGAATTCCAGGTCAGCCTGGACTTGAGTGAAAACCTACTTGAAAAACCAAAAAAAAAAAAAAAAAAAACCTTGCTGTATATAATGTGTATGGATGTGATGCTTTTACTCTCTATGTACATATGTACACCTATATAATATGGTTATATATTAATACAATATTTATATACATAGAAAATGAAATGTCTCTCTCCCATTCTGTTCAACATCAACCTAGTTCCTAGCCCCAACAACCCACAAGTAATTACTTTTAAATTTCTTGAATGGAATTCTAGGTTTTCTTTGCACAAATAGAAATATGTGATTACAGCTTTTCATGTTTAACACAAAAGATATCATACATTGTTCAATACTTGTTAAACTGCACAATATTTCTTAGCAGTCTTTCCATTTCAGGACAGAGAATTTTCTTAAATAGCAGCATAATATTCCAATCTATGATTGTTATTGTGCCCTTTTAAACTTCTAATAAAACTGTGTTAGTGCTTGAAAGATTTCAAGTTTTATACTTCTGACATATAAATGGTTTATTATCACGTTTATTATAAATGGGATAGCAATGACTCAAAGTAAAAAATGTGGTAATTACAGGGTGACTTTTATGGTGACTGAAAATAATTTGAGATGTCAAGAAACTTAATTCAAAGAATTTCAAGAATTTCAAAATCTTCTTGGTGGAAAATATGAAATCATAAGTAACTCTTCTGGGAGACTCATCACTACCGATAGGAAAGTCGAATGGGCTCATATTAATGAATCAGCCCCAACATATCCACAATGATGTCCTGGCTTTGTGTGACTGTGAAAATCTTTTCCTGGAGAACAAACCAAGGGGGGGCAAAACGCAGCCCTGCCTTTCATTTTCTATGAAAATTCTGGGAATGTGGCCTCTCTTTCCACCAGTCGTCCAGGCCACACTTTATTGTTTCTATGCTCTTCCAGGGCACTATCTGAAATTGCATTCATGACTTTTACTTCCTTACTTCTTTAAATTCTTGGGGTTTTCATAAAGATTTTCTACCTTTTGTTGATTAAAACCCAAGCCTAGTTTGGTCTTTTCATAAATTGTAGCCATTATTATAGGTGTTTTAGTTGTCAATTGTGACATAGTCAAATTCACCTGGATGTAACAGCTCAAAACCAAGATTTTCTTTTCCTCACAAGTTTGTATGTGGGGAATTCAGAAAAGGCTCATCACAAGAAGTCACTTGTGGTCACATGATACCAACAAGGGAGGAACAGTGACTCAGGATATAGCACATTAGTAAAATACTAGATGCCGGAAGTCCTGACTATACCCCTAATATCCCAAACAATCAAAAACCATCAAGGGAGGGGGGTCAGAAGTCCTGACTATACCCCTAATATCCCAAACAATCAAAAACCATCAAGGGAGGGGGGTCAGAGGATGGACTTTCAAAGTCACATGTTTATTCACACTTATGATTTCTGCCTGTCACTGTCTTTCTTTTCACACATAGATTGTTACCTCCGTGGTTTCCCATGTGACCTTGATTCTCACAGCATGACAGTTTAAAGGTGACCCGATTTCTTATCTGGCAGCTCAGGCCTCGAAGGGAACATCCCAAGGGACAAGATGTACATCTTGCCAGCTTCTTCTGGCTCAATTTCAGAAACTGTCATTTCCATAGTGTCACTTCCACAGTGTTCTTTTGGACAAAGTAATTACAGAGCTTGCCCATAGTCAAGAATAGGGGATACAGAGCTCAGACTTCAATCTGAAAAATATTAAATAATTTATAAGTATATTTAAACTACCACAAAGGAGATATAATCCATTCCATCTTATAAAATTTTGCTATCCTTAAAAGTTGCACTCAGAGAATAAATGTCTTTATCAGATTTATCTAAATTGTGAGGTGGTTTTGTTCATTTGTACCTATGTATACTAGGAAAAGCATACAACAGCATAGTCTTGTAGAGAAAGGGGATGAATATACTCTTATTATATAGCAGTATGTTCTTCAGTGTCTCAAAATAAAACCTTAATGTGATGTTCCAATATTCGAGAGAGGTGAAGTATTTTAACTGCGTGAAAGATGAAACAGTATAACATATGAACGCACATTAAGAAGTCATGAAACTTGGTTGCCAGCTGTCCAATCAGAGATTAAAGGCACAAAAGGATAATACTCTTTTCTACTAGTTTTTCAAGATTCAAAACTAAAGTTTTTTTTGTTTTTTGGTTTTTTTTTTTTTGCCTTCTTCAACAAGAAGCTTCCAAGAATACTCAGGATGTTGACATTCAGCTATCTGATGGGAGAAGAGAAAGAGTAGAGGATTCTACTGGAGCTTCCTAAGGATTAGGCCCAGATATGACATAAAATCATTTCATTTATATTTCACTGGCCACTGTGGATGCAAAGGTGCCTGGGATATGCAGTCCTTAACTAAATGGCTGTTATGCAGGAATACTACTACACTATGGGAAGGAAAATGCAAATACCTGGTGGAAAACGCATGCATTTATCACGATAAGCAATAAATGTTAGATTTTATAAGTTTCACAGTGGCAAAGGCTATGATTCGTTTTTCATTGACCCATAAATATGAATGAATGAATGAATGAATAAGAGGTTAAAATCTCCTTATAAAGAGTCCTGCCAGCATGTCAGATTATGGCTGAGTATACCTGCCATAACAAGGGGGTGATGCCCAGCCTCTGCTCTACCACATGTCATGACCTTTGAATCTCTAATTTCAAATATAGAACTTAAGTCTCACCAGGGTGTTAGATGCTTAGTAATTCAAGTAATTTCTTCCAGGCTACATCAGAACAAATCAGCCATCCTCCCTGGGACAGTCAGAGATACAAGTCTATGGTGACATCAGAGAGAAGAAGAATGCTTTAAGGCTGAGGCAGGCATTTGATGGCAGATGATTTAGGTCAGGCTAAGAGTTTTCTTTTGAGAGAAACATTTTTCTCAATAGACGTTGAAAATCTAAATTGTCAGAGCACCACTTGCTTGAGTGGAATAGCATTTAAGATTCAAAATCCAGTTGTACATATTCAGTTTAGTAAGTGAAACAAACAGACTTTCTGTAATAAAAATTCTTTGTTATGCATTCTTGGGAAAACCTCCACCCACTCAGGCATCATTAACCTGGTAGGCAGTTTGAATCACATGTACCAAAATTCATCAGTCTTGAATGCTTGGTCCCCAGAAGATAGCAATTTTGGAGGTGGAAACTTACTAGAGGAGGTGTATTGTTGGGGGTTGGTTTGGGGTGTAATAGCCATCTCCCCTTTGTTAAAACTTAACTTACTCTCTTCCTGCTGTTTTCCACCTGCTGTGATAAGGAGATGATGTCCAGCCTCTGCACTACAATCTTTTCCCTGTCAACATGAAGCTTCCCCTTGAGACTGTAAGCCAACATAAAAAAAAAAAAAAATTACCTTTGCTCCCATCAGCTACTTTGGATCAGGGGCTTTGTTCCAGCAATGAGAAGATGACTGCAATACCTGATTTTTAGTTAATCAGGGAGGTCCATAGATGGTCTTCAGGGGGTCTATGTATCTCCTGGAGCTGTATGCATTAGTATCTCAGAAGTAGAGGTCAGAGATGATGCTAAACATTCTACAATGGACAGGCCAGCACCCTAAAACAAGGATCACATCTGAAATTCCAGTACAAAATTAAGAAATCCTGCATTGAAGCTACATTTCCTCTATGGCAATTTTTCTCCAGGTAAATTGAGAATTTAGAAAGCTTTGCTCCATTTCCTTGAACCCCAAATCTACAAGAAAGGTAAGTATAATGTATCTTGAGTTTAGTTCCATCTATAAATAGAACATGACAAAAGGCTCCAATGATGTGGCATGGCATGAGCAAAGGGTGATCAAATATGGAAAGGGAGCCAAAGAAACTGAAATGAAAATAGTAGGAAGAGTGAACAGAAAAGACAGAAAGTTAATCTGAGGGCATATTATTAAGCTGTCAGTTGTGTGGGTAATTGGAACTTAACCTTCTGGAAATCCCTTGAGAAAGCATGCAGAATGTGCCTCAAAAGTATCTCCCCTAGGGACTAATTTGTATCTATTGACTGTCATCCCCCAGTGGTCAAGGGTTTTCCCTTGAGAGTTAAATCCCTTTAGGTTTATACATACCCTCAGAACACAGACACTTTAGTGAAGCCTTAGATCCAGTCATTAGTGTAACTAAGATAAGAGGTTTAATTTCTGCCTGCACTTAGTTGGTTGCCACCACAAGAAGATACGTAAGCCAAGAAAATATGACATCGGGTACAAGATACATTTAACATGTTCAGTCTAGCTATGTGTTTTTCAGTAAGAGGCTGGACATTAAATTCTCTTCATAAATGCTTTTAAGTAAGGAAAAGTCTCCCTGTATCAAGCATTCAAAATTATAGAGTGAAGCAAGTAATCAATTTGTCAGCCATTTACCTGACACTAGTGAACTAGTAACTAGAAGAACTAGTTTATATCAAGCTAGTGAACTAGCAATGCTGGTGTACAGTGAACCTGATTTGCAATCCCAGGAATATCCTATTGCTACTTTATTGATTTCTTTTCTGAATATCCTTTTGCTACTAAGTGGTATTTAGGATGTTCTAGCTGTCTAGATAGCATACTATGGTAGAACCATTCTTTCCATCCTCAGTCTTTAGGGCTTTTAGGAGTGTGGCCTGAGGGCTGATATAGACACTTCCTGTGACACTTCAGCATAGAGAATTCTGCTCTCACAGTGAGCCTACCACTCCAGGACTTCCAAATAACCAACTCATCCAAGTCCTAGTCACCTTTTGAAGGTCAATATAAACAGGAGTACTTAATACTCCTGGAATGAACAGGCCTGGCCTTTCATTGGCTATGATGATTGAGATCTCCTTAATCACCAGTGGTCTTCCCTCATCACAAATTATCCTGATCTCTAGCCCCGTCTTTACCCCGTAGTAGGGATCTCTCCCACCTCTAGAGTAGCCTACTAGCCCTGTTCAGCTGATCAACAGAAAGTGCCTTCACTTAATGTGCCAGATGAGTCCATTTGTGGTTACTACCTCTGTATTAAAGGTCTTAAAATGAATTCCATGTTATGCTATATAGAGAAAGAATACATTTACAAAGCCAAAATCTTGAGAAAAGAGGGCATACATGTCACATGCTCCCATTAGGCATACAGAGAGACACTTCAAGGCCAAGACAGAAGGTTTTATTTAAAATATATAGGCTCAGTCCTTCTATCTATCACCCTTAGAGAAAATATGATTGAAAGTGGCCACATACTCCTTTCCTGGGAACTAAGTTATCAGAATTTGCCCCCCGTATTAGTTGGGTTGCCAACTGGCCAAAATCATGGGGCACAAAGAGAAGCTGAGCTTAGATACAATGTTCTTCTAGGAGAAAAGGCATTGACTAACTTGAATCATATTTAGTAAGATGGGTCAAAAATCACCCCTCCTGTGAAAAGGTCTAAGTGAGGTCAGGGAAAGAGATCAAGTAAAGAAAAGGTAGACAAAGGGCTAATCAAAATCTAAGAGGATATAAATAAGTCTTGGAAACCTACATTTTTGGACAATGGAACCCTCAGAAGCCATAGATTGTCACTAGAAATATTTCAGTGCCAGGGATGGGATACCTTCCAGTAGTTGTTGGACAGGGAGGTTCCTCATGCCCCCAGGCCATTGCCAAGGCCCTTGGTTTCCCATCAGGGATATATGGTAAGACCCTAATGATGAAAATTCCATATACTTGGGCTGCAAGGTCACTTAGAAATCCTCCTGGAGCTGAGCTGTAGACCAGCTGACAGGAAGCTGGAAAAAGCCATGTTGCATGCAGTTCAATAGCAGAGAGAGAGAGAAATCACCAGTGAAGATATTCAACAGTGGACACTACAAACCTTATATTTGGCCACCCAGGCCAAATGAGCCAATGGGTATAATAGTGGCACATCTGTTATGGGAAAAATCAACCACCCTAGAATTTGACTGGAGGTCTGCTCAGTGGGAGAGAATACATCCCTGATACTGAACAACTACAACAGGGGTAGTCATGAGCCCTATGGGTGTAACATCTGCTGCTGTCTGGCTAAATGTATAGACTATGCTCACCAAACTACCCACTGAACACTTCTCTTAGCGTTTATACCCATATATTAATGCTACTCTCACTTTTGGTTAGAGAAGCTTCTCTTTTCAGATGACAGTGACCTTGGGATGACCATAGTGCTGAGGCAAAGTGACAGAGGAGGGATCAGCACTGAAATATCTCTATCACACTTTCCAAGGCTCAGGATCCATTGTGGAAGAGGTGGCAGAAAGACTGTAAGAGCCAAAGGAAGGGTAGGATTCCTTACAATGTGCCCCTCCAGACACAAAATGGCCTGTATATACATGCCCTCACAGTGTCTGATACTACCTACATAAGACCATCATAATATGTGGAAAATATAATGACATCAAAATAAAAAAGAGACTGATTGAGAGGGAGAGGGGAAAGTGGGTGTGGGAGGGAATTACCATGGTATATTCTTTACAGGTATAGAAGTTGTCAATAAAAATAACTAATTAATTAATTAATTTTAAAAACCACTCCTCCCATTTATGAGAAATATAATTGTTTAATATATCCTATAGTTGGTTCTACTTACATAAACCACATTGTTAAGAAACCCAGAAGTTTCTTTGATTTGATTGCTAATTGATTATCTTCATTATTTTAAGAATCATTATAGCTGCTTTGCTTTGTAACAAACTAGGTAACATGATTTTATTTATGTCTCCAAGAATGATATTATGAACAATGGTAAAGCAAGGATTATCAAGCAAAAGTGGGTACCAAGACACTCCTACTAGGAGAAAGAGGGTGCACTTATTCAGCTAGCTCATTAATTAGATCACCTGATTGAGCTCTGTTGGTCGCTACTATATAATCGATGCCCTGTATCTCAGAACTCCTGCGAAATGCAAATGTTTTAATAACATCTCAGTGAACAGTTTCAGCAAGCATTTCTAATTTTTTCTGCAAGGAGCAACATCATCCTACTGTCTACTATTGACTTCTCCATCTTAAAAATATAGATCCCAGCTAAGACACACATCTACCTACACTGATTACTGACAGATTTCCTAGATAACTAGCTTTATGACCATCCAATCCCTTAAAATGATCAAAAATAAAAACAACTAGATAAGAGAGATGTGCTATCAGTGCATTAAAATTCCCAGGAAGTAGATGTCTTTGATTCCTAAAATAAAACCTAGAAGAATAAGAAGGAGCTACTCTTGGTATTGTGTTGGGACCAAAAGGGCATACTGACAAGCTAAACATTGCTCTGTCCATAGTTGCTCTCTGACCATTCCTGCATCTATTCATTTCTGCCCAGATGACAGCATGCCTCCTAATGTTTACCCTGCCACTTTCATTTCTCCAAATCAGTTGCAGTAATCCCCTTGCAAAAGAAAGTAAAATCAAGTGTCTGGCAAGGAAAATACAAACAAAGCTTCATTGGTCTCAACAGACGTGTGCCATCATCAGCTTTGACAACAGCCTTAGACAAGCAGAAGCCAAAATGCTTTCCCTTCCATTCTTAAGACAGACAGAGGGGATGGCTATATTGTATAATGGGAAGGTTTCCTCAAATTAAGGGTCCACTAAAAATATTGCCATTTTGTTTAAGCACAATTGATTTCCAGTGTGTTTACAGCACAAATGAAGTAAACATTAAGAACTGCAGGTAAACAAAACTGCAAATGTCATTTAGTCCAGAAGGATGCTGCACCTGAACAGCACATGCAGAGAATCAGTAATCACGTTTTCTTTCAGCCTGTGGTTAACAAATCAGATAGACACACGGGGCTCTCTAGGTATAATGGTGTGCTAAAAATAACCTCCTTGCTTCCTTATGTAACCCAGAGGCAATCTCATTCAGTTCCTAAATTTAGAGTCTTCACCAAAGGCCAGTCTGGTGGGGATGTGGCTGGTGATGCCAGTTACCAGAATGACTCAGAGTGCTCAGCTAATAAAAATTAATTTTTTTTCTCTCTCTCTGGAATAATATATGAAGGGATACAGGTATGGTAGGCATTTTTAAGTGCCCCAAGTAAGATAAAGCAAGTTTCTTTTTTGCAATCAGGGAAAGAGGATGAAAGGAGGCCATTTAGACTCAAATTATCTTGTAATAGAAACTAAAGTAATATTATGTTTATCTGGCAATCTTATGAGGAGGAGTTTTCAAAGCATCAGCAAAGCCACAGCAGACTGTTCACGTGTGTGGGTAAGAAACTGAACATAGTGTGACAATTTCCAAATCAGAAACAGGATTTATTGACTTTGAAGTTTTCCATTAGACAAATAAATGCCTTACTTCTGTGACCCCTTATGCTCCCCATCTCTTATATCAGTTCTAACAGCACATTTATGACAGAACCACACACTTACTACACAATTATTACTCCCTCATAATTGATTTGGATGATTAAATAATAAAGTTCTTTTTGTTTCTAGTTTCTAATCATAAACTATTGCTAACCCTGGTAATATCTGTATCTATCTAGCATGCATACTACCAAAATATTTTAATGGCCAGAATTGTTTTGCAGTAATTCTCCCCAATAGTAAATTCTCACAGTGGTAGTTGAGGTGTTAAAATTGCTGAAAATATCTTGTTAATTATGATAAAGAGTTTGATGATTTCATGAAAATTTTTGTATTATTTGCATGCATGCCACAGTGCACATGTGGAGATCAGAAAAGTTGTCTTGCCCCACTTTTTTTAAGACAGGGTCTTTTGGCACTACAGACTGGTCTAGCCCATGAGCTTCAGATTCTCCTGGCTCTGCCTCACATATTCATTTGACATGCTGGGATCACAGACACATGTGCCACTTTGCATCTGGCTTTACATGGGTGTTAAGGAAATGAACTTGGGATGGCAGGTTTTGCAAACAAGTGGCTTTAACACCTGAACCATCACCTCAGCTCCTGAAAATTGCTTACTGGATGTTAGATATTTTTCCATGGGCCTCAGGGGCTGAAAACTTTTGAGTGCAAATCCATTAGTAATTCATTTCAGGAAACATTACTTAAATATTTTGAGCTTCAAACTTCTCACTCGTTTACTCTCTAACTTTGGATTCATTACTGAGAAATTTTAGATTAGATAACTGCTTTGTCATATTGTAAAACTATTTCCTATAAACTACTAATGAAATGGGCAAGTACCTCATAGAAATAAGTATAATTGACCATACATTTTTGTTTTCTGAGGAAATGAAGTCCCAGTTTCAAATAGTGTGTCTTAATGCTACCAGTGTTGTAAATTTTAGTTTAAAAGGTGCATCGACCACTGAGGACACTTTGCAGGAAAATTACACACTCTGACAACAAAGAGAATGTATTATTAAATGGTGTGCATAAAACATATATTTTTCAACCCAACACACTTCTCATGTATTCATTTATACACAGCTCATCAAGAAATCTGTGTTTCCCTTTTTGCTGCTTTTTTTCTGGCAAAAATGCTTAACATGAGATCTACTCTCTCATATTCTTCAAGTGCACAGCACAATACTGGTAACTGTAGGCAATATGTTTTATAGAAGAACTCTAGAACATATCCATCTAGCATAATTGAAACTATATACCTAGTAAGCAGCAACTTCTGCTGGTAATTACTATTTCACTCTTTGTTTCTATGAGATGTGGTATGTTAGATCACTCATAGAAATTGGATCACAAAATGTAAGTTGACACCGCTTAATTCATGCATTTTTAAAAACATTTTTATTTATTTGAGAGAGAAAGATGAAAGCATGCCAAGGCCTCCTGCCACTGAAAATGACACATGCACAACTTAGTGCTTCTGGCTTTATGTGGGTACTGGGGAATATAATTCAAGCTTTCATACTTAGCAATCAATTGCCTTTAACCACTGAGTGATCTCTCCAGCCCAATTCATGTATGTTTATCTAAACAAAACTGGGGATATTCCCAGAATAGTAGAAATCAAATTCAAAGCTTGGTCTTTTACTTATGCATTCCTTCCTAAAGTTAATTACTTATTCAAATATAGCATACTTTTGGTTTGCATGGAAATGATATGCTATGATAGAGCTAAAACATACTGACCTTATATTATGCCAATTGTCATTCTGGACTATTCTAAAGACTTCACAAATATCAATGCATTTAATCTTCCTAGAAACACTCTGAATAAGGACTATTCCTATTTCTATTTTATGGATGGGAAATTGAGGTCCAGAGAGGTTAGAACTAAATTTTCCTGCGATGCAAAAATCAAATAGGCTTTGAATCTGTGTTATGCAGTCTGAATCCCAGATACTTTGTTTTGCTTCAAGAAAAGGTATCATTGAGCTTGAATTTGATTCAATATCCAGAACAGTACCAAATGTTTATTACTATTTCCTGTTAAAACTACACAGTTATGGAAGTTCTTTCTGGGTGATCACATTAACCAATTACAGAGTACTCCATTATAGCAAAAAAAAAAAAAAATGAAACTCTCCAAGTCCAGAAAGCTCATCCTTGTCTCAGAATCAAAAGTACAAGAGGGTGCTCTACTAAGGTCCCCTACATCTTCTGTTCTTTCTATGTACATGATCATCTCTCTTCTGTGAAGTTTCTAATCTGAACTAAATCAACTAGAAAATTTGTACTATGATGAGCATAGGCCTACCAATATTCTACAGCAGATAAGGATCTCTTCACCATTAAAACTTCCTGTACTTCACAAGTATTTTTGCTACCTCTACAACACCTAAAAATCCTAAGGAAGAGCCACTGTGACTAAAGAACTACATATATACTAGATAATAAAATTCATTTTGGGCTGAATAGATGGCTCAACGATTAAGGTGCTTGTCTGCAAAGCCTAACAACCTGGAAGTCAATTCTCCAGTACCTATGTAATGCCAGACCCAGATACACAAAGAGACCCTGACATGTCCTGTTCTACTTTTCTCTCTCATTCTCTCTATTTGCAACTATTTTTTTAATGTCAAGGAATTTTTTTCTTTTGTGTCAGTGACAGAGAATGTGACATGAGACAGTTGAAACAATTCTTATACATAGTGAAATTGCAATAAATCACTTGAGGATGGTTGTTAACATAAATCTAGAGTGTTAAACACTGCTCCATGATGGTGCATGGAAATATTGGTAGGCTAAAAAAAAGTCTCTATAGATTTACCTAATCTTTCAAGTGTGGGATAAATAGAGAAGAATGTGCCCGTTTTTGTTGTTGTTGTTGTTTTCCTTTTTGTTAAGGTTTAAACCACAGATACTTCTCTCTCATACAACTGGATAGAGGCAAAAAAGACACAGAAATTTGGAACTAATATGGTCCATTGTATCAAATAAGCTAATACTTCAAAGTACAAGCCATGCAGTCTTAGGGAAATCAGCTACTCCTTAGTAATAAGTTACTCCTCTTTGTAACTTGGGAATAATAATAATAAAGTGAACTTATAAAGTTCCTTTGACAGTTAAATAAGATAATATATTAACAGAAATGATATTTATTAAAGGGAAGGAGTTATTAAATATAAATTGTTTCTGTTATAAATAAAAGTATTCAGTTTTTACTTAGTAACTATAAGATATTATAAAATTTATTTGTGTGTCATTAAGGAAGTTACTTCGTTTTTAATGATAGCTCTAGTACTTTATCACATTGCTCATATAGGATTCTCTTAAGGATTGAACTTAAAGAGACACATAAAAGTAATATATGAAATGTGAATTCAGAAGAGTGATATCTTAATCAACTATTTACCACAAAGCCCAATGAATCTCCTCAGTTTATATCTTACTGGCATCTATAGCATTTGGCAGAGGCGCCTCCTCACACAACTAGCACAATTTCCTTTTTTATTAGCTTTCTTTTAAAACCCTTCTCCTTTATGTCTCACCAGGTATTATTTATGTACAATGCAGTTTCCCTGGTAACCACTAAGTATGATAATTCCACAAGACTCCTGCTCACATACTACTTAATCTCAACTATACCTATGACTTTGGCATCTAATTTACTATTGATATACACTAGCCCAAGATCTCTGTAACTATACACATGCATGCATACATACTACATACATACATACATACATACATACATACATACATATTATTAGGTAGAAAGTTGTATAGATACACCATATGTTGGGACCATCATTTCCCTCCTCCATGCCCCCATTCTGCTGAGGGCCCTCCTCGTTGGGATTGCTGGTATTCCCCCTAGGTTTGCAGGCTATGAGATATGAGAATCAGTCATTGTAAGGGAGAGGCAGTGCCTCTGGACATTCCCTTCCACTCTGTGGCTCTTAACAATCTTTCCACTCCCTCTTCCGCAAGTTCCCTGAGTCATGATTGGTGTGCTTTAAGTCTGCTTTAGTGTTGTGCTCTCAGCATGTTCTGGATTTCTGCTTTGGTGCATTATGAGTGTCCTCAGTGTCTGTCTCCGTGACCCTGGTGTTGGTTGCCAGGCTCACTATTGAAGCAGCACTCTTGCTCATCTTGCCAATTCCTCTATGGTTTCACCTAGACCCTGGCTGATGTGCGGCAGGGGCGAGGGCTTATCTCCTTGTCTGGCTGCCTCCTGAAAAAGAAAAACAGATTCTCCAAAGGAGATTGAGGTCAGCATAAGTCCAATAAGATAAGCATTATTAATTAAAAGAGATTTATGTGGGTGTAGACAACTTTTTGGCTAAAGACCAGTAGGAGCTTCTTGTTGGAATCCATGATTTTGGTCTCCATTGAACTCTGATTCAGATCACAGTTCCAGCTAAGTGTTCTTTTCCACTGAGCAGAGCTCCTACCCAATCAGAGAGCTGTTGGTTATCCACCTAGGCTGGGTGCCACTATTGCACAGGTATGCCCATCTTGTCAGACTGTCTGCTTTTGTATAGCAGTGTGCTAGCACACAAAGTTATTGATCATTTTCCCATAGCAGCTCATGTAGTGCTTTCCAGCACTATATGGGCAGACCACCTGGGGACTGGCTTCCTTCCAGATTCCATCTGGATCTCTCAGTGTTCTGTGTCAGAAGCATGCAGTATCCTCAACAATAGGGTCTTACCTTTTACCTGAGGTGGGTAATCAAGTGCTTTGTCTGAAACTTGTCTTTTTTGTGGGGAGGGGGCCTCATAGTTCTCTCTAATCAACAGCTCAATGTGGATTGTAACCAATTCCTGGAACTGTGAGATACAAGCCAGAGCCAGATGTTTTAGGGTTAGACTTTATCCCACCATCTTGAGGGCCATTCTTACCCCTGCATAACACCTGTTGAAGGCTCTATCATTTAGTCTACTATCCAGAAGAAAGGGTTATATGGAACAAATTCATCTGGGATTTAGTTTTGTGTGTATTTCTCCTCCCATTCCCCTTCCCCAACAAACAATAATCTGCCCCTCAAGGTGTTCCAGTTTAGGAACCACAGATTAGGGAGAACATGCAGCGTTGGTTTTCTGTGCTTTTGTGACTTCTTTAGCATGTTCTGTTCCAAGTCCATCCATTTTCTTACAGATTTTATTGAATCATGTTGCCTCTATGCTGGGTAGAATTACATTGTTTATATATACCACATCTTCATTATCCATTTGTCCAATGATGGACACCTGGTTGATTCCAGTTCTTAGTTTTTGTGAACTGAGCAGCTATAAACATTGTTGAGCAAATATCTCTGCAGTGAAGCATGGAGTCTTTAGTGCAGATGTCTAGTAGAGGAATGGCTGGGTAAGTTGGTAACTCTATTTTCATCTTTTTCAGGAGTCTTCATATTGATTTCCATAGTAGTTGTACAAGTTTGCACTCCCAGAAATAGTGAGGGCTTCTCTTTCCCCACATCCTCACCAACATTTATTGTCAGTTAATTTTTTTTTTTAATGATTGCCATCTTGTCTGGAGTTAAGTTGAATCTCATAGTTGTCTTAATTTGCATTTCCCTGATGGTTAAAGGTGTTGAACATTTTCTTAAGTGTGTATTGGCCATTTTTATTTTTCCATTGAGAATTCCCTATTCAGTTCTCTGCCCCATTTTTTGAGTAGACAGTTTATTTTTCTTATTGTTTAGTTTTTTGAGTTCTTTGTAGACTTTAGATATTAGGTCTCTGTCAGTGGTGTAGCTGGTAAATATTTTCTCCCATTCTGTGGGTAGTCTGTAGACTCTGTTTATTGTATATTTGTCTGTATAAAAGCTTTTAAGGGCTGGAGAGATGGCTTATCGGTTAAGCGCTTGCCTGTGAAGCCTAAGGACCCCGGTTCGAGGCTCGGTTCCCCAGGTCCCACGTTAGCCAGATGCACAAGGGGGCGCATGCGTCTGGAGTTCGTTTGCAGAGGCTGGAAGCCCTGGCGCACCCATTCTCTCTCTCTCCCTCTCTCTGTCTTTCTCTCTGTGTCTGTCGCTCTCAAATAAATAAATAAAAATTTTTTAAAAAAAGCTTTTAAGCCTCATGAGATCCCACCGATTGAGTGATTAATTTCCTGGGCTATGAAGGTATTGTTCAGGAAGTCTTGTCCCACACTTACATCATGGAGAGTTCCCCCTATTTTTCTTCCAGGAAATTAAGAGTTGTTGGTCTTATGTTGAGGTTATAATCCATTTCAAGTTAATTTTTGTGCATGGTGAATGGGTCTTGTTTCATTTTTCAACATGTGATTATCCAATTTGACCAGCACTTTTATTGAAGATGCTATCCTTTCTCCAGTGAATGTTGTTGGCTCATTTGTCTAAGATCAAGTAGCTGTGGTTACTTGAATAAAGGACTGGGTCTTCTATTCAGTCTATGTCTGTTTTATGCCAGTACCATGCAGATTTGTTACTATAGCTTTGTAACATAGCTTTAGAACAGGTATGGTAATACCTCCAGAGGTATTTCTTTTGCTGAGGATATTTTTGAATATCTGAGGCCTTCTTCTATTCCATATAAATTTTGAAATCATTTTTCTATACCTAAAGAATGATGCTGGGATTTTTAATAGTATTGCATTGAATCTGTATATTACTTTTGGTAGTACTACCATTTCACAATATTAATTCTACTTATCCAGGAGCATGGGAGGTCTTTCCATCTCCTTATGTCCTCCTGAATTTCTTTCTTGCATGGTTTTATGTTTTCAATATATAGGTTTATCACCTCCTTGGTTAGTGTTATTCCAAGGTATTTGATTTTTTTTTGTGTGTGTGGCCATTGAAAATAGAACAGCCTGGGGCTGGAGAGATGGCTTAGTGGCTAAGGCACTTGCCTGCAAAGCCTAAGGACCCAGGTTCAATTCCCCAGTACCTACATAAGACAGATGCACAAGGTGGTGCATGCATCTGGAGTTCATTTGCAGTGGCTAGGGGCCCTGGCACACCCATTCACTCCCTCCTTGCCCTCTTCAAATTTCTCAAATAAATAAACATTTAACAAAAAAAAAAAAGAAAATAGAACAGCCACACTGACCTCTTTCTCTGAATATTTGTCTTTTGCATATAGGAAGGCTACTGATTTTCATGGGTTGATTTTGTATCCTGCCACATTGCCGAAGGAATTAGAAGTTAGAAGTTTTATGGTAGTCTTTCAGGTTGCTTATGTATAAGATCATGTCATCTGCAAATAGGGCTAATTTGACTTCTTCCTTTCTAATTTGGATCCTTTCATATTTTTCCCAAGCCTTATTGCTTGAACTAGGATTTCCAGTACTATGTTGAGGAGCAGTGGTGATAGTGAGCACCCCTGTCTTGATCTTGATCTCAGTGGGAACTCCTTGAGTCATTCCCCATTAAATATAATTTGGGGGCTGGAGAGATGGCTTAGCGGTTAAGCGCTTGCCTGTGAAGCCTAAGGACCCCGGTTCGAGGCTCGGTTCCCCAGGTCCCATGTTAGCCAGATGCACAAGGAGGCGCACGCGTCTGGAGTTCGTTTGCAGAGGCTGGAAGCCCTGGCGCGCCCGTTCTCTCTCTCCCTCTATCTGTCTTTCTCTCTGTGTCTGTTGCTCTCAAATAATTAAATAAAAAAATATTTAAAAATAAATAAATAAATAAATAATATGATTTGGGCTTTAAATGCTTTGTATGTAGCCTTTATTATGTTGAGATATAAACCCTTCATGCCTATTCTCTCCAGAGTTTTGATCATGGAGTGATGTTGTATTTTGTTCTTCTTTGCATCTATCAAGATGATTATGTGCTCTTTCTGACACTGTTCTTTCTGACACTGAGTCCATATCTCAGTAAAAGAATTGTATTTATTGTTAGAATACTTACTCTTAGGAGAAATAAAAGCATGAAATATTTAAGGATTTTTCAATGAAAAGAAAAATGAAGTTATGAAATTTGCAGAAAAATGGATAGATCTGGTAAGGATTATACTGAGTGAGGTAACCCAGGCCCAGAAAGCCAAATGTCACATGTTCTCTCTCATAGGTGGATCCTAGCTACAGAAGATTGGACTTCTGTGTGAGTAGGAAGAAAACTCAGTACCAAAGGCCAGTAAGCTAGAAAAGAGATATAAAAGGAAGAGAAAGGAAGAGAGGGGGTACTTAATAGGATGGTATTGTATATATGTAAGTACAAGAATAGATTAATGGGGGTGAGAAGGCCCAAGTGAGGTCAGGGGAAGAGATTGAGAAAAGGAAAGGTGGAGGGAGGGCTAATCAAAATCTAAGAGTATATAAATAAATCATATAGAAACCTACTTTTTTGGACAATGGAACACTCAGGAGCCAAAGATAGTTACTAGAAATTTTTCAGTGCCAGGAATGGAAAACCTTCCAGTGAGTTGTTGGCCAGCGAGGTCCCTGATGCCCCCAAAACATTACAGGCCATTGCAAAGGCCCTTGGTTTCCCACCGGGAATAGAAGGTAAGACCCTATTCCTGAAGACTCCACATGCTTGGGCTGCAAGGCCACTGAGAAATCCTGCTGGAGCTGAGCTGAAAAACTCCTCCATGTAGACCAGCTGACAGAAAGATGGAAGAAGCCATTTTGCATACAGTTCAATAGGAGAAAGAGAAAACACCAGTGAAGATACTCAACAGCAGCCACTACAAATTTGGCCAGCCAGGCCAAATGAGCCAACGGGTGCAATAGTGGCACATCTGTCATGGTGGAAAGCAACTGCCCTCTAATTGGACTGGAGGCCCGCTCCATGGGAGGGAATACATCCTTGATACTGAAAACTTAAAACAGAGTAGTCATGAGCCCTAGGGGTGTAATATCTGCTGCTCTCTGACTAAATGTATATACTATGCTTATCAAACTGCTCAATAAGCCCTTCTCTTAATGTTCATACCCTTATATTAATGCTACTCTCACTTTTGATAGTGAATCTTCTCTCTTCAGATGACAGTGACCTTGGGATTACTCAGAAGGCATCATGGTGCTGGAAAGATGTGATCAGAGTGCTCAGTACTGCGATATCTTTATCACACCTTCCAAGGCTCAAGGTCTATTGCTGAAGAGATGGTAGAAAGAATGTAAGAGCCAAAGGAAAGGTAGGACTCCTTACAACTTACAACATGCTCCCCCAGACACAAAATGGCCTGGATATCCATGACCTCACAGTGCCTGAAACTACCTATACAAGACCATCATAATAGGAGGAAAAGATCATAACATCAAAATAAAAGAGACTAATTAAAAAAATAAAATAAAAGAGACTGATTGAGATGAGGAAGGGATATGATGGAAAATGGAGTTTCAAGGGAGGAAGTGGGGGAGGGAGGGTATTACCATGGGATATTTTTTATAATCATGGAAGTTGTTAATAAAAAATGAAAAAAAGAAATTTAAAATAAAAGATGATCATGTGGTTCTTGTGTTTAAGTTTATATATGTGGTGTTGTATTATGTTAATCAATTTCTTTATGTTGAACCATCCCTGCCTTGCTGGGATGAAGCCTGCTTGATCAAGACGGATAATGCTGTTGGCATGTTGTTAAATTTGGTTTGTAAAGATTTTGTTCAGGATTTTTATAGCCAAATTCATCAGTGATATAGGTCTATGGTTTTCTTTTCTTGTTGTATTAGGTTTTGGTATTAGGGTAATGCTAGTTTCACAGGAGTTGGGGAGGGTTCCCTGTTTTCTGGTTATGGGAAATAGCTTGAGAAAAAGTGGTCTTAGTTCTTCAATAAAGGTTTGGTAGAATTAAGCCATCAAGTACTGGGCTTTTTCTGTAAGGGGGGGGGGGGTGATTATATTTTTAATCTGGATGGATGTAAAGGGTTTGCTTAGGAGATATATCTGCTTTGGCCTTAGTTTTGTAGGTGTTATGTGTCTAGAAATTCATCCATTTCTTCCAGGTTATCCAACTTTGTGGAGTAAAGGTTTGGAAATATGTGCTCATAATTCTTCCAATTACATTGATGTCTGCTGTTGCCTCCCCCTTTGCATTTCTAATTTTGTTATTTTAAGACTTCCATTTTTTTCTGTTTGATCAAGTTGGGCAGTGGTTTATCAACCTTGTTTATTTTTTCAAAGAACCAGCTCTTCATTTCATCAATTTTCTTAATTGTTTTCTTAGTTTCAAGCTCATTAATATCTGCTCTGATCTTAATTATTTTGTTCCATCTGGAACTCTGAGGGTTGGATTGTTGTTGTCTTACCAATGCCTTTAGATGGATAGTTAGGTTGATAATTTGATATCTCTCTGCCTTTGTTATGAAGGTATTTGGTGCTATAAATTTTCCTCTTAAGACTTCCTTCATTGTGTCCCATAACTTTTGATATGTTGTATTTGTGATATCATTCAGTTCAAGAAATTTTACAATTTCCTTTTTGATTTCTTCCATGACTCATTCATTGTTTAGTAGCATATTGTTCAGTCTCCAGGAGCTGGTGCATTTTCTGTTGTTTCTCTTAATTTCTAATTTTAAAGCATTGTGGTTTGATATGATGTAGGAAACTTTGTCAATTTTCTTGAACTTATGGAGGCATGCTTTAGTCCCTAATATAAGATCTATTTTGGAGAAGGTTCCATGGGCTGCTGAGAAGAATGTGTAATCTAGAATTGGGGTGAAATATTCTTTAGATGTATGTTAGGTCTAATTGATCTATGGTGGTGTTGAGCTCTATTACTGCCCTGTTAGTTTTCTGCTTTGATGATCTTTCTAGTGATGATAGTAGTGTATTGAGGGTCCCTACTATGACAGTATTGGGATTTATTTTTGTTTTGTTGTCAAGTAGGCTTTCTTCTATAAAAAGTGGCACACCTGTGTTTGGTGTATATAGATTTATGATTGTGATGCCCTCTTTCTTGTTTGATCATCACCTTGATAAGTAAAAGGTGGCCTTCTTTGTCCACTTTAATTACTTTTTGTTTGAAGTCTATTTTGTCAGATATTAGTATAGCCACACTGGCTTATTTCTTATTTCCATTTGCTTGTAAAATCATTTTTCCTCGGAGGTATTGATCTTTAATGGTGAGGTAGATTTCTTGAAGGCAACAGATTAAAAGTTCCATTTTTCTGATCTACCCTGTTAATGTGCATCTTTTTATTAGTGAGTTAAGTCCATTAATAATTAAAGTGAGATTTGATTTAATCCTTGCCATTCTGTGCGGTTTGGTGCTTTGAACTTTTCATGCCTTCTCTAGTTTTGGCTACTGTGTTCATCCTCTTGTAGGCTCTTGAGGTTGTTTATCAATTCTTCTGTATGGAATATTTCAAGAAATATTCTCTGTATGTTTGGCTTTATGTTCATATAATCATAGAGTTGACTTTTTTCATGGAAAGTTTTTCTTTCACCATCTATTATAAGGGATACTTTTGCTGGGTAGAGTAGTTTGGATTTCAAGCCATGTTTTTTGTTTGTTTGTTTGTTTGTTTTGTTTGTTTTAGAATTTGAAGTGTTCCATTCCAGGCCCTTCTGGATTTCAGGGTTTCCAATTGAGAAATATGAGGTAATTCTTATGGCATTGCCTTTATATGTAATGAATTTTTTCCCTCTGGCTTCTTTTAGCGCTCTATATTTGTTTTCATTGTTTACACTTTTAACTATGTTATGAGAGTTTCTTTTTTGGTCGTATCCATTTGGTATCTTGTGAGCTTTTTGTATCTGAATCAACCTCTTTTTTGCAAGACTGGGAAACTTTTCTTCAATAATTTTGTTGACTATGTTCTCTATGCCTCTGGCCTGTATCTCTTCCCCTTCTGGTATACCCATGATCCAGATGTTTGGTCATTTTAGGGTATCCTGCAGTTCCCTCATATTCTCACATGATTTTTTGAACTTAGCAAACTTTTTGGACTCCCAATCATTTTTTTGTTTTGTTTTGTCTTCCAGCTCAGAGGTTCTGTCCTCTACATTATTGAATCCGTTAGTGACGGCTTCTAGACAGGTTTTTAAAAGCACTATTTGATTTTTGTTTTCTCTGTGCTGTGTGTGTGTGTGTGTGTGTGTGTGTGAGAGAGAGAGAGAGAGAGAGAGAGAGAGAGAGAGAGAGAGAGAGAGAGAGACAGAGGTGCCTATCTCTTTTTTGAGGTATGTCTTCAGTTCAAAGCCTGATGATCTTGGTGCTTCCTGGAATTCATTCTTGCATTTGATCAAGTTTTCATTAAGCTTAATCAGCTGGCTATTGAGATCTTCCATTTGTTGACTTACCATCAATTCATTTATATCTCTCTTGAGGCTTCTATGATTTTCTTCAATTATGTTAAGACTAGTTACAAAAGCTGTGGCTGTAAAAGAGGATTCTGCTCAATTTCATTTTTATAATTGTTGGTTTTTTATTATTAGTTGCTTCCAGTTTGGCAATTTGCTTTGTCAGGGTCACATAGCTTATTGTATTTTCATTTTGAGAGTCAATTTCTGTTGTTTCTTCTGTGTTTTCATTGGAAGTTTCAATTGTGGGACTAGGCTTTCTTGGAAGGGATCTCTGTTCTGTCTTTCATTGCTTTTTGGTTTGGTTTGGTTTGGTTTTGTGTTTGGACTGTGGTCTACCCATCATGGAGTAAAAGTCTTATCTTACTAAGGAGGAAGCAAATATTTGTCCTAGTAGGATCTTCAGTGAGTGTTCTGTTTTAGGTTTGACCCAGATTGGAGTAGGAGGGGTTTATAAACATATATGCACAGTTTCTAGAGGTTGCAAGTGTGACTGGGGTACCTGGGAAACTGGGAGGTGGGGAATGGGGAGCTCAGGCTTACTACCTCTGCTTTTGCATACTCTTCAGATCAGGGGAACAGGAGCTTGGAGAATCAGAAGCCAGGAAGTTGGGAACCTGGGAGTTAAAGGCCAGCTCCCACAGTGGCATGCACACTTTCTGGCACAAGAGAGCCTGGAGGTGGAAATTTAGGCAACTAGAAGAAGACATGTTCCTACAGCATTCACACGTGGTACTGGCTGCCCCAAGCCAGCATCAGGTGTACCAGAAGCTGAATAGTGGGAGTTGGAAAACAAACCAGGAGCTCTGGCCTACTCACTCCAGCATGAACCCTCCTACACAGGTGAACAGGTAGTTGGGTACCCAGGAGCTGGCCAACCCATAAGCCAGGAGCAAAACACCTGCACTTGAAGCAAAGCAAGCAGGGTCTAGGCTATCCTCCACCAGCAACAGGGGTACCAAGGTCTGGGGAACTGAGAGTTGGGGAACAAACAGAGAGCTCTGGCTTACTCACTCCATGTGCACACCCTCTGGCACAGAGGAACAAGGAGTTGGGGACCCATGAGCTTGTCGTCTAGAAACCCGGAGCAGAAGACCTGCTCCCACAGTATGTGTGCCGGGTCCAGGCCACCCCACATCAGCAGCAAGAGTGCTGGGGCAGGGAGGTGGGAGGTGTGAAATGAACTGGGAGCTCTAGCCTCACTCCAGGGACACACCCTATGGTGCAGGGGAACAGGTAACTTTATAAAAAAGGAAAAAATTCATTTGGAACCCACTTTTGTCTCATTTATGTCATTATCTAGGGGCTAGAACTTGATTATTTCATCTCAGAATTCTTGCATCACCATGCTCACAGTCTTGATTAAAAGAAACTGAAGAGCTGGGTGTGGTGGTGCACGCCTTTAATCCCAGCCCTTAGAAGGCAGAGGTAGGAGGATCGCCATGAGTTTTAGGCCACCCTTAAACTACATAGTGAATTCCAGGTCAGCTCTTTTGCTCGATTAAAAAAAAAAAAAAAAAAAAAAAAAAAAAAAAAAAAAAAAACAGAGATATAATCATTGCCCAAGAAAGAGTCCCTAAAGTCTCTGGCCTCAGCAGCAAATGGGACCCTAAAACTCAATCAGAAAGTCTATCATGCCAGGCGTGGTAGCACACACCTTTAATCCCAGCACTTGGGAGGCAGAGGTAGTAGGATCGTGGTGAGTTCAAGGCCACCCTGAGACTCCATAGTGAATTCCACATCAGCCTAAGCTAGAGCAAGACCCTACCTCGAATAGCCATAAACAGAAAGTCTATCACAATCATCTTGTATTTTCAGGTGAGTCTACAAACACAATAAAGAACATCTGGCTGGGCACTTGAGAGGCTGAGGAATAAGATAAGTGTTAATTCAAGGCCAGCCTGGGCCTACAGAGTGAGTTCCGGGTTAGACTAGTCAAGAGTAAGTCTCTACCTTAAAAGCAAAGAAAATACTTCTGCAAATGTAAGCCTGATCTGGTATACAATATTCTGTCAGCATAGTAGCCATCCATTTAATTGAGGTCTTGCTGAACAGTAAAGAGGGAAGAAATGTAATGGAGAGTCAACTGCTGAAGTGCTAGGGAAAAAATGGCTCTAAACTAAGAGCAATATGTGAAGAAAGAATGGGGAAAATATCTCAAAACAAAAATGGGCACAATTTTTTGGTGTGGCAATATGATAATGGATTTGGAGGTTTGGGAGAGGTCCTCCAAACTTGTGAACTTCAAATTTGGGTCCTTATCCTACTTGTAACAAAGAATTGATAAAATGGATTTGTGTAGGTAAAATTATGAATTCTTGAGTTTATTTAGGGAGAAATCATAATTGGTGAGGTTTCTTTAGAGGATATATCTAAGACAAAGCTGGGGCACACACACACACAGGAGATCAGACATAGAAGCTCCCCTAATAACAGACCAGAGAGGATTAAGAAACACTGAAAAACTCAGATCAAAGATAAATCTTACATATAACCGAAGTGAGAGGGTACCCCCCCCAAGACAGGACAGATAAGGTAAGGAGAAAAATACCCAAGCCAAAGTAAGTATCCCTGCCTTCCCAGACATGCTGGTCCCAGCCAGGCTGGGAAGAATGGGCATCCCACCTGTATGGTCAGTCCAGGTCACTGGGCAAAAGGAAGAGAAGAAAGAGGTTGGGTCATGTGGGTAACCTCCTTTATAAGGTTCATATATCCAATCAGGGTGAGCCTCTTCATCAGGCTCAGGTATGTAAACAAAGACCAATGTGCTTGGCTTCAAGGCTGACCTAGAGGGGCTAAGATCTGATTGGTTCATGGACTAAGAACCCAAGATCTAAGCCATTCATGGACTCAGAGGGCTAAACAAGGGAGGCAAAGCTGAGGAAGTGGCAGGAAGTTCATGCTGGGCATGTCACTGGCAGCCATCTTGGAGAGACAGTACCAGACCCAAGTTTCAGTTTTACCAAGATGGATTCATTCTTTGGGTTTCTATCCTTAACTAACTGAAAGAAGCTAGGTTTATCCTATTTTTCTTTACTTACCTATCTAGGTAATTCAACTGCAGAAAAATAATTATGAAATAAGGAAAATCTAGGCAACTGAAATAAATAGTGCCAAGTATGTTTATAAAACCAAGACTAAATGTCTTAGGTTTCAAGTGTTGGCGGTATGGGTAATTGACAGAAAGTCTCAGTGGGGTACACACATAACCTTTAAAAAGGAAACTCAAGTAATATTCTGGAGATAATTACAATAATGGCAGGCCATGTAGGGGACAAAAGCACCTTGACTATATCAATGGAACTTGAAAACTGAGCACAGCCATTGTAACACATGATAATCCACAATCATACAAAACCTTTAGACTACATTCAGGATTCATAAAGGAATCAAAGAAGAAGGAAATACATTACTAAAGATTTCCATTAAATAATTAAAATAAGCAAAATGTTGACATGCATTCAATTTATCTCTTAATGGAAAATATATTTAACTGGACCAAATCATTTCCTTAAAATGCATGCCCACATATTTACTGGTGATTATCGGGAAGAGTCCTTGCAGTGCACTATACTAAAAGCTTGAAGTAATGCCATGCAAATGAAGACATTTGAGAGGAGAAAACACAGAAAGGGTTTAGCATTTCTTTTCTAGGTCACAAATGATGAGGCAGGAATGGGAAGAGTATTTTACAGTTGGTACATTAGAATTTTAGATACAAAATCTCTGAAGTGATGATAACATTATGTAAGCTTTGAAATCCTAATCAAAAAGCTTATCAATGTGAAGAGATGTTATCACAGAATCTCTTGGACCTCTTTATTTCTTGAGATTGCTGCATCAACACCTAGGTCTTCAAGGGATGTTTAAAAGTCTCTGGAAGACAGTAATCTTCCACAAAATCCAGTTGCACGTATGATTAAATGCCATGGAATCCCACATGGATTGCCTGCTGTTATGCCTTTTAAAGCATCTTTAAATGTAGGTGAGTGATGACATATCCAGGAGGTTGTGTAGGTGTTGAACCTGTCTGAACAAATCTTAACACTTCATGCTGTCCCTTATGCACTCAGCAGTATGGTGCTTGCTCTGTGCCACCGAGACCAAGAAGCTCAAAACACACACACACCCACCCCCAACACACACACATCTGAATCTACACTATATTTTTATTTCCTCCTAGAGGTACAGAATACTTATTCAATCACTCAACCTGGGCAGACACAGAATTTATATTCCATTCAATTGCTTTTGAGTAGAAAACCAGTAAGGAACAGAAGAATCACTTTCATGATTATTCAGAAATGTGTTCCATACTTTCTTCCTCAGACATCTATCTTTTCTGTACATATGTATACCACAGCTTTCCTCACAATTATATCAGAGCTAGAAGGTGGAATAAAGCAATGGAAAATCCCCTTACAGAAATCCCTATTGTCAGACATCTCTTCCTGAGTCATTTGCTCGTCTGCCTAGAAAATGGCCTCTTCCAAGTAAACTAAATGGCATCTCAAGTTGCTTGAAAAAATCTAATGTGCTTCCTTCTACCAGGCAATCTGTTCTCTTTTCATATATAACATTAGGCCTATTACCCTTAATTCCACACCCACACAGACTGCTTCTGAGGCAACAGTATCCCCAGATTACACACTGGTCAACCAAAAATTTCATCCATCTTTATAAGCCAAATGGGTGGTTAACATAATCAATTATACCAAAATTGACTTTCAAAACAGTTATAAAAGGACATTGGTAAAACTAGCTACAACTTCAGTGGTACAACAAAAGGTTGGTATAAGCAGCTAGGTGTCTACTTGGTTGTCCATGCAGGAGGAGGTCTCTCGAGAATGGCTTGATCCACTCTCTAACTCATGTAGCAACCAAGAGGGTGCCACTGGTAGATTAGGAGGATTGTTTCTGTTCTTTAGGTGAAAATTCAAAATGTATAATATTATATGGGTTCAGAATCTCCTAAAAGCAGTCTGTAAGTCAAGGATTTGCATGCAAATAGGTTATTTGGCATGTGATCTTGAGTAGAGGAGGAAATAAGACAGAAAAAAATGCTGCTGCTATTACTACATACATTAATGAGTTGTTTACTGGAGTGGACAACTGGTGCACCATACCACTGGAACCCTCTCCAAACAACATGGATCACACCTCAGAAGTTTCTAGCTGATGGTAAGGAAGCTGAGGTGTTTATCTGCATATTCCTGTCTCCTGTAGTTTAAGGGTCCCTCCCTTGCATTAACTCTGAGGTATCGCAGCCTGTCTTGTGGAGAAACACAAAACCTTGATGGCAGCTACTGGAACCATCTGCAGTGACATGCACAATTTCCACTGATGGACCAAAGAATTGGAAACAATGAAATTCCAAAACAATTCAAAAGCTGATCAACAAAATGTGCAGGAATCTAGAAGACACAGCTGAATGAACATGATTCGAAATGGGACCAAAAAAAGCACAGGTTTTAGTCAGAGCTGGCACTAATTATATTGACATTTAGCGTGGGGGGAGGGTTCAGCTAGCTCATAAAACTGTTGTTCCCTGATGTGACTTTGTAACAAGGGCAGATCCACATTTGAAGCCCTCACAGGGCAAAGAAAGGAAGTGGTGCATTGAAGAGGAAAGGAAGACACAGTAAGAAGAGTCCTACCTTTCCACATTCATGTGCAGGAAACAAACAACCACTCCTCTTGGGACTAGCTCCCACATCTGGATGCATGGTGTTCTCTCCCCTCCAGAAAAAAAAAAAATCAAGGAAAAACCTAACATTTCATGGGTAGGAAAGTAAGTCCAAAGTATTTGGGGATGTGGTTGTAGCAATCATCTCATAGTCTATCTGACTTTCCAGAGCGGTAACAAGCCTGCCTTATCTACCCTAACATGATTGGCCCAAATAGTGCAGGGACTTTGGGAAGTGGAATGATGGGAAGGGAGAAAGACAGCCTTATATTCAGCCTCAAGGAGGCAAAGACAGAAACGCAGTCAGATGTCACTGGAACTGACAGAGGAGAAACCACATTGACAAAACTGAAAATGACAGACTGACTGAAAGATTTTCAAGAGATCTGTCTTGCTTTCTGCAAGTTTTCTAATTTCTCTGTGCTTCAATTTCCTCATATGTAAAATAGGAATAACAACAATAAAACCCAGGATTTTTAAAGTTAAACGAGATAATCTATATGATAGTTTTTATACAATGCCTACCACACTCACAAAATGGTAGCTTTTAAGGGGTTTAGGGAGCAAAACATGCCTAGATTTATAGACAGAGTCTAAGGAAGCTGTGCAAAGTGAGTTGTTTAAATACAAAGTTGGAAAATGACCTAGAAGGACAGAAAGGAGGTAGAGTCCAGAATCAATAGGAATGTAGCCCCTAAGGAATTCTGTTTAAAAATTTCTAATTATGGTGCAACTCATATTATATGTACTTGTATGAGTCTGAATTTTAATCTACATTCTTCACTGCTTTATAAACCATGACTTGCTGAGCTCAACCTATGCATCAAGCATGGTTCTAGACACAAATATAGAAAGTAAAACAAACTACTCTGTCCTCATAAGGCTAGTGCTGGGGTGAAGGAAGTCAGAAAGAAAGACAAATATATTACAAGATAAGAAAAATGGGGTGGGGGAGGGAATTATCATGGTTTATTGTCCATACTTATGGAAACTGTTAATATTTTTTTAAAAAAAGGAAGAACAAAGAGGCTGGGTGTGGTGGTGCATGCCTTTAATTACAGCACTTGGGAGGCAGACATAGGAGGAGTGTCCTGCGTTAAAGGGTATACTGAGACTACACAGTGAATTCCAGGTCAGCATGGACTTGAGAGAGCCCTTACCTAAAAAGAAAGAAACGGGGGAGGGAGGATAAAGGGAGGAAGGGATAGTTGTGGAAGGTGTGGAAAATAATCAGGGTAAGGGTGATCATCTGGGAAAGCTTTGCTGTTAAAGTACTGTTTGAGCAGAGAGCCCAGCGACGTGTAGGGGAAGACCACTGGCTGTCCTGAAAAGAGAACTCTCCACAGCCAAGCCAGCAAATATAAGGAAGAGTGTGGGCTAGAGGAGCTGAAGGACCAGGAAGTGAAGGAAGATGGCGGTCATGTTAGACAAACTCCAGCAGGCAACAAATTCACCTGGAAAGCTTTGAAATGCTCAAATCCCAGGCTGCAGCACAACTAATTTAATCAGTATCTGAGAGTACCACTCAGGCATAGGAAATATTTCAAAACTTCTCTGATGCATTTAATGTTTGTATGCATGCAAATAAAAGAATGTAAAAGTGAGTATAGGCTGTGATTGAAGCTAAGAGACAAGAGGAGAACAAAGAGTGACAAGAAAGGGGAGAGGACAAAAGGAAACATGTACTATGAAAGGAGGCTATGTTGTGGTGGAGGAACAAAAATGGAAGGTGGGTGTGGTGTGGGAAAGAAGGGAAAAAGTTGTTTGAAGAGTGCACAATGAAACTTCTTTGTATGCTGTTAAAAATATTTTTTTTAATTCTCCAGATAATTAACATGCACCAATATATGAGATGCACTGACCCAAATCTTCAAAGGCCATTTAAGTACATTCCTTTTTACTGTGATACAAGAAGCCATTGAAGGTTTGGGAAAAGAAGGGGCATGATGGAAGAGAATAGAGGAGAGGAGTGACACAACAAAACTGGTTAGGAGGCAAAACACTGTCATTGATTTTCTATAGCCCTAGCTCCAAGCACGTTTGTAGCCATAAAATTAATATCCCAAAGACAATCCCTCTGCCTGAAAGCTCCAGATCTATGATTGGATTATTACCAGAGTTCCTTCAGAGAGTTGCCGTATAAAATGCATCATGTCCAGCGAAATTCAAGTTGTGGATTTAAAATGGACAATTATCAGTTGTGCCTGGTATATATACACTAAATATTATTTGATTAAACTCAAGTACATTCTATTTAACTTATTTAAGTTTGATTTTTAACTGGACCCTGCCTTTTTCAGTTTCTGTTAGTTCCACCTCCAAGGATTACTTAGAGGAAGTTTGTTTTCACTATCAAATATACAAATGAAGCACTGTCTCCCTATATTCTCTGTTAACTTCATCCTATGTTATTTATTTCCAAGCTCCAATGTCCATGTATCTTCTCCAGTAAGACTACAGGGATGCAATTATGTTCACTGTGGTATCTGCAGAACTACCACTGCATATACTAGATACTCAGAGAACAGCCATGGTAGGAAAGAAAGAAAGAGGCACTTCTGGTTAAGATGGCGGCATAGGTACCACGCCAAAGCAGCCTAAGGGGGAAAAAGACCAAAAAAACTCAGCAAAATACACACTTTTACAAAAAAGTGAGGTGTATAGGAAATTGAAACGGCAGCGGAGAAGTAGAAGAGTTATAGAGCATCCAGAGCCTGCACAGGCGGGAAAAGCGGCTCCGGCAGCTCGGCCAACCGCCGAGCAGCACAGAAAACCGCCAGACTCGGCTCGAGCCGCAGGACAAGCCAGGTGCGGGATTTTCCCCTCACACCGCGCTCTCCGCAACTCGGGAAACGTGAGGGGAGAGCGGCAGCGAGCAGTGGAGGAGCAGACCGCAAGGTAGAAGAACACGTGGAACAGCGAGACAACCAGAGCAGCCGCGGCTCCCTCCCCTCCCCCACCACCTGAACCCAGCTCCAGCGAACAGAGCAGCGGCCCGGGACCCGGCCAGGCCAACTTGGGCTGACAACGGGACCCAAGCAGGAGCAGAGTTCGGGAGCAACATCAGCGGCTCCAGCACCGGTACCAGCGGCCCCAGCAGCAGCAGACCCAGGAGCGGCAGCAGTGGCAGATCCCGCAGCAGCAGCTTCAGGGGGAGCAGTAGCAGTGGACACAGCAGCAGCAGCTTCAGCAGCAGTGGTGGCTCCAGCAGTGGCAGCTACAGCAGCAGCAGAGGCAGCAGCAGCGGCTCAGTTTGCCCCATAGGAAAAGCAAGTGCCCAGCTCCAGAAATCAGTACAGCAGCCCAACGACCCATGCAGCAACTTGACTGAGACCAAAATCACCCAAGGTAACTGGGATTGCACCAGGGAAGGGTCTCACTCGGTCACAAGCTGACTTGGATCCCTCAACAGACCAGAAATCTAAACCTCTTTGTTGATAGAGGATCTGGTCATTATAATAACTACTCTTGCATACATACTCGGGGCTGTTTTTGATTGAATGTGTACAGAGTTTAGTTAAATTTTAGAATCTACCTGTATTTTATTCCACTCAGCCTGCTTGAATACTCCTATAGCAGGGAAACTCAACCCCTAAGAACATCTTTGTAGATACTCTGAGAGTCTTAAGAGCCACACCTAATACCTTAAGGTCCTACCCTGAAAATATATTACATCAAATCAATTGATACAGCTAAGAATACACAGCTAGCTAGAAAATCCAAGCATTAACTTAATCCAAGATGCAAAAATATATACATTATAACACAAGAAACACTAAAAAGTAAGACGATATAAATCCACCTAAAAGAATTAATGCATCAAAAATGTCCTCCAGTGAGAAAGAGTTAGAGGAAATGCCTGAGAAAGAGTTCAAAAGAATAATTATAAATATGTTCAAAGAGGTCAAAGAACACATGAAAACAATCAAAGAAGAAATCAAAGAGGAAATCAAAGGAATCAAAGAAGAGGCAGGACACCAATTTAATGAAATAAAGAAGGCAATACAAGACATAAATAGGGAAATAGAAATAATAAAGAAAAATCAGTCAGAATTACTAGCAATGAAGAACACAGTTAATGAAATAAAAAACTCTGTAGAAAATCTCACCAGTAGGATGGATGAGGGAGAGGACAGAATATCTAAGCTAGAAGACCAGGTGGCAGACCTAATGCAGTCCAACAAAGAGAAAGACAAACTTATAGAAAAGTATGAGTGGGAATTTCAAGATATTCGGGACACTATGAAAAGATCCAATATAAGAATTCAGGGCATAGTAGAAGGAGAAGAACTCCACTCCAGAGGCATAGTAGGCATCTTCAACAAAATCATAGAGGAAAATTTCCCCCAAATTGGGAAAGAGGTGCCAATACAGATACAGGAAGCCTTTAGAGCCCCAGCCAGACAAAACCTGGAAAGAACCTCTCCTCACCATATTATAATCAAACTTCCAAACACACACACCAAAGAAAAAATATTGAAAGCAGTTAGAGAGAAAAATCAAGTTACTTACAAAAGCAAGCCCATCAGGATTACAGCAGATTATTCAACACAAACTTTTATAGCCAGAAGGGCTTGGAGTGATATATTCCAAGTTCTGAAAGATAACAACTGTCAACCAAGGTTACTTTATCCTGCAAAGTTATCCATTCAAATAGATGGAGAAATAAAGACATTCCATTACAAAAGCAGGTTAAAGGATTATTTGAAGACAAAACCAGCTCTACAGAAAATACTTGATAGAATCCTCCATGCTGAACAAAAGGAAAAGCACACATATAAGGAACCTAGAAAAAACAAGCTATACTCAAATACCAGTTAACAGAAGAGAGCACAGGTAGAACCAGAAACACACACACACACAAAAATGGCAAACATAAATACACACCTTTCAATAATATCTCTTAATATCAACGGTCTCAATGCCCCAACGAAAAGACATAGATTTGCAGACTGGGTTAAAAAGCAGGATCCTACAATTTGTTGTCTCCAAGAAACTCACCTTTCTACAAAGGATAGACATTATCTTAGGGTGAAAGGTTGGAAGACGGTGTTTCAAGCAAATGGGTCTAGAAAACAAGCAGGGGTTGCTATCCTAATATCAGACAGGGTAGACTTTAGTCCGACGTTAGTCAAGAAAGATAAGGAAGGTCACTTTATATTGATTAAGGGCACACTCCAACAGGAGGACATTACAATCCTAAACATATATGCACCTAACATGGGGGCTCCCAAATTTGTCAAACAAACACTATTAGAACTAAGGTCACAGATAACACCAAACACAGTGGTGGTGGGTGACTTTAACACCCCACTCTCATCAATTGACAGGTCATCCAGGGAAAGAATAAACAGAGAGGAAAGAAAGGAAGAAAGAAAGAAGCAATCATGGGAGAGAATGAGGAATATATACTATCGGAACAATAAGAAATTGATTAACCAGGGTGTGCTGGTAACCACCTTTTAGTCCCGGTACTCTGGAGGCTAAAGTAGGACTGCATGGAGTTCAAGGCTAGAATGGGACTACAAACTGAGTTCCAGTTCAACCTGGGCTAGAGTGAGGCCATGCCTTTAACAAAGTAAGTAATGAAACTACAGATGTTTTCTAAAGAAGGAATAGGAGTTTAGAAAGTTCAGTTATGAGTCTCTCCCTCTTCAGGGCATAGGAACAGATTATATCCTAAAACTGTATTTGGAAGACCATTCATGAAAGAAATGAATATTTAGAAAGGTCACAATGAAGGAGAAATGAGACTAAGGTAGCATTTTACAGGCAGTTAGGGGCAGAAGCCCAAACAGGGGACAAGGAGATACTAGTCTATGGACTCTAGCAAAACTGAAACTTGTGCCTGATCCTGTCTCATCCAAGATAGCTGACAGTGAAATGCCCACCAGGAACTTCTTTCTCAGATCAGCTTCTCTGCATCAGCATCCTGAGTCCACAAACCAAACAGATCTTGGTCCCTCCTGGGTCAGGCCTGCCCTCCCCTCCAGTCCACATATCCACACACAAAAAGAAAATGGTCCAATAAATCTGAACACTAATGGAATACCAACTTATAAGAAAGACAGATGAGATAATGAAAAAAGATGTGAAAAAAAGAGGGAGGAGTTAAGAAGGCAATCTGTGAGGCATTGTCCTCCCCACAGGAACCAGGTGGTACATTCATGACTCCATGGTGATTACCAATACCACCACTGAGGAAGGCCGCAGTAGAATCAGGCCAGGGGAGAAGGTACAAAAAAAAAGATAATTGGATATTAATATGACACATTTGCAGTATGTTTATATATTAAAGTTCCCAATAAAAATTATTTTAAAATAAGCTATGTTCTTGAAAACCTAAAATGGAAAAGTAAAGGAGGGAGAAAGGAAGAATTGATATAGAGAAGGAGAAAGAGAGAGAGAAAAAGGGAAGGAGGGAGAAATGGAGGAAAGGAGAATGGGAACGCTAAAATGAGGAAATTACAGAGACACGAGTATTCTCCACGTGCTTTCTCTTGAAGACAATTGGCAATTTCAGCCATGGAATGAGAGGCTGAGAATATCAGAAATAACTAGAGAGAACATTTCTACTCAGAGGAAGAGCTTTTAATGTCTAAGGTCCCAATGAGAAAGGACACATATTTGAGTCTTGTTCTTCACTGGTTCACCCCAAAACCATTTGATGAATTTGGAAGTGGTATGCAATGGGAACCTAAAACAAAATTTTGCACACAGGGGAGGTTTGTTTTTCCATGGTAAGTAGTCTGAAATTGGAGTTGACCACAGTAGAGTGGTTGCTTCACAGAATAGCCCACATTCTTAGCCAGAATCCTTGGGCACCTATCTTCTATAAACATTTAGCAAACAATAGGTAGATAGATATTTAAATCAAAAACAAAGAGAAAATTTATAAAATAAGGGGTAAAAATACATAAAGAACCGCAGGGCATGGTGGCTCACACCTTTAATCCCAGCACTTGGAAGGCAGAGGTAGGTGGATCGCCATGAGTTTGAGGCCACCCTGAGATTACATAATGAATTCCAGGTCAGTCTGAGCTAGAGCAAGACCCTGCCTCAAAACAAAAATAAACAAACAAAAAAGAATATTAATACCTGTAGCTAACTTTTCTAAAGAAGTGATAGAAAAGAGGGTAATGGGATGGGACATTTCTAAAGTGCTTGGTGAAAAGAACTCAGACTACAAAGTCATTATGTTCAGCAGAAATGTAGGTTAAATAAATGTGTCTTCTGGCAAAACTGAAATAATTCATCAGCAGCAGGCCTGCAATTCAAGAAGCACTAAAAGGAATTTACCTGGAAATAGGAAACAATTTCAGAGAGAAACATGGAAGTATAGAAAGAAAAGTAGAACAAAAAGTTATGTCTAAATGATTACTGATCACATACAAACAATGAACCTATTGTTTTAAGCTGAAAAGATATGTATAATTAGACATATATCATCACAAAGACAAAAGGGAAAGGAATAGGGCTCAACTCTTCTACTATCCCAGCATTGTCAGGGAAGTAGGTAAAGTAAAAACTGCACTAATCTAATGAATGAAGGAAATGTGCTGTGGTGATTTAAACATAAGCTGAAGAATTTTTGATTAAGATTAAGCTTTATACTTAAGTTTCCAGCAAGTAGACCTCCCACACACACCATGGGTGTACATAAAGTGAGCCAGCTTCTTCAACCATGATGAAGCTTCCCCCGGAATCTATAAACCTGAAATAGACCCTTTCCTCCCATAAGCTGCCTCTGGTCAGGTAATTATCCCAGCAATGAGAAGGTAACTGAAATCCATGCTATAGTCTCTATAGTAACCACCAAGCTAACAATAAGAATTAACTAGCAAAGCTGAGTATGGTGGCACACATCTTTAATCCCAGTACTTGGGAGACAGAGTAGGATAATCACAGTGAGTCCAAGGCTACCCTGACACTACATTGTAAATTCCAGGTCAGTCTGGGCTAGAGCGAGACCCTACCTTGTCTACAATTATGGAAATTGTCAATAAAGAAATAATTTTCTTAAAACAAAACTTCAGGGGTTTGGAGAGATGGCTTAGCAGTTAAGGCACTTGCCTGCAAAGCCAAAGGACCAAGGTTTGATTACCCAAGACCCACATCAGCCACATACACAAGGTGGTACATGTGTCTGGAGTTCACTTGCAGTGGCTGTAGGCCCTGGTACACCCATTCATTCTCTCTTGAATAATAAATAAAGAAAAATATTAAAATAAATAAATAAATGAATATGAAAACAAAAGACAAAGAAGGAATTAAGCTAATTGAGGAGAGAAATCAATAATAAAGATAATAATACTGGACTAGAGAGATTGCTTAGTGGTTAAGGTGCTTGCCTGCTAAACCCTAAGGACCCAGGTTCACTTTCTCAGTACCCACGTAAAGCCAGATCAGATGCAAAAAGTGGTGCATGCATGTGGAGTTCATTTTCAGTAGCTGGAGGCCCCAGTGCGCCCATTCTTTTTCTCTCCCTCTCTTTCTCTCTCCTTGCAAATAAATAAATATATTGTTATCCAAAGGAACATAAAAAGAGAAAAAAAGTATAAAACAGGTAAATGAGAAAAACATAGTTATATAAAGAACTACACAAACCCAAATATATATTATGTATTTTTTTCAAGTTTATATGTACCCATAATTATACCAAAACTAGTTTGATAGTGATAAAAACAAACAGATCTCAAATACATGCTGCCTATAAAATAACGAAATACTGGTATGGTAAAAGGTTTAATTAAAATGTATAAAGTATATAAATATATAAAAAAAATCTAAACCATGTAAGCTAACCAAAAGTGTTACTATATTAATATCAGATAAAGTAAAAACCGTATTTGAGATTGAGAATGATATTGTAGAGTATTAATTGTTCTCTGCCTCCTGATTGCTTGTAGGGCTGTAGGAGAGCCGGTCCCGCCATTCTCTTCCTGGGGCTGAGCGGGATGGTGAGTGTTGATGACTCAGAACCTCTCCTAGTCACGGAGAAAATCCACACTGAGTTGGGAGTCTTGTCAAAGCAGGAACTCGCTTTATTATTACAGGCGGTTGCCTATATAGTGTTGAGGTAGAAGGCGGGGATCTCAGGAAAGGATGAGGTGTAAGGGCCAATAGCATATCATGACTTTTGAAATGATTGGTTCTAAGCATGTGAGGGAACTCCAACTTTTTTACAGAAGTAGCAGGCTAGAGGCCATTTGGCCCCCTGCTGAGTCCTAGCTGGCTGGGGGCAGTTTGCCAAACTTTAGCTAGGCTCAGGAAGTTCCACTAGGCCTCGCGTCTGGGCCTCTGAAGGCCCAACAATTGCTGACACAGTGTGACCAGCTCTCTCAAGCTCCTGCCACCACGACCTCCCTGCCATGGTGGACTATAACTCAAATTGGAAGGACAAACTCTTCCTCCCTTAAAAAATGATATTGTATAACAACAATATTGTCAATATACCAGAAACATATAAATATGTCAAAAATATAGCTACAAAACATGCAAAGTAAAAATTTACAGAACTAAAAGGAGAAATAGAGCTGGGCATGGTGGCAATTGGGAGGCTGAGGTAGGAGGATTGCCAGGAGTTCATGGCTAACCTGGGGATACAAAGTGAGTTCCAGGTCAGCCTGGCTAGCATGAAACCCTATCTCAAAAAATATATATCTATAAGAATCATTATACAAATCTACAATCATAGTAAGAGGATTATACTGATTATACTTAATTGGCTATATTTATGTGATATGAAAATTAAACTTTCATTAGTAATTTTTTCATCTTAAAACTTTAAAAAATATATATTTTATTTATTTATCTGAGAGACAGAATGAGCATGCCAGGGCCTCCAGCCACTGCAAATGAACTCCAGATGCAAGCACTTCCTTGTGCATTTGGCTCACATGGGTCCTGGAGAGTCAAACCAGTATCTCTTAAAACTTTTTAAAAATATATTTTATTTATTTATTTGAGAGAGAGGGAGGGAGAGAATGGGCACTCCAGGGCCTCCAGCCACTGCAAATGAACTCCAGATGCATGTACCTCCTTGTGCATCTGGCTTACATGGGTCCTGGAGAGTTGAACCTGTATCCTTTGGCTTTGCAGACAAATGCCTTAACCGCTAAACCATCTCTCCAGCCCTGTCTTAAAACTTTTAATGGCTCATTGATTTTCATGTCCTACATATATTACAAACACCTCATCCTTTTTAAAGGTTTTATGTCAAGTGTTCCTGTTTTAAACTGAAAATTAAATAGAATAACATTTGACAATGATAAAAATTAAGAAATAAAATACAGCTCAAATCATGTGGATAGTGAGGTGAGAAAAGAGTGTACTAATTTCAACATTTCTTAAAATAACAGATGAATTGTTATCTTTCTGATGAAATACAGCATTAGAACCATCATATGATATGGTAATTATAAAGTCAGCCACCAAGGCAAATATGTGAATACTTCCAATTGTCAGAATAGACACATAAAAGAATACAATTATAGTACATAAACCAAACAAAACAATTATAACCCCAAATAAGTATGCATGTGTTGATAATAGATTATATAATTTGGATCCTCTTTCTGCCAAAGAACCAGTAGAAAAGGATGGCAAAGTTTGAGCACTTCTCTTTGGTGGTGGTTGTTGTTGTTGTTGTTGTTGTTGTTGTTGTTGTTGTTGTTAAAAAGGCTGGCCTTGAACTCACAATAATCCCCCTGTCTGAGCCACCTAACTGCTGGAATTAGAGTTAGAAGAGGACACCACTGCTTTTGGCTTGATATAATATCTTAATCTAGTTTACAGCTTTGTAATATTGAAAAAATATTATTGTCAAAATTCAGGGGAGAATGGTGTCCTCAGAAATGAACTCTGTATTTAGTCTCAACTCCTAAGTGTTTTGATGGTCCTATTGGAAACATTCAAGAGGCTAAGTAAAATTCATTAACCTGCTGGATCTAAAGGACCACACAAAGGCATAGAGAGCTTCTAAGGACTGGAACGTGGGCTTAGGGAGTGCCAATTAACCTTCCTGAGTTTGACTTGGATCTATCCTATATTAGTGTGAATGATAGCACAAGGGCTATTGCATAGACTGTAGGTCATCTTCTAATCCACTCAACCTTTGATATCAAACAAATGTGATAGAAATTGTTAGTGCCTATAAGCATCTGACAGAAGCAATTGAGAATTCTCTCTGGAGGAAAATAGCACAATGCTGGGTCTCAGATTACTTCTACCAACAATTTTCTAAATATATTGTCTAACATGAACACAGAAGTAGATAGGCCAGAAACAAGACAGTATAAATTAAGGATAAAGAACTGAAACAGAATAACAAAAGATAAGATGATTATCAAACAAAGACTTGACATAAATGTTTGTCAAAATCAAAGAGAGCAAAAACAATTTGGAGGATCATAGAGGTGAAAACTATATCAAAGAATCAAGGTCCTTCTCCAACCACCAATTCATATTATGTCCAAAAACAAGTGGATAATCTTGGTAGGATTAACATATGAAATTGTTCATTAATTGATTTTATGGATGTTGCAGTTACCTCCACATTGCTGACACAAAGCACTTGACCAAGAGCAGCTGATGGGAGGAAAGTTGTTTATTTTGGCTTACAGTTTCAAGGGGAAGCTCCATGATGGCAGGGAAAAGATGGTAGAGCAGAGGCTGAACACCACCTCTGCCATAGCAGGTAGAACACCACAGAGTGTGCCAAACACTGGTAAGGGGAAGCTGATGATAACACTCATAAGACTGTCCCCAGCAACATACCTCCTCCAGCAAGGCTCCAATTACCAAATTGACACCTGTTGGTGACCTAGCATTCAGAACACCAAATTCAAGCCACCACAATAGATATACACTGAGCTAGTATTTTATGTAAGCTACAATTACAGTTTAAGAGAAAGAGGAATATTAAATAAATATTGGTACCCTACTATCAAGAGCCTTATACTATATAGCCATATTTGTCATGCAAATTATTCTACTCAGAAAGAGCTCTAACTGGCAATGCCTTATGAGTCTCACTATGTTGTAGCTTAAAAGGTGAGAGGAGAAAAGTAAATTGCAATGCTTAAATGATTCGTTCCTAAATATATAGTGTGAAAGAAGTGCTAAAGATGAGGAGATGGAAAGCCATTATTACTGTGTGGTGATACAAGAGTTTGGTCATCATAATCAGGAATGGCAAGAAGAGCCACATTCATACCCCAGAGTGCAATGGCTTCAGCCTAAGTATTATGATCACGTAGGAATTCAGGTTGGCACCATTCTTTAGCCCATATAAGAAGCATAAAAAAGTCATTCCATCAATGGGTGAAGCTGTATTGATTTGGAGGCTGTTGAAAGCAATATGTTTCGTTTCAATTTCTTTAAAACAGGAGTCTGCTGGTGCTGCCTGGAGAAAATAACCCATTCTCAATAGTGAGAGGACAGTTGAATTAAAGTGTAAGTTATTTAACTTCTAAGATAAATATCCTTATAGCAACTAAGGCCTTGAAAAGTTTCCATTTGGAGCTTGGGAAGGAAGAGTTATTTCTGAGAAGCATGAACTTCTCAGAAACACAGTCATGAACAAAGATGAAAGCTGCTCAGTAAAAAGAAAATGTGTCCTACATATCCTTGTTATTTGTCCCAAATATATTATCTATGTGTTAGTCAGAAAGAACCAAAAGAGGCTGGAAATGTGTGAGGTGAGGCCCTGGGTTCAATTTCCAATACCTTAAATAAAGGAAAGGAGAATACTTAGAAAAAGTCATTTGTGGCCATGAGACTTTTGCTGGGGCCAGTGTAGGCATGTATGTGACATCTACAGTTGCTGACCTTTGGTCAGCTATTGCAGGATTCTGCTTGACTTTGGGTAATTACCATAGAGGTACCAGGCCCAGTCTCCAATGTCACATCTTTATCCACAATTGTCACCAAACTCTGTTATACACTGAGTCCACAATCCACCAGACCACATAGTTATGGTTAGGACCAAGGCCCACTGGGCTACCTATTGCTGTGGCAACCTTAAGACCTAAAAGCATTGCAACTATGTGTAGGTGATGCTAACTGGACTACAACTCTTTACATTGGGGTCATGTCACCCCTGGAGCTAGAGCTATTCTAGAAGTTCCACAGAAAGCCTGGGAATTGGGATGGTGGGATTTGCTCCATATTAGATTTCACCAACCCAGCCTTAAATTCCAAGGCAAAATCTTATGCTGATACCTGGTCCTATCATCAGTAAATGGGGTTGTGTGCCATACCATGTTGCTTGAAGTTGTGGTAGTGTTGATAAAAGCAAACCCTTGCCCACCTAAGAAGGTACTAAGCTGGGCTGTATCTGAATCTTACAGCCCCAAGAACCTGCACAGCTTCAGGGACACACTGACACCTATGCCACAATTGTCAGTGAAGCAGGGTGAAGTATAAGGCCATCCTACTGGGGTGCCAGTCTGTAACTGGTGCTAGAGCCAATCTAGAACTTTGTGTGCAAGCACTGACTTAACTACAGATGTTCTCATTGAGGTTGGGGGACTGGTGTGGAGACAGCCTCTTGGCCACCAATGCTGATAGGAAACATGTGTGCATAGGTCCTGTATCTATTGTATCTTGCAAGAAAGGATGGGTGGGATGTGCCCCAGACACACTCTAAGGACAAATAAGATGTAAACAGTAATATAAGTCTGCCCCACCAGTGCATACCCATCTACTTAACTCTGGGTCTGCTCTAGAACAACTCTCTGAGCCATAGTCTGTGTCTAAAACTCCATTTTATACTGGGTTCTTGGTCAAACCATGATGAACTTAAGATATAAGACAAAGTCCTATGCTAGCTTTCATGTCTTGCACCCCCACTTTTCTCCCTAATGATGCAGTCTCTTTTCCACCATACCTAACACAGTTACAAGGGCATAGTCTTCAGATGTTGGCCTGGTGGTAGAAGATATGGGATTTTCATAGTACTAGTTTGTATGGTGGTGAACTTGGTAGTGAATGTCAAGTTTTAGGCCTGGATTTACTTTCTTTTCCCTTCCCCAAGAGGTGTTTCTCTTTACTCTGAGCTACCTGAACTTGAGGAAGAAGTAATGTAGATAATCATTTCCTTCAAGCATTCTTCTGTGCCATCATTTTCTTTTATTATACTAACAACAATTACTAAGGTATCTTAACTTTGGGGAAGATAGTTTGTTGCATGATGAGCTATTTAACTTGTGCTGATAGGATTTTCTTTGCCATCTTGCTCTGTCTTCTCCTATGAAGAAAGGACTATAGAAATATGGAAAATTAGGGGACTGGGTAGATTGCTCAATGGTTAAAGACACTTGCTTGCAAAGCCTTCTGGCCTGAGTTTGATTCTCCAGAACCAACATAAAGCCAGATGCAAAGTGCTGTACATATCTGTGATCACAACTTACTTATGACAATGGGAGGTAGAGACAAAGAATCCTAAGCTTGAGGGCCAGCTAGCTTGACATTCACTTTGCAGTCTGGCTGTTTGTTTGCAGCAGCAAGAGTTTGTGTCTCAAAGAAAGTAGAGCACAGAAATTATGAAGTTGTCCTCTGAGCTCCATACATGCATGTCATGGTATGTGTGCCCATACACACATACACACACACATACAAATAAAAATTTTAGGGGCTAGAGAGATTGCTTAGTGGTTAAGGTGCTTGTCTTCAAAGCCAAAGGATCCAGGTTCGACTCCCCAGGACCCACGTAAGCCAGATGCACAAGGGGGTGCACGCATCTAGAGTTCGTTTGCAGTGGCTGGAGGCCCTGGTGCACCCATTCTCTTTCTCTCTCTCTCTCCCTGCCTATTTCTGTATCTCTCTCTCAAAGAAATAAATAAAATAAAATAAAATAAAAGATTAAAAAAATAAATATAAGAAAAGATCCAGCATGGTGAAGCAGGCCTTTAATCCTAGAAGTGAGGAGACTTAAGTAGAAGGATTGTTGTGAGCTTGTGGCCAGTCTTCAGGTCAGCCTGGGTTACAGTGAGACCTACCTTGAAAAATTGGAGGGGCTAGAGCAATGCCTCAGCAGCTAAGGCACTTGCCTGCATAGCCTAAGGATATGGGTTCAATTCCTCAGTACCCACATAAAGCCAGATGCACAAGTTGGCATATGTATCTGGAGTTCATTTATGGTGGCTAGAGGCCTCAGTGCACCCATTATCTCTACCTCTTTCTCTCTCAAATATATAAATATATTTTTTTAATTTTTAAATTTGTTTTGTTTTTTGTTTTTTGAGGTAGGCTATCACTCTAGCCCAGGCTGACTTGGCATGTACTCTGTAGTATCTCATGGTGGTCCTCCTACCTCTGCCTCCCGAGTGCTGGGATTAAAGGCATGCACTGCCACTCCTGGCTTTCAAATATATAAATAAAACATTTTTAAATGATGGAAATTGGTGTCCTCTTATACCATTTTCCTGATTTATGTACCTTTTCATCCAGGTGATAAAGGTTTGAATTCAAGGTAGTATTTCTTAGATTTTTCTTGCATGAAATATGTCTTACATGTCTTACATTGCTTGTGTAAATCCACAACTCCAGTGGCTCCTAAAACTTCTGCAATTAATAGTTACCTGAATAATCATGTTTAGCTACAACAATACATTCAAAGTAAAGCGAAAACGCCTCATAGGATCAGAACAAAGGAATCTATTACCTTGAAATAAAAGTGTGGGGGTGCATGTACGTGTGTGTTTAAGAATTTGGGATTTTATGCTAATAAATCACAATCCTTACTATCTTCAACATAATTAAACTAAAAGGAAATTTTGTTCTGGCTAATTTCAATGGATAAAGGTGATATTTACCAGGTCTTTCCATTTTAATGTTAGAAAACAACTAGAAATGTCAGATGCTCCTACCAAATGCAGGTTGTTCTTAATATCTGAGAGAAGCTTTCAGTGCAGTTTTAAAAGGATTCTAAAAATTAAGCACTAAGCTCACAGTACAGAATAAACTCAATGCTTAAGAATATCTCACAAACAGGGCAACTATATATACTGAACATGCATAGCCACAGAAAGGCTTACAGATTCTAGCTATACCTTTCTCACTAGGAAATGGATAAATCCATTGCTAAGGAAAGAGAAATCTTGTTCTGTTTGTAATTTACTTTCTCATCATGTTACTGGTGCATCATACACACATACCTTTCTATATTGCCTAGTACAGGTCTCTACTGGACTATTCATTTCCATTAGAAGATATATTGCATTTAAAAATTATTCTAGGGGTTAGAGAGATGGCTCAATAGTTAAGGTTCTTACCTGCAAAGCCTAATGACCCAGGTTCAATTCCCCAGTACCCATGGAAAGCCTGATGCACAGAGTGGCAAATGCACCTAGAGTTTATTTGCCCTGGCTGGAGCCCTTGGAGTGCCCATTCTCTCTGTCTTTCTTTTCTCTATCTCTTTCTGCTTGCATATAAATAAGGGAGAATCTTGGAAGAGAGGTGGTATGGAAAGAATGTAAGAACCTCAGGCTGAGTGGGTATAGCCTGAGACACCATGTTTTCCCTATCCCTGCAGGGACTCATTGAGGGTTCTTGGTCTCCACAATGAATGCCATTAACCCCACCAAAACCTCAGCAGAATTAAGGTGGGGGAGAGGGCATCTATGTGTGCCAATTTTTAAAATAAAAATATTAGTTAAAAAAAGATTTGAGCCAGGCGTAGTGGTGCATGCCTTTAATCCCAGCACTTGGGAGGCAGAGGTAGGAGGATTGCTGTAAATTTGAGGCCACCCTGAGACTACAATAGTAAATTCCAGGACATCCTGACCTAGAGTGAGACCCTACCTCGAAAGGCAAAAAAAAAGGCAGTATTTGATAAAATCTTATTTGCACCATATTTTTAAAGACTTAAAAGTAGTCTAAGTTCCTAAGTAGTTTTTAAATAGTAGCTTATTGATATACAATTTTTAAATTTACAGACTTTATTTTGTCCTCCCATGCATGAAATTTTTGTGGTACACATTCACCTGGGGATGTCTGATACACTAGGATCCTATACAACAAATAACTAAAAAGCTATTGAAAATTAAAATGACTATGGAGATCCCATTAGTCAGGCAATCACCAAAAAAAAAAAAAAAATTAAATGACAGAAAATGCTGGCAGGGGTGTGGGGAAAGAGGAACCCTCATACTCTACTGGTGGGAGCGCAAACTTATATAGCCACTATGGAAATCAGTATGGGGACTCCTCAAAATCCTGAAAATAGAACTTCCATTAGATGCATTATACCCTAAATATACCCTAAAGACCACTATTTACTACAGAGACACATGCTCCACCATATTCATCACTGCTCTTTTCACAATAGATAGGAACTGGAAACAGCCCAGATGCCCATCAACAAATGGATGGTTAATGAAGATGTGGCACCTACACAAAATGGAATTCTACTCAATGGTAAGGAAAAACAAAATAATGAAATTTGTAGGAAAATGGACTAAAAATCATACTAAGCGAAGTCAGACAGGCTCAAAATGCCACATGTTATTTCTCATATGCAGTTTCTAAGTCAAATCAGCTTCAGTTGATAAGTCTCAAGACTATGGACATGGAACTGGAGTGAAGCTATGAAAGGGGAAAGCTAGGGTGGGGGGGAGAAGAGGCTACTTGATAAGTTGAAGGTCAGCAAAAAAAGAAAGAAAGGAAGAAAGAAAAAAAGAAAGAGAGAAAGAAAAAGAAAAGAAAGATGGTGATGGAAAGGTCTCTGGGGATTGTAGAAAGAGGGGATGTAGGTGAAATTACACAAAACAAATGTCAACATCAATAAATTCCATAGAAACCTTATTCCTGGATAGTATTCTACAAGACATTATCCTCAACAAGGGGAAGGGATCCTGAACAGAAGAGTTCCATAAAAGGTGAAGAAAGCTTAGTCCTAAAACTATGGGCTTTGGCTGTGAATCCCAGGGCCAGAATTGGACTGCCACTCACAGTGTGTTGTTGGTCAGGGAGAAACATGAGGTCCCCAAAATAATTCAGGCCATTGCCAAAGCACTTGGTTATCTGCCAGAGCTAAATGTAAGACCCTACTGATGAAGGCACCATACCCTGCTGGCATTGTACATTGAGAAAGACCATGCTGGATCTGAGAGGGAAACCAGTTCCTTCCTGGCTAGCCCTCATAGCATTAGGAAGTGCTATGGGTGCTGCTGGGAATAACAGTTGTGAACAGAGTGAATAAGCAGCAGATCCTGCCAGGTATGAAAGCAATAAGCTGGGAAAGAAGTACACGCTTGTGCAATAGTGGCAGATAGCCTATGCGAGTAACCAGCTGCTCACAGATTGGGCATGAGATCAGCTCAGAGAGGGAGAACTCATATCTAGTTCTGAGAACTAAGTCAGATTCCCTCAGATAGGAAACCAATAGACTCCAGACAGAACACCACTGCTCTTTAGCTAAGATGAGTGACCATATACACCAATAGGTCTCTTTAATAACTATGCTTATCCCCTTTAATCCAAACTTCTCTCTTTTAGTTGGAGAATATTTTCTTACAGACAGTGGAGAACACTGGGGAGAACCAATATACCTCAATATATCAAGAATAGACAGTCAACTGTCTACCATGAGACTGGTCACCTCCACCACATCTGCCCAGGCCCAGAAGTTACTAAAGAGACAGTGGTGTCATGAGTACTGCCCTCATGGCTAGCCTGAAACCCAGTTCAGGAAGATAGGAACAGACCCTGTAGTCACTCAAGCCTCAACAAAACAGAGATCTTGAAGCTACAGAGAATTCAACATTAAATCAGATCTCTAACTTGTCTGTCAAGGCTCAGGGGACACAGCAGAAGAAGGGGCAGAAAGATTTTACCAGCCCCAGGGTGGATGGAATAGCCTGAGGCTCTGTGTGTACCACACTCCCCACAAGAACTGACTGAGGCTTTTAGTACCACACAATGAATACCAATAATCCCACCAAGGAGAACCATCGATACAAAAGGGGAGAGGAAAAAGGATAAGAGTGCAACCATTTTATTTAAAAATAAAAATAAAAAGAGAAAGAGAGAGATAGAACACTTGCAAATAGCATAATGTAATAAAAGAACCAGGTTTATTTTGAATATCTGACTATCCCAAGTCAAGAGTAATAAAGATGGTTCATACTGCAATAACCCTCTCCTTGCTGACACAAAGCACCTGAACAAAAGCAGCATGTGAGAGGAAAGGGTTGATTTTGACTTACACACTCAAGGGGAAGCTTCATGATGGTAAGGGAAATCATAGTATGAACAAAGGCTGGACATCACCAACTGACCAACATCAGGTGAGAAAGCTGGCTACAACACCTATAAGCCCACCTCCAATAGCACACCTTCTCCAGGAGGCTCCAATTTCCAAACACCACCAACTGTGGCCTGGGCATTCAGAACACATGAGCTTATGGGGGCAACTAGGTCAAACTACCACATTCTGCCCTGGCCATCATAAAATCATAACCACCCATGTTATAAAATGCAATGTATTCAGTCCAACTTTAGAGGTCCCCATAGTTTGTAGCAATCCCAATGTTGTTCAAACATTCCCATACATCCCATAGCCCAATATTTCTTGACTGTTAGCTTATAAAATCAGCACACACACACACACACAATGACACAGAATGAGCATTAACACTGCAAAATGACATTGGGTAAAGCAAAAAAAAAAAAAAATTCAATCAATACAAGATCAAAAACAAACAAGGCAAACATCAAGGTCCATAGCTCCAAGTCTGATATGTCTAACCAGTGACAAAGTCTGGAGTTCCAATTCCACCCTTCCAGCTAGGAGACTCAGTCCAGGAAAGCATCCAGTGCCAGCAGATCACTTGGCATCCATCCCATAGTCCTGACATCTCCACTGGGTCTCTACTGCAACCTACTGATCATCCTCATGGCTCTATTGGGCCTTCACATAGGGTCTTCCAACAGCCTTGCTTCACATTACCCATGGCCATTTCCAAAAACCAAACCCATGTTGCAAATCCAATGACCCTCTTCTTTCTGTGCAGGTGGGCATGACAACTTGTAGTGAGTAGGCCAATCCCCTATTTCCTGGCTCCTCCCAACTCCCTTGTCTCAGGAAAGTGCACAGGAGGGCATGGACTGAGTAGGCCAGACCCTTGCTTCCTGACTCCTTCCAGTTCCCTGGTCCAGGTTCCCTACACCAGACAGTATATAGGCAGGCACTTTTCAGAGTGAGTAGGCTAGATCCTTATTTACAGGTTCCTCCCAGTTCCCTTTTCCAGGTTCCCTGGGCTGGACTGTGTGTGGACAGGCACAGTGGCATGGAGTGAGTAGGACTGACCCCTAGTTCCTTGCTCCTCTGAGCTCCCTGATCCTGGAACCTGGTATCCTGGTACACAGGCAGGCATAGCACAGAGTAAGTAGGCTAGATCCCTGTTCCATGGCTTCTCCCAGTCCCCTGGTCCTGGTAGGTCCCATTGTGCCTTGCTTAGGGAGGCCTGGTCTCTGTGTGAGCTGTGGAATCAGGACTTTTGCTCTGGTAATCCTGACTAGCCAATGGGTACCAGCATCCCTTTTCACCTGAATCAGAGGGGCACAGGCTAAAGGACAAAAACTTGCTTCTTCCTCAATAAAATAAAGAGTTTCCCTAAAATGGGTATAACAACAATGCAAATAGGCAACAAAATTCAGAAAACAGAGATCGTCACAAAGGTTGCCTCGTCCTACAATGGAAGCCTCCAATGAAATCATAGAGAAATCAACAGAAATTCATTCCCAAAATGAAAATACAACAACCAATGAGACCATGATCAAAAGAATCACTGAACTGGAAGAAAACCATCAAAGAGCCAACAATTGTATCAATGAAATTGAACAGAATTGTCTCTTAGAGCGTTCAGCTTTTGACAGTAGCCTTAACTTGATTGAAGAAAACATTAGAACCCTCAATAGAGATATGGATGGATTAACATGAGTCAAGAAATGGAAGATCTCAATAAGCGGTTTTTTAAGCTTAATGAAGACTTGATAAAATGCAAGAATGAATTCCATGAAGCATCAAGAAAATCAGAACTCAAACTGAAATCATACCTCAAAAAAGAGATGGACATGATGCAAAATAACACACTAGAAAATAAAAACCAAATAAAAGTTATAAAAACCTCTTTAGAACCCCTCACCAACAGAGTTACTCATGTGGAAGACAGAACCTCTGACCTACAAGACAAGACAGAACAAAGTTATCAAGAGGCCAAAAACTTTGCTAAGTTCAAAAATATCAAGTAAAAAGAATATGAGGGAATTATGGGATACCCTAAAATGACCAAACATCTGGATCATGGGTATACCAGAAGGAGAACAAATCCAGGCCAGAGGCCTAGAGAACATACTCAATAAAATTATTGAAGACAATTTTCTGAACCTCTCAAAAGAGAGGCTCATCCAGATACAAGTAGCCCACAAACAGACATGACCAAAGAAGGAACTCTCTAAGATGCATCATAGTTAAAACACTTAACAATGAAAACAAAGTGAATGTTAAAAGTAGCAAGAGAAAAACAACTCACAACATACAAAGGCAATTCCATCAGACTTACATCAGGTTTCTCAGTGGAAATCCTGAAAGACAGAAGGGCCTGGAATGGAACATAGCCTATAAAACTATGGCTTCCACCTCAAGCTACTCTACCCAGCAAAAGTATCCCTCATAATAGATGGTGAAAGAAAAACTTCATGAAAAAAGTCTACTATTATATGAACACAAAGCCAAACCTACAGAGAATACTTGAGGGAATATTCCACACAGAATAGTTAAATAAACAATCTCAAGAGACAAGAAGAAGATCACAATAACCAAAATAGACTGGGCTCAAAACACTACAAAATACAAGAAAGCTACAAACCCCATAAAACACCTCATCATGATAGGGAATAATTCAAACCTCACAGTAATAACCTTAAATATTAATGGTCTTAACTCACCCATCAAAAGATACAGGTTAACAGAATGGATAAAAAAAAATGGACCCTTCTATCTGCTATCTTCAAGAACCCCACCTCACCACTAAAGACAGACACCTCCTCAGGGTGAAAGGATGGAAAATGGTATGCCAAGAAAATGTAAATAAGAAACAAACGGGTGTTGCTATATTAATATATGATAAAATAGACTTAAAACCAAAAGTAATCAAAAAGGACAAAGCAGGCCAATTCTTATTCATCAAGTAAATGATCCAACAGGAGCACATCACAATCATAACTATATATGCACCAAACACAGGAGCACAAGTTTATAAACCAAAATCTACTCATCAACAAAACTGAAATAAGTACCAACACCATGATAGTTGGAGACATCAATATTCCACTATCATCAATAGACAAATCATCCAAGCAGAAATTCAACAGGGAAATCATAGAGCTCAACATCATAGATCAACTAGACCTAACAGACAACTACAGAATTTTTCACCCCAATTCTATGAAATACATATTCTTCTCAGCAGCCCATGGAACCTTCTCCAAAATTAAACATATATTAGGCCAAAAAGTGTGTCTTCATATAGTCAGTACAAGTATAGTAACTTCCTGCATCATGTCAGATCACAATGCTTTAAAGCTAGAAATTACCAAGAGACACATCAAGAAATACACAAGGTCCTGAAGACTAAGCAAAACACTTATAAACAATAAATGGATCATGGAAGGAATCAAAACAGAAATTGTAAAGTTCCTAGAATTGAATGATAATGAAAACACAACCTACCAAAATGTATGGGATACAATGAAGGCAGTCATAAGGGGAAAATTCATACCACTAAATGTCATCATTACAAAGACAGAGAGAGCCCAAATTAAAAACCTAACTGTCCACCTAAAGGCACTGGAAGAACTAGAAGAACCCAACCCAAACAGCTCCAGACAGAAAGAAATAATTAAGATTATAGCAGAAATTGATTAATTGGAAACTAAGAAAACAATTTTTAAAAATCTATGAAACAGGGCTGGAGAGATTGCTTAGTGGTTAAGCACATGCCTGTGAAGCCTAAGGACCCTGGTTCGAGGCTCAATTCCCCAGGACCCACGTTAGCCAGATGCACAAGGGGGCACATGCATCTGGAGTTCATTTGCAGTGGCTGGAAGCCCTGGCATGCCCATTCTCTCTCTCTCTCTCTCTGCCTGTTGCTGTCAAATAAATAAATAAACAAAAAAAATTTTTAAAAAATCCATGAAACAAAGAGCTTGTTTTTTGAAAAAAAAAAAATAAATGAGATTGACAAACCCCTGGCCAATTTGATCAAGCCAAAAAAGGAGAAAAGTCTCAAATTAATAAAATCAGAAATGAAAAAGGAGAGATCACAACAGACAAAAATGAAATTAGATGAATCATCAGGCATTTTTCCAAAACCTCTACCTCCATAAAATTGAATAATCTAGAAGAAATGGATGACTTCCTAGACACATACCACCTACCAAAAGTAAACTCAGAGCAGATTAATCTCCTAAAAATCCTATCATATCCATGAAGATTGAGAAGGTTACCAAAAACCTTCCCCAAAACAAAAGTCCAGGACCATATGACTTCTTAGCCAAATTCTATCAAACTTTCATTGAGGTACTGAAACCAATTTTTCTCAAACTGTTTCACATAACTGGAGACCAGGGAATTCTCCCTGACTCCTTTTATGAAGCTAGCATCACCCTAATACCAAAACCAAACAGAAATGCAACAAGGAAAGAAAACTATAGGCCTATATCCTTGATAAACATAGATGCAAAGATCCTGAACAAAATCTTTGCAAGCTAAATTCAACAACACATCAAAAGCATTATCCACCTTGATCAAGGAGTCTTCATCCCAGGGATGCAGGTATGTTTCAACATACCAAATTCTTTCAACATAAAGCACCACATAAATAAATTTAACTATAAGAACCACATGATCACCTCAATTGATGCAGAGAAAGCCTTTGACAAAATACAGCACCACTTCATGATGAAAACACTGGGAAGGATAGGCATGGAGGGTTTATATCTCAGCACAACAAAGGCTATATATAAAGTACCTAGAACCCAAATAATACTTAAAGGGGGAAAACTCAAGTAGTTACCTCTGAGATTCAGAACAAGACCGGGGTGCCCATTCTCACCACTGCTTTTCACCATGGTACTAGAAGTACTAGCCCAAGCAACAAGATAAGAGACATAAATACAAGGGATTCAAATAGGAAAGGAAGAAGTCAAGTTAGCCCTGTTTGCAGATGACATGATTCTATATATAAGTGACCCAAAAGTCTCCATTTCAAAACTTCTAAAGGTGATTAATTCCTTCAGTAAAATGGCAGGATACAAAATCAATGAACAAACTTCAGTAGCATTTCTATATGCAAAGGACAAATATACAGAGAAAGAAATCAGTGAGGCTGTAACATTTTCAGAAGCAATTAAAAATTAAATACCTTGGAATAGCACTAACTAAGGACGTGAAAAGCCTATATAATGAAAACTTAAATAAACTCAGAAAAGAAATCAACAGGAACATGAGAAGATGGAAAGACCTCCCATGCTTCTGGATAGGTATAATTAATATTGTGAAAATGGCAATATTGCCAAAAGCAATATAGAGATTTAACAAAATACCAATAAAAATGCCAGCATTATTCTAAACAGAGATTCAAAAAAGTGTCTTAAAATTAATATGGAATGGCAGAAGTCCTTGGATATCCAAACATATCTTCAGAAAAAAAAAAAAAAAAAAAAGCACCTCTGCCAGTATAGCCATACCAGATCTAAAACTATATTATAAAGCCATAGTGACAAAAACAACATGGAACTGCAATAAAAACAGAAACATGGACCAATGGAACAGAATTGAAGACCCAGACCTTAGGTCAAGTAACTAGAGCTGCTTGATCTTTGACAAAGGTGCCAGTAATATAGACTGGAGAAAAGACAGCATCTTCAACAAATAGTGTTGGACAAATTGGATGACCATATGTAGAAAAATGAAATTAGACCCACTCATTTTGCCATACACAAAAATCAAGTTCAAATGGATTAAAAACCTGAAACTCTTCAACTACTGGAAGAAAAAATAAGAGGTGCTCTCTATGATATAGGACTGGGAAAAGACTTCTAGAACAAAACCCCAGTAGCCAAGGAAATTAAACAAGCACTCAACCAATGGGATCTCATGAAGCTAAAATCTTCTGCACAGACAAACATACCATGAGCAGAGCCAATAGACTGCCCACTGAATGGGACAAAATCCTCACCAGGTATACCAGTGGCCGAAGCCTAATATTTAGAACCTACAAAGAAATCAAAAAACTAAACAATAAAAAAGTAAGCAACCCACTCCAAAAGTGGGGCAGAGGGCTGAATAAGAAGTTCTCAGAGGAAGAATTATAAATGGCTTACACATACTTAAAATGTGCAGCATCCCTAACCATTAAGGGAATGCAAACTAAAACACTGAGAGATTCCACCTTAACCCAGCAAGGATAACAAACATTAAAGAAAATCAAATGAAAACAAATTTTGGCAAGGATGTAGAGAAATAGGAACACTCATTCACTGTTGGTGGGAATGTAAGCTGGTACAACCACTATGGAAATCAATATGGAAATTCCTGAAAAGGATAAATAGAGTGTTCCAAACAGATGCTGTTATTCCCTTACTGGGCATTTACCCTAAAAGCTCTATATCTCAGTTTAGAGATATTTGCTTAACCATGTTTATACCTGCCCAATTCATAATAGCTAAGAACTGGAATCAACCCAGGTGCCTATCTTTGGACAAATGAATAACCAAGATGTAATATATCTACATGATGGAATTATACTCAGCAGTAAGAAAAAAATGACACAATGAAATTTGTAGAAAAATGGTCAAACTTGGAACAGATCATATTAAGCAAACACCATGAATCAATGGGCCCTGGAGAGGGTGAGATGAAGCCTAACCTTAAATTTGTCCTGTTGATCTTTATCCCCCCCCCCACTTTTTTTCTTTCTTTCTTTCTTTTTTTTTTTTTTTTTGCCTTAGCGTTGGCCTGTAATTCCCTGTACCAGGATATGGTTTACATCCACAATGAGCTGCTGATCAGAGAGACCTACCAGATCTTCCAAAACACCAAGAAAGACTTCAGATCACTTGATTACCCACCAGAGGATAATGGTAAGACCCTACTGCTAAAGACACTGTTGGCATGGACCATGAAGAGATCTGGCTGGAATCCAGAAAAGAACCAGTCCTCAGACGTTTAGCCTGTTGAGTGTTGGAAAGTGGCCAACATCTGTCTGAGCAACTCAAAGTCTAAACAACTCAGAAGGAAACAAGCTGATGTGGTGCTCACACAAGTGCAATAGTGGCACACAGCCATGGTAGGTAACCAACTGCCCTTATATTGGCTAACAGATCAGTTCAGAGGAAAGGAAACAATATCTATAATTGGAAAACAAGTCAGAATCATACCCAGATAACGATTTTGCCTTCCTTTGTCAAGCTCCCTCTAATCTTGGGCCATAAAAGAGTCTACACCCTTTAAATTCTCTCTAAATTAACAATGGTTATCACATTTAACCAGTGCTGACTTCACTCTCCACTGGATAATCTGCTTTTCTTTCTTATATGGGAGCTGGAACTGAGGAGATAAATGACCCAACTCACTCCACCCCAGCCTCAGCTGAAACCACAGAGGAATTGGGGAAATAAACAAAAGTGCTACATTCTTAGTGAACCTGATATCAGCACAGGACGATGGACATAGACACTGAGGACACTCAACACCTCCAAAACAGAGATCCAGAGGCTCCTAAGAGACCATCACTGAAGTATACTTAAAATTCACCTAACATGGCTCAGGGAATTTTGTGGAAGAGGGGGGAGAAAGATTGTTAGAGCCACAAGTTAGGACATTTTGCACAGACATTGCCTCTCCCCTATAACTGACTACTGCCCTCATAATGCATGACCACAATCTCTATGGGGTTAACCTGAATCTCCAATGAGGAAGACCTCTTCAGAAAAGAGGCAGGGAGGAGGGAAAGGATAGTACCAACATGCGTTTTTTACATACAAAATATGTCCATATCTGATAAAAATAAATTAATTTTAAAAACTCACATGTCAAAAAAGAGATGATATTTACATGCAAGATTGGTTTAAATCAAAGTTAAGTATGCAGATGAACTTTTGAAGTGTCTATCACAGTAAATTCTTGAAGTTTGGAACAATTTGCTATAATCTTTTCAGAACTGAAGTTTAACTCATATATTAATAGCATTTTCATTCTTTTGGTTTTCACATCTCACTCTAGTTGTTTGACCATGTTCTTTAAGTCTCATTCTCTCTACTTTTTTGTAAATATTTCAGTAGTAAATAACATAAATCACATAAGACTTTATGAATAGTGTTATCAATAATTTTAGCTCCTCTCATAAAATTCTATCATATTCCTAGATTATTGTATAGACTTTATTCACTTATTTATACAGTCACAGTTAGAATGGTCCCTTTGAATCCCTGAGGCCCCAAAAGAAAGCATGTGGATTATATGTGCACTTACTCTCCCAGTCCCTGCTTGTAGATGTTACACAGCTTCAGTGTCTATAGACATCCTCAGGAAAAGCCAGAGGGGTGGTGTGCAAAACACATAACCGGTTTCTTCATTTTTACTTTATTAATTTCTAAATTTTCACTTTGAAAAGTTAAACATAAATATATGTGGAAAATAATGTAACAAATGCATGTGTACCCACATACGGATTTAATAAATACTAGTGTTTTGATATTTTGCTTCATATTTATCCATATGTATATGGTTACAAACTTGATGGAGAAAATTTCAAATGAATTTGGAACTTTGTTTCCTTCTTAGTCCCATTTCAACCCCTTTCCATATTTAAATGTCTACTATGTATTTATTCATCAATTTGATTTAATGTCTTATGTGACCATATACGTAATGTTGTTTATTCTATTATTTTAAATTACAAAATAAATGTTCTTCTGTAAAAAATAAAATAAAGCCAGGCATAGTGGTGTGCACCTTTAATCCCAGCACTCAGGAGGAAGAGGTGGGAGGATTGCTGTGAGTTTGAGGCCACCCTGAGACTCCATAGTGAATTCCAGGTCAGCCTGGGCCAGAGTGAGACCCTATCTTGAAAAATCAATCAATCAATAAATAAAATGTGAAACATATTTAAAACTATTTTCCTTAACAAAAATACAAATATTTTTAAAGTATATTATAAACTGAAAACCTAAGATTATGTGAACATCAGATGCTTGCCTTAATGCCTTCTCACTGTCTAAAATACAACCAAATGGAATCCAAAGTGAGGTCTTGGTGACATATATGCAAACTTATGCACAGCTGCAAGGCTAATAGCTTGCTTATATCTAATTGAAATCTAATCAACAAGGGTGGAAGGTTAGAATAAATAGGGAAAAGAATGTTTTAGGACATCAATTTAGAAAGTTGTTTCAGATTATTGGGGCCCATGAAAAGATCAGTTTAAAGAGTTTCTCCTAAGATAGTCATTGCTCAGTTGACCCTCCTTAGATGTAAAGATAAAGAATATTTCCAGCTGGGCGTGGTGGCGCACTCCTTTAATCCCAGCACTCAGGAGGCAGAGGTAGGAGGATCGCCGTGAGTTCGAGGCCAGCCTGAGACTACCTAGTGAATTCCAGGTCAGCCTGGGCTAAAGTGAGACCCTACCTAAAATATATATATTTCCTATAGTGACTATGGCTCTATATACTCCCTGAATCCAGATCTGTCAATCATAAATCATAGAGCAAAATAAATAAAGCTAAATCTTCAGAATAAGAACGAGACATTATAACTCAGCTAGTGCACAAATGGCCCTCATAGAGGAGCTAAGAAGATACCAGTTGAGAAGAGACTATCAAGAATAAGGGCTTACATTGATAAGCATGGAACTGTGCATGTATTCGATGACTCTAGGTAACACTGAACATGTATTTCATGTCTGCTTAAGCTAAATAGCCTGCAAATTGCTCAAGGTTACTATGTAGTTTATCTAGGCTAAATGTTCTTGTAATGTGTATATTAATGAGAAAACTGAGAAGTAAAGACTAAGATGACAAAACCTAAAGAGAAGGTTTACTATTTTAAACCCTCCAGAAGGTAAAATCTTCTTACATCTGAACACCAAATATTTGTGGTGGGTGTTTAGAAAACACATCCTACTAGAACAAATTTTTAAAGTATTTTTAAATTTTTTTTGTTCATTTGTTTATTTATTTATTTGAAAGTGACAGATAGAGAGAGAGGCAGATAGAGAGAGAGAGAGAATGGGCACGCCAGGGCCTCCAGCCACTGCAAACGAACTCCAGATGCGCCCCCTTGTGCATCTGGCTAACGTGGGTCCTGGGGAACCGAGCCTCAAACCAGGGTCCATAGGCTTCCCAGGCGAGCACTTAACCACCAAGCCATCTCTCCAGCCATAGAACAAATTTTAATCATAGCATAGTTTGTCCTTAGGACAAACTGGTGTGGAGGATCATTGTGAGTTTGAGGCCACCCTAAATGAATTCTAGATCAGCCTGGGCTAGAGAGAGACTCTACTTTGAAAAAAATAAATAAATAAGAAAGTTTGTGATTATCTAACTGCAGGACGAAAGTGACAGTGAAATGGCTTTCAGTAGTTAGCTATTGATGTACAGAACACAATCCCACTTCAGTGACTTGAAACAATAAGCATTTATATTATTTCTCACAGAATTCCACTTCAGTGTGTCTACATTCAATCAATTTTGGGTTGGGTTGGTAGATATGCTCATTTTTACCAACACATGTTTTGTGGTTGACGGACTACAGACTGGTCTTAAGAAGAGCCAGAATAGAAAAATTGAGTTCTCTTCAATGTGTTCCTTCTTTTTCACTCAGGTAGGTCAGTTTGTACTAAGGATGGCAGGGCTCTCTCACACACACACAAAAGTAAGATACAAGGTTTCTAGGTTCAGATACTTCTACCACATCCTATTGTCAGAAAACAAATCACAAGGTCAAGTTATTTTCAAGTAAGTGAGAAAATAGACCCTGCCTGTTAAGAAGAGGACCTGTGAAGTGCTGAAGCCACTTGCGTAACCATTTACTACATTCATAAACTAAACATTATAACCAAGTCAGACATTCAGGGGAAAAGTGTAAGCACAATGAGTCCATGAAATAAACAGGCCATTTCTTCCCAAGACACCTATATTTTTATTCAGCAGAGGAAAGCAGTTATGCACCCTCAATGTATTCTAGCAAAACAGAAACTGAGTAAATTCCATATCTTTATCTAAGCCTGTCTTTGAAAGCTGCTTACATATGACTGAGTTTTTCCTATTGGACATATATATCTACTGATTATTTTGTCAATGAAAAATATATTGAGGGCTGGAGAAATAACTCAGTGGTTAGGACACTTCCCATAAAGACTAGCGACCTGAGTTCAATTCCCCAGTACTCATATAAAGCCATATGTATGGTGGTGCGTGCATCTAGAGTTCATTTGCAGTGGCTGGAGACCCTGGTGTGCCCACTCTCTCTTTCTCTCTTCTGGACATGTTGTCACACACCTGGAATCCCAGCATTTTGCAGGCTGATGTAGGAGGATTGCTGTGAGTTCTAGGTCAGCCTGAGACTAGGTCCAGGTCAGCCTGGGCTAGAGCAAGACCATACCTCCAAAAATGTGTTTTACTCAGCATAATGCTTTTGGAACTGTTATGAGATATATGCTAAATTCTGACACTATTCAGGATGGTTCAGATACTCAAGCATTGCCTGGAAAATTCTAGTACATAGGTGTTTTTCTAAGTTGTCCATTTAATGGCTTATTTCTTCCCTTTGTTTTGGTAGACACCACCCAAGCAGATATTTCCTCCATCTGAAGTTCCTGAGCCATTTTCAAATCAAGAGTAGATGGACTTAGAGTAATAATCAAATACTTAACAAACAGTATTACTGGGGCACTGACCAATCAGATCACAACCAGGAGAGAGCTGCTTTAATAAAACCATTCAGAGGGCGAAATGTGTCCTTTGGAGCATGACGGACACTGCTGTTGTCTGGGAAAATCTAAGGTGCAAGACACAAGCTGACTAATTTCTCTGACAGCTGAGAAAAAGGGAGCTGGAAATAGTCACACCACTACACACAGAGTTTATTAAGAAGAAAAAAGTGTGTTTCTCATGGATGAGATACTCCTCCTCACTAGAGGAAGCTTGTGTTGGTCATCTTAGGTCTTAAACTAGAGGGCTACTGGGAGACATGAACACTACTCAGCAGAAAGAAGCTGTAGGTATCTTCAGATTCTCAGGGCTGAAGAAGAAATAAAGAATTAATTGGAAAAGTGATACATTCATCTTCATCAAGCAAACTATAGAGAGATCCAAGATCAATGAAAGCAATTCTTACAAACCACAAAAGTGCTGATGAAAGAATCAATTCTTAAAACTTGCAGTCAGGTCCAGGAAGTACTAACCCGCTTTCATAGAGTTCTAATCAAGTAAAAACTAGATTTACTTTGCCTCTCCTTCTCCAATTTTTTCTATTTGAACTCTGCAGCACCAATGCCTCCACTTCATTAAATAAGAGAAAAGAAATCAAAGACAAGTAAAATAAGACACTGATCTCAACATTCCCTTTAACTAACTTGTAGCCTTCCACAGGGCACATCGAGGGAAACAGAGAAAGACCTCACTCCAAATTAAATCCCATATTCTGATCATCACATTGGACTGCACATTTTAATTAGCTGTCCAGCACATTTTCAAGTTACCTATGAATGTGGAACAAAACTACAAGATGGCCCCAATTTTCACCCATAGGAGCATAAAATGTAAAACAAGAGAAGGAAACCACAGGAAGAAAAAATTGTTTTAAAATTACCTACTACTCTTCTCCTTTCTTTGATGGACCAGTACAAAGACTCATCTCTTGTGGAGAAACAAAAATAAAGAAAATAAGTAGTTATATAATAGAAAGTAGTAATGAAGCATGGAGAAAAATAAAGCAAAGTTAGGAGATAAGGGTGACAATGAGGTTGGGGATAGGTGATATTAGCCACAGGGTTGTCTGAGAAACAAAGTGACAAAGCCAACTTTAGGGAGGCTTGTGGGAACATAATTCAAGCAGAAAACTCAGAAAATTCAAACTGCTGAGGCAGAAATGAGCTTGGTGGTCAAAATATTTTTTAAAGCTATATGGCTAGAATAAAGAGACTTGGAAGAGGTAGGTCATGAGTTTGGAGAAAAAAATCATCAAAAATCTAATCATATATAATCATGAAAAAGGAATTGGACATGAAATGCAATATGAAATTTAAGAGCTAATTTCTATCCTACAATAATTACCTCAGTTATATTATCTAGAATAGATGGTGGGCCAGTAAGAATAGGCTGATCAGTGACTAGATTGGTAAGGCAGCTGCTTCCAAATCACCTAGGATACTTTCAGAAAGAGCCAACTGTTAAATCCCAGCCATGAATCCTATGGAGGAGCTGACTGAGACCATCATGACCTGACAGTGATTACCATAACCCCACTGTGGAGGGCTGCCAGGGTAATGAGAGCCGGGACAAGGAGATTATATGTAGAATACTATAATATGTATATAATTATACAAGGCAAAGGATGCTACTTTTAACTGAATCTCCAGAAGATTCATTCAGAACAGAATCTGGAATCACTACCTCATCTTATACACTGACCATTTTATGAGTACACACAAGGGAACTTATGAGGTATGAGACTTCCACTTCCTGAGAAACTTACAGGTTTTATCTTGGCCCTTTGCTTTTTTAACTTAATTTTTAATTTATTAGAGACAGAGGGAGAGGGCTGGAGCTTAGCGGTTAAGGTGTTAAGCCAAAGGATCCTGGTTCAACTCTCCAGGACCCACGTAAGCCAGATGCACAAGGGGGCACATACATCTGGAGTTTTTTGCAGTGGCTGGAGAATTTGGCACACCCATTCTCTCTCTTTCTCTCTCTCTCTCAAATATATACATATATATATAGATCTCAGACAGAGAGAGAGAGAGAGAGAGAATGGGCACGCCCAGGCCTCCAGCCACTGCAAACCAACTCCAGATGCATATGCCCCCTTGTGCATCTGGCTAATATGGGTCTTGGGGAATTGATCCTCTAACCGGGATCCTAAGGCTTCACAGGCAAGCGCTTAACCACTAAGCCCTCTCCCCAATCCTCAAATATATGTGTGTGTGTGTGTGTGTGCGTGTTGTGTGTGTGTGAGAGAGAGAGACAGAGAGAGAGAGAGAGAGAGTGAGTGAGGATGGGCACGCCAAGGCCTCTAGCCACTGCAAATGAACTCCAGATGCGTATGCCCCCATGTGCATCTGACTTATCTGTGACCTGGAGAATCAAACCTGGGTCCTTGGGCTTTACAGGCATGTGCCTTAGCCACTAAGCTATCTAGCCCGACCTTTTGCTTTTAACACATTTCTTCCACTATTAACAGAGGTCAATTCAAGATTTAATGGTTCAAATACATGGGGTCAATTTTACTATTTTTATTAATCTTAATTCCCTTTTCCTAATATTTAATATTTTAGTATTTACATGTCCAATTTCTAGTTTTAAAGAATTAACCTGGAGACTCCATTTACATCAGCAAATATCATATTCCAGGTACATTTAGTTTGGACTTATGTCCACCACAGTTTCAAAATCTTCCTGGTGTAAGGCGGGCATTAATATTAATTTACTCTTAAAGAAACACTAATATTAATTTTGTTTTACTACCCATCACCATCACTCAGATAGAAACTGGATGACTTCACACCTAATATCATTTTGTCTGCTACAGCACACTCATCTGGATAATATCATTATTAAGCTTATTTGAATATATATCATTTTAAATCTTTTTTAACATGTGAAATTTCCTCATGATACTCATACTTTTTCATCCAGTTCATCATCTAACTGGCTTCTTGAGTATTCAATTCTTATAGATGTTAAAATGGGAAAATTCAAGAGGTTGAGGTAGAAGAATTGTCATGAATTTGAGGCCAGTCTGGGCTACAAAATGAGTTCCAAGTCAGGGTGGGCTAGAGTGAGACCTTGCCTTATAAAACAATGTGAGACTGGAGAGATTGCTAAGTGGTTAAAGCAATTGTCTGTGAAGCCCAGGTTTGATTCAACAATACTCCCCACATAAGCAAGATGCACAAGATGCCATTGGAATTAGTTTGCAGTGGCTAAAAGCCCTGATATGCCCATTCTCTTTTTCTCTCGCTCATATATATAAATCAAGTATTTTTTTTAAAAATGGGAGTGGGCTGGAGAGATTGCTTAGTGGTTAAGCCTTGCCTGTGAAGACTAAGGACCACGGTTCAAGGCTCAATTCCCCAGGACCCACGTTAGCACAGGGGGTGCAAGTGCCTGGAGTTTGTTTGCAGTGGCTGGAGGTCCTGGTGCGCCCATTCTCTCTATCTGCATCTTTCTCTCCATCTGTTGCTCTCAAATAAATAAATAAATAAAAGGACTAAAAAATTAAAAAATAAAATTTTAAAAAATGGGAGAACTCCTCATAGGTAGTTGATAAAGTGAACTTGGCTACTTTTGTGCTACCTGAAACAAATAATGGCATTGTATTATAATAGTAATATTTTCATAGCTCCTAAATAGGGCCCTGTTTGTGTAAGAAATCAAGTACGTACCAGTCCAGGTATGCAATATGACAGAAACATTTACCACTGACATTTCACACTACCATGTTCCATTTTTCTAATAATGAAGCTTTCTCACTAGAAATATTGCATTAACACTTGAAACTTAAGTTGTCAGGTGTGAACAATCACTCGCTTCTTAAAAGTCTATTTGTTTAGGCTGGTCAAGGTTAAAATGGCCATTTATACTTTTTAAAACGTGACCTTACAGATGTGTTTTTGCAGCTGATCTGCCAAAACTAGATTTTTTTCCTTAACAATACAATAGAAATTAGCAATCAGGGGCTGGAGAGATGCCTTAGCGATTAATTGTTTGCCTGTGAAGCCTAAGGAAATCGGTTCAAGGCTCAATTCCCCTGGACCCACGTTAGCCAGATGCACAAGGGGGCACACGCGTCTGGAGTTCGTTTGCAGTGGCTGGAGGCCCTGGCATGCTCATTCTCTGTCTGTCTCTATCTGCCTCTTTCTCTTTCTGTCTGTCACTCTTAAATAAATTAAAAAAAGAAATAAAGAAATTAGCAATCAGTTCATCTTTTGCAAAAGGAAGTATCACCTAAGTTTATATACTATAAACTATATTTACATATTCATAGTTCATGTTTACATTATAAACCATTGAGGGAAGGAAAAAGCTTTGTAAGGTTATTAAAATATTTTATATTACTCAACTGCATCAATTCATTATATATATGAATTCTGGATAAAGTATAAGTGACCATAACACGATAAGTCCTTATACAAAATCTAATTCTAAAGATACATTCTAAATCACTAAAACTCATAATTTAGTCATATTTTCTCTTTTCTCTAATACAAAATCAGCTGATAGCTTTCAAAGTTCATATCATACTAAAATGTTCCAATTTTTAATGGCTTCACCAATAAAAGAAACATGAAAGAACAGTTCTTGGTACAAAACTAGGAAAAAAAATCTTACTGCATAATAAAAGAAACCAAACAAGTGTGAAATGTGTGTTTGTGACTATAAGACTCCCCTCATTAATACATTATTCAACTTCATCCATAATGTTGTAGTTACTTTCTTACTGCTGAGACAAAGCACCTTACTGAAAGCAGCTGATGGAAGAGAAGGATTTAGTTTGGCTTATGGTCCTAAGGGGAACCTTCATCATGATATAGAAAGTATGTTAGAGCAGAAGCTGGGCATCAATTCTTGCCACAGTAGCTGGCAGAAAGTGGCAGGAGAGTGAGATGAGCTCTGGCAGGTTGGAAACTGGCCATAACACTGCTAAGCCTACCCCTAGCAACATAACTTCTTCCAGCAAGGCTCTACCTTCCAAGTCACCACCAGCTAGGGACCAAGCATTCAAAACACATGAGTTTATGGGAGACATTTGTTTCAAGCCACCATGAGTACATGGTACTCAAATTGTACTTCAAAATCCAATATGAGGGCTGGAGATATGACTTAGTAGTTAAGGCATTTGCCTGTGAAGCCAAAGGACCCAGGTTCTATTCCCCATGGCCCATATAAGCCAAATGCACAAGGTGGAACATGCATCTGGAGTTTGTTTACATTGGCTCTGGCATGCCTTTTCTTTTTCTGACTATCAGTTTCTCTCTCTCTCTCTCTCTCTCTCTCTCTCTCTCTCTCTCTCTCTCATAAATAAATGAATAAAAACAGAAATAATCCAATATGGTGAAATTATGTGAGAATGGATCACAACTCTACAGTGAATGGAAAAATTCTAATAAAGTCTATTCAGCCCTAAGTATTTAGTTTAAGGCAATGAGCAGAGTAGGACATATTTCATCTAAATTACAAAATAATTTTACTTAAAACTAACAAGCATGGTATATTATGTGATTTCAATCATTCTATAAAAAGGCATCAACAACAGCATTCCCACCAGATTAAAGCCTACAGAGTCAATTACTCTGGGCATATCTTTGCAAATAACTTGGTGATACCTTTTAACATTACAAACATAAATCTATCAGAGTTCTGAAATGTCAGTGTATTTTTATGTTTCTGGTGCTGCCTAAAAATGAAAAGGCATCCAAGGGACATATATTATATACTTATTATACCTCAAATTTTTAGTTCCTAACATGGAAGATAATTCTCTACCATTTAGCTGTCTGTCTTCCAGTACAGCCTAGTAGATTTTAGCTTCTAGGATTTCTATTGTATTTTGGGAAATTAATGGTAAAACATGTTGTTTTTTTTTTAAGAAACAGCATGCAACTATGCTTAAATTCATATAAAATTACATTTTACAACTACATTGAAATATAATGCTTTTAACACACTTAACAAAATGTAATGCCAAAATGTGCAGTGCTTTTTGAAAATGAAACAATACAAATTTATTTTAACAATTTTACCCCAGAAGCCCACCTGTGAGTCAATTTACCAAAACAGAGGGACAAAGTTGTGCTCAACTGAGCCATTTATCCATACTATAGTATAAAGCTTTAAATAAATCATAAAGTTAAGGTTTAAAATCTTTTTAAGAGAGAACTGTCTTGTAGCTGTGTCTTCAAGAGGTGTTTTTCCTTCCACAAACCATCAAAGTTTAATTAAAAGGTTGATTATAGGGCTGGAGAGATGGCTTAGCGGTTAAGTGCTTGCCTGTGAAGCCTAAGGACCCCGGTTCGAGGCTCGGTTCCCCAGGTCCCACGTTAGCCAGATGCACAAGGGGGTGCACGTGTCTGGAGTTTGTTTGCAGTGGCTGGAAGTCCTGGCTCGCCCATTCTCTCTCTCTCCCTCTATCTGTCTTTCTCTCTGTGTCTGTCACTCTCAAATAAATAAATAAAAAATGAACAAAAAATATTTTTTTAAAAAAAGGTTGATTATAAATCATTATTCTTCACCAGCACTTCAGTTCAAAATACTGTTATCTATCCCATTCAATTTGAATGATGTGAACTAGAAGTAGGGTAGGAGAAAAGTGTATTAGGTAAAGTTGTTGGTTGTGTTGGGGTTTTTCTTCTTTCTTTTGTGGATACGGGTTTTATACCATAATTCATTCGATCTGTGTAAATGGAGGGCTCAGTTTTAGGATCTTCATTTAACTGGGGTAAACATAACTGTAATAGTAAAAAGGGAATTCAGTTCCAAATGGTACATCACTTGTAGGTACAGGAGATCCTAGGAAATGCAGATAAGGTGATACTTCCTGGTTGTTCAGATGTTGACATGAGGGGGTTACTGATGACTGACTATACATTGTGGATAAAAGTTGGTTTGGGTCAGAAACCAAATTGTGAGAATCTGAATACTCAGGATAATATGGTATTGGGTAATATGATATGATGTTGGATGTGTTCCTGGTGATGGAGGATATATAGGAATGGAGCATAATATTGCATTGGAGGATATGAATTCCATCCCACTGGTTGACTTTGATTTTCAAGCTGCTGGTAGACTGGTGCTTGAGCAGGATCAGAATTAGAGCCATCCTCTATAGGAGCAATTATTAAACTGTATGCTACTGATGACATGTGAATGGTTTTCTGATTAATCAGATGTAGATACGTATACAATTCTTCTTGAGGAGTGTCAGTATCTTCATAAGGCCTGTGCTCCACAGGAGGCAGAGTTATTATGGCATAGTTCTCTAGTGGAACGTGACAGTCTTTGTCCTTATAGCGTTGCTCTTTAGACTTCATGGAAACTTTACTAGCTAGAGAAGGTTTACGAGAAAGAAGTTTTGCAAGGGTAGCATGGTTTCCAGCTCCCTTGTGGCAATGTGGCAATAGGTTGATATGAACATTTAAGTCTCTTTGAGACAAATGTGTTTTCTTGGGTCCCTGAACAGTGTTACACATGAAAATAGAACCTTGTGTGTACACCTCAATTATTAACACAGGGTTTCGTCAGCCAGGAGAGATCTTAGCTCTGTGCTTCCCATATGAAGTAGCACCCTCATAGCAAAAAGCATGCTTGTATGGATTGATCCGCCCATAGATCTTAATAGCAAACACATTTGCCACAAAAATGAACTGGCAAATCATCCTTTTCACCTGCAAGTTTTAGCTTACAGTCCTCCAAAAGGCTTTCGAAGGTTCTCTTTTTTTTCCCAGTGGTTCATCCTTACAGTCACACTGCCATTCATTGGATTCATGTTCTTCACCAGCTGGTGAACAGCTTATACTCCTTAGTGTGAGACACACGACTCCTTTCCCTTTCCTCAGAAATGAACGTTAAGTAATTTCATCTTTGAGCATCAAAACTCCACTCAACAATCCTGATGTTTGACTGCCCAGTAACCATTATAGCGTCAGCTCCAGCGCCAGCAGTGCGCATGCGCAATTCTCAACCTCCCACAAGCAAAAGTGCTATCAGTTTCCTACCAAGATACGCCTTTGCTCAAGGCATTTCCTTTTCCGCTCACCTGCTCTAACCTATTACTGTGGCAAAGGCGTTTGGGAAGAGGAATAGAAAACATTAAGGTTATTATGACTGCTTTTTAGTGTAAAATAGGAAAGTGGTCATTTGCTGTGGAAATAGACTAAGGGGAACGAATGGGCATAAGCTCCCTGCAAGCACTGTAGAAATGTTGCCTCCCAAGAAGTGACTTATTTTTATACTATCATATTTTTATAAAGACCTTAAACCTTTCAATGAAAAAAGGTAGTGGCACATTCACATATACATAAATATGCACACATACACAAAAATACATGCCTTTAAGATTGTGTGATTTCTTGATAGATGAGTCTAAAAATCATGGGCTGGTGAAATAGCTCAGCTTGCAAAGCTCTCTCTCTCTCATAAATACATTTTTTTAAGTCACCTTTATCTGGAGGAAGAGAGAATTGTATTTATATTATCAGGGAAGAATCACATAAAAAATAGTCAATATTGCAACTTCATTAGGCTATATAGTTGCTATTTTTTGTTTAAAAATGGTTATATTACAGGGTTCCCTGGGTCTCATCTGCCTGCAAGTACAAACGGGGTCACAAAGATAGCAACACATTATGTTTTTCTGTCTCTGCCCCATTCAGGTATCTTTATACCTCAGGAGAATACCACCTAAATCTCTGTCAGACAAAGGAGGGCCCTGGGTTAAAGCAAACCTAAACTTTCTGACACAAAGGCCCCAGGCTAGGGAGTGGTCACAGCAGCCTGAATCACCACCCATCATATCTCTGCAACCAGACCAGCGGAGGAACCCCCCCCCCTCGCTTGGCTTCTGGGGGGAGAGTTGCAGTGAGCCAGGATCCTCCTCCCGGACAAAATCTCACACCCTGAGATTGGCAGGAAGTAAGGCCACTCCTTCTCTATATATGGGATCCCTGGACATTCAGATAAGACTCAGGCTTTGCCCATAAACCTGTGACCTTTGGCCAGTTGCCTGGGAAACTCTTTATATGGTATCAGGCAGCACAACCTGCCTGCACAACCCCTCTCCCTGTGCCATTGCCTACATGCTGGAAAGAATGTCCCCATATGCTAATTAGGTATCAGTAATATCCTTGTATATCCAATCCCCTTAGGACCCTCTTCCCACCTCAACTGCTTATAAACCCATTTCCCTGACAATAAAAGGAGAGCTGTTCACAGACACTGTTTCTTTTTTTTAATGTTTTTTTGTTTATTTATTTGATAGTGACAGAGAGAGAAAGAGGCAGATAGGCAGAGAAGAGAGAGAATGGGCGTGCCAGGGCCTCCAGCCACTGCAAAAGAACTCCAGACACGTGCGCCCCCTTGTGCATCTGGCTAACGTGGGTGCCGGGAAATCAAGCCTCGAACCGGTGTCCTTAAGCTTCATAGGCAGCGCTTAACAGTCTCTCGAGGGTGATTCTTTCACTCTTCACGTGAGCACAACCTTGACTTCCGCGGTTGCCTGGGAAACCTTGGGGGACCACAGCCAGCCTAAGGACCCAGGAACTCACAGATCTCCTAAATGTATGGATATTAACCCTTGGGTATATCACCTATCAGGTTGAAGGGAAAGGGAGAGAAAGAGAGGGGAGGGGAGGGAGAAAGGGACAAGATTTAAAAAAAAAAAAAAACCACTGATGAAACAGTGCAAAATGTTTTTGATTTCCTGAGGTATGTGTGGATACTGCTTTGATAGGGTTTAGTGTCTGAGAAGGGGAATGGTAAGGTAGGATACTAGGATATTAGGAAACAGGCTGGGTGATATCAGTGTATGCCTTGAAGCCAGCTTCTAATTTAGATCCTGCAGCTTTTATGGCATGATATCTATAGATTGGTTGAAACAGGAAAATAAAAATATTGAAGCAAGTTTAGAAAAGGGACTATGTTATTCTTATTAAATAAACTCTAGATTGGCTCACGGTTTTATTTTTCAGAAAAAAAGATATTTCCTGAAACAATCGGAAAAAAAAATTTCCTCAGAATTGGTTAACATAGAAACAGAAAACTTGTCCCAGTCCCATTATTGTTTTATGTGATGACAGAGAATTATATTGGTTTCATTATTCAATTGCCATGTAGAAGTGATCATTTTCTTTCTCTTTGGTTCTGCACACTGAGTTATTGATTCTGGACTACACTCATGTAAAAACACAACAATGTTCAGAAAGCCACCAAAGGCATCAATGCTCACCAATGCCAAAAGTCACTGTGGACCCAGCAAAGCCACAATATCCCCTGAAGATACTACTGAGACCAAGAAGATAATATTATGCCCTCCTTGATTTCACTTCATGATAGGCCCGCAGAGCATTTCAGACCTATATTCCTCAGTGCCTTAAGATTTTTCTAAAAGTGTCACTTGCTCTTAATTACTACCAAGGACTCAGTTACTGTTAAATCATAGTGCTGGAAATTTTGTTGACTTTAAAAGCACTATTTTTATTAGCAGATCTATTATATATCTTTATAAAGCACAACATGATTTCTTGGTACATTTACACAATGTATATTGATCAACTCAGTGTACTTAGGTTACCCATCAACTTACACATTTGTAATTTCTTCATGATGAGTTTCTAACCTTTGAGTGACTTATTTTCTAGCTTTCTTGAATTCTGTGACACAATGCTATAATCACTGTCTATAATGTAACACCAGAACACTTTCCTTCTATTTGGCTGTGACTTTTTACCAATGAAACAATCCATCCCACATCTCTGAACTCTGCTAATCATTCTTCTGATCTCTACTTCAGTAAACTAAGCTTTTATTTTTTTAGTTTGTTTAAGGTAGTGCTGGGATTAAAGGTGTATGCCACCTTTTCTTATGATTCTTATTTCTTATGTATGGGTAAAATCATGCAGGTTTTCATGCTTGGGATATTTCACTTAACATTATAATATCCAGATAGGAACTCATGTTGCTACAAATGATAAGGTTTTGTCCTTTGTGTGGCTAAATAGTGCTCCACGGTGTATATATGCAACACTTTATAAGCCAAAGGTTATTTTTGAAACATACTTTTTTTTCTGAAAAATGGAAAAGAATTTTGAGCAAACACTAAAATTTATAGCACTAAAATATATACAAATGTTCCTTTTATGGTTATGATGAAGAGCTTACCAGGCTCATTATGATGGTTGAAGATTTTCATTTTAGTGAGATGCATATAATTAAAATACCATGAATAAAAAAGGGAAAGTTCTGTCAAACGTCCACATTTTATTTTCCCTTCTTTCATTGAAGTAGTATTTTTTGCTTATTTTTATTTATTTATTTGAGAGCAACAGACAGAGAAAGAGGCAGAGAGAGAGAAGGGGGAGTGGGCACGCCAGGGCCTCCAGCCACTGCAAACGAACTCCAGACACATGCGCCCCCTTGTGCATCTCGCTAGTGTGGGTCCTGGGGAATCAAGCCTTGAACCAGGGTCCTTAGGCTTCACAGGCAAGCACTTAACCACTAAGCTATCTCTCCAGCCCCTGAAATAGTCTCACTCTGGTCCAGGCTGACCTGGAATTAACTCTGTCATCTCAGGGTAGCCTTGAACTCATGGCAATCCTCTTACCTCTGCCTCCCGAGTGCTGGGATTAAAGGCATGCACCACCACGCCCGGCTTGAAGTAGTATTTTTAAAAATATTTTTATTGATTGATTTGCCAGCAGAGAGAGAGAGAACATGGGTACACCAGGACTTCTTGCCATTGCAAACAAACTCCAAATACATGTACCACTTTGTACATCTGGATTTGCATGGGTCCTGGGTAACTGAACCCAAGCCAACAGGCTTTCCAAGAAAACAAACACCTTTATCCATTGAGCCATCTCCCCAACCAATTGAAGCAGTATTTTTATGTCAAAACAGAGATTTCTTTAAACACTTTTATTTATTTATTTGAGAGGGGGCACAAATAGAGAGAGAATGAGTGCACCAGGGCCTTCAGCCACTGCAAACGATCTTCAGACACATGAGCCACATTGTGCATCTGGCTTACATGGATCCTGGGAAACTGAACATGGGTCCTTTGGCTTTGCTGGCAAGCATCTTAACTGCTTAGCCATCTGTTTGGTAAATTTGCTTTAGCTACTCATTGGATATACTTCAAGTTATTTTATAAATGAATTATGTGTTCAAATTTTCCTCCTGAGATAGAATCTCATTTACTTCCAACGGGCCCCAAACTCTCTCTGTAGCTAAGGATGGCCTTGGACTTCTGATTGTATAGCTTCCACCTATCCAAGGTTGGGATTACAGGTATTTTACACCATGTCTGTTATATGCAGTGCTAGGAATCAAGGCCAGGGCCTGGTGCAGTTTTGTCAAGGTCTCTACCAGTTGAGCTTCGTCCCTAATCCAAATCCAAGTTCAGGTTTTAAGTGATGTAAATATCTTTACTATGGACAGGCAATATCAGTTTCTAGTCCAGTCACTCCACACCCATGGACCTTCCCTCTTTAGATGCAATCAATATCTCTGGTTGGAGCATTTGCTTATTTATATCTAAGAGCCTAACCTGAAAGCCTTAATAATTATTATTTGGTGAAAGTGTTGACAAGTTAAAGGGCATTAGCCTTCGATTTATCTTCATATTTGAGAAGCAACCTTGCTACACTTGAAAAGCTACCTTTACAAATTGATTTTTACTTGTTGCCTTTAAATTAAAAAAAATTAAATGGATTTTCATTCATCCACCTCCTTTAAGGGCATAGAGACTCCTTCAATCTCATTGTTCTTAACAATTGCTAGACTTACATTTGCTTGGCAAAAGGGAGATTCAGTGTCTGTCAGCATGTAAAAGTGATTGGATATAAAAAGTTTTAGGTTTAGAGATATAAATAGATGGACCTTTTGAAATTGCCTGGATTTATGGAGGCGTGTAATATGGCTGCCTCTTACAACAGAACAAAACAAAATATCTAAATGAAACCGACAATGAAGACCTGCATATTACACAATGAAGGAGTATTACCATGCAAAATTAATACAAGGAAACAGGCAGAAATATCTCCGTTTAAGCCACATGCCATCTGGCCCAGAAGCAGTCATTCTACCAGACTGACACCAAAGGTCAGCAGGAGCGAGAGACGTATGTCTCGCTGCCAGGCTCCTGGATTTTATTTCTCATTTAAGGGAATCTGATCTGTCATTCCTCTGGCTCCTGTGGGCTTTAAATTCACACAATCAACATATCACTGCCAGAGACTTAGTAATAGCTGAGGCAGTTTAAAGGTGAGTGGAGAATAATTGTATTCCCATGCCAGATGCCTTCAGTTTTGCAAAGAAATAAAACGTCCATCTCCAGCACCAAAAAGTAAGGCAAATTGCCCTGTGTGAAGGAGATCTAACCTCTTTTCTCAAATGTACTAGTAATTATATTTTATGTCCTGGGAGGGCTGGCCCTTTGCAAAAGTTTAGAGCAGTTCTCAAAATGTGGTTCCTAGACCTCTGGGGATTACCAGGACCCTTTTTTAAAAAAAAAAAAATTAGTTTTCTATTCAGCAAATACAGGCAGTTTAGTACCATTATTAGGCTCATCCGTGGCTTACCCCCTCCCCATTGGCCCCTCCTTGTTGAGGTATATGGGTCATGCATTTTGGAATTAGCTGACAGTTATTGGTACGATAAATGTCTTTGCATATCCTGGCCCAAAATGTGTCTCTGACATTCTTTCCACCCCCTCTTCCACAAAATTTCCCTGAGCCATGATGGGTTCTTTTATGGTCTGCTTCAGTGATGAGGTGTTGGGAGCCTCTGAGGCTCTGGCTCTCTGATTGGGTAGGAGTTGATTTTTCTCTGTGTTCATCTCCTTCCCCCTTGTACTGGTATCCAGTTCACCAGGAAAACAGCACCCTTGCTTGTTTCACCAATTTTTCTTAGTTTCAGCCGGGGCCCTTTTGAGGTATGATGGGGCAGCTCTCTCCTTAGGACCTACATCTATCTGAAAAAGAGAAGTACATTCTCCAGTGGAGAGTAAGTTAGCACCAGGACAAATGAGATAACCTTTACATTTTTATAGAGAATTTAATAGGTGTAGGCCCTCTTGTAGCACATGATTGATGGTAGCTTGATATTGGAGAGAGGGCTTATGTTTGGATATGGTTCTGACTTGTTTCCCAGCTCCAGCTATGGGTCCCATACCACTGAGGGGATCAGTTAGCCAAATCAAGAGCAGTTGGTTCCCCACCATGGCTGTGTGCCACTATTGCACTTGTGTGGGCATCACAACCGGTTATTTGTTGCTAAGTAGGTTAGACCATGAGTTTCTTGGACAGATATTAGTCATTTCCCCCAGTCTCCCATGTAGCACCTTCTGGCACTATATACACTGACTGTTTGGGGACTGACTCTCTCCTGGATTCCAGCCATGCCATTCTATTTTATGTGTCAGCTGCATATGGTGTCTTCAGCAATAGGGTCTTACCACTAACCTTTGGTGGGTCATCAAGTACTCTGACAGAAATCTGTCATTCTTTTAGGAAACCTTGTAGGTTTCTCTGATCAAAAGCTCACTGTGGATGATAGCCCCATGCTGGTACTGGGAGTTACAGGTCAGTGCCCACTAAGAAAATGAGGGAAAAGATAACTAATATACAAGAGTTAGAAAGATGAGAGAGAAATGGAGAGGGAGGGAGGGAAGATGTAGAAGGTTTAAGTTAGACTTTATCCTACCCTCTCTAGTGTCTTGTGGTTCAGGTGTTTCCTATAAGGGCCACGTGAAGGTTCAACCATTTGGTCTGCCTTTTAGGAAGTAGAATTTTATGGTACCATTGCTGTTTGGGTCTAGATTAGTGTTTCCCACCCCTTTGATGTCCTCCCTTCCCTCCCCATCCATCCTAGTGTCTAGTCCATGAGATGCTTGCTGGGTATGTAAGTTATCTTGGGTAGATTCAGGTTAGGTGCTGTAGATGAGTGAGAATATGTGGCAATTTTCTTTCTGTGATTGGGTAAGTTCACTGAGAATGATCTGTTCCAGGTTCACCCCCTTTTCCTCAAATTTCTTTGTGTAATTTTTCCTTACTGCTATGTAGAATTCCATTGTGTAGATATACCACATCTTAGTTATTAATTCTTCTAGTGATGGACATCTGGATTGATTCCATCTCTTAGCTATTACGAATTGAACCACTACAAACATGGTTGAGTAAATCTCTCTGGCCTGTGGTTTAAAGGTAGATGTGGTTTAAAGGGTAGATGCCCAGTAAGAGAATAACTGGGTCTGTTGGTATCTCTATAGTCAGCTTTTTCAGGAGTCTCCATATTGCTTTCCAAAGTGTTGAACCATCCTACATTCCCACCAACAATGGATGAGTGTTCCTACTTCTCCACATCCTTGCCAGCATTTATTTTCGTTTGATTTTTTGATGTTTGCTATTCTTTTGGGGTAAGATGGAATCTCATAATTGTTTTAATTTGCATTTCTCTGATGATTAGGGATGATGAACATTTTCTTAAGTGTGTGTTTGCCATTTGTGTTTCTTCCTCTGTGAACTGCCTGTTCGGCTCTTTGTCCCATTTTGTGAGTGGGGTGTTTGACTTCTTACTGTTTAGATTTTTGAGTTCTTTGTAGATTGTAGAGATTGGGCCTCTATCAGTTGAATAACCCGCAAATATTTTCTCCCATTATGTGGGTAATCTATTGGCTTTGCTTATTGTATGCTTGTCTGTAACCAGGGCCCTTTTTTGATAGGCCTAGAGGTCAAAACTATAGGATGACATTTACAGTAATAGTCCAAAAACAATGTTGGATAAAATGCTGAGTATGAGTAAAGGCAATAATACCAAATTACACAATTAGTAGCACTATTCCTTAATGCCACACAGTGAAAACAAAATACTAGTTTCATTTATAAATGTCATTGATGATACTCTAGAAATTCTCAATTATATGATATTCCAACCCTTAAACATACTACATTCTTTTCATATTTTGTTTGACAAAGTGGAAAACACACATAATGTATCTTGGCTACATACTGAATTATAGTGGTTATCTTAAGAAAAAGCATCTATTCGTGTTGGAAGGCAAACTATTTTTTCATGAGATACTATTGTCCTCATGCTTATATAGCAAGTGCTCTGACCCACTGAGCCATCTTACTAGTCCTCTTAAGTTCATTTTTGAGAAACTATCAGCCAAATACTCAATTTTGACCAGACACAATGTGTCAGTCCTTTCAATATTCAGTAGCCACACAGAAGTCTAGGCATGGCTAGCAATAGGAGTTTAGAGAGAGAATTGTTGGGACTCTTTGTTCAGCCAATGTAACCAAAATATTGATGACATATTTTCTCAGTGGAATAACATGGATGAGAACTAGATGACACCTGCGCTAGTTTGAATGTAAAGTGTCCTCATTGTCTCATGTATTTGTGATGGATCCTCATAGATTGGAATGTTTGGTTTCCCAGCTGATGGGAATTCAGGAGGTGGTGCCTTTCTGGAGGAGGTGTGTTGCTAGAGATGGGCTATGGAGTGTTATAGTAAGCTTCCCCTTTGCCAGAATTCCGCACACTCTTGCTGCTTTTTACCAGCTGTTGTGACAAGATGCCCTACCATCCTTTCCCCTCCATGCTGAAACTTTCCTTGAGACTACAAGTTGAAATAAACCCATTCCTCCTATCAGCTTTTTTTGGTTGGGTGATTTTTCCCCCCAGCACTTAGAACACTCAATGACTTCCCCTGGCATCCACATGCATGTGTACAGGGCATAGATATCTATACACACATGTGTTTATACCATACACACCCTATGACATACTACACACACACACACACACACAGAGAGAGAGAGAGAGAGAGAGGTCAAAAATGAAGTAAGTTATCCAGTTACTGAAGAAAATCCCCACAGTATTTATTGCCAACATTAAAATTGAAGCTATTGAATGAAAATTAGAATTTTGATTGTCTTGTAACCATGAGTGTGACAGCTACCCTGAACTAAAGACTTATCTGATGTGATCACTGATGATTATTAATGAGCTTAATTTTTTTTGAACTTGTGTAATGAAATGAGTCAACATTGTGAAGATCTGCATAACTCAGGCAGACAATATTTTTTTTAAATACCCAATTGCTTGGTATTAGAAAACCATGACTGATTAAATGACCCATTTAAGGCAGAAAATTGGATTTTAGTGTAACCCAGCATGAAAATTTCATTGTTATATTTCAGATTCCATATTGAAACTGACCTTTAAGAACTATCACTTACTGAGCCTTGGTTTTGTTTCAAAGATGAAAATCCATAGTTATTAGAAAAGCTATTCAAACACTCTCCCCTTTTCCGGATAATATATCCAGAGTTTTTTACTCTATTTCACCACAATCAAATATCACAAGATGTTGAATTCAGAAGTATATATTAGTATCCAGTTTTCTTCTATAAGAAAGATATTAGGAAAAAATAAAAAATAAAACAAGCAGCAGGGCATGGTCGTGCACACCTTTAATTCCACCACTTGGGAGGCAGAGGTAGGAGGATCGCCGTGAGTTCAAGGCCACGCTGATATTACATAGTGAATTCCAGGTCAGCCTTGGCTAGAGTGAGACCCTACCTCAATAAATAAATAAATAAATAAATAAATAAATAAATAAATAAATAAAACAAGCTAGGCCTATTGGACAGTCCTATAATCATAACTACTTGAAAGAATAAGGAAAAAGGATCACTAGTATAAAGTCTAACACAACTATAGAACTAGTTCAAGGCACACCAGCGTAGCCTTGAACTTTCTCAAAACAAAAGTAAAGAAAGGGCTGTGGATGTTGCTCAGTGATAGAATGGTTACCCACCCTGAGTAAGGCCCTACATCGAATCCCCAGCACTCACCAACACACATACACACACACACGCACACACACACAGAAAAATAAAACAATGTCACTCTTCTCAACAACTTTTTTTTTCTTTTTGTAATTTTAGTTATTTGCAAGCAGAAAGAGAGGGAGAAGGAGAAAGAGAAAAATAATGGGCATGCCAGGGCCTCCAGCCACTGCAAATGAACACCAGAGCCCCACATATGATGGACAATCACTCTACCACTGAATAAAACTCATCCTTTGGATGTGTGTCTTTAAAATAGAATTTAAGGGACTGGAGAGATTGCTCAATGGTTAAGGCACTTGCAGATAAAGCCTAACAACCTGAGTTCGATTCATCCAATACCTATGTGTGGTAGTTTGAATGGATGGCACACAATATTTTATTAAAGTTTGTAATTTATATCTGCAGCCACCTGTCTGGAGGAGATGTCATTGGGCAGATCCTAGAGTCTATCCCTAAGGTATAGGGGTGGATTTGAAATTCCATTCAAAGATATGCAAAATGTCTGAGCTTTGCCTAGAATTCCCAAGTATGCTTGCTTACAGTGCTGGTGTGGCTTGCAGCTTTTTTCTCTCTGGACTCATGAAAGAAGATAGCTTCTTTTGCCACTATGGAACTTTCCTTCTTTCTGTAAGCTTCAAATAAATCCCTTCTTCCATATATGTGCCTAGTTTGGAGGTTAATCCCAGCAATCTGAACCTATCTACTATGGAATTGGTACCATAATTTGGTGTGTGGCTGACATAAATCTGACCATGTGGATTTTTGTCTTTTGGAACTTCTGTGCAGGAGGAATGGTAAGCTTGGTGCTTGTAACTGAAGACACCTCCTGGAGCAGCAAGCTAAGTATTATAGACTATTCTGATGAGAGTTTGAAAATGCTAGGTGCTGAGAAAATTGTATTTGGAGGCTTGGATTATGAACTTTCTAAGGGGGAGGAAAGACTATAAAAAACTTTGTTGTTACTGAGCTACTGTCATAAGGGCTGGCTGCATTCTGCAACCCATGCTCAGAGAGTTGATCAAGATTAAATTTGTAATAGATATGCTTGGCTAAAGATAGGGGACTGAGAGTTCTAAGATTTTAAGTTAGAATAACACAAGCAAGTTTAAAATTACTTGCACAGAGACTGCATGCTGAAGCTGCTGTTGTCAAATACATTAGCCTTTGGAAGGAAGATGGCCCAAATATCTTACATTGAAATAATTGAAAGGATGCCTGAGGAAAGACTATGATAGAAATGCAAACTCTTTTCAAAAAGAGTTGACTGGAGAAGGAAGCTGCTTTTCAAGGTTACAATTTATTTCATCCCTGAATTAAGAATATAGCTTTGGGGCTGGAGAGATGGCTTAGCGGTTAAGTGCCTGCCTGTGAAGCCTAAGGACCCCGGTTCGAGGCTCGGTTCCCCAGGTCCCACGTTAGCCAGATGCACAAGGGGGCGCACGCGTCTGGAGTTCATTTGCAGAGGCTGGAAGCCCTGGCGCGCCCATTCTCTCTCTCTCCCTCTACCTGTCTTTCTCCCTGTGTCTGTCACTCTCAAATAAATAAATAAAAATTAAAAAAAAAAGAATATAGCTTTGTCCAGCACACCTGGTATTGATTTCAGAAGCATGAAAATGCATGGAGTGGGTCTTGAAGTGCACACACGGTTCCAGGAGCCACTGCTGAGATGTGGCCTATAGGCAGGGTGTGATGACCCCGAAGCTGGCAAAACCATTGGAAGATGGACTGTGGAGATGATGAACATAGAACCAAGATATTTTAGATATACCAGGACTCTGCAAGGGCTACCACAGAGGCTGTCGGCTAGGGATGGAAGTTTTCCCTGTCTATTCAGCCACCTGGAGGGGTGGAGTTGGAAAATCCAGAGACTGTCAGTCAGTGGTGATATTGGACTTGAATTGCAGATGTCTGATGTTTGCTTAATGGCAGTTGAATTTGCTTTGTCCAGACTCTCCTTGCTATGCCTTATGGCAGTTGAAAATGCTTACTCTGTGCTTTTATATGTTGAAAGTATATAACTTGCTTAATTTTACAGGACACAGAGCTAATAGGCAATCTTAAATCTCAGATGAGACTTAGGGTCCAGCCCTAAGGTGTGGGGTGGAATTGGTATGCCAGTCAAAGATATGCAAAGTGCCTGAGCTTTGCCTGGAGTTTCTAACTGTGCTTGCTTATGATGCTGGTGTGGCTTGTGGCTTTTCTTTTTGTGCTTGGACCTATGAAAGCAGGCAGCTTCTTTAGCCATTATGGAACTTACCCTGGATCTGTAAACTTCAAATAAATCCCTTCTTCCATAACTGCTCGGTTTGGAGGTTCATCCCAACCACCTGAAGCTGTCTTCTACACCATGTTAAGCCAGAAACACAAAGTAGCATATGCATCTGGAGTTTGTTTGCAGTGGATAGAGGTCCTGGCATGACCATTCTCTTTCTCTCTGTCTCTCTTTCTCAACTTACCAAACATAGCCTATAATTTTCAGTACTTCACAGGGCAAAATCATGTTTGTGAACATTGTTCAATGTCCAATACAGTATTAGAAAACAGAATCAGTAATCAGACAAAACTGACTTTATTTCTGGGTCCTCTAACTATTAATGTGGTCATAGAAAGTCCCTGAAGTAGTCTTTGCCTGTGCAGTTGGAATATCAACAGCTATTTGCTTGATATCTGCAGATTGACTATGATGCAGGCAAGGCCCTACAGAGTTCCCTGGACACAGTGTGTGTCAACAAAAGCCATTTTCAGAGTCCAGAGTGGTAACCATGGAACCTCACATTAGAAGCTATTTACATTATGATTATTAGGCAGAAAACAGTCTTTAACAGACTCTCATGGAAAATATGGTCAACAGGATAAAGAGCAATGGAGCAGGATACCAGATATACTGCTCTGGCCACCACAAGTGAGTATACAATCATATGGTGGCACATGCCTTTAATCCCAGCACTCAGGAGGCATATGCAGGCTATCACTGTGAGTTTGAGGCCAGCCTGAGACTATATAGTAAACTACAACTCACATTGGGCTAGAGTGAGAGCCTACCTCACAAACAAAATTAAAAAAAAAAAACTTCAATAAGCAGAGAGCAAATGCTAACTGATAGACATGAAATGGTCAATGTGCCTAACTCCATAGAGGGCTCAAGGAAGCAGTGAGAAATACCACTGGGAAAAGCAGTTTAGGGCCAAGTTGTGGAGGGCTGAATAGACCAATGAATGTAAGCTTATTCCTACAGGCAATTCAAAACCATTGAATAAAATAAATGAAAAAGAGCAAGCAGATTGTAGGGTAGATTGGTAAACTGGGACATGAATTAGAAAGTTCTATTAGGAAGAAAATTAAATTTTAGGATTGAGAGTGTTTGGTTCTGACTAGTGAAAACATAAGCCAATAGTAATGAGCATAAGGGAGACATTTAAGGGTCACAGTTTGGTAACCAAGAAAATGAAATGGCAGGAAAGAGAGAAGACTGAAAGATTTCAAGCTCAAGAGGCTATCCCATGGTACAATTACATAGGAACCATTTGGTCTGGGACATTATGTGTTCACATTACATCTTCTTGAGTTTGGTGCTGGTCCAATAGAAAGAACTCCTGTGTTTTCTGACATGGAGGATTGTTTGTACCTGACAAGGTAAAGGAATATACAAAACTTATCACTGGCCAACTCTTCAATTGTTTGCAAAATGGCTGTTCCTCCCAACCACTGGATAGTAGGTCCTGGGTTTATTTACAAAACAACCCTTGCTCACCACTAAGCCAACATCCAGGCTGTGCCCATCACTAAGTACTTTTAGGGTGACATTGAAGTTTAGTTATATTTCTAAGGCTGCTACCTTGGATAAGAAGGCTTAGTTTAATATTCACATCTCAGCTTTCTGACCTATGACTTAATTGTGCTCACTTTTCCTCCACAACTGTGGACAAGCATCACCTCCTTCAGCTGTCCCTGTGTAATTTGTACCCTTCAATTGGAGAGCAAGATCAGATGGGCCTTTTGCATAGTACTAGGTACAGTCTGAATAGTGTTTAACAATAGTTAAAAAGAAAAGGAATGTGGGGAGGCAAGAAAGAGAATTTGGAAACTCTAAAGATGGAAAATTTCAACCTGGAGAACAAGGAAGGGGGGGGACGTGGAGTCATGATGATGAGATAATTGTCTTCAGGTACAAAAAGGGCTCTGCTGGAGACAGGAAGCTTGGCTGTTCTCCCATCTGGCCAAGGGCAGACCAAGGGTTTAGTTACACCATGGGGGATTTACATAAGTTCAAAGAATTTCTTGAACAAATGTGGAAATGGGTTTTAGAAGGGCTTGTATAATTACCTTTTCAGGAGATGGCTAAGAATAGCATAGCTTCCCAGTGTCTAGAAGACCTGGAGGTGTTCTTCAGATAAGCAGGAGGTGAACTTTGCTGTTGCTCCTTCCATAGCTCCCACCCATTTATATTACTGTACAAATAGACATTTGCACACTCTGTTAAACTGCCATGGAAGAGCTCTGAACTCTTTTCAGAGCAACGGCTCTCTTGGCCAATTCTTGATATATATATTTTTTAAATCAGTTAATAAAGCCATTGCCCCAGTGACCACCAGAGCACAGTAGTCATGATTCCAAAAGCTATAAAGGCAATTTCTGACAAAATGATATCCTAGTCAACTACAAAATTGTTTCTTTAACTGAAGGGTTGCATGGCTGGTTTTTAATTAGGATGGATTAATACAGGGTTCCCATCTATAAAAAAAACAAAATTGAAAGGAAGGAAAAGCAATGAGGTAATTCAAGGGAGGAAAATAACCTCTGAATCTTCTTTCTCTTAAATATAACCTTAAAAAGGAGGTGAATTTATATTTAAAATTTTTTGTTCATTACACACTGTAATAATATCTTTATCTAAATTCTCAAGGGTATTGTATCACTTTGTAGCCTTCTAGTATCTATATGCATACATATATGAATATTCATATGTATGCATATTTGTATACCTATATAATCATGAAAACTCACACATATATTATATATGGCCATATATATAGGTTCCACTTTTTTTTATATCTCCAAAGCTTTAACAGAGAGCTACTTCAATAAGCTGTATATATCCTCTCAATTGATTCATCTGGCAAAATCAAGAAGCAAGGATGCTAGTGCATAAGATGACCTACATAATCTTACACTACAAAACTGTTAAAAGCTATTCTTGGGCTTTTATTCCAAAAAGCAAATGGCAAATACTTGGTAAGTTTTCACAATGTCATTTCTTGATGTATACAACTATAGAAAGGTGCTAAAGAGAGATAGTAAAGAAGGCTAGATGAATATTCCACCATATTTTACTAGAAAAACACACACACACACCATGTTGCTCTGGAAAAAAAGTTCAGAGCTCTTCCATGGCAGATGCACAAGGTGTTGTATGTGTCTGGAGTTTGTTTGCAGTGGCTAAAGACCCTAGTGTGCCCATTCTCTCTATATATCTGCCTCTCTGTATTAAATAAATAAATATTTTTCAAAAAAGAATTGAAATAAGCTTGTCAATCACTTAGATTCAAGTACCCCTCAGTAAAGCTGACAGTTCTAAAGACTTTAAGATAATAGTATGAAGCCTAGCTAAACATATAGGTCAACACAATAGCCTCTATGGCCGTTGTTCACTCCACAATGGTCTCCTTCACAGTGGTCTCTCTGACCATTGTTCTCTCTTCTTCTTAAGAGCTCTTCATGTTATTCTGTAATGAACTTTATCTTTTACACTATACTAAGTGTCTTATGTGAATTCACTCAGTGGAAAACATAACTGCCAGGGAACAAAGAAAAGGCCAAAGTGAAATCCAAGTAGCAATGACCCCTCAAGACTCTTCTCTATCTGGCCACTGCCAAGCTTTCTTGCTAATCACTGGCCTCTCCTTGGCTGCCCTTCAAACTCTAGCTTCAGTTTCCTAGTGGTATTTTTCTTCCCACTACAATTTTGTGCTCTGTATCAGACTGGACATTCTGCCTTAAACTGTCTGTGGTCTACTATTCTTTCCTGGCTGGCTCCAGTGCATGCTACAAATTCTGCTCTAGGATTGGGAATGTGGTGCAGTGGTAGAGTACTTACCTAGCATGTATAAGGGTCAGGGTTCCATCCGCAGCAGCACAAAAGTAACTATGTAAAAAATCAAAACAGCATCAATGTCCACCTTTATCTTTTTTCAGGAAAGCTTCCTAATCATTATCTCATACTAGGTCTAGCCTCTTGCCTACACTTCAGTAACAAGTAAAGGATTACCTGATAATATCATCAAAGCAAGGGCTCAGACATTTTTTAAAGAACTCAATATTCAGTGTTTCCCTTAAAAAGCACCAAAGCTGGATATTGTAGTGCACATCTTTAATCACAGCTGAGATAGGACGAAAACTTGTAAGTTAGATGCCAGTGTGGGCTACATTGTGAGTTCCAGGCCAGCCTTAGCAATAATGAGACCCTGCCTCAAAAAAATCTTACATAAAATCTATCAAAGTAGGGGCTGGAGAGATGGTTTAGTGGTTAAGCACTTGCCTGTAAAGCCTAAGGACCCTGATTCGAGGCTTAATTCCCCATGACCCAAGTCAGCTAGATGAACAAGAGGCGCATGCATCTGGAGTTCATTTTCAGTGGCTGGAGGCCCTGGCGTGCCCATTCTATCTGACTCCTTGTCTGTCACTCCAAAATAAATAAACAAAAATGAACAAAAAATTTAAAAAGTATCAAAGTATTTGTTATGGAGAGCAAATATCAGAAATTACTTGGGGGCTGGAGAGATGGCTTAGCACTTGCTTAAAAAGTGTAAGGACCCAGGTTTGATTTCCCAGAACCAAAGAAAGCCAGATGCACAAGGTGTCACATGCATCTGGAGTTCATTCACAGTGGCTGGAGATCCTGGCATGTCCATTCTCTCTCTCTCTCTCTCTCTCTCTCTCTCTCTCTCTCTCTACCACTTTCTCCCCCACTCTCGATTAAATAAAATATTTTTATTTTGCTTATTTGAGAGTGACAGACAGAGAGAGAAAGAGGCAGAGATAAAAAGAGAGAATGAGCACACCAGGGCCTCTAGCCACTCTAGATACATGTGCCACCTTATACATCTGGCTTATGTGGGTACTGGGGAATTGAGCCTAAAACTGGGATCCTTAGGCTTCACAGGCAAGCACTTAACCACTAAGCCATCTCTCCAGTAGCATAAATAAATATATTTTTTTTAATATTTAAAAAAGAAATGACTTGGAATTTATTATGTTTATGCTATTTTTAAGACGTTATCAGCAAACTATACTATAGAGTCACTATTTCCTTTTGGCTTGATATGGTCATCACCAGCATCATGAAGCAGATTGGTTACAGTGACTTACAGAAGATTTTAGCCCTTAGTCATAACAACAAAATGGACAGAAAAATATGCTAGATTGCTGAGTTCATATTAATGTTAAGGAGGCTATTAACATTCCCCAGTGAAAGGAGTAGGGAAGATCAACAGACCCTCACCCAAAGGTGTAGTCATTACTTGTCCTGCCATAGATACACATGGTTTTGGGAAGGCAAGTGTATATAGGAGGTGGAATATTGGAACTCTCCACTGGTGCAAGTGCCCTTGACTCAGTCAAACATGTTGAGAATGGGACTTCCTTGTAGTATATAGTTGCCTTTGAGTTGTCCATGCTCTTTGAAGAAATCCAATGAACTCTTCAGTTCACAAAGCTGGACTTGCACAGAATCCTTTCTTGAACTATCAGTGCTCTCTCTATCTAGGGTAAATAGGCCATTTTTTCTCCCCAGGAAAACTAACATAACACATTTTAAAATATTTTGTGTAGATGGAATCATAAGGCATGTTCTGAACTTTGCTCCTCTTGTTCAACATTGTGTTTGTGATAAACATACATTGTTTCATGCAACTGTAATTTGTTCATTCTTGTGTCTATAGACTAGTATTCACTATTTGCTTACCCCACTGTTGATAGGCATTTGAATCCATCACTATCTTGGAATCCTACAAATGGTGTATCTATTTATGCTTTTCCTGTTGTTCCACATGTCTTTGATGAATGTAAGTGTACATTTTGTAGTAGCCAGTTCCATGAAGCTTGGTTAAACATACAAACCAGACACAGTTTATGGGAGGAAGGGCTTTACTTCAACCTTACAGACACAGGGGGAAGATCCATGAGTGGTGAAAGATGTTGCTTCCATACATCCAAGCAGATAGAAACAAACACACAGTCAGCAAACACCAAAAACAGTAAACACTAACCAGCAGCAAGCAGGATGCCGAGAGCTCAAACCTCTCCACATACCTTTAGGCTGGAATTCAGATTCACCCCCAAATGCATATTTGAGCTGGACCCCAGGACCTGTCTCCAGAGACACCTTCCCCAGGCTGGCAGCTGTAGACCCAAGTTACAGGCTTTAATGAAATACCTGAGAGAGCTCCTGGTTCCTACCCCACTTCCCAGTTACCTGGTCCCACTACCCCTTCTGCGTGTGTGCTAGGGAAGCAGGCCTTTTGTCCTGGCTTCCTGATTGACTGCCCCTTGGGTCCCCAAATCCCTATTCTTCTGATCCAGATGGTACATGGGCCACTGTGTAAACTGCCCTCTTTCCCCTGGCTCCTCAGCTTCCCAGCTCCTGGTTCCCCAATCTCTGGTTCCCCTGTGCTGCAGAGTATGCACAAGTGGAGCGAGTAGGCCAGAGCTGCCAGTTCCTCATCTCCAAGTTCCCCAGGTACATTTGATGTACTTGCAATCTCCAAAATCTGACCATCTTTGTTTATAACCCAATTCTATACCAATCTTGTTCACATGTAAAACAGAACACTCACTGAAGATCCTACAAGGACAAATACTTGTTTCCTTCTCAATAAAATAAGACTTTTCCCCAAGATGGTTAGACCACCAAAGAAACCAACCCAATAAACAACAACAAAAAAGTCATAAAACCGAGAGATTTCCACAGGGGATTCCTAGTACCACAATGGAAGCCTCCAATGAAATAATAGAGAAAACAACAGAAATTGAATCCCAAAATGAAAACAAAAATGTCACGAAAAAGGACAAAGGCAGCCACTTCTTACTCATCAAGGGAACCATCCAACATGAGGACATTATAATCATAAATCTACATGCACCAAATACAGGTGAACCACAGCTTACTAAACAAAACCCACAGGACAACAAAAAAGAAATAAACACCAACACCATCATAGTTAGGGACTTCAATACTCCACTATCATCAATAGACAGATCATCAAAGCCAAAAATCAACAGGGAAATAATAGGGCTCAACAACACCATAGATCAACTAGACCTAACAGACATCTATAGAATTTTCCATCCTAATTCTACAGAATATACATTCTTCTCAACAGTCCATAGAACCTTCACCAAAATTGACCACATATTAGGCCATAAATCATGCCTCCATAAATTCAGGAAAACTGAAGTAACTTCCTGCATCATATCAGATCATAATGCTTTAAAGCTAGAAATTAACAAGAAGCAACACATCCGGAAACCAGCTCCTGGAGACTGAACAACACACCTTTATTTTTTTTAATTTATTTATTTACTTGACAGGGAAAGAGGAAGAGAGAGAGAGAGAGAGAATAGAAATTTCAGGGCCTCCAGCCATTGCAAATAAACTCCAGGTGAGTGTGCCCCCTTGTGCATCTGGCTTATGTGGGTCCTGGGGAATCAAACCTGGCTCCTTTGGCTTTGTAGGCAAACACCTTAACTGCTAAGCCATCCCTCCAGCACTGAACAACACACCTTTAAGCAATGAATGAGTTATGGAAGAAATAAAATATGTAAAATTTCTAAAATTGCATGATAATAAAAGCACAACTTAACCAAAAGTTATGTTTGTGAATATGTTGGTGGAAATGCAAACTTGTAAAATCACTATGGAATTCAATATGAAGCTTCCTGAAGAAGGTGAATATAGAACCACCAACTGATCCAGTTATTCCCTTACTGGGCATTTACCCTAAATTCTCCATGCTTTACTACAGAGATATTGTCTTAGCCATGTTTACAGCTGCTCAATTCATAATAGCTAAGAACTCGAACCAACGCCGGTGCCCATCATTGGATGAATGAATAATGAAATTGTGGTACATATACACAATGGAATTCTTCTCAACAGTAAGAAAAAAAAAGCAATATAATAAAATTTGTAGGAAAATGGATGGATTTAGACTAGATCATACTCAGCAAACACACACAATCAAAGAAAGACAAGTGCCACATATTCTCACTTATTTGCAGTTCCTAACCTGGATCAGCTTGAGTTTCTGGCATACCTGATAGGGAACTCAAGGCCCAGACAATAGGGGTGGAAGAGTCCTGGGGGAAAGGGAAAGGGTAGAGTGGGGGGGATAAACACTAAACTAAACCCAAAATGAACTGGTACTATAGAAGCCTTTTTCCTTGAAGGTAGACTAAAAGATATAACCCTCAATAGGAGTATAGCAGAATGCCCAAAACAAAGGGCCCTGGAGAGGGCGGGATAAAGCCTAATCTTAAAAAAAAAAAAAAAATGGCTCTTACCTGTAACTCACAGTACAAGAAATAGGTGCTACCAACATTGAGCTATTTATCAAAGAAACCTAAGAAGCCCCCAAAACAAGACAGACTTCTGTCAAAGCACTTGATTAGCCAACTGAGGTAAAATGTAAGACCCTATTGATAAAGACTCCATATGCTGCTGACACAGAACACAGAGAGTCCTGGCTGGAATCTGGAAGAGAGCCAGTCTCCAGACAGCCCCATCTAGTGCTGGAAAGCACTACTTGAACTACTGGGGAAAAATGGCCAATAATGGTATGAGCAAGCAGAGGGTCTAAGATACTCAAAAGCAACAGGCCTAACAAGAAGTACACACCACCCCAGGCCCTTAGAGGGAACACCTGAGCCACAAGACACTGGAGAGGGTATGATGAAGACTGACCTTAATCTTCTACTTTCTCCCTCTCTCCCTCTCTCCCTTTCTCCCTCTCTCCCCCTTCCTCTCTCCCTCCCTCCCTCCCTCCCTCCCTCCCTCCCTCCCTCTCTCTCTCTCTCTCTCTCTCTCTCTTCTCTCTTTTTATTCTTCCTTTTCTTAGTGGGCACTGACCTGTACCACCAAGTACCAGCATGTGGCTATCATCCACCATGAGCTTTTGATCAGAGAGACCTACAAGGTTTCTTAAAAGAATGACAGATTTCTGTCAGAGTACTTGATGACCCACCAAAAGTTAGTGGTAAGACCCTATTGCTGAAGACACTATATGCAGCTGACACGTAAAATGGAACGGAATGGCTGGAAGCTGGAAGAGAGTCAGTTCCCAGACATTCAGCATGTCTAGTGCCAGAAGGTGCTACATGGGAGACTGAGGGAAAATGGCCAATATCTGTCCAAGCAACTCATGGTCTAACCTGTTAGCAACAAATAACCTGATGTGATGCCCGCACAAGTGCAATAGTGGCACACAGCCATGGTGGGGAACCAACTGTTCTTGATTTGGCTAACTGATCCTCTCAGTGGAACGGGACCCATGGCTGGAGCTGGGAAACAATTCAGAACCATATCTAAACATAAGCCCACTCTCCATTATCAAGCTACCACCAATCATGGACTACAAGAGGGCCTACACCTATTAAATTCTCTATGAAAAAGTAAGAGTTATCTTGTTTGTCTGGTGCTAACTTACTCTCCGTTTAGAGAATCTGCTTCTCTTTTTCAGATAGATGTAGATCCTAAGGAGAGAGCCATCCCATCATACCTCAAAAGCTCCAGCTGAAACTAAGAACAATTGGCAAAACAAGCAAGGGTGCTATTTTCTTGGTGAACTGGGTACCAGCACAAGGGGGAAGGAGATCAACACATAGAAAACTCAACTCCTACCAAATCAGAGATCCAGAGACCCAGAGGCCCCCAACTGAAGCAGACCAAAAATGAAGCCAACACGGCTCAGGGAAATTTTGCGGAAGAGGGGGTGGAAAGAATGATATGCAGAGACGTTGATCCTACCCATAACTGTGGGCTAACTCCAGAATGCATGACTCACATACCTCAACAAGGAGGGGCCAGGGGGAGGGGGTAGGTCATGGATGAGCCTAACAATGGTACCAAATTGACTGTATTCGCTGAGTAAAAAAACTAATTAATAAAAAAAAGAAGTGCACACCAGTGCAATGGTAGCATACAGCCTTGGTGGGTAACCAATGGCTTTCTGATTGGCTAAGAGATCTGTTCAGTGGAAAGGAACCCATGTCTGGAACTGGGAACCAGGTCAGAATCCCATAGAGACAAAGATTATGCTCTCCAATGTCAAGCTCCCACTAGTCAGCTAAAAGAGGGGCTACATTCATCAAACTGTCCCTTAATTAGCACTTATCCAGTTTAACCTATGCTTATTTCACTCTCTGCTGGAGAATCTATTTTTCTTTTTCAGAAGGTAGTGAGTCCCGAGGACCCCTTGCATCTCAGTCAAGGTTCAGGCGAAACCACAGAGGAAGTGGGGAGAGGATAAAAAGTGCTGTTTCCATGGTAAGCCTGACAATCATCACCACGGTGAAGAAGACAGACACTAAGGATACTCAACACAGACAAAAGCAGAGATCCAAAGGTTCCAAAGATGTCGTCACTGGAATAGACATAAAAAGCACCCACCAAGGCTCAGGGAATTTTCTGGAAGACGGGGTAGAAAGATTATAAGAATGTTAGGCTGGGACAGCATGCCCAGAGGCACTGTATCCCCCGATAACTGACTGCTGCTCCAACAAGGCATAACCCACAACCCTATGAGGAATACCAGCAATCTCACTGAGGGAGGACCCCTCTGGAAAGAGGGCAGGGAGGAGGGAAAAAATGGTACCAATACATGATGTAACCATACAAAATATGTTCTTAATATAATTTTTTAAGACTTCATACACTTTTTATTTATAAATTAAGATCAAATATTATTCCCAAAGGAGTGTTATATTTTTATTTAAACAATTCCTTCCTTTACTTAGCACTTTTGCATTTTGAAATAAATTTAATAAGTTTTTTCACATTGCTTATTTGCCTTCATGTTATTTTCCCCATTTCTTGAGATATAGTAAGTAAAACTTGTACATTAAAAAAAAAAAACTGAGACTATGTAGGTCTACCACATTCCTTGTTGCATGCAACTGTAATTTATTCATTATTGTGTCTATATACTAGTATTCACTATTCGCTTACTCCACTGTTGATAGGCATTTGAATCCTTCCCAATAATGGACTCATATAAATGGTGTATTTTATGCTCTTCCTGTTCTTCCCCATGTCGTTGAAGAATGCAAGTGTTAGCCGGGCGTGGTGGCGCACGCCTTTAATCCCAGCACTCGGGAGGCAGAGGTAGGAGGATCGCCGAGAGTTCGAGGCCACCCTGAGACTACATAGTGAATTCCAGGTCAGCCTGAGCTAGAGTGAGACCCTACCTCGAAAAACCAAAAAAAAAAAAAAAAAAAGAATGCAAGTGTCCATTACTTTTGCATTATGTTGAACAATATGAAATTTCCAATATTAAACCATAGTTTTGCCTAAAATGACAACTTAATATGTTGGAGTGTAATTGTTGAGTCATAGGTTAGAAGCATATTTAGCTTTAGAAGATACAGCCAAAGTATGTTGCTGAGATCTTGCTTTGCCCACACCCCTCAGATCTTCAGCCCTTGCCATGTCTGTTAAAACAACTCAGACAAAATGTAAAGTGTCAAAGATAGAGTTTACTACAGAATATGAGACTCTCTCAATGGGTGAGAATGGGCACTGTACAGAGATCACTGTGAAGGAAAGTTCTCTCAAGGAGCAGCAAGACCATAGTGTCAACCTACATGTTTATGGAAGCTTATCTTATCACAAAGTCGCTCAATCAGTTTTCCCTAGGGGCATTTTCCTGTCCAGGTTATGGGTGGGTCCTTTTATATTCACTCTTAAGGCATGGGGCAATAATATATATCTTTGTTCTTCCCAGCAATCCTCCTTATTAGATAGCAATCTTAATATCTTACATGCATTTTAGAATGTCATGTCTCCACCCAAGGTCAGAGATATAACTCAGATCCCATTCTTTTATCCAAAATCGTGTAACACAGCAGATTAAAAAGAATTGAAGAAAGAATAAGTAAAAATAAATCTTTAAAAATAGAAATGCTTTGCCAGGAGAAAATTGCATTCTTTTAATGAACCTCAACAAAGCCTTGTTACCACTACCTTCCTCCATATTGTCTACAGTGTAGCTATCCTATCATATCATGCTTTATGTTTTAGAGAAGAGTGAAGGTGTTGCTTTCTGCCTTCTTTCACATGGTATTTTTAGTTCTAAGGACGGGCAATTGTAATACTTTTCCTTTCTTTTTTATTTTTGAAAATATTTTATTTATTTGAGAGAGAGAAAGAGACAGAAAGCCACTACAAACAAACTCCAGACTCATGTGCCACCTTGTGCATCTGGCTCATGAGGATTCTGGAAAATCAAACCTGGGTCCTTTGGCTTTGCAGGCAAGCACCTTAACTGCTAAGCCATCAATCTGGGCCCTTCCTTCTTTCTTAACACTGTTTTTTACCTTCAAAATTAGTTTGTTACTAAGGCCCTAGTAGGTAGAAAGCAAAGCTGGTAATGTGGTAGGAGTTCATCCTCAATGACCTAAAGCTGATTCATTTCCAATTATCTAACTAACAAAATAGTCCACCTAAGTGGCCATACCAATTTGTACTCCCACCTGCAGTAAATGAGAGTGATGCCTGCCTTGGTCAATTTTTGACATTCTGGAGAGGGAGGTGAGTATAACTGAATTACATTGTGGGCTTAATTTGCACTTCCTTAATGTCTAGTGATTTTGAGCATCCTTTCATATGTGTTCATAATTTGAGTTATCTTCTTTAATGAACAAGTTTAAAATCATTTGCCCAGCATTCTATTGGTTTACTACCTCATTCATTTTTATTACTATTTTGATTTCACAGCTGAGGACATTGTAATTATTTCATTGCTTAACTCTCTAAATACTTTCAGCCAGTCTTGTTCCCAAAGAACAGTATGTTTGCCTCCATTCAATTATATATTACACCTCTGACATTTTCATTTATGTGTCTTTTATATGAATTACAAAATCATTTTAAGCTGTTATACAGTTGAGAACCAGAACTCTTATCATCATTGTACTCCCATCTCTTAATTAATATATAGCAAGTGATCAATAAATATTTGTTCAGTTTACTAAAATATGTGTAATATTATAGTCTTCCTAGTGTTGTACTAACTCTTTTTCATTCATTTGCATAAAGTTTTTCTAGCCATGCAAGTGGTATAAAATGGAGAAATCTGCCTCCATTTTCACTACCTTACAAAAGAATACCACTAGTCACAAATGTACAAATATGAAAATTGGACTATAATGGAATTTTTCTGTGAAAATACAAGATTTAAAAAAAAACCTTGGGCTGGAAAGATGGCTCAGCAGTTAAGGTGTTTGCCTGCAAATCCTAATGTCCCAGGTTTGATTTCCAAATACCCAAATAAGCTATATGCACAAAGTGGCACATGTATCTGGAGGTCATTTGCAGTGGCTAGAGGCCCTAGCACACCCATTCTCGCACTCTCTCTATCTGTCTATCTTTACTTGCAATGAATATATAAATAAAATATTTTTTAAATAAACTAATAATTGATGAGAAAAAACATCAAGATCTTAATGGGCAAAGGACACTTTCATATGGGCAGGAACTATTACTGATTTAGTATTGTAAAAGAGATTTTCTCATACATATATTTTTATTTTCATGTGTGTGTGTATGTGTGTGTGTGTATGTGTGTTTTTGGCTGGGGATGGAACCCAAGGCTTGAATTTAGTAGGCATACTCTACCATTAGGCAACATCCTCAGCACCATACACTCTTATGGGTATGCTATTTTTCAGTACATCTCAAAAGCCATAAGCCATAAGACATACATATGCTTCCTATAATCAACAAGCCTTATTATTAAGTACTTATTAAAAAAAACAGAGGACAGGGTAAAAACCCTATACAGTAAGACATTTATGTCAATATTACTTATAGTAATGACAAAATGAAATCAAGAATTTCTAACTATAAATAATGAAGTGCATAAATGATGTCACAGAAACTCCAAAAATAGTATGTTTCCTAGAAATGGTCCATGAGGGAAGGAGGAAAGGGAGGGCTTAAGGGGAGGCTATAGTAGTTATGTAAATAGAGAGACAGAATAGAAGGGGATGGAATGGTCTAAATGGAGTCAGGGGAAGAAGAGTTAATCAAAATTAAAGATGTTAGCCAGGTGTGGCACTTAGGAGGCAGAGGTAGGAGGAACTCTGTGAGTTTGAGACCACCCTGAGACGACATAGTGAATGCCAGTAAAATTCTACCTCAAAAAATTAAATATATTATGTATAAGCTAAATGGAAAGCCACATAATTGCTAAGTGTGTGTGTGTGTGTGTGTGTGTGTGAATAAAAGAGAAAGATTGGGCAGAAATACCCTGTGGAGGTAGATACTGCTGCAGCACAGAGCCATAGACAACTATAGAAAAAAATAAATGCCAAGAGTGGGATACTGAAGGAGAAACAGAAGAAAGATAGCTTTTTTACAGGTAGTTAGTTGGGGACAGAAGCCCAAAGAAAGAACCAGGAGATGCCACTCTGCCTGTACTAGCAAAACTAGAACTTGGCATCTGATCCAGTCTTACCCAAGACTATTCATCAGCAAGAGCTCTTCAACATAGTACTAGAAGTACTACTCCAAGCAATAAGACAGGAGAAAGAGGGCTGGAGAGATGGCTTAGCAGTCAAGCGCTTGCCTGTGAAGCCTAAGGACCCCGGTTCGAGGCCCGGTTCCCCAGGTCCCACGTTAGCCAGATGCACAAGGGGGCACACGCGTCTGGAGTTCGTTTGCAGAGGCTGGAAGCCCTGGCGCACCCATTCTCTCTCTCTCCCTCTATCTGTCTTTCTCTCTGTGTCTGTCGCTCTCAAATAAATAAATAAATAAATAAATAAAAGGCGTGCACCTCCATGCCTGTCTCCATCTTAACCTGTACACTAAGTTTAAAAAAAAAAAAAGACAGGAGAAAGAAATAAAAGGGATTCAAATTGGGAAGGAAGAAGTCAAGATAGCCCTATTTACAGATAACATGATCCTATATATAAGTAACCCGAAAATCTCCATCTCAAAATTTCTAAAGGTGATAAATTCCTTCAGCAAAGTGGCAGTATACAAAATTAATGCACAAATTCAGTAGCTTTTCTATATGCAAAGGACAAATATACAGAGAAACAAATCAGTGAGGCTGTCCCATTTTCAATAGCAACAAAAAATTTTGAGGAGACTCAAAATTCATTAAAGCACAAAATAACAGGCTGCCAAGAGCTCAATACTAAAGGAGACTTCTAACATGTCCTCCAAGTATCTGGGAACATGCAGAAGAGGAGACAGAAAGAATGTCAGAGTCACAGGATGGGAAGGAATCAGCCTCCCTCCCACAGGAACTGACCATGGCATTAATGTCCCCAAAGTGATTACTGATACCTCCACTGAGGAGAGCCCTCTTTGGAATGGAGCCAGGAGAGAAGGAACCAAAGAGGATAACCAGACTGGAATATGACCAGTTTTCAATATGTTCCCAATAAAAATAATAATGGGAGGAGGAGATGGCTTAGCAGTTAAGGTTCTTGCCTCCAAGGCCAAAGGACCCAGGTTCAATTTCCCGTACCCATGTAAAGCCAGATGCACAAGGTGACACATGCATCTGGAGTTCATGTGCAGTGGCTAGAGGCCCTGGTGTGCCCATTCTCTCTGTCTCTCTGACTCTCTCTTGCTCACACATACAAATGAAATAAAATAAAAATAAAAAATTTCCAATACCCTGACCTCCAAACTCTTTCTCTCATCTACCTCAAATACAATCTAATAACTCACATTCTTATCTTATTTATATCTTTCCCAAGTATGAGCTCTATGTGATGAGGAACTTGTATCTGTTTGTCTACTGCAATGTCCTCAGCAGCCCCTAAGATATGTGATGCACAGATGATCAATAATGATTTTTGTGCTGAAAAACTAAATTTCCTCAACCTGTATTCAAGGACCTACAATGTGTTAGGAACTGTTTCAAGTGCTGAAAAAATACACTAGTGAATGAGACAAAGTTCTAACTTTGTGAAACTTACAAGAGGGTAGAAGGGGACAAACAGTTGAAGGAAGGGAGGGAGGAGGAAAGATAAGGGAAAAAGGAAGGGCAAAAGAATGAAAGAGAAGGGGAGGTAGGACAAAAGATAATCTACCACTTGTAGTTAGAATCGAGAATGTGTTAACCAGGTGATGTGATATACTCTATAGTGAAGGAACCAAATTTCAATGAGCCATAGGAATAAATATGCCATCCTGGGTTAATCAAAATGCAACACAGCCACTAGCACCAGGCCTTATATGTTGTAGGCAGACAGACATTAAACGACAGTTGATTTTTTGTTCCTTATTCTTCAATAAGTATCACTTCACTTATATCATCCGTGAACTTTGCTTGAGGGAGTGCCTTTATTATTACTATGGTTTGTAGAGTAATTTTAGTGTGCTGATTGCTTTAAATTTGTTTTTATTCTATGCTCACAATGAAGGACTAAGCTTTCAGTTCCTAAAGAACCATTTACACTTAAAAAAGCTTTTGATTGATTTCTTCACAACTAGCTATGTGCATTAGTTCATACTCAATCTGTACAGTAGCCTTATGCATGTGCAAATGAGAGTTTAAATGTGAATCTCCAAGGAGTGAGTTTGGCCCTTGTTGATAAGTAAAATTTTCTGAGCATTCATACACATCCACTCTAGTATTCTCCTGGATATATCCCTATACGATATTGGAAGGTTGGACAGATACATTCCTTTCTTATCAAGTGAATTCTCCAAGGACTAAGGTGTATGTCTTTATGAGAAATGGAAAATACCAAATGTTTATGCATGCTTGTTTTATTAAAATAGCTAAGAAATATAGGATTGACCTCAGCCTAAAATACAACCTCCTAAAATGCAAAAATTTAAAGGTATCTTTAAACTCTTAGACATTGCTAAGTAAAGGCAATAATTCAGTATAGAATATTTCCCATAGAAGCATTTCTTTTAAAATAAATTCTTATTATCTTTCCCATTATAAAATGCATTTTCACTTAAATGTAGAATACTCAGATCTAAATTGACGTCCCTTCTCACAAAATTATATGCAGATATACATTCATACACACACACACACACACACACACACACACACACACACACACACATATATATGGAGAGAGAGAGTATAAGCCCACATGGGTAAATAATAGACCCCTCTACTAGAAGCAAGATGATTTACCCTGTAAAATAGAAAAATGTCTCCAGATTAGGATGCCCCAGGAAACACACACTATCAGAACCAATGATAGCGTTAAAAATAGGCTGGGCATGGTGGCACATGCCTTTAATTCCAGCACTCAGGAGGCAGAAGTAGGAGGATTGCCATGAGTTTGAGGCCACCTTGAGATTACATAGTGAATTCCAGGTGAGCCTGAGCTAGAGTGAAACTCTACCTCAGAGAACAAAAAAGGAAATAGGATCAGACTGGATATCCATTAATAGATGAAAATTGGTATATATACACAATGAAATTTTATTCAGCCATAAGAAAAAATGAAATTATGAAATTGTAAGAAAATGAATAGAATTGGAAAACACCATATTAACCAAGGTAATACAGACTTAAAAAGACAAATACAAAATTCCTGCTCATGTGTTGATCATAGCTTCTAATTGTTAAATATGTTTATCTAGGCAAGAATAAATGTGGGTAAAGGCCAGGAAATAAGAAAAAAGGCCTAGGAAATTAGATAAAAAGAATTTTTAAGAGAAAAGAATGGGAAAGACAATGGAACACATCAACTATTAAAGGCTTGCCTGCAATACCTGGTTCGAGGCTCGATTCTCCAGGACCCACGTTAGCCAGATGCACAAGGGGGCGCACGCGTCTGGAGTTCGTTTGCAGTGGCTGGAAGCCCTGGCGCGCCCATTCTCTGTCTCTCTCTCTCTCTTTCTCTCTCTCTCTCTCTCTCTCTCTCTCTCTCTCTCTCTCTCTCTCTCTCTGCCTCTTTCTCTCTCTGTCACTCTCAAATAAATAAATAAAAATTAAAAAAAATAAAGGTGGAATACTGCAAGTGTAGAGTGGGAAACAGGGAAGGGAGATGAGGGAGAGTAGGTATGAGAATCAACCAAAATGAAGTACATATAAAAATGCCATAAGAGCATCTGTAACTTTGTCAGCTAAGGCTTTGTTTTGTGGAGAAAGTGACCTGAAGACACTGTGGGTTCAGGAGAACAAATGGAAGCAATCACAGGGCTGGTCATAGGAGGATTTCAGGAAACCTACCAAGTAAACTAAGAGGATACCCCAACTGGGAAATGGATTTATATTTGCATTGCTGCTTTCTAGTTATGCAATGGGTGGGAGCGCAGAAAACGCAGGTACAGTGGCCAAATACTAGAGTGCTGTGTGATAGGTAGAGCCCGGAGGGCGCGGTCAAAGGTGCGGCGTGTATGTGTGACACGTCCCTGGCCCATGACGAACTGGCAGTAGTCAAGCCACAGACGGGGCATCTTGTGCATAAACACAAAAGCCCTCTCATGGCAGTTGTTGACATCTTCATAGGCGGGGTCAGTCACACAGTGACCTGTGCTCGGCGTGCCTTCAGGTAACGATACCACAGTTTGTAGCTGCAAGGCAGCAGTTTGAGTGCCCGCTCATATAGCTGATTGAGCTGGGGCTTTGGAGCCCTCTGCTTGAACTCAATGTAGCGGAGCCAGCATTTGACAGAGAACTGGTTTCGCATGATTTCTTCCTCATAGGGAAGGTCCTCTTCCTCAAAGACAAAATCTTGTCGCTCAGGCCGCTGAATTCGCGCCATCACCACCATTTTTCTGGCTCCCCGCATCAATCTGATATCTGCTCACCGATGAGAAGATGCTCACCAGCTAGTGGCACAGACCAGCAAACTCTGAGCCAGAAGCTGCTCTCCCCTGCTGCTTTCTAGTTATATGATAATGAGTGTATTATTAAATTCATCAAGCCTTGGCTCCCTTATCTGTAAAATATAGATGGCAACATATATCCAACTTTTTATAATTATTAAATTAGATATTATACTTAAGGTTAATACTTAAGGTTAATTACATGTCCAGCACGTGGTAGATACTCAATAGAGGGTAGAAAGCATTATCGGTGTAGAACAGGTTTTAGATTCCTTTCTGAAGGACTCATGATGAAACTATCATCATGTACAAATTCCTGTGAATTCTGTTATTTTCTAACAGATTATTACAACAGAAATACAGCCTATGGCTGGAGATATAGCTCAGCAGTTGACAGTGCTTGTTTGCAAAGCCTGTCAACCATAGTTTGATTCCCCAGTGCCCATGTAAAGCCAGATGCACAAAGAGACATATGTATCTGGAGTTTCTTTGCAGTAGCAAGAGGCCCTGGTGCACCCATTTCCCTCCCCCCCAAACTGTGTGTGCACACATGCGCGTGCGTGTGTGTGTCTTTCTCAAAGGAAAATACAGCCTATAATTTTGCAGGGCAAAATAATGCTTGTGAACATTGTCCAATGTCCAATACAGTATTAGAAAATAGGATCTAGAATCAGACAAACTGACTTTATTTCTTTGTCCCCCAACTATTAATGTGGTCTTACCAAGTCCCAGAAGTATTCTTGACTGTGCAGTAGGAATATCAACAACTATCTGCATGATATCTGCAGATTGACTATGATTCAGGCAAGGCCCTGTAGAGTACCTTGGATATAGTGTGTGTCAACAAACCAAACATAAGCCATTTTCAGAATCCAGAGTTCTAACCATTATACTATGGAATCTCACATTAGCAGACATTTTCATGATTATTACTAGGCAGACAACAATCATTAACAAATTCCAATTAAAAATGTGTTCAACAGGAAAAAGAGCAATGGTGTGGGATACCAGATGTTTTGCTTTGGCCATGACAATCGAGCACACAAGCATATGGAATCCCACAAGGTCACATACATGTGCATACACTACACATACATACTACACACACATACACATAAAGAAAATGAAAATGTGTTCAATTTTGAAATAAGAATGCTCTAGGATGTTTTTTGTCACTCATAAAATGTCATTGCAGTAAGAGGGTTGTGTGTCATCTAGGTATTGATTCCATTGGCTCCTAAATCAGATTGGAGATTACTATAATATACTTCCTAAATGGTAAAATATATTTCTCTTTTGTTTAGGACAATTGAAGACATTTCAGTCAAGTTCTAACATACATACAAATACTTCATGTAGCTCTAATTTGGGAATTGTAACCTTATCATTTAGTTCTTTCTCTGTAAAATTGAGTCTCAATTCAGAATTAATTAGAACATTACTTTTTTGGCCTATATATGAGCACTCATATTTTGTGTCTAAGATTCTGGGCCTCAATGTCTCACTCAGGCAGAGGAAGCAGAACACCAGAATAGGGTGACTGACATTTTTCATCTTACAATCAATGGAGAAATGAAAAACATGTACATAAGTTCTCTAAAGATATTGAGCAATATTGTACTGTCTTTCAAGAATCTTATTTCATAGGCTATTTTATTTACTTTCTCAATGGGATACAGTCTAAAAATTTAGAGTATTTGAAAATCTATGGCTTAGCTCCATATTCTTATATTCATTTACCTTTTTAATTGAGCCAATTAAAAAAAACAAATATACATTCAAATGAAACAAGTATCTAAGCCATTTAGGAATAATTAAAATTATAGATCAGGATTTCTTTAACTGATCACAAATTATTGTAATGCTTTTGTGGTGCTCATTTCCAGGCTCACTTTGGTGTGTTTATTAAAGAATGGTATTGTCAGATCATAGGGAGTATCTCATTTTCATTTTCATATCTCCAATTCTAAAGGGGATTAAATTATCCAGTTAAGCTGTTAATTAAAAAGACTCCTACAGAATAAACTGCAGGCTACCAATGGAATTTTCAATTTTCATTCAACTGTGTTGAAAAAAGAAAACAATGTTCTGGGCTGGAGAGATATGTTAGCAGTTAAGGCACTTGCTTGTGAAGTCTAAGTACCTGGGTTCAATTCCTCAGCAGCCACATAAGGAGGCACATGCATCTGGAGTTCCTTTGCAGTGGCTGGAGGCCCTGATATACCCATTCTCTCTCTCTCTCCCTCTCTCTCTCTCTCTCTCTCTCTCTCTCTCTCTCTCTCTCTCTCTCTCTGAAATAAATAAATAAAATATTTTTAATTTATTTTTTCTAAATTCAGAAAAGCCCCAAATCTCTGCCCTGGGTTTCACTTTATAAAGTCTAGCAGGTAATGCTAGTTGAAAGTTCAGCCCATTTCCTCTGCCTTTTGGGCACATGTCTGAACTACAAGACCCAGCCACCCTTGTAACTGAGTTTGGCTACATGACTTTCTAACAAAGCAAATAGAAGCAGAAGCAATGTAGAACACTCCCAAACTAGCCCAAACTGCCCACTCAGTATCTTCCTTCAATATGTCCCACCTACCAGCTTCTTGCAGATAAGTATGTAGTGAATCATGCACTCAAAAAATGCAATTACTCTATGGAAGGAGTCTGGGTCACCAAGTCAGCAGTTGGCGGAGAAAAGTTTAGTAATTATTAATACCAATCAATGTACATAATGAAGACAAAGGAGTCAACTTAAATTTGGCTAGGCCTTGGAGGTTATCTGTATCTATAGCCATTATTACCTTAATTACTAAAGAATTACTAAACGCTAGAGAGATGACTCAGCCATTAAAGTTGCTTTCTTGCAAAGCCTGATGGCCCTGGTTCAATTCCACAGTACTCCCATAAATCCAGATGCACTATGTGGCACAGATTTCTGGAGTTCGTAGTGGAAGAAAGTCCTGGTTCACCCATACTCACTCTCTCTGCCTCTATCATCTATCTATCTATCTATCTATCTATCTATCTATCTATCTATCATCTGTATATCTATCTGTCTATCTATCTATCATCATCATCTATCTGCAAGTGAATTTCAGGAACATGTAAATTCCTTAAACTTAGCTGAAATCATTAGCATCCTTTAGATTTTGATCAGATCCACACAGATATGTACCTAAAAATCTAAGTAAACCCAATACCTCTTGGGCCTCCTAAAATCCAAATGACAGAGACCATTAGAAGGAAATTCTGCACATTTTGCTTCCATTCCCTCCAAAGCCTCTTCTTCTTGCCCATGCCCCAGAGAATACTCTGAGATAAACACTCATTTCTATGCATCTTTCCTTCTGCCACTACCCCACACAAAAGCATTCTTACTTTGTGGATAAGCTCATAAAATAAGAATTCTGAATCAGAGTAAAAACTCCAAAAGTGATACCATGAGGCCATACTCACCCACTTATAGCAATTAACTCTCTAGCATTTCATTTCTATTTTCTGTGCATAACCTACTACACAGTAGACAGGCTTAGGAACTTTCAAACTGATTCTTCACTATATTTTAAAACAAATTGGTGCCATAAATGCAATTGAATTAATCAACAGAGCCAGGCATGGTGGTGGATGCCTTTAATCCCAGCACTCAGGAAGCAGAGATAGGAGGATCTCTGTGAGTTCGAGGCCATCCTGAGACTGCATAGTGAATTCCAGGTCAGTCTGGGCTAGAATGATACCCTACCTCGGAAAAAACAAAAAAACAAAAAAATAATAATAATCAACAGAGGAATCTACTTGTCTTACCAGCCTTAACACAACAGTCTACAATGATTTTTGAGAATCTAGCATACCTATGGATTTTTCTAGATACAGGTAGGTGATCACTTTCAGTCTTATACCATATAGTCATTCACTCAGGGTCACCAAGCAATTCCAGTTTTATGAAAGTGCATTGCAAAAAGAAGTTCTAGTAGCCTGAGGGTAGCTATTCTAGAGAACCATACCAGTTAGAAACAAAAGTGCACAGAAACTGAGTTAGGGTTCCAAGTCAAAGGGATTTTCTAAGATCTTAGAAGAAGGTACACTAGCAATGTCCACCAGGAAAGAATTGAGTAATTCCTTCCCTATGTCCCAACCCACACCCCAATGAACTTACATATCATTAAACACTCCATTGTATAATTGTAACCGTTTAGATATTCATCTTCTATGTTAGATCAGACTGTGCAATAAAGTCAAAGACTGTGTATTATCCATATAACCATAGCTGGTTTTGTGATTGAGATATAATGAGTGCTCAGTTACTGCATGCTGAATGAACAACTGTAAATGAACTGGATTATTAAAGAACAGTGAGGTTCTTTGAGCACATAGTGGTTCTTTGGTTTGATAGCAACTGTGATATTCATTGTCATTTTTGTGACACCAGTCCTGTTGTACTAGATGATTTTCTCAGAGACATCCTTTTCTCAGTAGGAATATTATTACAGAGGCAATAAACTGCATCTTATGACTTATATTCTAGAAGAGAATACAATGACCACTTTGCAAATTTCTCCATGTCTAAGGAAAAAGTTACTTCATTCAAGTCCTACTTTCATAAGACAAGAAAGCTAGTCTAGTATGGTGTTTTGTTTACTTGTTTTAGCAAATATTGTCTAACACATACCTAAAGGTCAATAGATATAATAGATTTTAATCACTTTTAAGAAGACAAGAAACAGAACATCTTCAATCAATCTTTATTATCCTTAAAATGATTGTTCTCATTATTTCACAAGGGAAGAAAATACAACCAAATTAGTCTTAGATATCAAAAAACGGCATGATTCAATAACAACTTTCTCTAACCCAGTGGGTCATTGCCACTGATAATAAGATGTTGTATGAAACAACAAGATATTCTTCCATAATTTAAGATATAACTGAGATATTTTGTTAAAATTATCAAATAAGAAGGCTATCAAATACTAAGTGATTATACAAACACTGTTTGAATAAATGTATTAGGAAATAGAGTAATCTAAGGGACGAGGTTAATCCAAAGGTCAGTAATCCAAAGTAAAAAGACTGTCTTTCCTGACTCTTAGATATTTGACAAGTGATTTTAAGCCTTTCCATTTCTCTGGCATGAGCACAACCTGTCTGGCAAGCCACAGTTCCTAGTTTCTTCTTAGTGATGCTCCAGGGCTAAATAAGATAAAAATTTATGTGCTATGCTTTAAGCTCCATTGAGGCAAGGCACTAAATAAACCTGAGAATAATTTATGAATCCCGAGCTTGCATTAGTCATGTCCCAGTCCATCTCATAAAAAGGAAAAAGATGGAAATAGGAGGCCAATGCAAACCACTTGGTGAAAAGCTCAGCAAACTTTGGCCTATGGTGGTAAGGCTAAGCAATACCACTTTAAATACATAGAATCCTTGACTAACCCAGGAGAATTTCACATGCAAAAGAAACTCTTTCTGATGCCCAGATAAGAGTCTACTGGCATAACACCTGGTATATGTGTCAGAGAGTGTAGTGTTATTGCAACCCTAGTATGAGATCCAGTATCTAATTTCTTTTTAATGTACCATAATAATTTTTGTAAAACTTTATGGCTCTTCTCCAATGGATATGCTTAGCAGAGATTACCAAAGTACTGTCTTGTTTTCATAGACACATCCTTAGCCTAGCTTGTCCCATACAGGTGCATCTAGTCTTCCCTGTCACTTAATCAGTGTCTACTTCTTTAATCCATATCAAGAGAAGGACAAGAGTATACCTTGAAAGTTTTAACACGTATGGAAATTCAATCCTTCTAGAAAACAGTCATAACTCCTAGGAATTATTTTGTATTGCTACATTTGATTTTAAATAATGACCATCCCACCAGAAAAAAAAAAATAATAATAAGCTTTCAGGTTACATCAAGTTAAGTTAATCAGGACAAAGGAGTCCAGTCATCCAGAAACTGTGAAAGCTCCAAATGATCACCAACCTGTTGTTCTGAACCAATAAATAACAATAGTATTTCAAATAATTATTTGGTTTTTCAAACACTTTCTCTGACCTGCAGGGATGTGTTTACTTGGATCTTTAAAAAGAAATCTAGAAAGGAAGTACTATTCATATAAATCATGACAAACCTCAGTTACTTTTAAGCATCTAAACACAGCACTCAAACAAGGATTATCTTACATGTCTAAACCAAATCATAATACTTACTCTAGAGAAAATTTATACATTTATAACATTCCTGACATAACACTGTTTGTTTTTAGAAATACAAATCAAGGTCACATTAAACCATGTTAAAAGGAGGAAAGGTAGTTGCCCTTCAAAAGTGTATCCATTTAAAGAGGAGGAAGTCAAGGAGAAAATCATTCTCAGACTAATGCAGCATAATTGTTTTCCTCATGATGGTGCCCCTCCATTTTTCTCCCTCCTGAAGTTCCTATGGTTATTAAAGGACATGCCTCACGTATATGTGCGTGTGTGTGTGTGTGTGTATTTAAATGATGACACAGATGCAAAATGACCTCCTGTGGTTCATCTGACTTTGTCATTTTGCTTTTCAGATTTTTTTCTATTGGCCCACTTAACCCAGCACCTCATGTACAAGGAATAATGTAATGGGGATAGGTGAATTCCCATATTTAAAAAAAAAAAAAAAACATGAAATGCCAAGTAGCCGCTTTAATGCCATTATAATTTTAACCTACATATACATTTGAGTGCCATTACATTTTATTCAACATACAAACATTAAAAGACACAGGTGTTCATTAAAAAGATAATGCTTCAAGGACCAAAGCACAGCACTGCTTTCTTACAGAATTTTTATTATAAGTATTGAAGAGTAAAAACTATGTTACTTAATTCTTTTTGGGAAATTTTTAATTGAATCAATATATCCCAAGATGTCTTCAATTTTTTAAAAGGGCTGAAGTAGAAGAGCATTTTACTCCCTCATATGGTATTTTTCCTTTTGTGCTTAAGGAAAATGAAAGCCCTGATGGGAAATCAGAAAAGCCTTTTCTCAAGGCCTCTCATTTCCAAAGTCAGGTTGCACACATATGAGCATAATGAACTAAAGAGGAATTAGAGGAGAAGCAGTGTCCAGTACCCAAACCACTGATGTCCATAGAGACCAAATCAAATTTTAGGGTTTTCATTTTCTTGTTTCCCTGCTCTGTGACTAGGAGGGTTTTTGTTAATACTTGTGGAACTTAAAGATTCATATTTTTGTTCCTGTTTGATAAATACAAATTCTTCACCTAGTGGGCTTTCTGCTATCTTTGTTCATAATGACTTAAACAGGGCAGTTAGCTACACAAGCTGTAAATTCTGAGGCACAATTTCATTCTAAAAGACTCTGAAATTAAGAATAACAGTTTCATCAAAAATTGTAAAATAGAGATCCAACATATTTCTAATTTAACTACCTTAGATTTAAGAAATGCTAGGTAAGGATTGTCTATGAAATCCAGCACTGCATTCCACAGGGCAGCAAGGCCTTCCATTTTCCACACATCTTCATCACTGAGAGTTACAGCTTACATAGACAAATCTTTTTTTATGAATACAGTCTATGTAGTTCCTCTGCAAAGCTATACATAGAAATTATACATAAACTTAGCTGTGGCTAATCCACTAAATGGACATTAGCAATACCATCAGAGAACAACTTAAGAAAGTAGACTAGAATTTATTTTTGTTAGGTTAACTTTCTAAAGAAACATATTTGGCTCATGTCTTATATTATCTTTTTAAGTCCTATGGCTTTGAACAGAAACTGTTTAGATCCAAGCAAATCATCTACCCAAATAATGAAAAATGCATTAAAAATAAAAGTTCTCAAAGGAAAATAAGCCTAAAAGAGTAGATGAGTGTTTAGTGCCACCTCTGCTAGCACTGGGCAGCTCTCTCAGGACAGAAGAACTCAGCATTCCAGCTACCAGAGTCGGCAGGAGTCCATGCCTCTGTTCATCGTGGAATTAGGTGGACAGTTAAAAGCTTTATGGAATTCTTCAAAGTTGCTAATGGCACCATTAACCCTGAAGAAAGATATGGCAAAGGACATGTTATTTAATTTGTACACATCAACAGGTTTTGGATGAAATAATGCAATACCAGAAGAGATCTTTGCATTTATTTAACTTGTTTACAGGGGGGACACATGAAGTCCAAATTATTAAGTAAATTCCAAAGAAATGAACACCACTAAGATTGTAACCAACATCTCCTCAATGCCAGGCAAATACTCTTATTATTCTTCCAAGAGTCTTCAAAATTTCCTAGAAAACTATATTTTCTCCAAGACTTGGACTTAGTTTTTGTCTAACTTAAAAACACACTTTTGATGAAAAGTATGGCTGACAAAAAAATGGGCTACCTTGAAACACCAAGAAAAAAAAAATCCACATCTTAGTTAAATGTGGAAGCCACTATTTTTTTCATGTGTGCCCATTTTACTACCATGCTGACCAAGACAGGGTATTTCCAGCACTCAGAAGGCCTCCTAGTTTCCCCTACCAATAATATTCACAAAAACTGTTGCCATAGTGATTCTATCACCAGAGCTTTGTCTGCTTTGTGCTTTACATGCATGGAGTGCACAGTAGGTACTCTTTTGCAGTTAGGTTCTTTTGTTCATCATAATGCTGGTAAAAGTCATTCATGTTGTTACATTTCAAATTATGTTAAAATAATTCATTCATTCTACAAAAAGTACTTTCTCTAAATTACCCAACTTTAGAGGTCACATTTACCTAGAATTTGCTCAGCGCAACAGACAACTAATGAATTGGATCTACTTATTACAGATCAGCCATTCCTTGCTGGATTTTAGCTCCAGAATCTAGTGTTCTTGCAAGTTCCTAACTGCAACAAAAACTGCATGTTCCTGCCTAGCACTTTGATTGTAACTGCCTTTTGGAAGTAGAATTTCCACTGTGTGATTTTTCTCTGCCCTTAAAACCCATACATAACACAGACATCAGTAAGAAGCCAGGGCAAAGAAAAAAGAAGCCACCCCTCATCTATTTCTTACTCAACTGAACATTCAAAGGATTGACTAGAAACTCAGCATTCTCGTCACTGACTATTTCTTCTCTAACAACTCCGTTACCTACAGGCATTTGAATGAACGTAATGGCCTGAATCCGACAAATTCTTATAACTTCTTGTGTTTAACTGGAGTATATGGGCAGGGAGACATATTTCATAGTGTGACTCACCCTAGGTAAGTGTTAAAAATAGAATATAGTTGATGATGAGTAAGCATACTCTATAAATTATCAGCAAAAATCCTACATTACAGGCAACTAGTTAGTAAAAGGAAATTAGGTTCCAAAACTTATCTGTTGAGTAATTAATCTACTGTGTGGTTTCATTTGCACCATTTGTCAGTGGGAGCACATTTTATTCCATTAGAAACTGTCAGCCTTCATGACAGTTTAGCCCAGTGGGGGAGAATTTCCAACACAGTGATTAGATTTTTATGCTACTGGGTAATTTATAGTCAATTTTTGAAGCATTTCTAAGGCAACGTTTTAGGAATAAGATTTTAAAATATAGATCAAATTTTAGATGACTTTCTCGCAATATGCTAATGAATTCATTTAAATATTAAATGTAAAGATATACAGGTATAATATGTTCTAAGAAAAGAATAAGTATAAATTATTATGGCTCCTTGCATTTCTCTTTATAATTAACTGTCTTCTACTATAGAAAATTTCTCTCATAGAACTTAGCACAGGGCAAGTAATATCAACCTTAATTTTGTTTTTACTTAATATTTTATATATTCTGACAATGCAATTAATCCTTTTCCTTTCATATATAAGCAATTGTTTCAAAATATGATGTGAGATGAAATTTAAAATGCAATGTCCCTGATTCTAGATATTAATTATAATTACTAAATATCACTATATATCTTCCTTGTTCAGAACTATTCAGAAAAAGGATATCTATCTGCTCATGTTTGTTGGCTAGCTGTATGGATGAAACAAGAGATATGCTATAGAGTCTTCTTCAGCAGGAAACAAGCCAGAGGTCTATATGTATTAAGGTAGAATGGACCCAAACACATCCTTTTCTCAGACAATAAAGTCTTTTTTATTGGCCCAGCCACCTCCCAAAAAGAAAACAGGTGATTGGATCAATTCAGTATTTCAATTTACTGAATACCTCTAAAGCATTTATGCCATCCATAGGTTGCTGACCTCCAAATGCTAGAACTTAATAAATGCAACCAGATACTAAAACTGTGATTTATATTGCAATTACTTTTGGAGCCTCACACATGTCTTGATACAATGCTTGAGTAGAGGTGAGCACTAGTGCTCACCAGCAGGCATCTAGGTGCAAAGACACTGAGAAGACCAGGTCATTACTAATGAAAGAAAAGACCTTAGTTTCTTTTGGGTCATATTTAATTGTCTCCAAAATGGAAAAATCACAGTTCACTTTGCAGGCTTTTGTTCATAACACCTGTCTGGCATCACACTGGGATGACTGGGGTAGGGGGAGATACTCAGTTCAATCTGGCATCATCCACTTGCCCATTTACCTAAATTGTGGAGGACTGTGAGCACCAATTTGAACTTGTTCTCTGGCAGCTTCTGGTCTGTAGGAATTGCATCTCACCTAGAAGATAAAGCCATCCCCATAAACATGCTTCCATTCCAATTATACATTTCTTCCTACTTTATTAATTGTTCCAAATTATATTCATGCATAATTTTAGAATCAGTGAATGACAGTTTTGGTACATCAGATAAAACATTCATCAGTAGTAATATCTATCACTCCAATCCTCAGAGCAGCAGATTTTATCAATATGAATCCCACAATTTCAAAAAATTAGGAAGGTTTTCAGACAAGTGATTTAAATCAAGAGAATCACATATGTGTCGAGGAATTGACCAGTGAATTCATTCAATTAATTTAGTGACTTAAAGAACCCTTATCAAATTTAACCATACTTATTATAAGCAATAAAATGAATCAGCCATTGGTGATTGGGTATATTCAGGAGAAGTTACTCTCATGCCCCCATGTGTCTTGCTTTCTTCACACTAGTCTGAGACTGAAACAGGTCTCCATTTCCTTTAAAGTTAGACATAACTATCTAACATATTCTGACCAATGACTATGAGAAGTTATAGTTCCTGGTAGAAATTTTAATAGCCTGACTAAAATTTTAAGTTTCAAGAAGAATTTAACATTCTACCTTTAGGACCAAGGCACAGTTTCCTCATATTTCTTTCCCATTCATTTGGTGACCGTAGAAGCACATGTCAAGATAAAGACTCAAAACCCCATGTCCTTGAATGTCCTTGAAAGGATAAGCAGACCCCTACTACTAGCATATGTGGGACAAGGGGCAAGAACAAGAAAGGAAATTTCATGGTGTTGTTTGTACAGCATAACCTACTGAATCCTGATGTGAAGCACATCCTGAAATATGAAATAATCTTAAAATATGAATAGCTCTAGGACACATAAATATGTGGGAAGACATTCTAAGTGGTAGGGGAAGTGAGAAAATTATGAATTACAAGATTATCTGTAGGCAATTATTGTCTACTAAATAAGTAAAAATGGACATGTAAAGAACCAGAAGGGTAAAGAAGACACCAACTACAGGGATACAGGGAATGGGAAAGGTGATGGGATGCTATGGTTTAATAAAGATAAACCACCTGTCATTGGGCTTCCAAATATGGTATTAAAGGTATTTTTGTATCATTTAATTTCCTCAAATATATTTCTTCTTCTATACTTTCCTTACATTATTATATAGTATTGTCATTGTTTCAAATGTCATTTAAGAGTTTTCTGAAAACACATTATGGTTGTTAACTATTCTCTAATATCTTCCCAGGACAGAAAACAATGTGTTCCTTATAAGAAGATCACTCCGATGTGCAAAAGATTGAAAAATCTCATTTTATTGATGGTAAAGGTTCTAAGATAAATTTCTCATTAGGCATTAAAAATAGATCTGTTCTTTTCCTCCTAAATAACTTTAGCTTAAAATAAATCACATAGGGTTTAGTGCTATATTTGAAGACATTTTACTCCTATAATTGCAGCATGACTGTCAATTACTTTATTTCATTTATGCAGTTGTTATGGACTGGATATAAATAGTAAGAACTTATGGACATTTATACATTATCCTCTAGATCAGAAGTTAGCAAACTTTTCTGTAAAGTGACACATGATAAATATTTTAAGCTTTGAAAACCATAAGGTCCATGTTTAAACCCTTATCCTCTGTTATAACACAAAACCAACCATAGAAAATGTATAAGTGAGTGTGGTTGTTTTCAAATGAAACATTGTTTATTTTAAAAGAAGGCAGCAGACCATACGTGTTCCTAGTTTGCCAACTCTATCTCTAGAAATCTTGTATTTTTTGGATGCTTACTTTTATATCTGACCCACTACTTACACAAAATAAAGTCTCCTTAGTTGAATAGTGTTAGTCTTATCTTTTATAAGCAATTGCTAAAAAGATGAAGCATCTTCAGTACATCCAACCTCTTTGCTGGGAGTTGTAGAAGCATATAAGAAGCATAAGAATCTGGAGGATTGGATGTGGGGATAAAACAGAAAGCCTTGAGCATTTTGAGAGCAATCAAGTACTCGACTGCATGGCAATGAAGGTAAAAGTAAGAGTTAGAGATACAAGAAAATAACAAGGACTAGAGTCCTTAAGGGAAAAGTTCATGTAAAATGGGGGAGGGGGGAGGCTAAGGTCAACATGAATCCTGAAGGAAGATATGGGATGAAACAATTTTGTGGAATTGTAGATTGTAGGAAGGAAGACACATCATAAAGAATCAGAAGCATGGCCACAGAGACAATAATAGTGTGACATTATGAAATGGAAGCAGGGATACCTAGCTGGCTAAGACTGAGGATTCTGGCATTAAATGGAGCTCTGGGGAATGAAAAAGGATCAGATGAAGTTGAATCAGGCTGAGACCTTTGAAAGTCAGATAGAAGTTCTGTCCCCAGTGTGGTAGATATTTGGCAAACACTGTAGCTCTTTTGGCAAGTCAGTAATGAAATTAAAGTGGCATTTCAGTGGAATGTAAAACATTGACACAAGTTGCTGAAATCAGGAAAACATGACATAAGGCAGTTGGAATAATTCATAGCATAAGATCTCAAAATTTAGCCTAGAAAAAATGAGACAGGGTAATGGGAATGGTATGAGCTGAGTGTTTATGTCTCTTTTGAATCCCTATAGTAAATTAACCTTTATCCCAATGTGATGATATTCAGAGGTAGGGTCTTTGAATATTAGTTTATAAGAGTGGAGCCATCATGGACAAAATTGCTGCCCTTAGAAGAAGCCAAACAGATCTATTTTTCTTTTTCAGAAGGAAGTGTGAACTCAGGACAACCAAAACATCTATCAACAAGACTCCCTGGTAGGAGATGAATGACCCTTCACACATCAGCCAGAGCCCAGGTGGAAGGAACCACAGAGGAATTGGCGAAATGAGCAACAGTGCTGCTTCCATGACAAGCCTAAGAACCAGTGCCAGGGTGATGGAGACAGACCGTGAGGATAGTCAAAATGCACTAAAGCAGAAATCCAGAAACTACTGAGAGCTCAATACTAAAGTAGGCTTAAAACACGCCCATCACAGCTCAGGGAATTTTCGTAAGAGGGGGCAGAAAAATTGGAAAAGCTACAGGATGGGAGGGAATATTTAGAGGTATTGTCCCTCCACAGTGACTGACTGCTGCTCTCACAACTCATAACCCACAACCCCATTGTGAATATCAGCAATCCCACTGAGGATGACCCTCAGTGGGAGCAGGGTGTAGGGAAATGATGGTACCAACACATGATGTGTCCATACAAAGCAGATAGTCCTCACCAGACCCACATTGGCTGGCATTCTTATGTGAGATTTCCACCCCCAGGTCTATAACAAATAAATTTCTGTTGTTTATAAGCCACCCAGTTTATGGTACTTTACAACCTGAACTACCTAAAACATGAGAGAATTAGATGCTGCATCTTAAAATCACTTAAAAGAAAGCATCTCTAGCTTTTGTCATGTATGTCACAAAGATGAGGTCATATAAAGAAGACCGAAGAATCCATAGAAACACAAATACTGGAAGATCGGACTGTTGATGGGCATGGGAACATTTAAAAAGAAAGCCATTTTGTTGATGACTGCAGTTTGTTGTCATAAAGTTGATAAATGATAATTAGTTTACTGTTGTAAACTATTTGGAGAGAAAATCTCCCAAACAGGTGAGAATTCCTTAACCAGAGTCAATTGAAGACCATTTGAGGATAAATGAGTATACTGAGGAATGAGTACAAAGACTTGGGAACAAAAGGTTATGCTGATTAAAACTTTAATCCCAGCACTTGGGAGGCAGAGGTAGGAGGATCACCATGAGTTCAAGGCCACCCTGAGACTGTGAATTCCAGGTCAGCCTGGGCTAGAGTGAGACCCTACCTCGAAAAACCAAAAAAAAAAAAAAAAAAAAAAAACCCACAAAACTTTTGTCTAGCATTGGGCACATGTATAGTAATTAGCCAAATGTGACACTATGCATTAGAACCTTTATCAACATGTCCCTTACTCCTTTGAAAATGTTGCATGTGCATTTATGATATAAACCAGTACAATAACCAGTAATAGAATTGGTACTGGCCTCATTAACCAAATAGAATCAAACACAGAATTGTGTCTAACACACATTTTTTTTTCAGTTTTGTTCCATGAAAGGATTAAACTTGAGAAAGAATGGCATGATTCTCCTTGCCTTTGCTGTTCTTTTTTATGCACCAATAGTTCTTACATATTCATTAACATTTGGTAATCAAAGTCTGAGGGTGCCCCATGGGTTAAAGGTGAGAGAACAAAGTCAGCAAATGAGCAAAATAAAAAGCAATAATGTAGAAAAGAATAGATCCATGAAAGCCAAAGAATGTTATTGGAAATGGTTACAACAGTGCTACATACATTAAGAAGTCAAGATATATTGATGATCTATCAAGTCAGTTATCATAGGCCTGGTAACCCACTTAGTTAATATCCATAAATTCTGATTCAATTGGTTAATTATTTATGACCCCTAGGATGTTAAAATGGAATTTATCCATTACTCTAGAGGCAGAGGTAGGAGGATCATCAAGAGGTCAAGGCCAACCTGAGACTACATAGTGAATTCCATGTCAGCCTGGGCTACAGCAACAACCTACCTTAAAAAACAGGGGAAAAAAAATACCTTGGAATTTATCTCTAAAACAATCAGCAAGACAAAATTTTGGTTATAATCAAAGTTATACCACTGAACCTTTATTCCAAACCATTAAGTGCACACATTAATGTCCTGTGTTTCATCTGTGACTACCCTACCTCAGTTTACTCACATGAGCATAACTCAGGAAAAAGAGCTGGTTGTTGGTGAATGAGATGCCCGGTAGGAGAGACTCCTCCACTCCCTGCCTTCTGTCACGTATCCATTTCCTGTAAGCCTAGTGAAAGAAAAATAGATTATACCTGTAATGGTAGGTATTCTCCTTTCTCATACAGCACAAAATATTAACTACATATTCCTGCCATGTGAAAAATGCATTGTATCAAGTTTTCCTAGAAGAAAACAATTACTTGGAAATGCAAGTGAATTCAGGTACCTGTGTAAAAGAACTGTTTACTTTATAGTGTCAGGCAAACATGACCATTTGGGATACTGAGGCAGTTGTATTGCTATGAGTTTAAGGCCAGTCTAGGCTACAGAGTAAGGCCCTGTCTCAAAAAATAGAAAAAAAAAAAGCCTTACATTCCATAGACAACAAAACAGCCAGGCCAAAAATTCAAATTTAAGCAACTCTTAACAAGGTGTTCATCTTAACATTGGACAAACAAATCTGACACTATATATAATTTCTATAGCAAAAAATCTGGGTCAACATATTATTTTTTATTTTGCCAACTAACAGGAAAAAAACTATTTTTCTATTATCATTTTATAAATTCAAATACTTTTTTTTTGTTTATTCGAGGTAGGGTCTCACTCTACACCAGGCTAAACTGGAATTCACTACGTAGTCTCAGGGTGGCCTTGAACTCACAGTGATCCTCCTATCTCTGCCTCCAAAGTGCTGAGATTAAAGGTGTGTGCCACCACTCCCAGCTCAAATACATTTTAACTAGAGTATAGGGATGATAACACCCTGGAGTAACATCCTGATCTTTCAAGTAATGCAGTTAACGTTATACATACTTTTCCATAGTATCTCCATGTTTCTTTCTTTACCACACCCTGAGGGTGATGAAGACACTCTTATAGAGCCTTACCTGCCCCAATAGATGAGAACTAGCCTCAGACCATAAGTTAGAAGTTTGATATTTGAAGAGAAAGTGATATGAAAGAATAAAAAACTATACTTAAGAAAAACTCACATATACTTAGCCCCAAGGAGATTCTTATAGTATACTTGATATGATTTCAGTATATTCCTTGAGAATTACCTTTTAAATTGACATTTTTTTAGGTAATATTATCCTTTAGGTTAAATTTATACCCCAAAAGAAAAAAATGTAGTTGTATTTGTCTAATACAGTGCAACAGAGTCAATGGACAAATACAAACATATTTACAGAGATTCCAGAACATACAGGTCTTCATCAATGTGCCTGTGGTACACATTGTGATGCACATAGCACTCCAGGGCTTGATTTTTAAAACCACAACAAATGTAGCAGTGCATACCCTAAAAGCTTCTCGCAGGCCTCCATTATCAGCAATATTTTCTCCCAGGGTCCTCTTCCCCTTCACCTAAGAAGAAACAAAAGCAAAACTAAAAAAGATATAAGGTCAACTATTATTCAGCATAAGGTATATAAATATTATATCAAGCAAATGTGTCATATTTTAAAGAGCAAATTATATCCAATAAATTAGAAGCAGTCATAATATATTGTGAGGCAGCAAACTAACCCCAGCAAGGTGTTTCTGAATATAGTAATTTCAATCTTAATTACACTCTATATTACTTTCTCACCTACCTCTTCATTCTCACCAATTGAGCTAGCGCCAATAAAATGTTAATATTCTCACTGGCTCTGGTTTAATGGGAAAAAAAATAGAAACGTCAACACAAAAATGACTTTCCTTGACTAACTTACATAATTTGGAGTGTTCTTATTGTTCTTCTGTTTCTAAAATTTGCCATCTACACAGGAACCAGATTTCAAGATCAACCATTATCATTTTGCCTTCAGCGATTTCCATGAAAAATTAAAAAGAGGGTTATTCTCTTGGGGAACAAAAATCAAATCGAAGTGGTACAGACTGCAAGGTCGAGGTTTGAAATATGTATGACACCCAGCCAAGCATAGTCAAGAACTTCTCAACTGTTTCTTAAAACCTTAAATGAGCTAGGATGAAAATATTCTAAATCTATGCACCCCACAAACTAAAACCAACCTGTCATTTGTTTTGAATGGGATTTTCACTTTCTTTTCAACGACTAGGGTAGGGAGATAAAAAGAAAAATGGTATCCTGTGGCAAATAAAAATTATATGAAATCCAAATTTCAGTGTCCATAAACCAAGTTTTATGGAAAGACAAACCTATTAACATATACTATGTATTTGCTCTCTTTCTACAGGGATGCTTAGTAATTGCAACAGAAACCATGCACCCCATAATGCATAATGTGTTTACAATCTAGCCAAAAGTTTGCAAACTCCTATGTACTGGGTAGAATAATGACCTCCCAAAACTACCTACATCAAAATCCCCAGGGCTTTGGAAATATATTACCCTATAATGAGAAAACAGACTTTTAAGATGTGATGAAGTCCAGGATCTTGAGATAGGGATATTATCCTGGATGATGCAGATGGGCCAAATGTAATTATAGTGGTTCTTATTAGACAAAAAGAAAGCCAAAAGAGTCAGAGCGATGTACTAATCATTGCTGGCTTTGAAGGGAAGGAGCCATGAAACAAGAAATGCAGGCAGCCTCTAAAAATTAGAAAATACACGGGACAGGTTCTTCCCTAGTCACTCTACAAAGAAAGACATCCTTGCTAACACTTTTATTTTAAGATTTGAGACTTGTGCCACACTTTTGACATACAGATTTATATGGTAATAAATTTGTGGTGTTTTTTTTTAATTTTTTTTTTAATTTATTTATTTGAGAGAGACAGACACACAGAGAGAAAGACAGATAGAGGGAGAGAGAGAGAATGGGCGCGCCAGGGCTTCCAGCCTCTGCAAACGAACTCCAGACGCGTGCGCCCCCTTGTGCATCTGGCTAACGTGGGACCTGGGGAACCGAGCCTCGAACCGGGGTCCTTAGGCTTCACAGGCAAGCGCTTAACCGCTAAGCCATCTCTCCAGCCCTGTGGTGTTTTTAAGCAACTAAGTTTATAGTGATTTGTTACACCAGCAATAGGAAACCCACATACTCTACCCTAAACTCTTTAAGCCTTCCTGTACTTTTCTTTTAGGCTAGCTCAATTGCTGATATATGTATGAATCAATGCTATCAAATAAAAATAAATCTTTGGAAAACATTATTCATTGTTATCACCTATGACCCATTTTGTTTTAGCCCTCAAAAGTTACTATGCCAAGGCTGGAGAGATAGCCCAGTAGTTGAAGGGGCTTGCTTGCAAAGCTTGATGGCACAGGCTTGATTCTCCAGTACCCAGATAAATACAGGCACACAAAGTTGTGCATGCATCTGGAGTTCATGTTTGCAGCGATGGGAGGTCCGGGTATGCCAGTGCTCTCCTACTTGCTCTCCCCTTTCTACATTTACTTTCTGTCTCTCAAATAAATATTATTTTAAAAAGTTACCACCTCAGGGCTGAAGAGATGGATCAGTGGTTAAAGTGCTTTCCTGCAAAGCATAACAACACAAATTCAATTCCCAGTACCCACATAAAGCCAGTTTTACAAAGTGAAGTTAGTTTGTTTGCTGTGGCTGGAAGCCTTGGTGTTCCCTCTCTCCCTCCCTCCCTCTCTCTCTCCCTCTCTCTCTCTCTCTCTCTCTCTCTCTCTCTCTCTCCCTCCCTCCCTCTTTGCTTGCAAAACTAAATAAATAAAATTATTTTTAATTTTTGTAAATCATTTTATTTACTTATTTATTAGATACAGAGGGAGAGAGGGAGGGAGAATGAGCATACCAGGGCCTCTAGCCACTGCAAACAAACTCCAGTAGTGTGTGCCACAATGTGCATCTGGCTAACATGGGACCTGGAGAATTGAACCTGGGTCCTTAGGCTTGGCAGGCAAGTGCCTTAAATGCTAAGCCATCTCTCCAGCCCTAAAATCTTTTTTTTTTTTTTTTTTTTTTTTTGGTTTTTCGAGGTAGGGTCTCACTCTGGTCCAGGCTGACCTGGAATTAACTCTGTAGTCTCAGGGTGGCCTTGAACTCACGGCGATCCTCCTACCTCTGCCTCCCGAGTGCTGGGATTAAAGGCATGCGCCACCACGCCCGGCCCTAAAATCTTTTTTATTTTTTAATAAAAAGAAGTTACTACTCCATCTTTACATGCATTTTTTCCCTTCTTCTACACTCCTATGAGGTAAGGGATATTATCACTACCTTTAAACAAATGAGAATTTTGGAGTTCAGACTGTACAACAGATGTTGATAGCCAATATGATTTCCTTTTCTACCAGTATTGTGTAACCATTCCTGTAACTGCCAAGGCTAAAGAAGTTAACCTCAGCTTATTGGAGTTACCTTACCTGGAAATTGCTGGAGGTCACACCTCACTTTTCAGTAACTCTCTGATATAGGTAAATCTTCCCAGTCCCTTGTTCCTGGGCTGAACAATGTATGTGGTTCAATTTATGCTTCAGAACCATCTTTAGGATAAAGGCAAATCTAAATTTTCCCTGAAACCAATATCTTATCCTCACTTCCTTACAAATTTCTCATAAAACTACTTCCTCAATGAATCACTGGCCTAAGGAGCTCTTCCTTGTGTGTTTGCTGGCAATAAAGCACACCTAAGAAAAAATAACTAAGCAAACTACCCACATTGTCAGGGATTTAATCACAAGACTCTTTTGTCTCCTAAGAAGTTGTTCTACAATATATACCTTCTCAAGTCTCAATGTTTCTTGGCCGTACTTATAGCTTGAATTTATTTCTAAGCTTTATATATCCAAATTAGAAACTTTGCAGTAGCCTCATGCCCCTGGCTTCTCACACTCTTTACCATTTAAGTGAACAAATGACCACTAGGTTTGGCCTCTAGAAACTCACTAGCTTCTGACATTTTGTACCTGTAGTAACCCACCCATACGCCTTCCCAGTCACTGCAAAGAAAGTGTCAGGCACAGAGGACTAGTTTTTACAAATGAAACTCAAAAAATAATAATAATAAAGCCTGGCTCTTTTTTGTCCACAAAGGAAAAAGCCCCACACATACACACAGTCTTGTGGAAATGAGATTGAACTTATTTCTGATGGTTATGTGAATTTATGGTGAGTTAGACATGCCCTTGCTATCATCCTTGTAATAAAAGTATACATTTGTCAGAATTAAGTTTGAATATCTCACACTTTGGGCAAAATGGATGCTGAAGAATAGTCTACATATATATTATCCATGTATAGTATGATTCTGTAGTCATATAGTTTGAAACTCTAATCCAAACTAGATCATGAGCAGACCAGCTCTCTGAGCCTCAATTTCTTCACATATGAAATATGCATACCCTGAAATATGTATACCTCTCAAGATAAGTATGAGGATTGCATTTATTTCAATTAAGACAAAACGTTAACATATGTTCTAAAGATAAAAATCACCAGAAAATATTTATTTTCTCCTCTCAGTTCTCCTATTGTTTTTACAGCCACAAAGTCTTTGGTTCAGTTTCTTCTAGGGTACTTTTGAGAATTCCACAAAGCACCCAAAATGTTAAGTACCTTTTACTGAGAAATTTCTACATACCAGGCATTATACTGAAGCTTTACATTACTTTACTCACTTAATTCTTACAGTATACTTATGACTTCAGAAATATTTTCCCACTGTACTGATGAAGACCCAGGAACATTAAATAACATATCCACATTCCTAAAACTAGAAATTTATCTCAGTGTATATGAGATTCTAACCTTTCGTTGGCGTAATTATACATATTCATGGGGTTGAACATATTTAAATTCATACATATTGTATGATGATCAAATCACACTTATAAACATATTTAGCACTTTAAGCTTTCATTGTATCCTTATATTGAATATATTAAAAATCTTTTCTTTTAGCTATTTCAAAATAACAATACATTATTCTTAATTAGATTTACTTTACTGAATAATAGAACACAAGAACTTATTCCTTCTATGAATTATAAGTTTCCATTCATTTTTCACAGCAGACATGGAGCCCAAGGCTAACTTCATGCACACTAGGCATGCAGTCTAGTATTAACCTATACTCTCAGCCTTAGAGGCTATCTTTTTAATTTGTTTATTTGGGTGGGTGGGTGGGGTGGGTGAGATGTCTGTGGAGATCAGAAGACAATTTTGGGGTGTTAGTAATCCACCTTTTTTTTTTTTTTTGAAACAGGGTCTCTTGTTACAGCAAACAAACTGCCAGACTGCAAGTAAACATCAGACAAGCTGGCTCAGGAGGTTTGGATCCTCATGGCTCTGCTTTCCATTGCATGTTAGGATCACAGATACATGCATCACTTTGTATCTGATCTTATGTGGGTGTTAAAGAATTGAACTTGGACAGGAAGGCTTTGCAAACAAGCCACTTTAACTGCTAGGCCATCTCCCCAGACCCTCAAGATTCTCATTATTTTTAATTATATTTAATTATTTATTTGAGAAATAGAGAGAGGCAAATAGAGAGAGAATGGGCATACCTGGGCCTTTAGCCACTGCAAATGAACTCCAGACCCATGCACTTCCTCATGCATCAGGGTTTATGTGGATACTTGGGAATCAAACCTGGGTCTTTTGGCTTTGTTGGCAAGGCCCTTAACTACTAAGCCATCTCTCCAACCCTGGTTGATTATTTTTGACAAATATTCTACTAAGATAGAAGAAAGAAATCTTTCGAATAATGATACTGTATCAATAGGCTATCATTTTGGAAGAAGCTATAAGTGAACTCTATGGAAAAATAAATTTCACATATATGAGCATTTAAATGTAAAATAACAAAACAATATAAACCTTCCCAGAAAAGCTAGCAGACTTCATACATTATCTAGTTGTTGGGAACATGTTCATTACTAAGAATGGGAGAGCAAAAGATAATATCTTGGAATTTATAAAAAATGTTTTGATTTGTGTGTCAAAAGATACTGTATACAAAATTTAAAGGATAACACACAAGGAAAAAATACACAGACTGTGAATAATGGGCAAAATGTTTAACATCTCTACTATATTCAAAGGTTTTCATAAATTAACAAGAAAATTAAGGTACAATAGAGAAACATTCTTTCATCGTTCATTTGTATAAATAAGATTTCTACAAAGAAACTTTATTATGGTAGAAATATATCCTAAAGGGAAAATAATATATACAGAAAGTAGAAGAGTAGTCACCTAAGGTTGGAGAGTAGCAGAGAATGGGAATGGACAGGTTGATCCATGGGTACAGTATTATACACTGTACTAAGAGGTTGGTTAACTATGTTATAGTACATTCACACCAGGAACTCTAGAAGTCATTGGAAACAATTTGTATGTCCATCTTTACATGAACATGAGGAAGATGTATAAAGGTTATTGACATGGACTATATCAAAATATGGTAGAGAAGGTAAGAATAATAAAAAGGAAAGGGGAAGGAAATGCTGATGACAGCAAGAAAAATGAAAGAAAGTAAAAATTCACCTATACAAAGCATATAGGAAGTTATATTTTGCCTTTATGAAAGATTACATATGTATAGAAAACAAAATATAAACATATAAAAATACATTCCTTCTCTTCAAACTTCTACAACCAAGAACTCAATTTAGTCTGTTCTCAGAATCAGACCTATTAATTCAAATTAATAAGGTTTTATTTCAATGAATTAATTCAAACTGTAGTTTGGAAAGAATTTTCTTTAATAATAGGGAATACAGAAGAATTATAAGAATGTTGTTTGGGGATGGAGAGATAGCTTAGCAGTTAAGCGCTTGCCTGTGAAGCCTAAGGACCCCAGTTCAAGGCTTGATTCCCCAGGACCCACTTTAGCCAGATGCACAAGGGGGCGCATGCATCTGGAGTTCGTTTGCAGTGGCTGGAGGTCCTGGTGTGCCCATTCTCTCTCTCTTTCTCGCATTCTCTCTCTCTATTTGTCTCTTCCTCTCTCTGTGTCTGTCACTCTCAAATAAATAAATAAAAATAAACAAAAAAATTAAAAAAATGAATGTTGTTTGTCCATGCTACAGAATTTTTTGGGGGGAGGGGTGTCAAGGTCTCACTCTAGCTCAGGCTGACCTGGAATTCACTCAGGGTGACCTTGAACTCATGGCGATCCTCCTACCTCTGCCTCCTGAGTCTGGGATTAAAAGTGTGAGCCACCACACCAGGCTATGCCACAGAATTTTTGACATAAATTTGAATGTAGGTATTAGTTTGAGATGACCTCCCAAAATGGACTCACCAAGGCCAGCAGATGGTGACAGAGGTATAGGAAAGTGGATTATCCACATTACTTAACACAGTCCTTATCCCCTCCTTGCCAATGCCCCAGGTCATGGTTTCCTGTGCCCTTATCTCATAAGTTTCATAGTCCCTGTTCATGTTCACTACACAGCCTAGCTATTTTAAATGATTAATGTAATGTTCACCCCTAAAGGAACTTTTATATTCAACTTAACAAATAAGTTGATTTTCCTTCCTACCTCCCCCAACTTAAAAAGCCCTATAAAGCCCACTACCTGAAAACTTAGGTTGGCTGTGCTCCTCTCTTGTGAGTCAGCCCTGGCAGCTTGTGGTATTCTGGAATAAAAGCTTTCACCTTTGCTGGACATGGTGGCACATACCTTTTAGCCTAGCACTAGGTAGGCAGAGGTAGGAGGATCACCATGAGTTTGAGGCCACCCTAAGACTACATAGTGAATTCCAGGACAGCCTGAGCTAGAGTTGAAACCCTACCTCAAAAAAACAAAAAAAAACAAAAAAAAAAGAAATGAAAAAATGCTTTCATATTTACCTCAGAGTGGTTTGCATGGTTTTGGTCACTCCCAAACCTTAAATCTGGTGCCCTGACTTGGATAGGAGGCTTCTAGTTTCCCTCTTGGATGTCCAGACCTCCGTTCCCCTGACTAGACCCCCTGAGGGCTTTGGACCATCTCTGTCTCATACAAGCTCTCACACCCACCACAGTTTGGCCACACTATTCTCCCTTCTTCATCTCCTCTCTCCTTCTTAGTAAGTGCCCTTCTCAGTTTGGCCTGCTCTTGGGTTTAATCCCTCCTTCTGGAAACTGTGCCAGCACACCAGGATATACCCCTTGTCCACTTTTGGGCCCCAACCCCAGAACTCAAGAAAGACGCACTCTCAACACCTCAGGCCTCTTGCTCTCTGGTGTATTATACTCTAAGGGGGGCCTTTTGGTTCCGTTGTACCATCTCAGGACACTCTCCCCCTCCCTCCTCTCCCTCTACCTCCTGAGGTCTCATCTTTCACTGCCAGCCACTTATTCCATGGGGAGCACAGTCACCCACCTTGCCCACTAGTAGGCTAAACAGCTGATAGTTGCAACCTGTGTGGCCTCTGCCCACGTGGGAGGTGCAGGCCCTGTTCACCCTAATGGGCCAGGGGGTCATACTGGCATTCTGTGTAAACCCAGATTAAACATTGGTTCCTTTCTCCCACCCTTGTTTTGCTCTTTCTCTGTCTCCTCTTACTAGCCCTTTTACTATACTCTCATGGCTTCCATGGGGAATAAAACCTTTAAACCAATTTCTGCTACCCCCCTCCAGGCCTGTCTCCTTAAGAACTTAACGCTTCTATGACTATTGGACAGCATAAAACCTCATCGTCTGATCTTTCTCTGAATTCTGCCTGGCCACAATATAAGCTAAACAATGGGTCCAAATGGCCTGAAAATGGAACTTTTGATTTCCAAATTCTCACTGATTTAGAAAACTTTTGCCAACATATAGGCAGGTGGTCTGAAATACCCTATGTTCAGGCACTCTTCATTCTGCAGGCACAGCCTTCTCTCTGCTCCACCATCTCTTCTCACCAGGTGCTCTAGCCAAGGTCTCAGAATGCACTTTAATTCAATCCCTCCCTCATACTCGTCCTCACCCTCTGCTTTTGACTTGGATGCCATAAAGGACCTGGACCCAACAGCTCTTCTGGCTCCTCCAGCTCCCTCAGCATCACCTGACCCCCTGACTGGTGCCCACACCCCTCCTCCCTCCACTCATCTGCCTCCTGTTCTGTGTCCATGCTCCATGGCACCCCCATCTCCCATCTCCTCTCCTTCTCTTTCTCTTCTTGCCCAGCATACTCATTCTCACAGGGATGGAATGTACCCTTTATATCAGGTTGCAGGGGCTGAAGGAATCATTCATGTTCATGTTTCTCTTTCCATGTCTGATTTATCCCAGATTGAGAAATGTCTAGTGTCTTTCTCCACGGATACAACACTCTATACCAAAGAATTTTGCTACCTCACCCAATCCTATGACAGAACCTGGCATGATCTCTTTGTAGTCCTTTCCTCCATTCTCACTCCTGAGGAATAAGAATGTGTCTGGGTGCCCACTCAGGCCCATGTTGATGAGGCTCACTTAACCAATAACATTTTCCCAGAGAGGACCCTGACTGGGAATACCATGCTCCCACTAACTCCCTCAGATGGGTGGCCCATGGTAGAATGGTTCATTGCCTCCTGGCTGGCCTCCAAAAGGTATCCCATAAGTTTGTCAATTTTGAAAAACTCTGGTTGCTTACCCAAAGGTCTAGTGAAAATCCAGCTGAGTTTATGGGATGCCTAATTGAGGCACTCACCCAATACACTCACCTCAACCCTGTTTCCCAAAAGGACATGATAGTTCTCAATGCCCATTTTCCATCCCAATCTTCCCCTGACATCAGGAAAAAACTTAAACTCCCAGAAAAGGTCCCTCAAACCCCTCAGGAAGATCTGCTTGACCTGGCATTTAAAGTTTTTATTAACAGAGAGGACCAGGAACAGACTGAGAGAGTGGCCATAGATAGACAGCAGTTCCAATTCCTGGCTGCAGCCCTAAGGCCTCCTCCAAAGAAGACAATGGGGCCGCAACACTCACCACCAGAACCCTGCTTCAAATGTGGCCACACTGGCCACTGGGCAAAAGCTTGCTGCAACCTATGCCTGCCACCTTACTGCAGACTTGCTGGACACTGGAAGGTCAACTGTTCCTTGCCTCAATGAGGGAGGCCAGTGTTTTGCCCTCATCCCCAATGAGAGCCAATTGCTGATCTTCTGAGCCTTGTGGCTAAAGATTGATCATTCCCTGGGACCTTGACCCCCACCAACACTCTCCATATCAGAATGGAGGAGCCCAGGGTCACAGTCCAGCTGGCAGGAAGACCTTTCTCATTTGTTATAGATACAGAGGGCTAGTTGGTCAGTGCTGCCACCCTAATCTGGTAAGACTTCCCTCTCTGATCTCTTTGTCAGATATTGATGCTCTATCTCACTCCCCATGCATCACTTCTCCTTACCCTGTGTAGTCTGGGACACTCCCTTCTCTCATTCATTTCTTGTAATACCCTCTTGTCCTATTCCCCCGCCTGGGTTGAGATCTTATGCAAAATCTTTCTCTCTCTGATGTATAACTCACACTCTGTCTTCCTCTTCACACTAGCTCCTCCCTTACAAAAAATCCAAGTTTCCTTCTCCCTGTCTCTGAGGTTGTTCCAAGAGTGTGGGACACTTCTTCACTGACACTATCATCTCACCACATGCCTTTCCTCATCAGAGTCAATGATCCTGCATCCTTTCCCTGCCATTCTCAATATTTAACCTCAGTTAAACATCACCAAGGACTCAAACCCCATTATTTCTTGCTTACTGCAAGCTGGCCTCCTTTGTCCCACTCATTCCCTTTGCAATACTCCAATCTTGCCTATTATCAAACCTAATGGGACCTACCAGTTACTCCAAGACTTGTGCCTAGTCAATGCTATTGCTATGCCCATTCATCTATTAGTCCCCAGCCCCTATACTCTCCTCTCTCACATCCCTTTCTCCACTACTCATTTTTCAGTTATTGGCCTCAAAGATGCCTTCTTATCCATTGCAATTCTTACGATCTCTTTGCCTTCACCCAAGAGGAACACAATAACACATACTGCCTCTCAACTTACCTGAACTGTCCTTCCCCAGACTTTTAGAGATAGCTCCCACTTATTTGGTCAAGCTCTCTCCACAACCTTTTGTCCTTGGATCTGTCGCCCAACACACTTTTACAATATGTAGATGATCTTTTGCTCTGCTCACACTCTCTTTCTCTATCTAAACTACAGAAAAACAAACTTCTTAGCTTTCTCAGATCTAAGGGATATCGAGTCCCCACCACCAAAAAAAAAAAAAAAGCTCAATTTTCTGTAACCCAATTTAGGTACCTGGCTTTTTCCTTGCCCCCACCTCATGACAACTCACCCTAGACCACAAACAACATCTTCTCTCCCTCTCCCCACCTACCTCTAGGGAAGCAATCCTCTCTTTTCTTGGCTTTTCTGGGTTCCTTAGAATCTGTATTCCAAACTTTGCCCTCCTGACAAAGCCCCTTTATGAACCCCTAGACTCTAAGTCAAAGACAGATGATGCCTTCTCCTACCTGTGTGATGCCCTTTTGGAAAGCTTCAGCCCTTGCACTTCCAGACCTTCAGCAGAATTTCTTTTTTATACCACAGAAAAAGGGGGTATGGCAGCAGGAGTTCTGGGCCAAATGAAGAGTCCATCCTTTGCTCCTGTAGCCTATCTCTCTAAAAAACGAAAACCTTCTGCCCAGAGTTGGCAACCATGCCTATGTGCTCTTGCTGCAGCCGCTCTTCTGGCCCAAGAGGCACAGAAGTTCATTTTTGGGCAATGACTCACTGTCCTCCCCCACTCCCCCCACCACACACACAGAGACTTAAAAAACAAATACTTTTCTCAAAACTCACCCGTCTAAACCGACCTCTGAACTTCACCTATCCTGGGCCCAGCTCCTCCCACTTGCCTTAGCCAGAATCAAAGCTACTCCTTGGGCACCCTCCTAACTTAGTCCTTTGAACTCATGTATGGGTGCTGCTTCATGTTAAACAACCTTCACCCACTCCCAGAATCTCTTCTTTATGGGTACATACCAACTTTCACTTTTCTCCAAAACCTTCTCCAGGAACATGCTAATTGCCTGCTTCTCCAGTCATCACAGAGAGCCACAACTCTCTCACTTAACCCTGGAAATCAAGTCTACCTTAAGCAGTCTTGCCCACAAGAACTCAAGCCTCCCTGGACTGGACCTCATCTGATGACCCTAATCATTCCCATGACCACAAAGCTTCAGGCCATCTCCAAGTGGATACACCTGTCTCAGCTCAAGAGAGTCAAGTCACCTCCTTCTACCCTACTTTATCCAGGAATAAATATATCTCCAACCCAAAGGGCCCTTTCAAACTTAAACTCTCTCACATTCCTACTTCTCCCCCATCCCAAAATGTTCTTCTTGAATACACTGATGTCCCTCTGCCTCCTCTCTCTTGCCCTAAGCCTTCTATCCTTTGCCTCTGAGTGCTCCTCCCCACCCCCTTACACCTGGCATTTTGATGTTGTAGCTGTTGACAAGGGTAACACGCTCCTTAATTGTTCCTTCTGTCCTTTCATGGGGTGTGTGGAACCCATCTCCCTCACCTTCTCTATAACAGATGTTGCCAGCGACTGTCCCAAAGCAAGCTCAATACAGGGATGGTATAAGAGAAGTCTCTGTTTCACTCAGGACCAAGTCATAATAGCATGCTACACTGGCACTGTTGGAGGGGACTCAATATCAATCTCACCACTCTGCTACCTCTAGCCACCATGAAACTTCCCTAAAGGGAGAGTCATTCACCCCATCCAGCCTCTCCAATAAGAACTCATCACTCCCTACAGTCTGCATGAAGACACTACAGAAGAGAAATTACCTTCATCCCTTATCATTAACAAAAAGGTTGGAATATTAGATCTGGATGGGCTCCTAAAATGGAGTCACCAAGGCCAGCAGAATGGTGACAGAGGCATAGGAAAGTGGATTATCCCCATTCCTCAAGAAACCACCCAGTCCTTATCCCCTCCTTGCCTAACAATGCCCCAGGACATGGTTTCCTGCCCCCTTAATTCATAAGCTACACGGTTACTGTTCTGGTGTCACACCCTGGCTATTTTAAATGGTGAATGTAATGATCTCCCCTAAAGGAACTTTTCTATTCCTCTTAACAAATGAGTTCTTTTCCCTTCCTCACTTTCCCCCAACAGAAGAAGACCACTACCTGAAAACTCAAGTTGGCTGTGTTCCTCTCTTGTGAGTCAGCCCTGACAGCTCGTGATTTTCCTGAATGAAAGCTTGAATCTATGCCTTAGTGTGGTTTGTGTGGTCTTGGTCACTCCCAAACATTACAGTAGGAAAACAAAGTAATGTGTGGGCTGGGTGTTTCTCAAACCTCAGCTTATGTTAGAAGTACCTGCCGGTTTGTGGTTTGTGAACAGACAGACTGCCAGACTTTCAGGCTCCATCCCTCTAGAGATTGTGATTCAGCAGGCATGGGGCAGGACTTAAAAATTTGCATTTCTAATAAGTTCCCCGGGAAGGCAGATGTTGTTGATCTCAGATGTATACTTTGAGAACCAATTGTCTAAAGCAAGTTAATGCCCAAATGAGGACAAATGGCCCACAAGATGCCACCTTAACCACAGTTGTACTCACATTTAAGCCAGCTTTCTTCCAGTAATAGTTGCTATACTGGTTAATCATACACTTTGTTTTTTCCTTAAATTTTTCTTCTGAGTCCACAGACCACCAAGGATCCAAGTTGCCATTTTTATCATATTTTCTACCTAGAGAAAAGGAAAGTTACAAGCAATCTATGTTATTTATGGGAACCAAAGTTTTCATATTTCCTATCCTTCATTTAGACATAATCTCAAAGCCAGTTACAACATCATGGAACACAATTCCTGAAAGTAGTTCCCACATCTTCTCTAATGCCACAGTTAACCACAAAAAGAGGGAGTGTGGAAAAGAAGAAAAGAATTGGTAATTGCTTTACATGTAAAGAGCAAAGGGTATTTTTAAAATTTTTAAATTTAAGGCATGCACCAGTCTTATCTAATCTTGTATTTTCACCTCACCAGACCCAAAATACTCCCTTGATCATAAAATTAAATTCCTCCATTCAAAAAGCCAGTGGAAGGAACTGGAGCACCACTACCAGTGAAATTCCAAAGAATCCATAGGAATTGCCCCAGTGAGTCATCCACACTCTAGGACCAGAGAACCTGACTCAGAACTAAAGCAACCTGCTTCCTCCAAGTTGCCAGGAGCCAAGAGACAAATAAACTTTCTGTTATGAATCATTCCACAGTCAACAGTGTGGATTGAAGATCCATCTATCCTGCTTGGTCAAGGAAGGTTACTCTAGAATGAGAACTTGGAACAGAAATGGAAATCTCCAAAATGTGATTGGGGGAAATATCAGTTAACATATGATTTGTTACTCCCTAGTCCCTTGCTCTTTTTTCTCTACACCCTTTCAAACAAAAATTTGGATGCATGTACTATCTTCTATTTTCAAGGTTACAGTTAGAATCAGAAGCATCAATTAATTATACAAATAATTTGTAAGAAAGTCCCCTACACAAGAGTCACCTAAGAAAGAGAGCTTACAAGGCAACCATTCAGTCTTCAACAAGGCTGCCTGCTACTATCACTGTCCCCGGGATAGAATGAAGTCACTGTTCTCCACCCACTAATACCAATTACTAGGCATGTACTTATATTAGTCACAGAGTGAAATTGCCATTAGATTCTGTCCTTGGGGAAAGATTCCAGAAGCCACCCAGAAGATTCTGGAGAAGTATACTTAAATTTCCTCTGAAGAAAGCCCTAGAATCAATTGAGTACTACTTGCCTTTATTTCTTAGTTCAGACTCTCTTCTCAGATAAATTAAACATCTTAAGGCAGAAAGTCTAGCTCTGAGGACTCAGGTGATTACAAGGCAGTTACATTTTAATAGGGAGGAAGAGGAGGAAAAAATAAAACCCTAAAGGATTAAGGAAGACTGGTGAAATGTAGAAAGAATTGTGTAGAAGACAGAGAGCAAGTGGTTTATTTTACCCAAGGGTTTACATCTAGAAAGGGATATTGGAGAACTACAAGCAACAGAAAAAGAGGTCCCCTTTTATGCAGCATTGCCTATTAAGACAATTGGGTTCTTGAGACTAGCTATAAATCATTGTTTGCATCTGGGTGTGACTTCAAAGGGGTAGGGGTGTGTGCATGTGCATCCGTGTGTGTGTGTGTGTGTGTGTGTGTGTGTGTGTGTGTGTGTGTGTGTGTCTTTCAAATAATACTGTGACAATAAAGGAGGCAGCAATTAAAAATAAGAACTCTCAAAGATGATAATTTCCTTAAGTTAGGCTCTATCTTGCTCTTTCCATTTGCTTCAATGCTATAAGGATACATAATGTATTCTACATTGTGCATTACTAGGAAATCATAGCCATTTAAAAACAAATTCTGAATATATGCCAATTAGAAGACAAATAGAAATTAAGCATTGCATAAGCCTTGAAATTATATAAAAGAATTAATGAGTCAAGTTCCTGAGGCCTAACGTTTTAATGCAGCATGTAAAATCATTTTTGGACAAGAGCTCACACTTCCATGGAGAACATTTCAAGATGATAAGAGGGAAAAAAAAAAAAACAATGGGAGAAAGCTACAGTGTAATTCCTGGAACTACTGTAGCAACTATGGCGTCCCTAATCTAAATGCAAAGGGAATTTTTACTGAAATTATGAGTTTTATTTTGTTTTTCATTCTATCCTTATGACTAACCAGAATAGTTGTTTATTTATTCTAAGTTATCACAGCAAGACATGGGGAAAAGTTTTCAATCAGCAATCATGTTGCTTTGGATAATCTTCAATCTATGATGACGCCACCATGAAAAGATAATAACAATAATTAACACCCATATAATCAACATTATTACAAAAGCAGCAGCTTATGAAATGAACTAGTACTTACCATTATTATCAAATCCATGTGTAAATTCATGTCCCACAATTACTCCTATTGCACCATAACTCAGAGATCTATGTTATAAATACACAATTTAGAAGAAAATTATAAGAAGGAATTTAAGAGTATTATCCTTTTAGTGAAAATCTAAGATAATCTGTTTTCTAGTAACTATAGTAATGAAACTCTAATAATCATACCCATAAATTTCTAAAACAAATTATGTCAATATACCCATCTAATCAAAACAAAGAAAGTATAAATTCTAACATTGTCATTGTGACCTTGTATGAATGGGCCTTAGTGTCTTACCCTTTAAAATTAAGGATGTGAAAGAAATTACTACTAATTATTGCTAAAGTCCCTTCCCACTCTAAAACTTTTATGATTCTATACCTATTCTAATGATATTTTATATTTATGAAAACCTAAACCAGGGTTTGAAAATATCCTGTCAGTAAATATGCTATTTATTTTTTATCTGAAAACCTTGTTGAAAACTCACTATAATCTTAGAAGTTAAACTGTTTTCCAAACATAGTCATAAAAATGAAATAGAATAGAGATTTAAAAGGATCATTCTGTTTTTAAAGGTAAACCTGTTCCTCTGTTTCTGTGGCAGACAAGCTGACAACTGAATAGCAAAGATTGTGAAGCATTAGTCAGATTTAGGGAAAGTGTTATATTATTTCTCTTCACCTCTAAAGAAGCATGTAGTGGATTATCTGCAACAGTAGCCACCAACAATTCCACCTACCTCTGAATGCATAACTCCCTTCCTCCTATCAAGATGTGATCTATTTCTTTGTACATGCATCTAGACTGGCATTGGGATTTCTGATCAGCAGAACACAGTGAAAGGGGCCAGATGTGATTCTATGAGTAGATCTTAAGAGACCTTGTAGTTTTCATTTTCAAGCCTTCTTAGAAATTAGCTACAATGTAATTAAGATGGAGTACCCATTTGGAGCAAAAGAAGCCCAGTGATGCAAAGGAGAGAGTCCAAAATGTAAGAGACTCTGAAGGAAGAGAAGGGGACCCCCTAGGAAGTACCCATTAGAGAAGCCCAGTGAGGGAGTGAGTATAACTTAGATGTTCCAGACCTTGTGGAACACTGCAAGGAGGAAGGATAAACTGTCTCAGCCTTGCCTTGACCAAATTGCAGAATCATGAGACAACAAATGAATGCTTAGTGATAATATGCTATGCAGTACAAATAACTAAAATAAAGCATAGCCATGCCAGATGAAGAAACCAATGATGGGTTTTCTGTGTGCATGAATATGGAATTTTCTCTCTACTGTAATTTCCATGAAGGCCAATCCCTCACCTACTTGTTCACCACTAAATTCCCAATTCCTAGTACACAGTAAAAAATAAATAATGATATGCATGATGATTAATTAACTTTACCATTTCATGCAGGGGACAGGTCTTATTTGTAACTTATTTAAGCCATTTAACCTGTAGGTGAGAATTATAGACAATTTGGCATCTTTATTGCACTGGTTCTTTTTTTTCTTTCTTTTTCTTTCTTTTTTTTTTTCTTGGTTTTTTTGAGGTAGGGTCTCACTACTCTGGTTCAGGGTGACCTGGAATTCACTATGTAGTCTCAAGATGGCGTTGAACTCTCAGCAATCCTCCTACCTCTGCCTCCCAAGTGCTGGGATTAAAGGCGTGTGCCACCATGCACGGCTATTACACGGGTTCTTTTTTTTAATTTTTTATTTATTTATTTGAGAGCAACAGACACAGAGAGAAAGACAGATAGAGGGAGAGAGAGAGAATGGGCGTGCCAGGGCTTCCAGCCTCTGCAAACGAACCCCCTACGCGTGCGCCCCCTTGTGCATCTGGCTAACGTGGGACCTGGGGAACCGAGCCTCAAACCGGGGTCCTTAGGCTTCACAGGCAAGCGCTTAACCGCTAAGCCATCTCTCCAGCCCTTGCACGGGTTCTTTATGAGATTTGCAATAAATATTTCACAGTTGGTTCCTGACATGCAACATCAAAATCACTCAGTAAACACATAGAACCTATAACTGGAAGGAACAGAAATGTTTGAAGCAACATGTTATTACAGGACATAATGATCCTTAACATGTTAATTGTCTCAACTATTCCCAAGGAAGTGCTGTAAGACTTAATTTTTTCCCTTCATAGCAATTCTTTTCTTTGTTCTTTCCAGAAAGGTAATTTGCACTTGAAAAAAATACTTCCTACTGTTTTTCCATCATTGCAAACCTTCATTAAAAAAGTGAAAGTAAAATTGTGCATTTCAATCATAGAACTATCATAGCCATGTGGGACAAACTTGTAATTTTACATAGTGCTAATTTTTGCAGCAGTAGCTATCACTGCTCAGCCTGCAACCTTTCGTGAGAGTGACGTATTCAGTCCTCCAAACTTCTTAGTCAGTGTTGTTGACTGCATGGATTTAAGGGATGAATGATAACTTATAGAAATTATGCTGCAATAAATGCCCTTAACCTGGAATATTCCAACAACCTTCTTATTTGCAAAGGGTAACAGTGAATTCCAAAAATGATTGAATCATTGTAACTTTCAATTCTCAGCTACAAAATCACAATCCTCTGGACAAGAGAGAAAGAAAACATATTTTTCTATGGCCAAGCCTTATAACAATAATGTTTCATAATACTAATTTCACATCCTCCAGTTTACCAATGAATTCTATTTAAATTATAATGCCATAAAAATAATCATGTGCCTCTTAGAATGAACTGTCGAGAAAATGGAAGAGTTCTTGAACTGAAGATACAGTCTTCCAAATGGGAAGATGGCAATTTTACTACCATTTAGTTTCTTTTTTATTCTTACTATCCCATGGATTTAAAACATACATGGAATTTTCTGTCAATACAAAAGAGCTATACTGCTGTTTGGACTCACCATGGTCTCACAGTGTTATCAAGTAAGGACTACCATACTCCTGAATCAGATCAACATTAAAAAAAAAAAAAATCTTTGTGTTTGGGGCTGGAGGTGTAGCTTGCTGGTAGAATGCTTGCTTAGCATATGTAAAGCCTTGTGTTCAATCTCACCACCAAAAAAAAAAAAAAAAAAAAATCTGGGCTGGGGGAGATTGCTCAGTGGTTAAAGGAATTTGTTTGCAAAGCCTGACAGTCCAGGTTCAGTTCTTAGGACCCATGAAAAGCCAGGTGCACCATGTGAGGTGACTTATGCGTCAGAAATTTGTTTATATAGGGGCAAGAGGCCCTTGTGTGCCTATTCATATTCTCTCTCTAAGTAAATAAATAAAAATGTTTTTAAAAAATTCTCATGGGACATGGCAGCACACACCTTTAATCCTAGCACTCAGGAGGCTGAGAATCTTTGTGAATTCAAGGCCAGCCTGAGACTACATAGTGAATTCTAGGTCACCCTGGGCTAGAGCAGGATCCTATCTTGAATAATTAAAATTAAAAAAAAATTTAAAAAAAATCCCATAAGGTCATAGGTCTGTGGAACAAAGGAAAGATATAGAAAGATGCATGTATGGGTGCTGGAGAGATAGCCCAGTTGGTGAACTGATTGTCTCACAAGTATAAAGACATGAGTTCAGTCGCCAAGCCCTGTCTTTAAAAAAGTTAGATGGTGCTTGAGCAGTAATACCCAAGATTATCCACTAGTCTCCACATGCACACACACTAACATATACACACACATAAAAAGGATGTGTGTGTGGCTTGGGTGAGCAGTAGATAATGGAGCACAGAGACAGAAAACTTTGACATTTTACTCATGACCTAACCAATCATGTTGTTCTGATCCCACAGCCATATATTGGACTTGGTGGGAATTATTGAAAGCATTGACCTAAAGAAACACACATATACCTTAAAAGAAAAAAGAAAGAAAAATGCAGGGCTGAAGACATGGCTTAGCAGTTAAAGCACTGGCCTACAAAGCCTAAGGTCTCGTGTTCAATTCCCCAGTATCCATGTAAGCCAGATGCACAAGGTGACTCATGCATCTGGAGTTCATTTGCAGTGGCCAGAGGCTCTGGTGCATCCATTCTCTCTATCTGCCCCTTTCTCTCTCTCACTCACTCTCTCTTTCTTCCTTTTTCTCTCAAATAAGTAAAATAAAATAATAAAAAAAGTATAAAGAAAAAAATAAAAAAAAATTCTCTGAGCTGTTGGAAGTAGTTGTAAAATCATCAAGTCTAACCCTCTATAAGAGGTGCAAGACCCTCTAAAAAACTTATTAAAGAACTAGGAATATAGCTCAGGTAGTGAAGTGCTTGCCTTATAAGCATAACAATCTGAACTTAATCCCAAGATCCCACATAAAATAAACATGTATGATGGCACTTGCCTATAATCCAAGTGCTGGGAAGATGGAGACAAATACCTTGGTTTCATTGGCCAGCCAGTCTAGCCCAACTGGTGAGTTTTAAGCCAATGAGAGGTCCTGTCTCAGAGAAAATGGGTTATACTCTGTCTGACTTTTTCCATCCCCCACACAAATATAGATACTTGTTAATTCCAGGCTTCATGGTACAAACCTATGACCCTTCCTACTTGAGAGATTGAGATAGGAGATGTGATCATTTATATTGATTGTCAATTCGACCAGACCTGTAATCACCTATGAGTGATTATGTAGATTAGGTTAGCTTCTGGACATGCCTGTGAGGAATTACCTTGATTAGGTTAATTTAAGTGTGAAGATGCTATATAATAATCAGCAACAACATTCCACTCCCAGATTGAATAAGAAAGAGAAACCATGGGCTATAATCCATCCTTCCTTCTCATGGGCAGAAATTCTTTATATTCTCTCCTCTCTCCTTTTCTTAATCTAATAAAATCTCTCTAAATCTTAAACAAATCAAGAGAAAGCAAGCTGAGCACTCTTATTTGCTCATTACTGCCGCACCATGGATTGAATATGAGAAGCTGCCTCAAGCTCCTGCTGCCATGCCTTCACCACCATGATGGACTATAACCTGAACTGTAAACTGAAATAAATCCTCCCTTAAGCTGGTTTTGGTCAGGTCCTTTGTCTCCACATTGAGAATTAATACAGGAGAATAAAAAGTTTGAGGCTAGTGGTGGGGCATGGTGGCCCATGCCCTTGATCACAGCACTTGGGAGGCTGAGGTAGGAGGATCTTTGGGATTTCAAAGACAGCCTGGCACTACAGAATGCCAGGTCAGTCTGAGCTACAATGAGTCCCTACTTAAAAAAAAAAAAAAGTTTTTGGCCAGCCTAAACATTTTAGGAAGACCCTATCTTTAAAACATTTCTAAAGGGCAGGGCAACTTTGCACATACATCTAATCCTGGTACTGCATTTAGAAAGCTGATAAGAAATTTGAGACCACCCAGGGCTACATGGTCCCGAATGACCAAAACCATCAAACAAACAAAAACTGAAATGGTGGTAAGGTATCTGATTGCATATTTCCTTCTAATGAGCATGAGTTCACATTTCTAAGGTAGCCCATTACCTCTTTGGGTGGTTCTAAATAGAGGAAGTCTTCCAAATGCTGATGTGAAAATTCTTTCCTATGTTTTCAATGTAATGTTGAATAGCTGCTGACTTTTCTAAGTATGGTTAATCACTCTGCGACCTTAATTTTCTTTCCAAAACATGAAAAACATCTAGACATGCCCATAATTCCAGCATTCAGAAGTTGGTGGCAGGAGGATCAAAAGTTCAAGGTCAGCCTTGGCTACATAGCAACTCTGAGGCTAGCATGGTCTACCTGAGACTCTGTCTCAAAAAAAAGTATATGAGGGTTGGAGAGATGGCTTATCAATTAAGGCATTTTCCTGTGAAGCCAAAGAAACCAGGTTTGATTCCCCAGGAAATGTAAGCCAGATGCACAAGGTGGCACATGCATCTGGAGTTCATTTGCAGTGGCTGAAGGCCCTGGCACACCCATTCTCTCTCTATCTGCCTCTTTCTCTCTTGCAAATAAAATAAAATAATTTTTTAAAGTATATGAAAACCCCACATTCAAATGTAGCCAAGTTATCTCAATTCTATTTTTCAATCAAAAACTCTTCAGTATCGGAATGCCAAAGAAAATGATGTACCTGAGGCTCAGGATAGTATTAATGTATTTGGTTAACCATAACCCTACAACCTGTCTTTATTCTAACAATAGGGTTTTCCTATAGCAGGCTTTACTGATGCCTGCTCAGGCACCCTCATCAGTTACCATATCTGAGCACATTGTTCTTACTGTTTGTGACTAGCAACACATAAAACTAGCTCCCAAAGAAGTTGAACCAGCCATCAAAGAGCTTAACTAAGCTGGACACTGCCCAGGAATCAATACGCTAGTAGCAACCCTAAATTATTAGTGAAGCATCAGCTGGGGTATGTATAATAGCTGCCTTGTCTTTGATACATGTTCTATAGTTCCCCAGCAAGACTAAGTTCCAGTTGTCCAGGATGATGACTAGCTTTGTATTTGTAACATACATGTGGAAAATACAGTAATGGTTTCCCAGCAATGTTCTTATACTAATCCCTAGAAATTATGAATATGTTGTATTACATGGCAAAGGGGAATTAAAGTCACAGAAAGTTGCTAGGTAGCTGACCAAAATGCAGACATCATCCTGGATTGTGTGGGTAGGCTCAATGTAACCACAAGTGTCCTTAAAAATAAAAGAGGCAGAGGATCACTGTGTTTGAGGCTAGCCTGAGACTACAGAGTGAGTTCCAGGTCAGTCTGGACTAGAGTAAGACCAAACGTGAGTAACATGATGTTACTAGAGTAATACCCAAGGAGATGTGGGGATGCAGCTTTGAAGATGGAGAAGGTATGAGTCAAGGAAAGAAGGCCCCTCTCTACAAGCTAGAAAAGATCAGAAAATAAGCTATTCGCTAGAGATTCCAAAAAAGAAATGTAGCTCTGCTGACACCTTGATCTTAGTCCAGTGAGAGATAGGTTGGATTATACAAAGATAAGCTAACAAATATATGTGTTTTCAGGGGTAATTCATTTCACAAGACATCATATATTGTCTTCTTTCCCTGTCTCACTTCCCCACTCTCCTTTTTGTGTTTCCCAGTACCACATTCCAAAAGAATTACTTGCACTTGAATCCTTATCACAGGAGCAACTCATTGCAAAGCCCAAATCAAAATATGACAGTTTTATTTCTCTGATTTATATATGTTTATGGCCCTATGTCTTTTTAACCTATAAAACTTTAGGAAAGTTGTTATATATCCAAACCAGAAGACAAGAGACTCAATTTCTAAAGCCAAGACTACATTTTTGCAGTGCACCAGAACCATGCAAAGAAAAGTGTCTATACTGTTTACAATTGATATTATGAGAATCTCCACTATATATGAAAATTCTGGATTACATGAATCCATGATATGTTAGTGCTAATGACCTTTAAACTGTCAATTTTGGCTTTTCCTACAGCTATTCAACTTGTATTTCTAATGACCATGTTTACTATCTCACTTGTTTAAAACCTTCAGTATTTTCTATTGCCTATGTCCCTAACCTGAAATTCAGAGCCCTCTAATATAAAACCACAGTCTTTTCTAGACATCTCTCCGCTACTTCCCTTCGTTTACCACTTGGGTTAGCCAAGCTAGACTCTTAGTCATTCCATAAATATTTTCCTTTCTTTCATGACATTGTTTCTTCATCTGTAAAGGTTCTGATGATTTCCATTTACTCAAATCACTACAATTCTTCAGGTGATTAAATGCACAATAGTTAAAAAATCAAGCCTAAGTATAAAGTTGCCTTTCCATATATCTATATATATGGATATATTCTGATAAGAAGGATCATAAAACAAAGACCTAATAGAAAATAAAAGGATATAAAGTAGTAAAAGGCAAACAAACCCATTCCAGGTTTCATGTTCTCTTTCTACTGAATAATCATTGATTTTGATTCTTTGACTTTCTATTCTGTCCTTCGCCAAAGTGGCATGTTTTTCCTTTCTAGCTTGTTAGTAACTGGTTTCTTTATTATTTACTCACCGAGGATATTCTGTTCCCCAGAAGAAAGGTTTCTGGAGCTCTCCTGCTGGAAATCCTGGGAACAAGACAAACAATGGTTAAGGATATAGAAGAAATTGATTCAATAGTAAGTTTTTGGGTCTAGCTACAGTCTGAAGCTTCCAGATATGCATCTGATGCCATTCTTTGTGGAACCAGGGTATCTCTAAGAGATTTAACTATCTTTAAGTAATATTAATTCACCTGTGTTTGAAATAACTACATGGAATCATTTTCAGGACACAGTTTGCTCAGATATACTATTGACATTGTTCAGCCTGCAGTGAACTGGGCTTCTTCACACATCACATGCACATGAGGCTACAGGCTACCCAGCAGGTTCTCCCGATGCATAAAATCCCAGCCTCCTGGATACATGCTGGTGGACTACACATATAAGCCATGCAGAAAGATTGTACATTTGGTTTAATACTCTACTGACACTGTCTTGAAGTTCTTAGTAATTGAGCCTCTTAACCTGTATATTTTAAATATTTTACTTGCAACCAGAGAGATAAAGACATACACAGAGAAAGAAAAATACAACAGACAGAAAAAGAGAGTACCAGGGCCTCTAGCCACTGCAAATGAACTTCATATGCATTCTCCACTTTGTGCATCTGTCTTACATGGGTACTGGGGAATTTAGCCCAGTTTCTTAGGCTTTGCAGGTAAGTGCCTTAACCACCAAGCCATCTCCCCAGCTCTTAACCTGTATTTTATACCCAGAGTGGATGAGCTGAGGAAATTCCCATGATATGTATGTCAAGTGCTCTTAAGGTGTCCTCACAAATCAAACTCATGATACCCCAAGAGCACAGGATTCTAGTGGCCTCACACATCAGGGGATCCAGGATGATACAACCCAACTATCAAACAAGTGTGGTTCTCCGAACTGGGTGAGTGGGGGGCTCAGATGGCCCCGAAAGAATATGTTCCCAATGCAAATCAGAATTTGCATAGAACACTGAAAGAAAGTAATGCTATTCTAAGAACTCAGTCTTATCCTTATCCCTGGTTACCACCATGTATGGCCCAATCTTCTATACTAAAATTGATAACAGAGAAGAAAAGGAAAAGATTGGGCAATGTAATAGTCATAGACCTTTTAGTCTTTATTTAGTAAGCCAAAGGTAGTGATGATAGATGGCATGTATATTAAGAAATGAAATAATCAGGGTGTAGTGGCTCATGCCTGTAATTCTAGCACTCAGGAAGCTAAGGTAGGAGGATCACTAAGTTCAAAGTCAATCTGGGCTACAGGATGAATTCCAAGTCAGCCTAAGCTAGAGTGAGATCTTGCTTCAAAAAGCTGTGAGGTAGGGCTGGAGAAATTGCTCAGTGGTTAAGATGCCTGCCTGCAGTGCCTAAGGACCTGGGTTAAATTCTCCAGGGCTTACATAAAGCCAGATGCACAAGGTGGCACATGTGTCTGTAGTTTTTGCAGTAGTTAGAGGCCTTGGTGTACCTATTCTCTATCTGCACCCCCTCTCAAATAAATATCTTTTGTTAAAAGCTATGAAGCAAAGGTGGGTGATATAGCTCAATTAAAGAGCATTTGCACAGCATGTGTGGGGCCCTGAATTCAATCTCTAGTCCAACTGCTACCAAATCAAAAAGCAATAGTAGCAGTAGCAGCAAAAAAAAAAAAAAAAAAAAAAAAAAGCTGAGTTAATTCTGCAAATCATTTCCATGTATACGCTACAAAACACAAATGGTGTCATTTGAAAAATTCCACATACAAGTAAACTGCTCTTGTATTGCATTTCTAACTTTTTTCACAAAATAAAAATGTGGCCAGGCATGGTGCACATGCCTTTAATCCCAGCACTCGGGAGGCAGAGGTAGGAGGATCACCATGAGTTCGAAGCCACCCTGAGACTCCATAGTGAATTCCAGGTCAGCCTGGGCTAGAGTGAGACCTTACCTCGAAAAACCAAAAAAAAAGAAAAAAAGAAAAGAAAAGAAAATGTGGACAGTAAAATTCATGCTAATGCCATAAAATGTGTTTTTTTCATATAACAGCAATAAATAGCTTCAAAAGCAGTATGACAAGTCAAAAGATAGAGAACATAAAAGACAAGACACAACTTTGTATTTCAACACCCTTAATGACATTTGTTCTACTATTGTGTAAAAGGGGCCCTATGTTTTCATTATGTACTGAGTCCTACAAATTATGGAGCTGGCCCTGCATGTACATGAGTGCAAGAAACACTTGACTTTGCCCTTGAAAGTCAACACCAAATTTTGTGTCCTGGGTTGATCTGAAATTTGTACATGTAAGTCATTAGAGCTGAACATTTAAAGAATAGGACAGAGGGAGAGGAAGAGAGAGGGCAAGTGGGAGACTTTCTGCAATGTCCTTCCTGCTTGAGAGCAGCTGCTCTAGGCCCCATGAGACTGAAAGTCCTTTTATTAGTTCAAATGTTCTCTTCTCTCTCCTCAAATTTCTTTCAACCTCCCCTCCATTCCAGGACACTATTGGGGAAAATTAGGGCAGGAAAGCAAGTCTTTAATTTAGAAATGAAATATTTATTTCATAAAACTCTTCTCTTTAATTTTATTAATAATACCATAGTTTGAGATTTCAAGGTACAAAAACTCAATTGCAAAAGCAGAGATGGATCTACCTAGTGATTCTCTCTTCCTGCTGGCTTCAAACAAAGGAAAATACAACTAACATGATTAAATTTCAAGGGGGCAATGTTACATTCATCTTCATAATTTCCACATTTCCTTAAATACCTTAGGCATCTTTATCTCAATAGTCCATCCTTTTTGCTGATTACTTTTAGGAAGTCATTCTGATTTAGATATATATGCAAATATACACTACATATAAATGCAAATCACAGTATTTATATGAAAATTCAGTTTCACACAATAAATCACCCAAAAACAATGAGATTCCCTAATAAGAACAATGATCATAAACCAATGTGATTTAATGATTAAATCACGATGACTTCCCTGCTTGATAATGTGCCCAGCTGGAAGCAGTTATGGCCAGTGCCAACCTCTTTACAGGAAAACATCTGACACCTGCATGAGCTTCCATTTCAGCAGCTTTTGCTTTTAGGGTCCCCACTCTCCAGCATGAAGCCATCACATTACCTCAGCAGCTATATCTTCTCAGCTTGTCAGAACCAAGAAACCCAATACTGATAAACAGAAGAATCTGATGCCCTCGGGCATGTTTTGCTGAAGTGAATGGATTAACAGTTTAAGCTGCATTTTGGGAGACAGTCAACTAGCTAGCATGATAGATGGAATCCCAACAGGGTCAATTCAATATCTTATCTCACAAAGTGGATCAGTTGTATTAGCAAAGGTGGAAGTGAAAAATAAATAAGCCAAATGGGAAGTCTTTGCTCTCCTTTTTTAATAGGCTTCTCTTATGTCTTCTCACATATCCATTTTATTTCAGTGTTTACCCATTGCAGTATGGCTTCAAGACCTGTTTCATACTTTTAAACTCCTTTTTCTATCAGTATGCTTATGTGAAGCATTTCTCACTGTATAAATGTGTGTGTTGAGTTGGGGAGGGTGTAGAAAGAGAAACACACAGAGACAGTGAATGAGAAATTTTGGGTGGCAAAAAAGAATGAATTTAGCCAGGCCTTGGTAGCACATGCATTTAATTCCAGCACTTGGGAAGCATAGGTAAGAGGATCACTGAGAGTTCAAGGGTACCCTGGGACTACATAGAGCATACCAGGTCAGCCTGGGTTACACTAAGACCCTACTTCAAAAAAATGAATGAATATGATAATAGATAATATTGACCAGCAGTAAGAACATTAGTGGGAGGGTAAGTTGTCACAAACATTTTGGAGATCAATGTATTCATATCTTGATACTTTAAATACCATCTTTAAAAGGAGTAAATCTTTGTGTGGTGATATAGAAAAAGCTCTAAGAGATATTAAGTGAAAAATTAAAATGAAACAAAGCACAGCGTCTGGAGTCCTTTTGTGTAAACAAGTGTCTTTAACAGCTGAGCCATCTCTCCCGTGCATGGAGTCCTTTTTGTGTGATATATGCATGAAGTTATTATGCACGAATGTATATACTAAGTTCTGCTTCAAAAGAATTTATTCTATAATATAAAAGACAAATTTCTTCTAACATAGTAGATTCAGCAGGGAAAATCTGGGGTGAAACCCCATTTCTTTCATGTGCTTATGCAGATCTCCATCAGTGAATAAATTTAAGAAAACACCTGTACTGAGGTACTGGGCTACATGAGAATATACAACATGCTCATATATACATACCTCAACATGACTGACTGACTGACTTGGTTCACTTTGTGAGTCACAAGCCATGTCCACACAGCTGCTGTCAAAATCTTCTTCCAATATCAGATAACACTCCTCTCACCATTACATGAAAACTCATATGGACAACCTCTTCAACATCAGATGCCAAAAGTGAACATCAAAGTGCCATTCTACTACAAGATTGGTATTTGCTCCATTTAAAATATTTAAACTATGCTATCTTTTTTTTCTATTAGGCTCCTAGGTTTTGTTTAAACTGTGTCACTGATAAGGTTTTGATTGTGGAACTTGCGAGATGGCTCAGCAGTTAAAGGTGCTTGCTGGCAAAGCCTGCTAGCCCAGGTTGACCTAGGTTTGATTCCCGAGCCACCCCATAAAGCCAAAGGCACAACGTGGAGCATTCATCTGGAGTTTGGCTGCAGCCAAACACTCCTTCTCTCTTTTTTCCTCAATCTGTCTCTCAAAAAATGTAAAAAATTGTCTGTGCCCCAGTCTCATCCTTTCCATAAGGCTTTTATTACATAATAATGTTTGATACAGTGATGCTTGTTTAGGAATGCACATGGCAGGGTATAACAGGACTATATACACACATGCATATGTGAATGTCTACACACACACTTGCCAGTTGGTCTCAAGTGCTAACATGTAAAAGGGGGCTTCTTAATCTACAGATTGCTGGGAGCAGTGTTGGGAATTTACATCTCTAAAACGTTTCCTGGGGACATTGCTGCTGGTGGTCTACCTGACACAATATGACAGCCACTACCCAAGCACTTGTCCAAGTGCAGCTGAGGTTCATTGATACTTTGCTGTAATGTGGACTGCTATGCAGTAATGAAAAGAGGTCAGTCCTAAAATCCTAGCATGAAAAAAAAGTCTCCAAGACATGTTAGAATAAAACAACGTATAGATATAAATATATAAATATCATTTTAATAACTTTCCTGTCTATACATTGTCACAGTAAATGTCTGTCAAATACATATCAAAGTGGTTGCAATGATTACTTTTTGAAGAAAATTTGGATATTGGGTTGTCAAAATGACTTTGGACATCAACATTTTAACCTTGATTACTCAAAGGTAATCGGCCTTTGTAATTAAAGTTTAACTGTTAGAAATAAGTGGGTGCATGTTTTACAGAAAAATCAGAAAAGTCATCCCAAGGTCACTGCCATCTGAAAAAAGAAGGTTATCTAACCAAAAGTAAGAGTAACATTAATATATGAACATTAAGAGAAATGCTTACTGGGCCATTTGGTGAACATAATATATACTTTTAGACAGACAGCAGCAGATGTTACACCCCTAGGGCTCATGACTGCTGAGAAGAAGTGACAGAAGAGTGTTCAGCACTGAAATATCTCTGTCACACCTTCCATGGCTCAGGGTCAGGTCGATTGCAGAAGAGGTGCAGAAAGAATGTAAGAGCCAAAGAAAGTGTAGGACTCCTTACAACGTGCTCTTCCAGACACAAAATGGTCTGGATATCCATGATCTCACAGTGCCTGACACTACCTACATAATACCGTCAGAATAGGAAGAAAAGGTCATGACATCAAAATAAAAGAGAGACTGAGATGGGGAGGTGATATGACCGAGAGTGGAGTTCAAAGAGGAAAGTGGGGGGGGGGGATATTGTTTATAATCATGGAAGTTGTTAATAAAAATAAACAAATAAAATAAATAAAAAAGAAAAATCTTCTAATACTATCCCAAAATAATGTTTATTTTGCTCTTGTACTTGATAACATTAGCAACCTATTCCTATTTCAAGAAAATAATAATTACATTATATATTATATAATTTTAATGACTAAAATTCCACAGAAAGAAAATATTAGCATCTATATGTGTCATACTCTCATTATTTATTACAATAATTTCTCCTTTTCGAATTTGCACCTCAGAAGGCCACTGAGCACTGCATTTCGTTTTCCACTTGGGTCAACATTTCATTTTCACTGCTGTTCCTCATTATAACCCTCATATCAGTGAATATTGACTAACCTAATTGGCGTTTAACAAATTGCTGATCATAAAACATACAGAGTGTTTTGCTTTTCTTTCCAGCATAATTGTCAACAACCTGATTATGTTTAGTGGGAGATTGCTCCAAGTTCAACTATTTGACTTTTGCAGTCATTGAATGAGAAGTTACATGTCTCAATATTTGGAAGCTTCAGTATCTGTTTTATTATAAAATCACAATTATTTGATTTTTAAGTACAGACAAATATAGAGAAGAAAACAAAATTAGTCCATTGTCTCACACTAAAAAAACAAATAAATATACTCTAGGCTAGCAAATTCACAGTGTATAGAGATATATGAAAAAAGTAATTACTTCCCTCTGTCTCTGTCCCTCCCTACCCAACCTAGAACTTCTTTGCACCACTGTCTGTATACTTTGTTTCATGAATTTATTCAAATGTCACTTTTTCATTAGGGCTTTCACCAGTGATTGATTGATTGATTTGCAAAGGAAGGTAGGGAGGGAAGAAAGGAAGGAGAGAGGGGGGAGAGGATGGTCATGCCAGGACCTCTTGCCACTGCAAATGAATTCCAAATGCATGTGTCATTTTGCATATTTGGCTTTACATGGGTACTGGGAAAATCAAACCTGGGCTGCAAGCTTTGCAAGCAAGAGCGTTTAATTTCTGAACCATTACCCTAGCACTCCCTCCAATGCTTTTAACTTATTTTTACTTTTTTGATTTGAGAGAGAAAGAGATAGATATAGGCAGGTACTGAGAGAGAAAGAGAGAGAGGGAGTGAGAATGAGCACGCCAGGGCCTGCAGCCACTGCAAACGAACTCCAGATGTGTGTGCCCCCTTGTGCATCTGGCTTATGTGGTTCCTGGGGAGTCGAACCTGGGTCCTTTGCTTTGCAGGCAAGCCCAGACTAAATCCCAAATATGCTTCCCCTAACATTTTCCACCTTTGTGAAAAATAAATCTCCTTTGCCAAAAAAATTTAAAAACCAAATCACTGTAATACCTCTGAGAAAATACATTTGAACAAATAATTTTTCTTTCCACAACTAGAATTTCAAGTTCTACAACAAAAGGGATTTTTATATGCCTGTACTATGCTTTTACCCTCAGAGTTAGAATGTCTGATATAAGATAAGCACTCCATAAAATATGTGGAATCAATGGAATCTATACCTTATGAAACTCCAAGGGATGGCTGAAGTTGAAACATCACTTACAAGTACTTTTTATTAATCAAAGTCTAAAACACTGAATGATGCAATTAGTAATAGCAATGAATTACTTCTTGAAAATTTCCATAATCAGTGCCAGATCTAGAATATGTTCAAGCCTGTTTTTACTTTTCCTTCCACACACAAGAGTGTGGGGATTTGAGACCAGAAATTTTGCTCTCCTGATAAACTGTACACCAAACAGCAAACAAGAGAAAACTGAAAAGCCCTGCCCAGTTTCTTGTAAATTCCACCACACCATTTCTTCTTACCCTCACTACCTTCCCCACAACTAATAAAATGTAGATTTCTGTCCCTTTTTATGTCTGTGGCATACACTAAAAAAAAAAAAAAGAAAAAAGAAAAAAGAAAAAAGTGCATAGATTAATGATCCTTGGCCCTGAGCAGTACTCTAACATCATGTCTTTTCCATATATTCTTTATTATTTTCTCTTAAGTACAATATTGAGTTCAAGTTACATAACCATAAGATTGTCATCATAAATCAAATAGTATGGAATCACTATCATGTAAAGGTTTCTCTTACTTAAGTTTTAATTTTTTGACATGCATATTGATGCTTTGTGACATCTTTGAGTTAGACTTTTACATCATTTCCTATTGTTTCCATGTTTGTTCATATTTTACAAAACAAAAAGGTTTCAACTGTTATCAATGGTCTTCAAAACTCAAAGCAGTTGGCTTTTTCCTTTGTTCTTCAGCAAATTAATTTTTCAACACAATGCAAAGCAACTCAAACTCATCTAAACTTAGAAGTATTTAATTCTTAAATTCAGTATCTTTTCTGATTTATTTGAAGGAAATTGGCATTATTGAAGTTATTTGGTTAGGATCCTTCTAGAAGCCTTTGGGACCAAAGTGGCACAGTTCAGTACAAAGTTCAGTCCAACATACCTATACAAACACATATACACAAGTACAGTAACAGAGGAAAAATTCAAAAAGAAAAGCTAATGAACCTAAGAATGTGTAAACTGATGTACATACTGAACTTGAATAAAGCTATTTCCGTATTTGCCATAGCTGCTTTATAGAGAAATATACCTGTTTTTACAGTTATTGAGACTTTGTGTTCTTTATTTTTCTTTTTAAAAAGTTATTTATTTACTTATTATTTGCAAGAAGAGAGAAAGAAAGAGATAGAATGAAAGGGAAAGGGAATGAGTGTGCCAGGGCCTCTTTCCACTACAAATGAACTCCAGATGCATGCACCACTTTGTACATCTGGCTTTATGTGTGTACTGGGGAATCAAATCCAAGCAATTGGGCTTTGCAAACAAAAGTCTTTAACCACTGAGCCATCTCTCCAGCTGTCTTTGTGCTATTTCAGTGTAAATGTCGGTGGTATTTTTTGTTAAGGGACTGGTACTGTCAAGACATTCTGTTTCATTATTAGTTTTGTTGAGTAATAAAATACTTAATCTTTTGCATGAAGTTATTATAAACATACATTAATGTGGCTTAATTCTAATACATGGAAAAAATATAAGTGCAAAAAAATAGAAATGAGTGCTATGGAACCCGGTCTTCCCAATAGAAAGTGGCTATGGCATTCATGATCTCACAGCAGCTGCCATTACCAGCACAATACAGGACCCATTAACATGTCTTCATGGATGGTGGGAAAAAAATACCAAAATAAAAGAAGGACTAATTAGAAAGAAATAGGGGTCCAGTGGAAGGGGTGGGGAGGCAAAAGAAAGTAATGGGAAGAGACTATGATCAAAATACATTATGTATGAGAATTGTCAAGTAAAAGTCTTTTTTTAAAAATATTTTTTAAATTATCTATTTATTTATTTGAGAGTGACAGACACAGAGAGAAAGAAAGATAGAGGGAGAGAGAGAGAATGGGCACGCCAGGGCTTCCAGCCTCTGCAAACGAACTCCAGATGTGTGCGCCCCCTTGTGCATCTGGCTAACGTGGGACCTGGGGAACCGAGCCTTGAACCAGGGTCCTTAGGCTTCACAGGCAAGAGCTTAACTGCTAAGCCATCTCTTCAGCCCAAGTAAAAGTTTTTTTAACAGTTTTAGACATTATGTTTGTATTACTGAACCAACACATGTATAAATCCACACTTCAGGGTTATTGCTAATAATCTTATTAATTTTATTGTATTTCTAGTTGAGTTTCCCTCATAGTTACCTTTTGTTTACATATTTGAGTATTTCATTTCTTCTGCCTAATAACTTTAGCTTTAGTTTTCAATAACTCATACATCAATATATTTTATGATTCTAAACATGGAGACATCAGTATAATTAAGTCTTCATAAATATTATTGAAATTATTGGATTTGGCTATTGTGATAGTTAATCTCTGCTTGTCAAAGATTTAGAATCACCATAGAAACAAATCTTTGGTAATGTGGGTGAGGGGTTTTCTAGATTAAATTTTTGAGGTCAGAAGACTCACCCTAACTGTGGGAGGCACCATCCCATGGCCTAGTTTCCTGCACTGTTTAACAAACGGAAAGCTAACTGAGCATTCAAGAGTCCTTGCTCTCTACTTCCTTCCTGCTGGTGTTATGATGGGAACTAGTTTCTCACTCTTGCCATGTTTTCCCTGTAATGATGGACTCTAAGCCATAATAAACTCTTTTTATTTATTGGGGGTTCAAAGTAGGGTCTTGCTTGAGTCCCAGGCTGGCCTCAGCCTCAAAATGATACTCCTACCTCAGCTTCCTGAGTGTTGAGAATGAAGGCATGCATCCCCATATCCAGTTCTTCAAAATAAGCTTTATTTTTTTATTTATCATTTATGTTTTTATGAGACAAGACAGAGAAGAGGGAGGAGTATGTGTGTGTGTGTGTGTGTGTGTGTGTGTGTGTATGCATGTGTGTGTATGGAACACCAGGTCCTCTTGCCTCTGAAAATCAACTCTAGATGTATGTGACACTTTGTGCATTTGGCTGTATGAGGGTACTAGTGTATTGAAACTGGGCTGACAGATTTGCCTGTAGCTTCTAACCCATGCCCCAACCCCAAAATAAACCCTTTTCTATCCATAAGTTGCTTCTGATTGGGTATATTGTCCAAGCAAAGAGAACATAACTGATACAGTTATGATGATTTGATTTCCACTGACTACTAACATTTAATGCATTCATATGATGCTCTAAGTCACATGGGTAAGGTTTGAATATACAAACATCCTCAAAGTACCTACAGTCTAGTAAAATAGAAAGGGTATCACTGGATAATCCTATTTTGCAACACCTAAATATGAAGGCAAACCTATACTAACCTCTCTAACGTATACTTTTTTAACTTAGCAGAGAAAAAAAAAAAAACAGTAGATTCATGGCAGTATACATGAAGAAGGATTTGGAGGAAGAGATTATATAAATGCCTACACTAACTGGTAGAAGATATGATTTGTAATATCAATTGGCTTTTGAGGTAAACTTGTTTACAAAGTGTGGTCTGGAGATCAGCAACATTGTAGCCACTTGGGCACTTGTTAGAGCTGTGAACATTGGACTCCTTGTAAGACCTGCTCATTCATGAACACTAAGAGTGGGATTTCAACCAGTCCACCAGGGTTATTCAATTGCATGTAGAAGTGGAGACCCACCAATTTACATCAGGATAACTATTTTCAACCCCAGCTACAAATTAGAATCCCCCTTTTTTTGTGCAAAGGTACCCATTCCCCAATCTATGCTCCAATCTATTAAGGCATAAAGTCCAGGATAAATCCCATAGATGACTTCACTATGCAAACAATGAGGGACTGGTTATGTTTAAGTTAATTGATTCCCTAATGGCTCTTCTGTCTTATTCTGTTCAGTGGAACCCCACAGCATCATACATGTGAGATAAAAGTTTTTTGTTCAATTTTTTCAGAGTATGGTTTCATAACTAACCATTACGTGACCTATAATTTAGGACTGTACTAAAGGGGGGAATACATTGAAAAATCCAAGATGGGTGCTCACTGAGAGAGAATTGGTGTTAGGTCTTATTTAGGATTAGATATTATAATCACATAAGCTATATCAGCATTCTTCTAGAAACTAAAGAGCCATCAGTTAGAACATGAAAATTGCTGCGAATGCAAAGCACTTTTAGCTATTTTTTGTTGCAAAAAGTTTTCATTGTCACCACTGCTAAGATTAATAATGGCTTTTTTATTTGCAAATTGGCATCTTGCAATAATTTGGTGAATGCCAACCTTCCCCTTTCCAGAAAGTATTGAGTTCCAACATCTGTGACTCCTGTCAAGGGATTCAGCAAGATGTCTTAACCATCTGCTGGCTTCCTGTAGGTAACCTCCTGCCACCACATCTATCAGCCTAGAGCAGACAAGCAGAAAGCAGCTTCAGAAACCTGCCCTCCATCTTGAAGACTTCTTTGCTGGCCCTTCTATTCTGATGCTGCCATAATTGACCTTATGCTACAAACAAAGGGAATCCTTTTCCTTTGTCAGAGTAACCAGCTATCCTTGTTTGCTCAGGACTGAAGAGACACCTGGGATGCAGGATTTTGAGTATTAAAATGGGGATGATCCAAAGCAAACTAGAAGAAATTAGTGACTATCATCATCCAACTAAGTTTGGACTCTTTTATGTTTGCTGTACTTAAATATATATATTTGTCAGAGGTGGAGGGGGGAGAGAGAGAAATAAAGAGAGAAATCAGAGCCTCCTGCCTTTGTAAAACAAATTCTGGGTGCGTGTGCCACTTCTGCATCCTGCTTTATGTGGGTACTGGGGAACTGATGCCAGGCCTGCAGGTTTAACAGACAAGTGCCTTAACTAAGGAGTCATCTCTTCAGGCCCTGTTTGCTGTATTTTTATAGCTCAATGGTTCTCAAACTTTTTCACTTGCAAAGACATTTGGTGATTAAAATCTTGCTAAAATACAAATTGTTGGTACCAACTATGAAATTTTCTTTTTCAATAAGTACATTTCTAGTTCAACATCTGGTGAAAGGACACTAATATTCCCCCTAATCATACACTTTATTATAGTCCTGGGTATTAAACAATGAGACTAGCATTAGTAATGCTCATCCTAGTCCTGGGACCATATTAGTTGATTAACAAATACTTGTATGGGTCCACTAACCCATGCCTGGGTAATTGATAAAGATTTCAAGAATGAAAATGTGACTATCATTTCTCTCATATCCATTAGACAAAAAAATTATGAATTTCTTCATTTGTCTCCTTGCAGTAAGTAGCACCTTTAAGATGCAGCTGATTAATATGTGCACCAAATGCTAGTAGGAATATAAGTTGGTATCACTTTTCTCAAAAGGTTGTGGGTATGGCATGTTTTTGAGTCCTTAAACTGGGTTTAACATTTGCAGCAACTCTTCCACTTCCTAGAAACTTTCACTAAAGAAATAGTCTCATTTAAATATGTAGACACTCACTATATCACCAGAGAGGTTTACTTGCATTTGTGCTTGCTTGCTTGCTTGTTTTGTGTTGCTGGGTAGAATCTAGTGCCTCACACACATACATACAAGTGCTCTGGAGCTGAGATAGATCCCCAGTTCCGTTTTCTTTTCCACAATAGTAAAACACTATAAATGTCCATTCAGAAGGAATCGGAGACATTAAGTGTGTTTCTTATATGGAACACATGCATGATGGCTTTGGTGAATATGTAGTAATGGAAAATAAAGCAATGTAACAATGTTAAATGAGAAAAAGCAGTACCTGCATTCAACTGGAATTTAAAAATATTTCTAGTAAACACAACTTTGAGCAGTAATCAACAGAAACATTAACCATAGCTGTTTGTATAATGATAGTAACTTTTTGTTTCCATATTTATATTTTTCTAGTTTTTTAAAATATATGAGCCTACTTTTATAATAAGGGTAAAGGATAATTAACATTTTAAAAGAAGGGCAAGTGAAACTGAAAGCAGGGACATGAATTGGTGATTGTTTCCTGATTTCCTGTTTCCTGTTGCTATGGCTGTGTTCCAGGATCCCTCTGGCTCACATTCAGGCAATTTTCCAGCCAGCACCCCATTCACACTTTGACTTTTTAATCAGATTGACCTTGTTAATTATCCCATACTTTCTACTATCAGCCCTACCTACCTAGTCTACAAATGTTCCACAGGCAGCAGATTGAAGCACTACAGGCATTATTCCTGGGCCTCACCAAGTAATGGGACTCCATGAGACTGCCAGACTTCACAGTTAAGGACACCTTTGTGGGCTCTTGAAGATTACACAGAATACTGGTTTTAGGTGTCTCCTTGGTCAGCCCTCCAGGACCAAGAGCCTATATGAGAACCTACAGAGTCCTCAACTAGACCAAGAATAGGCCATCTTAAAATGCTTATAGCAGGTGTCACACAGTCTCATTAAGTATATCACCTGTCGCTTTTGCAGCATCTGTCTTAACTCCATTTCTGGAGAGTACCTCTCAATATTCTTTTTTATGTCATCATTCAAAAAATCTACCTTCCACTGCCCCCACCCTATCCCAAGTTGACCATGGGCTTAACTAAGGGCCTTTGCAGTGAGCAGCATGCTTCAAGGAAGTAATAGTGAACTATGTTCAGTATTACAGCCTTTCTGAGCTGGAATCAGCAGGACTTAGGTATCATCTAACCTTCAGATCCTCACCTATATTCTAGCTGACCCAACAAACTACAATCACCCCATATCAACCAGAAACAATGTCCTCACTAGTGAAATTTGTGAAAATATGTATAATGATTACTCTAACATCATTATGTCTTGATTTTGATCTTATAGAACTATATGATGAAGACAAGAAATAACAGATATTCAAGTACTCACCACATTAATGGTTTCCCAGCAAAAAGCAGCTGCATGGTATAATCATAATTTGTATTTGATATGAGTCCTTCAATTGAGGAGTGAAAACAGTTGAAAATTATGATCTGGATTATTGCTATGCAGTTACTCGAGAGTGATCTCCTGCGACTTAGTGTATCTACTCCCTACCCTCTCTTACCACCATTGTTATCCAAGTTTAGACACTTCCTGCTCCCTTTCTTGTACCATTTTCAGAACTTCTAGCTAGTCCAAGTGGCCTTTGTCTGTTCACTCTTTAAGCCATTACCTTTAAAAATAAAACTAAGGAAATAAGGTTTTTTTGCTTGCCCAAAATACATTATATTTACTCTGTTTTGCCTATTCCTCAACATACTCTCTAAGGTAGTCAGTGGCTTCTTTCATTTAATATCATTGCTGTCTCTGCTCTAAGACACCCATACAGTAAGTGATCTAGCATATATGCCCATCTCACAGTCCATTCTTGCAATATGTTTTGCTCAGTCTGTTGCCTTTGTATCAATTGCATCTTTCTGCATTTCCCAACTTTCCTTCTGTACCTAGAGAACTTCTTTTTTCCTTGAAAAGCCTGATTAAACATCACTTTCACTGGAAATTCAATTTTGACTCCCCGAGATTTAATTATTCCTCTGCAGTGGCTCCCAGAATACATTGTACACTCAGTATGGTGTCCTCTAAATGACCGGGTAACAAGCATCTCATCCAACTTCTAAAAAGCAAACACTAGTAATAGCTAAGATCTACTGTGCACTTATTTTGAACCAAACTGTCTTATAAGCATTTAATATCCATTATCTCATGTCTCGTTCACACAATCATATAGAGTAATTAGTGCTACCAACTTACAGAAAATTAAACTTATATCTTTTTCAAAATATTTTTATTTATTTATTTATTTGAGAGAGAGAGAGAATGTCAGGGCCTCTAACTACTGCAAATGAACTGCAGATGCATATACCACCTTTTGAATCTGGATTACATAGGCATTGGAGAATCAAACCCGGGTCCTCTGACTTCAAAGTCAAGTGCCTCAACTACCTAGTCATCTCTCCAGCCCTAAACTGATTATCCTTAAGGGAAACAAGTCAGAATCATATCCAAAAACTGAGCCCACTCTCCATTATCAAGCTCCCACCAACTGTGGGCTTCAAGAGGGCCTACACCTATTAAATTCTCTCTAGAAAAACAATGGTTATCCCATTTACCTGGAATGAGACCCTAGCTCAAAAACAGAGCACTAAAATTAAGAAATAGCAAAAGTGACAAAAAGTAACCCTAAGACACATACTATTTTAAAAAGGCAAAGTATAATGAGAATGTTAGAGCCACACATTGGGTCATTATGCACAGAGACATTGCCTCCTACCCATAACTGATGCCTAATACCATAATGCACGACCCATATTCCACAACAAGGAGTGTCCCTGCAGAGGGAGGAGGACAGGGAGGAGGCTAACAATGGTACCAACTTGACTGTATTCATTGGGTACAAAACTAATAAATAAAAAAAAAGATGTGAATCAAAACTTGTCCAAGGTTACAAATTATTAGTAACAAAGCTAGGATTCAAAAAGTCAAACTGTCACTCTTCAAAGCCTACACCCTTAACTACTCTCTGATACCATGTTGTATACTCTAGCTCCAAATTCGGTGTTTTCACTGTTATGTCATAATGCCTGTATTAGTTATCTCTTGCTGTGTAACAAACACAGTTGCTTAAAACAATAGGCATCTACTATCTCACAGTTTCTCTGGCCACGAAAAAGGAAAGAGCATCTTGGGCAGACTCTGTCTCAGTATCTATTGGGAGTTTGCAGCCAAGTTGTCCAGCTGGGCAACTGCCGTCTGAAAGCTTGGACTGGAGAATCTGCTCACAAGATGACATATTTACATGTTATTAGAAATGGACAGGAGGCCTGTGTTTCCTTACTTGTGGGTCTTTTCAAAAACTGCTTGAGTGACCTAATGGTGTGGTGTTGGCTTCTCCCTGTGTGAAAAATTCAAGAGAGCAAGGTGGAAGTCACAATGCATTTTATGACCTAGCCTCAAGACCCATAATTTATCATTTCTGTACAATCTTTTTTTTTCTTTTTTTATTAAAATCATTTTTATTTATTTGAGAGACAGAGAGAAAAAGAGAGAGAGAGAGGAGAGAGAGAATGGGTGCTCCAGGGCCTCCAGCCACTGCAAATGGACTCCAGAGCTTGTGCCATCTTGTGCATCTGGATTATGTGGGTCCTGGGGAATCGAACCTGAGTCCTTTGGCTTTGCAGGAAACCACCTTAAACGCTAAGCCACCTTTCCAGCCCATTTCTGTACAATCTTTTGACAGATCACTATAGGAGGGAACTACACAGGGGTGAGGATGTCAGGAAATGAGAACCATTAAGATTTCTTCAAATATTAAGTAAAAATGTAGATTATAACAATGAAGATCTGATCTAGGTTTGAGACACATAGATGAGGGCTTCTTTTTAATTTTTAATTTTTTATAGTTGACCTACAGAGATTTAGATATCATTAAAAATTTTTCACTCACAACCCTAATTAACTCCTTCTCATCTGAGAAATATGTGCAGTCACCTTGGATGTATGAATGTATACACACATAAAATTTCTATACAAATCAAACATTAATTAATAATAAATCAAACAAAAATATAATTTTTAAATTATTTGGTGTGCATATAATTTTTCCATTTATTAAATATGAAAGCAAATTCGCATAATAATCAGAAGAGTGTGCTTATTTTTGCATTAAAAATTAAATATTGAAAAAAAAGAATTAAATCTTGGCTGAATATTTGTTACTATAGGACATAAAACATCTGAACTACTTCAGATGATCAGTACTTTGATTTTTATAATAATCAATACTGAAAAGGCTTTTAAAAATAGTATATAATACAAAATGGCAGAAGTATGTCTATGGTCATTTCAGAAATTGTTGGCAGCTCTTTCTAAATCCTAAAGCAAAACTGTTTTAACAACTTTCTATGAAATTCAAGTCAGTAATTCAAACAGAATTTTTTAAATGTAACATTCTAATAACACAACCCAATTACACTGATTTGACACGTGCATGCAAAGAAAAAAATAGTAGAAACATATTTAAAATGCTTATTGCCTATAACTAAACTACTGTGTTGCTATAAGAGCAGAAAACTTTGGGTAGTGTAAACACAATTCATAAGTGATATTCTTGACTCTGAGCCAAGGTGTTTGAAGCAATGCTCACTGATGCTTCACAGCAAGATGGCACACACGGTAGAAAGTGTGCACATTGTCTGTTCAGAATCAAGGCTACAGTGAAGTAGCAGGATGTACCACAGGCAAGGGATTCCAGAGATACCTTGGACTCATTACACATCTGATTTTGAATTGAATTATGATTACTGCATTTTCAGAAAACTTACTTTTGCCAAAGCCTGCCTAACTCTTGCATTCAGTTAAGCTGTGTTCTAGACAATGAGAAATTTGAGTTAAGTAACTACTTAGGTCTCTACCTAGGTCCAAAATTATGGCACAGTATTCTCAAATTCTAGATGTTGGCCTTATTTCCCTGTGTTCCCAAAGGGAGCATCCAGTGGATTCAAGGTTTTAATATCATTAAATTCCAATAGAAGCCACAGGTGAGTAAATACCAACATGGCTTGCACTTTATGGTTTCAGGCATAGCCAACAAAGTAAGACATTCTCCAACTTTGAAATAGTTATGTACTTAAAAGCAAAACAAATCTATGCTTGATTTCAGGATTAATTCTATAGTTTGATGCCAGCATAAATTCAGCCTCTGGACAAAAGCTTATCTTCTTTCTCACAATATCTGTGATTAAACTGAGTCAACCAAATCCCTTGTATATAACAGCAAAGATAATAAAATCATTTGGTTTAGCCCTTAGGCCATGCTTGTTTGTTTTCAAGTCAAGATTTTATTTGCTTAAAATAATTCTTTAATATGATTTGAGATATACAAAGATAAAACTAAATACTGAAATGAGGAATTTTGCAAACACATTTCTGAAGTTGAATACGCTAAATAAACTTTATTCCTAAAAACCATTGCATATTACTAGAAATGAAAATCATACATGAACTGTTTACTCTTCCAGCCACTACTTGCTACCAGATTAGATACAAACAAATATGGAAGCTGGGTCAGAACTCTTCTCAGTAGGTCCCAGGAGCCAATCCTCTCATAGGCTCTACATCAAGAATCAGCAAACTACAGTCTGTGGGTTGATCCAGCATGCTGTCTGTTTTCTAAATAAATAAAGTTTTATTGGGGCACAGCCATGCTCATTGGTTCATGAGTTGTCTGTGATTGCAATGGCATAGTTAAGTTGCAACTAAAACTGTATGGCTGACAAAAATGATAGTATTTACAGTGTAGTATTTTACAGAACCAGGTTGCCAATTTCTATACTTTACCTCTGAAAACTTAGTCAGACACAACCTATTATAAGCACAAAATTTCTGCTTCCTATATGCTGTTCCAAACATTTGTTTTTTTTATGGAGAAAAGGGGAATGAATGTTACTATTTATGTTGAGCAATGACTTAACACAGAGTAAAGGAACTTTTTTGTGGTGCTAGAAAATAGAACCCAGGGTGTCCCACATGCTAGGCAAGTACCCTAACACTAAGCTCTACACCCTGAACCCAAGGCAGAAATTGTAGCATGTGCCACTTGTACTATCACCTCCCAGGAAGACACAGTCATTTCCACACTACTCTCAATCAATTCTCCCAATAAGACAGATATTATTTTAGCTTCTAGCACATAGATTTGTTCTCAGCCCGTGGACTGTGTAAATTTTTAATGACATTTTATATATGTATATGATGTATTTTTTTCATAATCCTCTCCTATTAATCCCCATTGTGCCTGTGCCCTTTCCACTGTACCCCTTCCTCCAGTCCTGCTACTATTTTGATGCCCTTCAATTTTTTGTCCTTCCTTTATCATCTATTACAACATACTGGCATAGGGAGGTTTAACCAAAACTGAAAATAATATGAGTAAGTCATATGCAAACCTACATATTTATTAGATAATTTAAAAATATAATTGAAGACATGGTTTGTTACAGGAAAATTCCAGGGCTAGAGGTATTAAACCTCACAGTAACTTGTTGGTCAGGGAGGCCCATGAGCTCCCCTCCCTCCCCCACCAAAAATACAGGCTACTGCCAGTACTCTTGGTTCCCTACCAGAACTAGAATGCAAGACCCTATTTCTTTAGACACCATGTGTGTTGGCTTATCCTGGTTTTTATATGCACAGAACAGAACAGTATCTACCTTTGTGCCTGTCTTCTTTCATTCAGAAGTGACAATCATATATATTCATATAATAGAATGAAGTAGTTTCTTCACCTTCACTGCTGGGTAATATTCAATTGTATGACTAAAGCATAAGGCACTGACATATTCTTCTGTTGGTGAATATTAGGTTCTTTTCAGATTTTTATTATTATGAGTAAAGCTGCTATGAATATTCTGGTACATGCCTTGTGGTAGACATAATAAACTACTTATTAGAAATGAATTTCTGGAGGTAGGAGGTATCAACACATACTTTTCTAAATTGGCTATACTTTATAAATAGAAAAATGCCCTAATTTACAAATTCATTTGAAAGCAAAAGTTCATCCCTCCCCAAAAACGTTCATATTCAGCTGTTTCTCCTGCAATGCACTGGCTATTCTAGGGTTGTATAGCTTTCTAGTTTTACAAATACAAGACTTGACCTTAGTTTGTGCTTGCATTAAATCTTCCCCCAATACTCCATGGGCTAAGTAACCTCACAAGTAGTAGACAATTTAATTAAGGGCCAGAAAGCTAAGTATCTCCACCATTAACATACATTTATATCCATGGGACACCAAGTATCCCTTGTGAGTCTCTTACTTTTTGTCCCTTTGAAAAGCAGTGAGATTAGTTTTGCAGTTGTGACAAAGTTAGGAAAGCACAGGCAGAGGTACTAACAAGTTCCATTCCTTTATCTGTGGTGGTTTGGATGTAACATGTCCCCCATAGAGTCATCTGTTTGAATACCCTAGCTGGAAATGCTTTCTAGAACGCTTGTAGATCATTTAGGAGGAGGAGCCTTGATGGAGAAGGTGTGTCACTGGGGGCAGGCTTTGGGGTCTTATAACCCAACCCTACTTGGTGCTTTTGCACTTTCTACTTCCTCCCTGATGTGAAGATGTGATACTGGCTGCCATGCTTTCCCCACCACTCCTTGAAACTACAAGCCGAAATAAACCCTTTCCTTCCATAAGGTGCTTCTGCTATGGTATTTTGACCCGGCAGTGAGAAAGTAACTGATACACCCTCTTACTAATTCAAATGTAATTAAAGTTTGTGAGAGTTCCTGAATATAACTCCTCATATAGCAGATTTAAATCACTATGATTTCACACTATACTCTGTGTCTGAAGGCATGGCTACCCAGCTGGACAGGGGTAAAACCTTAAGTGTAGCACCCTGTACAACTCAAATACCAAAAGATGATCACAACCATTGGAGTTTTCACAGAGGCATGAAATTTGGAGAAAACTAACAACTGTATATGTTTTTGTATTTTCTGCTCAAGTCTGTACTACATGTAGAAACAGACTAAGTGGTGTAAGTCAGAAAATGATGATGAGAATTGAATGAAATTCTCATAAATCATGTTACTAAGTATAGTTACATTGTAGATGTGGAACCCAATTAAACAGATGGCCACATGCTGTCAGAATTAGCCCCTAATCAATAAAGATGTTCATTTTAGAAAATCACCTCAATTTTTCACTTCTTCAGCAAAGCAAAATGAAGGCAGTTGGGAGGGGGAAGGGGAGTCCCTGGAAACCCAGTGGAGAAATGTGTAAGATGAAATTCCACCTGTCTTAATTTATAGTCCAGAAAATCAGAAAGGAAAGAGGAGAAAAAAGTCACCCAAAGGATTCCTTGTCATCTTGCCTGGCAATGTAATTTACAATGAGACTAGGCACTGGTCATTAGGAAAATAGAAACAGCTTGAATCTCTTAATTAAAATACTGCTTCAAATTGTTCATTTTAAAACTTCTTTGCCCATGAGCTTTCTAGAAGCCACTAGCTTACCCTGAAATGGCTTCTCTCTCAGTAAACTTCTACTAGGTTCAGCTCTTTATAGACGAGAAAAGGCAAAGAAGGGGGACAACGGGAGGCAGAACTATTTAAGCCAAACTTAAGTCCCTCAAAGAACACAAAGCCTTTGGTGACATTTGAAAATGGAACACTAGTGAAGAAACTATCACATCACCTTTTCTTGCATAAGAACAAGACTAGAGTGGTGATAATTAAGTCTACAAATGCCAAGAATTATAATGAAAACAATTCTAGGGCTGGGAAGATGGCTCAGTGCTCAAGCTGTACTGACCAAGTCCGATTCTCTCCAAACCCCACCTAAAAAGCCAGAAGTCAAAACTGGGGAGATGGTTCAGCAGCTAAAAGCACTTTCCCCTTACACACAAGGGTCTCTCAGTCCAAAGACTGCCAAGTTCAACTTCCCTGGAAACCACATAAAAAGCCATGCATATCTGTAACCCCAGTCTATAGGTAGCTGAGACCTGAAATTTGGTAGGGCTTACTGACTAACAACACACACATAACAAACATATAACGCGCACAAGCTAGAAGCCATAGCAGGTGTGATGCTTTGATTCATGTGTCCCCATGAATTTATGTGTTCTGAATGCTAGGTACCCAGCAATTGGGTGTTGGATCTTCCTGGAGACAGTGTATTGTTGGTGGTGGGCTTATGGGTATTATAGCCAGTATCCCTTTGCCAGTGTTTGGCACACTCTCCTGTTGCTGTTTTCCACCTGATGTTGGCCCTGATGTCCACCCTCTGTTGATGCCATTGTTTTCCCCTGCCATCACAGAAGTTTCCCTCAAGTCTATAAGTCAAAATAGACCTCTTCCTCCCACAAACTGCTCTTGGTCAGGTGATTTCCACCAGCAATGCAGAGTTGAATGCAACAACAGAGTTCTGGGATCCTAGCATGCTTACAATGGTGAGCTAAGAAGTGAAAACAGGAATATTTCCTGGAAGCTCGCAGCAGTAAGCATAGCAAAGAACAACAACTGAGTGAGATCCAGAGAGAGAAACCCTTCCTTAAATGAGTAGAAGGGTGAGGACAACCCAAAAGTTGTTCTCTGACCTCCACAAGCTTACCATGACATGTGTGCCTACATTCTCCCATGTACATGAACACACACATACAAATACTTTTTTTTTTTAATTTGATTTTTCAAGGTAGGGTCTCTCTCTAATCCAGGGTAACATGGAATTCACTATGTAGTCTCAGGGTGGCCTTGAACTCAGGGCTATCCTCCTACCTCTACCTCCAAAGTGCTAGGATTAAAGTCATGCACCACCACAACCAGCTCAAATTATTTAAAAAAAAAAAAAAACAACTCTTGGGCTGAAGCAATGACTCAGTGGTTAAGCTACCTGCCTGCAAAGCATAACAACCCTGGCTCAATTTCCCAGTACCCACATAAAGCCAAAGCACATGCATCTGGAGTATGCAGCAGCTGGAGGCCATGGCATACCCATTCACTGTCTTGTCTGTCTCTCTTTTTTCTATTTCTCTTTGCTTGAAAATAAATAAAATATTTTTAAAACTATAAAATGAGCTGGGCATGGTGGTGCACGCCTTTAATCCCAGCACTTGGGGGGCAGAGGTAGAAAGATTTCCATGAGTTCAAGGTTACTTTGAGACTACATAGTGAATTCCAGGTCAACTTGGGCCAGAGTGATACCCTACCTCAGAAAAAAAAAAAAAAAAAATATATATATATATATATATATATATATATATATATATATATATATACATGAAATGAAAAAAAGCTCTGGATGGCATGCCTCAGGGAACATCATGGAAGAGGAGGCAGAAAGATGGTAAGAGCCACAGAGCAGGTAGGAATACCCTGAAGCACTGTCCCCTACTACTCCACAGGGAATAACTGAGGTGTTCATGACCCCACAGCGAATACCACAACTCCACTGAGGAGGGCCCCCAGGGTAATGGTAGCAGGGATGAGGGGATAAAAGAGCATAACCTGATATAAAATATATAACATAATTTTTTTTAACCTCTGGAATTTGGAATGGCTACTTTGGAAAGCATTTGGTGATGTCTGGTAGACCAACCAGGAATCCTACTACAAGGCATAAGCTTTGACTTATTTCAGGAAACATGCATGAGAATATTCAGAGCAGTACTTTCATCAAACCAAACAAAGGCAGAAGACATAGGATTTGATCAAATGAGAGCAGATAAATAATCTGAAGGTAGAGTAGTAAAATGAAAGAAAAAAAAAACTTACTGCCACATGTTCCATGTATAAATCTTGAAAATATGTTGATTGAGAAAACACAGTTCCTTAAGATTGTATGTAGCATTATAACATGTTTCTTGTGCTAAAATAATATATTATTTATGCTATATACAAAAAACTGTTAATATTTTACTTTTAAAACAAACATAGGGGCTAGAGATAGGTCAGCAGTTAATGCACTTGCCTGCAAAGTCTAAGATCTGGGTTTGATTCCCCAGTATGCACATAAAGCCAGATGCACAAGGTGGTGCATGTGTCTGGAGTTTGTTTGCAGTGGCTGGAGGCACTGGCATGCCCATTCTCTCTCTCTCTCTCTCTCTCTCTCTCTCTCTCTCTCTCTCTCTCTCTCTTACTTTCTCTATCTCCCTCTCTCAAATAAATAAATTTTTAAAAATATAAACACAAATCAGCACAGTGGTTACTGCTGTGTTGAGGGAGAAAACAAGATTTAAAGGAAGATGGGCACTCTAATTATACTGCTGTTTGGCATTTTCACTGAAGGATGATTTCATAGGCACATATTGATTTGATGTTGTCTTATATATTTTATAGCTTGACATGTGTCAACATGTTATACATATTTGTTTGCATGTACAAAATATTATACAATAAAACATTTCTTTCTAAATATTATAATATACCTAAATAACTAATATAAATTTTAGTTGTAATTAACATCTGAAATATCATATAAGTCTTCATGTAACAAATGCAGCTTCACTCTCAAATTGGAGCTTAGGGTCTTAAGAAAACAACAGTATGTTCAGGATAATGAATATTTATACAATAAGCATTGGCATTCAAAATATTTAACAACTTATTTGGCTATATTAATTAATGTATAAATCAAAAATTAGCACCATCTGCTTGTTTTACTTCTCTTCATTAATCTCAAAGACCAGTCCTGCAGAGACTTCCATTTCCAATAGTATCCACATGAGTGAAACTCTGTTTGTATGCAATCAGGCCTCTAGCTGCTCCTCTGGCCTGGTAGATCCACAAGGACAAGGTCCACCTTTTAGGGAACTATAGCCTTCTGTCTGGCTGGCCAGAATGCAGGCAGAATACCTCACTGAAAAAGGTGTCTTTTGAGTAAAGATGAGAAGGAATTGAGAACATGAACCATGTACATCACTTGGGGAAGTCTCCAAGGCAAATGGGACCCCAAATATAAATGTCCTAAAGCATCTAGGAATGGGAAAGGAAACAGGTATGGCTATACAGAGAGAGATGACAGTACAGAAGGCAGTAAAGGCAGAAATGACTGTCCTCCAGGCCATTGCAAGTAATTTGGCTTCATACAATCAGTAAAATGATATACCGATATGAGACTTTGAACAAGGGGTTCACGTGGTATGATCACAAAGCATCTTAAAATGGGTAAAATATTGTATTTAGGACGGTCTGGAAGGCATGAAGGCAGAAACAGTGAGATGTGTAAAACAGCTGTTCCCCACAATCCAGCTAGGAGATGGTGGTCACATGAACAAAGATAGTAATGCTTATAAATTCCATTCCCTGAATTTGCTGGTGTTGAATGAAATTGGAACCATGGAATCAGAGTGAAGATGGACTAAGATGAACAGAACAAGCCCCAAGACATACCACCATGGAAAGGTAGAGGAGATTAGGAGAACACAGAAAGAGCTTGAGCCGATGTGATCAGTCTTCCCATGAAAGGCCATCACCAATTCGCTGATGTTTTTCCTTCTCACGAATGCCTTTGCCTTTTTAATACAAATCACTATTCCTCTAAACAATAGCAAAAATTGTTCTGCATAATTTTAAACTTTATTTATATGCTGACATACTTCACATATGTGTCCAATTTGTTTATTTTTCATATAACCTAATATTTTTAAAATTCAACCATGTTGGTAAGTATCACACTGGTCATCTTTCTGTCACTATTGTATGATATTCTTTATATGAATGTGCCAAGCACATTGTATTTATTTTCCAGCAAATAGATGCATAGACCATCCCCCTTTTTCTTCAGTCATCAATAACACTGCTATAAGCATTCTCATTTTGGCTTCCTTTTGCAAGTTCTCAGAAGGAGCTGTTCTCAAACTTTAGCATACATTGAAATCACCCAGAAGTTTTATTAAAACAGGTTTCTAAGGCCCACATTCAAAGTGTGTGTGTGTGTGTGTGTGTGTGTGTGTGGGTGTGTGTGTGGTAGGGCCTGAGAATTTACATTTCTCCCCCTTCCCCCAGGAAGGGTCTCACTGTAGCTCACATTGGCCTGGAACTCACTCTGTACTCCCAGGCTGACCTCGAATTCACAGTGATCCTCCTGCTTCTAACTCTTGAGTGCTGGGATCAAAGGTGTGTCCAGCTATAATTTGCATTTCTTTTTTTTTATTTTTTCTTTTTTTTTCAAAGTAGGGTCTCCCTCTAGCACAGGCTGACCTGGAATTCACTATGTATTCTCAGGATGTCCTTAAACTCATGACAATCCACCTACCTCTGCCTCCTGAGGTATGGAATTAAAGGTGTGGGCCACCACGCCTAGCATAATTTGCATTTCTGACAAATTCCTACATGACATTTTCACTGTTGGTCCAAAAATGACTGAAACTCAAAATACCAGGCACAAGCCAGGCATGCCAATCATGATCATAGGTATGCAGGCACTTCTCTGGCTTTTCTGCATATTATCATCTTTCCTTGCAAAGTGGGCGGCTCAATTTACACTTCCATCACTAGTATGTGTCTTTACAGTTGATGCAAGAACCTGTCAGAATTTTAATTTGTGCCCATCTGACCTTTAATAATTTTTAAATTTATCATAACATTTATAATTACGTGTACCCAACACATAGAAGTCCTCAGACATTACATGCTGTTTAATTAGAATAAAGCCAAAATTCTTTCTTATATACAGATCATCCCCAGTTACCAGCCATTTTCCTCAACCATCCTAGGATAATATGGACAAAATTAAGCTGGGAATGCTGGTGCCTGCCTTTAATTCCAGCACTTGACAGGAGGAGGTAGGAGGATTGCAATGAGTTCAAGGCCACCGTGAGACCACACAGTGAATTCCAGGTCAACCTGGGTGAGAGTGAGATTCCACCTTGAAAAAAAGTATGGACAAAATTAGTAAAAATCAATATGAGAGGAAAGTGTAAGTGTGTTCCTTTGTGTGAAACATTTCAGTCTTAATTTTATAGATTAAAACAATAGTGGCATAAGGCTCTTTTAAAAAAATAAGGTAAATGGAGTAAGAAAAACTGGTCATATCAATAGGAACATAAACTTCTTTCTTCCACATACCTGGTCACTGTAGGTGGCAAATAATGAATAAATATCCTACCCTTCACTTTATGCAATGAAAAGTTCCTTCCATTTGGTACCAGAGTAACAAAAAGACAGGGAGCTGGTACTCACGGATCTGGTTAGTGGATGCACTGTAGAAAGCATTGACTGTTGTTGGATTTGTAAACCACCTGCAGAAAGAGACAAATACCACAGGTTGGCTATCCTTATCCAGATAGGAGGGCAGCAAAGACAAATATAATATGACCACATTTATTAGAAGGTAATCATAGAACAATAAGGATGTTGGCCTGTGGAAAAATTAGCTCAGGCAGGGCTATTGTCCTGTTCAATGAACAATCTTATCACAAGTTGAACATAGTTTGGCAAGAATGCATTAGCATGGGAGGTTGGAGAGATGGTACCGGGGCTACAGCTATACAAGCATGAAGACCTGAGTTCAATTCCTAGAACACACTTAGGGGGAAAAAACCACCAGACATGACAGTAAATGCTTGTAATCACAACTGGGAGGCAGAGAATGGTGGATCCGTAGAACTGGCTGGTCAGCCAGTACAGCCAACTTGATGAGCTTCAAGTCAATAAGAGACCCTGTCTCAAAAAATGTCGGCATGTATACACAAAAGAATATATTAACATGTCTGGTTATTCATTGTTACTAACAACAAACAAAATATCAACATGAGTGTTTCTGGATGAGTTTTAATAAATTATAAAATAAAAAATGCTCAGTCTGGAGAAATGGCTTAGTGGTTAAGGCACTTGCCTGTGAAACCTAAGGACCCAGGTTTCATTCGCCAGTACCCACATAAGCCAAATGCACAGGGAGGCGCATGTGTCTGGAGTTCATTTTCAGTCGCTGGAGGCCCTGCTGCACCCTTTCTCTCTCTCTCTCTCTCTCTCTCTCTCTCTCTCTCTCTCTCTCTCTCTCTCTGTGTGTGTGTGTGTGTGTGTGTGTGTGTGTGCACGCATGCTTATCTCAAATAAATAACTAAATAATAAAATATTTTTGATTAAATGTCCTCTCTGGATATTGAAACACAACTTGCTGGTGCTTCCCAGGCTCTGCTTAGTGGATCCATGGGCCAGGATCATGCATCATCTCTGACATATCCATGAAAAAGGTCTGGATTGGTGGCAACAACAAATAGATCCATTTAAAGAGACATGAATAATGTGCCCTCACATTCCCCACAGGGTCTGACTACTTTGGTAGAAAGTTTAACAATTTAAGGGTCAAAAGATTGAACTAACTCTATTACTAACTAGCTGAGTTTTGTTGAAATAGCCATCAATCTTCCCAGGGTTTGGTTGTAGCTATAAAGTGAAGGTATCACATTAGGAGTAGGATGGTTTGGATGTAAAATGTCCCCCATAGACTCATATGTTTAAATACTTAATCCGCAATTGTCCAGGGAGCTTGCAGAAACTTTAGGAGGTAGGACTTTGCAGGTGGAGTGGGCCAGTATGGGTGGGCCTTGAGGTGTTAAAGCCCAGCTCCACTTGCTATTCTCCTTCTCTATCTTTCTCTTTGCTGATTGTGACAATGTGAAATCAACTTCCTGCTCTGGCCATTCTTTCCTGGTCATAATGGACTTCACCCTTTGAAACTGTAAGATAAAATAAACATTTTGCTTCCCTAACCTGCTTCCACTTGGTTATTTTGTCCCAGCAATGAGAAAGGAACTAATACAGAAAATTAGTACTGGGCTAGAGAGATGACTTAGCAGTTAAGCACTTGCCTGTGAAGCCTAAAGACCCCGGTTCAAGGCTCGATTCCCCAGGACCCACGTTATCCAGATGCACAAGGGGGCACACGCATCTGGAATTTATTTGCAGTGGCTGGAGCCCCTGGAGTGCCCATTCTCCCCCCCCCTCTATCTCTCTCTCTCTCTCTCCCTCTCTGCCTTTTTCTCACTCTCAAATAAATAAATAAACAAAAAAATTTTAAAAACAAGAAAATTAGTACTGAGAAGTGTGGTCATTACTGCAATAAACCTGATAAGTCTATGTGTCCCTTACAGCTATAAACAGCCTATCCCTTCACATTAAAGGCATTCTATGTTAACAGGAATTGTCTATTATTTTTATGTAAACAGAGAGTAGACATTTTAGACTTTTGGGGTGGCTAGAAAAACTAAAGGTATTATATACATATTTAAAAGCAAAATTTCCACAAATGTTTACTGATATAATAACCATCAGTTACAATTTTTATAACACAGGATCATGGAATTAGTTTAGGCTAGGATAACATTTTGCTTATTTGGGGTTCAAAGTTATTGCTTCCTATTACCAGACCAATTTTTAATATTTTTTTTAGTTTGAGCATTGAGACCATTGATATTAAGATTTATTATTGATAAGTGTGTATTTATTTTTGCCATTTTTCTTGTTTTGTAGTTCTTCCAGTTTTACCTTTGCTCTTTTGTATTAACTAGTATTTGAGTATGGTTTGTTTTTTCCCGGTTCCTCATATGCGTGCTTTTCTTTCTTTTCAGCATGGAGGATCCTTTCAAGTAGTTTCTGTAGAGTTGGTTTTGTCTTGAAATATTCTTTCAACCTGCTTTTGTTGTGGAATGTCCTTATTTCTCCATGTATTTGAATGAATAGCTTTTCAGGATAAAGTAATCTTGATTGACGATTGTTATCTTTCAGAACTTAGAATACATCATTCCAATCCCTTCTGGCTTTTAAAGTTTGTGTTGAGTAATCTGCTGTGATCTTGATAGGCTTGCCTTCTATCTAAGCATCATTCTTGACTATGGGCTATAAGAAAATGGGCAGCAGTCAAGATCTAGCCCAGTCACTGTCTTTTGTGATTAAAATCAAAAAAAATTCTCAAAAATAAATTTGTATAGGGCTAGGAGTGTTGCTTAGTGATATGCATGCATGAGGATCATGGTTCAATTCCCAGCATCACACACACAAATAAATCTCATGCTCATATTTTAATTATATATTATGTTTTAATTAATATTTTTAAATATAATCATTTTATTCATTTATGTCTATAGAAAATTTATGTCAGGGCTGGAGAGATGGCTTAGCGGTTAAGCGTTTGCCTGTGAAGCCTAAGGATCCTGGTTTAAGGCTCGGTTCCTCAGGTCCCACGTTAGCCAGATGCACAAGGGGGCACACGCGTCTGGAATTCGTTTGCAGAGGCTGGAAGCCCTGGCGCACCCATTCTCTCTCTCTCCCTCTATCTGTCTTTCTCTCTGTGTCTGTTGCTCTCAAATAAATAAATAAATAAATTTTAAAAAATTTAAAAAAAAGAAAATTTATGTCAGACTGATTTTAATTTATATCAAGTTGCTATGGGTAGGGAACCCAACTGGTGATTCTCTTTGTTCCACTCATATCTTCTCCTTCCCTGTGAAAAAGTGGATGAATATGTGACCCTATTCTTATGATTGTTAGCCAACATTCATTGAGAACTTACTATATGGTAAGTTCATTATTATTAACCCGTTCATAGTAAAGGATGATGAAACTTAGAAGTATCATGTACTTGCACAAAGTCTTATCTGTCTCACTCCAAAGGAACTCTATTAGGCCCTGTGGTAGTTTGAATCTGTCTTCCAGTAGTCTCAGGTATTGCTAAAATTGAGTTTACAAGCCAGGTGTGGTGGTGCAAGCCTTTAATTCCAGCACTTGGAAAGCAGAGATAGGAGGATTGCCATGAGTTCAAGGCCACCCTGAGACTACATAGTGAATTCCAGATAGCAAGAACCTACCTCAAAAAAAAAAAAAAAAAGAGTTTGCAGCCTCTGCTCCTAGCAGAGAAACTCCTGCTTGAGGGGAAAGGGGGCATGTCACTTAGAGCAGATCTGAATTCTAGCCTAAGGTATGCAGAGTGAGCTCCCTGTGATCTGGTGCTTGCTTGTTGTGCTACTGGTGGTACTTATCCCTCTATGGATCTCAGAAAAGGAAGCCAGCTTCTTTTGCCACCAAAAGAATTTTCCCTGGATCTGTAAGCCTGAGATAAATCCTGTTCCTCCCATAAACTGTGGTTTGGAGGTTCATCCTAGCTGTGTGTAGCTGACCTCAACAGGCCCTATATTATCCTAGAGACAGTCCCAGAAATCAAGAGAGAAAGTACCTCTTCTATTGTCAAAACTGATCCAGGCATGGTGTGGTGGCACAAACTTTTGGTCCCAACACTCAGGAGGCAGAGGTAGGAGGATCTCCATGAGTTCAAGGTCATTCTGAGACTACAAAGTGAATTCTAGGTCAGTCTGGGCTACAGAAAGACCCCACCTTGAAGAAAAATAATAATAATAACATAAAAGAAAAAAATCCTCATTAAAAAAAAAACTGAACTCTTGGCCAGGCATGGTGGCACATGCTTTTCATCTCAGCATACAGGAGGCAGAGGTAGGAGGATTACCATGAGTTCAAGGCCAGCCTAGGACTACATAGTGAATTTCAGTTCAGCCTGGGCTAGACTGAGGCCCTACCTTGAAAAAAAAAAAAAAAAAAAAAACCTGACCACATGACTTATTCCCACAAAAAATATCCTTTTCCTTCAAATTTAGCACAATTAGTTCAAGTAAGCTCTGGTATTTAGCAAAAAGTTACTGACTGACATATTTTCCCTTAGGAAACAGGTAAAGGAGGAGTATCTTTACTGACTCCTAACTTACTACATGTAGTGAACAAAATTGTGGTCACATCCTAATGTCTGGGATCCTGACAATATGTTACATTATGCACCAAATAAACTTTGTTGTTGTAATTAAGGTTAAGGATCTGAGACTAGGAAACCTATCCTGGATAATCCAGGTAGGCTATCCCAATCACATGAGTCCTTAAAAGCAGCCAACCTTTATTTGTCCAGAATCAGACAGATGCAACAGAAGACTAGAAGTCAGAAATGATGCTTGCAGCTAGTAAGTCAGGGAGATTGGGTGACAAGGATTCTGCATACTATTGCTGGCTCTCAGGTTATAGAGGCCATATGCAAGGAAGTACCACAATGTACACTAACAATAATGCATGTTCCAAGAGATTGCCCTTCTCTGCTCAACCACCTCATCCCTTTAGCAAAAAGCAAACTTCGAAATATCAGATAAGAACTATACAGTGGTTCTGGAGGGATAGCTTAGGCATTAAAGGCACTTGCTTTAAAAGCCTGCCAATATGGGTTCAATTATACAACCACTCACATAAAGCTTGATGGGTGCTCATTTGTAGCAACAAGAGACCCTCATGTGCACATGCACACACCCATGCAAATAAGTAAATAAATAAAAATACTGTTTTAAAAAAAGTATAACCACACAGTGAACATGTTGCTAACCACTTATAGGCAGAAAACAAAGAAATCAAACGACCCATGGCTGAAACCCCTGATGGGACATCTGAAACTTCAGCAGGGGCTTATAAAATATCCTACCTCTGAGCCATGATCTTCTCATTCCTGACACCTATCTTAGAGCACTTGATAATTCTCAGGGCCGTTTGGAGCTTTGTTCGTTACTGGAACTGATATTAAGCACCTGCACTCACAGGTCCTACAAGTTGTTGATGTTGTATCTGTTTGTTCAGGGCCCATGCCAATCCAACTGTTCAACATCTTGTACATCTCCTTTATTATGTCCAATTTTGTTATATACTTACTTTTATTATTCTCTGATATAAGCCTACCTGTGATAGTTTTCAGAAACTTTTTAAAATATACTCCCACTAAGAGATTATATTGAAGTTCCTTACCTCTTAATTATGAACTAGCATTACTGGCTTACTTCTAAGGAATAAGATGCAGTTCAAATAACCCTTTGTGACTTCCAAGGCTGGGCAATATATCCTCTCTCTGGTGCATGAAAGCATGTCCTTCCTCCCTTATCCCTGTCCTTCCTTCTCAAGAAACTTGCATTTCAACTTTCTTCATTAATCATCATTCTGTTAAGAATCCCAATGTACAGAGGAGATACCCATCAACCAGTAGACATGTAAGAGAGGGAGCCTAGCCACTATCTTACAATAACTACTCATGAGACCATAAGAACCACCCAGCTGAGCCTAGTGACCCCCTCAGGATCACGAGATGTAAAAGTAAATGACTATGATATTCTGGACTATCTGCATTTTGGAATTGTTTGTTATTCAACAACAGAGCACTAAAAAGTTGTCTGTTCTAAACAAGGCCCTACCTAATAGAATGGACTTCAACAGAAAACTGTTTTATTTGGCCAGCACCATTCTTTTTTTTTTTTTAAATCAAAACAGGTCCTTATTGACATAATTCTATAATGTACCCTTGCTTAAAATCCTAGTGCTGAGGTTGGGAAGATGGATGAGTAATTAAAAGTGCTTGATTGCAATGCCTACCTGGGTCCAATATCCAAGCCACACCCATAAGCTAGATGCAGAAAGTGGCACACATGTCTTGTGTTCATTTGCAGTGGCAAGAGGCCCTGGTGCATCACTCAACTAGAACTGCTTTAAGTGGAGGGTGTTTAATCACTTGCTCTCCACATTCTTCAAGGGTCTTAATTCTTTACAATTGTGTAAAATGACCATTTTTATTTTATTTTTATTTTTATTATATACAAACAGAGAGACCGAGTGAGAGAGCACAAGAGTGAATGAGAATGGGTATGCCAAGGCTACTATTACAAACCAACTCTGGACGCATACACTACTTTGTGCATCTGGATTTATGTGAGTACTTGGGACTCAAACTCAGGCCTCTAGGCTTTGTAAGGAAGTGCCTTTAACCGCTGACCTATCTCTTCAGCCTCAAAATGGCCATTTCTTAACTGACAGAACACTGTAGGAATTTGATATTGTAGAATTTATCTCACAATAAGATTTTAAGCTCCTTATGAAGTAAGACTGCTGTTCAAGTGGTATATTCTGAGTCCACTAAATTTATTTAATAACCAAAAAAGATCATCCAGTTGCTTTACATTCTTCTTGCTGTGTTTTGATGGTGCTCCTGTAATCTGTAATTATAGGAGAACTTAATAGATGTGGTAAGGGAGAGAAGTCCAATATAAACTTCAAATCCCAAAATATATGGAGATGAAATTATACCAGACAATGACACAGATAAAAAGTAATGACAAAAATTTAATAATCTGAAAGAAACACATTGATATTCTGAATCTTATGACTATATGAAATAGATATAAATCAGGCTTCACATTTTACTTATCAACTCTTAAAGGTAGTCTACAGAACATGTAATGGAAAAAAATTGAATACTTTTAGTTTCTTACTAATAACCTACAGATTGTAGCACTTGCATTCTGTGCTGTACAAAATGCTTTGGCTAACAAAAATTTGGGGCAAGATTGTAATTTACATAGAGATTTGATATATATTTACATGTTTTTCAAGAGGTAGAGAAAGAGAATCCAGATAGTTCTGTTCATAGTAGAATGAGGGAAGAAGGTTTAAAATCATTTTTGTAAAAGAAGAGGATCCTGAGGGAAAGAAATTACTTTTGACTCAAGCCAAGCAGTAAAGTAAATCCTCTATTTTTAAGCAAAGCAATGAAGTGACAATTCTGAGAACCAATCCCTAAATATGTACCTTCAGGGATGACCATCCAATTAATTTCACTCTTGCTGACATTTTCCATTGCCTTAGAAACTTCTTAATGCATATTAGTGCAGCTAAAATAGATTCCATGAGAAGAAATATAAAGGGTATTTATCTCATAGTCCCACAAAGAAGCAAAATGTTATTTCAGGGCTTTTTGGAACTATAATCATGATGAGCTGTTCAAAGTAAACTTGTATAGAGGAGCTACTCCAGAATCATCCCTACTTGATTAACTCATGAATTTTCAGAGCTACAGGATGTCAATTAAAGCCTGTGGATTTCATGAAGCTAAAATTTCCTACAATGCCTAAAAAGGACTAGCCAGATATTTCTTTTAAGAAAACTTGACAGTCATGTCACTTTACCATGGAAACAAGACATTAAATTTTTCAATGTTATTTTCTCTCAAATAGTCTGACGAAAAAAAGAATTATAAGTATTATACTGATTTTTATTCTTAGAGCACTTTTCCCAAACATTAACCAATTTAATGCCTTTGTGAAAGAAGTACAGTCACCTCTATTTATCTACAGGCTTCACAGCCACAGGTGGGAAATAATGCAGCTATACTTCACATGCACAGACTTTTTCTTGCCATTATTCTCTAAACAATGTAGTGCCTATTTGCATAGCATTTACATTGTATTGTAAATAATGTAGACATGATTTAACTCACACAGGAAGTTGTATATGGGTTATATGCAAATGCTCTATCATTTTGTATAAGGAACTTGATTGAGCATCCTCAAAATTTGGTTTCTTTGAGATATCCTGAAACCAATCCCTCATGGATACTGAGGAACAACTGTATTTGGTTTCTATTGACAGAGAAAAACTATACAAATAAAATAATTTGTCTAAGCTCACAAGTTCACCCAACATTTTTCCAAGGCATGAATAAAATATTAGCAATATCCAAGACCACCAAAATCTGACAGTTCATCAATACTTTAGTATAATGTTAAAGATGGCCCTTTTAGAATTTTTAAAATTAGCAACCCAGGTCCACACAACCAAATAAATGACAATATTTTGAATTTTAGAGAGACTTCTGGCCAAGATGGTGACTGCCTAACTGTGCCACACATCCCCAGGAAAGAAAGGCAAGGCATTAAGGGTTTACTGGGTCTTTCAGTGGAAAGCAATCTCTAATAGATCATCACCAGTTGGATGGCACACAGCAGCTTTATTTTTATTCATTTATTTAGTTAGTTTTGTGTTGTTTTGTTTATGGAGGTAGGATCTCACTCTAGCCCAGGCTGACCTGGAATTCACTGTGCAGTCTCAGGGTGACCTCAAACTCACCGTTATCCTCCTACTTCTGCCTCCTGAGTGCTGGGATTAAAGGAATGCACCACCATGCCCGGCTTTAGAGGAGCTTCTTTATTTTTATTTATTTATTTATTTATTTATTTATTTATTTAAGAGCGACAGACAGACAGAAAGAGGCAGAGAGAGAGAGAGAGAGAGAGAGAGAGAGAGAGAGGGAGAGAATGGGCGTGCCAGGCCTCCAGCCAGGCACTATAGACATCTCCAGACACATGTGCCCCCTTGTGCATCTGGCTAATGTGGGTCCTGGAGAATCGAGCCTCAAACCAGGGTCCTTAGGCTTCACAGGCAAGTGCTTAACCACTAAGCCATCTCTCCAGCCCTAGAGGAGCTTCTTTAAAGGCCACATAGATCCACAAAAAATGCTGGTAAAAGCTTTAAAATTTCTACAAGTTACCAAAAAATTTTGAACTGAACTGAGATCTTAAAGGATAATTTGCATATATCTGTATGTAGATGATCATAGAGATATTCAAAATCATTTGCTGAAGTCATCAGATTTGAGTCATCAGATTTTATACCTATAAATCTAAAATTTCTACTGACTAGTTTGAGAAGAGAATGGAATAGACAGAGAAATAACATGATGAGAGGAGAAAACCAAGGACAGTGGAACAGATGGCTTTAGACCATTAGCTGTCATTACCAAAGAATTCTAAAGCCATCTGCTTCTTGCTTTTGTGGTTTTGGCTGCATTCAGGCATAGGTAAAGGACTGACTCATCTTTAAGCCTATTCCTTAAAGTCAAGAATTTATGTTACCTTGTAGATATGTCTTATAAAATGTTTGACAGGCTGAGTCAAGGATAACCAGATGGGAGCATGAAAAGGAAAAGGAGGTATTCGTAGCTTAAAAGAAGGAAAGATGCAGGGGTCTAGAGTTTCTAGAATCATGAAGAGAGTAAAGAGTTTAAAGAGTTAGAAACTAGAGATGAAGAGAGCATTTAAAAAGTGCACTAAATATATGGAAATCAGAATATTAATCAAGATTTAAAATTAGACAAATGCAACTACTGGAAAGGGATACAGCCCACTCCTACCTGCCCTGCAAAATCAAAAGAACTCCATAGAGAAGACAACAGGAACCAGCTGAGCACCTCTAGAACTCAGACAGCATCCCACAACCTCTCCTTTCCCATATGTCAGCACCAGGGAACACCCCTGGAGATCCCAGGACATCCAGCCACTACTCCCACACACAGCATCCAGCAAAACAGATTTGAAGAGAAGACTAACCTGGTCAGCTGAGCTGAGCCCATAGTGCACCAAAGAAGGAACCAGCATCACTATTCAATGTAGATAAGACAAAAATTCCCTCCAAAAGATAACTAATCTGGTTTACACTGGGGCAATACATACCACAAAGCTGGGTATATAGGTTTAGACTGAAAGTGCTAACTGTACTTTCTATATGAAGGCAGATTACTAAAGAAAAAAAATCACAGAATGGAAAGAAATTCAAAACCTTGCCCACTAAGGCAGAAATAGATTTGTTAGATCAGATGTAGGTTTAGTATACTTTGCCTTTTTTTATTAGTTATGTACTCAGTGAATACAGCCAAGTTGGTACCATCGTTAGCCTCCTCCCTGTCCTCCCCATCCACAGGGACCCTCCCTCATTGGGGAATATGGGTCGTGCATTATGGGGTTAGCCATCAGTTATGGGTAAGAGGCAATGTCTCTGTGTATCATGACCCAACATGTGGCTCTAACATTCTCATTATACTTTGCCTTTTTAAAATAGTATGTGTCTTAGGGTTACTTTTTGTCACTTTTGCTATTTCTTAATCTTAGTGCCCTGTTAAGTGCTCTGTTTTTGAGCTAGGGTCTCATCCCAGCTCAGGCTGATCTGGAACTTACTGCAGAGCAAGCCAGCCTTGAGCTCAAAGTGATCCTCTCACCTTAGCTTCCTGAGCGAAAGAGTTAAAGGCATGAGCCACCACACCCACTTTAGTACTTTTTTTGCAAGAGGGGGTTGCTAGGTAGGGTCTCATTGTAGCCCAGGTTGGTCTGGAATTTAGTATGTAGTCTCAGGCTGGCCTTGAACTCACAGTGATCCTCCTGCCCCTGCCTCCTCATGCTGGGATTAAAGGTGTGTACCACTACACCCAATGAGAACTTTTTTTTTTTAGTCTCCACTCATGCATATGTATACTGTGCTGATTTTGTTTATATTTGTATGTCACTCAGTTGGATTTTAGGTTTATTCTGTATTTTTCTTCACCCAGTCTATTAGTGGAATCTCTCTACCACTCCCCCCCCCCACACACACACACTTCTATACTTTCCTTATTTCCAACCTCTTTTCTACATTTCCTCCTCCTTATCCCCACCATTTTACATAGCTAAAATCTTCCATAGCCTTAACAAACTCTTAAATCTATGGAATCTAACAGTATTTCAACTTTACTCTCTCAGATCTTTTTGTCACCTCAAGTTTTTTCAAAGTTAAGACTAGTTCTCATTCTAGCATATCTTATACCACTCCCATGTATATATAACCAGAAGCCTAGCATACTTCAGACTAGCCTTGAACCTTTACCCACCAGCAATTTCTGAAGTCAAAGGACCACTACTAGGACATTCACACAGCAGACATATCCTCCAGCCTGGATCCTGATGTTACTCTGGGAGTAAAATAGAGGCCATATCTGGTACCTTGAGCTCTACCATGAGCATTTACCATCTGACATACATACCAAAAAATAAAGCTAATAACACAAATCCAAGCAATGAAATAACCCGTTATAAAGATTCCAACACAAAAATATAAGAAACAAAAAAATTAATGCACCCATACTCCTCTAAAAATTATAAATCCAACAGTAATGACTCTCAGTGAGAATTCATTAGATGAAATACAAGACAAAAAATTCAAAAGAATGATTATAATTTTGTTCAAGAAAATTAAAAGAAAAGGAATCATAGAAGAAAACAAACTCCTGAAGGAGAATACAGGATATTAATTAATGAAATAATGAGGTCAATATAAGATATGAATAAGGAAGTAGAAATACTAAAAAAAAAATCTGAAATATTTGAAATAAAAACAAAAAAATCTCTGCACAAAATCCAACCAATAGAATGGATCAAGGAGATGAGAGAAGATCTAGCTTTGAAGACAAGGTGGAGGACTTGGAACACTTAAAGAGAAAGAAAATATGAAGTTATGAGCAGGAATTTCAAAACATTCGGGACACAATGAAAGGATCAAATCTAAGAATTCTGGACAGAGAAGGAGAAGAATTTCAGTCAAAAGGCATAGCAACTGACAAACTTCTCCATGGAGACAGTAGTAGACACCGAGGAGACTTAACAGTCACCAAAGCAGAAATGCAAAAAATGCAGGGAGCTCAACACTAAAGTAGACCTTTAACATACCCACCAAGGCTCAGGGAACATTGCAGAAGAGGGGGAGAAAAGATCCTAAGTGCCATAGGGTGGGAAGGTGGATCCCAAGATATTGTCCCCCTGCCACTGAGACTAATTGGTACGTTGATAACCTCACAATGAATACCTACAACCCCACTGAAGAGGGCCCTCAGGGGGATGGGGGCAGGAGAAAGGGGATATATAACCTGATGGGAATATGACCAATATGCAATATTTTCAGAATATAAAGTTCATAATAATAAAAATAATTACTTAAAATAGCATATCATGGTTCATGCCTTTAATTCCAGCACTTGGGAGACAGAGGGAAGAGGATCACCATGAGTTCAAGGCCACCGTGAAACTACATAGTGAATTCCAGGTCAGCCAGGAATCTAGAAAGGGGCCATAAGGGAGGGTGGATAAAGGAAGACTTAAGATGAGCTTATAGTGGATATGCAAGTACAGGGGCAGAATATTTGGGGTGGTAAGGCCTAAGAGGTGTCAGGAAAGGGGCATGTATAGAGGAGAGGAGAGGTAAGAGTAGGGCTAATCAAAACTAAAGATGTTATAGTCTCAGGGCTTCCTTCCCCTCCTAGCTAAAAACTGAAATCCTCCTCCAAATGGTCCCTCCAATTTCTGCCCCATGGAGAACAAGACAACCTGGCTCCTTGAGCTCCCACCTTCGCAAACCTCCTCCCATTGGCCATTCTTCCATGCCCTAAGAGCATGGATATAAAAGCCCTGATGACATTATTCCTGTCATCTTGTTCTTTCCTCCCTTTGCTCAGACAGATATGTATATATTCTCCTTCTCTGTCTTTATGTACACCTCTGTCTCCCTTGGTCCCACTCCTGCAAGTGTTCACACCCATAACACCTCTGGTGCCTTTACAGAACACCTTGGGCAGGTCCCTCTGCCTTCTTCCCCACCGCCTTAAAGCTACAGTGTCATACCACTGAAGCCTATCAATAAAGTTTTCTTGTCGAACCCCCACAGTAGTCTCAGCCTTTTTCTTGTCCAAAACACCTGACAGGAAATAAGCCATATGGTAACCTACTTCTTCACTAGCTAAAACTATATGTCAAACAAGAGAAGGAGTTTGTATAATGCTTCACCTAGAAAACATAGATGGTTACAGAAAAATTTCAGTGCTAAAGATGGTATATTTCAGTGAGTTGTTGGTCAGGGAGATCTCATCATACCTCCAAAACAATACAGGCAATTGCCAATGTACTTTGTTGTCCAAGAGAACTACATGGCAAGACCCTACTACTAAAAACACTACATTGTTGGCCTGCAGGGCACTGAGAAATCAAGCTGGAGTAGAACTATAAACTTCCTCCTTATTAACAAACTATCACAGGGCTAGAAAGTGTTATGTATCCTACTGAGAGAGCAAAGTCACCAATGATTTAACCAGCATTTGGACTCCTGCAAGCTACATAGCTGGCCAGCCAAGCAAAATATGGTAACTGGTACAATAGTGGCATGTCTATTATGGGAGAACCAACTGCTCTCTGATTGTATTTGAGGACAATTCCATGGGAGGTAATCCATGGTTGGTACTGAAAACCCAATCAAAAGCCTATGGCTGAGGATGTCATAATCTCCAGTGGGGAAGCTACAACTGTTTCTTGGCTAAATGGATATATTATTCCCATCAAATTTCCCTCTAAATATTTATGCCATATATTGTTACTCTTGCTTTTTTTTTTTTTTTGAGGTAGGGTCTCACTCTGGTCCAGGCTGACCTGGAATTCACTATGTAGTCTCAGGGTGACCTCGAACTCACAGCCATCCTCCTACCTCTGCCTCCTAAGTGCTGGGATTAAAGACGTGCACTACTACGCCCAGCTTACTCTTACTTTTCATTAGAGAAACTTCTCTTTTCAGATGATGCTGACCACTGGGGAAACTCAAAACTCTTCAAAGTGATGAGAAATAAGAGTGAAGTATTTAGAGGACGAAGAAGATGACATCAAAATAGAAGTGAGACTAGTTGAAATGAAGGGAACTGGGTATGGTGATATACAACTTTAATCACAATACTTAGGAGGTTGAGGTAAGAGAATTGCTGAGAGTTCAAGGCCAGCCTGGGGCTACAGAGTGAGGTCCATATCAGCCTGAGCTAGAGTGACACTCTGCCTCCAAAAAAAGAGGTGTTTAGTAGAATGGGGATACAGGAGGGGTACAAAAAAAGGTGATAGGAAGGAATTATGACCAGGGTACATGGTGTATATATAGAGAAAGGTTGTCCATAAAAATTTTTAAAAATAGACAAATAGGTTAGGCTTCCAGGTATGATAGCAATTCCATTGCATCAAAACCAAGCATGAAAGTGAATAAAACTGACAACAAACCTCCATTTTAGGGCTCTGAGAAATTGACCAAGGGCAGCAAAAAAAAAATTAAATTAAATTAAAAAAAACCATTTAATCTTGAAGTTGTGACTAAATAGAGCAGAATTGTATGGCTTTCTTACCTGGAACCATTTCTTCCTATCCCTCTTAGTACAGTGGGAATTGCTTTTTTCAGGAGAGAGCTCACTCCAAAATCAGAAGCTTTGCTGCCAGGGGGAAGGACACCCTTAGAGATGACAGTAAATATCCAATTTGGTCAGCTAAAAATGGCCAATTTGGTAGAATACAAGCAAGGAAACCGCAGTCAGAAATTTACAAGGAAGATCCTGAAACTGAAAGATCCACAAAAGGGCTAAAAAAGCATTCCACACATCCCTGGCTAAGTAGCAACTAAGTCCATGTGTGAGAGAGACCACAGAAAGCTCAGTAGAAAGTAAAATCTAAGGGAGTCACACTGCTGTTGTTGTCTGACGCAGAATAACTGGCAGAAAGTAATAGTGCTACATGCTCAAATGTATGAGCACAAGCTCTGCCCTAACCCTTGGCTCAGCACTAAACTGTGTGTACCCAGGGATAATCACCTGTAAGTAAGCCTAAAAATGAAAATTAAAAAAAACTGAAAATTTGAGCATCAAAATCCACAGCTGGGACAGGGAGGTGATGGCTCAGTGGGTAATAAAAATGTTTTCGGTGCAAGCATGAGGGCCTGAGAGGGTCCGAGACAGACTAAGATAGATTCCACAGTACCTATTATCAACTGGTCACACATTCCTATAACCCTAAGCTTGTGCAGAATGAAGATTGAAGAATTGCTGGAACTTGTTGGTCAGCTAGTCTGACCAAAAAATAGCAGCTCCAGGTTCAGTGACAGATTCCATCTCCAGGAAACATGCAGATGAGCAACAGAGGAACACACTTGCTCACCACAGAGGAAATATATCCTACAGTATAAGTCTAGGAACATCATTTTAAAAAAAAACTGATAGAGGGGGCTGGAGAGATGGCTTAGTGGTTAAGTGCTTGCCTGTGAAGCCTAAAGACCTCGGTTTGAGGCTTGATTCCCTAGGACCCACGTTAGCCAGATACACAAGAGGGCACATGCATCTGGAGTTCCTTTGCAGTGGCTGGAGGCCCTGGCCCGCCCATGCTCGCGCTCTCTCTCTCTCTCTCTCTCTGCCTCTTTCTCTCTCTGTCACTTTCAAATAAATAAATTAAAATAAACCAAAAAAAATTTTTAAAAACTGATAGAAATATACTGGAATCCAGTTATGAAAAATATTGTTTAAAATGACATTTTCAACAACAAATATTACATTATGTATACAAAATATGGAAGAGAACCACTTAATAGAAACCTTGTCTAATTTAGTTCAGATACTGCATTTGGCAAGGAACTAAAAGTGGCCATTATTAAATTGTTAAAATAATGAATAGTAAAAATGGTGACAATGACTCAACAGAAACTATATAAAACATAAACAAATGGAAATTCTGGAGTTGAAAACAAATCAATACAAATTATCAGATATGGAGAACAAAGAGGAAAAGAGTTTTGCACTAGGAGCCAAAAGTACTGGAAGGCACACTGAAAGTAATCTAAACCTGGCCTGAATTATTTCTTATTGGAAGCCCTTTTATCAATTGTAAATTGCAATAATAGTACCTACACATCCCAGAGCCAACATGAGAATAAATGTAATCCAAAATTGTAAAGTACCTCCTGGAATATTATAAATGCATAATAATTTTAGCAGCTATCAGCAGCAGCAGTAACCACATTTTGCTAAAGAAGGATATTGTGTTCAAATGGAGCTGAGCCCAAAAGTTTTCAAGGAAACTCTCCTACTTACAGAAAAAGTTTCTATAGGCATACAGGAAAAGGACAAATAAACCATAATTACCATTGGACTAAATTAATACATCACAAGTTCTTTGATATGCATTACCTCAACAAATACCTTCTATTTGTTTCACATTATATAAATCAATTTGGGCTGGAGAGGTTTCTCAGAGGTTAGGGTGTTTGCCTGCAAAGACTAAAGGCTCTGGTTCAATTCCTCAGTACTCATGTAAAGCCTGATGCACAATGTGGCATATGCATCTGGAGTTCACTTGTAGTGGCTAAACACCCTATCACGTACTCATTCTTTCTTTCTTTTCTCTCTCTCTTTCTCCCTCTCTTTCTCTCTCTCTTTCTCTCTCCTTGCAAATAAAAATGCTTTTTTTAAAAACTCCTTTTAGGGGCAGGAGAGATGGCTCAGCAGTTAAGCCCTTGCCTGTGAAGCCTAACGACCTCGGTTCGAGGCTCGACTCTCCAGGACCCACATTAGCCAGATGCACATGGGGGCACGTCTGGAACTCGTTTGCAGTGGCTGGAGGCCCTGGCGCGCCCATCCTCTCTCTCTCTCTCTCTCTCCCCATCTCTATCTGCCTCTGTCTCTCACTGTCTGTCGCTCTCAAATAAATAAATAAAAATAACAAAAACTCCTTTTATATGTCTGTGGTGGTTTGAATGTAAAATGTCCCTCATGGCTCGTGTATCTGAACACTTGGTGCCGTTTAGGAGATGGAGTCTTGCTGGAATAAGTGCGTCATTGGGGGCAGACCTTGAGGTTCGATAGTCCAGCACTGCTTTCTCTTCTTTCTCTCTGCTTCCTGTTTTCTGAGGTGACTGTAGTGGTCCCTCTCTGGCCCCTCAAGCCTTCCCCACCATGGTGGACTGTAACCTCTGAAACTGTAAGCTGATGTAACCCCTTCTCTTTCCATAAGCTGCTTCTGGTCAGGTATTTGTTCATAGCAGTGAGAAACTAAGTATTTATCCTTTTCTATAATCTCCATATGCTTCTATCTGAGTGTGAAAATATAAAGAAAAAATTCCATATACTTATTTATAACTAGAGCTAGAAGTAACTTCAACGTTTGCATTCTGATAAGCCTGATTCCAACATGCATTGATGCTAGGAGCGGAATACCTATAATAAATTGAAGATTTAAATTGCATATCAGAAAAAAAGAAGAGTTGGCAAAACATAATACAGATTTTGCTAAAACAAAATTACTGACATGCTGGATACTCTGACTTGAGGAGAATTACAAAGTTTTAAACAGATTGCACTTTTCACCAATGTATGTATCCATTTCACTTAAAAAAAAATACTCACTCTGTTTTTGGAACAGCTTTTCTTAGCCAGAAGAAATCAGACTGTGCTAAATACTTGCGGGTTTGTAGAACGTTGCCAAAGTAGTCCGATTCTGAAAATTTGATCTGGAAAAAAAAAACACACATCATTGTTCTAAGTGAAGATAAGAGCTGTCTCTTCCTGTCTCTTCAAATAGATTTCAGCCCACAAAGAAGCAACCAGAAGAGAAGCTGCAACTCTCACATCTCTCAGCCATTACTAGTTAACCCAGGATTCACAAAGCCATGAAATTTAATCTCAGTGATTTTCTTTAAACATAAAAAAGACCAAAAATCAATATGTCCATTTCTAGATCACAGGGGGAAAAAAAAAAAACAAGAGCAGCTTCAGTCACTTACAATGTGTTTCATTTACTTTATAATTGAAAAATCTACTTTAACCTTTACAAAACTTATTATCTTAGGTTAGAAATTTCTTGGCTCACGAGTTCTTGATCTTTTCTAAACATTCAGTTTAGTCAGCTGAAACCTCATTTGGCTTATAGATGATGATTTAGTCAAATGTTAAAATCCAATTTACCGTAATCAGCATTTGGTCACAAAGGGGGAAAATGAAAGTAATTCTGAGATCTATTTTCTACCCTAAGTACAATGAAGTCACCAGAATAATTATTAACAGAATTTATCTTTAAAAAGTTCTGATAAAATAATGAAATTACAGAGATAATTTATAGATTTCATGGGAATGTAGCAAGTTGAGGGCTCAAAACAATGTCATCTATAAAATAGGAAAACAAGGAAACAGACATAATTGATAAGTTCCCTTTTCTTTTTTTTCTGGAGAGTGAAAGTTTTAATATGTCACATTCCTATAAAACTAGGAATACTTCACCTACATACTATAATAATACCTGCACAAGTAAAACAATAGTTTGTAATGACCTCTAATGTTCTGATTTTTAAAATACCTTACTGCAAAACAAATAAAAGCACAAAATAGGTATATCATTATGGCAAATAAGAAAAGCACATCTGTAAAAGTAAATTACTGAGAGTAATTTTAAAAATTTGTTTATTTTAATTTTATTTATTTGAGAGTGACAGACAGAGAGAGAAAGAGGCAGATAGAGAGAATGGGCGCACCATGGCCTCGAGCCACTGCAAACAAACTCCAGACGCATGCAGCCCCTTGTGCATCTGGCTAATGTAAGTCCTGGGGAATCGAGCATCAAACCAGGGTCCTTAGGCTTCACAGGCAAGCACTTAACCGCTAAGCCATCTTTCCAGTCCCCAAGAGTAAATTTTTGATAACTTTAAACCATAGTCTTGTAAAAGTAAAAGTTAAGGGGCTGGAAGGATGTCTCACCAGTTAAAGACAATTGCTTGCAAAGCCTATTAACCAGGGTTCAATTTGCCAGTACCACATAAAGCCTGACTGAAAGTGGCACATGGTTCTGGCATTCATTTTCAATGGCAAGAGATGTTGGCACACCCCCACACACAAATTGATTAATTTATTAACTAAAATAAAATCACATGAATGTAAATGAAACCAACAAGTATTGCACTATAGATATAAATATATATACCACTTGATGGTTGAGTACTCAATGGGAAATCTAACACATTTGCTGACCAATGTCTAGCTAATGTTTAGCTCCTCCCTAACACAAACTGGGTATTGGTTGTGTTTGGGCAGAAATTATTTTCTTAATGAGTCATCTTAAAAATCTTTCCAGGTGGCCAGGCCCAAGTATTAAGGAAGGCATAAACTAACTGAAGGCACATTGTGAAAGACAGGAATAAAATTATAGATTCCTGGCATCATTGGTGTTCTGCTTGGCCAACAAACTGTAAAGATGTGACTTTAAATTGTCTCTTCCTAAAACTACTTAGGCAGGGAAGAGGAAACTGATAAATAACCCATGGCATATTCACATAATGGAAAGCAGTTTAAATGAATGTGCTGTATGCATGAATATGAAATAATCTCAAAAACAAGGTGAACAAGGCAAGTTGTATGAGTTTTTAAGTATGTAAAATACACATAATGTTTATGCATACTCACAAAACAAAAGCACACAAAAATGCAAAGTAAGAAGTAAGACTAAGTTCAAGATAGTGTTTATATCCAGGGTAGGAGATAGGTATGGAGCAAGGAGATTTTATATATATACTGAATTTTAAATTTACTTGTTTCATTCATTTAGGATGTGTGCGTGTGTGTGTGTGTGTGTGTGTGTGTGTGTGTGTGTGTGTGTGTGTAAGACAGAGAGAGAGGGAGAGAGACCAGTAATATACACCTGAGAGAGACACAATGATATACACTTGTCAGCTGCTTGGGAGGCTGAGGCAGGAGAATCACTTGAACCATAATTTTGAGGCTAGCCTGAACAACATAATGAGACCTCATCTCTAAAACATACTAAGTCTAAAAAATATGATCAATAGACAAAGTTCTATCTTAGCCATGAAAATGAACAAGTGATCATAGAAAACAAAACTCCAAGGTAACAAATTACAATTTACCACAGTTTATCTATGTATGGAAAAATAATCTTATATTGTTTTAATTCTTAAGCTGAGAGCATTTATTATTTTTGGATGGTTTAATTGATGAATTCCACTAATTTAATGGAAACCACAAGTAATAGGGGGGCAAATCTTGATATTTCTTTCTGAGACAGGGACCATTACTGCTATTCTCATCTGATAGACAGGAAATAAAGATTATGGAACTGGACAACACCACATAGACCAAATCATTTTGACCCCTGCTTCAATGTTATTTTCATTGGTTCTAATAGGAAACCCAGTGATTCAACAAAGAGAGAACAAGACAAGTGAAGTGGATTTGAATTGGTAGTAAGTAAATCATAATACATCTCTCCTAATGAAATACCATATAGCTATTAAAATACTAGTGATAAAGACTGGTAAAAGGGGCTGGAGAGATGGCTTAGCGGTTAAGGCACTTGCCTGCAAAGCCAAAGGATCCTGGTTTGATTCCCCAGGACTCATGTAAGCCAAATGTATAAGGGGGTAAATGCATCTGGAGTTCATTTTCAGTGGCTGGAGGCCCTGGCATGCCCTCCCTCTCTCTCTCTCCCTCTTTCTCTCTCTCTCAAATATATAAATAAAATATAAGCAAATTAGGTTAAAACAATGGAAAAAGGAGTATGTTAACTATAGAGAATGATGCAAAGCTGGGCATGGTGGCACACGCCTTTAATCCTAGCCCTCGGAAGACAGAGGTAGGAGTATCACCATGAGTTTGAGGCCACTCTGAGACTACAGAGTGAATTCCAGGTCAGCCTGGAATAGAGTGAGACCCTACCTTGTAAAACCAAAAAGAAAAAAGAATGATGAAAGATTATATATAAACATAAATTATAACTGTAGAAAACAGAGCATGTTAGGTTGGCTGAGTGGTCTATGGAGAAATAGAAAATAAAATAACATACTCTAATGGAAATGTGTATTATTATTCTCAAGTATCAACATTATATGTACTTTTTTGTTTCCTTTCTCTAGTTCCCAAGTGATAAATGCTTTGATAATTTACATTATTTTGAAAGGCCTATATAAGAGTAAAAAACTTGAAGTCCATCAGCCTTTGGAAATGTTCTCTTTTATGTGCAGATAGAAACAAAAATGAATGTGCACAAATACGTCAAAAAGTTACAGGCTCTGGGCTGGAGAGATGGATTAGCGGTTAAGCGCTTGCCTGTGAAGCCTAAGGACCCCGGTTCGAGGCTTGGTTCCCCAGGTCCCACGTTAGCCAGATGCACAAGGGGTGCACACGTCTGGAGTTCGTTTGCAGAGGCTGGAAGCCCTGGCGCGCCCATTCTCTCTCTCTCCCTCTATCTGTCTTTCTCTCTGTGTCTGTCGCTCTCAAATAAATAAATGAAAATTAAAAAAAAAAAGTTACAGGCTCTACAAGGAACATAATTAGCTCAAAAGTCTCTTGTCCTTTCAGTTACTGAAGAAAATCTAGGTCAAGTTGATAATGACTTTCAATCTATTCCATCTTGACCTTTCAATTGAGTGACCTTTGAGGGACTAATTGGGTTCTCATGTCACTTCCTAGGAGCAGCTGTCCAGATTACAAAATTCATGGAAACCTGGATTTCCCTTCTTGGAAATGCTTTCCTGAATGCAAAGTACCAAATGTCACAGGATAAGAGAAAGAATAAAGTGACCACTGCCTCCTCTGGCCCTCAACAAAAAAAAAGATGAGGAACATATAATAACAGAATAAGGCAGAGCAAGGAAATGTGTTCAGTTTCTTGTAGAAAAAACTAAGGATGTATTTATAAAACACCATATATGTCAATGGAAGTATAGATGCTAAGACATTTCTCATTTAAATTAAGTCAATTTAAAGATAGAGATATATCCAAATATCTAAAAGGTTTTATGTGAGGCTCTCAAAGAAATTTCTGAATGCTTAATGGAAACCAGATTTCATACTTCTACCTTTTCTCTTTTCTAAATATTTTTATTTCAATATTTGCAAGGAGATGGGGAGAGAGAGAGAGAGAGAGAATAGGCACACACCAGGGACTCTTGTCACTGTTAATGAACATGCTCCACTTTTTGCATCTGGATTTACATGAGTACTGGGGAATCAAACCCAGGACATTTAGGCTTTGCAAGAAAGTGCCTTTAACCATTGAGCCATTTCTCCAGCCCGTATTTTTTTCTTAAAGCGTTAAACCATCCATACATAAGATATACCATGGAAGCCGGGCATGTAATCCCAGCACTTGGGAGGCAGAGGTAGGAGGATTGCCATAAGTTCGAGGTCATCCTGAGACTCCATAGTGAATTCCAGGTCAGCCTGGGCTAGAGAGAGGCCCTACATTGAAAAGGAAAAAGATATGCCAGGGAAAATGAGCTTCCCATAAGCATATATATAATGACAACTGAGAGCTCCAGCCAACGTACCAGCACTAGAACTACACTAACTCCACTTATTCTACTCTGGCCAATAGAAAACTCCAGGTGAAGACTAGTATGAGAGAAATAAGGAGGCCTGGCTAGAAATTTGAGTGTACCAAGGCACCCCATCTCCAGTACTTTGTCTTGACCCCTCCCATTGGAACCAGAGTTATTTGTGATTGCTGAGGGCATTATTCTTTGTTTTTAAACATATAGTACAGAAATATTCTAAGGTTTCTCATGGCCTCTTTTCTGGATTATTCCTAAAAGCATCACATTCTTGTAATAACATCCCAGATCGCACGCGTGTGCGCACAAACACACACACACACACCCTTGAATAGAACAGTCCAAAACCTAAAAAATATTAATCCATGGTTTATCTCACCTCTCCCACCCTTTTTTGTCTTCCAATCTATTTTTTCTGTTAAATCCCATGCTTGAAATACTTAGTGTTTTTATTTTTGTTTGTTTCTCTATCTGTCTTTACTCTTGTGGCTGATACAACCATCTCTTCAAAACTTATATAAACACCCTTTTTAGCATATATCCATTAAGGATCAATGAAATAAAACAGATACTTTATAAAAGTTGATTGCAACCTTATCTAACATCTTTTCAACCTAACACGCTTTCCTGCATACTTATATGTTAAATAAAGGGCACTCTTTTTGCTCTTCCCAAAGACTACAGTCATTGTAGGGTATCTCACTTTACCTTATCATAATCTCGGGAAAATATGCATTTTCACATTTGCCTGTCAATCCTTTTCATTTGCTCTTATCTCCATGTGAACTCAACAGTTTGCAACCTTTCTCCTTGACCTTCATCTGATCCATTCCTAAACTCATTCCTCTTCCCTTCCGTATTTGTGCCTGAGGAAACTTATCTTAACTTGGGTCAAATGTAGCAAGCTGCTTTTCATTTCTAACAGCCTCCCATGCTCAGAGTTTGTACAAATTTCTCATAGGTTCTATAGTAGTTCTTATCTACTTGTTTATTAAACTGAAAACACAGTCCCATTGTGTGCTGATGAGAGTCTATTAAATTCAATGGCATTCTTAAAATATATCATATCATCCTTACTCTATTCTCAGCTTGGGTTTTATAAATTTTTCTCTATCAGTTTCTGAACACAAATGTCTTTTTCCTATATGTATTTGGATTTTGTTCACCATTGGTTTTTTAAACTATTAAGAACTCTTGGGTGAGATTACATCTGTTTTAGTAATGAGTCAGCTGAAAACAATTTCTTCACCAAAAGGCTTAAAAATCTTGGAGCCTGATGGCTTCAGTTGAGATCCTGAATAAATGAAGAAGCATATCCAACACTGCATCCCATTTGGCATCTGGTTTCTTTTCACAAATATACCACATTGAGTGGGGCCTTAAATCTGGAGCTTTTGATTTGGACAGCGGCAGACTGCCAACAAAACTTGATCAACTAAATATCATGAGCAAGCCCTGATGTTACCTGATTGGATTAGAGCCTGGGACTGTTCCATCTATATAGCCTTTTAAATCAATTTGAAGGACCTGGATACTGCATGAGTTAATTCATGATGACTTTTCCAGACCAAAAAAACCCACTATCATAAGCGCAAATTGACGATGTCAGTCATAGCATTGACGTTTGTGTTTATATGCCAGCATAATCTTGAACACTTTATGTTATTTGATCCTCATGACAGTCCTTTGTGGGAGAGGTTGTTATCTTCCATCTTGCAAATAAGGAAATTGAGGTACATAGAGGATAAATAATCTACCCAGCTCTCACAAATACTAAGTGGCAGACTGATGATTTTGCTACAAGCATTCTGACTCCAGGGTTCATATTCATAATCATTACACTCTCAAACGTCCTATTCCATATCTTAACAAAATATTTACCAATGATGCATAATTATCCAAATAATTATCCAGGTTCTTCTTGCAGGATACTTTTCACCCTGGTTATATCATTCTTAGTAGCAACTGTTCTTCTTGCACAAGACTACCATTTATAGGAAGCCTACTATGTGTCAGATATTAGACTAAGTGCTTTTATATTTGTAGACTCTTATCTTATCTTCCCCAAAATACTGAGTTGGTTATTATACTTATGTCCAGAGACTCAATGGGGAAGTAAATGAAACTTAGTGATCTACACAAGCTCAAAGAGCTAAGAAGTGGAAGAGAAAGAAATCAAATCCAGAGTCAGGAATCTACAGAATGTGCTCTTAGCCCCTTGACCTTTCTCTCTGCTGCTTTCTGTCTCATCCACATTGACTCTTCCCTTCCTCCTGCACTGCATCCTGATAAAGCCAGACAAGGGCCCCTTCTCTGATTGTAGTCAGTGCTCAAGCCCAGAGGTCCAGTCCTGGCTCTGACACTCTATGTGGAATGGGAGCAATTACCCAACATTTTTGAGACTCTACATCCGTCTCTGTAAAATGGTTATAAATACTTCATATTTCCAGGATCAGAGAATATAAGGATTAAAATATTATGTACATTAATATAGCAAGTACTTAACATTTTTATTATCATAATGATAACACAGTGCTAAGCATCATGAAGACAGTGTAGAATTGGGCTGAACCTATGACTCAGTGGTTAAGGGCACTTGTTTACAAAGCCAAATGGTCTGGGTTCAATTCCCCAGTACCCATGTAAATCCAGATGCAAAAAATGGCACATATGTCTGGAAGTTCATTTGCGGTGGCAGGAGGCCCTGATATGACCATTTTCTCTCTGTCTCTGACTCTCTCTCCCTCCTTCCCCCCCCTCTCTCTCTTTCCCTCTCTGTCTCAAATAAATAAAATATTTTTTGTGGTTTTTCAACGTAGGGTCTCATTCTAGCCCAGGATGACCTGAAATTCACTATGGGTAGCCTCGAACTCTCAGTGATCCTCCTACCTCTGCCTCCCAGGGCTGGGATAAAAGGCATGCACCACCATGCCTGGCTAATAAAATATATTTTTAAGTGTAGAAGTTAGACTATCTTAGCTTTAAGATACTGGGAGGCATAATTATTTTCTTCCATAGGAACTGGTCAATATTCAGGAGCCATATTTTGGATCCCACTAAAGAAAGTTTTAAATTAGAACTTTCCCTCATATTTGAAGGGTCTGATAAAATTCTGATACTCTCATCCATAAAGCTAGCACTACTTACAGATAGAACATTGGTCAAACAACAGCTTCAGGAAAGAGCTATGTTCCTATAGACCAGTTATTTTTAAAAATTCAAGACTAAATTTTTCAAGAAAGTCCAGTGAATAGTGAAAATTGTGTGTGGTTTTCATAAGGCAGAAAAATTTGTCTTCAGAACTGTTTATGGGAAAGGAAGTAACAGTGGTTATGATTAAAAGGGTCTGTAATGAAATATATATATGTATCTCAAAATATTGAAATAAAAATGAATTATTAATATTCTTCATCTGTAACTTATTGCAAAGAGAGTCCAATACATGATAAATTATAGAGTCATATTTATATGCACGTAATTTGCCAAAACACTCATAAAGTTTAATGAAGTTAACTCCCAGCAAGCAGATTTATGACTATTCATTTAATATGAATGAAGCAAATCAAGTATTTAACAACAAACACGACGCATACACCATTAGAACATGGCCACTAATTATAAAACCCTCAATTTGGTTAATTCTTTCCTTTATGCTCATATTAGGACAAATCCAAGTCCATTTATTTTATGGTGCCTACTCAACTAAGCATTCTCTCTGACACTTCCTTTATTTTGAATCTGCTCTAAATCTTGTGATATGTCTGGCAAATTCAGGCTCATATATAGTCAAGGAATTAATCAAAAGTTGGTACATTCTGGCATCACCACATTTAATTGCTTAGTCTTGGGCTAGTTAAGAGGTACAAAGCCAATAAAACTTGCCAGAAAAAAAAATACAGTAAATTTAGTACTTACTGCCTTGAGGTCTTCATTAACATGAGTATCATTCATTATAAACTCAGGATAGCCAACTTTTGCCAAAACAGCTCTTGCCTATAAAAAGGAAAATAAGAAAAATGATGTCAGAGTTTCTGCACTTAAATCATGAATAATCAAAGGCTGTAGGAATGCGATCTTCATTCAAAACCTCCATTTACCAGAAATCTACTATGGAAAAGCCACTGTGAAGGACAAAAAAAAAAAAAAAAAAAGTCCCTGGCCTCACTATACCAAAGTGCAGAGAATGTAACAACAACAAAAAGCCCTAATATAAAAAATAAAAATTCTAATGAAAGCATATGGCATTGTTATTAAAGTTCATAAAAGAGACCACTTTCTTATATGAAAAAATGCAAGTTTAAAAAGAACAGCATTTCAGAGAGGACGAACATTCCACAAAAAGAAACAATAAGTAGGCAATGACAGAGTAGAACCATATATTTAAAGGATTAATATCCAAAATACATTTAAAAATCCAAATAACTCAATAACAAGAAAACAAGTAACTGGATTTAAAACTTAGCAAGTTATCTGAAAAATCATCTTGCAAAAGATGATATACATGTGAAAAGGTATGTAAAAAGAAATATTTCAATATCACTAATCACCTGGGAACTACAAATTAAAACCACAAAGAGATATTACCTTATACATGATAAACTGGCTATTATAAAGAAGACAAGAGTTTGAAAGTGTTGGTGAGGATGTAGATAAAACAGAACACTTCTACAATATTATTATGGTCACTTTAGAAGACAGTGTAATATAAAGGTTACTCAAAAGCCTAAAAATAGGATTACTAGAACATCCAACAATTCCGCTTTGGAGTGGAGCAATAGATAACAGGCAACCAAAGAAAATGAAATCAATATGTCAGAGACATCTCTCCTCTCATGTTCCTTTTAGCTCTATTCCAGTAGCTAAGAAACAGAAATGGCTCATGTGTTCATCAATGAATGTATGTATAAAATGTGGTATACATTCATAGATGCATACACAGTAGAATAATATTCAGGCATAAAAAGATGATAGAACTGGAGATCATTATGTTAAATGAAATAAGGCAAACACAGAAAGACAACTACTGCAAGACCTCACTCACATGTGGAGCCTGTAACTGTCCAGTGCAGAAGCAGAAAGTAAAATGGTAATTACCAGAGGTTCAGGGCCTTTGGGAGATGTTGCTCAAGATTCCAGTTAGGAGCTAGGCATAGTGGGCCACTTCTATAATCCCACCACTGGGGAGATAGAGACAGGAGGATGGCCCATGTGATCGAGGCCACCCTGATTGAGAGTGCAACCAGCCTGGCCAGGGCTACAATACTGAGCCTCTGCTTCATTCATACAGTAACAAAAATTAATTTAAAAAATAAAGTCTTAGTTAGAGATAAATGAATTCAGATCTGTTATACATTAAGAAACAATAGTTAAAAGCAATGAATTATAAAATTGAAAAATGGTAATAGAATAGGTTTTAAATATTATCATCACAAAAAAGATAGATGTAGAGCTGAAAAGATGGCTCAGTAGATAAAGTACTTGACATGCAAGCATGAGTACTTGAGTCTAGACTCCCAGCACCCACATAAAGCCAGATACCATAGCTGTAGTATAAATCTGTACTCCCAGCATACCTACAGCAGAGACAGGAGAATCTCCTGGAAGCTCATGGCCAGCTATGCTGGTAAACATAGCACTGAACAATGAGAGACACTGCCTCAAAGTGGAAAGCAAGGACCAACATCTGAAGTTGTCCTCTGACCTCCATATGTGCATCACAGCATGCACTCACCTGTACTCACATAAAAACATGCACACATGGACACACACAGCCACTCACATCCATTAGAAAGAAAGAAAAGAAAGGAAAGGAAAGAAAAAGAAAGAAAGAAAGAAAGAGAGAGAGAGAGAGAGAGAGAGAGAGAGAAAGAAAGAAAGAAAGAAAGAAAGAAAGAAAGAAAGAAAGAAAGAAAGAAAGAATAGAGGGAGGAGGAAAGAAGGAAGGAGGGAGGAAGGGAGGGAGGGAGGGAGGGAAGGGCTGGGCATGGTGGTACACACCTTTAATCCCACCTTAGTCTTTATTGAGGCAGAGGTAGGAAGATTGCCATGAGTTTAAGGCCAGTTTGGAACTAAAGAGTAAATTCCAACAAGCCCTTACCTCAAAAAAAGAAAAAAAAAAAGATAGGCATGTGAAGTAATGCATATGCCATTAGCTTGACTTAGTCATTCTACAATGTATACATACAATAAAACATCCTTGGGTGTACCATAGACATGTCAAAAGTTGTCTTGCAATTTAGATGAATATGAGAAAATACAGGTATACAGGAAATACATGGGTTACATGGATTTCTCAATGCTGTGCTAACAAGTCTTTTTGTTTATTTTATAGACAAGAGAGGGTTAAGTATAGCCAAATGTGTAGTGAAGGAGCAAGAAAGATGAGTTGTGCTTCAGGAAGATTATCCATGCAGCACTAGGCATAATGGTTAGAATGCCAGAAAGATTAGAGGCAGGGGGTCCAGGATAATTTAGGGTAATCACACTACAGTCATCCTTTAGATGAACAAGTGCACTAACAATTATCCTCAGCTTTGCAGCATATAAGGAATGGACCAAGATAAAAAGTCAGGTCCTGTGCATATAAACGGCCTCTAGAGCAAAGTCTGGCAAACTATGGCCTGTAGGCCAAATTCAGCCTTCCTCTCTAGCCTGTTTTCACACAGTTGTACTTCAACACAGTGTCCCTCATTTATTTACCCATTGTCTATGGCTGCTTGTGTGCTGTAATTTCGGGTTGAGTAGTTTCAAAGGAAACTCTGGCATCTACAAAGCCTGAGATGTTTCATCTGGGCCATTGGGAAAGAGTTTGCCTGCCTTTGTTTTAGAGATACTTTACAGTGGCTCCATGTGAAATTCTCTCTCCTCTCCCCAGATTTTAGGTGGGATTCACAAAAATAAAGGAGTGTGAGTACACTGTCAAAGCTCCACCCTGATGCTCTTTTTAATCACTTCTATAAGACCCTCTCAGGTTCTTGTCTTTTCTAATGGCCAGTACCTGAAACGCTTAAAGGCCTGCCCTAGGGCCACTAACACTCCTAGTCTCTACACAAGAACAGCTTGTTCTGGGCATTGATCTGCCTTCTGCCAATCTGACCTCCCCTTCCTCACAGGCAACCCTGAGCCGATGACTGATGTGGCAGGGCCATGAAAGCCCAGCCTCTTCAACCTCAATTCACAACCAGCTTGGAGCTATAATTGCACTTGCAGACTTGCCCACAGGGTCAGACTCCTTCTGAGATGTCCTCTGAAATGGCACTCTCCTCTGCTTCTTCCATCGTTCGCTGTCTAGCTTTGCTCACCCCCTTGCTGGTTTCCTTTGTGAATATTTGCTACATAAATCACATGCACATGGGTTGGCATCTCCAAATCTGCATCCAGATGACCCAGTATAAGACCCAGGCAAACCCCAGCCCTATTGGCTATATTCCAGCAAACCAGCAATGCAAAACCAGTGACCTCTGCATACTGCTCTTGGTAATGAGTTTTCCCTATAGTCCCTTTCAATTCACCTTACTCAAGAAATAAATGCAATAAGATAGTACATTTCCTTTATCTTCCTTGAGATAATTCAAATATTAAATATCAGCAGAAACCTGCAATCTGCGAATTTACAAGTGCTGTAGGACAAAGTCATAATGGGTTTTGCTGTTCCTGAAACTCAAATATATCACAAACTAAATGCTAATTTCAAAGCCCTGAATGTTATACTAAAAGCCTGAGGTTACTCAGAAAGCAAATAGCTACAGGTTAAAACTCTCCCCCTCAACACAAAACAATGTCATATGCTTACAAGTTACTTCTGAAGTATTTAGTTACTTTGCCTATTATAGTTAATTTTCACTGTATTTTAACAACTCACAAGTCATATGCATAACTATAGCAAATACAGAATTTCAGATAATAATCTCCAGCACACACCTCCAAAAGAAATGACAAGATAAGCTGAGTCACCCAGAATTGCTTTCTGAACACTGGCCTTTCAAGAACATGCTGGTGAATCATGCATTGTTTTTCAAACTCCATGCTCTGGGATCCCACTGCACAACTGAGTCTCATAGAATATATTACCTTCTGCACTGTATATACATAACATTGAATCCTTTCTTATTACTTCTTTAACATCACCATGACATGAACTGAATCAGAGCAGAGATACAAAGAGTGCATATTCCCCTATCAAATATACACAAATAGAGCTGGAAAGATGGCTTAATGGTTAAGGCGCTTGCCTGCAAAGCCAAAGGACCTTGTTTAGATTCCCCAGGACCCATATAAGCCAGATGCACAAGGTGGTGCATGCATCTGGAGTTTCTTTGCAGTGGCTGGAGGCCCTGGTGTGCCTATTCTCTCCCTCTCTCTCTCCCCCCTCAAATACACACACACACACACACACACACACACACACACACACACACACACACACACATGATGTAATAATTTTAGCAATGCACTCTATTTTCAAGTCCAATGCCTTAACCACTCAGCCATCGCTGCTACGAGAACTCTATTTTTACAAATGTGTATGCATGCTTGTATTCTGACTCAAATGTTTGTTCTTCCAGTTTTTTCTCTATTTCTCAGCATCCTACCTACCCTCAACTCTGCACTTTTCCTTGAGATGCTATAGAACTACATCTCTCACAATCCCATGAAGCATGGCCCCAAATAAGACTGCCAGTGAGAAAACACAGGTCCTTTAAAGGTGGAACAGATAGGGGTGCTATTTACTCACTGTTGGCCACCCTTGGTCAGGCACATGGACATCTGCAGACAGCAGATGTATGTAATACCTCTCCATCAACATCCAAGCATTCCAAGAAGAAGGTTTTGGAGCAGAGGCAGCAGAGATCACCAGTACCCTCTTTCTTTCAATTTTCAGACCTATAATTGTTTTATAACCCTCTAATTCCCTGTCTTCAATATCTTTGTCTTTAATGAGCTTAGAAAGGTGTCTGTTTTCCTGACTAAGGTCTAAGGCAAATTGTGACCTTCTAACATTTTCAAAATGAGAGAGATGAAGCATCAACATGTGATGGGCACAGTTTTGATGAGTTTCAAATTTATTATCCTACTGATTACATGGGCAAGAAGTTCATTTGCAGTGGCTAGAGGCCCTGGTACTATGCCCATATTCTCTCTCTCTCTCTCTCTCTCTCTCTCTCTCTCTCTCTCTCTCTCTCATACACACACACACACACACACACACACACACATACACATACACACACACACAGAAAAAGAGAGAGAGAGAGAGAGAGACCTTTAATCCTAGCACTAGAGAGGCTGAGAGAGGCTGAGGTAGGAGGATCACTGTGAGTTCGAGGCCACCCTGAGACTACATAGTGAATTTCAGGTCAATCTGGGCTAGAGTGAGACCCTTCCTTGAAAAACCAAAAAAAATATCTAGCTTTGGAAAAGGTAAAATATGGTTGTCGACTCAGAAAGACAAATCTCATATTCTCACATTTATAGATTCTAGATTATATATAGATTCATATAATCATATATGGATATATGATATAAAAGTAGAAGTGCTACTGTGATTAAGGGGACTAAGAAGATGGAAGAAGGATAGCATTGGAAGGGCATGGTCAAAGTATATTATATAATTGTGTGAAAGTGTTCTGATAAAGCCCAGCACTATGTGCAATGAATATATACCAATAAAAAGCAAGGCTGCCTTTAGTGTTCACCATCTTAGTTTCTACATTTTACTCCTTTCTATTTCCTGCTTCTCTAAACATCCATTGTGCTCTAGGTGTTCATACTACTTACTTTCCCATCATACCCAAGTTGTCTTTTCTTTGATAATGCACTGTACTCTAGAGTCATCTCTCTAGCCCTCTGTATCTATCAAAACTATTATTCCTTCAAGACAGCCAATCCATTATCTGTCACTGGGACCTCTAAGTTTTTATAATAAAATGTGAGAACCATCCAATGCATTAACCCTGAGAAATAGCTCCAGAAATAAACAATGTGGTAGTTTGAATGTAAAATGTCCCCCACAGCCTCAAGTGTATGTGATTAAACTTTCTACTTAGTCTCCAGCTGATGGAGCCTTTGGGAGATTGAGTCTTGGAGGACATTTATTGCTGGGAGAAGACCTTGGGATTAACTAGTCCAGCTCAGTGGATGTTCAGAGCTAGCTTGTTCAGACTATTCCCACCGTGCTGCTGAGCCAGTTGCCATGCTTCTCTGCCATGATGAAGTTTCCCCTCCAAACTATAAAGCTAAAATAAATCCTTTCCTCCCATAAACTTCTATGGTTGGATGTTTTCTCCAAGTAATGACAATGTAACTGCTACAGAAAAATCAGTGCCAAGAAAATCTCTCATAACTCTTAAATCATGTGTCATTCTGAATAATATGATAAAATCTTACACTGTCCTGCTCTGTTCCCCCAAGGGATGTGAATCATCCTTTTGCCCAATATATTCATATTGTATATGCTACCCACCCATTAGTCACATATGAGTTCTCTCAGTTATCAAATTGTCTGTCATGGTATCATAGTGCCTGTGTTTCAATCATCAAGTAATAGCTTAGCCCCTTGTCTGAATGGCTAATTCACTATTGATATCAGCTCATTTCAACATGCAGGTATTGTATCATCTCAAATCATCACAAGAAGGATTAGTATAGTAAAATAAGATGCCTATTACTTCATATTATTATTAGTTCTTGTTGTTCATCTCTTAATGTCCTTATTTATAAATTGACATCACAGGTATGCCATGTATAGTAAAATACATATTATACACAGAATTTAGTGCTATATGTGACTTCAGGTTCCACTGAGGTTCTTGGAATGTAACCTCCATGTATACATGGTGCTATTTAAACTCATTGAATCACTGAACAATTACTTATTGAGCATACATTTTAGGTTTAGGACTCTCCTTTAATGCAAAAGAAACATGTAAAACATATAATATGATCAATACCCTCACTCTATTTTTATTTTTAAATGGTATATCTATATAACTCCCTCCAAGACTCAGAAAATGTTATGAAAGAGAGGGTGGATCTGACAATATTTACAGGCCAGTGCAATGGTGGCACACAGCCTTGGTGGGTAACCAATAGCTGTCTGATTGGCTAAGTGATCCTCTCACTGACTGGAAAGGAGCTCATATCTGTATGTAAGAACCAGGGTAGCATCCTATGGAGACAAAGATTATGCTCTCCAATGTCAAGCTCCCACTAGTCTTTGGCTAAAAGAGGGGCTTCATCCATCAAATTCTCCCTAAATGCTTATCTCAATTAACCTATGCTGACTTCACTATCCATTAGAGAATTTCAATCTAAGGCATAGTATTTTCAACAAAATCAAAGAATAAAAATTCACAAAAATGGGGAACAAGATGCCAGTACAAAAACAGGACAGACCAAACGGATAAGACCAGAAAAAAACCTCTTTTCCCATACCATAGGTAAACTACTGATAAAAGAAAATATATTGAAAGCAGTAAGAGAGAAACACCTAGTCATCTATAAAGTCAAGCCCATCAGGATAACAGCAGATAATTCAACACACAATTTAAAAGCCATGGGAGCTTGGAATGATGTGTTCCAAGCTCTGAAAGACAACAACTATAAATCCAAACAACTATATCTAGCAGATATGTCATAATTGAAGGAGAAACAAGAACTTTACATGATAAAAATAGGCCAGCCAGGAATAGTGGTGTATGACTTTAATCACAGCACTTGGGAGGCTGAGGTAGGAGGATCACTGTGAATTTGAGGCCACCCTGAGACTACATGGTGAATAACAGGTCACCCTAGGCTAGAGTGACAACCTAACTCAAAAAAAAAAAAAAAAACAAGAAGAAAACAACAGGCTAAAGGAATACATGACAACTGTGATAGTTTGAATGGATGCCCCCCAATTGATTCAGGAGTTTTATTAAAGCTTGTGACTTGGTGTCACTGTGGGCAGATCCTAGGGTCCAGCCCTAAGATGTGGGGGTAGACCAGGAATTCCAACCTAAGATATTTAAGGTGCTAGAGTTTTGCTGGGGTTCTGCCTTGTTTTCTGTTCTTGCTGGTGCTGGTAGTAACTTTTTGTTTTGTTTTTCTCTCTGCTTGGATCTGTGAAAGGGGGCCAACTTCTGCCATTATGGATCTTCCCCTGGATCTTTTTTTTTTATTTTTTTTTTAATTCATTAGTTTTGTATTCAGCAAATACAGTCAGTTTGGTACCATTATTAGGCTCGTCCATGACCTACCCCCTCCCCATTGGCCCCTCCTTGTTGAGGTATAAGGGTCATGCATTGTAGAGTTAGCCCACATTTATGGGTAGGATAAATGTCTCTGCATATCCTGACCCAACATGTGGCTCTGACATTCTTTCTGCCCCCTCTTCTGCAAAATTTCCCTGAGCCATGTTGGATTCATTTTTGGTCTGCTTCAGTGATGAGGTGTTTCCCCTGGAACTTTAAGCTTCAGATAAATCCCTTCTTCCTCCCACAAACTGTGTCTAATCTGAAGGTCCATCCCAGCAGCATGAGGCTGTCTACTACAACCACTAAGCCAGCAGTATAGGAAATACTTGAAGGGTTCCTTCAGACTAAAGAGCAGAAAAAAGCACATGCATGAGATCACAGAAAAAATAAATTATGCTCTACTATTACAAGATTAATCAGGAGATTAATAGAAGGATAGCAAGTGCTACAAATCAAGCAGAATGACACACTTTCCATAATAACTCAATATAATTGGTCTTCATACCACAACCAAAAGTCACGGGCTAGCAGACTGAATTAAAAGGCAGGATCCTTCTGTTTTTGTGTTTGTTTTTTTTTTTGCCGCAAAGAGACTCATCTTTTCATAAATATCAGACACTACCTAGGAGTGAAAAGATTGTGTGGTAATTTAAATGTATGTCCTCCATAGAGTCAGGTATTTTGTTAAAAATTATAACTTGGGTCTCTGGCTGAGCTACTCTGCACTTATGGTGAGGTCCTTGCTGCCCATTTGTGCTTGCTGCTTTTTTTATGGTCTATTTGATTGTTTCTCTCTACTTGGATATATGGAAGCAATTTCTTCTACCATTTGATGGAATTTCCCCCTAGAACTGTAACCTTGAAATAAATCCCTTCCTCCCCTAACTGTGCCTGGCTTAGATGTTCATCCCAACAATGTGAAGCTGACTACAAAAGATGTAAAATGGTATTTCAAGCAAATGGACCTAGGAAACAAGCTGATGTTGCTGTTCTAATATATGATAAGGTAGACTTAAAACCAACTTAGTTAGAAGAAATAAAGTTGTTTTTATACTGACAAAGGGAACAATCCAACAACAGAACATTGTAATCCTAAACATATATACACCAAACAAATACTATTAACGTAAATTCACAGGTAACCTCAAGCACAATATTAGTGGATAAATTCAATATCTCCTCTTGCCAATTGACAGATAATTTTGGCAAAACATGAACAGAGAAGCATCTGGATAAATGTCATTTTAGAACAAATGAATCTAACAGATATCTGCAGAACATTCCATCTAAATTCAGAACATTCTTTCCAAATTTTGCAGAATATACATTTTTGTATGGAACATTCTCTAAAATAGGCCATATATTGGGACCAAAGCAAATCTTAACAAATGCAAGAAAACTGAAATAGTTTCTTGTATTCTATCTGATCACAATAAAATTAAACTACAAATCAAAAGCAAGAAAGACTACAGAACATACACAAACTCACAGAAATTAAACAATACACTACTCTATGATGAATGGGTCATTGAAGTAATCAAGAAGGAAATCAAAACATTCCAGAAATCAAACGACAATAAAAATACAACATACCAAAACCTATGGGAGTCAATGAAGACAGTCTTAAGAGGAAAATATATATAGCTTTTATTCTCTTGTATCTTTATTTATTTGTTTCTTCAATTTCTTTTTTAAATGTTTTAGATAATATACCATGATCATAATTCCTTCTTTCCAACTAGTCTCTCTCCTTTTTGTTTTTTGTTTGTTTGTTTGTTTGTTTTTGAGGTAGGGTTTCACTCTAGCCCAGGCTGACCTGGAATTCACAATGTAGTCCCAGGGTGGCCTCGAACTCATGGCAATCCTCCTACCTCTGCCTCCCAAGTGCTGGGATTAAAGACGTGCACCACCACACCTGGCTAGAAACTCTCTCTTCTAGTTTAATGTCATCATTTTTCTTTCTATTATGCAGGTCTTCTATAGGTAGTGTCAGCTACTGTGAGGTGAAAAATTTGAGGGCTGGAGAGATGGTGTAGTGGATAAGCTCTTGCCTGTGAAGCCTAAGGACCCTGGTTCAAGGCTCGATTCCCCAGGACCCACGTTAGCCAGATGCACAAGGGGGCATGCATGTGTCTGGAGTTCATTTGCAGTGGCTGGAGGCCCTGGCATGCCTATTCTCTCTCTCTCTCTCTCTCTCTCTCTCTCTCTCTCTCTCTCTCCCTTCTTTTCCTCCCTCTTTCCCTCTCTGTCTCTCTCAAATAAATAAATAAAGATAAAATTTAAAAAAATAGAAATTTGAGGGCTGGAGAGATGGCTTAGCGGTTAAGCGCTTGCCTGTGAAGCCTAAAGGCCCCAGTTTGAGGCTCGATTCCCCAGGACACACGTTAGCTAGATGCACAAGGGGGCACATGTGTCTGGAGTTTGTTTGCAGTGGCTTGAATCCCTGGTGTACCTTTGAGAGAGAGAAAGAGAGAGAGAGAGTTTGGGAAGAAGTACCCTGTGGGTATGGATAATGCTGTACACAGAAAACATAGATTGCTATAAAAAACTTTCAGTGCCAGGGGTGGGATACTTTCCAGGAAGTTGTTGGTCAGGGTGGCTCCTGATGTCCCCAAAACATTGCATTCTATTTCTAAGGCTTTTGGTTGCTTAACAGACCTAGATGATCAGGTCTTATTGCTGAAGACAACACAGGTTTAGGCTATAACACACTGAGAAATCAAGCTGGAGCTGAGCTGAAAACCTCCCTGATGACTAGCTGGCATGATATTGGAAAGAGCTATCTATGTAGCCTGTAAGGGGAGAAAAGTCATCAACAGTCTTAACCAGCAGTAGGCCTTGCAAGTTTAATGGCTGGCCAGCCTGACCAGATATGACAAATGGTGCAATGGTGCAATGTCTGTTATGAGGGAAAACAACTACTCTCTGATTGGATTTGAGGCCCACTCCACAGGAGGGAATTCATGCCTGGTAGTGAAAGTCTAAACAAAATCCTGTGACTGGGGAGGTCATAAGCCCTAGGAGAGAAACTACTATTATTTTCTGGCTAAATGCATATATTATGTCCACAAAAGTGCCCTCTAAATACTTGTTTATGCCCATATATTAATGCTACTCTCACTTTTGGTTAAATAGTTTTTCTTTTCAGATGGCAGTGACCACTGGGGTGATCCAAAACTCATCAAAGTTGAGAAGAAGTGAAAGTGGAGTGTTTGGCAATAAGTGAGACATACATCATATCCTCTGTTGCAGTCGGGTTCAAATTGCTGGAAGAAATCACCTGACCAAGAGCAGATTTGGAGAAAAAATGGGGGCTTAGTTTTGGCTCACAGACTCAAGAGGAAGCTCCACGATGGCAGGGGAAAATGATGGCATGAGTAGAGAGTGGTCATCATCCCCTGGCCAACATAAGGTGAACAATAGCAACAGGAGAGTGTGCCAAACACTGGCAAGGAGACATTGGCTATAACACCCATAAGCCCACCCCCTAAAAAACACACTGCCTCCAGAAGGCATTAATTCCCAAATCTCCATGAGCTTGGAACTTAGCATTCAGAACAAGGGGACACCTGTGAATCAAACCACCACACCCTCCAGGACTCAGGGACCATAGAAAAAGAGGTGGTAGGAAGAACATAAGAGCCACAATAACAGGTAGGGTGCCAATTTGTCAATCGGGGAGGGGGAGGATAAAGCAGACTTTGAAGAACAGGACACTCCTTGAGCACTCAGGCCCCTTCAAAAGATTCTACATTCTTCCTGTTGCCCCAGTGCCGGTCAGCTGGCCCAATCTCAATGGTTGTAATTGCTCATACAATTACAGCTGAACAGGCAGCAGTTTCAGCCCAAATATTTATTTCTGTGTCATATCCCTCTGCACACAGCAGTCCATTTCCATGCAATGTAATCCTGCACAAATTCTCATTACACGGGCATAACAGCAAGCCTCTCACACAAACTGCTTCTAGTCCAGTCCAGACAAAGCTCCTTTTCACCCTCATAAGCTAAATCTCACAGACCATAGTTCTTACTGCATTCAGGTCTAGTAACTCTGACCAGAATAGCCCATCAAGCTGTACTTATAGCACTGCAAGGTGTCTCTTAGGCCAAGGCTTCAAATCCTTCCACATTCCCCTTGAAAATCAGCTCCAAAAGGCCAAAACCACACAGTCAGGTGTCTAGCAGCAAATGACCCCATTCTTGGTACCATATTTACTCTTGTAGTCACATTTGCATTGCTGGCAAAAATCACCTAAACAAGAGCATCGGTTGGGAAAAAGGGTTTATTTTGGCTTACAGACGAGGTGAAGCTTCACAATGGCAGGGGGAAATGATGGCATGAGCAGAGGATGGAAATCACTCCCTGGCCAACATCAGGTGGACAATAGGAACAGGATATTGTGCCAAACACTGGCTAGGGGACACAGGCTGTAACAACCATAAGTTCACCCCCCAACAACACGCTGCCTTTAGGAGGTGTTAATTCCCAAATCTCCATCAGCTGGGAACCTTGCATTCAGAACACCTAAGTTTATGTGGGACACCTGAATAAAACCACCACACACTCCAAGGCTCAGGGACCATGGAGAAAGAGGTGGTGGGAAGAACATAAGAACCAAAGGAAGGGGAGGGCTGTTTTGCAATACTGTCTTCCAGACACAAAGTGGTTGTGACACTTATGACCTCACAATGGCTGGGGCTACCTATACAAGACCTGCATAACAGGAGGAAATAATGATAACATCAAAATATAAAAGAGGGCTGGAGAAATGGAGAAACTAAGGTGCTTGTATGTAAAGGTTAACAACCCAGGTTCAATTCCCCAGTACCCAATAAAGCTGGATTCACAAAATGGCATATGCATCTGTAGTTTGTTTACAATGACAAGAGGCCATGGTATGCATATTTTCTTTCTATCTCTCTCTACTTATAAATAAGTAAATATAATTTTTAAAAAATAGAAAAGAGACTAGTTAGAAAGAAGTGGAGGAGGGATTCAGAAAGGGCAAAAATGTGTGATAAGAGGGAATAAGGATCATGGTATATTGTCTGTATGTACAGAGGTTGTCAATAAGTTTAAAGGTATAAATTTGGCCAGGCATGGTTGTACACACTGTTAATCCTAGCACTCAGGAGACAGAGGTAGGAGGATATCCGTGAGTTCAAAGCCACTTTGAAAATACATAGTGAATTCCAGATCAGCCTGGACTAGAGTAAGACCCTACCTCAAAAAAATGTAAAAATCAGTCATAGCTTTTTAACTATAGAGAAACAGATAGTATCCCAAATGTGGCCAAAAGACCATAGTTGACAGACCAACATAGACAACGGTTCATTAGGTGGCCTAAATTTGTGTCATAGGGCCTATTATACAGCAAATGTTTAACAAAGTTTCCCACATTAATATTGTGGTGGTTGAATCAGATGCTCCCCCCTCCGAAAAAATCATCTGTTCTGAATCCTTGGTCTCCAAATGGTGGCAATTTGGGAGATGGGCCCTGCTAGAGGAAGTTCAGGGCAGACTTAAGGATGTTATAAATAACACCCTTTGCTAGAATCTGGCTCACTCTCCTGCGATGTTTTCAACCTGCTGTGGCAGAGGTGATGTCCAGCCTCTGCACATGTCATGCTGTCCCCTGCCTTCATGAAACTTCCTCTCATCACTGTAACATATTATATATTAATACATAATATAATATATAATATATGTAATATAATATATATGCATATATATAAAACCTTCACATTGTTGTATACACACACTCAACAGTGTGGTTAGTATGTATGTATGTGTGGTGCTGGTGGTGGTATATATGTGTGTGTATAGCTACTAAACTCTTCATTTGCTTTGCTTTGCTCTTTTTTTTTTAAATTTTTTTGTTTATTTTTATTTATTTATTTGAGAGCAACAGTCAGAGAGAGAAAGAGGCAGATAGAGAGAAGGAGAATGGGCGTGCCAGGACCTCCAGCCACTGCAAATGAACTCCAGATGTGTGTGCCCCCTTGTGCATCTGGCTAACATGGGTCCTGGGGAATCGAGCCTCGAACCGGGGTCCTCAGGCTTCACAGGCAAGTGCTTAACCGCTAAGCCATCTCTCCAGCCCTGCTTTGCTCTTTTCTATTACTACCATGTACATGCAACAAGTCTTAGTTGTTTGACAATTTATTCCTTGCTCTACAGTGTTAGAGCTAAAGCTTTTAGTACTATAGGTAATTTCTATGAAAACAACAGACAGTTCATAAAGTAAAGTTTATTATTCTAAGAGAGAGACAATGAACATCACAAATTAACTCAGAAAACCAATGAACACTGAAAATTTAATACACAATGTGGTTTAAACTCTCAAGTCACCCCTGCCTTCCCAGAATTTTCCACAAGGTACACTACAACTTGATACTGCTGGAGGGAAGAATACAACCAAATATAATCCTGCTTTATCTGGCTGTGAGCTCTGAAATAGCATATAATTTTTACTCAGATGACCAAACTGATTTAAAGATTGGTTTGGCAGACTGCCTTACTCCTAAATTTTCAAAGCCACTGAGTATTAAGCTGATCTACAGAAAGCAAGATTGGAAAGCTCATTTGTTTTAATCCCCACTGACTTGGCTATTTAGGAAAGTCAGGTAAATTCTCAAATGTCTTGCATGTATTACATCAAAGGGATCACTTTAATCACTTAATTAAACAGCTTTGTGTTTAGTCTACATGGTTAAGTCTCTTAGCATATTTTTTTTCTTTTTATTAATTTAACCAACATAAGAAAAAAATGGAATAACTGCTCACTGCCCTTTCACAAACAATTTAAAGAGCAACTTTCTTAAGCTTTCAGTGCCTTCAAAAGCTTCAGTCAGGCTTAACCATGCCAAGGCCTCATTTTCTCTGATGAATTCTGTAATAACTATTAAACATCAATCAAAATGCTGAGCAAAAGTACATGGTAGTTTAGGAAACTGTACAGAAATTATACTATCCTCCAAAATCAAGGCAGTCTCCATAATGCCAAACATATGATTGACTAGTGTAGATGTCTTGGCTGGAAATCCTCCTCTAAGCAGAGCTAATGGTACTGATGAAAATTAGCTTGGGGAACAATTTTAATATCCTTTGGGGCTATCAGGATCCCAAAATAATAACAAGGCAGTAATCTAACAAATCAAATTTTATCCTCTTGATAACAATGACAGTGATTTATTATGAGTCTTCAAAATTTTAATTCTACAGATTGCTTTTGGGTGTGGTTCACAAGCTGATGCATCATGCAGGGATAGAGAAAGATAAATGACCCCATGAATCAGAGAGCTTTTGAAATGCAAGTCACAGTTCTGATTCTGTATGAGCCAGAAAGCAGAAATACTCAGATTTCTGCTTCTCCATCCCTAACCTTGAATGAGTAATTCCCTAGTGTTGTGGCCACTCTCTTTCCACTATTTTCCACAACATTCAAGGAATGCAGGAGATTCTAAATAATAAGCAAGCCCTTCCATCCTGTCTCCTAACATCCATGAGCTTGTAGGTGATCAATTTCTCCAACCTGTCAGATGAAACTACTCAGGTATAAGTGAAACAGAATTTAGCCAAACTAGCACAAAACACTTCCTTGGATCTTTGTGACATTCCTCTCACACATGTAAGGCCTGTTTTCCATTTTGCTGTAATGAAAAAGGGCAAAACAAATAAAATAAAAATAGTAAGGGTACTTGAAAAGGGGAGAGGTTCAGTGAGGAGTGACAAAAGAGGATAGTGGGAAGTGATTGTGATCAAATTTCAGTATGTTCATATACCAAAATTCTCAGTAAAACAGAAATAAACTAATATTTGAGTTTTACTATGAGTGAGTATACCATTAAAATTCAGAACCCAGAACAACCCTAGCAATAACCCATAAAATACACACACTCACACACACACACACACACACACACACACACACACACACCTATCTTGTTATGTGGGGCAATACTACCTTAAAAATTAATCTCATTATACTTGTTCAGCCATGTTTGTGGTTGCTCTATTCACAATAGGTAGGAACTAGAACCAGCCCAGATGCGCATCAACTGAAGAAAGGATAATGAAGATGTTGTATATATACTCTATGGAACTCAACTCAGCAGTAAGGAATAATAAAATAATAAAATGTGCATGTAGGTACATGGATAGAATTGGAAAAAATCATCCTAAGTGAAGTCAAACAGGCACAGAAAGACAAACGCTGTATGTACTCTCTCATCTGTGGTTCCTAACTGGGATAAATTAGATATGAGTGCAAACAGTAGTCAGTACCAGAAGTATGGTTATAAAACTAGAATGAGACTAATAGAAAAGAACTAGGGAGAAAGGAGAGGAGGAGTTACCTGACAAGTTTGGGGATAGCAGAATATTTGGGTGGTATCTTGGAGAGATGGGTTTAGGAATGGTGGAGAGGGAGTTACACAAAGTTAAGACAATATGAATACCAGTGCCATAGAAATCCTAATTATGACTAGCATTCCACAAGATACACCCACCAATAAAGGGGGAGGGAGCACAATCCAGACAGAAGGTGGAAAAAGCTTAATCTTCTTAAAACCATGGTCTCTGGCTGGTAACTCCCAGAGTTGGGTTGCCCCCTACAGTGAGCTATTGGCCAACGGGGACCCAAGAGGTCCCCAAAACAATGTAGGTCATTGCCAACACACTTGATTACCTGCCAGAGTTAAAAGATCATATCCTATTCCTGAAGACATTACAGGCCATGGTCACAAGACATCAAAATACCATGCTGGAACCAAAAGGGAAACAAGTTTTTCCTGGATAGCTCCTATAGTGCTTTCCAGCTGGAAGAAACTGGTCATAACAGCATGAATAAGCATAAACACCCTACAGACTACAAAACCAACCAGCCGGCCAAGTGCACACTTGTGCAATAGTGGCACACGGCCTCCCTCTATGGGATAATCAACTGTTCTCTGATTGGACATGAGGCCTACTCAGTGGGAGGAACTCATACCTGGCACTGCAAATCATGTCATATTCCCATAGTCAGGAAACTCATGTACTTCAGAGAGAAGACACAACTGCTCTCTGGAGAGGAAGAGTGGGCTTGCACACCAAAAATCTTTCAAATAACTTTGCACATCCCCTTTAGCCCAAGATGCTCTCATGCTTGGTTGGAGAATCTGCTTCATTTTATAGATGGCAGAGAAAATGGAGACAAATTGAGATCAACTGATAAGAAGATAACCAACTTCCTACCATAAGACTTGCCACCTCTTCCACATCTGCCAGGGCCCAGGAAAACTCTCAGTGGAAGCGGCACCATGAACCCTGCTCTTATTACTAGCCTGACAACCAGCTCTAGAGTGATGGTGGCAGACACGGTGATCAAGCACAATCTACCAAAGCAGAAATTCAGAGGCTACAAAGAACTCAAAACTAAATCAGATTGTCAATGAACCTGCCATGGCTCAAGGAACATTGCAGAAGAGGGGGTGGAAAAATTCTAAGAGCTGCAGAGTAGGCAGGAATATCCAGAGACAGTGTTCTTCCACTATCCTATTGGGAAAGACTGAGGTCTTCAAGACCCCCAGTGAATCCATAACCCTAAGGAATAAAAGTGTATAATCTGGACTGGAGAGACGTATTAGTGGTAAAGACACTTGCCTGCAAAGCTTAAGGACCTAGGTTCAATTCTCTAGTATCCAAGTAAGCCAGATTCACAAGGTGGTGTGTGAGTCTAGAGTTCATTTGCAGTGGCTAGAGGGCCCAGTACACCCATTCTCTCTCTCTCCCTCTCAAGTTAATAAAAATATTTTTAAAATGTATAACCTGTTAAAATAAATAAAATGAATCTTCTTTAAAATTGAATAGGGCTGGAGAGATTGCTCAGTGGCTAAAGGTACTTCTTTGCAAAGCCTGACCACCCAGGTTCATTCCCCAGCATCCACATAAAGTCAGATGTACATAAAACTGAACAAGAGAGTGGCCACAACAAAAAATCATTATTGTACTGGAGAGTTGTCTTAGCAGTTAAGGCACTTGCCTGAAAAGCCAAAGGACCCAGGTTTGATTCCTCAGGACCCATGTAAGCCAGATGCACAAGGTGGTACATGTGTCTGTAGTTCATTTGCAGTGGCTGGAGGCCCTGGTGTGGCCATTCTCTTTCTTTCTCTATCTCTCTCCTCTTTCTCTCTCAAATAAATAAATAAATTTTAAAAATCAATATTGTTATCAGGCTTAAGTGTACATAGCAAACAACTCACAACGTTTTTTTTTTAACAAATAGAACAGCTGACTAGACTCATTCACATGAACATCCTAAAATCCTAAATCTCATTTTCCCAGAGCCAAATGATAAAAAAAAAAAAAAAAAAAAAAAACAAGGGCTAAGAAAATCCTATATCATAGTTAGGCTTTTACCAAAGCCAAAGTCAATTATGTTTTTCTCTGTCTCATGCACAACGTTCAACATCAGGGGTCAGCACATTATAATCTGCAGGCCCAAACCAGCCTACCATCTGGATTTGTGAAGACAGGTTTATTGGTCCAAACTGTGCTACTATGGAAAAGGATTATTTTGAGCTGAAGGCATCTGAGAATCGACAGAAACAGTAAGAGGCTTTCTGCATTCCCCTTATCTGCCTAAAAGCAGAGCTTTCCAAAACAATTCAACCATCACCATCAAACCACCCCTCCCCACCACCACCACGCTTCCTTTAAGGAAGTCTTCCTATACCAGGGAGAAGAGGGACTCCTACTGTCAGACATAAGCAGTTCATTCCAGGCTGAAAACATGTAAGAATAGAATTTTCTTGAACCAACTTTATCTTCCATTAGGCTCCTTACATATTTCTCAGTCATCTACCACTATGTATGCCACTTTCCTCCACACACACACATACTGGAAACACTGAGAATCCAACCTAAGGCTTTGCATATAGTAATCAAGTGCTATGCCACCTATACCACTGACCTATACTTTTAGTCTGCCCCTTCTTATTCTTAAAGTGGCATAGAAGCTCCAAATTCAAATGACTTCTTTGGGCTACACTGCCTGGCAGCTCTGTTAGTTGCTCATATTATAGCTAGTATTATTGTCAGTACAATTCACACTCACACCCCCAAAATACTAAACCTAAGGGGGTAGAGGAGGAAAAGTTTGCCTATCTGGTTCATCAGGAAAACAGCACCCTTGCTTGTTTCGCCAATTTTCCTTAGTTTCAGCCAGGGCCCTTTTGAGGTATGATGGGGTGGCTCTCTCCTTAGGATATGCATCTATCTGAAAAAGAGGGAGAAGGAGACCAACACAGAGAAAAATCAACTCCTACCAAATCAGAGAGCCAGAGCCTCAAAGGCCCCCAACACCTCATCACTGAAGCAGACCAAAAATGAACCCAACATGGCTCATAGAAATTTTGCGGAAGAGGGGGCGGAAAGAATGTCAGAGCCACATGTTGGGTCAGGATATGCAGAGACATTTATCGTACCAGTAACTGTGGGCTAGCTCCACAATGCATGATCCATAAACCTCAACAAGGAGGGGCCAATGGGGAGGGGGTAGGTCACGGATGAGCCTAATAATGGTACCAAACTGCCTGTATTTGCTGAATAGAAAACTAATTTAAAAAATAAATATTAAAAAAAAGTTTGTCTACCCAACAACAGCCACACTCATGTATACATAGCCTGTGACCACTTGCATGCTATAAAAGTAAACTGAGTAGGTATAACAAAGACCATATTGTCTTCACAAGCCTCAAACATTTACTACTTGGCTTTTTACAGAAAAAGTTACCAACTCCTCATCCATGCAAAAGGTTACCAAATTTTTGAAACTTGTTGGTAAAGATAGCAAGGGAAAAATAAGATATGATTGATATATTTTCCCCATAAGTTTCAAGATATAAGCAGGGGATTCAACAATTATTGTTTAATTAATTGTATAATTCATTACAATAATTATTCATGTTTTATTGAGATAAATATCTGAGCTTTAATACAGAGACAATATACAAATATTAACTAAAACCGGAAATAAATGTCATGGAAAAAATCAATGCAATTTTTTGGAAGAAGGGGAAAAAGCCAAATGATTAAAAAGCATTTTTAAATGTCAAGATTCAAAGAGCTTAGAAATGCATCTGCAATACCTAGGCCCTAACACCTTACATTGCTCAGAAAAATTTAATCAGCTACTTAATCCTCTTTCAATCATTAAATTACTTATTTAAACATGAGGCAAGTTGGAGATTAACTTAAATAAACACATCCCCTTCTCTCATCAACAGTTCAATTGAAGGGACTATTATATTTCCTAGAATGATGTAGCTATGATAGGAACAATGTTTTACTACCTAAAATGCTTCTAAACAACCTCCCTGATAAGGTAGGGGGAGATCAAATGAGATAACTTTGGCGAACTATTAAGTTAGGATAATATGGCTAAATATGTTGGCACACACCTATAATCCCAGTACTCTGGAGACAAAGTAAAGAGGAGTTTTTGGCTCAAGGCCAGTCCTTTCAGCAAGACTCTGCCCAAAACAAACACACAAATAAGGTACATATGAGATTGAGCTTTGGAAAGACAGACAGATGCCAACAGCCACTGCTGTGTGCTACTTGTTCTTTGGCATCAGCATCTTCTACTTTTCAACTGGCAGACTCATGTGGTAATCTACTAAAAGTACAAATTCAGAGAACTACGCTAAACCCACTGAGTCAGAATATATTAGGAATCTACATTATAAAAATTGTCACCATAATGCAGGGTTGCCACTCAGGATTTTTGAGGTCATCCTGGGCATTGTAGGATGTTTATCAGCATCCCTGGAAACTTCTTACTAAATATCACTAACATCCCATCCCTAGTTATTGCCAAAATTATTTCCTGCCATTGAGGTAGGGGTGTCATATCTTCAGGGTCAGAACCATTTCTATAAAGGATGTTCCTTGCATGATCAAGTTTAACAAGTTCTCTGCTTTAGATTGCGGTACCTACTAAGACTCCTGGTCCACTGCCAAGAACCCATAACTCTATTATCCATTCTCTAATTATTATTCTATCATGATACTAAGCGTACATCTTTCCTCCCACCAATCAGCCATTTGCAAGTCAACCTAATTTCTGGCCTGTTCCACTTAAATCCCAGGATGATAAGGGGCAAAGAATCAACAATTGTGAAATCATGATGAAAATAGATCTCATGATCCCAGAGAGGTTTAGAATAAAAAACTTTAATTACTTTCAGTAACTTCACAAATCTATTTTTAAGTACTTTGAGGCATCTAAAAAGCCACCCTAATACAATTACAGTTCACTGAAAAATTAGCATACAATCTAGTTTGAAAGCTAAAATCAGTCATAGCAGAGTAATATTCCATTTAATTATAAAGATTAATTCAACCTTAGTTTATTTGTACATGTGTTGGGTCTCTCCATTTTTCATAGAACACCCGAGATTCGAATGCCATATGGTAGACTTGCTGCACAAGTGTTAATAGCATCTATTAGAAAAGAAGATTTCATTTCAAAGTAAAATTGATAAAAAGATAAAGAAATAGTGTGACAGGAGGGGTAGAGGTACCCAAAACAGTATAAAAATGAAGTTTACCTCCAAACTAATGTGACGGTAGCCCTCTCTCTTCTATATCCCTTGCTATGTCACTTATACAGACCTACAAATAAAAAGTCTTCCAATCACATTTTATATATAGTATTCTGAAACAGGTAAAAATTCAATCAATATTATGAATAGTCATGTAAACTCTATGAATTATGAATCATCACCAGTGTGTTTTTCAAATATATATTATACCTTAAAATTTAACCTTATTCACATAGGGATTAAAATTAGCAACTTTCTTCATACTTGCATTCAATTAAGTATTTGATCTCTCTCTCTTTTTTTTTTTCAAGGTAGGATCTCACACTATCACACTGACCTGGATCTCAGTTTAGGTCCAGGTTAGCCTCGAACTCACAGTGATCCTCCTACCAGCCGCCCAAGTGCTGGAATTAAAGGTGTGTACCACCACACCCAGCAAGTGTTTGGTCTCTTGAAGAATGAACACTATAGGACATATAAGTTCTGCCTACTGGAAAACATCTTTTTTAAAAATATTTTTAGCTCATAGTTGTTTATTTTGGTGGTGTTGCTGTTGTTGTTGTTTTTTGTTTGTGTTTGTTTTGAGGTGGGGTCTAGGCTGACCTGGAATTCACTATGTAGTCTCAGAGTGACCTCTAACTCATGGCAATCCTCCTACCTCTTCCTCCCAAGTGCTGGGATCAAAGGCACACACCACTACAACCAGCTTCTTTTTTTATATTTTTGTTGATTCTTAGTACATGATAAGTGCACAAATATGATATATCAAGAATTTTCTAATGGATGGATCTGGAAAGGATTATACTAAGTGAGGCAACCCAGGCCCAGAAAGCCAAGCGCCACATGTTCTCCCTCATATGTGGATCCTAGCTACAGATGATTGGGCTTCTGTGTGAGAAGGAAAGTACTTAGTAGCAGAGGCCAGTAAGTTAAAAAGGAGATATAAAGGGAAGAGAAAGGAAGGGAGGAGGGTACTTAATAGGTTGGTATTGTATATATGTAAGTAGAATGATTGAGATGGGGAGGTAATATGATGGAGAATGGAATTTCAAAGAGGAAAGTGCGGGTGTGGGGGAAGGAAGGTATTACCATGGGATATTTTTTATAATCATGGAAAATGTTAATAAAAATTGTGAAAAGAAAAAAATAATAAATAAATAAATAAAAAGTTTTGCCAAAAAAATAAAATAAAATAATTTTCTCACACATACATACATATGAATAATTTTGTAGGACAGATTGAATGCATTTCTACCACCTAGAAAACTCTCTTAATCAACTTCCTAGGCAATAACCCCTGTAGATCTAAGGTGATCACTATTTTGACCCCTCTCTACTGTTCTTGAAGTTCCCCCAAAGTCTATATTATGTATTTAACATCTTCCATTGAACAATACATCTGTGGCATTCATCTGTGTTGCCTATAGCAAGAATGGAAACACAGTTTAACTAAACTACACTGTTATCCTTAAAAAGTTCATGGTGGGTTATGTGAAGAATATGAAAGGAAACCCAACAGAAGAATGTAGAGTATAGGAAGAAATACAGTAAAAAGGAAAGAGCCTTATGAAAAGGTCAACTTCAAAGATGTCTCAGAGCCAAACAGAGACAGTAGAAACATTTTAATGATAACAAAAATGATGCCCCCCCCATGTATCAGATACTGTGCTGAGAGTGTCCTTTCATCGTCCGATCTAAATCATCTCTTTACTCTGCAAGGTGGCAACAGATCATCCTCACTTCAAAGCTGAGAAGCCAAGATGCAGAAAGAAGAAATAATTCACCTCAAGTCACACAGGGCCCAAAGCAGTTCCTCACCCAAATGTGCTAAACCATAGTCTAACTTCAAAGCCCATATCCTTCTAATACCCACCATGTTTGAGGGATGAAAACCAATGTTCTACTATATAAATATCATCCATTCTTATAAACCCAAATAAATTTAATATTGTATTAGGAATAGACCTCCTCTGCATCCTCCTCAGCATGCCAAGATAAATTTTTTGCCTATAAGAATGGCAGGACACATTCAAAGAGTTTTAATTATACTTTGAAGAAGTTCTCCATCCCTTTTACCTAATAATTATACCACTGAATTTTTAATTCTGGAAATGTGTGGTTTCAACTTTCAGAATTCCTGGCAAATCAAAGCTTGGCCAAGAAAGGAAGTCCAAAAAGTAAAGGCAAGAATAACAAAAAGTTAAAAGGAATGGGGGTGGGCTATTCCCAGTCTGGAGCAATCAGACTATTTCTGTGGCAGATCAGTCAATGAGTTAAGGCACACTGAATTTGTGTGGCAGAGGGAAGGTTAGGGATTCCCAGGAATGGGGCTTCAGGGAAAGAAAGCTGTCCTTCTCTACTGCGGGTCCACTGACAAGCCCCTACCTTCCTTTTTCTAAAGAAGAATCACCTGGCCCACCTGATGTTGATTTTGAGATGCAGGAATACATCATGAGGAGCAGACCAGGAACCTTAAGCCTTGTAAGACCATGACATGGGAGTGTGACCTTTCTAAGCTTTGAGTTCTTAGTACAAAACATGGCCCCCTAAACTCTGACAACTTTGCTCCCACATTACTTACTTATAAGAATATTTTTCAGCAATATTTTGTTCTCTGTTGCCATAATAGTCACATCTAGGGTACAACATAGTTCAGTGTAAATCACATGGGCATGGGCCTCTCTATCTCTCAGATAGCCAGGATACCAGCACCAGACTCACCTCCAAATGTGAAGGACAGGACACAAGTCAAGAAAGTTCATCTCAAAGCCACCCCTTCCTCCACAGCTCAAACCTAGTTATTTATTCTGAGATATCCATGGGCCACATTTTGAAATAAGCCCTGATCCACCTCTGTACAGACAGTCAAAGGAGGCAAATCCAAAAGTCTACCTATACTCAAGGCAAAACAATAAGCTACAGCCTAGGAGCACACAGCTGTTTGTAATCAACAGTCTAAATGTCATTATCAAGTATTCATCATTCAACAAAATCACTGATGAACTTCTTATAACACCACTTAATTCTTTTTTTAAATTTTTTTTTGTTTTATGTTTATTTGAGAGTGACAGAGAGAAAGAGAGAGAGAGAGAGGCAGATAGAGAGAGAATGGATGCGCCAGGGCTTCCAGCCACTGCAAACGAACTCCAGACACATGCGCCCCCTTGTGCATCTGGCTAACGTGGGTCCTGGGGAATCGAGCCTCGAACCGGGCTCCTTAGGCTTCACAGGCAAGCGCTTAACCGCTAAGCCATCTCTCCAGCCCACCACTTAATTCTTATACCAATAAAGGAAGAAAGGTGTAAGTTCTTGGTCAAAAACTTTAGACAAGTAAAGCTCCAGACAAGATTGGCAAACTATGACTTCTTACAGGTCAAATTCAGGCTGCTACCTGATTTTGAAAAGAAAGTTTTACTGTCACACATCTATTTCTTCACATATCACCTAAAACTACTGTATTTGTTACTTTTCAGGTTTCTATGAGCTTAATACCTCACAAAAGCAGCTTGAAGGAAGGATTTATTTTGGTGCACAGTTTGAGATTTGAGATTAGAGCTTATCGTGGCAGGGAAGGCATGTCAGCGGGGGCATGGGGCAGCTGGACACGTTATGTCTGTAGTCAAGAAGCAAAGAACAATGAATGATGGTGTTCACCCAGCTCTCTCCTCTATATTCAGTCTAGGACCCCAGCCCATGAAATGGATATGCCCACAGGGTGGGTCCTCCCACCTGAACCTAATCTAGAAAATACCTCACAGATATTCCCCTGCTGTGCTTATTTTTGTGACTGAATTTCAATGTAAATCAGCAATGTCTTAGAACAACTCATAAGACCTCATTAGAACATGACTTCTGTGAGCTACACAAATCACTTTGCCAAACCTTAACTTTCATTTTTAGAAGCCTGGAAGAACAAGCCAAATGGTTCCATAAACTTACAAATTAGCTTTATGACCTAGCATCAGAATTGAATAAAAGTTATATTCTGTGGCCCCAAAGGACACAACCTTACTGCTGTCCTTGGCTCCACTCTGTTCTGTGACAGGTTCATTGCACTCATTAGTTTTAATCCTTACAAATCCCTGTAAGTAGGTTGTCATTAGCCTGCCCTGTGACCGCCAGTGCTGGGAACATAGGAATATTCCAAAGGTAGCAGCAAGCCTACGCTCTCTCTCGTTCAGCACAAACACAGAGTGAAGCCTGATCCTCTCCAATGCTGACAGTCATTGTGTATGGAGTACAGAAGCCCCTTGTCGCTACTGAAAATTAACTTGGTTTACTTAGGGACTCAAGTGTATAACTGGCAAAAGAATGATTTTCCTACTATGATAACATTAGGTCATTATGGCCTAGTCCAGACCTAGGCCTTATAAGCAATAGGAACTTCTTACTGAGCCCTGTGCATGAGGGTCACATGGTCTTAGGTTGAGTTCTTTCCTCATCACCATTCAGCAATAATTCTGTTACTCAAACTGTTTTATGTATTTATTGTCCTGAACAAAAAAATAATCATAGTTCACTCAAGAAAGAAGAAAGGAAGGAAAGTTATTCAAGGTGAAATGAGCCAAACAGAAAAATACTGTATGATTTCACTCATGTGTAGAATCTAACAAGGTTGTAGAAGGGAGGAAAGAGAAAAGTGAATGTTGATAAAGGGTAGAAGATTTTCCTTATACTGGAGGAGTACATTTTAGTGATCTGGTACACAGCATGGTGATGACAATTAATAATATATTTCAAGTTTTCTAAAAGAATAGATTTTTAGTGGGTTTTTTTTAGTTGCTGGGACAAAAAACTCAACCAGAAGCAGCTCAGGGTCTAATTTGGATCCCCTTTAAGGGATGCTTCATCATGGCAAAAAAAAAAAAAAAAAAAAAAAGCATGGCAGGGGCAAGTTGTCACATATCTGAGTGGAAATAGTCTGAATGAGCTAGCAAGGTAGATGAATAAGCCTCAAGGTCAGGACTCAGTGACATGACTCCTCCAGCACGGGTCCCCCCCACCCCCCGCCAAGACTCTACCAGCTGGAGACCAAGCATTCAAAATCCATGAGGCTACAGGGGACATTTCACATTCAAACCGCAACAGTTCTTATCTCAAAGAGAAAGAGAGAGAATAAACTAATAGGTGTTAAATGTGTTAATTACCTTGGTTGACTGTTTCTATAATATAAACATAAATCAAAGCAATACATTGTAACCCCACAAATATATACAGTTATTATTTTTCAATTACAAATAAAACATTTTAAAAGTTTTCACTGGACTGGAGAAGTGGCTTAGCAGTTAAGGCACTTGCCTGCAGAGCCTAAGGACCCAGGCTCAATTCCCCAGTAGCCAAGTAAGCCAGATGCACAAGGTGGCACATGCATCTAGAGCATGTTTGCAGTGGCTAAAGGCCCTGGCACACCCATTCTCTCTCTCTCCCTCTCTGTCAAATACATAAATAAATAAATGAAATTTAATGTTTTAATAACATTCACTGAGCAGGTGTCCAAAGAAGATGGCAGGGCTAGTTCATAATTGTCTAATGCAATCACAAAAACAATGAAGATAAGAAATACAGAGAATGTAAGTACAATTTCTTCTCTCTCTGTGTTCATCTACTTCTCACAAGACATGGTGTATGTTCCATTTCCTTTGAGTAAGGGCTGCCCTTGTCCCTGCCTTAACCAGGCGCACAAGAAATAATTTGGAAATTCTGAGCACAAACATTAACAAAACTGGTACTATCTGCTTCCTCCTTTCATTCTCCCTTAGCTACCCTGTGTGGAAAGTCATAAGGAACAAGAAGACACTTGGGTGAAGTAGCCTCCATGGACTTCCAAGCACAATGTCCATCTGCAGCTCCATGAGAAACTCAAGGTAAGACCAGCCCAAAAGCCACCCAGCTAAGCCAAGCCAAGTAACAGATTCATAAAAGATGGCATAATACTCATTGTAAGCCAGCAAGTTTTGAGGTGGATGGCTACACAGCAGTAAATAATCAAACAGAGAGAACTCCAGTAGTTGAGTTCGCCCACCCGCACCAAAAAAATCATAAAGTCCCTCTCTTCCCTCTGACCATTTACTGATATAAAACAAACATAACACAACACTAAAAAGTTCTCTGGGAGGGATGAAGCCTTTCACAAATCTATTTCCTTTTAAAGAAATATTTTCTATGTAATCACTAGCAGTGATAGTACATAAAGTCAAAGTGAAATGGATTTTACAAAATTGTCAGTGCCCCTGTCCGAATATTTTGGTCATGCCATTTTTTCCTAGTACTGCTTTCTCTGGCTTTCCAACTCCAAATCTTGACCTTTTGACAAGGTCCTTTTACTATTTCTTCTCTTGGCATCAGGCTGTTTCTCTAGTTTCTATGTGAGTTTCTATCATAAATAGATTTGCTGTCACACCCTCAGCCTGCCTTTACCCAGCTATGCTAGAGTCTAGAAAATGACAACTCAGAAGACAGGTTAAATACAATTTCTCTCTCTTCACCCATTTTCCACTATCTGCCTGTCCGGCCCTCAGGTTATTAATGGAACTGACATTCCTGTACAACTGACTGAGCAGGACCAGCAGCCAGATAACAAGGGAGCAGCTGACAGCAGCAGACTCAGCTCCAGAGATAGCAGATAAGCAGATGCATTGTGGCTATTAGTTTCATCTTGGACTGAAGGGAAGGAACACCACAAAATCTACATAGAGAACTCAAATGATTACTTTCTCATGAAATTAACTGATTTTTTGGTAAGCAACCCAAACTTACCATCTATTTTTATATAAAATCATAATATACTCAAGTTGAATTTGGATCCCCCCAAAAGAGTTTTAAGACATCAAACCTCACCTGCCCACTAATAAAAGTACACTAATAGGGCTGGAGAGATGCATTCTCCAGGTCCCACGTAAGCCGGATGCACAAGGTGGCACATGTGTCTGGAGTTTGTTTGCAGTGGCTAGAGGCCCTGGCATGCCTATTCTTTCTATCTCTCTTTCTCTCCCTCTATCTTTGTCTCAAATAAAAATAAATGTTAAAAAGTACACTAAGAAAAGTCACACAATTCTGTATAATTCTTCAAAAACAGCTCTTTCCTTTAAACCTCTGAAATTCTATTCTGAGGAATTTTCTGAGGTCCTACAACCAATTAGTTCTTTATCCAAAATAATCCTAAACATACCTTGAAAAACTAAACACTTTCTTAGTATATGATTGATCTATTGGTGCTTGTGTCTTATGTCAATTTATTTTACTATTTACTCTTCTAAATTTCCTTACTTAATAGTCTCATTGCTCTCCATAATATAGCTCAATATTTCAAACTAGTCCTATTCCTAAATTCTAGAAATTTTTGTGCTTTTTTTGGTGCTGTGGATGGAACCCAGAGTATTGTACATGCTGGTCAAGCACACTCCTATGGAGTTACACATCCAGCCTGACACTGAAATTCTGTTTTTAAAAATATGTAACACAGGCATACACTAGATATATACTTATTTATGTCAACATTCAGAATGAAACACTGCAAAAAGAAATATAATATGATAAATATATAAGCCTTCAAAATCCATTGAGGGGCTGGAGAAATGACTCATCACTTAAGGTGCTTGCCTGCAAAGCCTAAGTACCTGAGTTTGATTCCCTAGTACCCACATAAAGCCAGAGACACAAGGTAATGCATGTGTCTGGAATTTGTCTGCAGTGGCTAGAGGCCCTGGTGTGCCCACTCTCTCATTCTATCTGCCTCTTCTCTCTCTTAATAAATAAATTAATTAATTAAAAATAAACCATTGAGTAGGCTGGTCATGGCGGCACACACCTTCAATCCCAACACTTGGGAGTCAGAGATAGGAGTATCGCCATGAGTTTGAGGCCACCCTGAGACTACATAGAGAATTCCAGGTCAACCTTGGCTAGAGTAAAGCCCTACCTCCAACCAAACTAAGCCGAAACCAAACCAAAACAACAACAAAAAACATTGAGTATATATTACATGAATGAATGTCCATTTACATGATAATGATTTTTATAAAATATAATTCACACCAACCTTTTTTTGTTGTTTTTGAGGTAGGGTCTTGCTTTAGCCCAGGATGACCTGGAATTAGTCTCAGGCTGGCTTCAAACTGACAGAGTTCCTCCTACCTCAACCTCCTGAGTGCTGAGATTAAAGGTATGTGCATGTGCCACCACACCTGGCAACACCAACTTTTAACAAATACTTTCAAACTTCCTTATTACTGAAACTCTGTATTTCCATTTAGAAAACAGCTTCCATTCTCCAATGGAAAAAAATGAACATATAGCTCATTAGTGGAAGAATTGATTAGGACACTGACTTATAAATTGCTCAAAACAACTTTGTATTAAATAGAAGTCAAACATTAAAGAGGAAATCTTGTCATGCCAGAAAGCAAAGACAGTGTCAAAATCACTAGAATCATGTCAAAATTCCCTAAAGGAAGATACTGCAAGTTGGCCCAGATGAAACAACTTTAGCTTCAAAAAGAATTGTACTTAATTTAAACATATCAAATACATTTTTCAGTTCCTGAGTTTATAATGACACTGGAAAAAAACTGCTTTGATACTTCTAAAGAGTCTAAGGTACTAACTCATAAAAATTAATAAAAACATATACATTTATACTTTTTTGTATAAACTGTATGTTGGGGTAATCAAGTGGTTAATAAAGGGGGAAATCCTTTCTATAGAAAAAATTCTAGCTAATAAATGCAGAAAGAACTTGAAAATCCTAACAGAATCATGTATCTAGCAATGCTACAAATCATCACTAAAATGTCAGCAATTTCAATGTCAGCTGTCCATTTTCTCCAGGTAACCTTAGAAAATGAAAGTGACTATGTCCCACTCCCAGAGAGCCTACTGTAGTTGGGCTGGGATGTGGATTTAAAAAAAAAAAAAAAAAAAAAAAAAAACACCACCCCAGGTAATTCTACTATACAATTAAGACCTGCAAAACCAAAAGACCTAGGTTCAATTGCCCAGGACCCATGTAAGCCAGATGCACAAGGTGGCACATGCATCTAGAGTTTGGTTGCAGTGGTGTGCATCCTCCCTTCCTCTCTCCCTCCCTCCCTTCCTACCTTTCTCTGTCTCTCAAATTTAAAAAAAAATTAAAATAAATAAGTAAAATTTTAAAAAACATACTTGGAACAACACAAAGTTTCCAACTTCATCTTTAAAAACTACAATATGTATTCTTGTAGAAATATTATTGACATGATTGCAGAAAATTGTACACAGACTAGATGCTAATAAATGAGAAATTATTGTCACTATTCCTGGATATATTAATGAATTGTGGTTAGTTTTGTTTAAGTTCTTTATCCATTGGTGATATGAGGTGTTTATGCTAAAAACTTTACCTATATCACCATGGATGGAATTAACTTTAAAATTCTCAAGCATAAAAACAGATGACACCGGGCATGGTGGTGCATGCCTTTAATCCCAGCACTTGGGAGGCAGAGGTAGGAGGATCACCATGAGTTCGAGGCCACCCTGAGACTACATAGTGAATTCCAGGTCAGCCTGAGCTAGAGTGAGACCCTACTTTGAAAAACCAAAAACAGAAAGAAAAAAAAAAACAGATGAGGTAGGGAAAAGATAAAATTAGAGTGGCAAAATATCATGATCTGTTATGTCTGAGTGATAAGGACATATGGGTTTGTTGTGAACACATTTATGTATAGTTCAATGTTAAAAGATATTAAATAAAGTTGTCTGAATGGCTGGCTATACCCCACGGAATGAGGTAACTTGCACTTAGGCCTTGGAAAGAACAAAACCACCACCACCAGTGGCTAACAGTAAACATTTTGTGTTTGTCCCAACAATGCAATCACTGGAGTTTTAGTAGGAAATCAAGTGCATCATCAAGGGACTTCAAGTGTAGAATATATCTGTCCCTTACTAATTACAGGTTGCTCAGCAATAACCTGTCTAGGTCTGAGGTATTCTTAGCTGACAATGGTTTTCTTAACTACTTAATCAGAAATGAGCATGAGGGGGTCATATGCTTAAATCCTCAGGGGACATTACATAATAGGGAGAACTATAATACTGAATATGAAATATTTTCCACGGGCTCTGCTGTGAAGGCTTGGCTCCCAGCTGGTGGTACCATTTGGGGGAGGTTCTAGAAACTTGAGGTGGGCACATCTGGAGAAAGTAGATTATAGGGACATGTCCTTGGAGGCTTTATCTTCTCCTGGGCCCCTCTATTTCCCATCTCTGCTTCCTGCCTGCTATGAGGTGAGCTACCTGGTCCACCTCAGGCTTCCTGCTCTGATGTTCAATCTGGCCCTAGGCTTACAGCACACCATGGACTGAAACATTTTGAAATAATGAGTCAAAATAATCTTCCCTTCTTTAAAGTGTTTGTCTCAGTTATTGATCACATCAATGTAAACAAATGGCACCAGGACCAATCAGAATGAAGTCCAATCTGAAAATATACACTGGTTGCATAGCAATGTCCTCCAAATGGAATCATTCCCTCCTGGAGAGAGCCTGGAGGTTCATGAGACTTAGGAGATAAAGCTGAAACTTCCAAGAATCCCAAGACCCCCCTTTTCCACTCCCCAAGGCCAGGTTATAGAAGCAGTTACACAGCAGCTGCTGATTGTACAATGAGCCCCATGATATGGCTGCCATGAGGTCAACATCCAGGATAGGATGGGACTTTGGGGTGATGCAGCTACCTTTAAGTCATCCACACTCCTATAAGTATCTCCTCACTATGTTCTGTAAATTCACCAGTTCACCAAAAAAGCTGTTAAATTAATTCTAATGCTGTGAAAACATGTTTGAAATATCAGTATCTAGAACAGATACTCAGTTATAGCCCACTATGAAGACATATTTAAGTGATTTATGCAGCTACCAAAATATGTAAAAATTGTGAATATTTGTCAATAAATACTATGGACTAACAGGAGAAATACATATACATGTTACAGAAAGGGAATCAGACTTATATGTAAAATATTGCTCAAGAATTTTTTAGGGACTAGAGAGATGGCTCAGTGATTAAGGTATTTGCCTGCAAAGCCTAATGACCAAGGTTCAATTCCTCAGTACTCATATAAATAGCCAGATCCATAAAGAGGTGCATGTATCTGAGCTTGTTTGCAGTAGCTGAAGTTCCTGTAGCACTCATTCTTTCTGTCTCTCTTCTTTAAAACTCTCTCTGCTTGCAAATAAATATTAAAAAAAAAATACTAGGCAGGTGTGGTGGCACTTGCCTTTAATCCCAGCTTCAGGAGGCAAAGACAGGAGAATAGCTGTGAGTTCAAGGCCAGCCTGACACTATGTAGTGAATTCCAGGTCAGCCTGGGCTATAATAGCAAGACCCTACCTCAAAAAAAAAAAAAAAAGAATACTAAAAAGACTTATAGTCAGGGGTAAGTGCTTAATAAAGCATTATTTTTTTAAAGAAAAAAGAATGTCTTTTGAATAGTACATATAGAGAGAAATCCCTGTGAGCTTCCACATCAGCCTGTGCTAGAATGAGGGCCTGCCTTGAAAACAAACAAAAAGAATAAATGTTAAGTTCTAAGACAAAGGTTTAAAACAATATCAAGGACTAGAGCAACCGGACTTAACAATAGTTTTTGTATGATTAAAAAAAAAAAAAAAACAAGAAGGAAGGAAGGCAGGCAGACAGGGAGGCAAGCAAGAAAGAAAGAAAGGAAAGAGAAGGGAAGGGAGGGGACAAGCCAAGAAATATGCTATGAGTCAATAGTAACATGCATGGCTGAGAGGGAAAGATAGCCATATTATCAACTTCAGCTTCCTTAATATAATCTGCATGCAAAACAAAGACAGCAATAATATTCCCATTGTGTTGGATGCGCTGGACTATATCTAGGATTATTATGTTCAGCCTTGAACTTGAGCTCCAAAACAGTGTTGAAAATTGGAGAGCAGCCAACAGTGTGCGGCATCAGAAGCCCAGAACAGAACACAGATTTTCACACTCTGGCTGTATTAGAATCTCCTGCAGGGTTGACTACAATGTAGTTCCTGCATCCTTCCCTGGAGTTTGATCCTATAGACCCTGGATGTGGCCACAGATCTGTATTTCTGGCTAGCTTCTAGGTGATACCAATGTTGCTAGCCTGAAGGACCACACTTGAAGCTGCACTGCTATTGCGATAAAAACAGATTGTAAACCCAGATGACCAGGGATGAAGTTCTGATACTTGACTGGATGAGTGACTTCTAGCAAGCTGCTAATTTTGCTTCAGTCTCTTCATCTATATGAAGAGATAATTGCATCTTCCTCACAGTGGTATTGTGGCACTGACATAGTGTTTATCAAGCAGTTAGAACATCTAACCTGACATATAAAAATATTAGTCAAATTTATATGAGGAATAGTAGAGATGCTTCATCTGAAATAGAAAAAAAATGTTTTGGGATCTTTAATAATTAGTAAGACTTCTATGTGAAAAATTTGATCTACATATTTCTAAAAACAAGTGTCGAGGCAAGGAACTCAAGTATGGACCTAGAAGAAAACTTTAGGTCTCTAAAAGGAATTTTTTGGCAAATGAAACAGCATGGAGTAGTTGCTCTAGGTAACTTTTGAGTGTTCCAACTACCTCAGTTACTCACCTGTGAGTAACTTGCCTGTGGTGAAAAGAGGACCCATGTAAGGAGTCAGATAAAGAACTCTCTTCATAAATGCCAGCCAGTTCTATTAACATAGCCTGGGTAGGAGGAAATCATCCAGTGTAATCACCCAGAGTACTATCAGCATCACTATCATCTGAGGGCTCACCACCTCAGGCCCACTAACACAAACTCTAGGAGTATTTGTTGTTGGAAATTTGTGTTTCCATGAGCTCTCCTGAGGGTGCTGACCCACACTCAAGTATGAGAGGATGATTGACCTAAGGTAACTCCTAACAGAATTTGCATGAGACTGGAGTATGCCTTTGGTAAAATAAACAAAATCCTACTAACACCAGATATTGCTTTGCGAGATATATACTCCATATATATCTCACAATGATATGTCAATGGAAAATACAGCTTTCACACCAAAGATAATAAGAAAAGTTGATTATGGAGCCAAATAAGAGTTACCATGGCCTGGGAACAAATTTAAGTTACAACAAATTCCATGTTCTGACCTGTTAATAATTGCATGAAGGCTTTATAGTTATAGAACAAAAGAAAGTCGTAAACCAAGGTCCTTTGAAAGTGTGTTAATGGAAAGATCAGGTAAGCAGGATCCAGCAAAGCAGGGAAATCTCAGCTATAGCCTTACATGGTAGCATTTGGATTGGTAGAAGCTGATAGTCTGTTAGTACACTACAAAAATATTTTACCTAATCAACTGATAGTCACCAGGATGTCAGGCCAGACACAGGGGTGGCCAATAAATGGTTATTTGGGGACTAAAGGCAGCCCAAGATAACACGGCTCTGATCCTGCAACATTCCATCTCTCTGGGATCACAGGAGTTCTATCAGTCCATTCAGCCTTGCTCGAAGTAGAAGCAGTGCTTTTTGGAAACTTTAGTTTACAAATAGTGAGTTTGTTCAAACCAGAAAATCTAAACTCCAGAGCAAATCAACCACTTTCCCATGACCCTCTCAGTAGTGGCTGCTATTATACTCCTGCAGAGTGCACATGGCAAAGGAGCATCACAGAGAACAATGGACTCAGGTTACCCACCTTTCTTAACCCACAGGAAAGCCAAACGACCCACAGGCACAAACTAAGCCTCACTTCCCTTCAGCCACTCCAGCCAAAACATCCCTGTTTCTGGAGGGATTACAGTTTGGTAGAAGCCACCCTTGCCACCAACACACAAGTATCCCTTCACTTCAGGTATGCTCCTGAGTACTTTAGAATATGGACTCCTTCAATCCTCATAGCTAGTCTGTGAGCTCTGAGACAGCTGGATACTGGCCTCACCACCTTATAGATGTGAAAACTGGGGTGGGAGGGGGAGAGAGGGTAAGTAATCTCCAAGAAGTTACATGCTAAGGGATAAGAAGTTGGCTTAAAATTTAGGCAGTCTTTGCATAATTCATATTCCTAATGTTTATACCATCTTTGTATTGCAGCAGTGAGAAAAAGGAGATACAAGTGTGATAGGCGCTGTCTTGTTCTGTATGTTTGTTTATAAAAGAGACTGAAAGCCGGGTGTGGTGGCCCACGCCTTTAATCCCAGCACTCGAGAGGCAGAGGTAGGAGGACTGCCATGAGTTCAAGGCCACCCTGAGATGACAGAGTTAATTCCAGGTCAGCCTGGACCAGAGTGAGACCCTACCTCGAAAAACCAAAAAAAAATAAATAAATAAAAGAGAGAGAGAGAGACTGATAGACAGAGAGAGGGTGGGTCCAAACTCAGCATCCATAGGCACTAGAAGCCAGAGAAGAGCAGGGATCCACAGCAAGGAAGCAATTTTCATATCCTTTGTCCCGTGGTGTCCCTGGAGAGCACTGAAGTGGATGTAGGAGGTAGGGTGGCAACATTCTTTAGCAATTTTAAAAATTGCATGCAACCTGGAAGTGGTGGTACATGCCTTTAATCCCAGCACTCAGGAGGCAGAGGTAGGGGGATTGCCAAGACTTCAAGGCCATCCTGAGACTACATAGTGAATTCCAGGTCAGCCTGGACTAGAATGAAACCCTACCTCAAAAATAAAATTGCGGGCTGGAGAGACGGCTTAGCGGTTAAGTGCTTGCCTGTGAAGCCTAAAGACCCCGGTTCAAGGCTCAGTTCCCCAGGTCCCACGTTAGCCAGATGCACAAGGGGGTGCACATGTCTGGAGTTCGTTTGCAGTGGCTGGAGGCCCTGGCGCGCCCATTCTCTCTCTCTCTATGTGCCTCTCTCCCTCTCTCTCTCTCTCTCTCTCTCTCTCTCTCTCTCTGTCGCTCTCTCTGTCGCTCTCAAATAAATAAAAAAATAAATAAATAAAAATAAAATTGCATGGAATCTGTCATAGGATTGAGCAGGAGAGACTCTGATCAAACTCTTTCCTCTCTTCTCCAAACCAACTCCAAGTAAATACATACCTTATCACAGGAGCAAAGGTACCAAAATAAAGCAATTATTGAATGCAGAGTTGTTCCCATTAGCAAGTGCAGAAGATCCCAGAAGAATCCTTGCCCATGGGCTATGAGGACATGGGCAGTAATAGGGTCTGAGGCTATGATAGAGGAAGAAAGGAAGGTAGGGTGGGCACTACTGGAATAAGATGCCCTGAGCACAGCATGTCCAGGTTCCTAAAAATCCTCCTCCTCTAGGATGCAAGGACCACTTTACATCACTGGGATATTAATATCTCCCCCTGCCCTGATCTGCCCTGCATCCATTGCACTCCTGTGTCTCAAGCCCACTGGAGAAGCCCAAGAAGCAGGCATGGAAAACACAAGAGACAGGAGGAAGCATGGTTGGCTAGGAGTTGCTCCTAGTTGGCTGGGAGTTGCTGGAGAAGGTGTGGTGATCCTGTAGGCTGTCACTCACAGCAGACTCCAGGAGGCCGAGAAAGCTCTAGGGCAGATTGCAGTTAGAAGTCAGATAGTTGTGCACTTAAGTAGTAAGGACAAAAGCAATGGTTTCCAAATGTTACCATGCATTAGAATCACCTAGAGTTTCCCCTAACCCCTATATCTTAAGGCCAGTGGTAAAAATTTGCACGACTAAAGCTGCCAGCTGTGAAAAGTCTAGAACCACACCTTGGAAACCACTGGCTCAGCTGGTAGTAGGTGGCCTGGACTAGTCCCTTACAGACTGCATGCTTGTGGGTAATGCTATGCCTGCGATTGGCAAAATTTAGGAGGCAAAAGCAAATAGGTGAGTCACCCTGTGCTTTGCTCTCTGTAAGAGAATTCTTCCTACCTCAGTCAAAGCCCACGTGTGGCTGTCACCTGCCTGTGGAGCTGGGAACATGAAGGGCACTTCTCAGTACCTTCTGTGGCCAAGGACACTTTTTCACATCACCCTCAGGGTGCTGCCTCCCCATGAGCTCCGTCCTGATGCTTTTGCTCTGGGTATGGTTTGACAAGCTTAGGTCCCAGGTACAAAGAGCACAAGGGAACAGTTCAGGAGGGATCGAACTTTTGAGCTACATGATTGAATTAAGCTAGAGACAAGCTTGAGACTCTCCCAGAAAGCTGTTCACCCTGATCTGACTCAGAGCTGGCCAGGGTGGCCAAAAGTGCTCTGAATCCCTCTCCAGCCTGGCCTCCAAATTATTATTTACTGACCTTGGCAACCTCCTCTGCTCAGAAAAAGGTGAATCCCCCAGAAGATCCCCCACCCCCAGTCATCTGCTGACCACCTTACTCTCATACAATGGCTATGGCAACCAGAAAAATACCAGGCCTCTTATCCGTGGCTGCTTGTTTACAAAAAGAGCACATACTTGCAGGGAACACAGAATCCTAAACAAAAACTGGTGCTTATTTCACAATATTAAATTTCCACTTGAATCCAACACAGTGGGTTTCACAACACAAAAGCATCAGTGACCTCCTAAGAGATGAGCAGAAACAAAGCAGGGTGACAGATAACAAATTTATCCTTCACGGAAGCATAGACATCATGGTCATTTATCTTTTACAGTGCTCACCCCTAGCGAGGAGCACAACAAAGTGACATCCACACACTTCCATCTTGAGACAGGGCGCCTGCCACAAAAGTCAGGAGGTTAGGCCTCAGACCACTGTATCTGAGTCTTCCAAAAACTGAGTTTGGAAAGTTGGTCACGACTAAAGGCTGAGGTCAACACTTCCTAGGAGGTGTTTTAATTAGCTGCAGTCTGAGCTTCTTGAGGAGGAAAAGAAAAGCTTAGGCCCCTCACAAATCAGAACATTTTTTTTTTCAGCTTTCCCCATGGATTGTCAAGTGACTCAGCATTGGCCCGGTGTGGGCACTATTATTGATGAGAAATCTTCCGCCTGGGTGATATACTGCATACAACACATGCCCAAAGAACAGTGCCAACTCATACCCGGAAGAGAAGGCGAATTATTCACCTCCGCTTCAACTGCAGGCAAATCCTTTCTTAATGCAGGGGCTACTCCATATCAGAAAGGCACAGCCCAGAGATAGTCAGAGATTTCCGTCTAAAATTCAAGAAAGTATTAGGCAGTGTGTCTCCTTTCTTGTTGACTATTAAAAGGCAATCAAATTGAGTACAGCAGCAAAAAAAAAGGCACGAAAAAATAATAATTTTTCAAAAACAGCCCTAAGGTAGAAAGCTGCATAAAAAACTTCAGCTTCTGTTTTCTTTGTGAGTACTATGAGCGCCACCTACAGGTTGTTTATAGATCTTCAAGTACATTCCATGTGAGAAAAGAAAACCGACATTTTCTGGGGTTTAGGGCCAGTCCTGCCCGGGAGAATTGAAAGGGAATTCTTGGACAACATCCCTAGTTCTTACTTTTCATTAAAGTAATTTCTTTGAACCTTGAAAGACGACAGAAACTCGGGTAACCTAGTGAGGTCCAATAGGACAATTGCCTTTGATATTTGAACCTGTTGAGGAAGTAGCAGAGTTCCTGGCAGATTGAACTCAGCTCAAAGAAAGCAGAGTGTTCAAAGAATACTTTCGGAAGAATAGCTGACCGCTTTCATTGAAATCAAAAAGGAGAGTGGAGAGAAACTCAGAGGGCAAATAGGAACATGTTTAATATTAGAAGGGCTAAGAATAGTTCTCCTTCAAGAAGGACCCATGGGCCACTTGTTTAGAGCACAAAGCTGTAAGGCACCCTTTCCCTTATAGAAATCAAAAGATCTCTTGAGGTGATCTCAATCCATATTTCTCAAACAACAGACTTCAGGCCCCAAAACATTCATATTTATTCTATTCATTCAATTCCTCTCTCTCTCTCTCTCTATCTCTCTCCTCATCTCTCCTCTCCTCTCCTCTTCTCCTTCCCCTCTCCCACTGATCCTGTGCTCCTTCATAATGCATCCTTTGATCCATGAGGGCTCCACTTAGAACAATGAGGACTTAACTACCCACTGCAGTACACATAATTCTGTCCCACAAATCATAAGCTAGTACTGGAAATAAACCAAGCTTTCAAGAAACAACAATATATTGGTGACAAAAGTTTCATCTACCCTCTGGAGAGCTTCCCAACACAATTCCTGTTACGCTCCTGCCTCCATCAGCTTGTGCCTTACAGGACCTAAAACAGCTCTGAAAGATTTTAGAGGGGGACAAATTCTCACCATTTCCCTTTGTCTTCTCCAACCCCCTGCCCACACACACACTGTTCCAAGTTCTTTCTTCATTATTAACACTGATATGCCTTTCATGGCTACTGACATAAATATCTATGATGAGGCTTATCCATTTCAGGAGCATTAAAGCTCTAACAAGAACCTTTGCTAAATTTCTCAATGTTCCCATTTCAATAAGGCTGAGCATTCCCATGGCTATATCCTCTTTGTTTATTGACCATAAAGCAAAAATGTTGGTGCTCAGTATGTCTTGGGCTGCTTTAAACAAGGTTCTTCAGCCAACCTAATTATAATGCCCCCAGGAAAGGCTTGATAAAGACCTCATTCGTGATCCACAAAAACAGACAAACTACACATCCAGGAAGCCCAGCTTACTGCATAAGGAAGGTTTCAAAAATCACATCTCAAAGAAGAATTGTTCTTAATTTCAGAGTCTTCAAGCTACAAGGTGGCATCCATGAGGGTGTGCCCTACCCATCTAAAGTTCAGCTCCATATTAGTACCTAGAATTTGTGATGGACACCTTTATTTTTCATGTGTGGGTACATATGTGCATATGCATGACTGTGTGTTCAGGTGCATAGAGGTGTGCAGGTGCATGTGTTGTACAAGGTGCATAGCACCACAGGTATCATTCTTAGGTACCACTCACCTTTTTTGAGATACGTTCTCTCATTAGCCTGGAGCTCACCAAAAAGTTGGCCAGTGAGACCCAGGGATCCACCTATCTCCTCCTTCCCAGAGCTGGGATTACATCATGCCCAGCTTTTTTTTTTTTCACATGCATTCTAGGAATCAAACTCAGCTCCGTAGGAACCTTGTCATTACTGACTTGTTGTCTCTCCAATCCCCTTCTTTATTTTTAAACAGCACAGCTGTTCATACTTTCCTCATTTATTCTTTTATATTGTTGAATAATATAAGAAATTTTTATAAGGCCTAGCAAATATCCATTTGTGTCATGAAATATTTTTGTATTAGTACATAGTGGCAAACCACTCATGCTTTTTAGCCCATTTGTGCAAAATGTGTTAGGAAGTAAATCTGCTTCATTCCAAGAAAAGACTTGCCTCAGGACAATTGCACACACCATCAACAGAGCAGAAGGACATATGACCAAAGTGGGGTTTTCTTCTTTGCATCTTGAGGGCTCTTCTGCCAGCTGCTTTCACGGATCCCCACTGATCTACATTCTGCCATATCCAATGACGGTTTATAGGAAAATTCACTAGGCAGTAAGCCATGTGGCTCTTCCAGAGAGCAATTAAGACAGAAGGAAGGGCTGAATTACACTGCGTTGGAAAATGTAGTTAGAAAAGAAGAAGTCAGATGCTATTTTCTCTTACCTCCTGGTGATGAAATCCATGTGTTCATCAAAAAGCACACACTGAATTCTGGGGTCATTTGTAGCTAACAGCTTGGTCAATTTAAAAATCAACTTCACAGTCATTGTCAAGCATGAAAATTCATTAAACCAAAAGCCACATTTTTTTTTTCATTAAAAGGACAGAATCTTGGTCTGGACAGATAGCTCAGCAGTTAAAACACTTGCCTTCAAAGTCTAATGACCCAGGTTTGATTCCCCAGCACCCATGTAAAGTCAAATGTATAAAATGGCACATGCATCTGGAGTTCGTTTACAGCGGCTTGAGACCCTGGCATGCCCATTCTCCCTCTGTCTCTCCCCACTTGCAAATAAATAAAAATAATTTTAAAAGGAAAGAATCCTTACCTTTTCCTTAGCTTTCCTCTTTGTCCCTGCATCCATCCATTCATTTTCTTTCTCCAACATGTCAATAAAGGCCCAGCGAACACCCTCAATCAATTCCTCCATCTACAAGAAAATACCCAAAGAAGTTACATCAAAGCAGGAACCATCAGGCAAAGTTTTCTGGACCATAATCAGCTTACATGAAAACTACTTCAAAGCTGAGTATAGGCAAAAGAGAGGTACTTTCAGCTCAACTCTTTGCTCTGTCAACATTTTTCCCCTACCACTAGAAGATAACTAGCCATTTCTTTCCATGAGAATAACTTGATGGCCCAGCTATGAAAGGATTATATGGAGGAAAGGCATTGGCAAGCAGTCATCACTAGCAAATAACTTACCTGTGTGTAACTCCTAAACCGTTCTATCCAAGTTCAATAGCTTAATAAGAGCAAAGTGGTAGAATTCAGGAGTAACAAATGTAAGGTCCTGGGTCCTATCTCCATCACCACATAAATAAAAGTTTAGTAGGAGTGCCAAGCAAAGGCATAGGCTGTGCAATTTAGGTGGTGCATCAATTACATTCTCATTGCTGAGACAAAACATCTGGCCAGAACAGCTTAAGGAAGGGAAGGGTTTACTTCCAGCTTACAGTTTCAAAGTAAAGTTTCACCATGGCACGGACAGGAAGCTGGCTCGTATTATCACATATAAGCAGGGAGCAAATAGTGAGAGTGAGTTTACTGGCAATGACAAGTAGGTCTGGATTTAAAAAGGTCAAGGTTTGCCCCCAGTGATATATTTCCTCCAAGGCACTACCTCCCACAGTTTTTTCAAATTTCCACCAGGTTGGAACCCAGTATTCTAAACAAATGAAGTGGACATTTTACATTCAACACACCACAGATAGGCATTGCAGAAGAAAGTGAATAACATTCAAAAGAGATACATTTAACACAGAAACAAGCAGGGAGAGCCAATATCCTAAAAGACACTATTCCAACATGAACCAGATTTGTGTCAAGATCTCAGAACTTTACAAGTTTGGTGCCAATTGTTAAACCAAATTCTTGGCCATTCTCTGTCATGCTTTTACTGGCCTCTCTCCTCCCTCATGTCTCAGGAAACTCTTGTTATTTCAGAGAGATAATGGTGGGTAGAAAGAGAACAACTCCAGAAAAGCAGTCTTTTCAAAGACCTATTCCCAAGTTTTTGAAGAGTGAGACCACATCCATGTTGAGGACACATTCACCTCTTCTTTGATGCCAGCTTCTGCTGGCAAATAAAGGGAAGGATTGGCACACAATGAGGTGAGGAGGCCTTGCTGTGTGAGGACATACTCTGCAAGATTCCATTTACTGGCAGAGGTTAATATTATTTCTAGAATGAAAAGAGTCTAACTGTTCCCTTTGTTCTATGAGGAATTGTCAACATGAAGTTTAAAATCATTTCTTTCTGTTTAATAAGTGTTCAGCTATGTTTTCAGTTCAATAACAGTTGTAAGGGAACCAGAACTGTAAATCAGTGGGCTGGGTTCCATCGTATGTAAATAAGAACAAACAGCAGATGGAAGGGGGGGGGGCTTCACAGCTATTTCTGCCCAACTTGGTATAAAACATTGAAAGAAGAGAAACGTCAACTTGAAATTGGGGCGTAATTAAAAACATGATATGATGTGAGAGCAAAAGTCCTTTGAAATCATTAAGTCAGCAGTTCTTAACCACGTATGGGCAATCTGAATGGAGGCAACACCTCACCTCATGTCGAAAAAACAAGCTTATCTTCACAAATTAGGGAGGGACACTGGAGATGGAGATAATGAAACCAGGTGATAAATTACATGTAGGAATGAGGCACAATAGAAAGCCAAGGAAAATCATGGGGAAATGAGATGGGAATGAGCCTCTCTTAGTGGTGGAGATGCAAGAATTTCAGCCAAACTAATATTTCTTATGAAGGTTACTGGCTTAAAAGTAACATTCCTTTCATATATAAATATGTTCCATTAAAATACAAATGAGAAGACTGGTTGGATGACTTGGCAGTTAAGGAGCATGCCTGCAAAGCCAAAGGTCCCAGGTTTGATTCCCTAGGACACATGTAAGCCAGACGGACAAAGTGGCAAGCGAGTCTGGAGTTCATCTGCAGCATCTGGAGTTCCTAGTACACCCTATTACTTCCTTCCTTCCTCCCTCTCTTTCTCTCTGTCAAATAAATTAATAACAATAAAATATAAATAAATAAAAATTTAAAAGGGGCTAGAGAAATTCCCAAGGACCCACATAACCAGATGCACAAGGGGCACATGCATCTGGAGTTCATTTGCAGTGGCTAGAGGCCCTTATGTGCCCATTCTCTCTGTGTCTATCTCTCTTCTCTTCTCTTCTCCTCTCCTCTCTCTCTCTCCCTCTCTCTCTCTGTGTCTCTCCTTGCACATAAATAAATAAAATTTTTTAAATAAATAAATAAAATAAAAATGAGCCAGGCTTAAGTTCTTTCCTTTCCTCAACATTTTCAAGGAATCTCAAGCAACTCTATTAACATCATTTGCAGTGAAGACATCCTACCTTACTGCACCTTAATGATTATGGCAATTGTAATCCTGTCAGGTACCCCTTGGGAACCATCCTGTAATCTCATTTAAGCTTCAAACCCCATCAAAAACCTACATTTTTAGACAATAGTGCATCTATAAGCCATGGATTGTTGCTAGAAAATTTTCAGTATCAGGGATGGGATACTTTCCAGTGAGTTGTTGGCCAAGAAATGTCTCTGATGATCCCAAAACATTACAGGCCATTGATGAGGCTCTTGATTTCCCATCAGGAATAGATGGTAAGATCCTATTGCTGAAGACTCCACATACTTGGGCTGCAAGGCCACTGAGAAATACTGCTGGAGCTGAATTGAAAACCTCCTCCCTATTGACTAGCTGACAGAAAGCTGGAAAAAGCTACACTGTATACAGCTCCATGGGAGAGAGAGAGAAGTCATCAGTGGAGATAAATGACAGTGGACAACACAAGCCTTAAGTTGGGCCAGCCAGGCCAAATGAGCCAATGGGTACGATAGTGGCATGTCTGTAATGGGGGAAACCAACCACTTGGACAGGAGGCCCACTCCATGGGAAGGATAGATGCATGATAGTGAAAACCTATGACAGGGGAAGTCATGAGCCCTAGGGGTGTAATGCCTGCTGGTGAATGGCTAAATGTATTTACTATGCTCACCAAACTGCCCAGTAAACACTTTTCTTAATTTTCATACCCATATATCAATACTAATCTCACTTTGGTTAGAGCCCCTTCTATTTTCAGATGGAAGTACCTCTGGGATGATTCAAAAGGAATCATAGTGCTGAGAAGGAGTGACAGAGGAGTGTTCAGCACTGAAACATCTCTATTACACCTTCCAAGGCTCAGGGTCCATTGCAGAAGAGGTGTCAGGAAGAATATAAGATCAAAACGAAGGATAAGAATGCTTACAATGTACTCTTCCAGACACAAAATGGCCTGGATATCCATGGCATCACAGTGCCTGGTACTACCTTTACAAGACCATCATAATAGGAGGAAAAGATGATGACATCAAAATAAAAGAGAAACTGATTGAGAAGGGGAGGGGATATGATAGAGAGTAAAGTTGTGAAGGGGAAAGGGGAGAGGGAATTATTATGGTTTATTGTCTATAATTATAGAAGTTATCAGTAATAAAAATTTAAAAAATACCAACACCCTATACATGACTATTAAGACAATGGTGTGTGATGCTCTCAGAGAAGCCCACACCCATGCACAAGAGCGTGCCATTATAATAAAGTATTTTAATAAAACCTCAACTGTGCTTCATACTAGCTAGTCCTGCAAATCCTTTCCATACTGAAGCCACAGATCCTGGGTTTGCCTACAGTTGAGAGATTCTAGGTTTGCCTAAATCAAGGTCCCTAAGATTAAGGAAATTCCACAGACTGATGAGGGTGAAAGTGGGAAGTTGTGCTTCTGCCCCCATACTGCTGACAGAGAATTTAGAAATTTGAGGAGTCATTAATTCCTAGTCTATAGGCATGAGCAACTCAGTGGCTGTCATTCTCTAAGACAGGAATGTTGGAAAAGAAAGGAGGCTGGTGACAGAAGTCAGACCACAGTGGAATGAGAAGTTCATGAAGTATAGACAACAGATCTGGACAATGCAGTTGAGAAGTGAAGTTTGTCTAGGAAATAAAGAATGCAAAGATAGGACAAAAGTAGAGGTAGAGTTAAGGGAGTGGTCTGAGGGGTGGATTTCATACATGTTTGTTAGTTCTGTTGCTCAGAATCTGAAATATCTGTGCTTCCAAACCAATAGAAAGGATCTATTGGGAAGGAACAGGTTGAAAATATGGAAGAGAAACACTAATAAATAGTCTCTGAGAAGACAGAGCGAGAGATAGGATCTATACTGAAAGATTCACTAACTTACTTATGAGGCAGGATTATGAGAGAAGGAAAGGATAAAATGATAGACAGGCATGCAAAGGAGCCTACAGATTCGAGGAGAGAAGGTTGAGTGGGTCCACAAATAGTCACATGTTTTCTTCATGAAATAGAGCTGAGATGTGCAAAAGGAGTTTCTCTTAAAAATATTCTATTCAGGATGGAGAGATTTCTCAGGGGTTAAGGCACTTTCTTGCAAAGCCTACCAACATGGGTTCAGTTCCTCAATATCCACGTAAAACCAGATGCACAAAATGGTGCATGCATCTGGAGTTTGCAGCAGCTGGAGGCCCTGGCATGCGTTCTTGCTCTCGCTCTCTCTTGCTCGCTCTCTCTCTCTCTCTCTCTCAATCTCTCTCTGCCTGCAAATAAATTTTAAAAATATTAAAAAAAACAATATTCTATTGCTTAATCCTTTACACATGGCTATATACATCCTGTCAAAATGGGCATACAAGCCAGGCATGGTGAAGCACACCTTTAATCCCGGGGGGAGACAGAGGTACGAGGATCACTATGATCTTTAGGCCAGCCTGAAACTACACAGTGAATTCCACGTCAGCCTAGCTAGAGAGAGAGACCATACTTCGAAGAAAAAAAAACAGAGCATACCATTATTAGAAAAGGGAAATTTACATATAAAAAGAAAACAATAAAAGATCTCTAGGTGCACGCCTTTAATCCCAACATTCAGAAGGCAGAGCTAAGAGGATCTCTGTGAATTCCAGGTCAGCCAGAGTTAGAATGAGTACCTATAAGCAATAAAGAATAATAAGATCTCCTTTCAATACATACCCTGGTCAGCACATAATAATAGGAAATATCTAGAAAGCTGAACATCACCAAGTTAAATATTTGTTTGGGGTTAGATGATTGTGACAACTAGCCTTTTGTGATGGGTTTGTCAATTAAATGACCAAAATAAGCACTGTCTAAGTAAAGTGATCTCTGGCAAGTTTTCAAATTTTTGAATTCCTACATTGAATCTTATGGTCATTTTGCTCATATTCTCTTCAGTGGCATTTTAAAGATTATATATATGTCTGAGTAGTTCCAAATACTTCTTTTGTAACAAATATTTTATGTGTTCTTTGCAAGTAGAGAGATACAGAGTGAGGTATATAAAGAGAATGGAGGTGCCAGGCCATCTAGCCACTGCAAAGGAACCCCAGACACATGCACCATCTAGTGCATCTGGTTTTCTGTGGGTACTGGGGAATCGAACCTGAGTCTTTAGGCTTTACAGGCAAGCACCCTAACCACTGAACCTCTTTCCAGCTCTCAAATACTTCTCGCTAAGAAGACTGGTTTCATAGAAGCCATCCTGCCCATTCATAGGCATTATAATGGCTATCAAATTTATTAACAAGGACTGGAGAGATGGCTTAATGTATAAGGCACCTGCCTAGAAAGCCAAAGGACTCTTCAGTACCCATGTAAGCAAGATGCACAAGGTGGTGTACGCATCTGGAATTTGTTTTCAGTGACTGAAGGCCCTGGAGCACCCATTCTCTCTCTCTCTCTCTCTCTCTCTCTCTCTCTCCTTCCCAATATATATTTGCCTCTTTGTCTCTCTCAAATAAATAAATAGAGGTGTAAATGTAAATTAAAATTCTCTTTAAAAATTGATTAAAGACTTGGGCTGGAGAGATAGCTTAGCGGTTAAGCGCTTGCCTGTGAAGCCTAAGGACCCCGGTTCAAGGCTCGGTTCCCCAGGTCCCATGTTAGCCAGATGCACAAGGGGGCGCACGCGTCTGGAGTTCGTTTGCAGAGGCTGGAAGCCCTGGCGCGCCCATTCTCTCTCTCCCCCTATCTGTCTTTCTCTCTGTGTCTGTTGCTCTCAAATAAATAAATAAAATTTTTTTTAAAAAATTGATTAAAGACTTAAGCATTTTGCATAGGTTTTACAAGTTCTTAATGATTGGCATTCTAAATGGAAATACACAGAAACAAAATGATTATAGTTCATAGTATATATGAAGAATGACTAATGGTTTACTCATCTACAGCTTTCTTTTTCTTCTGCCTTTTCTTCCTTCCCCTGACCTCATCACCTCTATCTTCCCTAAATCAGTACTTTGAGTCCTCACTTTTTTGTAGCTTTCATCTATGTCAAAATATAAGTAACACTTCCCTTTTTGTTTTCACATGAGTCTCAGTTGACCTTTCTTTGCCCATGAAGACAACTCCCTGACACACCCCATCTCTAGTTCATCCTCACTCATGTCCTAATTCTTTCTCTCCCTCTCCTTCTACCTCCTCTCTCTCACCTCCAGACTTTACAGATTTATTGTATAACATTTTCTGTGAAATGGTGCTGAACTACCCCAGCAGATGTCAAGAACAAGGGAAATCGTTGAAGGTGATTAATGCTACTGGTTGGCTTGTCAGCGCAAATATGAGAAATAATGATTTTAACATGCTAAAAGTAGGAAGATAAATTACTGAACACTTCTAATTTTTATCCTTAGACTACTATATGGAATCACAAAATAACATTGCCTTCTGTCAAGTCATATTCCCTGAGATAGCAAATGTTTAACATCATTTTTAATAAAGAAAAGAATATAAATAGTATTTCTACACCAAACCTTGACCTAACATCCCAACCAGCCATCAAAGAGCATTAATGAGAAATCACTTAAAGTAGGAGTCAGCAGGTTAAGTTATCCATACAAAATGTTTACTTGGAGTCAAAGATCAAAATATAACACACAAGAATTAACTAAAGTGTTATTGTGGTAAAAGTCTGTGACATTCAGAGTAAGGGCCCTTGAGGCAAAGAAACATTTTGGTAAACATCTAGTTATTTCAGATTTTATGAATCAACACTGTAAAAACACAGTTCATTCAGTTGGTCTATGGCAGTTGTTAGTACCTTTTCTCAATAAAAGTGGGTCTAAAGAAATGGCTTAGAAATTAAGACACTTGCCTGAGAAGCCTAAGAACTCATGTTCAAATCTCCAGGTCCCACGTAAGCCAGACACACAGTGATGTAAGTGTGCAGTGTCACACATACACACAAGAGGGCACATGCATCTGACGTTCATTCACGGTAGCCAAAGATGCTCGCTCGCCCTCTCTCTCTCTCTCTCTCTCTCTCTCTCTCTCCCTCTCTTTCTCAAAATAAACTAAAAAAGAAAAAAAAAACTAAGATTTTTGCAAGAATATCCAATTACACTGAAGACACACACACACACACACACACACACACACACACGCACACACACCCCATATATATTGTGTGTGATACATGTGTGTGTGTGTGCGTGTGTCTGTGTGTGTGTGTAGTGTCATAAATTTATCCAGGGCTTTAAAAAACCTGAGAAGAGGGCTGGAGAGATGGCTTAGTGGTTAAGGGCTTGCTTGTAAAGCCTAAGGACCCCGGTTTGAGGCTCAGTTTCCCAGGTCCCACGTTAGCCAGATGCACAAGGAGGCGCACGCGTCTGGAGTTCATTTGCAGAGGCTGGAAGCCCTGGCGCGGCCATTCTCTCTCTCTCTCTCTATCTGTCTTTCTCTCTGTGTCTGTCACTCTCAAATAAATAAAATTAAAAATTAAAAAAAATAAATAAATAAAAAACTGAGAAGAGGCCAGGCATGGTGGTGGACGCCTTTAATACCAGCATTTGGGAGGCAGATGTAGGAGGCTCACCATGAGTTCAAGGCCACCCTGAGACTACATAGCAAATTCCAGGTAGGCCTGGGCTAGAGTGAAACCCTACCTCGAAAAACCAAAATTAAATAAATAAATTAAATATTTTTCAAAAAATTAAAAGAGATTTTTAAGAGTTAGAGGGTAAGATGGCAGTGTAGTAGCTATGCAAAGCAGTCAAGGAGTGGAAATAAGCAGTAAAACAGCAAAATACACTTTTCTATCAAAAAATGAAGTTGTAAAAGGAATTATCAACCTCAGCTAAGAAGCAAGAGAGACTCAGAGTTTCCAGAAAGCAGCAAGCAGCCAGAATCAGCTCCTGACAGCACCAGTTCATATAGCCACCCAGCTCTGCCTGAGCTGCAGGAGTAGCCAGGTGAAGGGGTTTTCCACACACAGCAGCCTCATTGCAAAGTCAAGAACCTTGAAGGAAAAGAAAGCAGGGCCCAACTAAGCTGATTCTAAGGAAGAGGATCACGGGGACCAGCTACACAGCTCTAGTAGAACTTCAGGTACCCTCCACAGCCTCCCCTCCTGCAACTGCCAGCGCCGACAACGACTGGAGGCCTGGGGTAGGGAACTCAGCTATGCAGTACCCAGTACAGTCAATCAGAGTAACAAACTCAGCCTATCCAAGCCCACAACCCAATAACAAGGAACCCAAGTTAGCAAGCAGCATAGGTGAGACCCAAGCCATCCCTAAAGGTAACAGGGCCTACTTACACCAAGTCAGTACCTGCCCTGAAGCCTGGTATGTAGGCCTGCTTTGGAAGTGCTATTCACACCTACAATGTCAGGGAAAGTTATGTGTTAGAACTGCTTATGGTCAGCTTTGCCATTGTGAAATAAGCTGTATTTTTGGGCTGTCCTTGTTGCTTCATGCCTTTGTCATCTTCTTCTGTCATTATAGGGGCAGGTTCTCACTCAGCCCCAGGCTGACCTGGAGCCATTTACAGAGCAAAAATCTCAGCCTTTCATTTGACAGGATTAATGGTGTGGGGCAACACACAGCTTTAGGGACTTTGTTAGATTATGTTTTTGTTTCAATACCCACTGTTACATAAATACTCCATGCCGGTTTTGATTGAATGTGTATATTATTCAGTCGAAATTTAGAATTTGCCTGTATTATACTCCACCCAACCTACTAGAATGCTTGCATAGCAGGCAAATTCAACACCTAGGGTCACTTCTATAACTCTGGAAATAATATAATAGCCACACCTGGCACCTTAATATGCTACACTGAAGATATATAATGTCAGATTTATATGTCTAAGAATACTTCAGATAATTATAAAAACCAAGCATCAAATTAACCCAAGATGCAAAAATCTCTACATTATAATACAAGAAACATGGAAAAATCAAGACAATATAATTCTGCCAAAATTATAAAAACATCAGAAATGACCTCCAATGAGACTGATTTAGATGAAGTCCCTGACAAAGATTTCCAAAGAATAATTTTAAAATATGTTCAAAGAAATTAAAGGAGTCACAGAAGAAAACAGGACTGGAGAGATGGCTTAGCGGTTAAGGGCTTGCCTGTGAAGCCTAAGGACCGGGGTTGGAGGCTCAATTCCCCAGGACCCACGTTAGCTAGATGCACCAAGGGACACATGTGTCTGGAGTCTATCTCTCTCTTTCTCTCTCTGTTGCTCTCAAATAAATATTAATTAATTAATTAATTAAAAAAAGAAAACAAACTCCTAAAGGAGAACACAGGAAACCAACTTAATGAAATAAGGAGGTCAACACAAGACATGAGTAAGGAAATAGAAATAATGAAAAAGTACTAATCAGAAATATTAGAAATGAAAAACAGAGTAAGTCAAATAGAGAACTCTCTAGAAAGTATCACCAATAGAACAGATCAAGGAGAGAACAGAATATTTAAACTAGAAGACCAGGTGTAAGATCTAATACAGTTCAACAAAGAGGAAGACAAACTATTAGGAAGGTATGAATGGGAATTTCAAGACATTTGGAACACAATGAAGAGACCAAAAATAAGAATTCAGGATATAGTAGGAAAAGAATTTTACTCTAAAGGCATAATAAGTGTTTTCAACAAAATCATAGAAAAATATTTCCCACAAATAGGGAAAGAGATACCAATGCAGATACAGAAAGACTTTAGAATACCAAACAGGAAAAACAAATGGGAAATAACCTCTCCCCATCTTATTATAATTAAACGACTAAACACACAAACCAAAGAACATATATTGAAAGTAGTTAAGAGAAAAACATCAAGTCACATATGAAGGCAAGACCATCAGGATAACAGGAGTTTACTCAAGACAAACTTTAAAAACCAGAATGGCTTAGAATGTTGTCATCCAAGTTTTGAAAGATAACAACTGAGATTACTTTATCCAGCAAAGCTATCCATCCAAACTGATAGAGAAATAAGGACATTGCACAACAAAAACAGGCTAAATGAATATACGACCATTAAGCTACCTCTACAGAAAATACTTGAAGGGATCCTTCACAATGAACAGAAAGAAAAGCACAGACATGAGCATACATGAAAGAAAATCATACTCAATAGTAGTTAATACAAGAGAGTGAAGGAAATATAGGATGCACTACAAAATAAAAAGAATGGCAAGAATAAATAATACCTTTCAAAGAAAAGGAGGGAATGCTACCAAACTCCTTCTACAAAGCCAGCTTTACTCTGATACCAAAACCAGTCAAAGTCAGAACAACAACAACAAAAATGTCACAAACCAATCCCCCTTGTGAACATAGATGTAAAAATTCTCAACAAAATATTGGCAGAGTACAAGAATATATCATATAGATCATTCACCTCAACCAAGTAAGCTTCATCCCAGAGATGTAGGGATGGTTCAACATATACAAATCAATAAATATAATACACTATATAAACGGACTGAAGGATAAAAATCACATGATCATCTCAGTAGATACAGAAAAGGCATTTGACAAAATCCAACATATCTTCATGGTAAAAGTCCTACAGAAACTTGGAATATATGAAACATATTTCAACATTATCGAAACTACTTATGATAGACCTACAGCCAACATAATACCAAATGGGTAGAAACTTGAAACTTTTCCACTAAGATCAGGAACAAGACAAGGGTGTCCACTGTCCCCACTTTTATTTAATATTTAAGATAGAAGTCTTAGCTATAGCAATAAGACAAGAGACACACATAAAAGGGATACAAATGGGAAAGGAAGAAATCAAATTATCATTATTTGCAAATGATATGATTCTATACATAGAGGACCCTAAAGACTCTATCAGCAAACTATTAGAGATAATAAACATTTTTAGCAACACAGCAGGGTACAAAATTAACACAGAGAAATCATTAGCCTTCCTATATATTAATATGCACTATACTTACTTGCTGAGGATGAAATCAGTGAATCATTCCCATTCCTAATTGCCTCAAAATAAATAGTGTCCCTTGGAATAAACCTAACCAAGGAAGTTAAGGATCTCTACAATAAAAACTTTCAAACATTCAAGAGAGTAATTGGAGAAGACACTAGGAAGTGGAAAGGACTCCTACATTCTTGGATTGGAAAAATCAATATTGTGAAAATGTCAATCTTATCAAAAGCAATATACACATTTAATACAATCCCCATCAAAATTCCAATGACATTCTTCATGGAAATAGAAAATGCAATCCTGAAATTCATTTGGAATCACAAAAAATAACTCCAAGAGCCAAAAAAATTTAACAACAAAAATAAGCCTGGTGCTACCACCATAAATGATTTTAAGTAAGAAAAACAGTATGGTAATTGCCCAAAGACAGACACAAAGATCAAGGGAACAGAACCAAAGACCCAATGTAAATCCGGGCATCTACAGCCATCTGATTTTCTACACAAATGCCAAAAATATCCATTGATGAAAAGACAGCCTATTTAACAAATGGTACTGGGAATACTGTATATCTATATGTAAAAAGATGAAAATAGATTGTTATCTCAACCGCCCTCTAATTTGACTGGAGGCCCACTACATAGGAGGGAATACATCCCTGATACTGAAAACCTACAACAGGGTAGTCATGAACCCTAGGGGTGAAACGTCTGCTGCTGTCTGGATAAATGTATATAATGCTCACCAAACTGCCCAATAAGCACTTCTCTTAATGCTCATACTCATATATTAATGCAACTCTCAATTTCTGTAGAGAACATTCTCTTTTCAGATAGCAGTGACCTTGGGATGACTCAGAAGGCACCATGGTGCTGGAAAGAAATGACAGAGGAGTGCTCAGTAATGCAATATCTCTATCACACCTTCCAAGGCTCAGGGTCCATTGCAGAAAAGGTGGCAGAAAGAATGTAAAAGCCAAAGGAAGGGTAGGACTCCTTACAACATGCTCCCCCCAGATACAAAATGGCCTGGATATCCATGACCTCACAGTGCCTGACACTATCTACACAAGGCCATCATAATAGCAGGAAAAGATCATGACATCAAAATAAAAGAGAGACTGATTGAGAGGGGGGGATATGATGGAGAGTGGAGTTTCAATGGGGAAAGTGGGGTGAGGGAGGGAATTACATTGGGTTAGTGTTTACAATTATGGAAGTTGTCAATAAAAAATAAAATAAAATAGAACCTTATTTCTCTCCATGCACAAGAATCAAGTCCAAATGGGTCAAAGACCTTAATAATAGACCTAAAACTCTGAAACTTCTAGAGGGACAAAGTAGGGGAAACATTTCAACATGTTGACATAGGCAATGACTTTCTGAATCTAATCCCATTTGTCAGGAAATAAACTACTAATCCACCACTGGGAACTCGTGAAATTAAAAAGCTTTTGTATAGAAAAGAAAACTGTGAATAGTGCAAAGAAGTAACCTACAGAATGGGAGAAGATCTGCCAGCTATACACCTGACAGAAGTTTAATATCCAGGATATACAAAGAACTCAGAAAACTAAATAATAAAACATCAAACAACCCAACTAAAAAATGAGGTATGATACTAAATAGAGAGTTCTTGAAAGAAGAAATACAGATGGCATAAAAGCATCTAAAAAAATGTTCTATATCCTTAGCCAGCAGGAAAATGCAAATTAAAACTACTTTCTGCCAGGCATGATGGTGCACAACTTTAATCCCAGCACTTGGGAGGCTGAAGTAGGAGGATCACTGTGAGTTCAAAGCTAGTCTGACACTATATGGTGAATTCCAGGCCATCCTGGGCTAGACGAGACCCTACCTCGAAAAACCAACCAACCAACCAACCAACCAAACAAACAAACAAAACCACTTTGAGATTCAATCTTACTCCTGTCAGAATGGCTATCATCAAGAAAACAAATGACAATAAATGCTGGTGAGGATGCAGAAAAAAAAAAAAAAAACAGGGATCCTTCTACACTGTTGCTGTGAATGTAATCTGGTACACCCATTGTGGAAATCAGTGTGAAGGTTTCTGAAACAGCTAAAAATAAATTTACCATGTGACCCAGTTATACCACTCCTAGGCATGTGCCCTAAGGACTCTTATCACTACCTTGGAGATACTTGCTCAATTATGTTTATTGCTGTTCTATTCACAATAGCTAGGAAATGTAACCAGCCTAGATGTCCCTCAACTAATGAGTGGATAATGAAGATGTGTACATTTATACAATGGAATTCTATTCAGGAGTAAAGAAATATGTAATTTGCAGGGAAATGGATGGATCTGGAAAGGATTGTACTAAATGAGGTGACCCAAGCCCAGAAAGCCAAATATTGCATGTTCTTTCTCATATGTGGATCCTAGCTACAAACATTCAGCCTTGTATGTGACTTGAAGTAAAAATTAGTAGTAGAGACCAGTAAGCTAGAAATGGGCTATAAGGGAGGGAGGAGAGGTAGGGACTTAAGGGCATGGGATTGTTTATATACAAGTAGATGAACAAATTACTGGGAATGGAAAGGCCTAAGTGAGGTCAGGGAAAGAGATAATGTTAAGGAAGGGTCGGGGAGGGCTAATCAAAATTTAAGAAGTTCTGAATAGCCAAATGGAAACCAATTTTTTAGATGATGGCAGACCCAGAAGCCACAGATTGTTACTTGAAAATTTGTAGTGCGTATCGGATACCTTCCAGTAAGTTATTGGCTAGGGAGACCTCTGATGCCTCCAAAGCATTACAAGCCATTGTAGAGACTCTTGGTTTTCCACCAGAAAACGATGGTAAGACCCTATTGCTGAAGACTCCATATGCTTGGGTTACAAGGTCACCGAGAAATCAAGCTGGAGCTGAGCTAAAAGCTTCTTCCATAAGCTGGGCGTTGTGGTTCACGCCTTTAATCCCAGCACTCGGGAGGCAGAGGTAGGAGGATTTACAAGAGTTCAAGGCCACCCTGAGACTACATACTGAATTCCAGGTCAGCCTGAGCTGCAGTGAAACCCTACCTCCAAAAACAAAAACAAAACAAACAACAACAACAAAAAAAAAACCTTCCTCCATGTAGACCAGCTGACATAAAGCTGGAAAAAAGCTATGCTGCAGGCAGCCCTATAGAAGAGAGAAATCATCAGTGGAAATAAAGAACAGTGGACACTTCAAGCCTTAAGTTCATCCAACTGTGCCAAGTCTGTTATGGGGAAAACCAACCACTCTGTAACTGGACCAGAGGCTTGCTGCACTGAAGGAAATACATGCCTGGTACTGAAACCCTAATCAAAAGCCTATGACAGGAGAAGTCATGAGCCCTAGGGGTGTAAAGCCAGCTCTTATCTGACTAATGCATACATTATGCTCACCAAACTGCCCTGTAAGCACTTTTATTAATGTTCATACCCATATATTAATGCTATTGTCACTTTTGGTTAGAGAAGCTTCTCTTTTTAGATGGTGGTGACCACTGAGATTACCCATAAGGCACCATAGTGCTCAGAAGTGACAAAGGAGTATTCAGCACATTTTATGGCTCAGGGTATATTGCAGAGGAGGTGGTGGAAAGAATGTAAGTGCCAAAAGAAGGGTAGCACTGCTTACAATGCAATCTTTCAGACACAAATTTGCCTCCATATCTATGACCTCACAGTGCCTGGTACTACCTACAGAAGACCTACATGATAGGAGGAAAATATGGTGACATCAAAATAAAACAGAAACTGGGGCTGGAGAGATAGCTTAGCAGCTAAGGCGTTTGTCTGCAAAGCCAAAGGACCCCGGTTTGATCCTCCAGAACCCATATAAGCCAGATGCACAAAATGGTGCATGCATCTGGAGTTTGTTTGAAGTGGCTGGAGGCCCTGGCACACCCATATACATTCTCTCTCTCTCTCTCTACTTCTTTCTCTCTCAAATAAATAAATAAGAGAAACTAATTGAGAGAAGAAGGAGATATGATAGAGAATGGGTTTGTGAAGGGGAAAGTTGGGGAGGGCAGGGGAGAGAAGTATCATGGTTTGTGGTCTATAATTATGGAAGTTGTCAATAAAATATTTTAAAAATGAAGAGAGACCATCTTATCTTATCCACTCCTCTTTTGCACTTTCCATACACTTTCTCCCCTCATATGGACATAGAAAATTTTTCTTTTATATAAATAAGTCATGATAATGCATTTGAAGGAACATGTGCTAACAGTGCTTTGTGGGAAGGAGATTCAGTACACTCTATGGTCAGCTGTAGTTTCCTTCAAAGTTTTATCTCTGGCTATAAAGAATTCCTACAAATTCAGGTTTGAATTCCTGTCTCACACACATGAATTCAAAAATCTTAAACCCATACTGACATCTTAGTTCCTTTTCAGTTTTCTTATTAGGCTTATAATCAGAACAATGCAAATATGTTTGATTGTCTTTCCATTTATTATATTTGATTACTTTCCCCAACAATATCTATAAATACTGAGGAAATAAATCATGAAATGGATCAAATGAGAACATGGACATATAAGCAAACTAAAAGGAAGTATCCTGAAACTTAAAACTTAAAAATTCTTCAATTTTGGGCTGGAGAGATGGCTTAGTGGTTAAGCGCTTGCCTTTGAAGCCTAAGGACCCTGGTTCGAGGCTCGATTCTCCAGGACCCACGTTAGCCAGATGCACAAGGGGGCACATGCGTCTGGAGTTCATTTGCAGTGGCTGGAGGCCCTGGCGTGCCCATTCTCTCTCTCTCTCTCTCTCTCTGCCTCTTTCTCTCGCTCTGTTGTTTTCAAATAAATAAATAAAAATTAAAAAATTCTTCAATTTTTATGTTTTGATATCCCATAGTTTTATGACTGGATAGCTTAAAATTTTTATATGATAATAGCTTTATGTCTCATGATCACACCTAATACTGTTATCATTTATTTGGTAAAGACAGATTGATCACTTTATGCTCTTAAAACCCTCCACTGAAATCTTTAGCCAGAGCAACTAGGCAAACAAAAGAAATAAGCTCATAAGCAGGAAAGAAAAAAGTAAAATTATCCCTATTTTATAGATGATTTGATCACATATATAGAAAAACCATAGAATCCATCAAGTGACTATCAGAATTTATAAATTCATTAACATTACAGTGTACAGAATAAATGCACAAACTCAATTTCCCAATACACACGTAAAGCCATATGCAAGAAGAGGCACATGCATATGGAGTTTGCAGCAGCAGGAAGCCCTGGCATGCTCATAGACTCTCTCATTCTCTCTCTCTTTTCCTTTCTCTCCCTCTCCACTGGAGGGAATTCCTGCCTGGTGTTGAAGACCTAACCAAAAGCTTATGGCTGAGAAGGTAATAAGCCCTAGGGAGAAAACTGCTACTGTTGTCTGACTAAATGGATATATTATGCCCACCAAACTGCCCTCTAAATATGTATGTTTAGGCCCACATATTTATGCTACTTTCCTTTTGGTTAGAGAAGCTTCAATTTTCAGATGGCAGTGACCACTGGGGTGACTCCAAACATGCCAATGTGCTGAGAAGGAGGGACAGTGAAGTATTCAGCACTAAGTGAGACATCTATATTACAGCTTCCAAGGCTCAAGGACCATTGCAGAAAAAATGGCAGAAAAAAATGTACAAGCCAAGGGAAGGGGACAAGTGCTTACAATGCTGTCATCCAGACACAAAAGGGCCTTGATACTCATGATCTCAGTGGCTGATGCTACCTACACAAGACCTGCATAATAAGAAGAAAAAAAAATAGTGACATCAAAATAGGAACTAGTTGAAAAGAAGAAAGGATTCAGTGGAGGGAGAATTTTGTAGGGGCAAAGGAGAGTGGTAGGAGGGGATTATGATCATGGTATATTATCTATATTTATGAAAGTTCTCAGTAAAATGTTAAAATAATAAAATAAAAAATAATTATGGTATCTTTTGTGTAAAGTCATTTTTGAAAACAGAAAGATATTCTGATTTAGTGATTCAAAGTCTGAATCCATCTCTGGAAATCTTGAGTGAGTAGTATATCCATCTTGATTTAAGGAAGGGAGATTCAAAGCAAATGTCTCGGGAATGGCTACAGTCCATAGCCAAATACAAACTTCAATGGAAAACAACTCAGTAAAGTTAGCCTGGTCCATTCTGAGGTTATTGTTGTCAATATCACCTAGGAGAAAGGGCTAAGAATGGTTCATAACAAGAAATATATTATATATCTAGTATAAATAGTTATAGGAAGCTGGGAATGGTAGTATTCACCTTTACTCCCATCCTAGCACTTGGGAAGCTGAGAATTGCCATGAGTTTGAGAACAGCCTGGGTTACAGTGTGGGTTTCAGCCTCTGGAAAAAGAAAAAAAAAAAAAAAAAAGAAATACTTATAGGAGGACAGGATGGTAGGGTTCTGAAAAAGTTACCAAGAATGACTGCCTCAATCTTAATGTAATATTCATAGAGTTCTTAACCAAAAGTCATAATAGTAAGTAAAGGTTTCTTCTTTAATATATTTGGAAGTTAACTAATATCTAATAAAGCATAAGATTAGAATGTCTCCAGTCATGCCATTGATGTAGAGCAGGACAAAATTGCTTGACTTGAAACCACCTGATTAGTGAAAGCAAAGAATGGAAGTCATTATTAATGATGTTTGTAATTAACCCTGAAGAAGTAGGCTATATTCTCAGGAAAAGAGATGCTTTTTCCTGGTAATTGTTATTTTGCTACAATTAAATAAATTAAGTAAATGCACTAGTTAATATTAACTATCCACTGATTCATTATGCTATAGATAGCTATACAAATAAGTCTGGGTGGTGATAGAAATATACTAATGGAATTACAATAAGAAATAAAAGAAAAGGCCTTCATGAAGGTAGAAAAAATTGTTAAGCCATAAACACTGAGAGTTCTGGCAGCCAAGTAATCTAATAAATCATACCAGTTTGTCCAGACTAGCAAACTTGCATGGCTATTGGACATATTGGCAAAAGCAAAGAATAGCCAAGTTGGGGGAAGGGTGACCCAAGTTATACTATAAAGTATGTTAGTCTTGAGATCCTCTCTCATTAATATATAGAGAGATTATTCTAAGCCTGATGTGATGGCGCATGACTTCAATGCCTGCACATGGGAGGTTGAGGCCCTAGGAGGATTGCCATGAATTCAAAGCCAGTCTGAGACTACAAAGTGAGACCCTGCCTCAAAAATAAAATTATTCCATTCACAATAGCATTACATTTTCAAGATACTTTTATATATTTGAGAGAGAGAGAGAGTGAGCATGGGTATGTCAGGGCCTGTTGCCATTGCAAATAAACTCCAGATGCATACACCACTTTGTGCATCTGGCTTTACATGGGTACTGGGGAATTGAACCCAGGCCAGAAGACTTTGCAAGCAAGCACCTTTTACTGCTGAGACATCTCCCCAGCCCAGCATTAAATTTTTAAATAAGCTTGCCTATAGCCCCAACTACATGGGAGTCTGAGGCAGGAGGAACACTCAAATGCAAGAGGTCAAGGCCAGCCTGGCCAACATGGTGAGACTTAGTCTCAAAAATAAAATAAATTACTTAGGAAATTTTTGACAACAAATCTGTAAGACCTCCCTATTGAAAATTATAAATACAATTTGTATTTATATGTTAATTGAATAGCACCTAAATAAATATTAAAATGTTTGTTTAAAAAATAATAAAGTATGTTAGTCTAGTGCCACAAGAGTTTACCATGCTCTTTCATCAAAAAAGCAAATACCCATAAGATTGGCCTAGAAATAAGAAAGAAAACAATATTCGGTGGATATGAACACACAATCCATGTACTTATAATTCATCATGCTCTGTTTCCCACTTCCCACTCAGAGGAAATGGATCAGAAACTAGGATAATATTTGTAAGTTAACAAGTCTAGTCTTGCATGTGGTAACTGTCCTCCTCTCCCACTCCAGCAAGTAACTATGTTCCAGTAACTCTCAATATTCAGATCGGATTGAAATGCTTTCTTTTAATATATCAATCTACAGTATAGGATCTTCATACTACACATGTTTGAGCCAATCTGCTTGACAAGACTACAGCTGATAAAATGTGGCAAAAGCAAAACTGCCCAATCCCAACCAAAGATGTAGACAACAAACAAGAAAGGTGGGCCAAATGTGTCATAATCATGGCAGTGCACTCAATGACAAGGCCAAAAGTAGGGCCCACACTTTTTTCTTTTTTTTTTCTTTTTTTTTTTTTTTTTTTTTTTGGTTTTTCAAGGTAAAGTCTCACTCTGGTCCAGGCTGACCTGGAATTAACTCTGTCATCTCAGGGTGGCCTTGAACTCATGGCAATCCTCCTACCTCTGCCTCCCGAGTGCTGGGATTAAAGGCATGTGCCACCACGCCAGGCCACACTTTTTTATAAAGAATTCCCAATGAACTATCCAAATTACTTCTTTTGCTGAATGTTATTTTATCAAGGATTGCATAAATGATCTGTCAGAACTGGGGTCTGAGGGTATTTGATGTAAAATTTAGCCTATAGAGAGGTGTGAAACCTGGATCTGTTATAGAACTTATAATTGGCTCCTTGAGTAATTTCATGAGATTCTCCTATAGGCCAAACTTAGTGTTAAATGATAGGGAAGGTTCTGGACTAAAGCCAGGCCAGTAGCTTTAAAAAGATCTTTATTCCAACTGGAAGCTATTGCTAAGCTAGGCATACATGGAAGACAGCAACCCCTACCCTGCACTTCCCTCATTCTTTCCCTCCATTCTTTCTAAAATAAATTAAAGCCAATCTCCATGCAGAAGTTTCCAGAGCCTAGGTCAAACCTTGATGTTATGAATGCTACTAATAATACTAGGCATGACACAGAGCAGAAACAAGAGCTAACATTTCCTGGGTACTTCCTTCCTATAAAGTAGGTATTGTGTGGAGCCTACAGTTAGGGTTAACTTAGTTGATCCTTACCAGAAAGGCAGATACTATTTTCATTCCTATCTGTGATACACTGCAATCATGGCTTTAGTTCAACAGTCTTTTCTCTACCCACATCTTTCCTATTTGATGACAAATCATCTCACTAAAACCCGGCTCTATAGCTAAAACACTGCTCTATAAATTTTCCTGCTCTATAAATCTGGACTGGACTTGTGACTTGCTTTAGAAAACAGAATACAGACATACCACTTGTATTAGTCACTTTTCCAGTTTCTGTGACAAAATACCTGACAAGAAGTAACTAAAGGGGGGAAGGGTTTATTCTGGCTCATAGATCAATGGTGTATAGTATGTTATGGTGGGAAAGACAAGGTGACAGGAGGGTAAGGCAGCTGATCTCATTGCACTTGCATTCTGGAAGCAGAGAGAGATTAATATTCACTTTATCCTTTTTCTTTAGTCCAGGACTCCAGTCCAAGGAATGCTGCCACCCACATTTAGGGTGGGTCTTTCCTCCTCAATTAAACCTTTTGAAAATGCCCTCATAGAGCCGGGCATGATGGTGCATGCCTTTAATCCCAGCCTCAGGAGGCAGAGGTAAGTGGATTGCTGTGAGTTCAAGACCCTGGGACAACATAGGAAATTCCATGTCAGCCTGGACTAGAGTACCTACCTCAAAAAAAAGAAAAGCAAATGTCCTCATAGACATACCCAGAGTGTGCTTCCATGGTGATTCTAAATCTAGTCAAGCTCACAATAAAGGTTACCCATCCTGACATGTATTCCAGTTCTGAACCTGAGCTTCACATATTTCTGCTTGCTCATTTGCACTTCTGCCATCACCATGAGAACATGTCCCCACTAGCCAGCTTATAGAAGTAAGACACATGGAGCAGGGCGTACTTGTCCCAGTCACTTCTGCCAGAGCCAATCCTGATGGGCCAACCTCTAGACATCTGAGCAAGGACAGCCAAAATCATCTGTAGAGGTGACCACCACTGACTCCAGAAGCATCATCAGTAACTGCTTACTGCTGAATGTCAATCAGGTTTTGTGACTGATGGTTACACAGCAAGAAAATGGGTTCAAAGCGGCTAACTACTTTGCCCAAATTGTTAAGAAATCTCAGAGTTCAGTTATGAGATACTAATGCAACTTGACAGAAAATTGGATATAATTTATAACATCAATATTTTTAATTTTGTTTGATACTTTGATACATGTAAACAGTGCATTTTTGATCCCACTCCCCCTCAATTACCCATTCTTATCCTCTCACTGTCTCATTAATCTCTTCTTCCCATTTCATCCCCATTCTTGCCTTGTTTCGTTTTAATTTTTGACCCACTGAGTTAAATTAGGGTCACTTATATGATCATGGGCAGGGAGTTATTTACTGGAGAATAGGCAACTCATCTGTGGTTATATGACTGAAAGACATGACTCCCCTCTCCCAGCAATCATCAGTTGCCACTACCTACTCTTGGATGTGTGGGGTCTCATGAACCCTTCCCTCATCCATGTGGAAATATTGACAGGCTCACCCTTGTGCAGGAAACCATAGCTGCTGTGTGTTTGTTAGTACAATGGCCATGTGGTATTAGAAGACAATATTCTGCAGTTACCCTCCCATCTTCCTGATCTTACATTTTTCCATCCCTCTTTTCTGAGCCCTGCAGAGTATGGTTTAGGCATCATGTTTAGTGCTGAGTGAATACTTTCAAACAATTTATGTGCAAAGTTTTTTGTGTAAACTGGTCTTGATAATAGTTGGTACTATTTAGTAGACAAACAGAACAAGGACACTTGGTAGCAAGAGAACAACCTCTATAAAACTTGTACCAAGCCAGGCGTGGTGGCACACACCTTTAATCCCAGCACTCGGGAGGCAGAGGTAGGAGGATCGCCATGAGTTCGAGGCCACCCTGAGACTACATAGTGAATTCCAGGTCAGCCTGGGCCAGAGTGAGACCTTACCTCGGAAAAAAAGAAAAAGAAAAAAAAAACTTGTATCAAAAGGAACATCTGATACAAACATTCAGACAGTGATAGTGGTCTTACTGACATCAACTCTCATGACCAACTGCATCTGTAGGGAATGAAGAACCACTCAGTTAAGGGCTGTGCTATAATTCATGACACTGACTTTCATGCAACTTCTGCTATCAATGTAATAGTTACATCTCACTTATTCAATCACTGGAAGAAATGGTGAACAAGGGAACTGGAAAACTTAAAGAATATTAATGGCACCACATCAATTCAATTATCTTGTCTCACTAATGAGGTGAATTCCTAGTATATAGGGGTTGTAAGTTCAAATTCCACCACTGCAATTGGACTCTTGTGGGCATTTATGTCTTCCACACCAGCTGTATCAGTATGAGGTAGGAGGAGAATTCTGTTCATAGAATAAGAATGACCCTGCAATTATTCATGTGGAGAGCAGCTCAGACAAATGGAAGACAATGTGGGTCATTTATGGCATTATTTAGGAACATAAAGCTACTAAAATACAAGCGAAATTAAAGAAATATACTATATAGTGAGTAAAATTTTAATTCTATACCTAAAAGTCTTCAACATATAGAATTGTTTACTATACAATAAAATTCTAGTGAATTTAGCTTTGATCTGAGCAAAGACTCCCTGCTTGACAAACCTTTTATGAGACTCCTCTGAGCCCTGTTCTCAAGTGGATCTTGTCATTGCCCTCCCCCCCCAACCATCCTCACCAGACTTGCCCTGCCAATTTCTAGAAAGAATCCTCCTGGGGCTGGGGATATTGCGTAGTGGTTAAGGAACTTGTTGGCAAAGCCAAAGGACCCAGGTTTGATTCCCTAGTACCCACGTAAAGCCAGATGTACAAAGCAGAACATCCATCTGGAGTTTGTTTGCAGCATGGCGGTGGCTAGAGGCCCTGGCGTGCTCACCCTCTCTCATTACCTCTTTTACTCTCTCTCTCTCTCTCAATTAAATAAATAAATAAAATATTTTTTAAAAAAGAATCCTCCTGAATAGAGTTGGAGAGTATCCTCAACCTTTAATTTCTTATCACTCATAACATCCAACCAAATTCTTCATTTCTTATGTCAACATATCACTCTGGCCTACCTGTGGCAAAAATTCTTTTAAATATGTTTAACAAAAATTTCCCTTCTCATTTTAGTTTTTTTTAAGTTTTCATATTTGTTTATATTATATGTTGAGACTATCCCCCCTCATACCCTACTGCCCTCCATGTTCTCACTCCTTTCTCCCTCTTATTAGGCCCATTTGTCCCCCTATACAGTTTTACTTCTCCTTTTTTTTTTTTTTTTTTTTTTGCTTTTGGTTTTGGTTTTCAAGGTAGGGTCTGACTCTAGCCCAGGCTGACCTGGAATTCACTCTGTATTCTCCGAGTGGCCTTGAATGCATGGTTATCCTCCTACATCTGCCTCCAGAATGCTGGGATTAAAGGCATGCACCACACCCAGCTTTTACTTCTACTTTTATAACATATATAACTAAATAATGACACTAAGGAGATTGCTCAGTGGTTAAAGGTACTCATTCACAAAGCTTGACAGCCTGGGTTCAATTCCCCAGTACCCACAAAAAGGAAGATGCACAAAGAGGCACATATATCTGGAGATCAGTTGCAATAGCAGGAGGCCCTGGTATGTTCATTCATTCTCTCTGCCCAGTCATTCTATTTTTCTCTGTCTGCTTCTCAGTATCTCTCTCTCTCTCTCTCTCTCCTCTCTCTCATAAATAAAAAGGACATTAAAAAAGGAAAGATAAATAAATGATTTTATGTATATGTATATATATATGTATATGTATATGTATATGTATATGTATATGTATATGTATATGTATATGTATATGTATATGTATATGTATATGTATAAAACCTAGGAATCACAAATGAGAGAAAACATATTATTTGTCTGAGATTGGCCTAGGTATCAATATGTTTATCTTCACCTGTATCCGTCTTCCTGCAAATGACATGACTTTATTCTTCTTTATGGTTGAAAGTCTCTTATGCATATGTACTACATTTTCCTTATCCATTCTTTTGTTGGTGGACACCTAGGTTGGCTCCATATTTTGGCTATGGTGAATAGTGCTGCAGTAAAAACTTCATAGCAAGTATCTCTCTGCTATGCTGACTCAAAGTCCTTTGAGTATATAACCAGGAGTGGAATAGCTGGGTCTTATGAGAGACCTATTGTTAGCTGCAGGGGGGCGGAGTTGTACTTTTTTAGAACCTTAAAGACTAGGTTTCATAGTGACTAGACTAGTTTACATTCCCACCTGCTCTTGGTGTCTCATCCTAGTAATTTCCTTTCCAATGACTCCATCATTCTGCTTGTTGGATTTAGGTCTTATGGTCACTATATTTGGAGTTGAACTAAATCTTTCATGTTGTAAAAGACTTGACATCTATTGTAATGGTACTGAATAAAGTTTTCCTTACTAGTTTAATAAGCATCAAAACATTTTTTTTTTCAGGCTGGAAGGATGGCTTAGAGTTAAGGCATTTGCCTGCAAAGCCAAAGGACTCAGGTTCAATTCCCCAGGACCCACATTAGCCAGATGCACAAAGTGGAGCATTCATCTGGAGTTCATTTGCAGTGGCTGGAGGCCCTGGCATGCCCATTCTCTCTCTATCTCTCTCTCATAAATAAAAATAAAATTTTAAAAGACATTTTTTTCTTTAATATGGTCATTGCATAACAAAAATAATAAATTTTGTGGAAGTAGCCAAAAAAAGTCTACTAGTAGAGCTGAGATATATGAATATGAGAATTCATTTGGGTACATAGTGCATACAATGAAATTAAACCAGATATGATTTAATTCAGCCAAAATAGTAAAACGGGATTCCAACATTGCTGAATTTTCAATAAACTATTTTAAAGCAAAAGACCTTTCTGCAGAAACAAAATAGAAATACTGTTCTTTCATATATGTGTGTCATTTCTGCCTTAGTAGCTAGAGAATGGTAAACATTAATAAAGACTAACAAAAAAAATACTTTTCTTGAAAAAGAATTCTACAGTGCCTTAGGCCACCACTCCAAATATCAAAATTCACTCCTTAAAATCATATATGAAGGAAGTATTGGAAATTGTGCTGTACACATAGCCAAAATATACCTATAAATTTAGTCTTGAATCAAAACTCTAACAACACCTTGCTTCTTATGATTCTGTCTTTCTTCTGAGAAGTGTATGAACAACAACTAAAATTTTGGGGACTCCTGGGTAAGATGGAAGAATAGGAGCTATGCCAAACCAGCCTACGGGGGGGGGGGGGGGATTTAAGCAAAACCATAGCAAAATACACTCTTCTGAGAAAGTGAAGGAGTATAGGTAATTCTTAGACACAGCAGAAAAGCAAGAGAGACCAAGATCCACCAGAAGCACTTTCAGCCCACTGATCCACACGATCCCTGCACCCACCCAGCACCACCCGCAAGGCCTGCCTTGCAGCCTCAGCAGAGACCGAACAAGGGGATTTTCCAACCTCATCAGCCTCCTTGCAAAGTCAAGAAATTTGTAGGAAAAACAACTGAAAACAACTAAGGAGGTACTGAAAGGTATACAGGCAGAACTGTGTGAGCAACTGCAGGCTTTCTGCACTCTCCCATCCCCCAATCATCAGAGCCCTAAACCTCTGGCATTCAGCACCCGGTGGCAACACATCCAGCACAGCTGGTCAGAACCCCAGCTCCACAGCAAAACATGAGGAGATCAAGGTGGGCACTCAGCATTGGTGAGATTGGAAGCCACCTGAAAAGGTAATGAGAATGCCTAACAACAACAAAACCAAAAAAAAAAAAAAAGCAGGTACATAGACCTGCATTGGAAGTGCTAATCTCTCAGCAGGTTATGAGATAAATATTCATGGTTGGCTTTACCATTTTCAACTAACTTATATTTGGGGGTTAAATATCGTTGCCTTTTATGCTTTCATATTTATAGAGCTTCTGTCATTATTGGGGGCAGGGAGTGATTCAGATCCTGGCTGACCTGGAACCCAATTCCGAACAGAAACTCTACCTATAAGCTGACAGGATTAAGGGTGTAGAACAACACACACCCTAATAGATTTTTGGCTTTATAAGACTATCTGTTTGTTTAAATCCCCACAATGGCAACTCTGTGCTGGTTATTATTGAATGTGTATATTGCTCAGTTGAAGTTTAGAATTTGCCAGTAAATTGTTCCACCCAGAACTCTAGAATACTTGCTTAGCAAGCAAACTCAGCTCCTAGAATTACTTCTGCAGTTGGATTGGGGTACAAGGGCTACACTTGGCACCTTAAACTGTTATCCTGAAAGTATATAAAGGTGGATCTCAACATCTAAGAACACTGCAGATAAGCAGAAAATCCAAGCATCAAACCAATTCAGTATGCAAAATTCTCTGCATTATAATACATAAAAACAAAGAATCAAGACAATACAATCACACCAAAAACTATAACTCTATCAAAAATAATCGCCAATGAGACTATTTTAGATGAAATGCCTGACAAAGAGTTCAAAAAAATAAATGTATCTATACTCAAAGAAATCAAAGGAATCAAAGAAGAAAACAAACTCCTGAAAGAGAACACAGGAAGCCAGCTTAATGAAATAAGAGGGTCATTACAAGACATGAGTAAGGAAATAGAAATATTGAAAACTGGGTTGAAATTCTAGCTCTGAAGAACACAGTCAGTGAAATAAACAAAAAAGTAAGTGTTATCTCAATTTTCCGGGTGCTAACTTACTCTCCGTTGGAGAATCTGCTTCTCTTTTCCAGATAGATGCAGATCCTAAGAAGAGAGCTGCCCCAACATACCTCAAAGGGGGCCCAACTGAAACTAAGGACAACTGGCGAAATAAGCAAGGGTGATGTTTTCCTGTGAACTGGATACCAGCACAAAGGGGAAGGAGATCGACGCAGAGAAAAATCAACTCCTACCAAATCAGAGAGCCAAAGCCTCAGAGGCCCCCAACACCTCAGCACTGAAGCAGACCAAAAATGAACCCAACATGGCTCAGGAAAATCTTGCGGAAGAGGGGGCGGAAAGAATGTCAGAGTTACATGTTGGGTCATGATTTGCAGAGACATTTATCATACTAATAACTGGGGGCTAACTCCACAATGCACGACCCATTTTCATTAACAAGGAGGGTCTAATGGGAGGGGGTAGATCACAGATGAGCGTAAATAATGGTACCAAACTGCCTGTATTCACTGAAAAGAAAACTAATAAATTAAATTAAAAAAAAATTAACATAAAAAAAAACTCTGTGGAAAGTCTCCCCACTAGAGTGGATGAAAGAGAGAGCAAAATATCTAAACTAGAAGACCAGGTGGCAGACCTAATACAGTCCAACATAGAGAAAGACAAGCTAATAGGAAGGTATAAATGAGAATTTCAAGATATCCGGGACACTATGAAAAGAGCAAGCACACAAATTCAGGGTATAGTAGAAATAGAAGAATTTCAATCCAGAGGCACAGTAGGCATTTTCAACAAAAACATAGAAGAAAATTTCCCCTAAAATGCCAATGCAAATATAAGAAGATTTTAGGACACCAAACAGAGAGAATGTGGAAAGAACCTCTCCTTGCCATGTTATAATTAAACTACTAAACATGCAAACCAAATATATATATATATATATATATATATATATATATATATATATATATATATATAGCAGTTAGTGAGAAAAAGCAAGTCACCTACAAAGGCAAGGCAAGCCCATCAATAACAGCAGATTACTCAACACAAACTTTAAAAACTGGAAGGGCTTGTAATGATGTATTCCAAGTTCTGAAAGTTAACAACTGTCAACCAAGACTACTTTATCCTGCAAAGCTATCTATCCAAATTGATGGAGAAATAAGGACATTCCACAACAAAAACAGGATAAAGGAATTTATGACAACTAAAAAAGCTCTACAGAAAATACTTGAAGGAATCTTTCATGCTGAAGAAAAAGCAAAACACACACAGGAGGAAATAGGCAAAAAATAAACCATACTCAAATAACAGTTTTTAAAAAGCGAGTAAAGGGTAAATAGGGAGCACTAAAAAATAAAAAGAATGACAAGAATAAATACATACCTTTTAATAATAACTCTTTTTTTTGTTGTTGTTGTTCATTTAATTGAATTTATTTATTTGAGAGTGACAGACACAGAGAGAAAGACAGGTAGAGGGAGAGAGAGAGAATGGGCGCGCCAGGGCTTCCAGCTACTGCAAACGAACTCCAGACGCATGTGCCCCCTTGTGCATCTGGCTAACGTGGGACCTGGGGAACCGAGCCTCGAACTGGGGTCCATAGGCTTCACAGGCGAGCGCTTAACCACTAAGCCATCTCTCCAGCCCTCAATAATAACTCTTAATATCAATGCCCAGACCACAAGACACAGACTTGCAGACTAGATTAAAAGGCAAGATCCTGCCATTTGTTGCCTCCAGGAAACTCATCTCTCAATAAAAGATAGACACTATCTTAGGGTTAAAGGATGGAAAACAATATTTCAAGCAAATAGGCCTAGGAAACAAGCAGGAGTTACTATCATAATATCTGACAGGATAGACTTCAAAACAACATTAGTGAGGAAAGATAAAGAAGGTCATTTTACACTGATTAGAGAAACACTCCAACAGGTGGACATTACAATACTAAACATATATGTACCTAACATAGGGGCTCCAAATTTCATCAAACACTATTAGACTTAAGGTCACATATAACACCAAACACAGTTGTAGTAGGTGACTTAAATACCCACTCTCATCAATTGACAGGTCATCCCAGGAAAAAGAAAAAATAGAGCCAGGCACGGTGGCACATGCCTTTAATGCCAGCATTCAGGAGGTAGAGGTAAGGAGGATCACCGTTAGTTTGAGACCATCCTGAGATTACATAGTAAATTCCAGGTCAGCCTACCTTGAAAAACCAAAGAATAAATATATTTTATTTTTTAAGTTTTTTTGTTTATTTGAGAGTGACAGACAGAGAGAGAGAGAGAAAATGAACACACCAGGGCATCCATCCACTGCAAATGAACAACAGATGCATGTGCTACCTTGTGCATCTGGCTTACATGGATACTGGGGAGTTGAGCCTCGAACCGGGGTCTTTAGGCTTCATAGGCAAGCACTTGACTGCTAAGCCATCTCTCCAGCCCCTTACTTTTTATTTACTTATTTGACATAGAAAGAGAGACAGAGAGAGAGCATGCAGAGGGCCTCCAGCCACTGCAAATGAACTCTAGACACATGTGTCTCCTTGTACATCTGGCTATCATGAGTCCTGGGGAACTGAACCTGGGTCCTTTGGCTTTGCAGGCAAATGCCTTAACTTCTAAGCAATCCCTCCAGCCCCTAAAATAAATAAATAAATAAAATGAGAGACACCTGGATTAAATGATTTCATGGAACAAATGGACCTAACAGATATACGTAGAACATTCCATCCAAATGTGCAGAATATACATTTTTCTCAGCATCACATGGAACATTCTCTAAACTAGACTATATATTAGGACACAGAGAAAATGTCAACAAATAAAGGAAAATTGAAATAATCCCTTGTACTCTATCTGACCACAATAGGATTCAACTGCAAATCAGCAACAAGAAAAATTACAGAGCATACAGAAATTCATGGAGACTAAACAGTACATTATTGAATGATGAATGGGTTATTGAAGAAATAAAAAAGGAAATCAATTGATGATGAGAACACAACATACCAAAACTTTTAAGACACAATGAAGGCAGTTCTAACAGGGAAATTTATAGCTCTAAGTGCCTATATTAAGAAATTAGACCTGAGCTAGAGTGAAACCCTACCTTGAAAAACCAAAAAAAGGAGCCGGGCGTGGTGGCGCATGCCTTTAACCCCAGCACTTGGGAGGCAGAGGTAGGGAGGCAAAGGTAGGAGGATCGCCATGAGTTCAAGGCTACCCTGAGACTGCAGTTAATTCCAGGTCAGCCTGGACCAGAGTGAGACCCTACCTTGAAAAACCAAAAAAAAAAAAAAAAGAAAGAAAGAAATTAGAGGGTTCACAAGTAAACAATTTAATGTTTCACCTTAAAGCCTTGGAGAAAGAAGAACCAGGTAAACTAAAAATCAGTAGATGGGAATAAATAATCCAAAGAATCAAGGAAACAAAGAGTTGGTTCTTTGAAAGGATAAACAAGATTGATAACCCATAGAAAATCTGACCAGAAGAAAGAGAGAAGAGGCAAAAATTAATAAAATTAAAGATGAAAAAGGTACCATTACAACAGATACCAAAGAAATTCAGAAAATCATAAGGACCTACTTTAAGAATATTTTAAGAATAAGTTTGAAAATATGAAAGAAATGGATAATTTCCTTGACACATATGACCTACCAAAATTAAATCAAGATGAACTAAACCATTTAAACAGACATATAACAAGTACGGAGATCCAAGCAGTAATAAAAAAGTATCCCAACTAAAAAAAGTTCATGTCCAGATGGATTCACTGGGGAATTGTGTCAGACCTTCATGGAAGAACTAACACCACTGTTTCTCAAACTTTTCCATAAAATAGAAAAGGAAGAAATCCCCCAAACTCCTCCTATGAAGCCAACATCACACTGATAACAAAACCAGGCAAAGATAGAACAACAAAAAAAGAAAATTACAGACCAATCTCCCTCATGAACATAGGTGCAAAAATTCTGAACAAAATATTGACAAACAGAAGACAAGAATATATGCTGGAGAGATGGCTTAGCGGTTAAGCACTTGCCTGTGAAGCCTAAGGACCCTGGTTCAAGGCTTGATTCCCCAAGACCCACATTAGCCAGATGCACAAGGGAGCGCACATGTCTGGAGTTCATTTGCAGTGGCTGGAAGCCCTGGCGCTCCCAATCTCTCCCTCTCTCTCTCTCTCTCTCTCTCTCTCTCTCTCTCTCTCTCTCTCTTCCTTTCTCTCTTTTCTCTCTCCCTCCTCTCTGTTGCTCTCAAATAAATAAAAATAAACAACAACAAAAAAGATTATTCATCCCAACCAAGTTGGCTTTATCCCAGGGATGCAGGGATGGTTCAACACTCAAAAAAATCAATAAATGTAATATATCATATAAATATTCTAGAAAGGAAGGGAGGAGGGTACTTAATAGGTTGATATTGTATATATGTAAGTACAATGATTGAGATGGGGCGGTAATATGATGAAGAATGGAATTTCAAAGAGAAAAGTGGGGGGGGGAATTACCATGGGATATTTTTTTATAATCATGGAAAATGTTTAAAAAAAATAAAATAAAATAAATAGTCTGAAAGACAAAAATCACATGATTATCTCAATATATGCAGAAAAGGTATTTGAAAGAATCCAACATCCCTCCATGTTGTATTACAGAAACTGGGAATAGAAGGAACATATCTCAACATAATAAAAGCTATTTATGACAAACCTACAGCCAATATAATACTAGATGGGGAAAAACTTGAAGCTTTTCCACTAAATTCACAAGACAAGGGTGTCCACTGTTCCCACTTTTTTGTTGTTTATTATTTTTATTTATTTATTTGAGAGTGACAGAGAGAGAGTGAGAGAGAGAGTGGGCACACCAGGGCCTCCAGCCACGAACTCCAGATGTGTGTTCCCCCTTGTGCATCTGGCTAACATGGGTCCTGGGGAATCGAGCCTTGAACCAGGGTCCTTAGGCTTCACAGGCAAGTGCTTAACTGCTAAACCATCTCTCCAGCCTGTCCTCACTTTTATTTAATATAGTACTGGAAGTCTTAGCTATAGCGATAAGGTAAGAGACACTCATAAAAGGGATACAAATTGGAAAGTAAGAGATCAAATTATTATTATTTGTAGATGATATGATTCTACACATGAAGGACCCTAAAAACTCTACCAGCAAACTGTTATCACTGACAAACAATTTTAGCAACATAGCAGGATACAAAATAAACACACAGAAATCAGTAGCTTTCCTGTAGAATCTGTAGCTTTCCTATATACTAACAACAAACATGCAGAGGATGAAATCAGGGAATTTCTCCCATTCACAATTGCCTCAAAAAATAAAGTACCTTGGAATAAACCTAACCAAGGACATGAAGGATCTTTACAATGGGTACTGTATAACACTCAAGCAAGAAATTGCAGAAGAAACAATGAAATGGAAAGACATCCCATGTTCTTGGATTGGAAAAATCAATATTGTGAAAATGTCAATCTTACCAAAAGCAAGCTACACATTTAACCAAATCCCCATTAAAATTCCAATAACATTCTTCACAGAAATAGAAAAAACAATCCTAAAAATTCATTTGGAAGCACAAAAACCCTCAAATATCCAAAACAATTTTGAGTAACAAAAAAGAAGGCTGGTGATATCACCATATCTGATTTTAAGCTATATTACAGAGCCATAGTAACAATAATAGCATGGTACTGGCACAAAGACAGACATGTAGGTCAATGGAACAGAATAGAGGACTCAGATGCAAGTTTGGATACCAACTGCCACCTGGTCTTTGACAAAAATGCCAAAAAGTACTTATAGGAGAAAAGATAGCCTCTTCAACAAGTGCTGCAGGGAAAACTGGATATCTTTATGAAGAAGGATGAAAATAGATCCTTGTCTTTCTCCATGTACAGGAATCAAGTCCAAGTGGATCAGGCACCTTAATATCAGACCTGAAACTCTGTAATTGCTAGAGGAAACGGTAGGGGAAACCCTTCAACATATTGGCATAGGCAATTACTTTCTGAATATAACCCCAATTGCTCAGGAAATAAAACCACTAATTAACCACTGGGATCTCATGAAATTAAAAAGGTTTTGAAAAACAAAGGACACTTTGAGACACTAGAGCAATGAGACAACCTACAGAATGGGAGAAAATCTTTGCCAGCTATTCATCTGACAGAGGATTAATATCCAGAATACACAAAGAACACAAAAACCAGAACAATAAGAAATCAAACAACACAATTAAAAATTGGGCTATGGGAGCTGGGCGTGGTGGCACACACCTTTAATCCCAGCACTTGGGAGGCAGGGATAGGAGGATAGCTGAGAGTTTGAGGCCACCCTGAGACTACATAGTGAATTCCAGGTCAGCCTGAACTAGAGCAAGACCTTACCTCAAAAAACCAAAACCAAAAGAAAAAAACAAAACAAAACAAATTGGGCTATGGAACTAAAGAAAGAGTTCTCATCAGAATAAATACAGATGGCATATAAACATCTAAAAAAGTGTTCTACGTCCTTAGTCATCAGGGAAATGCAAATTAAAGCTACTTTGAGATTCCTTCTCACTCCTGTCAGAATGGCTACCATCAAGAAAGCAAATAACGACTTCTGGTTAAGAAGGCAGCGTAGGTACCGTGCCAAAGCAGCCTAGGGGGGAAAAAGACCACAAAAATACTCAGAAAAATACAAACTTTTACTAAAAAGTGAGGTGTATAGGAAATTGAAGCGGCAGCGGAGAAGTAGAAGAGATCCAGAGCCTGCACAGGCCGGCAAAAGTGGCTCCGGCAGCTCCGCCAACCACCGCGGTGACGGCGCACCAGAAAGCCGCCAGACTCAGCTCCAGCCGCAGGAAAAGCCAGGTGCGGGTGCTTCCCCTCACACCGTGCTCTCCGCAACTCAGGAAATGTGAAGGGAGAGCAGCAGTGAGCAACAGAGGAGCAGACCGCCAGGTAGAAGAACACGTGGAGCACTGAGAGAACCAGAGCAGCTGCGGCTCCCTCCCCTCCCCCACTGCCTGAGCCCAGCTCCAGCGAACAGAGCAGCGGTCCCTGGACCCGGCCACGCCAACTTGAGCCGAGAGCGGGACCCAAGCAGGAGCAGAGTTTGGCAGCAACATCAGTGGCTCCGGCACCAGTAACAGAGGCCCCAGCAGCAGCAGACCCAGGAGTGGCAGCAGCGGCAGACCCAGCAGCAGCAGCTTCAGTGGGAGCAACAGCAGTGGACACAGCAGCAGCAGCTTCAGCAGCAGTGGTGGCTCCAGCAGTGGCAGCTACAGCAGCAGCAGAGGCAGCAGCAGCGGTGGGACAAGCAGCAGCAGCTTCAGCAGCAGCAGCGGCAGCTTCAGCAGCAGCAGTTCCAGCAGCAGGGGTGCTGATCTGCAGGGCCACACTTGCCAGGTTTGCCCCACAGGAAAAGCAAGTGCCCAGCTCCAGAAATCAGAACAGCAGCCCCGACGACCTAGGCAGCAACTTGACTGACACCAAAATCATTCAAGGTAACTGGGATTGCACCAGGGAAGGGTCTCACTTGGTCGCAAGCTGACTTGGATCCCTCAACAGACCAGAAATCTTAACCTCTTTGTTGGTAGAGGATCTGGTTGTTATAATAACTACTCTTGCATAAATGCTCATTGCTGTTTTTGATTGAATGTGTACAGTGTTTAGTTAAATTTTAGAATCTACCTGTATTTTATTCCACTCAGCCTGCTTGATTACTCCTATAGCAGGGAAACTCAACACCTAAGAACACCTTTGTAGATACTCTGAGAGTCTTAAGAGCCACACCTAACACCTTAAGCTCCTACCCTGAAAATATATTACATCAAATCAATTGATACAGCTAAGAATACCCAGCTAGCTAGAAAATCCAAGCATTAACTTAATCCAAGATGCAAAAATATATACATTATAACACAAGAAACACTAAAACGCAAGACAATATAAATCCACCTAAAAGTATTAATGCATCAGAAATGTCCTCCAGTGAGAACAAGTTAGAGGATATGCCTGAGAAAGAGTTCAAAAGAATGATTATAAATATGTTCAAAGAGGTCAAGAACAAATCAAAAGAATCAAAGAAGAAATCAAAGAGGAAATCAAAGGAATCAAAGAAGAGGCAGGACACCAATTTAATGAAATAAAGAAGGCAATACAAGACATAAATAAGGAAATAGAAATAATTAAAAAAAACAGTCAGAATTACTAACAATGAAGAACACAGTTAATGAAATAAAAAACTCTGTAGAAAATCTCACCAGTAGGATGCATAAGGGAGAGGACAGAATAACTAAGCTAGAAGACCAGGTGGCAGACCTAATGCAGTCCAACAAAGAGAACAGAAAAGTATGAGTGGGAATTTCAAGATATTCGGGACACTATGAAAAGATCCAATATAAGAATTCAGGGCATAATAGAAGGAGAAGAATTCCACTCCAAAGGCATAGTAGGCGTCTTCAACAAAGTCACAGAAAATTTCCCCCAAATTGGGAAAGAGGTGCCAATGCAGATACAGGAAGCCTTTAGAACCCCAGCCAGACAAAACCCAGAAAGAACCTCTCCTCGCCATATTATAATCAAACTTCCAAACACACACACCAAAGAAAAAATATTGAAAGCAGTTAGAGAGAAAAATCAAGTTACCTACAAAAGCAAGTCCATCAGGATTACAGCAGATTATTCAACACAAACTTTTAAAGCCAGAGGGCTTGGAGTGATATATTCCAAGTTCTGAAAGATAACAACTGTCAACCAAGGTTACTTTATCCTGCAAAGTTATCCATTCAAATAGATGGAGAAATAAGGACATTCCATGACAAAAGCAGGTTAAAGGAGTATTTGAAGACAAAACCAGCTCTACAGAAAATACTTGATAGAATCCTCCATGCTGAAGAAAAGGAAAAGCAAACATATAAGGAACCTAGAAAAAACAAGCAATATTCAAATACTAGCTAACAGAAGAGAGTACAGGTAGAACTGGAACCACAAAAAAAAAAAAAAATGGCAAACATAAATAGACACCTTTCAATAATATCTCTTTTTTTTTTTTTTTTTTTTTTTTTGTTTTTCAAGGTAGGGTCTCACTCTAGCCCAGGCTGACCTGGAATTCACTATGTAGTCTCAGGGTGGCCTCGAACTCACAGCGATCCTCCTACCTCTGCCTCCCGAGTGCTGGGATTAAAGGCGTGCGCCACCACGCCCGGCTCAATAATATCTCTTAATATCAACGGCCTCAATGCCCCAACGAAAAGACATAACATAGGTTTGCAGACTGGGTTAAAAAGCAGGATCCTACAATTTGTTGTCTCCAAGAAACTCACCTTTCTTCAAAGGATAGACATTACCTTAGGGTGAAAGGTTGGAAGATGGTATTTCAAGCAAATGGGCCTAGAAAACAAGCAGGGGTTGCTATCCTAATATCAGACAGGGTAGACTTTAGTCCAACGTTAGTCAAGAAAAATAAGGAAGGTCACTTTATATTGATTAAGGGCACACTCCAACATAAACGGGTTGAAGGACAAAAATCACATGATCATCTCATTAGACGCAGAGAAAGAATTAGACAAAATCCAACATCCCTTCATGATAAAAGTCCTACAGAGACTGGGAATAGAAGGAACATATCTCAATATAATAAAGGCTATTTATGAGAAGCCTACAGCCAACATATTACTAAATGGGGAAATACTGGAAGCTTTTCCACTAAAATCAGGAACAAGACAAGGGTGTCCACTGTCCCCACTTTTATTTAATATAGTTTTGGAATCTTAGCCATAACAATAAGGCAAGAGACACACATAAAAGGCATACAAATAGAAAGGAAGAGATCAAGTTATCATTATTTGCGGATGACATGATTCTATACATAAAGGACCCTAAAGACTCTACTAGCAAGCTGTTAGAGCTGATCAAAACCCACAGCAATGTAGCAGGATACAAAATAAATACACAGAATTTGGTAGCCTTCATATATGCTAACAACAAACACACAGAGGATGAAATCAGAGAATCACTCCCATTCACAATTGCATCAAAAAAAATAAAGCACCTTGGAATAAACCTAACCAAGGAAGTAAAGAATCTCTACAATGAGAACTTTAAAACACTCATGCGAGAAATTGCAGAAGACACTAGAAAGTGGAGAAACATCCCTTGTTCCTGGATTGGAAGAATCAATATTGTGAAAATGGCAATCTTACCTAAAGCAATCTACACATTTAATGCAATCCCTATCAAAATTCCAAAGGCTTTCTTCATGGAAATAGAAAAAACAATCCAAAAATTCATTTGGAATCACAAAAAACCTCGAATATCTAAAATAATACTGAGCAACAAAAATGAGGCTGGTGGTATCACCATACTTGATTTTAACCTATACTACAGAGCCATAGTAACAAAAACAGCATGGCACTGGCACAAAAACAGACCTGTAGATCAGTGGAACAGAATAGAGGACCCAGATGTAAGCCCAAGTAGCTATAGCCACCTGATAGTCAATAAAAATGCCAAAAATACTCATTGGAGAAGAGACAGCCTCTTCAGCAAATGGTGTTTTGAAAACTGGATATATATCTGCAGAAGGATGAAAATAGATTCTTCTCTCTTGCCATGCACAAGAATTAAGTCCAAATGGATTAAAAACCTTAACATCAGACCTGAAACTCTGAAACTGCTAGAGGAAAAAGTAGGGGAAACCCTTCAACATATTTGTCTGACAAAGACTTTCTGAATACAACCCCAATTGCTCAGGCAATAAAACCACAGATTAATCACTGGGACCTCATGAAATTACAAAGATTTTGCACCGCAAAGGACACAATGAAAAAAGCAAAGAGGCAACCTACAGAATGGGAAAAAATCTTCGCCAGCTATATATCTGATAAAGGATTAATATCTAGGATATACAAAGAACTCAAAAAGTTAAATAATGGGCTGGAGAGATGGCTTAGCGGTTAAGTGCTTGCCTGTGAAGCCTAAGGACCCCGGTTCGAGGCTCGGTTCCCCAGGTCCCACGTTAGCCAGATGCACAAGGGGGCGCACACGTCTGGAGTTCGTTTGCAGAGGATGGAAGCCCTGGCGCGCCCATTCTCTCTCTCTCCCTCTATCTGTCTTTCTCTCTGTGTCTGTCGCTCTCAAATAAATAAATAAATAATTTTTAAAAAATTTAAAAAAAAAAGTTAAATAATAAGAATCAAACAAGCAAATCAAAAAATGGGCTTTGGAGCTAAATAGAGCATTCTCAAAGGAAGAAATATGAATGGCATTTAAGCATCTAAAAAAATGTTCTATGTCACTAGTCATCAGGGAAATGCAGACTAAAACTACATTGAGATTCCATCTCACTCCTGTCAGATTGGCCACCATCATGAAAACAAAGGATCATAAATGTTGGCAGGGATGTGGAAAAAAAGGAACCCTTCTACACTGCTGGTGGGAATGCAATCTGGTCCAGCCATTGTGGAAAACAGTGTGGAAGTTCCTAAAACAGCTAAAGATTGATCTTCCATATGACCCAGCTATAGCACTCCTAGGCATATATCCAAAGCACTCATCTCATTTCCTTAGAAGTACATGCTCAACCATATTTATTGCTGCTCAATTTACAATAGCTGGGAAATGGAACCAGCCTAGATGTCCCTCAACTGATGAGTGGATAATGAAGATGTGGTACATTTATACAATGGAGTTCTACTCAGCGGTAAAGAAAAATGAAGTTATGAAATTTGCAGAAAAATGGATGGGCCTGGAAAGGATTATACCAAGTGAGGTAACCCAGGCCCAGAAAGCCAAGCGCCACATGTTCTCTCTCATATGTGGATCCTAGCTACAGATGATTGGGCTTCTGCGTGAGAATGAAAACACTTAGTAGCAGAGGCCAGTAAGTTAAAAAGGAGACATAAAGGGAAGAGAAAGGAAGGGAGGAGGATCCTTAATAGGTTGATATTGTATATATGTAATTACAATGATTGTAATGGGGAGGTAGTATGATGGAGAATGGAATTTCAAATGGGAAAGTGTGGGGGTGGGGAGGGAGGGAATTACCATGGGATATATTTTATAATCATGGAAAATGTTAATAAAAATTTAAAAATAAAAAAAAATTAAATTAAAAATTAAAAAAAATAAAGATCATCCTGAGATTACATAGTGAATTCCAGGTCAGCTTGAGCTAGAGTGAGACCCTACCTCGAAAAACAAACAAACAAAAAAAAAACAATGATTGTTATGGGAGGTAATATGATGGAGAATGGAATTTCAAAGGAGAAAGTGGGGGGGGGCAATTAACACAGGATTTTTTTATAATCATGGAAAATGCTAATAAAAATTAAAAAGTAAAATAAAATATACTGCAAAAAAAAAGAGAAAGCAAATGACAATAAATGTTGGTGATGATTCAGAAAAAGAGGAACTCTTCTACACTGTTGGTGGGAATGTAATCTGGTACAGCCATCATGGAATCAGTGTGGAGGTTCTTGAGACAGCTAAAAATAGAATTACCATATGATCCAGCTATAGCACTCCTAGGCATATATCCTAATGACTCTTCTCACTACCTTAGAGATACTTGCACAACCATGTTTATTGTTGCTCTATTCACAATAGCTAGGAAATGGAACCAGCATAGATGTCCATCCACAGGTGAATGGATAATAAATATGTGATACAATTACACAATGAAGTTCTATTCAGTGGCAAAGAAATATAAAATTACAAAATTTTCAGGGAAATGGATGGATCTGGAAAGTATTATACTAAGTAAGGTAACCCAGGCCCAGAAAGCCAAACATCGCATATGTGGATCCTACCTACAAATGTATAGACTTGTGTGTGAGCTGGAACCAAAAATCGGTAGCAGAGGAAGGTAAGCTAGAAAAAGATTATAATGGAGGGAGGAGAGGGAAAGACTTAAGGGGATGGTATTGTATTTATGTAAGTAGAAGAACAGAGGGTAAAGGTCTAAGTGAGGCCAGGGGAAGAAATTGTGTAAAAGAAGGGGGGGGGAGGTCAATCAAAATTCAAGATACTCTGAATAAGACATATGAAAACGTTTTTTTGAATAATAGCACATCCAGAAGCCATAGATTGTTACTAGAAAATTTTCTGTGCAGGGATGGGATACATTCCAGTGAGTCAGGGAGGTCCCTGTTGCCTCCAAAACATTACAGGCTATTGCCAAGGCCCTTGGTTTCCCTTGAGAAAGAGATGGTAAGACCCTATTGCTGAAGACTTCACATGCCTGAGAGGTAAAGTCACTGAGAAATCAAGCTGGTGCTGAGTAGAAAACCTTCTCCCTGTAGCCCAGTCAACTGAAATCTGGAAAAAGATGCACTGTATGCAGTCTTATGGGAGACAGAAGTCATCAGTAGTGAAAACAGTGGACACTAGAAACCTCAAGTTTGGCCAAAAAGGCTAAATGACCAAACAAGTTCAATAATGGCATGCCTGCTCTGGAGAAAAACAACGGATCTCTAACTGGACTGAAGGTCCACTCTATGGAAGGGAATAGTTGCCTGGTACTGAAAACCTAATCAAAAGCCTATGGCAGAGGAGGTCATGAGTATTAGGGGTATAAAGCCTGCTCTTGTCTAATAAATGTACATATTATTCTCACCAAACTGTCTTGAAAGCACTACACTTAATGTTCATATTCATATATTAATGCTAACCTCACTTCTGGTTAGAGAAGCTTCTCTTTTCAGATGGTGATGACCACTGGGATGACCCAAAAAGCAACATATTGCTGAGAAGAAGAGACAGAGGACGGTCCAGCACTGAAACATCTCACAGGTTTGTTTCTCAGGATGGTACCAATCAAGTGTGATAAAGTGAGCTGGGCCTGGTGGGGCACACCTTTAATCCCAGCACTCAGGAGGCAGAGGTAGGAGAATCACAGACTTTCAGGCTACTCTGAGACTACACAGTGAATTCCAGGTCAGCCTACCTCAGAAAACAAAACAAAACAAAAAAGTCTATTTGAAGTATTTACTTACAAATTTAAGAAATTAATCATAATTAATAACAAATAAGTAAACAAAAGGGAAAATAAGAATGATAACATTAGGTTTATTTTGTTGTTGTTATTGAGGTAAGGTCTCACTCTAGCTCAGGCTGTTATAGAATTTACTAGATAGTCTCAACGTGGCCTCAAACCCATAATGATCCTCCTACCTCTGCCTCCCAAGTGCTGGTATTAAAGGTGTGTTGTCACCACGCCTGGTGTGAATGATAACTTTAGATACTTTCCCCACACATACCTAATCTTCTCTGCCATTATTTAGGTTATGAACATATGGATTAAAAGGTTTGTTGTAGCAGAATGAGAGCACATCATCTCTATCAATGGTGACAATACTTCATCAGTTCTCTGGGGGAATCACACTTTCTATGTTATGTATAATCATCTACAAAAGTATCCTATTAGGTGCTTAGTTAATATGCTATAATCTATTATGTCCTAGACACAAAGTTCAAGTTATTATTACATTTCCCCTGACTTTTGCCTCCACTCAGGGAAAGGGAGTGGGGTTTGTGTACCTGCATATGCCCATGCACCCTTGCTCATGAAATATTAAAAGGAAACAGAAGGGCTGAAGAGAATGCTCAGTGGTTAAGGCACTTGCCTGCAAAGCCTAAGGACCTGGGTTTGATTCCCCAGTACTCACTTAAAGCCAGATGCTCAAGGTGGCACATGTGATTGGAGTTTGCTTGCAGTGGCTAGAGGCCCTGGTACACCCATTCTCTTTCTCTATCTGCCCTTTCTCTCAAATAAATAAATAAATATTTTAAAAAGAAGCAGTAACATGTAATTATGCGACTTTTATCCCAGTGAAAAAGAACTCTGGCAGATAAATAGGTTACTGAAATCTAAACAGCTATGGCAGCAGAAGGTGTTTTTCCCTCCATAAACAAATCCCCGAGGACTACTTGCTCCCTCTTAGTCACTACTGATAACAGAATAAGAAAGGTTGTCCATCAGAAACAGCTGGGCTGACCCTCCTGTGAAGAGACTATAGAAACAGACATCAACGAGGAGCAGAAGGTCCCTCAGAAACCTCATAAGGTAGGTTTTACTTTATTTTTAAAAAAATATTTATTTGCCGGGCGTGGTGGCGCACGCCTTTAATCCCAGCACTCGGGAGGCAGAGGTAGGAGGATCGCCGAGAGTTCGAGGCCACCCTGAGACTACATAGTGAATTCCAGGTCAGCCTGAGCCAGAGTGAGACCCTAACTCGAAAAACCAAAAAAAAAAAAAAAATTTATTTATTTAACAGAGAAGGAGGAATGGGCTTATCAGGACCTCCTCCCTCTACGAATGAACTCCAGATGCATGATCCACTGTATCTGGCTTTACATGGGTATTGGGGAATTGAACCCAAACCTATAGGCTTTGTAAGCAAGTGCTTTTAACTGCTGAGCTATCTCTCCAGCCCCAGATGGTAGGTTTTAAAGGCAAACTAAATAGTCTGGAGTTTGGGCAGGAAGCAAATTCAAAAGTCCTCCTATAGGATTTGACTCAGTCTGAATGACAGACATTTTCAATGATCTGAAAATTATGCACAGTCAACTGGCCTGTTCCCACTCCAGAGAATCAGCAGGGATTCTGCTTTTGATCACAACTCTTTTCCAATGATGGAGGTGAAGGTCTTACTCCTCAAACTGCTGTCTCTGTGACAGCAGCAGAAACACTAACTGGGAACTTGGTAAGCAAATTTCTTGGACCCTATTCTGAACCAAGTTTAAAAAGGCCCTTTGTAAAAGGCAGTGAATTGTACATCTTGCTATGAGATTCTGCATTTTAACAAGATCTAACTTGTGTAATTCATGTACACACTAAGGTTGTAGAAGTGCCTGAAGTTTAACCTTCTGCTCATATTCATTTGCTTAACAAACTCTTCCTGGTAAACAAACAATGGCAGCCTTTCAGTCTGAATTAGAGTCTCTGGAATTTACCCTGATGTGGATCTTTCTGTTTTTCTTTGTCTTTAAACTGTAGCTAATAATACAGAATGTTTTGCAAGTAAATCAGTGGCTCCAGGTGGTTCTTGGATGGGAGCCCTGAAACAAAGCTATAAAAAGCCGTATTTTTTTTTTCTCTTATAAATTTCCAACTTAAGTATTCCCTGAGGCAAGTGGCTTGGATATAAGGGATGCAGATAATTCTATGTAAGAAAGATAAATAGCAGCATAATTAATATACTTTCTTCATGTATAACAAAATAAGGGAAGAAATTGCCAAAATTAACTTATTTTAAAATGTCACATTTTTTAATCAAGACTGTTTTTCAGACACACCTGTTTGCCCCCATCCCTTTCAGCTTGGTGACAGAGTTTGGATAAAGAGACACTGCATTGGGACATTGGAATCAGGGGGCCTATGTATGGCTTTAGGTAAAACTTGTTGCCTTTATGCCAGTTAGTCAGAAAGAATCTGAAATGCACTGGCTTTAGTTAGAGGAAAATCCCAAAGAAAGAGAACTTCAGAGACAAGCCACTAGTAATTGGTTTCAGTCTATGTTTAGTTGGTCTCCATGGCTAACTTCCCTTGTCTTTGTATTGCTGACCCCCTGATACTGCTGCTCTTAGGCCTTACCATAGGACCCTGCATTATTAATGCTCTAAGTAGATATATAAAGAATAGAATAAATTCTGTTAAACTCATGGTATTGTGGACACAGTACACCCCCTTAGGTGAAAAGACCCTACACACTGTTATTCACAAGTCAAAGATTTTGACTTATTGTCAAATCAAAGGGGGAAATAGGAAATGGAATGTGAAAAGAAGGGGAAGAGCCCTCTATGCAATGCAGATGCTAACTGTTGCCTAAGAAATGGGATGATCCCTCTATGTAATGTATCATGACCTTCCAGTATCTCTTTGTTTCTAGAGATCTTTGTGATTACACAGCATAAATGATTCTTGCCTCAGTTCCACCTATATGACCTATGTAACCTTGTGACTTCTTGTAATACCCCTCCCTTGTTTAAAAGTATGAAACTTTGTGGTTTAACTCATGATCCTATTTTTATTATAAACATAATATTTCCAATAAAAGCTGACACTCCCAACAGATCAGAGCTGCATCTTGAGATCCCGAACTCTGAGATGCAGACCTGGTGTGCCAGCTTTCCTTTTTCTTTCTTTCTACCCAATAAAACTTGGCCTCACATAAAAAAAAAAAAAAAAAACAGTCACATTTTAAAATATGACAAAAAAATGACATTATACATGAAAAGATGACATGACACATGGAAAGAGGACATGTTCACTAAAACTAAAAAAAAACAACCCACATAATTTTCATATTAGTTAAAATATTTCTACTGCCCCAAACTTCCCACTATACATTTCTGTATTGGTTTTTCAAAGGAGGGTCTCACTCTAGCCCAGGCTGACCTGTAATTTACTATGTAGTCTCAGGCTGACCTCAAACTCATGGCAATCCTCCTACCTCTGCCTCCCAATTGCTGGGACTAAAGGCATGCACCACCATGCCCAGCTATTCACATATATTTTATTTCCACTATTCGGTAATTGCATTTATATGCTTGCCAGAGCTTTTAGTGTTACCTCTGTGGGTATTTGGTAAGTTTTCCATCCATTTACTCTGACCAAGGATCAAAGGAAAACATACAAGGACAATACTGAGTGTTTGGAAACAAGGCATTAATTTTCCAGTGGACTTATTCAGAAAATAACTTTCTGTTTCAAATATAAAGACTCAAACTTTTCAGAAAATTTCCAAAGTATCCAAAATCAGTAAAAACAGATTAATATACAAGGATATATTTAGATTTATTGTACTTGAAAGTAAATTCTATTTCATGACACACATTACTCATTATTTGATATTATTGTCCATCACTACTTCAATCAACTGAACCATTATGGCTTAATAAAAGTTTTATCTTTGCATTTAAATTCAATAGTTACTCACTACCTGTGTCCAATATGCTTATATATTTATATCTGATTGATTATATGGTGTTTTATCAGAGAATCATACTTGTATAGTTTGCTTCATGGCATTTGCAAAACATAACACACTAAAAAACAATGCACACAAAAATCTGGCTAAATCAAAATTTACATTCAAAATACATCCTTTTAATAGCAAAAATATCAGTAATAATAAGCTAATTAAAATGGACAAAAGGGTGACTGGGGTGATGGCTCAGCAGTTCAGTGTGCTTGCTTGCAAAGCCTTCTGGCCCAGGGTTCAATTGTCCCCAGTCACTCATATAAACCTGAATGAGTATTCATTTGCAGTGGCAAAAGACCCTAGAGCACAAGTGTGCACACACACACATACACACACACATATATGCAAATAAATAAATATTTTAAATGGACAATAATGCTCTTAATTTAAAATTCCAAGTGAAAAATTAAGAATGAAAAATGGACAAAAGACTTGAGTAGATATTTTCCAAATATAAGGAAAAATAGCTAAAAGGTATATGAAAATACATTATATATCTATATAATCTACATAACACTAAACTATAATCACCAACACTGTAATCAATACCACACTGAAATATCACCTCATTCCTATTAGGACAACTGCTGTTAAGAGTCAAAAGATACATGCATGTGAGAAAAATGGAACCTCTGGAAACAGTTGGTCAAAATACAAATTGGTACAGCCATCATGGAAAATAGTATGGAAGATACTCAGACAGTTAAAAATAAGAATACCATAACAATCCAGCTATTCCACTACCAGGTATGTTTCCAAAGAAAATGAAATCAAGCACTTGGGAGGCAGAGGCAGGAGGACCACTATAACTTACAGGCCATCCTGATACTACAGAATGAATCTCTGATCAGCCTGGGCTAGAGCAACATGCTATGTCAAGAAAGAAAGAAAGAAAGAAAGAAAGAAAGAAAGAAAGAAAGAAAGAAAGGAAGGAAGGAAGGAAGGAAGGAAGGAAGGAAGGAAGGAAGGAGGCAGGGAGGGAGGGAGGGAGGGAGGGAGGAGGGAGGGAGGGAAAGAAAGCAGGCAGGTAGGCAGGCAGGCAGGGAGGGAGGGAGGGAGGAAGGAAGGAAAGAAGGCAAGGCAAGGCAAGGAAATCAGTACCTTTAAGAGACATCTTGGAGCTCGAGAGATGGCTTAGCAGTTAAGGTACTTGCTAACAAAGCCAAAGGACCCAGGTTTGATTCCCCAGTGCCCATATAAAGCCAGATGCACAAGATGGCACATGGATCTGGAGTTCATTTGCAGTGGCTAGAGGCCCTGGTATACCCATTCTCCCTCTCCCTCCTCTCTCTCTCTCTCTCTCTCTCTCTCTCTCTCTTTTTCTTTTCTTTTCTTTTCTTGTTTTCTTTCTTTTCTTTTCTTTTTTTTTTTTGGTATTTTGGTTTTTCACTATGGAGTCTCAGGGTGGCCTCGAACTCACAGCAATCCCCCTACCTCTGCCTCCCGAGTGCTGGGATTAAAGTTGTGCACCACCATGCCCGGCTTCTCTCTCTTTCTAATAAATAAATAAAATGTTTAAAAAAGAGACAACTCAATTGCATCCCCATGATCATTGGAGTATTTATCTCCATAGCAAGATATAGAATCAACCTAGAAATGAATCAATGGATAGACAGGTAGATAAATAATGTGGTGTGTGTGTGTGGGTGTTTAATATTTAGCTATGAAATATAAGGAAGTCTTACTTCTTGCAACAACATAGATAAACCTGAAGGACGTTGTGCTAATTAAAATAAGCCAGACACAGAAATACAAAACAGTATGATCTCACTTATTGTAGAATCCAAAAATAAATGTTGAACTCATAGAAGCAGAAAATAGAACAGTGATCACCAGGGACTGAGAATGGGGTGATGTCCATCAAATAATACAAGCTTTAAATTATAAAATGAATAAGTTCTGCTAGTCTAATGGACACCATGATGACTTTAAGAACTGATAATGAATTGTATACTTGAAAGTCACCAAGAGAGCAGATATATTAAGTGTCCTGACCACATACAAACACAAAATAAGAGGGGTGATAGAAGTATTGATTTCATTATGGTAATCATATCATTATGTGTATTAAATCATCACATTGCATACCTGGAATATATAATTTGTATTAAATCTTCTGCATTAAAGCTGGAAGAAAAATGTATCTTATCCTCTGATACAGATGAAACAAAGAATATATTGCCATGGTGATGAGTCTCTTTAAATTCATGACCTTAAACCTCACCTAAACCTACATTTTGCCTGCCTCTGAGTAGCCATATTAAATGTCCTCAGTCACTAGCCCAATCCTCTGAACAGCTATGTCACACCTTTTCTCTTGTCCAACCTTCAATATCTTCACACTTGATGAGCTTTCTTCCTGTTTCCCTGAGAAATGGAAAGAACCCAAAGCAAACACTCAGATCTCTATCTTTTGAAAAGCTAACAATGGACAGCTGATTATTACATTTTTGTCAGATCTGGCTGGACTGCCACTGATTCTAACAGCTGCAGAGCTTCACTTACCATCTCCTTCTTGTCTTCCTGGAAGTGCACATCTACAAACATTTTTCCAACAACGTAAGGGAGAGCACTTTCAATAAAATTCACACATTTGTCCCACTGAGGTAGCAAAGTTGTGGTCCCTTGGATTACCTGTGGGAGAAATTGATCCAGTTTGAGTTTCATTTAGATAAAACAGTGTTGTGCAAGACAGGACTGGAGAGATGGCTTAGTGGCTAAGGTGTTTGCCTGCAAAGCCAAAGGACCCAACTTTGATTCCCCAGGACCCATGTAAGCCAGATACACAAGGTGGCACATATGTCTGGAGTTCATTTACAGTGGCTGAAGGCCCTGGTGTGCCCATTTTCTCTATCTGTATCTTTCTGTCTCTCAAATAAGTAAAACAAAATAATTTTTCAACCCACAATCCCCATGGGAATGACTGGCATCCCCAGTGCTTCGGAAAAGGGGTAGGGATAAGGGAAAGGATGGTACCAACATGTGTTGTTTACATACTAAGTGTGTCATAACTAATAAAAATAAATTTAAAGAAAAAGAAGTACAAGAAATCTAACAAAAAAAAAAAACAATCAATAAGACATGGCACACTCCAATCCACATATGTGTGTCAGAGGGTCAGGCAAAGATGAAATCAGATGAAGAAAATAAAATTCTGGTTATCTCTGGATATATTTAAAGCTAATGAGAGTTTTTACAGTAAAAAATAATGTATTTCACACTTTCACATTAGTCTTCCAATTCTCTCCATTAAACAAATGATCTAGGTCATGGCATAGCTTTTCTCAAGCCAGTAGAGACATGAAAGGATGCTACTCAGGAGTCCAGATAGTACTTACTATCTACTGAGAGCTTAAGTTACCTCAGGATAGGTCTAGAATCATAAGTGATCAAAGTCCCTGCTAGCAAGAATTTCCTTCCTCTGGATAATACACTTAATAGGGAGACCAGGAGCATGCCCACCATGAATAAGCTAGGATGCCTGTGGTGGTTTGCTTCAGGTGTCCCCATAAACTTGTGTGTTCTCAATGCTTAGGTCCCCAGCTGATGGCAATTTGGTAATTGAGGCAGTGGATTGTTGGGGGTGGGCTTATGAGTATTATAGCCAGCTTCCACTTGCCAGTGTTTGTCATACTCTCCTATTTCTGTTGTCCACCTTATGTTGGCCAGGAGGTGATGTCCACCCTCTCCTCATGCCATTATTTCCACCTGCCATCATGGAGCTTCCTCTCAAGTCTATAAGATAAAATAAACCCATTCCTCCCACAAGCTACTCTTGGATGGGTGTTTTCTACCATCAACATGAAGCTGATTGCAATAATGACTATTTATATTATGTCATAGCAAAGAATACACTGGTAAACAAGTGAAATGAAGGCATAAATGCCTTTCACCCATGTCCCCATTATCCCATCATAAGAAAGCATTTACAAAACAAGTAAGGAACTTTGAAAGCAGGACTTGAAAGACTCAAAGGTTTACTCTTTGGGATGAAAGGAAAGAAATAAATACCATTTAACTTCTGGAGGATATAGGCAGGCAGTGAGGGAGTGAGGATATGAGAATGGTGGCCTGAAAGACTCCTTTCACAATGCCAAGCTATAAGAGCAGGGCAAAGTGGATTAATGCATAAATTCATCTCTCCTTCCTCTGCTTTCTGGGAATATGACCCCTCTCAGAGGTAAGGGATAAAGCTACTTTTAAAACCTCCTGAGAATGAGATCCTACAACCTTCCTCGGCAATACAATAATATATTTAGCACCTCATGTTCAAGAAACACCCCCTAATACCTAACCTCAAATTTTCACACACTACTTCTTACACCTCTTTCTCATTCTCTTCACAGTAGGGGTGGGAAGCAGCTGGATATCATCTTTTATGTGATCCATAGGAGTTAAAAATATACTCACACCAGAAATATCTACTTGTTTTGTATCTTAACCATTTGATATGGCCTAAATATATTACAAGTTGTTTTATTCTGTCTTCAAAAAAATAACTTTATATTCTACTCACTTTAAATGGTCAAAAGGTACCCAAAATAACTGCATCATTCTTCTAGTGTAATGGCTCACTAAGAATTTCTGTATCTTCCACTTTCTTTAACAGCTAAAACATCTGTTAACTGAAATCAGAGCTTGTAAGATTTGCTATTCACTAAATTTTTATATTTTATTTTTATTTATCTATTTGGCAGAGAAAGAGGGAGAGAGAGAGAGAATGGGCACACCAGGGCCTCCAGCTACTGCAAACAAACTCCAGATGTGTGTGCCCCTTTGTGCTTACGTGGGTCCTGGGGAATTAAACCTTGTTCCTTTGGCTTTGCAGGCAAACACCTTAACCACAAAGCAATCCCTCCAGCCCCTATTCACTAAATTTTTAATTGATAGAAAAAAAAATTAAAGCCACCCCATTCTTAAATCCTCTAGTGGTGGCATAAGTGTCACAAATGCCAAAGAAACATCTGCAAGTTAAGAGGAAACAGAGGTGAGTGAGAAAAGCTCAAGAGCCAGGTGAGTGGGAAAAAAAAAATGGATTCTGCTATTTGATGGGAATATCTCAAACAAGATAAAACTTGAGTGGGGCTAGCAGAATCAGGATATATTTAAGATTGAAGATCAAGGTAGAATTGAGACATTATCCCCAAATTAAAAGCAAAGATTATACTTCCTAGAACATATGCCATATACCATGTACATTTTAAACATCCATAATCTTGAAAACCAAAGTTAAGGTGAAATAGATCACCAAACATTTTTCTTCCAGTTTGAAATGTTGTGCCCTTTGATGAATATCTCCTCTTTTCCATCCCTTCTTCCCACAGCTACTAGCAACCACCATCCTGACTTATTCCTAAAGGGTCAACTGTTTTAGATTCCATACTGAAGTAAAATTATGTGGTATTTGTCATACTGGGCATGGTGACTATAGTTGATGTTAATGGTATTATATATTTTGCTTTTGCTAAAATACATTGTTAACATTCTCAACACAAAAAAGTAATTAAGTAGGATGGGGTGCCACAAACCTTTAATCCAAGCACTGGGGAGGCATAGGTAGAAGGATTACCTTGAGTTCAAGGCCACCCTGAGTCTACATAGTGAATTCTAGGCCAGTCTAGACAAGAGACTCTACCTTGAAAAATAACAACAAAAAAGTAATTCAATTGTTGAAGTGATGGGTGTTTAGCTTGATTGAATCTTTCTATAATGAAGACATAGACCAAAATATCACACTGTAGCCCCATAAGTATACATAATTATCATAATTTTTTTCTAATTAAAAAGGAAGGGATGGGCTAGAGAGATGGCTTAGTGGTTAAGCGCTTGCCTGTGAAGCCTAAGGACCCCGGTTCAAGGCTCAATTCCCCAGAACCCATGTAAGCCAGATGCACAAGGTGGCGCATGCATCTGGAGTTTGTTTGCAGTGGCTGGAGACCCTGGCACACCCATTCACTCTCTCTCTCTCTCTCTCTCTCTCTCTCTCTCTCTCTCTCTCTCTGCCTGTCACTCTCAAATAAATAAATAAAAATATAAAACTTTTTAAAAGGAAGGAAGGAAGTCAGCAGAGACCAGATGAGCAGCCGCTCAAGGAGAATACAAATGGGACCAAATGACCAGCTCTGGTATGACTCCAGGCTTCCTGCATAGTCTCTGATCCCCCAACCATCAGGGCCATACACCTCCAGAGAACTCATTCACCTCTGTCTGCCTGGCATTGAGAAACATCAAGGTGGGCACTCAATGTTGGTGAGATTGGAAGCCATCCCAAAAGGTAACAGGGCCTGCTTATACAAAGCCAGATACATAGGCCTGCACTGGAAGTGCTAATCTCTCCTTCCATGTCAGAAAATATTATTATTACATTTGAATAATATATTCTTGGTTGGCTTGACCCTTCTCAAATAAACTGGATTTTGGTGATGACTATTGTTGCCTTTGATGTTTCCTGACTTTTAGGGCCATTGGCTATTGGGGACAAGGACTAATTGGCCCCAGACTGACTTGGAACCCATTTCACACTAGAAATCTCAACCTCCTAGTTGACAGGATTAAAGGTGTGGGGCAATATGTACCCTTAGGGACTTTGGCTTTACTAGATTATCTGTTTAGTTTAATCCCTACATACTTGTAAAAATACTCTGTGCTTTTTTGGGGGTGGGGTTGAGAGAGAGCCTCACTCTAGACCAGGCTAACCTGGAATTCACTATGCAGTCTCAGGGTGGCCTTGAACTCAAAGTGATCCTCCTGCCTCTGCCTCCCAAGTGCTGGAATTAAAGGTGTGCATCACCATGCCTGGGTTCTGTTATGTTTTTTTTTTTTTATTGAATGTCTATATTGCTCAATTGAATTTAGAATTGGCAAGTAATTTTCCTCATCCATTCTACTACAATACTTGAATATCAGGCAAACTCAAAACCTAGGGTCACTTTTGCTCTTTCTCTTGTTAAAAAGCTATACCTGACACCTTGTACTCTGAAAATGAAGATATATAAAGTTAGATTTACATGGCTAAAAACACTGCAGATAATTAGAAAACCCAAGCATGAAATTAACTCAATATGCAAAAATCTATATATACAAGAAACACAAAAAATCAAGACAATACAATCCCACCAAAAATTATAAATCCATCAGAAATGATCTCCAGTGAGACTGCTTTAGAAGAAATGTCTGACAAAGATTTCCCAAAGAAAATGATTATATCTATGTTCAAAGGAATCAATGAAGAAAACCAACTCCTGAAGGAATCCTGAGAGAACACAGGAAACCAACTTAATGAAATAAGTAGGTCAATATAAAACATGAGTAAGGAAATAGAAATAGTGAAAAAAATATCAATCGTAAATATAATAAATTAAAAACAAAGTAAGTCAGATAGAAAACTCTCTAGAAAGTCTCACCAGTAGAATGGATCAAGGAGAAGGCAGAATTTCTAAACTAGAAGACCAAGTGGCATATTCAATACAGTCCAACAAACAGAAAGACAAACTAATAGGAAGGCATGAATGGGAATTTCAAGACATTCAGGACACTATGAAGAGATCAAATCTAAGAAATCAGGGCATAGTAGATGGAGAAAAAATTCACTCCAAAAGCATAATAGGTATTTTCAACAAAATCATAGAATAAAACTTCCCCCAAGTAGGGAAAATAATGGCAATACAGATACAGGAATCCTGTAGAACACAAAACAGACAAAATCGGGAAAGAACTTCTCACCATCATATTATAATTAAACTATAAAACACACAAACAAAAGAAAATATATTGAAAGCTGGTAGAGAGAAAAATCAAGTCACAAACAAAGGCAAGCCCATCAGGATAATAACAGATTATACAACACAAACTTTAAAGTCCAGAATGGTTTGGAATACTGTATTCCAAGTTCTGAAAGAACAACTGTCAACCAACAGTACTTTACCTGCAAAGCTACGCATTCAAATAGACAGAGAAATAAGGACATTCTACAACAAAAGCAGGGTAAAGTAATATATGAAGACCAAACCAGCTCTACAGAAAATACTTGAAGGGATCCTCCATGCTAAAGAGAAAGAAAAGCACACATATAAGAAACCTGGAAAAAACACACCATACTCAAATACTAGTTAATACAAGAGAGAAAAGGTAAAACTTGAAGAACTACAAAACAAAAGAAAAAATGGCAAAAATAAATATACACCTTTCAGTAATGACTCTTAATATCAACAGCCTCAGTGCCCCAACCAAAAGTCATGGGTTTGCAGACTGGGTTAAAAAGCAGGATGCTTCAATTTTTTCTTCCAAGAAACTCACGTTTCCATAAAAGATGGACATCATCTTAGGGTGAAAGGTTGGAAAATGGTGTTTCAAGCAAATGGGCCTAGAAAATAAGCAGGGGTTGCTATACTAATATCTGACAAGGTAGACTTAAGACCAACAATAGTTAGGAAAGATAAGGAAGGTCACTTTATATTGATTACACGAACACTCCAAAAAGAGGATATTACAATCCTAAACATATATGTATAAACTAATATGGGGGCTCCCAATTTCATCAATCAAACATTATTAGAACTAAGGTCACAGACAACACCAAACACAATTGTACTGGGTGACTTCAACATCCCATTCTCATCAATTAACAGATCATCCTGACAAAAAAAATAAAAAGAGATGCATATGGATTAAATGACATCAGAGGACAAGTGGATCTAACAGATATCTATAGAATACTTCACCCAAATGTTGGAGAATACACATTCTTTTCAGCATGGAACATTCTCTAAAATAGACCATATATTAGGACACAAAGCAAATCTTAAAAAAACAGGAAAATTGAAATAATTCATTGTACTCTATCTGATCAAAATAGGATTCAACTGCAAATCAGCAACAAGAAAAACTACAGAGCATACAGAAATTCATGGAAAATAAATAATATACAATTAAATGATGAATGAGTCAATGAGGAAATCAAAAAGGAAATAAAAAATTAATAGAATGAAATGATAATGAGAATACAACATACCAAAAATTTTAAGACACAATGCAGGCAGCTCAAAGAGGGAAATTTAGAACTTTAAGTGTCTATAATAAGAAATTATCCAAGCACTCAGGAGGCAGAGGTAGGAAGATCACTCTGAGTTTGAGGCCACCCTGAGACTACATACCGAATCCTAGTTCAGCCTGGACTAGAATGAAACCCTATCTCAAAAAAAAAAAAAAAAAAATTAGAAAGGACACAAGTAAACAACTTAATGCTTCACCTTAAGGCCTTGGAAAAAGAAGAACACAGCAAACCAAAAATCAGTACATGGGAAGAAATAATAAAGATTAGGGAAGAAATTAATGAAATAGAAATGAAAAAAAAAATCTATCCAAAGAATCAATGAAACAAAGAGTTGGTTCTTTGAAAGGATAAACAAGATTGATAAACCCTTAGCAAACCCAACGAAAAGAAACACAGAAGAGACACAAATTAATAAAATTAGAGATGATAAAGTCATCATCACAACAGAGAAATTCAAAAAATCATAGGGACATACTATAAGAAGATATACTCCACTAAGTTTGAAAATCTGAATGAAATGGATGATTTCCTTGACTTATGTAACCTACCAAACTTAAATCAAAATGATATTAACCACTTAAATAGACCTATAACAAGTACAGATATCCAAGCAGTTATAAAAAAATCTCCAAACTAAAAATACCCAGGCCCAGATAGATTCACTGGTGAATTTTACCAGACCATCATGGAAGAACTAACACCAATGCTTCTCAAAATTTTCCATAAAAGCTGCATCTTAAGATCCTGAACTCGGGACTTCCGGTTAAGATGGCAGCGTAGGTACCACGCCAAAGCAGCCTAGGGGGGGAAAAAGACCAAAAAAACTCAGCAAAACACACACTTTTACTAAAAAGTGAGGTGTATAGGAAATTGAAGCAGCAGCAGAGAAGTAGAAGAGTTCCAGAGCATCCAGAGCCTGCACAGGTGGGAAAAGCGGCTCCGGCAGCTCGGCCAACCACTGCGGCCGCGGCACACCAGAAAGCCACCAGACTCGGCTCGAGCCACAGGAAAAGCCAAGTACCGGAGCTTTCCCTCACACCGGCGCTCTCCGCAACTCGGGAAACATGAGGGGAGAGCAGCAACGAGCAACAGAGGAGCAGACTGCGAGGTAGAAGAACGCTTGGAGCAGCAAGAGAACCAGAGCAGCTGCGGCTCCCTCCCCTCCCCCACCACCTGAGCCCAGCTCCAGCGAACAGAGCAACAGCCCAGGAGCCGGCCACGCCAACAGCAGGACCCAAGCAGGAGCAGAGTTCGGCAGCAACATCAGCAGCTCCAGCACCGGTAACAGCGGCCCCAGCAGCAGCAGACCCAGGAGTGGCAGCAGTGGAAGACTCGGCAGCAGCAGCTTCAGGGGGAGCAGTGGCAGTGGACACAGCAGCAGCAGCTTCAGCAGCAGTGGTGGCTCCAGCAGTGGCAGCTACAGCAGCAGCAAAGGCAGCAGCAGTGGTGGGTCCAGCAGCAACACCTTCAGCAGCAGTGGCTATAGTCCCACCAGGGGCAGCTTGAGCAGCAGCAGTTCCAGCAGCAGGGGTGCTGATCTGCAGGGCCACACTTGCCAGGCTCGGTTTGCCCCGCAGGAAACACAAGTGCCCAGCTCCAGAAATCAGAACAGCAGCCCGGCGGCCCAGGCAGCAACTTGACTGAGACCAAAATCATCCAAGGTAACTGGGATTGCACCAGGGAAGGGTCTCACTTGGTCGCAAGCTGACTTGGATCCCTCAACAGACCAGAAATCTTAACCTCTTTGTTGATAGAGGATCTGGTCGTTATAATAACTACTCTTGCATAATACATGGGGCTGTTTTTTGATTGAATGTGTACAGTGTTTAGTTAAATTTTAGAATCTACCTGTATTTTATTCCACTCAGCCTGCTTGAATACTCCTATAGCAGGGAAACTCAACACCTAAGAACACCTTTGTAGATACTCTGAGAGTCTTAACAGCCACAACTAACACCTTAAGGTCCTACCCTGAAAATATATTACATCAAATCAATTGATACAGCTAAGAATACACAGCTAGCTAGAAAATCCAAGCATTAACTTAATCCAAGATGCAAAAATATATACATTATAACACAATAAACACTAAAAAGCAAGACGATATAAACCCACCTAAAAGTATTAATGCATCAGAAATGTCCTCCAGTGAGAAAGAGTTAGAGGAAATGCCTGAGAAAGAGTTCAAAAGAATGATTGTAAATATGTTTAAAGAAGTCAGAGAACAAATCAAAGGAGTCAAAGAGGAACTTAAAGAGGAAATCAAAGGAATCAAAGAAGATGCAGGACACCAATTTCATGAAATAAAGAAGGCAATACAAGACATAAATAAGGAAATAGAAATAATAAAGAAAAACCAGTCAGAATTACTAGCAATGAAGCACACAGTTAATGAAATAAAAAACTCTGTAGAAAATCTCACCAGTAGGATGGATGAGGGAGAGGACAGAATATCTAAGCTAGAAGACCAGGTGGCAGACCTAATGCAGTCCAACAAAGAGAAAGACAAACTTATAGAAAAGTATGAGTGGGAATTTCAAGATATTCGGGACACTATGAAAAGATCCAATATAAGAATTCAGGGCATAGTAGAAGGAGAAGAACTCCACTCCAGAGGCATAGTAGGTGTCTTCAACAAAATCATAGAAGAAAATTTCCCCAAATTGGGAAAGAGGTGCCAATGCAAATACAGGAAGCCTTTAGAACCCCAGCCAGACAAAACCCAGAAAGAACCTCTCCTCGCCATATTATAATCAAACTTCCAAACACACACACCAAAGAAAAAATATTGAAAGCAGTTAGAGAGAAAAATCAAGTTACCTACAAAAGCAAGCCCATCAGGATTACAGCAGATTATTCAACACAAACTTTTAAAGCCAGAAGGGCTTGGAGTGATATATTCCAAGTTCTGAAAGATAACAACTGTCAACCAAGGTTACTTTATCCTGCAAAGTTATCCATTCAAATAGATGGAGAAATAAAGACATTCCATGACAAAAGCAGGTTAAAGGAGTATTTGAAGACAAAACCAGCTCTACAGAAAATACTTGATAGAATCCTCCATGCTGAAGAAAAGGAAAAGCACACATATAAGGAACCTAGAAAAAACAAGTAATACTCAAATACTAGTTAACAGAAGAGAGCGCAGGTAGAACCAGAAACACACACACACACACAAAAATGGCAAACAAAAATACATACCTTTCAATAAGATCTCTTAATATCAATGGCCTCAATGCCCCAACGAAAAGACATAGATTTGCAGACTGGGTTAAAAAGCAGGATCCTACAATTTGTTGTCGCCAAGAAACTCACCTTTCTACAAAGGATAGACATAATCTTAGGGTGAAAGGTTGGGAGATGGTGTTTCAAGCAAATGGGCCTAGAAAACAAGCAGGGTTTGCTATCCTAATATCAGACAGGGTAGACTTTAGTCCGATGTTAGTCAAGAAAGATAAGGAAGGTCACTTTATATTGATTAAGGGCACATTCCAACAAGAGGACATTACAATCCTAAACATATATGCACCTAACATGGGGGCTCCCAAATTCGTCAAACAAACACTATTAGAACTAAGGTCACAGATAACACCAAACACAGTGGTGGTGGGTGACTTTAACACCCCACTCTCATCAATTGACAGGTCATCCCAGGAAAGAATAAACAAAGAGGCATCTGGACTAAATGAGGTCATAGAAGGAATGGACCTAACAGATATATACAGGACATTTCATCCAAAGGCTGCAGAATATACATTCTTTTCAGCAGCACATGGAACATTCTCTAAAATAGACCATATATTAGGACACAAAGCAAATCTTAACAAATTCAGGAAAATTGAAATAATTCCTTGCACTCTATCTGACCACAATGGAATTAAACTACAAATCAGTAGCAAGAAAGGCTATAGAGCATACACAAAATCATGGAAACTAAACAATACACTACTAAATGATGAATGGGTCAATGAAATCAAAAAGGAAATCAAAAAATTTATAGAGACAAATGATAATGAGAACACAACATACCAAAATCTCTGGGACACAATGAAGGCAGTTCTAAGAGGTAAATTTATACCCTTGAGTGCCTATATTAAGAAATTAGAAAGGTCGCAAGTAAACAACCTAATGCTTCACCTTAAAGCCTTGGAAAAAGAAGAACAAGGCAAACCAAAAATCAGTAGACGGGAAGAAATAATAAAGATTAGGGCAGAAATTAATAAAATAGAAACAAAAAGAACAATCCAAAGAATTAATGAAAGAGTTGGTTCTTTGAAAGGATAAACAAGATTGATAAACCCTTAGCAAATCTGACCAAAAGAAAGAGAGAAGAGACACAAATTAATAAAAGCAGAGATGAACAAGGTAACATCACAACAGATTCCAGAGAAATTCAAAAAATCATAGGGACAAACTATAAAAGCATATACTCCACAAAGTATGCAAATCTGAAAGAAATGGATGATTTCCTTGATCTATATGACCTACCTAAATTAAATCAAAATGAGATTAATCACTTAAATAGACCTATCACAAACATGGAGATCTGAACAGTTATCAATAATCTCCCAACTAAAAAAAGCCCAGGCCCGGACGGATTCACTGCTGAATTTTACCAGACTTTTAAGGAAGAGCTAACATCATTGCTTCTTAAGCTTTTCCAGGAAATAGAAAAAGAAGGAATTCTACCAAACTCCTTCTATGAGGCCAGCATCACCCTGATACCAAAACCAGGCAAAGATAGAACAAAAAAAGAAAATTACAGACCAATCTCCCTCATGAACATAGATGCAAAAATTCTCAACAAAATATTGGCAAACAGAATACAAGAATATATCAAAAAGATCATTCACCCTGACCAAGTAGGCTTTATCCCAGAGATGCAGGGATGGTTCAACATGCGCAAATCTATAAATGTAATACATTACATAAACGGGCTGAAGGACAAAAATCACATGATCATCTCATTAGACGCAGAGAAAGCATTTGACAAAATCTAACATCCCTTCATGATAAAAGTCCTACAGAGACTGGGAATAGAAGGAACATATCTCAATATAATAAAGGCTATTTATGACAAGCCTACAGCCAACATATTACTAAATGGGGAAAAACTGGAAGCTTTTCCACTAAAATCAGGAACAAGACAAGGGTGTCCACTGTCCCCACTTTTATTTAATATAGTTTTGGAAGTCTTAGCCATAGCAATAAGGCAAGAGACACACATAAAAGGGATAAAAATTGGAAAGGAAGAAATCAAGTTATCATTATTTGCAGATGACATGATTCTATACATAAAGGACCCTAAAGACTCTACTAGCAAGCTGTTAGAGCTGATCAAAACCCACAGCAATGTAGCAGGATACAAAATAAATACACAGAATTTGGTAGCCTTCATATATGCTAACAACAAACACACAGAGGATGAAATCAGAGAATCACTCCCATTCACAATTGCATCAAAAAAAATAAAGTACCTTGGAATAAACCTAACCAAGGAAGTAAAGAATCTCTACAATGAGAACTTTAAAACACTCATGCGAGAAATTGCAGAAGACACTAGAAAGTGGAGAAACATCCCTTGTTCCTGGATTGGAAGAATCAATATTGTGAAAATGGCAATCTTACCTAAAGCAATCTACACATTTAATGCAATCCCTATCAAAATTCCAAAGGCTTTCTTCATGGAAATAGAAAAAACAATCCAAAAATTCATTTGGAATCACAAAAAACCTCGAATATCTAAAATAATACTGAGCAACAAAAATGAGGCTGGTGGTATCACCATACTTGATTTTAACCTATACTACAGAGCCATAGTAACAAAAACAGCATGGCACTGGCACAAAAACAGACCTGTAGATCAGTGGAACAGAATAGAGGACCCAGATGTAAGCCCAAGTAGCTATAGCCACCTGATAGTCAATAAAAATGCCAAAAATACTCATTGGAGAAGACACAGCCTCTTCAGCAAATGGTGTTTTGAAAACTGGATATATATCTGCAGAAGGATGAAAATAGATTCTTCTCTCTCGCCATGCACAAGAATTAAGTCCAAATGGATTAAAAACCTTAACATCAGACCTGAAACTCTGAAACTGCTAGAGGAAAAAGTAGGGGAAACCCTTCAACATATTGGTCTTGGCAAAGACTTTCTGAATACAACCCCAATTGCTCAGGCAATAAAACCACAGATTAACCACTGGGACCTAATGAAATTACAAAGATTTTGCACCGCAAAGGACACAGTGATAAAAGCAAAGAGGCAACCTACAGAATGGGAAAAAATCTTCGCCAGCTATATATCTGATAAAGGATTAATATCTAGGATATGCAAAGAACTCAAAAAGTTAAATAATAAGGAATCAAACAAGCCAATCAAAAAATGGGCTATGGAGCTAAACAGAGAGTTCTCAAAGGAAGAAATACAAATGGCATATAAGCATCTAAAAAAATGTTCTACGTCACTAGTCATCAGGGAAATGCAGACTAAAACTACATTGAGATTCCATCTCACTCCTGTCAGATTGGCCACCATCATGAAAACAAATGATCATAAATGTTGGCGGGGATGTGGAAAAAAAGGAACCCTTCTGCACTGCTGGTGGGAATGCAATCTGGTCCAGCCATTGTGGAAAACAGTGTGGAGGTTCCTAAAACAGCTAGAGATTGATCTAACATATGACCCAGCTATAGCACTCCTAGGCATATATCCAAAAGACTCATCACATTTCCTTAGAAGTACGTGCTCAACCATGTTTATTGCTGCTCAATTTATAATAGCTGGGAAATGGAACCAGCCTAGATGTCCATCAACAGATGATTGGATAATGAAGATGTGGCACATTTATACAGTGGAGTTCTACTCAGCGGTAAAGAAAAATGAAGTCATGAAATTTGCAGAAAAATGGATGGACCTGGAAAGTATTATACTAAGTCAGGTAACCCAGACCCAGAAAGCCAAGCGCCACATGTTCTCTCTCATATGTGGATCCTAGCTACAGATGACTGGGCTTCTGCGTGAGAATGAAAATGCTTAGTAGCAGAGGCCAGTAAGTTAAAAGGAGACATAAAGGCTTCCGGTCAAGATGGCGACCGCCTAGCTGCACTACAAACAACGAGGGAAAAAAAGGCAAGTATTCAAGGGAAATTAGGAACTTTCTGAAGAGGGAGGGCACAGATTGGGATAAAAGAGGGAAGCACACACCCCCGCGACCCACGCCCTGCCACCCCGCCCGCCGCGAATAACTGCATCGGGCGCGGCCCCGCGCCCAGCTGCCCGGCGCCCCGTGCACACCAAGCCCCACGCGCCCCGGCAGCCCAGCGCACCCCACAACCCCCGTGCCCCACACCCGCCGCACCCCCCGCACCCCCCCAGCACGCCCCTCCCCCCCAGTGCGCCCCACGCTCCCTATCCACACACGGCAGACGCGGCCCAAGCGAACCAAGGCTTCCCGCGCCCCGGGCATCCAGGCCTGCCCCGCACCCGTGCGTGCCCAAGACCCCTGCGCCCCACCCCCGCGTGCTTAGAGACCACCCCACGCCCGCCCCACCCTCCCGCACGCTCTACCCCCCGCGCCTTCCGTGCTCTCTATCCACACACAGCAGGCACGCCCAAGCGCCCCGCGCCCCGGGCGCCCAGGCGTGTCCTGCACCCCCGCGCCCCCCGCGCCTGAGACCCCCACGCCCCACCCCCACGCGCCTCGAGCCCCCCCGCGCGCCCCGATCCCCGCCTCCCCCCCCAGCGCGCCCAACGCTCCCTACCCACACGCGACAGGCGCGCTCAAAGCGCCCCGCAGCGTCCAGCGCCCGGGTGCCCAGGTGTCCCCCGATCCCCCTGCGTGCCCCGAGACTCCCCGCGCCCCACCCCCGCGCTCCTCGAGCCCCCGCCCCGTGCACCCCACCACCGCCGCGCCCAGACTGCCCCGCAGCGTCCCACAGCATCCAGCACTCCATCTTACCTCAGCGTGCTCCACGCCCCCTGCGCTACCCGCGACCCCCTGGACCCCCTCAGCCCCCTCCCCCGCGCGATCCGCCCCCTCCCCCCCCTGCGAGTCCAGAGCACCCCACGGTATCCCACAGCGCCCCACGCTCCTAGCTGCCCCCCCTCCCCTCACGCCCTGCTGTTCTCACATCACTTGCCGCCGGTCAGTTTCTGCTGTGTCCTGATTCCGTACCCACATCATCTGCCTCTGCACTACAATTGCACGTGCAGTGGGCCCAGTCCCACAGCAAGAGCCACATAAGTCCACACTGAGTCACTAGCGCCAGCGCAGGTGCCATCCCCTACCTGTACATCGCCACCCATCCCCCACTCCCCTGAGGCGGAAGAGCACAGACTGTTTACAGACCCCAGTGTACCCAGCCAGAATCTAGGCACCTTCAAGGCTTGCTACCTCAGTCCCTTTTCAAGCTCAAAGGCAGGCAGCTTAGGTGCATTACTGGGTGAGAATTCAGGCAACTTTGGTGCCCCTGTCAGGCTATAGGTAGGCGGCTTTGGCAAGAGTGAGCAAAAACCCAGGCTGCTTACAACTGCCCCAGGCTGCCTTGGATTTGCATTAAGCTAGATCCCAGGCTGCTCCACCCACCTACCTGCCCATACACTGACATGGATAGACCACAGCGCAAAAGAAATAACACGAAAAATAAAATGGAAGAAAATCCAGACAGATCACCCAGTCCAACAAGGATCACAACAAACCAAAACATAGAAGAGTGTTTAGGATCAGAACATCAAGTGGAAGCAATGAACAATGCAACCCTGACCAAACTACTGCTAGATCTGACAGGAAAGCTACAAAGGATAGATAATCGTATGGATGCTACCATCACTAAGCTAGAGCAATATGATAAGACACTGGAAGGAATTCAAAGAGAGCTAAGAGAGTTGAGGGAGAATGAAAAAAAAGAGGACCTTAAAAATCAGCTGGCCACACTAAATGAAAACATAAAGAAATGCAAGGATGATTTCCAAGAATCAGCAAGAAAATCAGAAAATGAGACAAAAAGGGAGCTGGACAAAGCGATGGAAGTGATACATAGGAAAGTAGTAGAAAATGCAAACTTAATTGAACAAGTCCAAAACTCACTAGAGGCTCTCAAGAATAGAGTCAGCGAAGTGGAAGATAGAAATTCTGATCTGGAAGACAGGATGGAAGAAACAGTTCGAGAGTCCAAAAATTTCAGTAAGTTCAAAAGTTCCTGTGAACAGAACATGAGAGAATTGTGGGATACACTTAAACGTCCTAATATTAGAATCATTGGAATACCAGAAGGAGAAGAATTTCAGACCAAAGGCATGGAGAACTTATTTAACACAATAATTGAAGAAAACTTCCCCCGTCTCTTAAAAGAAAGGCCCATCAAGATTCAAGAAGCAAACAGAACTCCTAACCGACTAGACCAAAGGAGAAACTCCCCAAGGCATATTATCATTAAGACTCTAAACATTGACACCAAGGAAAAAATCCTAAAAGCAGCTAGGGAAAAACAGCACACCACTTTCAAAGGAAACCCCATCAGAATTACTTCAGACTTCTCAATGGAAACCCTGAAAGCTAGAAGGGCCTGGAATGATACTCTCCAAACGCTAAGAAACTATGGCTTTCAACCTAAACTACTCTACCCAGCAAAAGTCTCCCTTATAATAGATGGTGAAAGGAAAACTTTCCATGACAAAACTCAGCTTTACAATTATATGAACACAAAACCAAACCTACAGAAAGTACTCCAGGAAATTCTCCACAGAGAGGAAACAAATAACCAAACACAAATGCCTACAAGAAGAAGATCACAGCAATCAAACCCAGAGTAGATACAAAAAAAAAAAAAAAAAAATTCCATGGAAATGCCAACACACCTCTACCACCACAAAATGACAGGGATCAAATCAAATCTCACAGTCATCACCCTAAACATTAATGGCCTTAATTCACCCATCAAGAGACACAGGCTAACAGGGTGGATCAAAAAATTAGACCCCTCAATCTGCTGCCTTCAAGAAACCCACCTTACCACTAAAGACAGAAACCTCCTCAGGGTGAAAGGGTGGAAAACAATATTCCAAGCAAATGGGACTAAGAAACAAGCAGGTGTAGCTATATTAATATCAGATAAAGTTGACTTCAAACCAAAAACAATCAAAAAAGACAAAGAAGGCTACTTCCTACTTGTAAAGGGAACAATCCATCAAGAGGATATTACAATCATAAATCTGTATGCACCAAACACAGGGGCACCGCAGTTCATAAAACAAAACCTACTTGACAATAAAACAGAAATAACCACCAACACCATCAAAGCTGGGGACTTTAACACACCATTATCAGTAATAGACAGATCATCCAAACAGAAGCTCAACAGGGAAGTAAGAGAGCTCAACAAAACCATAGAGCACTTAGACCTAACAGACATCTACAGAACTTTCCACCCCAAATCCACAGACTACACATTCTTCTCAGCAGCCCATGGAACATTCTCTAAAATAGACCATATACTGGGTCACAAAGATAGCCTCCACATATTTAGGAAAATCGACATAATTCCCTGCATGATATCAGATCATAATGCTATATTCCTAGAAATCAACAACAAAAAAACCAACAAGAGCCCAAACGGCAACTGGAAACTGAATAGCACACTCTTAAACAATAAATGGATAGTGGATGAAATAAAAAATGAAATTGCAAAATTCCTGGAATTGAATGACAATGAGAACACATCATACCAAAACTTGTGGGACACAATGAAGGCAGTCCTCAGGGGAAAATTCATAGCACTCAATGCCTTCATAAAAAAGACAGAAAAATCCCAAATCAATAGCTTAACCATCCACCTAAAGGCATTGGAAAAACAAGAAAAATCCAACCCAAAGAGCTCCAGAAGGAAGGAAATAATTAAAATCAGAGCAGAAATTAATGAATTGGAAACCAAGGAAACAATTAAGGCAATTGACAAAACAAAGAGCTGGTTCTTTGAAAAAATAAACAAAATTGACAAACCTCTGGCCAATTTGACCAAGCAAAAAAAGGAGAGACTCCAAATTAACAAAATTCAAAATGAAAAAGGAGAGATTACAACAGACATCAGTGAAATCGGCAGAATCATCAGGACTTATTTCAAAAACCTCTACTCCACAAAACTGGAAAATGTGGAGGAGATGGATAAATTCCTGGATGCATATCATCTACCAAAGCTAAACTCAGAGCAGATCAACCACCTCAATGAACCCATCACGCTCATGGAGATTGAAAAAGTAATAAAAAACCTCCCAAAAAAGAAGAGTCCAGGACCAGATGGATTCCCAGCCGAATTTTATCAAACCTTCATGGAAGAACTCAAACCAATCTTCCTAAAACTGTGCCACACAATTGAAGAACAGGGAAAACTACCCAACTCCTTCTATGAAGCTAGTATCACCCTAATCCCAAAACCAGGCAGAGACGCCACAAGAAAAGAAAACTATCGGCCTATTTCCCTAATGAACATAGACGCAAAGATCCTCAACAAAATTCTCGCAAACCGAATCCAACAACACATCAAAAGCATTATCCACCTTGACCAAGTGGGATTTATCCCAGGAACACAAGGGTGGTTCAACATACGAAAATCTGTCAATGTAATACACCACATAAACAAGCTTAAACATAAAAATCACATGATCATTTCGATAGATGCAGAGAAGGCCTTTGACAAGATACAACATCACTTCATGATCAAAACATTGGAGAGAATCGGCATGGCCGGTTCACATCTTAATATAATAAAGGCAATATACAAAGCTCCAAAGGCCCAAATAATTCTTAATGGAGAGAGACTGGAGGAATTCCCATTGAGATCAGGAACAAGACAGGGATGTCCTCTCTCACCTCTGCTTTTCAATATAGTTCTGGAAGTCCTAGCTCAAGCAATAAGACAGGAGAAGGAAATAAAAGGGATACAATTTGGAAAGGAAGAAGTTAAGTTAGCTCTATTCGCTGATGACATGATTGTATATGTAAGAGACCCGAGAGACTCCATCCCAAAACTCCTGAAGGTGATTAACTCCTATAGCAAAGTAGCAGGATACAAAATCAACGCACAAAAATCGGAAGCATTTCTGTATGCAAATGACAAAGACACAGAAAAAGAAATAAAGGACATAGTCCCATTTTCAATAGCAAAAAATAAAATAAAATACCTTGGAATAACGTTAACCAAGGAAGTAAAAGATCTATACAACGAAAATATAAAAACTCTCAAAAAAGAAATTGAGGAGGACTTGAAACGATGGAAAGACCTCCCATGCTCCTGGATAGGCAGAATTAACATTGTGAAGATGACAATCCTACCAAAGGCAATATATAGATTTAACGCAATTCCAATTAAAATCCCTACAATGTTCTTCACAGACATAGAAAAAATGATCTCAAATTTCATATGGAAAGGCAGAAGGCCTCGCATATCCAAACATATCCTCAGCAAAAGAAATACCTCTGGTGGCATCACCATACCCGATATAAAGTTATACTACAAAGCTATCGTAATAAAAACAGCATGGTACTGGCATAAAAACAGGAGTATAGACCAATGGAATAGACTTGAGGACCCAGATTTTGGGCCAAGCAACTATAGCTACTTGATATTCGACAAAGGCCCAAACAATATAGACTGGAAAAAAGATAGCATCTTCAACAAATGGTGCTGGACAAACTGGATAACCACATGCAGGAAACTAAAACTTGATCCACACATTTCACCATGCACAACACTCAAATCCAAATGGATCAAAGACCTCAACATAAGACCAGAAACTCAAAAACTACTGGAAGAAAATTTAGGAAGTACTTTCCATGATATAGGAATGGGAAAAGACTTCCTGAATAAAACCCCAGTGGCTCAAGTTCTTATACAGTCACTCAACCATTGGGATCATATGAAGCTGAAGAGTTTCTTTACAGATAAGCATATAATAAACAAAGCCAATAGAATACCCACAGAGTGGGAGAAAATATTTGCAGGTTATCCAACTGATAGAGGCCTTATCTCTAGAATTTACAAAGAACTCAAAAGTCTAAACAATAAGAAGACAAATACCCCACTCACAAAATGGGGCACAGAGTTAAACAGGCAATTCACAGAGGAAGAGATACAAATGGCAAACACACACCTAAGAAAATGTTCATCATCCCTAATCATCAGAGAAATGCAAATTAAAACAACTATGAGATTCCACCTTACCCCAATAAGGATAGCCAATATCAAAAGGTCAAATGAAAATAAATGCTGGCGAGGATGTGGAGAAGCAGGGACACTCATTCACTGTTGGTGGGAATGCAGGATGGTACAACCACTTTGGAAAGCAATATGGAGACTCCTGAAAAAGCTGACTATAGAAATACCAACAGACCCAGTTATACCATTACTGGGCATGTACCCTAAAACCTTCAAACCAAAAGCCAGAGAGATTTGCTCAACCATGTTTGTAGCAGCTCAATTCGTAATAGCTAAAAGCTGGAATCAACCCAGATGTCCATCATTAGAAGAATGGATAACAAAGATGTGGTATATCTACACAATGGAATTCTATACAGCAGTAAGAAAAAACGACATAAAGAAATTTGAGGAAAAGTGGTTGAACCTGGAACAGATCATTCTCAGCGAACTTACCCAATCACAGAAAAAAAATCGACACATAGTCTCACTCATCTGCAACACCTAAACTGACTTTGCCCAAGATGCCTTACATACCCAGCAAGTACCTCATGGACTAGACAATAAGATGGATGGGAGGGCGGGGAGGGAATCAAAGGGTGGAAAACAGTAATCCGGACCCAAACGGCAATGGTACCATAAAATTCTACTTCCTAAAAGACAGACCAAATGACTGAACCTTCACTAGTCCCTTACAGGAAACACCTGAACCACAAGACACTGGAGAGGGTAGGATCAAGACTGACCTAAATCTCCTACATCTTCCCTCCCTCCCTCTCCCCTTCTCCCCTCTATCTCTCTTCTCTCTAACTCTTGTATATTAGTTATCTTTTTCCTCAATTTCTTAGTGGACACTGACCTGTAACCCCCACATCCAGCTTGGGCCTACAATCCACAATGAGCTTTTGATCAAAGAAACCTACAAGGTTTCCCAAAACAATGACAGACTTCTGTCAGAGTAATTGATGACCCACCAAAGGCCAGTGGTAAGACCCTATTGCTGAAGACTCCATACGCAGCTGACACGTAAAATGGAATGACATGGCTGGAAGCCAGGAGAGAGTCAGTCCCCAGACAGTCAGCGTGTCTAGTGCCAGAAGGCGCTACATAGGCGACTGGGGGAAGTGACCAAGATCTGTCCAAGCAACACATTGTTTAACCTAAGTAGCAACAATTAACCGGATGTGATACCCATACAAGTGCAATAGAGGTACACAGCCATGGTGAGGAATCAATTGCTCTTGATTTGGCTAACTGATCCACTCAGTGGTACTAGACCCTTAGCTGGAGCTGGGAAACAAGTCAGAACCATACCCAAACACAAGCCCACTCTACAATATCAAGCTACCATCAATCACGGGGTATAAGAGGGCCTACACCTATCAAACTGTCTACCAAAAAAGTAAGTGTTTTCTCAATTTTCTGGGTGCTAACTCACTCTCCGTTGGAGAATCTGCTTCTCTTTTCCAGATAGATGCAGATCCTAAGAAGAGAGCTGCCCCAACATACCTCAGAAGGGGCCCAACTGAAACTAAGGACAACTGGCGAAATAAGCAAGGGTGATGTTTTCCTGTGAACTGGATACCAGCACAAAGGGGAAGGAGATCAATTCAGAGAAAAATCAACTCCTACCAAATCAGAGAGCCAGAGCCTCAGAGGCCCCCAACACCTCAGCACTGAAGCAGACCAAAAATGAACCCAACATGGCTCAGGGAAATCTTGTGGAAGAGGGGGCGGAAAGAATGTCAGAGTTACATGTTGGGTCATGATTTTCAGAGACATTTATCATACTAATAACTGGGGGCTAACTCCACAATGCACGACCCATTTTCAATAATAAGGAGGGTCTAATGGGAGGGGGTAGATCACAGATGAGCCTAAATAATGGTACCAAACTGCCTGTATTTACTGAAAAGAAAACTAATAAATTAATTTAAAAAAAAAAAAAAAAAAGGAGACATAAAGGGTAGAGAAAGGAAGGGAGGAGGGTACTTAATAGGTTGATATTGTATATATGTAATTACAATGATTGTAATGGGGAGGTAATATGATGGAGAATGGAATTTCAAATGGGAAAGTGTGGGGGTGGGGAGGGAGGGAATTACCATGGGATATATTTTATAATCATGGAAAATGTTAATAAAAATTAAAAAAAAAAAAGATCCTGAACTCTGAGATGCAGACTTGATGCACCAGCTTTCCTCTTTTTCTTTATTTTTACCAAATAAAAATTTGCCTCACATTCTGTGGGTCAATGGTCTTACTTGTGCAACATGAGATCCCATAACATCTTGGGGGATTATCTGGGATTCACATGTCAAGACCTCCCTCTACTACTTTGGGGCAACTGAACCAGGGAAGGACCTCTAATCTCGGCCTGAGAACCATATCTCCATCCGTCTGCATGTTCCTGGTTTTGGAGTTGGTAGCCAGCCATTGGCGAGGAACTTTTGCCCAGGACTGCCAGTCCCCTCCTTTATTTGGCATTCTTCTTAGATCAACCAAGGATACAGTTTTGCCAAACCAAGGCTTTGAAGCCAGCCTCCCTGCTGCCATAAACTGGTGAGGCATCAACCCCTCTGCATGACTGCCTAGAAATACCCTCTGCCTTCCATGGACTCCGCCCAGACCTGACAGATGTGGCTTGACTGGACCCTGATCTGGTGATGTATTCTGATGGAGGCAGTTTTGTCATGGACTGAATCAGAAGGCAACAAGACCCTAGGAGATGAACCCTGCCTCCCAACCCCCACCCCCTCCACTCTTCAGCCAAGGCCCAAGGGAATCCAGAGGAGGTGGTGAGATGAACAAGAGTGCTGCTTCCATGACAAGCCTGACAATTTGCACCACAATGAGGGAGACAGTCACTAAGGACATTCAACACCTACCAAAGCAAAAATCCAGAGGCTCCTAAGAGCTCAACACTGAAGTAGACTTAAACCACACCCACTAAGGCTCATGGAATTTTGCAGAAGAAAGGCGAAAAGATTGTAAGAGCCACCGGTCAGGAGGGCATCCCCAGAGGTATTCCCCTCTCCAGTGACTGACTTCTGCTCTCACAATGCACAAGCCACAACCCTATGGGGAATACCAGCAACCCCAATCAAGTGAGACCTCAATGGATTGGGAGAAGGGAAATGAGGGTACCAATGCAAGATGTGTCCATACAATGCATATTCTTAATTAGAACAAAGACTTAAACAGATAATTCACAAACAAAGAATCTAATGTGTCCAATACATTGTAACATGCTTCTGAAAATATGGAACACACACAAAAAAAAAACTTATCATTGTGTATCTGGTAGCAGTGCATAATATAATGCTGTAAAAATGATTAGAGTGGCTGGAGACAGAGCTCAGAGATTAAGTGTGTTTCCTACGCAAGCATAAGGGCCTGAGGAGACCTGACATCACCTGAGTTTGATTCCCTTAGCATCTACAAAAACGGCTAACTGTGGCCAAACAAGACTGTAACCCCAGTCTTGTGAGGAGCAGAGACAGGAGAATTGCTAGAGCTCATGAAATAAAACAAAAGTAAATAAATAAATAATTTTTTAAAAAAAATTCCAAGCCAGGCGTAGTGGCGCACACCTTTAATCCCAGTACTCAGGAGGCAGAGGTAAAAGGATTGCCATGAGTTCAAGGCCACCCTGAGACTCCATAGTGAATTCCAGGTCAGCCTGGGCTAGAGTGAGACCCTACCTCAAAAAACCAAAAAAAAATTATTTTTTCTATAAAATATAAAAGGAAGGAATCCTACCTGTTGCAGTGATGTTCACATCACTGGTTGAAATCACTAAACCAAGAGCAGCTTGTGGGAAAAAAGAAGTTATTTTGGCTTACAGGCTCAATGGGGTAGTTCCGTGATAGCAGGTGAAAATGACTATATGAGCAGAGGGTGGACATTACCCCTTGGCCAACATAAAGTAGACCATAGCAATAGGAGAGTATGCCCAACACTGTCATGGGAAACTGGCTATAATACCCAAAAGCCTGCCCCCAACTGTCTCCAGGAGGCTTTAATTTCCAATTGTCATCAGCTGGGGAACCTAGCATCCAGAGCACCTAAGTTTATAGGGAACATCTGAATCAAACCACCACACTACCAAACTCCTTCTACAAAGCCAGCACCATAATAATACCAAAAACAGACAAAGATAGAACAAAAAGGAAAATTACAGACCAATCTCCCTCATGAACATATATGCAAAACTTCTGAACAAAATATTGGCAAATAAAATACAAGAATATATCAGAAAATCATTCATCATGACCAAGTAGGCTTTATCCCAGAGATGCAGGGATGGTTCAACATACACAAATCGATAAATGTAATACACTATATAAATGGACTAAAGGACAAAAATCACATGATCACCTCATTAGATGCAGAAAAAGCATTTGACAAAGTCCAACATCCCTTCATGATAAAAGTCCTACAGAGACTAGGAATAGAAGGAATGTGTTTCAACACAATAAAGGCTATTTATGACAAACCTACAGCCAATATAGTACTAAGTGGTGAAAAACTTGAAGCTTTTCCACTAAAATCAGGAACAAGACAAGGGTGTCCACTGTCCCCATTTTTATTTAATATAGTACTGGAAGTCATAGCCATAGCAATAGACAAGAGAAACATAAAATGGATACAAATTGGAAAGAAAGAGATCAAGTTTGCAGATGATAAGATTCTATACATAAAAGACCCTAAAGACTCTACCAGCAAACTGTTAGAGCTAATAAACACTTATATCAATGTAGCAACATACAAAATATAAGTACACAGAAATCAGTAGCCTTCCCATATGCTAACAACAAACACACAGAGGACGAAATCAGAGAATCACTCCTATTCACAATTGCATTTAAAAAATAGCCAGGCATAGTGGTGCATGCCTTTAATCCCAGCACTTGGGAGGCAGAGTTAGGAGGATCACCATGAGTTCAAGGCCACCCTGAGACTACATAGCTAATTCCAGGTCAGCTTGGGCAAGAGTGAGACCCTACCTCAGAAAAACAAACAAACAAACAAATAAATAAATAATAAAGTACCTTGGAATAAGCCTAACCAAGGAAGTGAAGGGTCTCTACAATGAGAACTTTAAAACACTCAAGACAGAAATTGCAGAAGCCACTAGGAAATGGAAAGACATACCATGTTCTTGGATTGGAAGAATCAATATTGTGAAAATGGCAATCTTACCAAAAGCAACCTACACATTTAATGCAATCCCCATCAAAATTCCAATTACATTCTACATGGAAATAGAGAAAAACAATCCTAAAATTCATTTGGAAGCACAAAAAACCTTGAATTTGAACAAGAACAGCATGGTACTGGCACAAAAACAGACATAGAGATCAATGGAACAGAACAGAGAATCCATAACTAAGCCCGGGTAGTTATAGCCACCTGATATTTGACAAAAAAAAAAAAAAGGCAAACATACTCATTGGAGAAAAGACAGCCTCTTCAGCAAATGGTGCTGGGAAAACTGGATATGTATCTGTAGAAGGATGAAAATAGATCCTTATCTTTCTCCATGCACAAGAGTTAAGTCCAAATGGGTCAAAGACCTTAATATCAGCCCCCAAGTTCTGAAGCTACTAGAGGAAAAAGCAGAGGAAACTCATAAACATATTAGTATTTACAAAATCTTTCTGAATATAACCCTAATTGCTCAGGAAATAAAACCATCAGTCAGCTGCTGGGACCTCATGAAATTACAAAGGTTTTGTATAGCAAAGCACACTGTGAATATAGCAAAGAGACAACCTACAGAATGGGAGAAAATCTTTGCCAGCTACACAACTGACAGAGGATTAATATCCAGAATATACAAAGAACTCAAAAAAACTAAATACTAAGAAATCAACCAAATTTTTAAAGATGGGCTATGGAACTAAATAGAGAGTTCTCAAAAGAAAAAAATATAAATGGCACATGAACATCTAAAAAATATTCTATATCCCTAGCCAGCAGGGAAATGCATATTAAAACTATGTTGAATCTGGCATGGTGGCACACGCCTTTAATACCAGCACTCAGGAAGCAGAGGAAGGAGGATCACCATGAGTTTGAGGCCACACTGAGACTACATAGTGAACTGCAGGTCAGCCTGAGCTAGAATGAAACCCTACCCCGAAAAAAAAAAAAAAAAAAATATATATATATATATATACATATATATATATATATATAAAAACATATATATATATATATATATATATATGTTGAGATTCCATCTCACTCCTGTCAGAATAGCTACCATCATGAAAACAAATGACCATAAATGCTGACACGGATGTGGGAAAAGAGGAACCCTTCTACATTGTTGGTGGGAATGCAGTCTGGTCCAGCCATTGTGGAAATCAGCGTGGAGGTTCCCAAGACAGCTAAAAATAGATTTACTATATCACCCAGCTATACCATTATTAGGCATATATCCTAAGGACTCGTCCCACTACTTTAGAGATGTTTATTGCCGCTCTATTCACAATAGCTAGGAAATGGAACTACCCCAGATGTCCCTCAATGGATGAGTGAATAATGAAGATGTGGCACATTTACACAATGAAGTTCTACTCAGCAGTAAAGAAAAATGAAGTTATGAAATTTGCAGGAAAATGGATGGATCTGGAAAGGATTATACTTAGTGAGGTAACCCAGACCCAGAAAGCCAAACATCACATGTTCTCTCTCATATGTGGATCCTAGCTACAAATGATTGGACTTCTATGTGAGTAGGAATAAAACTCAGTAGCAGAGGCCAGTAAGCAGGATATAAAGGGAATAGAAAGGGAGGGAGAGGGGGACTTAATAGGGTGGTATCATATATATGTAACTAGAACAGATTAATGAGGGTGAAAAGGCGTAAGTGAGGTCAGGGGAAGAGAGTGGGTAAAGGAAAGGTAGAAGGAGGGCTAATCAAAATCTAAGAGGATATAAATAAGTTGCCAGGCATGGTGGTTCACATCTTTAATCCTAGCACTCAGAAGGCAGAGGTAGGAGGGTCATCATGAGCTCAAGGCCACCCTGGGACTACATAGTGAATTCTACATAAGACTGAGCTAGAGTGAGACCCTGCCTCAAAAAATGGGGAAACAAAAGTCATATGGAAACCTACTTTTTGAGACAATGGAACTCCCAGAAGCCATAGATTGTTACTAGAAAATTTTCAATGCCAGGGATGGGATACCTTCCAGTGAGTTGTAGGACAGGGAGGTCCCTGATGCCCCCAAAACATTATAGGCCATTGACGAGGCCCTTGGACTCCCACCAAGAATAAATGGTAAGACCCTCTTGCCAAGGACTTCACATACTCAGGCTGCAAGTTTACTGAGAAATCCTGCTGCAGCTGAGCTGAAAACCTCCTCCCTATAGACCAGCTGACAGAAAGTTGGAAAAAGCTATGCTGCATGCAGTTCAATGGGAGAGAGAGAAATCATCAGTGGAAATACTCAACAGTGGGCACCGCAAGCCTTAAATTTGGCAACCAGGCCAAATGGACCAACAGGTACAATAGTGGCACATCTGTTATGAGGGAACCCAAGTGCTCTCTAATTGGATTTGAGGCCTGCTCCATGGGAGGGATATACATGCCTGATACTGAAAACCTACAGCAGGGGGAGTCATGATCCCTATGGGTGTAACATCTGCTGCTGTCTGGCCAAATGTATATACTATGCTCATCAAACTGCCCAGTAAGCACGTCTCTTAATGTTCATACCCATATATTAATGCTACTTTCACTTTTGGTTAGAGTAAGTTCTCTTTTCAGATGCCAGTGACCTTGGGATGTCTCAGAAGGCACCATGGTGCTGGAAAGAAGTGACAGGAGTGCTCAGCACTGAAATATCTCTATCACACCTTCCAAGGTTCAGGGTCCATTGCAGAAGACGTGGAAAAAGAATGTAAGAGCCAAAGGAAGGGTAGGACTCCTGACAATGTGCTCCTCCAGACACAAAATGGCCTGGATATCCATGACCTCATAGTGCCTGACACTACCTACAGAAGACCCCCATAACAGGAGGAAAAGATGATGACATCAAAATAAAAGAGAGAGTGATTGAGAGGGGGAAAGGGATATGAAGGAGAGTGGAGTTTCAAAGGTGAAAGTAGGGGAAGTGAGGGGATTTCCATGGGCTATTGTCTATAATCATGGAAGTTGTCAATAAAAATAAATTTGAAAAATTAAAGAAAAATATGGCCAGGTGTGGTTCTGTACACCTTTAAACACAGCACTTGGGAGGCAGAGGTAGGGGGATCAACATGAGTTCAAGGCCATCCTGAGTTTTCATACTGAATTCCAGGTCAGCCTAAGCTAGAGCAAGAACCCGCCTCAAAAAAAAAAAAAAAAAAAAAACTAAAATGAAAAATAAATGAATGCTATTTTTAAAGAATGTATAGATATATCACTAAAACATGTTAAAACTATCATTATAGAGACCCAGTTAAAACACTTGGAAAGTGAAAAATAGATGATTGAGATGACTGGAAACAATGTGATGGTCCTAAATATCACCCAAATATCATTATCTGCCTTGAGTACAGTTTTGCTGCATATATAAGTAGAGCTTGAATATAGTTTTGGTGTATATATTTATAATTTATACCTGAATAAAAAGAAAAAAAAAACAATCAAAGCAGAGCTTAACTTCAAACTCCCTATGTTCCATCACCAAAGATGTTTTCTTTTTTTTATTGGATCATTTATTAAACAAAATGTTCTGAAATGGAAAATCATCCAGTGGTGTAAAGTTGCAATCTCTGTAAACATACCCGTGAAAATTCCAACCATCTATATTGAAAGCGCCTGCTAAGGTTTGGAATTCTGGAATAAACCATTCTCCACACCAAGTAGTTGGCAATGGTCCTGTTAATAGAGAGAAACGTACATTTATTAGATTTTAGGTTGATACCTGATGCTGTGCAGAGCACATTTAGAAAAAACTGTTCCAAAGCACCAAGAAGAGATCCTTGTTCTTATAAAATGCAACACTTTAACTTGAGAAATGACACGAGATAATACAATGTCAACAAATGCAACCAAAATTGGATTGAAAATTCCAGTACTAGGCCTAAGAGTGAACATTTTGCTTTCCTTCCTGAGATATAGAGTCCCCTGTTGTCCAGCCTTCCATTTCTGGAAACATGAATGCCTTAAGTTATAGGTGACTTGATCTAATATCTATGTATGATTGGCCTTCAGAAACTAAAAGAAAATATTGATCAATACCAACCATCCAAATTTGTACCTTCATTACATTCTTCCTAAATATAGGAGCTATGGCAAGTCACCTCAGCTCTCTGATTTATCTCTATTTGTAACACAAGGAGAATATTCTTACCTCCCAAGGTGATTGCAAGATTAAAATAAACAACAATATAATAGATTGAATTCCTAAGTTGCTATTGATTTACAAACATATGAAGGTTCTCATATGCTTCTCTAATGCACATGAGGCAAATTTTCAAAAATCTGTTATATTTTAAGGGTTGCCTTTTCATATAAACAAAAGTTGCCCTGACCTCAGAAGGATGTGTGGTCTGTGTTCATTTCTAACCCAGTAATAATGATGAATTTTTAATGACCCATTCCCTCTCAGCTGCACCATTACCATGGTGACTAATAACACACATTCCTAAGATAGCCCTTGGGTCATTTAGAAATGTAACAACAGTGTGACATGATACTAACCAACCCACCAAGAACAACCTGCACTTTCCTATAACATTGGAAATGCACTCCAGTGAACAAAATAGTTTTCAGTACTTGCACCAATAGTATATAGATGTTCATTTTAATTTATATACAGATTAATATAGTGGTAATATTTTGTGTGTGTATGTGCATGTGTCAATGCATGTTCAAGTGTGTAGATGCATGTGTACTTATGTGTGTATGCATGTAAAGGCCAGAGGACAACCAGAAGTGCCATCTTCAGGATCCACCTTCTTTGAGATAAGGTCTGTCAGTAATTTGGAGCTTACTAATTAGGTTACAATGGCTGGCCAGCAAGCCCCAAAGATCTTTTTCTGTCTTGTCAGCACTGGGATTCAAACACATGCCATCACACTTGGCATTTTAGATGGGTACTTGGGAGCAAAATCAGGTACTCAAGCTTGCAAGACAAGCACTTTACCCACTGAACTCACTCTCCAGTCATATATATATATATATCAGAGAGAACTGGGTGTGGTGGCACACACCTTTAATCCCAGCCCTTGGGAGGCAGAGGTAGGAAGAGCACTCAGAGTTCAAGGCTAGTCTGACCTTTTCAAGTGGTCCTCGAACTCACAGAAATCCTCCTACTTCTGCCTCCCAAGTGCTGGGATGAAATGCATGCAACACCATGCCAGCTACAATTGTTTTCTTAATTGAAAGGACACACTGTATTACATAAAAGATCCTTCTCAACACATCAGATTCAACAGATCATGAGCACCCCAATGTGGACTAAAAGTTCTATATGCTGGGGATATGGAAAGCTGAGGAAAATACAGCCTCTGTCTGAGCTCCTAAAGCTTTTAGCTGAGTATAGTATAGATAACTGAGGTTTAGAATTCTTAAGTAATCTCCTCATCAAACAGTCAGTGGGCCTCAAAATGGTAAAATAACTTGGAGAAGTTTTAGGTTTGTTGTTTTTGTTTTGTTTTAATACATGTGGGTATGAGCATATATGTGGGAAAGTGTTCATGCATGTGTGTATGGATACCAGAAGACAAACTCAGGTGTTATTCCTCAGGAATGCTACAGCCAACAATTGTTATACATCTACTTATCTCTGTCTCCCCAGAACTGGAATTACAAGTGAATGTCACCAAGCCTGGCCTTTTTATGTGGGTTCTGAGGATCTAACTCATGTTTTCAAAGCAAGTACTTTACCTACTGATTGATCTCCTCAGCCCAGCTAGGGAGTTTTTCTAAGTCCAGATGCTCAGACTAGCCCAGGGCAACTGTACATGAGAGCTACCATAATAAGCCATGCAGGCTAGATAAGTGCTAGGTGTAGCTAACTCTAAAGCTTGTATGCTTTTCTCTACACCATGTGCTAATGCGTGTAAACCATTAATTCAGTTAAAATTTCTTGGCCAGTCAGAGACCCCAAAATACTTGAACAAAGGTGCTTTGCAGAAACCCATGGGTCCCAAAGGGGAACAGTGAAGCCATCCTTGCTAAGGCATTTCTAAGGTGATAACATAACATCAAGACCTCTGCTGAGAGCTGGAAGATGGAATGCTGGGAAGTTCACACAGTGAGACAATGGAACTGATGAGTTGCTCCAATGCGTTATAAATATGCTGACAGGATGTTATGGAATACAGCATAGGAGTGCTAATACCACTACTCCTGGAGCAGATATCACCATAATGACTGAATCACTGCCACCTAATGCTCAGATACATCAAAAAAAAAAAAATCAGACTCAGCAACAGTCCTTGAAAATAACACATAATATCTTTTTTTTCCAAAAAAAAAAAATTTCAGCAATACAGTAATTTTCCAAAATGGCAATAAATAAAGTAGAGACAAGCAAAACATCCCTGGCAAGAGCTTACCACTAAGACAGCAATCTAAAAAATTCCCCCAAAGCCTCTGACTCAGAAGATGTGATATTTTAAGAAGCTTTTGCTACCCTTTGTTCTCAATTAGTGGTAGTTTACATTTATATTATGCTTATGAGGTCCTAAAATACATTCTTTGATCTTCAGGACAGTGCTATGGGGTGGTGATTATTTTCAGCTGGATAAAACAAAGGTCAGAGGTCTAGGAACTTCCAAGGAAGTGTTCAATCCAGGGCTAACATTATATCTTCAGATTCAAGCTTGTTTCTGCTCCTCCTCATCATATATACTATCTGAAGTGAGCCATAAAGTTTCTTCTGGGAGTTTCTCAAGACCAAGCAAGAGCTTCCTAAATCCTATATGCTACCCAGACATATGTCTAAGACAATATTTATCACAGTGAGTCCCTAGACTTGGTAGACTCCCCCACACACTCTTACTGAACTAGCAACTGTGGGTATGATGTCCAGCAATCTGGATTTTAACAAGTCTTTCACTGGATATATGCCAGGGTCAAGAACTGCTAGTTACCCAGCAAGCATCTCAAGGACTAGATAATAGGGTAGATGGGGAGGGAGAGGAGGGCAAGGGAGGGGTTGGGGAACACAAATCTAGACCCAAACAGCAATGGTACCATTAACTTCTACATCCTAAAAGGCAGATCAAATGGTTGAACCTTAGAGGGAACACCTCAGCCACAAGGCACTGGAAAGGACACGGTGAAGACTGACCTTAATCTTAACTGCCTCTCTCTCTCTCTCTCTCTCTCTCTCTCTCTCTCTCTCTCTCTCTTCTCTCTTCTCTCTTCTTTCTAACTCTTTTATATTAGTTATCTTTTTCTTCCTTCTCAGGTCAGGCCCATACTATGGTCTGTAGACCATAGTCTGAAGAACAAGATCCTAGATTGCATTCAGAAAAGCTGAACACATGAGAGGTCCACATAACAGAACACTTTCTAGATGAACCTTTGACCACACCTGTCCAATAGTGATCATCTTCATGTGCACTGTGCTTGCTTTATGTTAAAATAAAACTAAAGGCAGGAAAACTACAGGAGCTTGGCAAAACTCCCAAGGATTTGCTTGGTATCAACCTGCTGAAAATGTTGGAGCAGACAAGACAAGTCTTTGCCAAGGAGAAAAGCCCAAGTCAATGCTCTTTGAGATCACTCTTCCTTTGCCTATCTGTATGTCTCTCTGTTTCTCCTCCTTTCTTTCTCTCTCTCTCTCATTTCTTGTTTCTAATAGTAGCTTTGCCTTCCCTTTGGCTTATACTCTTTCATAGAGTTCCATCTTCAGTGGTATCAGTTACTGTGGTATCAGTTACTGTACGGCAATCTCACAGCATTTCAATTTAGGTGGGCAGACCTCAGATTTGGGCTAAGGTAACACCAAACTTCTCATTGTCTTGTTGTCTAGGGGTGATGCTGACTTCTTCATGTTAATAATCTCTAGGTTGGCGTATTGTCTCCTATTCAGCTTCTTATCTTTTCCCATCACTTTTGTAAGCAAGCACCTTTACCCACTGAGACATCTCTCCAGCCCTCCCATCACCTTTGTAACCACTCCTCTGTACTATATTTTCTTTTATTTAATTTATTTATTTTTTATTTAAGTGAGAGAAAGAAGGAGAAAGAAAGAAGCACATAGAGAGAATGAGCATGTGTCTAGCCACTGCAAATGAACTCCAGACAAATGCACAACCTTGTGCATCTGGCTTTTTATGGGTACTGGGGAATTGAACCAGGGTCATTAGGCTTTGCAAGCAACTGCTTTAATCACTGAGCCATCTCTCCAGCCCTATATTATATGTGAAGTATCTGGTACTATGGATTGAATTCTGTTTCCCACTAGATTTATATGTTGAAACCCCCAGCCACAATGTGTTGGTATTGGGATAAGAGGCCTCTGGGAGTTCATTAGATTTAAATGAAGGTGACGAGGGGAAGACTTTATGAGGACATTAGTAACCTTATAAAAAGGACTTTATATAGCTTTATTCCTCTCCCTCTTTCTCTCTCTCTCTCTCCCTCCCTCTCTCTCTCTCTCTCTCTGTCTTTCATACATAGAGACACATATATGGATTCAGAGTCTCTTGCTCTTCAGGCCAAATTAAATAGAAAATTTGAGGCAACCTTAGGTCAGGAGTAGTGGAGGAACAATAGGAGATAAGGGAACTAGAAAGTCAGTTTCCTACACCCTGTGACATGCTAGTCAATATTTATCAACTGCCTTTCCAGGGGAAAAAAATGATTTGAAGCATTTGTTAATCTATGTTATATATAGAACTCCCACTACAGCTGATTTCACCTTGTGGATATGAGATGACTTAACATGGAATAAGGAAGAGTTAAAGGATCTAGCATCTTTTCTCAACAATAGTTACCAGCTTATGCCTCCAACAGCCTCACCTTGGCCAGCTACTCCCTAAGGTCCAAAAGCCAATACAGCCTCTGACATCACCACCTGTAAGGGTTCTCATTGTTCTAGCTTTGGCCCAAATAATCAGGGGTTGCCGATGTGTCTCAATATTACAGTGTTTGCCTAACACTCTCAAGGCCTTTGGTTCAATGTGTAGTACACCACAAAAAGTTAGTACTACTGTCCTTATAGCCATTCATTCAGAAGAAAAGACTCGTCCTACTAGGCCAATAGTAGGATTGACCAAAGGATAGAAGAAGCAGTCAGGAAATAAGCCATTGATGTCAGCTCAAGGTGACTTTAGAACCCTGAAAATAGCAGAAGAATTTTCAGAAGTAGCAGTATTTAACTGGATATATGCTAGTGTAGTAGGTTAAAAATTCTTTACTTGCAAATGCAAATCCCCAAATGCCCCCAAATCTGAAACTTTAAGGCTACAAGAAAAAAAAAAAATTCTACATGATGTCATATCGCAGGACACAGTCCAAATTCAGGCAGACTAAATATATTGCATAAAACTAACTTCAGCCTATGTGTAGAATGCATATATAAAACAAAATGAGTTTTGTGTCTAGACCCAGGGCCAACGGGATGGGGTAAAACCTTAAGGAGAGTGGTTAGTAGAACATAAGTAATATGAAAATAGCATGTGAGGAGGAATACTGGGGTTAGAAAGAGTTAAGCATGGGTAAAGGTGGGGGTTAGCAGAAAAGAGAGAATGGGGGAGGGCTAACCAAAACTACTTTGTAAACTTACAAATGCATACAGTTGGATAATACTATTCCTCCTAGCCATAGTTATCAAACAATAATATCAGAGCCAGGTGCGGGATAGCACCCTGTGAGTTGTTGGTCAGGGAAAACCCAAAACAATACAAGCTATTGGAGCACTACTCTTGGCTTCCCAACAGAACTGAAAGGTAAAACCCTATTACTAAAGACACCACACCCATTGACCAATGCAGTACCTAGTGAAATCAAATTGAAGCTCAGGGTGAAGCTTCCTTCCTGCTGGCTAGATTTCATAGTGCCAAAAGGTGATATGATGGCTGCTGGCAGAGAAAAATCATTAACATGACCACCCAGCAGTGAATCCTGTATTCTACTATACTATCCTACTAAACAAGATGTGCCCTCCAGTATAATAATTGCAAGACTGTTATGGGGGCAACCAAAAGCTCCATGATTAAATTTGAGGCCCATTTCACAGGAGAGAATTCATACCTGGTACTAAAATCAGGTCAAAAGCCCATGTCTGGGGAGAAGATAACACTAGGGGAGAACCTACTATTGCTGTCTGGATAATGGACATGTTGTAAAACTGCCTTCTAAACGTTTATTTTTATATCCACAGATTAGTTCTGCTCTCAGCCCTTGTCAAACAAGCTTTTTCTTCTTTCATTTTTTTTGGGGGGGAAGGGTACAGTAGAAGACAATGCACAGACTCATAAATGGTAAAAGAGCTGAAAATAAGTGATTGATGAGTACTCAAAAATATTACATCATTCCCTCCAGGACTAAGGGAACATTGCAGACAAGGGGATGAAAAGAATGTAAGAGCTAGAGGACAGGGAGGAGCATCATGGAGCTCTATCATCTGAACTCACAGCAGCTGTGATGACCTGCACATGATGGGCTCAGTCAGCTTTCTGTTATGGGGAGGGGAGGGGCTTATGGGGCCACTCCTATCCATGAGGAGCTAATGTTACTTAGCGGTTGCTGGAAAAGGGGAAGACATTCTCTTCCCTGGTAGAAAAAAGAAGGGTACAACAGGAATGGGAGCATAAGGGAGGAAAATATGGGCTGTATATGATCAAAATATAATATATATGGGGCTGGAGAGATTGCCTAGTGGTTAAGGTACTTGCCTGAGAAGGCTGAGGACCCAGGTTTGATTCCCCAGGTCCCACATAAGCCAGATGCACAAGGGAGCGCACGTGTCTGGTGTTCATTTGCAGTGGCTGGAGGCCCTGACATGCCCATTCTCTCTCCCTGTCTCTCTCTCTCTTTCTCTCTCCATCTCTCCCTCTCTCTGTTTCTAATAAATAAATTAATTAACTAAATAAATCTTTAAGAAAAAAATGTAATATATATATATATGATAATGTCAAAAACAGATAAGTAAAATAATTAAAAATGAGCTGGGTGTGGTGGCACAGCTCTTGGGAGGCAGAGGTAGGAGGAGAACTATGAGTTAAAGGCTACCCTGTGAATGCAGAGTGAATTCCAGGTCAGTCTAGGTCTAGAGTGACTCCCTACCTTGAAGAACCAAAGATATTAAAATAAAATAAAAATAAGTTTTAAAGCCACACGTGGTGGTGCACACCTTTAATCCCAGCATTTGGGAGGCAGAGGGAGGAGAATTACTATGAGTTCAAGAGCATTGTGAAGCTACATAGTAAATTCCAGATCAGTCTGGGGCTACAGCAAGACCCTACCTCAAAAACAATGTTTGTGATGGGGAGGTAATATGATGGAGAATGAAATTTCAAAGGGGAAAGTGTTGGGGGGGGGGGGGAGGGAATTACCATGGGATTTTTTTTATAATCATGGAAAATGTTAATAAAAATTTAAAAAATTTTAAAAAAGAGTTTTGGATAGACATGGTAGCACACATCTTTAATCCCAGCACTTGGGAGGCAGACATAGGAGAATTGCCATGAGTTCGAGGCCACCCTGAGACTATCACTCTGAGACTACACAGTGAATTCCAGGTCAGCCTGGGCTAGACTGAGATCCTACCTCAAAGAAATAAATTTTGTATCTAGACCTAGGTCCCATCTCTAAGATAGTTCTTCATGTCCATGCAAATATTATAAATGTTGGGGAAAAAACAATCAAAATTTTAAATCACTTCTAGTATTAAGCTTGCTGGATATGTGATATCCAATCAGCATCTCCAAAATCAGCAAAGAATTGTCTGAAGAGTGTTATTTATTTTTCCATAGAGTGACATGTATAGAACAAAGAGACGGGTCATAAACATGAAGGCAACCCAATTTAGAATATCAGCTCTACTTCTTTGAGGTGTATCCTTGGTTAAATTGTTTAACCCCACCTTCCCTATCTGCAAAATGGGAGCAACACAGAGACCTTCTATAGGACCAAGGCTCATTAAGGTTAATCTTAATGGTGATTAACATCATAATGACCTGTCAGTAGATTCTCAGAACAGAAGTGGTGCAAAGACACAACATGTAAAGACCTACTAGCTCTTTCTTCAACTGTATCTCCAGAGGACAGGTGAGAGGATGATTAGAATGGTAAGCTGAGGCACTCTCTCTACGCATCCCAAGACCAAAGCAGGCTGTCAGTGCTCTAAACTCTTGCCTTAAAGGCAACATCTGGGTTCATACGAGTCCCACTACCTTAGAAGCTTAACACTACCCTTTTCCTCCCTCCTTTGCATGGAGAACAACTCTTTATCCAAGGTTCTGTTCATATGTTACCTTTTTTTTATCATGTTGATGATACATCTGGTTAATTTCCAGAAATTTTTAAGAAGTGTCTATGCTGGGACTCATACCTACAAAAGCCATTTCAAGCCATGCATAGTGGCGCACGCCTTTAATCCCAGCACTCAGGAGGCAGAGGTAGGAGGATCACCGTAAATTTGAGGCCACCCTGAGACTACAGAGTGAATTACAGGTCAGCCTGGACTAGAGTGAGACCCTGCCTCAGAAAAATAAATAAATAAAACACAAAAGCCATTTCAAATGTGTTTAAAATCAGGTGCGTTTCCTGTGTTATGGCAGGGGTGGGAATTGAAAGAAAAGTAGCCATTAAAAATATATATATATTCTAGCTGGGCGTGGTGGCGCACGCCTTTAATCCCAGCACTTGGGAGGCAGAGGTAAGAGGATCGCCATGAGTTCAAGGCCACCCTGAGACTACATAGTGAATTAAGTAAATAAATAAATAAAATATTTTTTTAAAAAGGCTAGAGAGATGGCTAAGCAGTTAAGGCACTTGCTGGCAAAGCCAAAGGACCCCAGTTCAATGTCTCAGTACCCACGTAATGCCAGATGCACAAGATGTTGCATGCATCTGGAGTTTATTTGCAGTGGTTAGAGGCCCTGGTGTACCCATTCTCATTCTCTCTCTCTCTCTTTTTCTCTCCTAAATAAATAAATAACAAGGTAAGTTCTTTGATAGAAGTACATCTAGGGAAAACCTTTGCTTTGAAATATACAGCTAAACTCTATTTTCTAGCCTCTTTTATAGTTAGATTTGTTACAAGACTGAGTTTTGACCCATGGAATATGGGTAGAAGAAACTTATTCTACTTCTAGACCTTCCCACAATCTTCTACCTACCATTTTTCACTAGCCCCAAAAACCTAAAGGAAGGCAGAAGGATTTTGGGTTCATAATATAGTACTCAGAAGAAAGATGACTTGCCAGCACACCCATGTTGGACTGTTCCATAAACAGAGAATATAATTTTTATTATAAATACCAGTGAGAGTTTAGAGGTTCTAGTTATAGCATCTGGCATTTCTTGGCTGATACAGTAACTATGGGGCTCTAAGATGACCTTTCGCCAACTAGTCTAGTAAGGTTACACAGTGAGGACTGATTATGATCAGTAGAGAATGTAGATCATAGTAGATATAGTATGTGTTCAGAACCAAACAAGGTTCTGGGAAAGAAAAACAAAACAAAGGAAACAGAAAAGGGAAAAGGAGATCCCCAACAAGGAGAGTCTCTGGAAAAGGGGCAGGGATGAGGGAAAGGATAGTACCAATATATGCTTTTTACACACTATGTATATCCATAACTAATTTAAAAGAGAGAGAGAGGTAGGAAAGTTGGGAGGAAGGGAAGAAGTTGGGATGGGAGAGAAGGTATGCATTCTAAGTTATCAATTTGACAGGAACTAAAATAAAATATTCCTCCACTCAGTTTTCGTATTACTTACTATTATGAAAAGTCCCACAATTCTATAGTATAACGAGCACCATATTTTTTTTAATACAGTAAAACCAAAGCCCAATCTGTCCACTGGTTGTAAATGAGGTAAAACATAGTTAATATAATTTTCAAAAGTACCTACCATTTTATAATGAAGGTCACAGAGTCTCAAGAAAAGAAATCTGATGCAAGAGGTGCTAGACAAGGTATACAGTATGTAGCTCCCTCTTTCAACAGAAATCACCACCAAAATCTAAAATATACTCAGTAGTTCAATTCTATATAGTAGTAAGAAAAAAAAAAAAAGCATTTCAGTCCTATTTTATAGTACAGGTTGAGCAACCTGAATAAAAAAATCTGGAGTCAAATGCTTGGGTTTCAAGTCACTGAGAAATGAAACGGTATCTGAGCTAGAAGCCTCCTCCCTGTTGACGAGCTGTCAAGATGCTGGAAGAAGCTATGCAGTCTGTTGAGGAAGAAAAGGCATGAATGCTATTAAACAGCAGTGGAAACTGTAAGCCTTATTGCTGGCCAGCCAGGCCAAGTGCACCAACTGTTGTAATGGTGGCATGTCTGTTATGGGAGAAACCAACTGCTTTCTAATTTGACTTGAGGATGGGTCCATGGGAAGGAATTCCTGCCTGATACTGAAAATCTAATCAAGCATATGGTCACAAATCCTAGGGGAGGAAACTACTACTTTGTCTGCCTAAATACATATATTATGCCCACCAAACCGCCTTCTAAATACTTATGTTTATGCCCATATATTAATGCTACTCTCATTTTTGGTGGGGGTTTCAAAGTAGTATCTCATTCTAGCCCAGGCTAACCTGGAATTCACTATACTATGTAGTCTCAGGCTGGCCTCAAACTGACAACAATCCTCCTGAGTGCTGTGATTAAAGACACGTGCCACCACTCCCAGTCCACTCTCACTTTTAGTTAGAAAAGCTTCTCTTTTCAGATGTCAGTGGTCACTAGGGTGACTCAAAACTCACAAAAGTGCTGAGAAGAAGGGACAGTGAAGTGTTTAGTAGTAGTAAAACATCTCTATGATACTCTCCAAGGATCAGAGACCACTGTGGAAGAGGAGGTGGTGGAAAAAATATTAGAGCCAAAGGAAGGGGAGAACTGACAATACTGTCTTCCACACACGAAGTGACCATGATATGCATGACCTCACAGTGGCTGATGACCTGTATACTAGGAGGAAAAAAAAATGATGATATCAAAATAGAAATGAGACAAGTTGAAAAGAAGGAGGCATTCAATGGAATAATCCTTTGGGAGAAAGAAAGAGGGTAGTGGGAAGGGATTATGATCATAGTATATTGTCTATTATGTATATTTATTGAATTTGTCAATAAGAAGCTTAAAAACCTGAAATTGGGCTGGCAAGACAGCTGAGCAGTTAATCCACTTGCCTGTGAAACCTAAGGACCCAGTTTCAAATCCCCAGAACCCATGTAAGCACATGGTGGCACACACATCCAGAGTTCATTTGCAGTGGCTAGAGGCCCTGAGGCACCTATTCTCTCTCTCTCTCTCTCTCTCTCTCTCTCTCTCTCTCTCTCTCTCTCTCTCATAAATAAATAAATGAATAAAAATGTTTTTAAAAGTCTGGAATCCTAGGCTGGAGAGATGGCTTAGCAGTTAAGGCATTGGCCTACAAAGCCAAAGGATCCCAGTTCGACTCTCCAGGACTCACGTAAAGCAGATGTACAAGGGGGTGCATGTGTCTGAAGTTCATTTGCAGTGGCTGGAGGCCCTGGTGTGCCCATTCTCTCGCTCTCTGCCTCATTATCTCAAATAAATACATTTTTAAAAAATATCTGGAGTCCAAAATATCCCCAAATTCATAACATTTTTAGCATTAACTTTACACCATAAGTTGAAAGCTCCACATCTAACCTTATGTAAAGGGTCATTGTCAAAATGCATGTGTGCTACAGAAGCTGAAAATTTCATTAGGCTACATGTATTAAGTTACATATGAAACATAAATGAATTTTGTGTTTAGACTTGGGTCCCATCCCCAAGATATATTATAAGACAAACTGAAATCTAAAACTACTTGGCCCCAAGTGTCAGAAAGGTTGAACAAGGGATCTCAACATGTATTCCAGACCTAGGAAATCGTTATGAAGTAGTTTTCTAATGCAGTCATCCCTCTTCCCTGTACCACCCAAAGCTAATCATAACACTATCCTGGGGTGTTCATTTAAAATACAGATTCCAGATGGGTATCCTTTTCTTAAAAAAAATATTTTATTTTTATTTATTTATTAGAGACAGAAAGAGGGAGAGAGAGATAGAGGAAGTGAGGATGGGCATGCCAGGGCCTCTAGCCACTGCAAATGAACTCCAGATGCATGAGCCACCATGTGCATCTGGCTTAAGAGGGACCTGGAGAATCGAACCTGGGTCCTTAGGCTTCACAGGCATAGGCCTTAACCATTAAGCCATCTCTCAGCCCCCAGATGGGTATCCTTTAATCTCAGCACTCAGGAAACTAAGGTAGGAGGATTACCATGACTTCAAGTCCACCCTGGGCTACAGAGTGAGTTCCATGTCAGCTTGAGCTAGAGTGAGACCCTGCTTCAAGAAACATATATCTAGCCAAGTATGGTGGTGCATGCCTTTAATCCCAGCACTCAGGAGGCAGAGGTAGGAGGGTTGCTATGAGTTCCAGGCCACCCTGAGACTACATAGTGAATTCCAGGTCAGCCTGGTATAGAGTAAGACCCTACCTCAAAAAAAAAAAAAAGTATATATCTAGAGCTAGAGAGATGACTTAGAGGTTATGGTGCTTGCCTGTGAAGCCCAATGACCCAGTTTTGATTCCCCAGTACCCACATAAGCCAGATTCACAAGGTGGTGCTTGTGTCTGAAGTTTGTTTGTAATGGCTGGAGGCCCTGGCATGTCCATTTCCTCTCTCTCTCTCTCTCTCTTCCTCTCTCTCTCTCTCTTTCTCCTCCTACCACACACACCTTCTTCTCCCTCAAATAAATAAAAATAAAATATTTTTTTAGAAAATCTCTAGGTTCCTGATTCTCCCCAGGTCTATTGCACTGGACTCTATGGAGATAGGCCTTTGCATCTATTTTTTTAATTTTTTTTTAATTTTTATTAACATTTTCCATGATTATAAAAAAAATCCCATGGTAATTCCCTCCCTCCCCCCTCCCCCCCACCGACACTGTATCTATATTTTTAACAAGGGTCCTAGTTGAGGTTGCTGGCATCACAGGTGTGGTAGTTTTGATTCAGGTGTCCCTCATAAACTTAGGTGTTCTGAATGCTAGATCCCCAGCTGATGGAGATTTGGGAATGAACACCTCCTGGAGGCAGTGTATTAGTGTCCCCTTGCTAGTGTTTGGCACACCCTTCTATTGTTGTTGTGCACCTGATGTTGATGAGTGGATGATGTCTACCCTCTGCTCATGTTGTCATTTTCCCTGCCATCATGGAGTTTCCCCTCAAGTCTGTAAGCCAAAATAAACCTTTTCTTCCCACAAGCTGCTCTTGATCAGGTGACTTCTGCTGGCAACACCAACCTGACTGCAACAATGGGCCTGTGTAACACCCTGAAATAGCAAGGCTTAGCTTCATACACACACTTATCTACCATTGGCTGCTATTGTGACTTTCAAAAGTTTCAAAATATCCTCACATCTCAAAATGGTAGAATTGAAAGTTCTTCTTTGTCTTGTCAGTAAGCTTTACTCAAAAATGGTTCATATAGGGCTGGAGAGATGGCTTAGCGGTTAAGCGCTTGCCTGTGAAGCCTAAGGACCCCGGTTCGAGGCTCGGTTCCCCAGGTCCCACGTTAGCCAGATGCACAAGGGGGCGCACGCGTCTGGAGTTCGTTTGCAGAGGCTGGAAGCCCTGGCACGCCCATTCTCTCTCTCTCCCTCTATCTGTCTTTCTCTCTGTGTCTGTCGCTCTCAAAGAAATAAATTTAAAAAAAAATTTTAAAAAAAAAATGGTTCATATATTTTAGAATGTGCTAGCTCTTTGGGCATCTAAGTGTTTCCAAAGGGGATCAAATGTGTTTCTAGAATTTTTACAGTGCCTTTGTGTGTGTTCTGGTATGTGGGGGGTACTCATACACGTGGACAACCTCTGGTATTCTTCTCAGGTAATATCCACCACTTCTGTTGAGACAGGGTCTCTCACTGGCCCAGAACTCACCAAGTAGGTTAGATTAGCTGGCCAAGAAGCCCTAGGGATCAGATTGTATCCACTTCCCCAGTGCTTAAATTGCAAGTTGTAGAGCTCCTTGCCTAGTCTTTTTTTTTTTTTTAATTTGAGTCTTGAGGATGCAACTCAGGTCCTCATGCTTGCAAGGCAAGCACTTTACCAGCTTAGCCATCTGCCCAGCCAAGGTGCCTTTTTATTTTTTTAAATAACATTTGCCAGTGGTTTATTTTGTTTGTCATGTGGAAGAAGTGCCTTTTCAATAATAAAACCTAACTCATGGCTGGGAAAATAGCTCAGTGATTAAAATAGCTCTTCTGCAAAGCATGATGGCCTGAGTTCGATTCCCCAGTGCCCACAAAAAGCCAGATGCACAAAGTCACTCAGGCATCTGGAGTTCATTTCCAATGGCATGCCCATTCTCATTCTCTTTCTTTCTTGCTTTCTCTCTCTCCTTGCAAATAAATAAATAAAATATATTTTAAAAATATAACTCATGGTAACATAGCCAGAATCCAAATATCTATATATTACATATATAGATATTATATATATAATATCTTATATATAAGATATTACATATTCCAGGCGTGGTGGCGCACACCTTTAATCCCAGCACTTGGGAGGCAGAGGTAGGAGGATTGCTGAGAGTTTGAGGCCACCCTGAGACTACATAGTTAATTCCAGGTCAGTCTGGACCAGAGTGAGACCCTACCTCAAAAACCAAAAAAAAAAAAAAAAAAAAAAAAAGATATTACATATATATATAGAGAGAGAGAATTTTAATCGTGACCCAATAATTAGCTTAGTGAATTATTTTTATGAACTTGTCCAACTTTATGTGATCCATTTTCTGTTGTTAAATGTGGGTGGCTTAATGAACATATGAATTTCTCTTCTCCTCAACATTTATAGGTTTTCTCTTCTTTGTAGTGCCATATTAGCACAGCCACATATTCTAAAATATTCTTTAAAATAAGCAAAACCTGATAGTTCCTAAAGTTGCCACATTAGTGCGATTTTCCTATAGGTCTCAAAGTGGTCTTATGGATTTTCAATATAGGTACTTTGGCCTATTTGCAGAAAATAACTTACTAACTAAAAGCAAAACAGAAAAAAAATACAGCAAAAAGGCCACAAATGAACTAGAAAAAAAAATGTGCTTATACAGAAATCTCAGGAAATAACATCATTACATAACTAGTTCCCCAAAACTAATAAACAATTTAGGCTTTCAGAGGGAACAGTATGGAGAAAGACTGGAAATAAGGGGCAAAATCACTCTGTATTTGTTGTTCTCCCAGAAAGTAAATTATACCAATGATTTAGACCAATTTGTCACAAAGGGCCCCATGATTTTCCCAATGACTCTTGCTATAACTTTCTTTAAAAGCAATTTTCAAAACACATGAAAAGAGAAGCCCTTCTAATTTAAAGGGAAAACAAAAGTCACAGTTAAATGCATAAGAAAGTTCTTACTTCTTCCTTTCAGAGCTTAAGATCCTAAACAAATCTTTAAAGTACTGTGGGACGCGGACCACCACATTCTCAGAGGGGCCAATGTCTTTCAAGTGAGGATAGAGTCTGACATCAATGACCTTCTTGATGTAGCCCAGCCAGTCAAACTGAGGGTAGAGAAAGAAAAAGAAAAGGGAAATCTTTGTTAGGTACCAACTAAGATGCAAGGCATTTAAACAGAGTAGGCCTAGCACAACCTATTTGTGCCATTCTACCAAAGTCATTAAAGATGGAACTGCCCCTCATTTGCCTATTAAGGAGAAAAAGTCTGATCATTGCCACCAGACCTATGATGTGCATCACAGATAGAGCCTTTGTTCTGTACTACAGACTTCTGACAAGAAACAGCCTTGTGTATGCTCCTTCAGCAACTCCAGCCTGCTCCTCCCTCCATCTTCTCTCTATCCTGTTCCCTCATCTGGATTTCTCCTCTAATCTAGCTTCTCATCCTTCCCTCACCTCCTGAACATCCTCTCTCAGCATTCTCCTTCTAACTTGTATGCTCCCTCCCCTGCCCGCTCTGTGCTCTGGTCTCCTCTGCTCCCCTACACACAGACACACATAACCTCAGAACATTATTGGTCTTCCCCTGGCATAGCCTTTCTTAACCAAGAGGAAACAAATGGCAATAGTGAGAAATGAGAAACACCTCCATTCTTCACAGTACCCCTATGTTCCCTCAGACACAGTGTGGTGTTTTAGATCGCCTCTCTTAAAAGCCAACCTTTTCTCCCTTGTCTGCCTCCACCAGTGAAATGGAAAACCAGTTATTTCCTTGTCTAGTGCCCACTCCTTCCACCCACTCCCCCACAGCTAGGGATCGTCACATGACCCAATTCTACTCAAAAAGAAATAAAATCACGTTATCTAAAGCTATTTGGGAAAAGGGTTTTTTGTTTATTTGTTTGTTTGTTCTGGTTTTTTAAAAAAGGCAGATCATCATTGGCCCTTCCCTCTTCTTCCTGCTCTGGAGGCAGATATGCTATATGAAGCTACAGTGGTCACTTTGCAACCATGAGTTATCAAACATGAAGTCAAAACCCCAATCTTTCACAACATGGTTAAACAGATGAAGTATCACCAACTACCACCTATGCCTGGAATTCTGCTGTAAGAAAACAGCCTTTAAAATTTTCAACCACTATCTGAAAGATTGTCAGTACACTGCAATAGAAAACACTGCAGTGCACATACAAGGGCTATTTTATGTGATAGTTGAAAAGAATAAGGAAAACCAAATAGATTGTTGGTAGGATTTACAACGTCTTACACACACATGAAATATAATCACTTAAAATTGATCAGATAATACAAGTTTTCCTGGATAGTTTTTACCAACCTGGGGAACCATAGCACTCAGTTCTGAAATGTTCATTTTGTTATACATTGCCTCACTGGTTCGGTTTTCATGTGGAATCATTATCTGTCAGAAAGAAAAAAAATGAATCATTTCTTACTGCATAAATATTTTCCACATGTGCCAAAACATCTGTATAATATTATTATATTTTTTCAAGACTGGTGTGATGCCCAGCTGTGGGGAGAAGCAATAAAAACAGCATTTTAGACAGAATAAAGAAAATAAAAAAGAAACTTACACATCCTCTTCAGTGTGAAAGATTGTCCCCAGTACAAAAAGAAGCTCCCAGAATCCCTTTCTCCTCTGTCATGCAGATGGGCCAAGTTCATTGCTGGCATAGTTTTGACAAGCAAGCTGAAGTTGCACAATTGAGGGAAACACTCCACATTTACCTGTTGTCTCCTCAACTCCTACACCTCTAGATGCAAATGTTCAATGACAAACGAAGCTTACCACCACTTCTTTCCTCAATCACTTTATCATCAGCTCCTTCCTTGACTTCTCCCTCTTTCTTTGACCTTGAGATTCCCTTAGCTCCACTACTGGGGATATGGATTAATTCACTTCCTACAGCCTTGCTTCAGAAGCCTCTAGTCAGCTCAGTGAATTAAAGGTTTGCCATGTAAACTTGTGGGCCTAGTTTGATCCCCAACACACACATAAAATCTGGGTATGATGTCATGTGCTTGTAATCCCAGCCCTGAGAGGCAGATATGAGGATCCTAGAGGTTATTGCCTTGTAACCTAGCCAAATCGGTGAACTTTGGGTTCAATAAGAGACTGTGAAAGACAAGGCGCAAGAGTGACTGAGGACACCCAATAATGACTTGTGGTATGCATGCATGCACACAGACAAACACACACATGCACTAGCACCTACCCATATAAATATGTTCACATACACACACACACACACACAAGAACAGGAATGACTCTGTTCCTCAAAGATCATCTTAATCATTTCCACTGACTGACAGATAGTGTACCAATTCTTGAACCACATCCTCATTTTGCTTAAGGGCTTTCTATCACTCAATCCCCCTGCATTAAACTTGACACCTTTCACTTTGCACACAACTCTCTATCACTCATGTTTCCTATCCACCATCACCACCTCTATGCTTTGAACTGTGATGAAGGTTTTGCCTAAGATTCCTTTCCTATGGAAAGCCTTTGCAAACTTCATTTGGTTCCAATCCCCATGGTTACTTCATAACCTCTCCTTGTGCACAGTCTCTGGAGGAAGGGATTGGCAAAATTTATACTTCATGGCTACCTTAATTTACTTGATGTACTCTTCTGCCTCCTTAGCCTGAGAAGTTTCCCTAAAACTATGTATCTCACTAATGCTGGATGCTCATAGTCAACTACCTGTAGAGCAAGGTAGTGAGGGGGTTATTCTTACTAGAACCAAAATTCATACATCTTAGATAGTTCAAGACAACGTCACATAGGGCTGAGCAGCAGATATATGCCTTGTTCTCTAAGGCACTTCTAAGTTCCTAACTTCTCCCTCCTTGTCGTCCATAGGAGAGGCCACATGTATTTTACAGTTCCCCAGGCTGTATGTGAATCATTAATCATTACTTCACAGAATACCTGTGAGACTTTCCCTCTTCCTCCTCCTCCTTCTCTTTCTTCCTCTCTTCTTCCCTCCCTCCCACCTCCTCTCTCAACTCAGGCTCACAGCCCCAGGTTGGAGCCTTTTGGCCTTAAAGCTGCTTGTACCTCTCTGCCAACTACTTCCCTCCACACAATGGATTTGTCACTTCATTTAGCCTCTTGACAGTTCCAAGTCTTGCCTCAGCCCAGCTGTTTTTAGATCCATTTTTGGTCCAACTCCCTGACTCATGGCAAGGCCTTTCCTGCTATATCACAACTTCAGTCCAAAATACTATTCAGGGCCTCATATTTGCTTGGAAAGGGGATCAGACAGCTTGTAGACCTGGCTTGGAGGCATATATGCAGCAATTTTCCCAATCTTCAAAGGTATAACATGCAATAATGAATTTTTTAAAGCAAAGGTGAAGTGCATGAAGAAAAGATTCAATAAACAGAGACAGTGAGACACAAGCTTCACAAAACAGAATTACTAGGGGGGAGAGCACACACACACACGTGTGTGTGTGTGTGTGTGTGTGTGTTTTGGGTAGGAATTAGAGAAATGTGTATGTGGATATAAGCACTTCAAGGAGAAAACTAAATTCCTTAATCCTATCCTTCACCACTACTCCATACCTGAACATACTACTATGACTTTACCAGAAACAAAACCAATAAGCACTTGAAATTATTCACCTCAGAAGTTTTAAAAGATAACCAACTAGGCTGGAAAGATTGTTTAGCAGTTAAGCTGCTTTCCTGCAAAGCCTAATAACCCCACTGCCCATGTAAAGCTAGATACACAGTGATACATGCATCTGGAGTTCTACAGGAGCTAGAGGCCCTGGTGTACTAATTTTCTCCCTGTCTTTGTCTTTGTCTCTGTCTCTGTCTCTGTTTCTCTTCTCTCTATCTGTCTCTGCTTGCAACTAAATAAGTAAAAGTATTTTTTTAATCATAACCAATCCATATAGCAAAGTTTCTTAACGCAAGTATTGTTATTTTTTCATCACAAGGTCTGCATATAAGCAAATGTCACTGGATTTGTTTTCATTGAACATGAGAATATTTAGGGGATATGCATTTTCTAGAAAAAAGGTTACTCTATAAACAGTGTCATATTTAGAGTTTCTTATTATTCTCCTACACATTTTTTGTCTCTATCATGAACCAGAAAGAATTTAACTTATGACTTATTTAGAATATAGTGTATAGCACAATGACATTCATTAAAGTGGCATCAGAAAGGAATGTAAAAGCAAAAGAAAGATGATACAAAGTAGCACCAGAAGATCATCTTAACCCTACATAAAATTTCTATCTAGTATTGATAGACAAACTTTTCTGAATTCAAGTCTTATATCAGACTTACTGTGAGTGGGACTGGTACAAAAGGTAGACTGGCCAGGCATAGTGGCACATACCTTTAATCCCAGCACTTGGGAGGCAGAGGTAGGAGGATGGCCATGAGTTCAAGGCCACCCTGAGATTACAGAGCTAATTCCAGGTCAGCCTGGACCAGAGTGAGACCCTACCTCAAAAAACCTAAAAAAGAAAAAAAAGGTAGACTGTATTCAAAATAACCTTCCAAAATTTGAGGTGTAGCTTTGTGGTAGTATACACACTTAGTATGTATAAGGTCCAAGGTTTAACCCTCTGCACCACAAAAATGTGTCCTATCACTCAAACAAATAAAGATTTATTAAGTATCTTTCTTCTATTTGAGACATAGAAGAATTTCTCTTGGAAAACAGAAGTTTCTCTGTCGCATTCTTTGGGGCATAGCAGAGCAGCACAGACTTATACAAAGAAGGTGAAAGGAATGAAGAGCTCTAGTTACTATCATGGTTCTTCTGCTTATTACTTCCCAAAGGAGATGCTATTGCTTTTGCCTTGGACTCAAAAGGCAATGGCCCAGAATTTTGCCATTTATATTTTCACTCAGGATACATTGCTTTTAACATAAGAGGAAATGGCAAGGAAAAACGAGGTTTTCAACTGACACTTACCTCAGCTATCTTAATTTCCAGTCTAAGCACCGACTTCATGTCATGCTCAGCTCTGGAGCTATTAGCTCCTAAAAGCACAGCAGTGTCCACCATGAACTTATAAAGGGCATCTCGATACTGTAAGAAATGCAAAAACATGTGACCATGACAATAGCCTACAAGGAAGTATGTTTCAGAGATACCAAAGAGCAGAAAGAGTAGGTGGGAATAAACTTTCCTTCATTTTCTCTCATCACTCAAAATACAGTACAGGCATGATGCAATGCTAGCCACCCACTTTCAGAGTAAAGTAAAAAGAGTGATAGATACCCATGGGTACTGTTTCCATGGCAGACAGAAATGCCCAGATATCAAGATATCAAGTAGCAAGTAAACTAGTTTTGTGGTAACTAGTCATACTATAGATACAAAAAGCATCTCCAGATGAGCCCATAATAGAAAGATGGAGAGCAGGTGTGCTCTTTCCAGGCAAGTGAGGCCCTAATGTAATAAAGAGAACGAATTGTTTCTAAAAGCAGGAGACCTGATCCATGAACACTAGTGGGAAGTGTGATTTATTCTCATCCAGCTCAATATACCCTGCTTTGCACTAAGAAATAAAAGATGATTAAAGTCCCATGTCCTTTCAGTTTTATACAGTTTCTACAAAGTTCACCTCCCTGGCTTAAGAAAAAAAAAAAAAAAGGAGAGAAAAGATGAAGAGAACCCTAGCAAATAGTTAATTCAGAATTTCATCTCTAAGGTATACTTTGACCCTATAAACTATCCATTCTATGTGACTGACCTCAAGATCTACACTATTCTTGATATAATCAAGTCCCTTGATAAATAGTATCTCAGTCAGTAACTAAGCTTTGTTAATGATCTAATTAGAAAGCTTTTTGTCCCCTTCCCAAGACAATTCAAAAAATATCCAACTAGCTCAATGCACATGCATGTGGCTTGCTTGGCACTCTGCACATATGTTGGGGAATGGTATTACAAATGAAAAAACTAAATAATATCTACATCTGGCTATCAGTGTGTGGTCTAGTGAAAAAGGTAAGGACATAATTACCAGAAAAAACATAAGAGAAACTAAAATGAGGTTCTTTTTAGCTTGTTTTATTGGCAATTTTATACATGTGCATAGTGCATTTTGGTCATAATCCCTTTTCATTATTTTTTATCCCTAGCCCCACCCTCTTCACTGAAGCCCTTCTTTCCAACTAGTCTCTCTTCTAAAAAATAATTTTAAAAAAATGTTTCTTAATACAGTTGTTACATGCACGGAAACTGAAGATCTGGAGAATTTCAGCCTAGAAAAATTGGGGACATACCATGTAAAGGATGTGGGTTTGTGAGCAGAGACAAGATCTTCTTGTTGAGATAAGAACAAAGGTAGATTTCTTGGGAAAGATGGATTAAAATCAAGCTATGAAGAGGTTTCACTCCATCAAGGGAGTTTAGACCCTGTCTCAAAATCAAGACATACTGGGGGAGGTGCCTTAAGAACAGAACTTTGGTGCTAAAGAGTGGATAAAATGAAGTGGAGGTGTCAGTTATAAGGTTACTTACTGTAGTTACAGCAAAAGTGACCAGGGATGTGACCAGGTACTTACAGGAGTTTTGTAAAGGTGAAATTACTTGACTGCTTAAAGGGAGAAGAGAAGCCTGGTTGCTGATATCATGGCAGAAGTAAACGTACCCAGGTCATCAGAAGTTCATTCTAGAAGGAACACTAGCCAGTTGCTCTCTCTCTCAGGAGGCAGAGGTAGGAGGATCACAGTGAGTTCGAGGCCAGCCTGACACTACATAGCAAATTCAGGTCAGCATAGGCAAGAATGAGACCCTACCTCAAAAAAAAAAGGAAGGACTTCCGGCCAAGATGGCGACCACCTAGCTGCCCTGCAAATCCCAGGGAAAGAAAGATGCAGATCCTAAGGAGAGAGCCACCCCATCATACCTCAAAAGAGCCCCAGCTAAAACTAAGGAAAATTAGTGAAACAAGCAAGGGTGGTGTTTTCCTGATGAACTGGATACCAGCACAAGGGGGAAGGAGACCAACACAGAGAAAAATCAACTCCTACCAAATCAGAGAGCCAGAGCCTCAAAGGCCCCCAACACCTCATCACTGAAGCAGACCAAAAATGAACCCAACATGGCTCAGGGAAATTTTGCGGAAGAGGGAGCAGAAAGAATGTCAGAGCCACATGTTGGGTCAGGATATGCAGAGACATCAATCGTACCAATAACTGTGGGCTAACTCCACAAGGCATGACCCATATACCTCAACAAGGAGGGGCCAATGGGGAGGGGGTAGGTTAGGGATGAGCCTAACAATGGTACCAAACTGCCTGTGTTTGCTGAATAGAAAACTAATAAAATAAATAAATAAATAAAAATTATTTTTAAAAAAGGAAGGAGGAGGAAAACTGGTCAACCCCCTTTGATGAGCATCATCATCCACAAAGATGACTAGGGTTTAAGTTCACCTGCTGAGCCTTCTACAGATAGAGATTAGTATCAGCCATGAGACCTGAGTGTGAGGCTCTTTGTAAAGTTTACTAAGTTTCCAAAATGAATCGAAAATGTCACAGATAAACCAGCTCTTTCCAATATCCAGGAAACTACTAGGTCTCCAAGTTAAGCCAAGAATTCTGGCCTGATTCTCCTTCAGTTCTGATTATTCTTCATTAACCCAGGGCCATCTATTAAAAATACAGATTTCCAGTGGGTTGGAGAGATGGCTTAGTGGTTTGCCTGCAACACCAAAGGATCCCAGTTCTATTCTCTAGGACCCATGTAAGCCAGATGCACAAGGTGGCACATGCATCTGGAGTTCGTTTAAAATGGAATACAGATTTCCAGATCCTATCTCTAGTCTGCTAAGTCAGATACTTCACACAATCTAGAATCTTCCCAGGTGATTTTTAAACATCACAATTTTTTTCAAGGTAGGGTCTCAATCTAGTCAAGGATGACCTGGAACTCACTCTGCAATCCCAGGCTGGCCTCGAACTGGCAGCAATCCTCCTACCTCAGCCTTCCAAGTGCTGAGATTAAATGCATGCACCACCAGCCCAACTTTAAGCATTACAATTCTGAGTATTATTGGTCTCTTGAATGTTCCTCAGTATACTTCACTTCTGCAAAGCATAGTGAGCAGCTGGCTCTTCTGAGTAATGACTTCCAACTTATTTCTTCATTACTTCATTCAAGCATGCTACCCGGCCCCCAGCTAATTCATGAGGACACTAAGCAAGGAACTTATACAGTCCTAATGCCCCAACTTCTATGAGGGAGGAAGAATTATCTGTCTTAATAAAGGGTCTTTCCTTCCTGCACTAGGAAATGGTCAGTGAATAGTCACATGGTTCATTTTCAGTAAAGAAGCAGGCCTCTTAAAACAACTGATAAACCAAACAGCAGCCTGAACAGGCACATAGTGGAACATAAATAAAACTTACAGACTTGGCTTCCGTGCTGTTATCAAGGTAGTCTTCCCTCACAGCTAGGGAGAGGGTTGCTTGGTCCAGCTGTGAAAGCAAAAACACAAAGCATGCTATTGGCATTATCAATTCTTATGTACTGGGATCACAAGTGTCATGCAACCATCTGCACCCTGGCCATATTTTGAAATAATGTCATCATTACAAAAATAATTCATTCCACTCAAAACTGCACACAAATAGGCAGTTTGGCAATGACAGGCCTAAAGTATCAGACCCACCCATTTTTCTGATTCACCAAGGAAGATATATAAATGGAAAATAAGCACCTGAAAACATGCTCAATATATTAAGATATAAAATATCTCTTACATTTAAAGTCAGGCATAAATTTACATATAACCCATCAATCCCATTCCAGATATCTATTTAAGAGAAAAGAAAACTTGTGCTGAGCCAGATGTGGTGGCACCCACCTTTAACCCCAGGACTTGGGATGCTGAGGTAGGAGAATCTCCATGAGTTTGAGGCCACCCTGAGACTACAGAGTGAGCTTTAGGTCAGCCTGGGCTAGAGTGAGATCCTAACTTTAAGAAATGAAAGAAAGAGAGGGGAAAGGAGAAGGAAGGAAAGAAAGAGAAAGAGAGACAAGAAAGAAAGAAAGAAAGAAAGAAAGAAAGAAAGAAAGAAAGAAAGAAAGAAAGAAAGAAAGAAGGAAGGAAGGAAGGAAGGAAGGAAGGAAGGAAGGAAGGAAGGAAGGAAGGAAGGAAGGAAGGAAGGAAGGGAGAAGAAAAGGGAAGGGAAGAGAAAATCTTGGGTTGGAGAGATTGCTTAGTGGTTAAGCCACTTGACTGAGAAGCCTAAGGTTTAAATCCACAGTACCCACGTAAGCACAGGTGGCACGTGTCTGGAGTTTGTTTGCAGTGGCTGGAGATCCTGACATGCCCATTCATTCATTCTCCCTCTCCCTCTCCCCCTCTCTCTCTCTCTCTCTCTCTCTCTCTCTCTCTCTCTCTCTCTCTCTCTCTCTCTCTCCTTCATTCTCTCTAATAAATAAATTAGAAATAAAAAGAAAGTCTTTTGCTGAAAGAAAAATCTGTATGTACTTGAATTCATGATCATCAAAACCAGGTATTAGCCCAAATGCCTTTCAATTTGTAAATGGATAAACTGTTATACACAGTGGACTACTTCTCAGCAACAGACAAGAATGAACTACTGACATACAACAACATGTGCAAATTTTACTGACATTATGAAAAAAAGGGAAAACCTATAGGGGTAGAGAATAGTCATGGCTATCAGGGTTTGAGAATGGGAAGATGAATTAACTATTTAGGGACAACAGTAAGTAATTTGGGAGGGGGTTCATGGAACTATTATATATATTGATTATGGTGGTAATTATATGACTCAATGAATTAATTAAAATTTATCAAAAAAGTTACAGACATGAATATCATAAACCTGGCTTGTTTTATGTTTTTGAACCTTCCAGCTTCTGCTCTAAATTTATGGCTTTTTGTTTCTTGATTATCAGCAACTGAATAAAGGCTGAATAAAATAGATTCCACTCACACTATATTTCTCATTTAAATCTCTGACTTGCATAAGTATAGCCATGGGCTGAAGAGATGGTTCAGCAGCTGTTAAGGTGCTTGCTTGCAAAACCTGACAGTCTGAGTTCAATTTCCCAGTACCCACATAAAGCAAAATGCACAAAGTGGCACATATGTGTGAAATTCATTTACAATGGCAAGAAGCCCTGGTGTACCCATTCTCTCTCTGTCTCTGTCTCTGTCTCTCTCTCTCTCTCTCTCTCTTGCTCTCGCTTTTGCTCTCTCTGTCTTTCTTTCTCTTTCCTTGAAAACTACCACAATGCATGACCCATACTCCCCAATGAGGAGGGTCCCTGCAGAGGGGGGAGGGCAGGGAGGAGGCTAATGATGGTACCAACAAGGCTGTATACATTGTGTACATAACCAATAAAAATAAATAAATAAAAAGTTAAGCCAAATTAAGCATATACAAAATCTAACTAACAAAAATGAGGAAGATGTGAATAAAAATGGAATCATGTATGTCCATATCATTACTTTATCCATTGCCCTCTAGTTTTATCTCTCTTACCATTTTTTAATATATGGAGTATACATGATATTATAATTTTCTATGAAAGCTCCCTCCACATGTAACAAATCCTATAAAAGGCCAAGTTATGCCAGGCGTGGTGGCGCAAGCCTTTAATCCCAGCACTTGGGAGGCAGAGGTAGGAGGGTCTCCGTGAGTTCAAGGCCACCCTGAGACTCCATAGTGAATTCCAGGTCAGCCTGGGCTAGAGTGAGACCCTACCTCAAAAAACAACAACAAATTAGTAGTAATATTATTAACAAAATTTTTGAAGAAATGTCGCTATTGTTTTGGGAGTAAAATGCTTTTCAAAATATCTATCTAGTCTCTGGTTATTGCTAAAACCCTCAAATTATCTTGTTCAATCTTATCTAATTGTCCTAAAACAACTAATTCAGAAGTTACCCTAGCTTCACACTTCTATAATTCCCAATCTACCATTGATTTTTCAAAAAATTAAGTAATCCAGGATCATAAAACAAAATATTTTGATTAAGACGCTTTGGCTTTCAATTAAATTTGGACAACTTAGTGACTTGAATTTCAGTCACATAGGAAAGGAAACTGTGTAGATAATATCAAGAAAGCTAATGTTTCCTCTCAAGAAAAGAAGCTAAAGACACATATGGTAAAAGTTTAGATAATTCATGTGAGGTTACCAGACCTTTAATAAACCTTCATCTTGTTTTGTTTTCCAGGACAATTTTAAAGATACCACCAAACTAAAGTAGGTCATTCAACTAAATCTTATTAGAAACATACAAACTCTGGAGGCAGTCTTTCTCAAGAAACCCACAGTAGTATATGGTATTACTCAAAGGATTTTTGTTTGTTTGTTTGTTTTTCAAGGTAGGGTTTCACTCTAGCTCAGGCTGACCTGGAATTCACTAGGTAGTCTCAGGGTGGCCTTGAACTCACAGTGATTCTCCTATCCCTGCCTCCCAAGGGCTGGGATTAAAGGCGTGCACCACCACACCCAGCTCTTTTTTAATATTTTTATTTATTTATTTGAGAGAGAGAAAGAGGCAGAGAGAGAGAGAAAGGGCACACTAGGGCCTCCAGCCACTGTGAACAAACTCCAGATGCATGCACCACCTTGTGCATCTGGCTTAAGTAGGTCCTGGGGAAGCAAACCTGGGTTCTTTCGCTTGGCAGGCATACGCCTTAACCACTATGCCATCTCCCCAGCCCCCAAAGGTTTTTTTTTATTATTATTACTTGAATTTACAACTGATGTGAATAAGCAAATATAAAATAAAATGTTAATCCCAGCACTTGGGAGATAGAGATAGGTCTATAGAGAGTTGGAGCCAATTTGTGCTCAGAGTAAATTCTGGGTTGGCTTAGGCTACATGGAGAGCCTCTCTTCAGGAGAAGAAAAAAAACAACAGAAAAAATTTGAGGAAATTAGATATTTGGAACTGAAAATATATTTTTTTCCAATTACAGTTGATTCCAATTGTAATAAACTTTGTATTAGGAGACAAAGTAGTAATAATTAGCAATAAAAAATCTGACAAATTATAAAGAAAAAGAAAGACAAAAAATTGGGAAATTTTAATTTCTAAGAATCTCTCCTTGCCATCATTAATTTCACTGAGAATCAGAAAAATGAGAACCACTAAGTAATCATGACTCTGAAGTGTTATTTATATAGGAGAGCCCCAGCCTTCTAAATGGACTTTTGGGATTACATAGTCCAGTCTCTCTTTATCCCTATTACTATTTCCAGGCACAGAATAATCCCAAACACATGTAACAAGATAATGATTTTGGGTAATCACTCTGTTTTCTTTATCTTTTTCAGGGGAGTTGTTTTTATACTTCCCTTTCTACCATTTAAGCCTATGGCAAATCCTGTGCCACCTTAGCATGGGGGAGCATTTCCAAAGGCCTTTATGTGGGCTAAAATGCAGATCCTGAGGACAGAAACATATCTGCCCACTGGAGGGAGTGCATTTTTATGCACCCACAGGCACCATATACCTTTTTCTATTTTTTTTTTCTGCAACACAGTTTGCTTTCTTTTTGTTTTTCTTTTCACAATTTTTATTAACATTTTCCATGATTATAAAAAATTTCCCATGGTAATACCCTCCCCCCTCCACTCTTTCCCCTTTGAAATTCCATTCTCCATCATATTACCTCCCCATCTCAATCTTTGTACTTACATATATATAATACCAACCTATTAAGTACCCTCTTCCCTTCCTTTCTCTTCCCTTTATATCTCCTTTTAAACTTACTGGCCTCTTTTTCTTTTTTATTAATAAATCATCTCATTATTTATTAGAAGAGTATGGCAATATATTTTGGGCTTCCTTTCTCTATTTATCACAATATACTTTCTTTCTTTTTAAACTCTTTTTAAAGCACTGTACCTCTTTTCCTTAAATGCATTTGTGAGGAGGCAGAGAGAGAGAGAGAGAATGGGGCATACCAGAGCTTCTTGTCACTGCACACAAACCAGATGCATGCACCACTTTGTGTATCTGGCTTTACACGAGTACTGGAAAATTGAACGTGGGCCAGCAGGCTTTGTAAGCAAGTGCTTTAACCACTGAGCTATCTTCCCAGCCCCTCTTTCTCTTTTTGTTTTTTAAAGCAGGGTCTCACTCTAGCCCAGGCTGACCTGGAACTCACTCTGAATTCCAGGTTGGCCTTGAATTTATGGGGATCCCCCACCTCAACTTTCTGAGTGCTTGATTATAGGTGTGTGCCACCATGTCTGCTTCTTACCAATCAAATCATAGGACCAACAGGCATGCTATGTACACAAATTGAAGACTAGCATTAGTCCAATGGTACAGACTAGTTCCTGGACCATGCTTCCAGACAAGAGAGCCTCTTGTCATGGACCTGAATCTACCATGGAAACTCACAAAATTTAAGTCATACAAACCTCACAGCAACAGTGATAAGGAAATCATAATTTACCTTCCTTTTGCATGAAGAAAGCAAGACAGAGAGGTAAAAGAACATATACATTTTATTTTTTCCAATTGAAATTTTTAAGTGAATAAAAGACCAATACACATATAAATTCTGTGGCTTTGGCAGCCAATATACTGACTTTTGTCAGGTACATTGAATTTCAGGCATATCTCAGAACAAAGCTTCCCCTGCCATCTCTAAACATGTACTTGTAACTGTATCACGACTAGGAAGATTATGGCTCTATTTTGTTTGGGGGAATGAGGTTAACTCAGATGTGTGAATATTCACTCATGTAACATGGCACAAACAGACAAAGCTAAAGCCAACGTGTGCTGCATTCAAATGCCAAGTAATGCTCAAACACTTCAGTTTGGAACAAGCTGCCATCTTGGCAAAGGAAAGCAATAATAAGTACATGAGTGTCTCCTTACATTTGGAAAGTATTCTATTATTGACAGCTTAGAGATTCTAGGATCACTATAATTGAATATTAAGTGTACAAGGTAAGCTGTTGCCATGTACCTCTGTTTCCCTCATATTTCATTGATTATTATGAAAGTTAGAGACTTAATAAAATTTCATTTTTTGGCACAACATCTTTGGTGATGGTGCATGCTCCTAACTAGTATCAAAAGGTGCACAAGGGCTGGAGAGATGGCTTAATAGTTAAGACGCTGTCCTACAAAGCAAGACCCAGGTTCAATTCCCCAGTACCCACATAAGCCTGATGTACAAGGTGACACATGCATCTGGAGTCCATTTGCAGTGGCTAAAGCCCCTGACATGCCCATTCTCTCTCTCTCTGTCTCTCTCTCTCTCTGTCTCTCTCTCTCTCTGTCTCTCTTTCTCTCCTCGTATAAATAAATTTAAATTTTAAAAGAGGCACACCATATCTGGTTTTCCCATTTTTAGCAATACTACCACTGAGATTTGGGATCAGATGATATGAGACTGATCTATCACAAACTTCCCCATCAAACCTTTACCTAGCAATTTGGCAGTTACTTGTAGTAGTTGCCTAGATTCATTCTTCATCAGATTTTTTAAAATAGTAATTATTAAATCCTATTATTTTTCCTGATTCTTAAAATATTTTAAATCTTTATTTATTTGCAAACAGAGAGAAAGACAGATGGGGGAGGGAGGGAGAGAGAAAGAGGAGGGAAAAGGGAACAAATGAGAATGCCAGGACCTTTTGCCACTACAAACTCCAGATGCAAGCATCATTTGGTGCATCTGGCACTACATGAGTACTAGGGAGTTGAAACCAGGCTGTCAGGCATTGAAAACAAGTGCCTTAACCACAGAGACATTTCCCTGGTCCTCTCTCCTGATTTTTAAGCTATGGCTTTCCTATAAGAACTTTTGTCTCATCAGCTTTTAGGTTATATTGAAATCAATCAAATCCAGAATGTGGAAAGATATATAGAACAATCTAGTTTCTTGAGCAAATAAATTGTGGTTAAAAACAACAACAACAACAATAAAGAAGTGGAGCTGTTACAGATTAAAATAGACTTTATCCTGAATCAAAAGCCAGCTGTTTCTGGACTTCCAGTTAAGATGACAGTGAAGGAACCATGCCAAAGGAGCCTAGGGGAGAAAAATCCAAAGAAAACCCAGCAAAAGTACACTCTTCTACTAAAAAGTGAGGTGTATAAGAAATGACCACAGCAGCAGAGAAGTAGGAGAGATCCAGAGCATCCAGACCCCACATTGGTACGCAGAAGCGGCTCCAGCAGTGGTGGAACCAGGTCCACAGGGGCAGCAGGTCCACAGGGCCACATCTACAAGGCTCAGCTTGAGCCACAGGAAAAGCCAGGTGAGAGGATTTTCCAGCACACCAGAGCTCTTCAAAAACTCAAGAAACATGAAGGAAGAACCACAGTGAACAACAGAGGAGCAGATCACAAGATAGAAGATCATGTGGATCAGCAGGAGAACTAGAGCCACCATCCACAGCCTCCCCACCCCCACTGCCAAGGCCAGCAAGCACCACAGACGGGGGAATGGGAGCTCACAGTACCCAGCACCAGGGACCAGAGCAGCGATCCAACGACCCAGCCAGCCTACTTGAACCTACAGTGCACCAAAGAGGGACCCAAGCAGAAGCACAGTATATCTGACACCAAAATCATACCAAAAGCTAACTGGGATTAAACCAGGTCAGTGCCCACCAAATAAACCTGGTATATAGGCCTGAACCAAAAGTGCTAATTGTACCTTCCATATCAGGATGATAAATTATATGTTAATCTTATGGATGATCAGATTTGCCATTCTTAAATAAGCTATATTTTGGGCTTGTTATTTGTTGCTTCTTGATTTATAGTAGCTTTGTTCCCTCTTCTGTCATACATGAGGGAAGGGTTTCATGTGGTCACAAGCTGATTTGGAACTCTCAACAGACTAGAAATCTTAACCTCCTAGTTGACAGGATTAAGGATGGGGGAAACCACACTCCATAAGGGACAGTGACTTTGTTAGAGGATCTGGTTGTCATAATACCTACTCTTGCATAAATACTCTGTGCTGTTTTCTATTGAATGTGTACATTGTTTAGTTAAATTTTAGAATCTGCCTATATTTTGTTCCACTCAGCCTACTTGAATACTCTCATAGCAGGCAAACCCAACACCTAAGGTCACTTTTGTAGATACGATGAGAGTCTTAAGAGGTACACCTAGCACCTTAAGTTCCTATCCTGAAGATATATGACATCAGATTGATTGATACATCTAATAATACTACAGCTAACTATAGAATCCAAGCATTAAATTAATTCAAGATGCAAAAATATATACATTATAACACAAGAAACACCAAAAATCAAGACAATATAAATCCACCAAAAAGTATTAATGCATCAGAAATGACCTCCAGTGAGAATGAGTTAGAAGAAATGCCTGAGAAAGATTTCAAAAGAATGATTATATATATACTCAAAGAAGTCAAAGAGGAAATCAAAGGAATCAAAGAAGACACAGGAAACCAATTTAACGAAATAAAGAGGTCAATACAAGACATAAATAAGGAAATAGAAATAATAAAGAAAAAAACAGAATTACTAGCAATGAAGAGCACAGTTAATGAAATAAAAAACTCTGTAGAAAATCTCACCAGTAGAAGGGATGAAGGAGAGGACAGAATATCTAAACTAGAAGACCACGTGTCAGGTTTAATATAGTCCAGCAAAGAGAAAGAAAAACTAATAGGAAAGTATGAATGGGAATTTCAAGATATTCGGGACACTATGAAAAGATCAAACATAAGAATTCAGGGTATAGTAGAAGAAGAAGAATTTCAATCCAAAAGCATAGTAGGCATTTTAAACAAAATTATAGAAGAAAACGTCCCCCAAGTTGGGAAAGAGGTGCCAATGCAAATACAGGAATCCTTTAGAACACCAAGCAGACAAAACCTGGAAAGAACCTCTCCCGGCATATTATAATTAAACAACCAAACATACAAACCAAATATATATTGAAAGCAGTTACAGAGAAAAATCAAGTAACCTACAGAGGCAAGCCCATCAGGATTATAGCAGATTACTCAACACAAACTTTAAAAGCCAGAAGGAAGGGCTTAGAGTGATGTATTCCAAGTCATGAAAGATAACAACTGTCAACCAAGGTTACTTTATCCTGCAAAACTATCCATTCAAATAGACGGAGAAATAAGGACATTCCACAACAAAAGCAGGCTAAAAGAATATTTGAAGACAAAACCAGCTCTACAGAAAATACTTGAAAGAATCCTCCATGCCGAATAGAAAGAAAATCACATTTATAAGGAACCTGGAAAAAACAAACAATACTCAAATACTAGTTAACACAAGGGAGCAAAGGTAAAATTGGAAGAACTACAAAAAAAATGGCAAAAATGAATACACACCTTTCAATAGTATCTCTTAATATCAATGGCCTCAATGCCCCAACCAAAAGACATAGGATTTCATACTGAGTTAAAAAGCAGGATCCTTCAATTTATTGCCTATAAGAAACACAACTTATTACAAAGGATGGGCACTATCCTTTTCACTATGGGTGAAAGTTTGGAAATCAGTGTTTCAAGCAAATGGGCCTATAAAACAAACAATGGTTACTATCCTAATATCTGATGAGGTAGACTTCAGTCCAACATTAGTTAGGAAAGATAAGGAAGGTCACTTTATATTGATTAAAGGCCCACTCCAACAGGAGGACATTATAATTCTAAACATATATGCACCTAACATGGGGGATCCCAAATTCATCAAATAAATGCTATTAGAACTAAGGTCAGAGATAACACCCAACACAGTTGCAATGGGTGACTTCAACACCCCACTCTCATCAATTGACAGGTCATCCTGGGAAAAAATAAACAGAGAGGTATCTGGATTAAATGAGGTCATAGATGAAATGGACCTAACAGATATGTACAGGACATTTCATCCAAATGCTTCAGAATATGCATTCTTTTCAGCAGCACATGGAACATTCTCTAAAATAAACCATATATTAGGATACAAAGCAAATCTTAACAAATACAGGAAAATTGAAATAATTCCTTACATTCTATCTGATCACAATGGAATCAAACTACAAATTAATAGCAAGAAAAGCTAAAGAGAACACACAAAAATCATGGAAACTAAACAACACACTACCAAATGATGAATGGGTCAATGAAGAAATCAAGAAGGAAATCAAAAAAATTCATGGAATCAAATGATAATGAGAACACAACATACCAAAACCTTTGGGACACAATGAAGGCAGTCCTAAGAGGGAAATTTATAGCTTTAAGTGCCTATATTAAGAAATTATAAAGGTTTCAAGTAAATGATCTAATGCTTCACCTTAAAGCCTTGGAAAAAGAAGAACAAGGCAAACCAAAAATCAGTAGAAGGGAAGAAATAATAAAGATTGGGGCAGAAATTGATGAAATTGAAACCAGAAGAACAATCCAAAGAATCAATGAAACAAAGAGTTGGTTTTTTGAAAGGATAAACAAGATTGATAAACCCTTAGCAATCTGACCAAAAGAAAGAGAGAAGAGACGCAAATTAATAAAATTAGAGATGATAAAGGCAGCACCACAACAGATTCAGAGAAATTCAAAAAAATCATAGGGACATACTATAAAAACATATACTCCACTAAGTATGAAAATCTGAAAGAAATGAATGATTTCCTTGATTTATATGACCTACCTAAATTAAATCAAGATGAGATTAATCACTTAAACAGACCTATAACAAGTATTGAGATCCAAGCAGTTATCAAAAATCACCCAACTAAAAAAAATTTCAAGCCCAGAGGGATTCACTGGTGAATTTTACCAGACTTTCAAGGAAGAGCTAACACCATTGCTTCTTAAGCTTTTCCATGAAATAGATAAGGAATCCCACCAAACTTCTTCTATGAAGCCAGCATCACCATGATACCAAAACCAGGCAAAGATAGAACAAAAAAAGAAAATTACAGACCAATCTCCCTCATGAACATAGATGTAAAAATTCTCAACAAATTAATGGCAAACAGAATACAAGAATATATCAAAAAGATCATTCACCCTGACCAAGTAGGCTTTAGCCCAGAGATGCAGGGATGGTCCGATATATGCAAATCAATAAATGTAATACATTATATAAATGGACTGAAGGACAAAAATCACATGATCATCTCATTGGATGCAAAAAAAATGCATTTGAAAAAATCCAACATCCCTTCCTGATAAAAGTCCTACATAGACTGGGAATAGAAGAAACATATCTCAATATAATAAAGGCTATTTATGACAAGCCTACAGCCAACATATTACTAAATGGGGAAAAACTGGAAGCTTTTCCACTAAAAGCAGGAACAAGACAATGGTTTCCACTGTCCCCACTTTTATTTAATATAGTACTGGAAGTCTTAGCCATAGCAATAAGGCAAGAGATGCACATAAAAGGGATACAAATAGGAAAGGAAGAGATCAAGTTATCATTATTTGCAAATGACATGATTCTACACATAAAGTTCCCTAAAGACACTACCAGCAAACTGTTAGAGCTGATAAACACCTACAGCCATGTAGCAGGATACAAAATAAATACACAGAAATCAGTAGCCTTCATATATACTAACAACAAGCACACAGAGGATGAAATCAGAGAATCACTCCCATTCACAATTGCATCAAAGAAAATAAAGTACCTTGGAATAAACCTAACCAAGGAAGTAAAGGATCTCTACAATGAAAACTTCAAACCACTCAAGTGAGAAATTGCAGAAGACACTAGTAAATGGAAAAGCATCCCTGTTCTTGGATCGCAAGAATCAGTATTATGAAAATGGCAATCTTACCAAAAGCAATCTACACATTTAATGCAATCCCCATCAGAATTCCAATGGCATTCTTCACAGAAATAGAAAAAATGATCTAAAAATGCATTTGGAATCACAAAAAACCTTGAATATCTAAAATAATACTGAGCAACAAAAATAAGGCTGGTGGTTTCACCATACCTGATTTTAACCTATACTACAGAGCCATAGTAACAAAAACAGCATGGTAGTGGCACAAAAGCAGACATGTAGGTCAATGGAACAGAATAGAGGATCCAGATGCAAGTCCAGGTGGCTATAGCCACCTAATATTCAATAAAAATGCCAAAAATACTCATTGGAAAAAGATAGCCTCTTCAGCAAATGGTGCTGGGAGAACTGGATATTTATCTGTAGAAAGATGAAAATAGATTATTCTCTCTCTCCATGCACAAAAATTAAGTCCAAATGGATTAAAGACCTTAACATCAGACCTGAAACTCTGAAACTGCTAGAGAAAAAAGTGGGAGAAACTCTTCAGCATATTGGTCTTGGCAAAGACTTCCTGAATATAACCCCAATTGCTCAGGCAATAAAACCACAGATTAACTGCTAGGGCTTCACAAAATTACAGAAATTTTGTACGGCAAAGGACACTGTGAATGAAGCAAAGAGGCGACCTACAGAATGGGAAAAAAATCTTTGCCAGCTATACGTCTGATTGAGGACTAATATCTAGCATATACAAAGGACACAAAAAATTAAATAATAAGAAATCAAACAAGCCAATTAAAAAATGTCTATGGAACTTAATAGAGAGTTCTCAAAAGAAGAAATACAGATGGCATATAAACATCTTAAAAAATGTTCTACATCTCTAGTCATCAGGGAAATGCAGATTAAAACTACATCATGAAAACAAATGACCATAAATTTTGGTGAGGATGTGAAAAAAGAGGAACCCTTCTACACTTTTGGTGGTAATGCAATCTGGTCCAGCCATTGTGGAAATCAGTATGGAGGTTCCTAAAACAGCTAAAAATAGATCTACCATATGACCCAGCTATAGCACTCCTAGGCATATATCCTAAGGACTCATCCTGTTACCTTAGAGATACTTGCTCAACCATGCTTATTGCTGCTTAATTCACAATAGCTGGGAAATAGAACCAGCCGAGATGTCCCTCAACTGATGAGTGGATAATGAAGACATGGCACATTTATACAATGGAGCTCTACTCAGCGGTAAAGAAAAATGAAGGTATGAAGTTTGCCGGAAAATGGATATATCTGTAAAGGATTGTAGTATGTGAAGTAACCAAGGCCCAGAAAGCCAGTGCCACATGTTCTCCCTCATATGTGGATCCTAGCTACAGATGACTGGACTTCTGTGTGAGTAGGAAGAAAACTCAGTAGCAAAGGTCAGTAAGCTAGAAAAGAGATATAAAAAGAAGAGAAAGGAAGGGAGAGGGGCAGTTAATAGGATGGTATTGTATATATGTAAGGAGAAGAATAAATTAATGGTGGTGAAAAGGCCCAAATGAGGTCAGGGGAAGAGAATGAGTAAAAGAAACGTGGAGGGAGGGCTAATCAAAATCTAAGAGGATATAAATAAATCATATGGAAACCTACTTTTTTGGATAATAGAACACTCAGGAGCCATAGATTGTTACTAGAAAAATTTCAGTGCCAGAGATGGGATACCTTCCAGTGAGTTGTTGGCCAGGGAGGTCACTGATGCCCCCAAAACATTTTAGGCCATTGCCAAGTCCCTTGGTTTCCCACCAGGAATAGATGGTAAGACCCTATTGCTGAAGACTCCACATACTTGGGCTGTAAGGCCACTGAGAAATCCTGCTGGAACTGAGCTGATAACCTCCTCCATGTAGACCAGCTGACAGAAAACTGGAATAAGCCATTCTTCATGCAGTTCAATGGGAGAGAGAGAGAAATCACCAGTAAAGATACTCAGCAGTGGACACTGCAAGCCTTATATTTGGCCAGCTAGGCCAAATGAGCCAACGGGTGCAATAGTGGCATGTCTGTTATAGGGGAAACCAACTGCCCTCTAATTGGACTGGAGGCCCACTCCATGGGAGGGAATACATCCCTGATACTGAAAACTTAAAACTGGGGTAGTCATGAGCCCTAGGGGTGTAACGTCTACTGCTGTCTGGCTAAACATATATACTGTGCTCATCAAACTGCCCAGTAATCACTTATCAAAATGTCCATACCCATATATTAATGCTACTCTCATTTTTGGTAGAGAATATTCTCTTTTCAGATGGCAGTGACCTTGGGATGACTCAGAAAGCATCATGGTACTGGAAAGAAGTGAAAGGACTGCTCAGCACTGCAATATCTCTATCATACCTTCCAAGGATCAGGGTCTATTTCGGAAGAAGTGGCGGAAAGAATGTAAAAGCCAAAGGAAGGGTAGGACTCCTTACAACGTTCTCCCTCAGACACAAAATGGCCTGGATATCCATGACGTCACAGTGCCTGACACTACCTACACAAGACCATCATAATACAAGGAAAAGATCATGAGATCAAGATCAAAGAGAGACTGAATGTGAGGGGGAGGGGATATGATGGAGAATGGAGTTTCAAAGGGGAAAGTTGGAAGAGGGAGGGCATTACCATGGTATAGTGTTTATAATCATGGAAGTTGTTAATAAAAAAAATTGAAAAGAAATAAAACAGCTGTTTTTGGCTGTAGGTTTTTAAGGACATATTTGAGTGTTGGGGGTGTAGCTCAGTGCACAGTGGCAGCATACTTGCTGAGCATGCACATAATAATCATAAAAATTGAAAATTAACTGTGCCTTAGATGGTAATTATGGAATTATAGCTACATTTTGGTTATGATAAGAATCTTTTACAAGATTTCAGCAAGAATGTACTCACTGAGGGGGAAGGCGTGTGATGGAGAGTGGAGTTGCAAAGGGGAAAGTGGGGGAGAGGGTGGAGGGTATTATCATGGTTTATTGTGTGTAATTATGAAACTTATCAAAAATAATTCAAAAAAGTGGAAAGAAAGAAAGTTCTCACTGTTGCAGTCAGGTGTTCATTGCTGGCAGAAATCACCCAACCTAGAGCAGCTTGTAAGATAAAAAGATTTATTTAGGCTATGGGCTCGAGAGGAAGCTCCATGATGGCAGGGAAAATGACAACATGAACAGAGGGTGGACATCACCGCCTCGCCAACAACAGGCAGACAACAGCAATAGGAGGGTGTTCCAAACAGTGACAAGGGGACACTGGCTATAATGCCCCTACACCCCCCCCCACCACACACACACCAACAATACACTGCCTCCCGAAGACATTAATTCTCAAATCTCCATCAGCTGGGAACCTAGAATTCAGAACAGCTAAGTTATGGGGGACACCTTAATCAAACCACCACATTAGCCCCCATAAACTGATAATCATACATGATAGAAAATGCAATGCATTCAGTCCAACTTTCAAAGTCCCCACATTTTTCATTAATCTTAATGATGTTCAAACATCCACATAGTCTTTTAACTAAACCGTAATACCAAAAAATCCTCCCAAAACCCATAATGGCACAGAACAAACATTCACACTACAAAAGATGGCATTGGGCATAGCAAATAAATATTCAACCAATACAAGGTTTAAGCAGGGCAAACATCAAACTCTGTAGCTCCAAGTCCAACAACTCGAGTCAGTGACAAGTCTCTAAGTCTGATAATTCTAACCAAAGACAAGTCTTTGAAGTTCCAATTCTGCCCCTCCAGCTAGGCTACCCACAGTCCTGGAAAACTTCATCCAGGGCCAGCAATTTTCCTTAATAGGCATCTTGTGGTCCCAGCATCTCCACTGGGTCTCCATTGCAAGCCACGGTTCCTCCTCGTGGCTCCATTGGGTCTCCATGCAGGCATCCAGCAAACTTGCTTCACACTGCCCATCGTCATTTCCAAACCACAAGATGGTGTTGCAAATTCAATGACCCTCTCTTTCCTGCATTTATTATATTCCACAATACAAGGTTGAGTGCCAATTTATTAATCCAGGGAGGAATAAAGCAGACTTTGAAAAACAAGACACTCCTTGAGCACTCAGGCCCCTTCAAAAGAGTCTACATTCTTCCTGTTGCCCTAGTGCAGATCAGCTGGCCCAATCTCAAAGGTTGTAATCTCTCAATTGTGGCTGAATGGGCAACAATTCACCCAAAGATTTTTGTATGTGTGTGCCATATCCCTCTGCTCACACCAGTTCATTTCTATGCAAAGCAACCCTGCACAACTTCTCAGGACACTGGCATAACAGCAAGGTTTTCACATAAACTGCCTCTAGCACAGTCCAAGCAAATCTCTTTCTCACCCTCATAAGCCAAACCTCATAGTCCATAGATCTTATTGCATTCAGGTCTTTCAACTCTGACCAGAATATTCCATCAAGCTGTACTTACAGCACTGCAAGGCATCTCTTAGGCCATGGTTTCAAATTCTTCCACATTCCTCTTGAGAATCAGCTCCAAAAGGCCAAAACCACACAGTCAGGTATCTAGCAGCAAATGACTCCACTCTCCATACCAATGTTACTGTTGCAGTCAGGTTCGCATTCCTGGCAGAAATCACCCAACCAAGAGCAGCTTGTGGGGGAAAAAGGTTTATTTTGGCTTATAGACTCAAGGGGAAGCTCCATGATGGCAGGGAAACTGATGTCATGAGTAGAAGGTGGACATGACCCCCTCGCCAACATCAGGTGGACAACAGCAATAGGAGGGTGTGCCAAACACTGGCAAGGGGACACTGGGTATAATACCCATAAGCCCGCCCCCAACAATACACTGCCTCCAGGAGGCAATAATTCCCAAATCTCCATCAGCTGGGAACCTAGTATTCAGAACACTAAGTTGATGGGGACACCTGAATCAAACCACCATACTCACCATGCAATAATATGTTTTTGTTATACTATAAAGTTTTGGTCTCCAAAAAGGAGGCATCTAAATAAGGTAAGAATAGCACGAAGTTGAATGTTTTGAAGCTGGGTTGATAATACATGGGAGTTTATTGTTTTATTCTTTTTACTGTTTTGTGGGTACTTTTCTCAATGATAAAATGTTTAAAATTTGTTCAACCATTTGATTATGTCCAGAAGTTTGCAAGAAAAACAATACCTACCATTTACAATTATCTATCATTACATAAATTAAATTCTTCTATCATTCTGTGGTGTACAGCTGTGATGCTGGGACCACAAGATGGCTATTAAGGAAAATTGCTGGCCCTGGATGAAGTTTTCCAGGACTGTGGGTAGCCTAGCTGGAGGGGCAGAATTGGAACTCCAAAGACTTGTCTTTGGTGAGAATTATCAGACTTAGAGACTTGTCACTGACTAGAGTTGTTGGACTTGGAGCTACAGAGTTTGATGTTTGCCCTGCTTAAACCTTGTACACATTCAAACTTAAGTTTGAATGACAGTCTTCAGTTTACTGTAAAAGTATTGGGAAAAATACCATAATAGTTAAGAAATCGAGAATAACAATCTTAAAACCTGGTTTTAAAAACTGAGTAATCGGGCTGGAGAGATGGCTTAGGGGTTAAGTGCTTGCCTGTGAAGCCTACAGACCCCGTTTTGAGGCTCGATTCCCAGGACCCATGTAAGCCAGATGCATAAGGTGATGCATGCATCTGGAGTTCATTTGTACTGGCTGTAGACCCTGGCACACCCATTCTTTCTCTCTCTCTCTTCCTCTTTCTCTCTCTGTCTGTTGCTCTCAAATAAATAAATAAATAAACATAAACAAAAAAAAACTTAAAAAAAAACTGAGTAATCTGCACATGGTGCGCATACATATGGAGTTTGTTTCCAGTGGCTAGAGGCCCTGGTGTGCCCATTCTCTATCTCTCCCTCTCTCTCTAATGAATAGATAAAAATAATTTTTTTTAAATTTTAAAAACGGAGTAATCATGTTGGCATGGTGGTTCATGCCTTTAATCCCAGCACTTGGGAGGCAGAGGTAGGAGGATTGCTGTGAGTTTGAGGCCACCTTCAGACTACATAGTAAATTTGAGGTCAGTGTGGGCTAGAGTGAAACCCTACCTTGAAAAAACAAACAAACAAAAAACACTAAGTAATCTATCTACATGAATCAGAAACTGATTGGATCATCACCATCATTGAGTCTCACATAGCACATCTTACCTCATTAGCATTAGAAAATAGTTCAATAACATGTTATCATTCCATTGCCTAATACAGAAAGACAGCTGTCTTGGGAACTGAGTGTTTCTGAGTAGGTTGGAATTCTTTCAATGATCAAAGACTTTCCTAGAGTCCTGTAAGACCAGCCTACCACATAGTCACATGCATTCTTTCTCTAAGGCTGCTTTCCCAGGTATGATGGCAGAGCTCAATAGTTGCGCCAAGACCAGATGGCCTGCAAAACTTGAAATATATGCCATCTGGTCATTTTCAGTAAAAAAATAAAATAAAATAAAATAAAAAAATTCCGGGCGTGGTGGCACACGCCTTTAATCGCAGCACTCGGGAGGCAGAGGTAGGAGGATCGCTGAGAGTTCGAGGCCACCCTGAGAATATATAGTGAATTCCAGGTCAACCTGAGCTAGAGTGAGACCCTACCTTAGAAAACAAAACAACAACAACAACAAAAAAAAAAAATTGACAATCTCTTACCTAATTCAAAAGAGAAACTCCAGGGTTTTGATTTTGGAGCATTGACTTATATTGAGTGAGGAAATAGACTCTATGCTTCTATAATTTCAATATTAATATATCATTAATAATTTCTGCTTTAACAAAAGACAAATGTAGGGGCTGAAGAGATAGCTTAGTGGTTAAGGCACTTGCCTGCTAAGCCGAAGTACCCAGTTTCAATTTTCTGGTTCCCACGAGGTCCAGATGCACATAGTACCACATGCATCTGGAGTTCGTTTGCAGTGGCTAGAGGCCCTGGTGTGCCTGTTCTCTCTCTCATAAATAAGTAAATAAAAAAGTGAGAAGTAAATAAAATCAATGTTCAATGACTGTATTAGTCAAAGTACCTAGAGAAGAAAAATGCAGCAGGATAAAAGCATAAAATGATTTGGGAAGTGTTCTTTGAATTCTTACAACCCTCTTATTGATGACTCTTTTGTCATTGGTAATTTCTGACAGCCTACAGATTTTACCAGTGTAATCTATCTCCAGGCACATCCATCCTACCTACTCATTTAGAAGAGATACTTACTCTCCCAACAGAAAATGCACTTAGAACAATTTCTGCTTCATATTTTGAAAGGAAAGATGAGAGACTTAGGTTGAACTTGACAATGAGGCAGGAGGCATATACTCAAGAACATGTTCATGAAAAGAGAACAAGGAATCATGGAAAGTGTTCTCCATTCTGTGAGAGGTATGAGGAGGTGAAGGAAAGAGCAGAGTTCAGAAAGTCTCTTTTTTTTAATTTTTTATTTATTTATTTGAGAGCGACAGACACAGAGAGAAAGACAGATAGAGGGAGAGAGAGAGAATGGGCGCGCCAGGGCTTCCAGCCTCTGCAAACGAACTCCAGACGCGTGCACCCCCTTGTGCATCTGGCTAACGTGGGACCTGGGGAACTAAGCCTTGAACCGGGGTCCTTAGGCTTCACAGGCAAGCGCTTAACCGCTAAGCCATCTCTCCAGCCCAGAAAGTCTCTTTTAAAACAAGAGAACCAGAGCCCTCTCCCAACTAGAAGTTAGAGGCCCCATACATGTTCAGAATAGGCATCTGAGAGTCACATCACAGATATTTGAACCTTAAAGGCTTCCTGAAAAGTCTCTGTTAATGATCTACATTCTGCAAATCTTAGGGTAGAGAATATTCTAGAATCTAGTTCCTAAAATTCAGCTGAATTTTTGCCCTACTTTTTCACTAAGGCAGCATGAATCTCTTTCCCCAGAAAGGCGCCTTAGGTGGCATGGGGCTCTGTTGGTAGAGTGTTTGCTTAGGCCTTCAGCTTGATTCCCAGCACCAGCATAAACCAGGTGTATGTCACATGCCTGCAGTCCCACCACTTGGGAGGTAGAGACAGAAGGATCAGAAGTTCTAGGTCAAGGTTGAAAAAATAGCTCAGTGGTTAAAGGTAGTTGTCTGCAAAGCTGATGGCCCAGGTTCAATTCCCCAGTACCCACGTAAAACCAGATGTACAAAGAGGCACATGCATCTGGAGTTCATTTGCAGTGACAGGAGGCCCTGGCATGCTTATGCCCATTCCTGCCCCCAAATACTGCTTGCAAATAAATAAATTTTTTAAAGTTAAATTTAAAAAAAATAATAAAGGAGCCAGATATGGTGGTTCATACTTATAATCCCAGTATTCAGAAAGCTGAGGTAGGAGGATCACTGTGAGTTTGAGCCTGGGTTCCAAAGTGAGTTCCAGGTCAGCTTGGGCTGCAGTGTGACCCCGCCTGAGGGAAAAAAAAGAAAGCTCCCTAAAACAACCTAATATTGGACTACATAAAGAGCCCTGACTATACCTTCAAAATATGTTCATTGGATGCCTTGTCATCAGGGGACACATACAAACGGATGAACACCGAATTGCTATATTGACCACGGAATGTTGCAAGTGCCTGCAGGAGACTGAATTTTCTCTCTGACCAAACCCCTTCAGGTCCAATGTTAGCTTCAAGCACAGGCCAGCGGAAAGGTGAGTGCCTCAGGATGTGCAACAGTGGTTTGGCGTCTGCCTTTTCAATCGCTTCTGAAATGGAGCAGATACAAAGGAAGAGTTAGAACTGCAATCTGGAAGCCAGATGTGGTGGTTCATGCTATAGCCTCTGCACCATGGAGGCAAGAGGTTCAGGAGTTCAAGGTTGTCTTCTGATACCTAGTGAGTTTGGGGCCAGCCTAAGCTATGTAAGGTCCTGTCTCAAAAAAGAAAAGAAACTTGCAAACTGAATCACCAAACAAGAACACAAGTTTGTCTTGTTAAGAGAAAACTTGAGAAGTCTCCATATTGAAACATTAGCTATTAAGGAAAGAGGGAAGAGGTAGAGTGGATTGAACATACTCACAGAGGCAGAACTACCTATCACCACCCTTCGATGTAATTTTCTAAACTTTCTGGTTTGGCCAGGAAAGCTAAACGAGGAATCAGTGAATGTTCTCTACAATGAAGAAATGCTCACTACATTGACCCCACCCAGTGAATAAAGTTAAGGTGATGATACTTGTTGGCACCAAGGAACAACCCTAACTAAAAACAACATGTCTAAATGAAGCTAAACACTCTCCAATGAATGAATGTTTCAGATTTCAATCATTTACTGCCTCCATCTAGAGTACCAAAAAGCACTGGCTTCAAATCTGTAATGGTTTTGAGAAAGAAGACAAAAGGTATATATAGAGAGAGACCTAAGGTTTCTGTCTCCTATCAGTACTACCTACAGTGACATGCTTGGAACTCTGAATTTCTCTAGGTTCCAGTGGTTTCTATAGAACATAACAATCCTCTCAAGCATACTCCCTTCTAGCCTCTTTCTCAAACAACTGACCTACATCTCCATTCAGGTGTTTGTACCAAGTGCAGTAGGGATTGCCCTATTGCAATACCCAAATTTCTTATAGAGTTCCTTAGACCCAAACAATCTCAATTGTAGAAAAAAATATATCATTTTCTTGGCCACAACAACCAGAGAAGACTAGGAGTACTCATCAAGGACTGGAGAGATGTCTCAGGGGTTAAGGCACTTGTCCACAGTGCCTAACAACTGAAGTTCAATTCCCCAAGCAAACCCAGATGTACAAAGTGGTACATACAGCTGGAATTCATTTGCAGTGGCTAAAGGCCCTGGTGCACCCATTCTCTCTCTCTCCTTGCAAATAAATTAATGAAAATACTTTTTAAAAATTAAAAAAAATCATCAAAATGTAGTTTTGGTCCCAGGTATGCTGGCACACACCTTTAGTCTCAGAAATTGGGAAGCAGGGCTGGAGAGATGGCTTAGCGGTTAACTGCTTGCCTGTGAAGCCTAAGGACCCTGGTTCGAGGCTCAATTCTCCAGGACCCATGTTAGCCAGATGCACAAGGGGGTACACACATCTGGAATTTGTTTGCAGTGGCTGGAGGCCCTGGCATGCCCATTCTCAGTCCCCCCCCCTCTTTCTCTCTCTGTCACTCTCAAATAAATAAAAATGAACAAAAAATTTTTAAAAAATAAAAAGAAATTGGGAAACAGAGGTAGGATTACTGAGTTTGAGGCCAGCCTGAGACTACATAATGAATTCCAGGTCACCCCATACTAGAGCAAGACCTTGCCTTGAAAAAAAAAAAAAAGAAATCTAGTCATTGAGAATTGCTTATTTCCTTAAATAACACCTTTAACATTAATATAACATCAGTACTCTTCCTTAAAAATACCTTTAAACATTAATAGAATTCTGAAGGATAAGGGTTATCAATATTTTATTTATTTTCTTTATTACTCACTCTCATTCATGCAGGATGAATAAAGGATTTTGGCTTTCTGTATGGCTTCAGTGTCCCGCCTTCTACTCACTGATTTCTCCAAAAGTGCTAGGAAGGTTAAGAAAAGATTCATTAGTATCCCCACACACATAGTGCCAAGTTGGAGGTCAGTAAATAGTCATAGTTTCAGCATCCAGAAAAAATAAATATAAAAACAGACAACCCTGGAAAATATAGTTCTATAAAAGGTGTTCAGACAGTAGACGAGATTCCAAGTTGCTTGAGATCCAAACAAAAACAATTTAACATTGTCTGATCTGAGGCTCTCCTAACTTAAAAAAAAAAAAATACCCAAAGTTCAATTTCCAACTAAGACTGGACTTTCTGTAGGAGTTAATTTCTTCTGCCACCTACACAAAAGGAAGCACAATTCATTTATTCAAAAACCAAAAATAACTGAATTCAGTCCATTGTTTCTGTAGCAAGTAATATTCTCAATGGAAGAAATTTTATCAGGGTCGAGTGTTTTAAGATTTCTTCACAGCCCAACCTCTCAGGGAGGTCACCTGGAAAAAATTCCCTATTAGAAGTTTTATTCAATATTGCATAAACATGTTGTGGACATGGAAGACGTTGTTTTGACAGAAAATAGAAAGTTGAGCTTAGAAAGCCAACCCAAATTGTTTGAAAACTTGCCCATTTACACATGCAAAGTCTTGGCAATTTCAATGAGGCCTGCCAGACTTATTTGGAAAATTATTTTCTATTTACAAAAATCACTAAGATTTTCTGAAGGTAGAGAAAGCCAGGACTCAGTGGAAATAGACTTCTGTCAAAGACCATACCTTGAATATACTTGAGAGGATCAATTTTCCAACATGAAGCAAAGCTGAAAAATCCCTATAGTAACTGTACCCCCATGGAACTACCTATTTCAACTATGTTAAATTGCTCTTGTCAAGGCATTTGGGGAAACCACCAAACAAACCTACAAAATCACAGTGAAGCAGATGTTCCTACAGTTCTCTGAAGAGCTGCAAGACACAATGTACAATGCTAATCAAACTGATTACATATTCCCAAAAGAGGAACCAACATCTAAATAAAAAGTTCTATATTACAAAAGCTACCACCCAGAGATCTTCTCCACTTAGTGTTTTTATAAGTTCTTATATCTAAAAAACAATTCCATGAAGAGGATATAAATAAATCATATGGAAACCTACTTTTTGGACAATGGAACACTCATGAGACATAGATTGTTACTAGAAAATTTTTAGTGCCAGGGATGGGACACCTTTCAGTGAGTTGTTGGGCAGGGAGGTCCCTAATGCCCCCAACACATTACAGGCCATTGCCAAGGCCCTTGGTTTCCCACCAGGAATAGATGGTAAGACCCTATTGCTGAAGACTCCACATACTTGGGCTGTAAGGCCACTGAGAAATCCTGCTGGAACTGAGCTGATAACCTCCTCCATGTAGACCAACTGACAGAAAGCTGGAAGAAGGCATTCTGCATACAGTTTGATGGGAGAGAGAGAAATAACCAGTGAAGATACTCAACAGTGGACACTGCAAGCCTTATATTTGGCCAGCCAGGCCAAATGAGCCAACGGGTGCAATAGTGGCACATCTGTCATGGTGGAAACCAACTTCCCCTCTAATTGGACCGGAGGCCTGCTCCATGGGGGGGGAAATACATCCCTAATACTGAAAACCTGAAACAGGGGTAGTCATGAGCCCTAGGAGTGTAACGTCTGCTGCTGTCTGGCTAAATGTGGACTATGCTTATCAAATGGCCCAGTAAGCACTTCTCTTAATGTTCATACACTTATATTAATGCTACTCTCACTTGTGGTAGAGAATCTTTTCTTTTCAGATGATAGTGACCTTGGGATGATTCAGAAGGAATCATGGTGCTGGGAAGAAGTGACAGGAATGCTCAGCACTGCAATATCTGTATCACACCTTCTAAGGCTCAAGGCCCATTGCAGAAGAGGTGGAAAAAGAATGTAAGAGCCAAAGGAAGGGTAGGACTCCTTACAACGTTCTCCCTCAGACACAAAATGGCCTGGATGACCTCTCAGTGCCTGACACTACCTACACAAGACCATCATAATAGGAGGAAAATTTCATGACATCAAAATAAAAGAGAGACTGATTGAGAGGAGGAGGGGATATGGTAGAGAATGTAGATTCAAAGGAGAAAGTTGGTGGAGGGAGGGCATTACCATGGATATAGTTTATAATAACAGAAGTTATTAATAAAAAAGAAAGAAAACAATTCTATATAACTAGATGGATTGTAGCAAACTAAAGTTAGGTTGAAAGTGGGCGTTTTCAATTATCTCTTGTACTTTTGGTGTTTCTTTCTCATGTATCATCACAGCAATAAAAGTGAGATAACTAGAGCTGGAGAGATGGCTTAACAGTTAAGGCACTTACCTGAAAATTCAAAGGACCCCCATTCAAATGCCCAGAACCCATGTAAACCAGTTGCACAAGGTGACCCATGCATCTGGAGTTAGTTTGCAGCAGCTGGATGCCCTAGCATACCCATTCTCTTTCTGTCTGTCTCTTTCTCTAACTATCTCACTCTCTCAAATAAATAAATATGTTAAAAAATAAGAGTGGGGGACTGGAGGGATTGCTTAGTGGTTAAGGCATTTGCCTGCAAAGCCAAAGGACCCAGATTCAATTTCCCAGGACCCACGCAAGCCAGATGCACTAGGGGGCACATGCATCTGGAGTTCATTTGTAGTGGCTGGAGGCCTTGGCATGCCCATTCATTCTCTCTCTCTCAAATAAATAAAAATAAATAGATAATAAGAGTGGGATAACTAGCTCTAGGGATAAAGAAAGATTTTTTTCAACAAGCAGAAAGCTCTAAAATCCTATTCATGCATAATTCCATTCATATCCTGTCACATGTCTTTCTGCCATATTGCTTATGCAGTCATTACAGTGGGGAGACACATGGAAGTAAATAGTCTAAATTTCATTTATGGTTGTGATGATATTCTGATATTGTAAATACCCCACAGGCTGCAAATGTGAGTACCCTAAGGAACAAAACCCAAGTCACCAGCCAGGCATGGTGGCACACACCTTTAATCCCAGCACTTGGGAGGCAGAGGTAGGTGGATCACCATGAGTTTGAGGCCACCCTGAACCAGGTCAACCTGGGCTACAGTGAGACCCTACCTTGAAAAAAAGAAAGAAAGAAAGAAAGAAAGAAAGAAAGAAAGAAAGAAAGAAAGAAAGAAAGAAAGAAAGAAAGAAAAAGAAAGCAAAAAACAAGTCACCAAATCTGTAGCTCATAAGAAGGGAAAAAAGAGGATTTGTGTATGCTAAAGTAGAGCAATCCCAAAATCCTAACCATGTGCAAACACCAAAATTTTACATAGGTCAAAATTCTAGTCTCTGTACCATAATTTGGCTTTTCAAGCACATTCATCTATCTATCATAGGTTCATTGTAATAGCTGTTCCTTCCCTTCTCCACTTTCTCTCTGTATCCAAGCAGGCAAGAGAACATTGCTATGCAGACAGTGATGTGGAAATCACCCAGCAGCATCCATTTTATATATCTCTGCATGTGAATTAGTGAGAAGAGGAATGAAATCAATCCTCAAGAGTCATTAATAAGCATAAAACAATGTCTGCTGATCACAAGTAATTACTCAGATCATTAAAATGTCCCTAAAGTGTTGAGATGGGCTCATAGGTCACCCATGCAGGCTATTCCCAGCATAGTCCATGTTGTTTGATAGAGAATGTTGCAACCCTTCTTCTCATTTCTTATTATGTTCCAACAGAAAAAGAAAGCACCAATTCATAAAAACCTACAGTGCAGCAAACCTCAGACTTTAAAATTGGATTGAAAAAAATCTTTTCATCTGGGCTGAAAGGATTGCTCAGTGGTTGAGGCACTTGACTGCAAAGTCTAAAACCCAGGATTTGATTCCCCAGTATCCACCTAAAGCCGGGTGCACAAGGTGGCATGTGCATCTGGAGTTTGTTTGCAGTGGGTAGAGGTTCAGGCATGTCCATTTGTGCATTCTCTCTCTCTCTCTCTCTCTTTATCTCCTCGCAAATAAATAAATAATAATAAAAATCTCATGAACTAATTTGAACACTGTATATGTTAAATATTTTTCTTTTCCTCATTATGCTCAAATAAATTGGTTTAAAAAATTAGGCAGCCAGGAATGGTGGCTCATGATTACAATCCTATCACTTGGTAGCTGAAACAAGAGTTCCTGCCAGTCTGGACTAAAGATGAGGTACAGTCCCCAAAACCAAAATATTTAATTAATTAGTTAATTAAGTAATAAGGCAACATAACAGGCATATCAAAAGGGTGGGCTTCCAAATCCCACAGACTTGAGTAACAGTTGTAGGTTTTTACTACCTCCTAGTTACAATTTAGGCAAGTTAACTTATTGAAGCACTTGTGTGGGCATCACATCCGGTTATTTGTTGCTAATTAGGTTAAACAATGTGTTGCTTGGACAGATCTTGGTCATTTCCCCCAGTCGCCTATGTAGCGCCTTCTGGCACTAGACACGCTGACTGTCTGGGGACTGACTCTTTCCTGGCTTCCAGCCATGTCATTCCATTTTACGTGTCAGCTGTGTATGGAGTCTTCAGCAATAGGGTCTTATCACTGGCCTTTGGTGGGTCATCAAGTACTCTGACAGAAGTCTGTCATTATTTTGGGAAACCTTGTAGGTTTCTCTGATCAAAAGCTCATTGTGGATGGTAGGCCCAAGCTGGAAGTGGGGGTTACAGGTCAGTGTCCACTAAGAAATTGAGGAAAAAGATAACTAATATACAAGAGTTAGAGAGGAGAGAGATAGAGGGGAGAGGGGGAGAGGGAGGGAGGGAAGATGTAGGAGATTTAGGTCAGTCTTGATCCACCGGATGTGATGCCCACACAAGTGCAATAGTGGTACACAGCCATGGTGAGGAATCAATTGCTCTTGATTTTGCTAACTGATCCACTCAGTGGTACTAGACCCTTAGCTGGAGCTGGGAAACAAGTCAGAACCATACCCAAACACAAGCCCACTCTACAATATCAAGCTACCATCAATCACGGGGTATAAGAGGGCCTACACCTACCAAACTGTCTATCAAAAAAGTAAGTGTTATCTCAATTTTCCAGGTGCTAACTTACTCTCCGTTGGAGAATCTGCTTCTCTTTTCCAGATAGATGCAGATCCTAAGAAGAGAGCTGCCCCAACATACCTCAGAAGGGGCCCAACTGAAACTAAGGACAACTGGCGAAATAAGCAAGGGTGATGTTTTCCTGTGAACTGGATACCAGCACAAAGGGGAAGGAGATCAATGCAGAGAAAAATCAACTCCTACCAAATCAGAGAGCCAGAGCCTCAGAGGCCCCCAACACCTCAGCACTGAAGCAGACCAAAAATGAACCCAACATGGCTCAGGGAAATCTTGCGGAAGAGGGGGCGGAAAGAATGTCAGAGTTACATGTTGGGTCATGATTTGCAGAGACATTTATCATACTAATAACTGGAGGCTAACTCCACAATGCACGACCCATTTTCATTAACAAGGAGGGTCTAATGGGAGGGGGTAGATCACAGATGAGCCTAAATAATGGTACCAAACTGCCTGTATTCACTGAAATGAAAACTAATAAATTAAATTTAAAAAAAAAAAAACTTATTGAAGCATTGATTTCCTCATATATAATCTGGATAATAATACTACATACCTCCCAGAATACAGTGAAGCTTTTAACACTTTAATGCACTGAAAACCTCTAATTCAGAAAATATGCATATGATGGGCTGGAGAGATGGATTAGTGGCTAAGACGCTTGCTTGCAAGCCTGATGGCCCAGGCTCAAATCCCCAGGACCCACATGAAGCCAGGTACACAAAGTAGTGCATGCATCTGGAGTTGGTTTGCAGCAGCAGGAGGCCCTGGCATACTCATTTTCTCTTTCTGCAAATAATAATAAATGAATAATATTTTAAAAGAAAGGCCAAGTGTGGTGGCACACGCCTTTAATCCTAGCACTCAGGAGACAGAGGTAGGAGGATTGCCAGGAGTTCAAGGTGACTTTGAGACCACATAGTGAATTCCAGGTCAGCCTGGATTAGAGTGATAGCCTATGTTGAAAATCAAAAAAAAGAAAAAAGAGAAAGAAAATATGCACATGATAAAGGCTAAATTTTGAGGTCTATTTTGCTATCAGTGGAGACTTCTGAATGATTTTACCAGGTTCCTCATACATAAACTTCTTCAATGCAAGTGTAATATATATAGCACGGTTAAAAAAAAAAAGCATAGATCCTAATTTGAAAGATTTCCACAAAGTAAACACACAGAAGTAACTAATATTATTATAAAAGTCCTAGAAACCCTGTGGTACCCTTTCCCCACCAAGACAACTAGCATCCTCTTTGATTGATTTTGTGTGTGTGTGTGTGTGTGTGTGTGTGTGTGTGTGTGTGTGTGTGGCTTTGAGTTGAACCCAGGACGTTGTAGGGCTAGACAAGCACTCTACCACTGAACTAAACCCCCAAGCCATTCTAACATCCTGTTTTGTGAAGTGCTTACTCAAATCTATTTCACATAGTCTACGTTTTTTGTTTGATTCTTAGAAGTTCTTTATGTCTTTTTAGAATATGTGTATTGCAAAGACTTCTCCCATTCTTAGACCTCGTTTTCCATTTTTTAGTATCATACAAAGGATTAGAGTTCATTTTGGCATTTTCAAACATAACTTTTTTTTGCTGCTCCTCCTTCCCCATTCTTTTCCTTGTGATTAATCAAAGTTCTTATTTATATAATTTTATTAGGAACTTTAATATATGACCATACTGTAATTTGGTTGAATTCCCATCAGGTTATCTTTTATCCCCTCTCCCCCACCCTCATTCCATTGAAGGCCCTTCTCGGTGAGGGTATATATAATCTCTGTGCGTTCATAAATGCTCCACTTGGTTCTATGGCTTTTACATTCTTTCTACCCCCTCTTCCACAATGTTCCCTGAGCTTTGGAGGGTATGTCTCCTTTAGTGTTGAGCTATCAGCAGCCACTCATTTTCTGCTGTGAAGAGATTTGAGTCTCCTCAGTATCTATTGCCATCTCCCTAAAGAAAGATTTCTGGCTAGTAGTGAGAGCAGCACTGATCTTTAATCTGCCACTTCCTCTGTAATGTTTCCTGGGGCTGGAAAGAGGTAATAGAGGTGACTTGTTTCATGCTAGCAATAGGCTTTCTCTGCTTGTCATTTTGATAAGTCTTGGTTCTGCTAAGTATTTGCCACCATCTATGAAAAGTAGGTTCTCTAACCAAGAATAAGAGCAGCAGTGATCAATGATGATTAACATGCATCTAGAAAGCTTTTTTATGAGCATTAACTCTGCATTTAGCCAAAAAAAAAAGTGGAAGCTGCCCTCTAGGGTCTATGACTATCCAAGCCTTTAACTTGGTTCTCAGTACTAGACATGAATTCCTTCCCATTGAGCAGGCCTCAGATCCAAGCTGAGAGTAGTTGATTACCCCAATAGCTTATATGCCACTATTGCACTGGTGGGTACAGATACACTGTTTGTTCACATTGTTGATGAATTTTATTTCCCAGCAGCCTTTACAGCACTTTTCAGCACAAGACAGCTAGCCAGAAGGGAGGTGGCTTCATTTTCAGTTCCAACTTGATTTCTCAATGTCATACAACAGCAGCCCTTGGTATCTTAAGCAATTGAGTCTCACCATCTAATTCTGGTGTGAAACTAAGCATTTTGGCAATGCCTTGCATTTGTTTTTGGGTTTTCATGAGCCTCCCTGTCCAGTAGCTCACTGTGGGGTGTGACCCATTTCTGACACTAGGGTTTTTCAGTAGCAGACTATGTGAAACTCCATATTTGAATGTAGTTCATGTTATTTATGATAACCCTCTTTATGGTTTTATATTTTGTTATTAAAAAAAAAAAAACCTCTTCTGGGGCTGGAGAGATGGATCACTGGCTAAAGGTGCTAGTTTGCAAAGCCTGACAGCCTGGGTTCAATTTTCTAGTACCCACGTAAAGCCAGATACATAAAGTGGCACATGCATCTGGAGTTTCTTTGCAGTGGCAGAAGTCCCTGAAACACCCATTCTCCCTCTCTCTCTCTCTCTCTCTCTCTCTCTCTCTCTCTCTGTCTCTCTCTCTTTCTCTCCCCTTCTTTATTTTGTCTCCCTGTCTCAAATAAAGAAGTAATTTTTTAAAAAAATATCTCTGTTGTTTGCTAGGGAGATGGTACAGTGAATAAAGCATACATTGCTCAAGCTAGAGCACATGAGTTCAATCCCCAAACCACACATAAAAAGCTGGAAGCTGTAGTGAACTTCTGTAATCCCAGTATACTGACAGTGAGATGGGGGTCCGAGACAGGAAAATTTCCCAGAATCTCATAGTAAGTGCAGGAAAGTACAGCACAGCAAGAAAACAGAGCAAATAAAGAAGACAGGTGAGGACCAACCTGTAATTTGTCTCTGACCTCCACACATATGTCTTGGCACACATATACACAGATAAAGGAATCTCTGCCAGATGTAGCTCCATATACCTTTAATCCCAACACTCAGGAGACTAAGCTAGAAGGGTTGCCATGAATCCAAGGCCAGTCTAAGCTCCAGAATGAGTTCCAGGTCAGCTTTGACTAAAGTGAGACCTTGCCTAAATTAAAAAATATCTCTGCCTACCCCAAAGTCATGAAGACAGACTACCATTTCATCTGGAATCTTTATTGCCTTATATTTATTTCTATAGTCCATCTAGAATTTTTTAACCTTTTTTGCTCATGGTGTGGGTAGCCAAATATGGCCTACAAAGGATGAATTATGTAAGAAGTTTAATAAATAAGGTATTTTGGTCATTGCATTTCAAATAATGTCACCAAAAATATTTTGGCATGCACATCTGGCATTAAAAATGGCTAGTCTCCATTAGATTGAACTGTCTTTTGAGCAAGGGCTGGGTCACATTCAAGTTTGAAGACCCAAGGCTTAGAGCTGGCAGGCAAAGCTAGCGCTTAGCAAATATTGGCTGAGTTGAATACCTGACAAGGAAATCTGAGGGAGAATTTTTCATCTAATCACAAAGGAACTATGAGAAGCTAGTTGACTACTTTTATAATTTCTTTTTATCACTAGCAATATCCTGACCACGCTTATAACATAATCTCTGAGAATTTATTTTTCACATTCCAGTCATTGTGTCATCCAAGTCTCCATTCATCTGCTTAATTTTTTTTGACGTTTTTTCCTAAAGGATAAAAAGGGAATTGGCATGTCGGGCATCAGTTCAATGGCTGGAGAGATGGCTCAGCTGTTAAAGGCACTTGCATACAAAGCCTGACAGCCCAAGTTCAATAACCTAGTACTTAGGTAAAACTAGAAGCATGATGTAGTGCACACATACCTATTAATTCTCTCTCTCTCCTTAAAAATAAATTAATAAAAATATTTTGTAAAAAGAATTTCACAATATCTACATGTAGCTGTGGCTAGTCATTTCTAGTTCTTAAAAATATTTTTTAAGGCTGGAGAGATGGTTTAGTGTTTAAGGTGCTTGCCTGCAAAGCTAAAGGACCCAAGTTCAATTCCCCAGGGCCCACATAAGCCAGATACACAAGGTGGCACATGCATCTGGAGTTCATTTGCAGTGGCTAGAAGCCCTCTTGTACCCATTCTCTCTTTCTCTCTCCCCCTCTCTCTGCCTCATTCTCTCCCTCCCTCTTAAATAAATAAATAAATAAAAATAAAATATTATTTTAATTTTTTAAAATTTATTTTTATTTATTTATTAGAGATAGAGGGAGGGACAGAGAGAGAATGGGCATGCCAGGGCCTCTAGCCATTGCAAACGAACTCCAGATGCATGTGCCACCTTGTATATCTGTCTTACATAGGACCTGGAGAATCGAATCTGAGCCTTTAGCCTTCACAATCAAGTGTCTTAACCACTAAGCTATTTTTCTGGCCCTTAAAATATTTTTTATTTATTTATCTGTAAGCAGAGAGAGAAGAGAGGAAGGGAGGGAGGTAAGGAGGGAGGGAGAGAGGGCAAGAGAATGGGCTACCAGGGTCTCCAGCTGCTGCAAACAAACTCCATATACATGCACCACTGTACTGGGGAATTGAACCCAGGTCATTAGGCTTTGCATACAAGTACCTTAGCCACTGAGTCATCCCTGAAGCCCTAAACTTTTATTGTTCTTTGTTCAATATGTAGGCCCTGAAAGCTTGATATGTTTTTTAAATTCCACTTGGTGTCATTTCAAGCATATGAGCAAAATTCTACCAAGAACCTCGGTGCCCAGCTGACACCAGGTAAATGAGATGGCTAGAGAACTCTGTGTTCTTTCTTCTTTTCTTTCAACACCTCCTGTGCTGGCTGTGAAGAGAAGCCTGAGAGGCCAATGGATGCTAGAACTATTTGCTCAGTTTGCTCAATGGAAGCAGCAATTGCTCTCTAAAACTTTCACATCAACATCATTGAGATCAGTTTTCAATGTCATTTAGATTGTGCAAACACTTCTCTGTTAGAAATCAAAGAGAGTGCACTCTTAATTCTACTGAGTGTAAGAATGTGAAAAATCAAAACTCTGCACCACCAAATCTATACTTGAAGCTTCTACAACTACACACTGTAAATAATGTTCCCCACGCCTATATATTTTTCAAGCCCATCATACCATGGCCTGGCTTTTTCTTCGGTGATACTTAAAAACCACCTTTGGATGGTTGAATGCCACCTTTAATCTTACTATTTTTAGTCCTTGTTGATTTTCTAGGCTGCAGACTTCAATTTGGCTCCCAAATGACTTGGTTTATTTACTGTACTAAAAAATTTCATTTTTTTCTAACTCACACAGCATGAGTATTAAAGTCTTATGCAGTTAAACCTGGAGATTCTATATTAGCTTGCAAAGCCCGTTGTTATTCCCATTAAAAAGGAAAATACAAGTTAATCAAGTCATAGTCTGGGACACCCATAACCCTCATATATTTTTACATGAATTGCATGACACATGGCCTTAAAGTTCCTCAGACTCATAGGCAGTCAAGCATGGGATGAACTGAGTGTGTTTGACATACTGAAAAGACAATAAGAACTGATATTTTTCATTCTTCTAGAAAACTCCCACCTAAACATAAGGACAGAAGCTGTCAGAATAATTTTATCTGTTCATTTTTTATGATCATCTTATAAAATATAATTGTTGGTTAGGACCAGCTTAAGGGAAAGAGGCAAAGATGATTTTAGAGGGATTAAAAATCTCTAACTCATTCATCTAAATCATAGGTTACCAAATAACACAATAATAACTTCCTTTTAACACAAAAGCCCTCTTTGTCCAACATAAAATCAATTTTATAAAACTGCCAGATATTACAGAAATATAATAGCAAGTAACTTTTATTATGTTCATTTACAAGTGAATTAATTTATAAGGATTATACTTATCAAGGTTATACTTTAAAATAATTTAAATTTTAACTTTGCTCCTTAATAGCAGACCATTACAATGAATCTCTTGATATGGTACTTAAACTCAGAAAAATAGCTTTAATATTTAGATAATTTGAACCATAGCAGATAATTCAATGTAAGCCCAGCTCTGAACTTGAAGTAATTAAAAATTCATCTTCAGTTTTTCCCTGCAATGGTGATCCTTCCTCAGCAATTCTGAGATATTAAATGACCCAAAATTGATACTGTTCATCATTAAGCATCTGGCATCTGTTCTATGTCAAGTGTATTGTACATGACCTCTGTTAACTTCCCAAGCATCCCTAAGAGGCATGCATCAGTAATCCTGTTCTGCAGTATGGGTGAGGGCATTATAAAAACTTATTCAAGGAAACTCAGCTAGTTAAAGTTAGAACCATCTCTGTGACTCCTGATTATCTGACCATCAGGTTCCTAGAAAAAAAAATCACAAATTACTTTCCTGTGAGATAACAAAGCCCACAGTGGTTAAGCCAGAGACATCAGTGCCCTTGTAGGATTTCCTAACAGATCCTTCAACCATAAGTGGAAGAAAGGCCTTTCCTGGTTATATCAAGCCTTGCTTTTCAGTGGTGGAATGAGCCCTCCAGTCCCTTTGCCCTGGCATTTCACCTACAAACAGGAACAGATTCTTGAGGCACCTACTCAGAGGTGGGAGAGCTGGTGAAATTGGAGAACAAAGTTAGCTTGTCCTCAAGGCTCTCCTTCACATTATGATCTAGTCTAATCCAGTACTGTTCAAACTTGAGTTGGCATCAAGAACCATCAAAAGAGCTTAAAGTTCAGATGGCTGGGTCCTTCCTGCATGTCTGATTTGGTAGATATGGCTTTAAATTTAATGCTTTTGGGCTGGGCATGGTGGTGTACGCCTTTAATCTCAGCACTTGGGAGGCAGAGGTAGGAGGATCACCATGAGTTAGTTCAAAGCTACCCTGAGAATACAGAGTAAATTCCAGGTCAGCCTGGGCTACAATGAGACTCTACCTCAAAAATAAATAAATAAATAAATAACACTTTTAAGAAATGCCTAGGTAAGGCTGATGTTTCAGGTCAAGAGAACATACAGTTGACAATTGTTAAATTAAACCAATAGCATTAACTAGTCTTTTTTTTTTGGTGGTGGTGGGGGGCTTTTGAGGCAGGGTCTCACTCTAGCCCAGGCTGACCTGGAATTCACTATGGAGCCTCAGGGTGGCCTTGAACTCACAGCAATCCTCCTACCTCTGCCTCCCGAGTGCTGGGATTAAAGGTGTGTGCTACCATGCCTTGCTTTTTTTTTTTTTTTTTTTTGAGGTAGGGCCTCACTTTAGCCTAGGCTGACCTAGAATTCACTATGTAGTCTCAGGCTGGCCTCAGACTCACAGTGATCATCCTACCTCTGCCTCCCAAGTGCTGGGATTAAAGGAGTAAGCCACTACACCTGGCTTGACTAGTCTTTCTTGATATTTGTATTAGCAAGAAATATCACTAGCTCCAATTCTCTCCCCCATTCCTATTCTACAAAGAATCAAGTAAGCACTTTTTGGTATTCCTTTGCTTATTCTGCAATTCCAGTTTTGCTGTTTCCTGGGGTTTCTTATTGTTTTGTTTTTGCTTGTTCTGTTTATTTTAAAGACAGGATCTCTAGCCCAGGCTGGCCTCAAAATCCCTATGTTACTAAGGATGGTCTTGAACTCCTGATCTCCTACCTCCACCTCCTGGAACACTAGACATTCCTTATTTTGTGTTGGGGCTCTAACACAGGTCTTCATGCATGCTAGGCAAGCACTCTATCAACTGAGCTACTGCTCTAGATCTACAACTCCACTTTAGTTCAGTGCCATTGTTTTCTAAGGATGAGTAAAGGAAAGGTGGAGGGAGGGCTAATCAAAATCTAAGAGGAAAGCCGGGTGTGGTGGCACACGCCTTTAATCCCAGCACTCAGGAGGCAGAGGTAAGAGGATCGCTGTGAGTTCGAGGCCACCCTGAGACTCCATAGAGAATTCCAGGTCAGCCTGAGCTAGAGTGAGACCCTACCTCGAAAAAGCAAAAGAACTTAAAAAAATCAAATAGGGGTTTCAGGTAAGGGTTGATCCACTGGCTTGAGGGTGGGATATGGTCTACACTGTACCCAGATAATTTCTAAAATGGGCAAAAAAAATAATAAATAACACGGGAAATCTATTTTCAATTCCAACTTATGCCACACCCTAAGGAATAAAAGACTGGGACAAACATTACATCCCCAACATCCTGAAAAAAATCTGAGCTCCAGACTTCATGAGTCCTCCTTCATCTGTGAAAGCAGCATCAGGACACTCTAATCATAGGTTTAAAAAGCCATTTCTCAACTAACCTCTGCTTTAACTCCCACCTTCCATGAGGAGGGGAGAGATAGACTGGTTCTATTCCTAGCTTTCCAGACCACAATGTGCTTAACAGGGAGAGTGACCCTCTAGAACTGGAATCTTGACATTTGGGTATTGGAAAATAAGCTGGCTGTCTTTGCTTCTGGATCCAGAACCTTCTCCCCCAAATAGTTCCTTTGGCATAAGCAGCAAACTCAAACAGGCAATAAACTGGGTGAAGGAGTGTTAACTGCTCTGCCCACTGGCTGCTGTGATGGCTTCCCTAACAGATTCTGCCCCTTACCAGGAGTGCTTGGAACTTCCTGAATTCATAGAAGCCAGTTGCAATGGAGGTGAGGCAATGACCCTTTCTGCTGACTTAAGGAGAAAATAGAGAAAGGGATAAATGATGTGCTTCAGATTTTTCTGCAACTAACTCTGCCTTTATTTGGATGGGCTCAATGGGGCCTGCTGAACAGATCTCCAATACATCAGCCTCCACCTCCAAGCTATTCTCCACAGGCAGCCAGTGCGCTCCAGCAAAACACATCACTCACCAGGTCCCTGGACATGACATTTACAAATGGCTTCCCATTGCCCTGGGATAGAATATGAAATCTTTTTACACAGCCTACAAGGCCTGCATACCCTGGGCCCTGTTCTTCTCTGCAGTATTGTCTTTTGTCCCTCTTCCCTTCCAAGTCAGAGCTCCAATCTCACTTGGGTTTCCTCAAAGGCACCAGCTGGACAGAACCTCTGCTCCTGCAGCTCTTTCCGCCTGGGTTAAAATCGGAGACATTTAAAATGGTAGACCCATAATCTGTGGGGGACAAATTATATGGCTGGGTTGGTTTGGGCAAGTCACATAATTTCCTTGACCTTCGCTTCCTCGGATGTAGGGCAAAGACAGAAATAAACGATGCCTGCCGACATCACAGAATTAGACTGAAGACTGATGGCAAAAACAAATGATTCTCTAAAACCGTAAACAGTAACAAGAAGTGCTTGGGTCTTGGGGAAATGAATTTCTGAATTTAGAATAGACCAGCAGGCAGCAGAAGCAGTTCAATTTGGAATTTAATCGAAATGGCCACTGTAGGAAGTCTCTCTGGCAAGTCACATAGGCAAAATAGTAGATGATCACATATTTGTATTTTTGTACATTTTTATCTGTCATGAATATCAGTTCCTCCATCTACCTTAAATAAAATTCTCTTCTAATTTTATAAAAGGTTTATGAATATAAAAAGCATCTCTTAATATGCAACTATCAATACCAATGAGGCTTTCCAAATGAACATATCTTATTTGTGACAAGCCAGTATCTAACCAACATATAATTAATTTTCTTGTTATGTGTGGTGCCTTTTTTACAATGTTTTCTTGGCACTTTAAAGCAAATTGTCTGTCATTACTAATTCATTAAGGATTAACATAGATGCTATTAATCATGATGAACTAATGTGGTATTAATGGGTACATTAATAACCTGCAATTACATATAGATTTCCTAATATATTCAAGTTTCCCAGGTTTTTTGAAATAGAAAAAATACTTTCACAAAACAAATTAAGGGAAGGAAATTTCCTTTCCTACGCCATAAGAACAACATTCTTGTTTTCTTTTTATACTGTAAGAAATCTTTGTATTTACTCAATACGATGACATTTGCAGTACACAAGTTTTCATCAAAATGATAGGAAGGGAAGAAAAACTAAAGCATCCATGCACCCTAGATAGGTACTGAATTTTTCCATGACACATTGTTTCCTTTGATGTACTGAAGCCCAGCTACTCAATATGTGGTACCGAGACTAGCAGCATGAGTAGCATCTGAAAATGTGCCAGAACTGTACATTTTCAGGTTCGTTCTCAAATCTACTAAATCAGAATATACATTTTAACAAAATTCTGAGGGGATTTCTGTGTACAATCAAGGTTGGGACGAAGCATATAAAAGCATAGCTTTTAGCTGAAAATTGAAATAGAAGAAAGAAGTGCGGAATATCTGCTTATCCATTCGAAGACATGAAGGCAGATGTGTGTTGAGATGGAAACATCACACAAGGTTCAAATTGTTTAAAGCATATGAGCATGGTGGAGCTCACAAGCAGTTGGCAACTACCAGGAACACTACTTAGCCAGGTCCATAATTCCAGATACTTGGGAAGCTAAGGCAAGAGAATCACAAATTCAAGGTCTACCTGGACTATAAAGCAAGTTCAAGGCCAGTTTAGGCGACTTAGTGTAACTGTCTCTTAAAAAACAAAAACAAACAAACAAAAAAAAAACATTAGTCAGGCATGCTGGCACATGCTTTTAATCCTAGCACTTGGGAGGTAGAGATAGGAGGATCAGTGGCAGTTCAATGCTATCCTAGGACAAGAGTGAGTTTCAGGTCAGCCTGGGTCTTACTGTAGTAAGACTCTACATTAAGAAAAAGAAAAAAAAGAAAAGAAAAGAAAAGAAAAGAAAAGAAAAGAAAAGAAAAGAAAAGAAAAGAAAAGAAAAGAGCCAGGCATGGTGGTGCACACCTTTAACCAGCACTCGGGAGGCAGAGGTAGGAAGATCATCATGAGTTCAAGGCCACCCTGAGACTCCATAGTAAATTCCAGGTCAGCCTGAGCTAGAGTGAAACCCTACGTTGAAAAAAAAAAAAGAAAAGAAAAGAAAGAAAGAAAGAAAGAAAGGTTACCAAAATGGGTGGAAGACGTACCTCATGGTAAGGTACTTGTCTAGCATGTTTGAGACAAAAGGGAATGAAAAAAAAGAAAAAGAGAAGGGGAAAAGGAGGGGAAAGGAAAGTGAAAAAGAAAGGAAAAGAAAAAGAGAGGAAAGAAATCAGGGTGTTTCAAGATATGCAGAGACATGTATGTTACCCATAACTATGGGCTAACTCCACAATGCACGACCCATATACCTCAACAAGGAGGGGCCAATGGGGAAGGGGTAGGTCACGGATGAGCCTGATAATGGTACCAAACTGATTGTACTTGCTGAATACAAAGCTAATTAATAAAAAAAAATTAAAAAAAGAAAACAGGGTATGGTGGTGCATGTCATTGATCCCAGCACTCAAGAGGCAGAGGTAGGAGGATTACCATGAGTTCAAGGTCAGTCTGGGTCTACAGAATGAGTTCCAGATCAGCCTGGGCTACAGTGAAACCCTACCTTAAAAAAAAAAAAAAGGAAGAAGAAAGGAGAGGAAAGAGAAAAGAAAAGAAGGAAAAGATGAATAATTTTCACATCTTAACAGCTCTGAAACTGGACTTCATCTTATAACCTACCTGTCCTAGTGACAAAATATATACCTATGATAATGTAGGTGTCATTGCCATCTCATTTACAAACTTGGTCAAAACCGTTCTTAGAGTCAGTATTTCAAACGAGTTGGTTGCAAAGCTGTTAAAGTATGACTTAGAAGGTCTGTGAAATGAAAGCTTACAGCTTAGTCCAGAACAACTTCTTGTGGAAAAATCCTGGAACAATTGAGGAAGAGTTTTCAAGAAATGTTGAATCACCACTGCTCTTCATAAGCAAGAAGACAGTATTTTATGGAAAACCTAAAAACCACTCAAAATCAAAAGAATTCTTGGCCACATGTTGGGACATTATTCACAGAGACATTGCCTCTTACCCATAACCCCCACAGTGCATGACCCACATTCCCTAACAAGGAGGGTCCCTGCGGAGGGGGGAGGACAAGGAAGAGGCTAACAATGGTACCAACATGGCTGCTCTTCTACAAGGTTCCTTGAGGTTTGGATGGTTTAGTTGTCATGTTTGAGAATATAGTAGTAACTTCATAAACTCACAGCAGTTGTGGTTTCCAGCACAAGATTGAGCCTCTCAATAGTTTGCCACCAATAAGGGAAGAATACATGAGACCCCAGACCTTCAAAACTAGATATTGGGGCTGGAGAGATGGCTTAGCAGTTAAGCGCTTGCCTGTGAAGCCTAAGGACCCCGGTTCGAGGCTCGCTTCCCCAGGTCCCACGTTAGCCAGATGCACAAGGGGGCGCACGCGTCTGGAGTTCGTTTGCAGAGGCTGGAAGCCCTGGCGCGCCCATTCTCTCTCTCTCCCTCTATCTGTCTTTCTCTCTGTGTCTGCCGCTCTCAAATAAATAAATTTTAAAAAATTTAAAAAAAAAAAAACAACTAGATATTGGCAGTTAATGGTTGCTGGAAGAGGAGGTATCACATTCATTAGTGAAGTAGCCACTGGTAAGTTGCCCATTCCACAGTAAGTAACCTTCCACCTATGATCATACACACAAACTCAATGGGTATAAAATTTAACTCAATGGGTCAAACAGGGCATGAAAGTAAGATGGTGATTAATGGGGAAAAAGAAGGGTGCTACAGGAGGTTGAGGATAGTAGGAGAGTAGGAACAAAATATATTATATACATGTACAAAAATGTCAAAATGGGATTGTAGAAATGGCTTAGCAGTTAAGGCACTTGGTTGTGAAGTCTAAAGACCCAGGTTTGATTCCCCAGGACCCACTTAAGTCAGATACACAAGGTGGCACATATGTCTGGAGTTTATTTACAGTGGCTGGAGGTCCTGGCATGCCCATCCCCCCTCCCTCCCTCCCTCTTAAATAAAAAAGTAAATAACATATATTTAAAACATCAAGTGCTTACTTCAGCAAGACATATACTAAAATTGGAATGATAGAGAAGATTATATGGCATGCAAATTCTTGAGTGTTCCATATTTTTGTTCCATATTTTTAATCACATAAATGAAACAAACAAAGCTGTCTTCAATAGGCTTAACTTCATTGACAAAAACCACAGAGACCTCAAAAGAAAGATAAATGAACTTAAGGTGAGGCCACCCTGAGACTACATAGTGAACTCCAACCCATCCTGAGCTAGAGCGAGACCCTACCTCAAAAAATCTTCTTATGGAATGGCAGCAAGTCTTGCATGTACCTTTGCATGTATATTCAGCAAAAGAAACACCACTGAATGTATCACCATACCTGATATAAAGCTATATTACAAAGTCGTAGTAACAAAAACAGCATGGTACTGACATAAAAACAGGCATATAGACCAATGGAATAGAATTGAAGACCCAGACATTAGGTTAAGTAAATGCAGCTACTTGGTCTTTGACAAAGGCACCCAAAACGTAGACTAGAGAAAAGATAGCAACCTCAACAAATGATGCTGTGCAAATTGGATGACCACATGTAGAAAATGAAACTACATCCACTCATCTCAACATATGTAAAAATCAAGTCCAAATGGATTAAATACCTCAATATAAAACCTGAAACTTTTCAACTATGAGAAGAAAAAATAGGAGGAACTCTCCACTAGGAGTGAGGAAGACTTCCTGTAAGACCCCAGTACTCCAGGAAATTAAACAATCACTCCACCAGTGGGGTCTCGTGAAGCTACAAAGCTTTTACACACATAAATATACTATAATCAGAGCCAATAGATTATCCACAGAATGGGAGAAAATATTCACCAGCTATACCACTGACAGAGAGGCCTAATATCTAGAATCTACAAAGAACTCAAATAACTAAACAATAAAAACACAACTCACAATAAATGGAACACACAGAAGGCACCATGGTGTTGAGGAGAAGCGACAGAAGAGGTCTGGAGAGATGGCTTAGCAGTTAAGGCACTTGCCTGCAAAGCCAAAAGACCCTTGTTCAATTTCCCAGGACCCATGTAAGTCAGATGCATAAGGGGGCGCATGCATCTGAAGTTCATTTGCAATGGCTGGAGACCCTGGCACACCCATTCTCTCTCTCTTTGACTCTCTCTCTCTCTCTCTGTCTATTTCTCTCTCTTTTAATAATTAATAAATAAAAAAATTGACAGAGGAGTGCTCAGCACTGAAATATCTCTATCACACCTTCCAAGGCTCAGGGTCCATTGCAGAAGAGGTGGCAGAAATAATAAGAAATAATAAGAGCCAAAGGAAAGGTTATGACTCCTTACAGTATGCTCTTCCAGACACAAAATGGCCTGGATATCCATGACCTCACAGTGCCTGACACTACCTACACAAGACCATCATAATAGAAGGAAGAGATTGTGACATCAAAATAAAAGAGAGATAGATTGAGGGGGAATGGGATATGATGGAGAGTGGAGTTTCAAAGGGGAAAGTGGGGGAAAGGAAGGAATTACCATGGGATATTGTTAACAATTATGGAAGTTGTCAATAAAAAAAATAAAAATGGAGCAGAGAACTGAATAGGAAGATCTCAGAGGAAGAAAAAAACAAACGAATAATACTCACCTAAGGAAATGTTCAACATCCTAACCATCAGGGAAACGCAAATTAAAACAACTATGAGACTGAACCTTACTCCAGTCAGGATGTCAATCATTAAAAATCAAACAATAAGCCGGGCATGGTGGTGCATGCCTTCAATCCCAGCACTTGGGAGGCAGAGGTAGGAGGATCGCCATGGGTTCAAGGCCACCCTGAGAATACATAGTGAATTCCAGGTCAGCCTGGGCTAGAGTAAGACCCTACCTTGCAAAACTAATAATAATAATAAAAAAAATTAAAATCGAACAGTAAATGTTGGCAACTATGTAGGGAAAGAGTAATACTTATTCATTGTTGGTGGGAATGTACACTTGAATAACCACTATGGAAATCAATATGGAGACTCCTGATAAAGATGAAAACAGAACCACCAATAGACCCAGTTATTCCCCTACTGGGCATTTACCCTAATTGCTATATGCTTCACTGCAGAGATATTTGTTCATCCATGTTTATAGCTATTCAATTCACAATAGATAAGAACTGGAATCAACCCAAGAGCCCATCATTGGATGAATGGAAAATGAAGTTTTGGTATATTTACACAATGGAATTTTACTCAACAGTAAGAAAAAAATGATACAATGTAATTTATAGGAAAATAGAAAGACTTGGAACAGATCATACTCACCAAACTCACACAAGCACAGAAAGACAAATGTCACATGTTCTCATTCATCGGTGGTTCCTAACCTGGAACAGCTTTAGTTGTTGGCATGCCATATAGGCAACTCAAGGCCCAGATAATAGGGATAGGGAAGGGTTTGGGGGAGGGGAGGTTGGGGGAAATAAATACAAAACTAAACCCAAACTAAACTGGTACTAACTATAGAAACCTTTCCCCTTGAAGGTTGATTAAAAGCTTTAATCCTGAACAGGAGTTTGAGGGGGGTATCTTCTGGTAATAAGGGCCCTGGAGAGGGTGGGATGGAGCCTAACCCTAAAACATTTGGCTCTGGCCTGTGACTCCCAGTACCAGAAACTGGTTTCTACCCACATTAAGCTGTTGATCAGAGAGACCTACGAGGTCCCCAAAACAAAACAGGCTTCTGTCAAAGCACTTGATTACATTACCCACCTGAGGTAAAAGCTAAGACCCTATTGGTAAAAATATTACATGATGCTAACACAGATCACTGACAGACCCAGCTAGAAGAAGAGAGACAGTCCCCAGATGGTTAGAACATCATACGCTACTGGGGGAAAATGACCAGCAACGCTGTGAGTAAGCAGGGGTCTAAGCTACTTAGAAGCAACCAGCCTGACAAGAAGTATGCACCTGTGCAATGGTGGCACACAGCCTTGGTGAGTAACCAGTTCTGATTGTCTAAGAGATCCACTAAGAGACACAGAACCGGGCTGGAGAGATGGCGTAGTGGTTAAGCGCTTGCCTGTGAAGCCTAAGGACCCCGGTTCGAGGCTCGGTTCCCCAGGTCCCACGTTAGCCAGATGCACAAGGGGGCGCACGCATCTGGAGTTCGTTTGCAGAGGCTGGAAGCCCTGGCGCGCCCATTCTCTCTCTCTCCCTCTGTCTTTCTCTCTGTGTCTGTCGCTCTCAAATAAATAAATAAATAAAATTTAAAAAAAATAAAAAAAAAAGAGGCACAGAACCCACAGCTGGAACTGGGAATCAGGTCAGAATTCTACAGAGACCAAGTTTATCCTCTCCTATGACAAACTCCACTAGACTTTGACTAAAAGAGAAGCTACATGCATCAAAATCTCCCTAAATTAATAATGCTTATCCCATTTAACCTATGCTGACTTCATTCTCCATTGGAAAATCTGGTTTTTATTTTTCAGAATGAACTTAGACCCCTCACACTTCAGCCAAGGCCCAGGTGAAACCACAGAGAAAGAGTTCCGCTTCCACAGTGAGCCTGACAATCAACACCAGGGTGCAGGAGACAGACACTGATGATGCTCAACACATACCAAAGTAGAAATCCAGAGGCTCTTAAGAGCTCATCACTGAAGTAGACTTAAAACACACCCACCATGGCTCAGGGAATCTTCTGGAAGAGTAGACAGAAAAATTGTAAGAGCCATAGGCGTCACACCCAGAGGCATTGTCTCCACCCAAAATAACTGACTATGGCTCCCACAATGCACAACCCACAACTCCATGGGGAATAGCAGCAACCCCACTGATGAGGGCCCCAGTGGAATGGGGGCAGGAAGGAGGGAAAAGATGGTACCAACATACGATCAATGTATGTTCTTAATAAAACAAAAACAGAAGAAAACATGTCAAAAGGGAAAAAGTAAATTCCAACTAATAAGAATACATTGTGCCAGGCGTGGTGGCGCACGCCTTTAATCCCAGCACTCGGGAGGCAGGGAGGCAAAGGTAGGAGGAGAGCCCTGAGTTCAAGACCACCCTGAGACTCCATAGTGAATTCCAGGTCAGCCTGGGCTAGAGTGAAACCCTACCTCAAAAAAATAAATAAATAAAAAGAATACATTGTATCATAGCTTGATTTTTCTTGGCACACAACAAATAATGGCAATCATACAGTTGATAATAGTTTTGATTCAATGAAGTATGGCATTAATTTTATTAAGGCCATGGAAGACCACAGTGTTTGTGTATTCAGTGGCTTAATTTTAAGTCAAATAAATGAACTAACAATACTGCACGTAACTAAAGAGTTACCACTTCAGAAGAACCAATATTTTCATTCTGAGAAATAATAAATACATCAGGAATACTAAAGCTCTGTTTGGATTTAAGTAAAAGACACCAGTGTAAAAATTACTCTAAATGACTTGAAAGGCATTTTAAGGACAACTGAACCCCTGAGTGAGATGAGATGTTTTAATTTCTGAATATTGGATTTCACATGCAGGTTTCTGAGACAGAAATACAAGCTTGGCAAGTGAAGAGCAGGGTATGAGGCTGCTGGCAAGAACAGCCGCATGAGAATTCTGAGGCTCGGTGAGTCCACAGAAACCACAATTGCTCCTTCTCCTCACCCAGCACCTCCCACATATTCCCACGAGACTCATCGCATTCTGGCAACAGCTTGAAGTTTTCAACTCCCCGCTTCTTCATCTCCACAGCTCAGAGGTTCCAGACTGGCAGCAACACCTTTGACTTCAATTAACAGCACAGAATTTTACATCTCAATTTACTTTCACTGGTGTGTATTCAGAGCAATGTGTAGCTCAGAAGGCAGAAAAAAAAATGTCTTGTGTTTTCTTACATGATGCCAGGGACTTGAACAAAATGTTGAGAAATGTAAATTGAGAGAAATTAATGAATTAGTTAAGGTATTATCTGGCATTTTTTACTGTCAACTAGCAAATAATACTGATAGAGCAGTAATCTCCTCAGCCTAGAGTGGTCACTTTGGAGTGGTTCTTGTGTCACACAGCTCACAGAGATGTTTTCCAATGAATGATGGCTGCAGTACTCTACTAGTCAATTGGGTTATCACTTGGTGATGAGTACTGGGGCTAAGATCCTAGAGCCAATCAGAATCTCTGAGGGTGGCTCGGGCATCTGTATCTTGTAAGCTCCCCAAGACACATCATGCAGATGAGGTTGGATAATCAGAACAAAAGCTAATTCTCACTCTTCTCACTCGGGCTACAGTGCACTCAGAACACAGGGGTCCAAATGGAATTGTTCTGCCAGTGGTACACACATTCCAGAATTCAGAGACTTCATAGGAAAGAAAGAATGAAAATTATCTTACAAATAAGTTTCCATGCCGATGGCATGCTGCAATGACAACTTTGGTTATGTTAGATGTGCTATTTCATTTCAACTATCACTCTTTTTGTGTTTTGTTTTTTGTTTTTGTTTTTTTGGTTTTTTTTTAATTAATTTATTTATTTGAGAGCGACAGACACAGGGAGAAAGACAGATAGAAGGAGAGAGAGAGAATGGGCACGTCAGGGCTTCCAGCCTCTGCAAACGAACTCCAGACGCATGTGCCCCCTTGTGCATCTGGCTAACATGGGACCTGGGGAACCGAGCCTCGAACCGGGGTCCTTAGGCTTCACAGGCAAGCGCTTAACCACTAAGCCATCTCTCCAGCCCCCTGTTTTTGTTTTTTGAGGTAGGGTCTTGCTCTCTAGCCCAGGCTGACCTGGAACTCACAATGTAGTCTCAGGGTGGCCTTGAACTCTTAGTGATCAACCCACCTCTGCCTCCTAAGTGCTGGGATCAAAGGTGTGCCCTACCATGCCCAGCTCAACTGTCACTCTTGTGATGATGATAAAACATAGTCCTACACAACTTCCATTTGTGACTCATATTTTTATAAGCCATTAGTAAAATGAATATGGATAAATCACTTAAAATTTCTAAGAATCAGTTTCTACAATTGTAAAATGGGGATAATAGCACCTACCTAGGTTTTAGCGCTTTTCCCTAATGCTAAGTAAGGGTCAAGCAACTTGAATTCCCTGCGCAATGTACTCTTCAAAGTTTTTAAAATCTACTTAAGGCTCACGTCTCTGTTAATATGAAATCAGGGGAGAAATAAGGATCGTGTCACATTGCACAGATATTTGACCTATCTACACCTCCAGTTATAGTCCAAAAATTCTCAGAAGTGATCTAAATCAGAGAATCTTGAAATGCAAGTACAAATTTTCAATTCAGTTCTGCTATGCATCTTATCATGCGCCTACTGTTTACTTTTTTTCTGGCATCTTCACTTTTCCCTTGACCCTTGAGGATGATCACACAGGTAAGAGAGTTCCCCATCTCTTTAAGGTAAGGGAAACCTGAGTTCTCTATGTTGGCTATAAAGTCTATGTGTCCTTGGACAGTCTCACAAAAATCCCACATTCTGCTGGAAGGAGTGGCACATGCCTTTAATCCAAGCACTTGGGAGGCAGAGATGGGAAAATCGCTGTTTGAGGCCACTCTGAGACTACATCGTGAATTCCAGGTCAGCCTGGGCTAGAGAGCAAGACCCTACCTTGGAAAAAGAATCCCACATTCTAACTCCATTGTAATTCCAGCTGCTGGCTACCAACAGTAAGACCACGTGGCTACTTAGAGAATCTTCAGGAATCCTAACCTCCCAAGATCAGATGGGTATGCCTCCAACTACTACCAACAAAGCCATCTGGGGGTTTTGTCCCTTGCCAAGCAGTCATCCTCTTTCAGGAAGTGGTTTAGCAAAAATATGCAATTTCTCGGTACAACTGTAAAGTAAAATCCACTTGTACACACTAACCATGCAAAATAAAACCTGGGTGTGGGCAGGTGGAGAAGCCGCCTGGGGTGTGCACAGCTTTCTCAGGATGCACATATCCTGTGTCATTAGTCATGCCAAAGAACGTATATTTAGTCAAAAGAACCTAAATTTAGTCAACGATCTTCTAAAGTAAAATTCTTCCTTCCTCCTCTGACATTCAATCTCACAGGAAACTTCTCATAATGTGTTGCAATATTTATGCTACGAAATGCCACCTTGTCTACTTTCCCACTCCTTTTTGCCATCAAGATACCCATGCCTAGCATTTTGAGGCTGTCGCTCCACTTTACGAAAACTTCCGCATTCTCTGCCACAAGTTTAAAAATCTCAAAAATGGATTTCGACATCCTTCATCCATCCATCTCACTCCTGTCATCTCTCCCCAATAAGTCCCTGTTTATTTCTTCTTTCCAACAAATTTATATGTCTTATCCTTGAAACTTCACTCTCAGCACCTCCAGAATTATAGTCTCCCTACCCTGCTCCCAACCCCATTATTCCAAATTCAATCACTAATCCCTGCTTTTAAGACCAGACAACAAGATAGCTCTTCCTACATAGTGCTTATGAATGAACACTCTACTTAATAAATTATCCTCTCACACCATTAGTATTAGTCATTAGTATTTTAACTACAACCTGACAAAAGCTGCATCATCTGTAGTTTAGAGTTGATCTTTATCTCCCTGCTTTCATAATAAGCATGTGACAACAGTAAATTCCCCTGAAAAATACTAATTCTATGGCCTAGGCAATCCCTTCATTAGTTCAGGATTGCTATTGGCACAAAGCTCTGAACTCAAATCTCCAGTTTCATCAAATATCCTTAGAAACACACATTAACTGCCAGTAATGTACTCATTACCCAGGGAGTCTAGACAGTGGACTGTTCAAAAACTCTGGGCTTTGTAAATATAGTTCAGAAAGGAAAGCAGGTATTCTGAAGCATAGGTAACAAAACCCTTTCTGGCTTGCCATATGATTCATACTATCCAAGCTACTCATTAACTCATTAAATTACTGGACCTATCACTAAGCCTAACTGCCATCATTTTGAAACAGTGATGCAAGCAGATAGCATTTCAAGATATTTGCCACATCTGTAGAGTTTGAAAACTATTAATGCTAACCAGTAACAAAATCGCAAGCACTGCTATGATCTGCCACAGATGAATGTAAATAAAAGTTGATCTTTTTTCCTCATACAAGTTTTTGAATTCTGTCAACAGTTCTCTTGGGAGCCTATGGACCCACGTTACAGGTTCCTAAGGGGTGAGGAAAAGTAAAGAGAGAGGAATAGAATATTTGTGAAAAAAAAGTTGGCATCTAGAGAGGATCTAGAGCAGCCTAGGATCCTCTCCTCTTTTCTCACTTCCTCTAGCAGTGGATTAAAGACATTTGACCCTCCACTAAACATGTTGTGTCCTACCAATTAGACTGCCAAAATCTTCTATGGTTTGGAGTAATATAAGTGGAGACTATGAACAAGTATGTTGCTGTGGCTTCAATGTCTCCTTCAATACTCATGAAACTTAATTGCCATCATGATGGTATGAAGAAATCTATTGGTCTCATTTATTTATTTACTTATTAGGGATGTAGCAAATTCCTTAATCATGTTAGACAAACACTCTACCAATGACATAAGTCCTCATCCCAAAGATTAAGACCTTTAAGAGATGATTAGGCCATGAGGGCTCTGCCTTCATGAATTGATTATTGATATCACTTTAGGACTGGATTTGTAATCATGGGAGTTTGGTCTCATTTCTCCTCTGTCTCCTATGTTTGTTTGCCTTTCTGCCATGTTATTATGCAATATGGAGGCCCTCACCAGTGGTTAATACCTCTGCAGAGCCATTAGTCAAATAAAGTGCCATTGTATACAAATTACTAAGTCTGTGGTATTGTGTTACAGCAGCATACAATAGACTGAGACATACATACTCGCATCTCAGACTTGTCTTATTCAGAATCAGCTTCCTTATTTACAGACATATTGATATTTGGGGAGAATTGAGAGATGGCTTAGCAGTCAAGGCACTTGATGCCAAGCCAAATGACCCAGGTTCAAGTCCCCAGAACCCATGTAAGCCAGATGTACATGGTGGCACATGCATTTGGAGTTCATTTGCAGTGGCTAGAGGCCCTGGTGTGCCTATATCCTCTCTCTTTCTTTCTCTTCCTCTCTCTCTCTCAAATAAATAAAGTGTAAAACAAAAGAGATTTTGGAGAAATAGTAGGCCACAATATTTTATTTCGGTATTTTAAAAGTTTTTTTCTATCAAAGCTATTTTCATTACTTAAGCATCTACTACATATTACGAGTTTTTTTAGTAACACTCACTTGATTCTTATGGAAAAAGCAATAGGAGAATATTCCATTTGTTTAATCCTATGCAAAAGAATTTCCATGCAGCTCAACTAATTTATTTGACAGTATCACCAGATAAGAAACTGAGACTCTAGTCATATAGTTTATGGCAGGATCTTAATACCTTTCAGAGCCTAAACTTGAGCCACACATTGCGAATTCTTATTTTTTTCATCTGTACCATGTAAAAGATCACACTGATAAGGAATTTTGAAAGGGCTTGCGACTATCTCATTGCCAGTGTCCCTGACCTAAGCTCCCTGTGGCAATGGAGAGTGTCTGACAATTCCACTTCCCCTCCTGTCAGGGTCAAGCTCTAGTTTCATCTCAGGATTCTTCTGGAGCAGTCTAAAGAGCCTCAGGCATAGATATAAGTGAAGAAAAAGAACAGCATCACCTCATCTTAGTCAGTCAGTCACTACCACTGTATCTAGCCACACCCAGAGAGAACAGTCCTTGTCTCCTTCATCAAATGTTTACTATGCACCTCCTGTGTGCTTTTGCCTCTGGCTTTCATGGAGCTGCCCATGTATAGGGGTAATAATGGGTAGAGATATGAAAACATACAAGCAAGCACATAGGTAAGATAATTTCAGATGGTTAAGGAAGTATCACAAAGACACAAATACAGAGGGCCTGGAGATTGGATAAAGGGTGTGTGTGTGTGTGTGTGTGTGTGTGTGTGTGTGTGTGTATGCTAGGGTGGATCCCGGGGCTTCACTCATACTAAGCATGCACTTTACCACTGAGGAGGTACACACTCAGCCCATATTTCTAATAAAATGTTTTCTGACTGTTCTGGAGCACTGACTCCATTTGGGTTTATTCCTACCTAATGACTTTCTGATGTCATATTCAAGGTTCCAGACTAGCACTCATTGTATGATTAAAATATCATCCAAGCCACATGTGTAATTTTTAACTTTCTTATAGAGAGACCCTACCTCAAAAAAAAAGTTGCAGGGAAATGAATGAATCTGGAAAGGATTATACAAAGTCAAGTAACCCAGGCTCAGAAAGTCAAATGCCACATGTTCTTTCTCATATGTGGTTCCCAGATTTATAAATGTTTAGATTTGTATGAGTTGGAATAAAAAAAAATCAGTAGTAGTGACCAGGAAGCTAAAAGTGGGCTATGAGGGAAGAAAAAGATGGGAGGGCTTAAGGGAAGGGTATATTATATATGTAAGTAGAGGGGTAGAAATGGGCTAAGTGGAGGGGTTGGAGGAAAGGAGGGATGAGAGGAAGGTTTTAAGATTTATGAATAAACCGTATGGAAACCTACTTCTTTGCTAGATATATGTGTGAGTATATGTATATATGCATGTTAAGAGAGAGAACTTGGGCAGAAGTATCTTATGGAGGTGTATAATGTTGTACCCAGAAGCCATACATTGTTAACAGAAAAATTTTCAGTACCAGGGCTGTGATACCTTCCAGTGATTTAGCCATAGAGGTCCCTGATGCCTCCAAACCATTATATACTATTGCAAGGCTTTTGGTTGTCCACCAGAAATGGATGGTAAGACCTTATTGCTGATGGCTTCACATGCTTGGGCTGCAGGTCACTAAGAAATCAAGCTGGAGCTGAGCTGAAAACTACCTCCCTGTTGACTAGCTGCAAGGATGCTGGAAAGAGCTATGCAGCCTGTTGAGGGAGAAAAAGTCATCAATATTCTTAACCAGCAGTGGACCCTGAAAGCTTTATGGACGCCCAGCCAGGCCAAATGTACCAACTGGTACAATGATGGTATGTCTGTTATGGGGGAAAACAACTGCTGTCTCATTGAACTTGAGGCCCATTCCACAGGAGGCAATTAATGCCTGGTTCTGAAAACCTAATCAAAAACCTATAGCTTGGGAGGTCATAAGCCCTAGAGACAACTACTGTTGTCTGGCTAAATGCATATATTATGCCCACTAAACTGCCTTTGAATATTTATGTTTATGCATACAGATATTAACATTTCAAGGTAGTATCTCCCTCTAGCCCAGGCTGACCTGGATCTCACTCTGTAGTCCCAGAATGGCCTCAAACTCACAGTAATCCTCCTATCTCTGCCTCCCAAATCCTGAGATTAAAGGTGTGCACCACCATGCCTGGCTTTATGCCTATATATTAATACTACTCCCATTTTTCATCAGAGAAGCTTTTTTTATTCAGATGGTGGTGACCACTGGATTGACTCAAAACTTACTAAAGGTTAAGGCTTCTTTTGGCTATTTGTCTCTCCTGAAGTTCCAGGTCCCTGCTCTCGTAACTCCTCCCCCCATTGGGGGGACTACTCCCCATGTGGGCTCTCTACCCACTCCTACCTGTCACTTGGGAAGAGCTCTTGATACTTCTCCCTCATAATCTAATAAAGTCTCTTTAGATTTAAAAAAAAAAAACTCACCAAAGGGCTGGAGAGATTGCTTAGTGGTTAAGGCTCTTGCCTGCAAAGCCTAAAAACTCAGGTTTGATTCCCTAGTAAGCCAGATACACAAGGTGGTGCATACATCTGGAGTTTGTTTGCAGTGACTAGAGGCCCTGGTATGCTCATTCTCTCCCTCTCTCTCTCTCTCTCTCTCTCTCTCTCTCTCTCTCTCTCTCTCTCTCTCTCTCATCAATAAATAAATAAAATATGAAAAAAAAATCACCAAAGTGCTTAGAAGAAAGGACGGAGGAGTATCCAGCACTGAAACATCTCTATCATACCCTCCAAGGGTCAGAAACCATTGTGGAAGATGTGGCAGAAAGAATGTAAGAGCCAAAGGAAGGGACAGAGAACTTACAATGCTGACTTCCAGACACAAAGTAACCTGGATATTCATAACCTCGCAGGACCTTAAATATAGGAGGAAAATAAAGTTATGATATCAAAATAGAAAAGAGACTAGTTAGAAAGAAGAAGGGATTCATTCAGTGGAGATGGGATTTGAGCGGAGGTAAAAGAAAGGTGGTGAGAAGGGATTGTGATCATATTGTTTATATTTATGAAAGTTGTCAAAAAAATTAAAGGGGGGAGCTGGGAGATGACTCAGTGATAAAAGGTGCTTGCTTGCAAAGCTTTATGGCCTGAGTTCAATTTCCCAGTACCCACGTAAAGCCAAATGCACAAAATGGTGCATGCATCTGGAGTTCATTTGCAGTGCAGGAGGCCTTGTTATGCCTAAATTCACTTTCTCTCTCTGTGCCTCTCTCTCTCTCAAATAAATATATAATTTTTTAAATTAAAAAAATAAATCAATAAGTAAAAATAAATAGCTGTCTTTATATATGATAACATATTTTGTTTATGCTAATATACCTTGAAAGGCCATTTATAAATGTAATCAGGGGTGGAAGAGTGGCTTCCCCAGGACCCACATAAACCAGATGCACAAGTTGGTCCATGCATCTGGAGTTAGTTGGCATTGGCTGGAGGCCCTAGCATGCTCTTTCTCTGTCTCTTTCTCTCTCTTTCCCTCTCCCTCTTTCTCTCTCAAATAAATAAATAAAAATAAAATATTTTTTTCATTCATTATAAAGTGTCAATTTACATATGAGAGAATTTACAGTTTTTAACTTAAATTTGGTGTATATTTTACACTTATCCCACATCTCAATTTCAACTAGCCATGTTTCCAATGTTCAAAAGCCATATGTGGTTAGTGGCTACTGTATTGATTAGTGTAGCTCTAGAATCTTGATTATAATACCTACTAGAACACTACATTATGTGCAGACATAAATTCCATGAAAATAACCTAAGGCAGCCGGGCATGGTGGCGCACGCCTTTAATCCCAGCACTTGGGAGGCAGAGGTAAGAGGATCACTGTGAGTCTGTGGCCACCCTGAGACTACATAATGAATTTCAGGTCAGCCAGCCTGAACTAAAGTGAGATCCTACCTCGAAAAAAATAAATAAATAACCTAAGGCCTTATTAATCCCTGTGCTTTTGTATTTCCTATGTCTAACAGAACACTTCTGGTTGAATACGATAAGAAAACATAAAATTTGGTTGCTATTAGCAACATTTTATAGCCAAACAGATGTAGAAAGAAACATGACAAAGTATAAGTCAGAATAGAGAGAGAAATACAGGTGATCCTTTAATGGTATATCTTAGTGGCTTGATCAACTCTTGCCTGGAGTCTAAAAGTTACTAGAGTTTTGGTAACTCGAGCCATCATATTTCCTTTATTTCTTAAACCAGTTTGAGTTGCAATTTCTGTTACATGTAGTTCACTGCAATTCATGCAAGGAAAAATGTAAATGCTCAGTAAATAGTCTTAGGTTCCCAGATCAATTAGTGCAATCAAAATACTATGCATTTCATTCTATGGGAAATCTATTTATTTTCCAAAAACTAAATCTCAAACAACTCAAGTGAATGCAATTAACAATGCCGGTTCCTTTCACACATATCCAAGATACTTGTATGAGCTACTAATGAATGAAAACTATGCCAATGAGATAGGGGTCTTCACATATCACATCTTAAAATTAAATGCTTACAGCAGGTAATCACAAAGTAAGACAAGTGCATGCAATGGACATAGAAACCATAGAAAGAGACACATAAGAAGAAAACCAAAAGGGCAAAATGTCTCAGCTGCTGGAACAGCAGCTTTTCTACTCACTGGCCATTATCAGGGCCTCTTCAGTTCATTTCACTATTTACAAGAGAATATATCTAAGCTGGACAGATGGGTTAGCAGTTGGTTCAGTTCCCCGGGACACATGTTAGCCAGATGCACAAGGTGATGCACGAGTCTGGAGTTTGTTGGCAGTGGCTGAAGGCCCTGGTGTGCCCATTCTCTCTATCCTGCTTTCTCTCCCTGAGATAGAGAGAGGAAGAGACAGATAGAGACAAAAAGAGAAAATGGTCACACCAAGGCCTTCAGCCACTGCAAATGAACTACACACAATGTGCCATCATGTGCGTCTGGCTTACATGGGCCCTAGGAAATTGAATCTTGGTCCTTTGGCTTTGCAGGCAAGTGCCTTAACCACTGTTGAACAATCTCTCCATCCCAAAGAAAAAGGACATATCTACTGGGCATGGTGGCACATGCTTTTAGCCACATCACTTGGAAGGCAGAGGTAGGAGGGTCACTATGAGTTTGAGGCCAGCCTGGGACTATGGAGTGAGTTCCAGATTAGCCTGGGCTAGTGTGAGACTGCCTCAGGGAAAAAAAAAGAGAGAGAGAAAGAGAGAGAAAGAAAGAGGACATATTTTAGCCTCGCAATGCTCTCATATGTTCTGTAGTCAACAGAAAGAAATTATTTTATATCTTAGCAACTGCGAATATTGTTGGACAACTTCTTATCCATACACACACATACTATATACCACACTCAAATGATCTTTGACTTGAGAAACAATTAGAAGAATACAAACTTCAAGTAAAATGATTCCATTTCAAATTGCGAGTCTTTAATGTAAGACAGGATTGACTGTGATGTATGCATCACTTGGTAATTCAGTACTTCCTGGTGGCCAGGTTCTGAAAAATAAAATTGCTGAATTCCAAGCCAGCCTGTGCTAAACTTGTCTCAAAAAAAAAAAAAAAAAAAAAAAAAGGACCACCCGGGCATGGTGGAGCATATCTTTAATCCCAGTACTCAGGAGGCAGCAGTTGGAAGGTTGCTAGAAATTCGAGGCCAGCCTGGGACTACATAGTGAATTCCAGGTCAGCCTGGGCTAGAGCAAGACCCTACCTCAAAAAAACACACACAAAACAATAGATCGTTGATTCTAAATACCTTCCTAACACATTTTCACTTTTAAAAGTATGATGCCATTTGTTTCAACAAACCTAATGAAGTCAAGACTCAATTTGATACATCATTATTGTATATGCATGGTCTGAGAAAAATGACACAGTTTACCATATCATCAACAATCTGGACCTCCTAATTAGGAAGTAATTTTATAGGAATTGAAACAAAGCTCTCAGAATTCTATTGTCTACAAAAGATGATTTAACTAGGATCATTTCTTTAAAAAAAAAAAGAACAGGATTATTGCCAGGCGTGGTGGCACATGCTTTTAATACCAGCATTCGGGAGGCAGGGGTAAGAGGGTCGCCATGAGTTCAAGGCCACCCTGAGACTACATAGTGAATACCAAGTCTGCCTGGGCTAGGGCGAGACCCTACCTCAAAAAAAAAATGATTATAAAGGAAAGTGGAGGGGAATATAATTATGAGAATCAATTAGATTTCAGTCAGTAGGTATTTATACATAATTGATATAGAATCATGATCATCTTTATCTGTACATTAAATGTATAGCCCCACTTCAGCTTGCAGTTCTGATACAATTGTGTTTGAAAATAATATTCTGCATTTCTTCACAAAATATTGGTTAATATGGCTACCCCCCCCACAAAAAAAGATAGCTATCCCATAGTAGAGAAGATCTTGCCCCACACCTTGAGTCAGCTGTCTTCTACCTGACACAAGGGTTCTATTTCATTCATTGTCTCATGTTTCAGAAGTGATCATTTGCTCAATTTCCATATATTCATTCATAAGCAATGTCTGCTGCACTGCCTTTGTGGTCACATGAAGACAGATTGGGGAAGGTTACAGGAAGGAAATTTTAAGACAACCATATCACTACATTTAGGCTTTTCTCTCCTGGAAAACAATCTTCCTTTTTGAAGAAAATAAGAAATAAATGTATTTTCTAAGTAGAAATCTGAGTCTTATATTCCATTTAAAGAGGAAAATCACAAAGCCAGGTTGCTAACATCAATCGTGGACAATTTTTCATCAGCCAGGTCTGTCAAATCCATTTTATTTCACAAATTGGACAGCCGAATATGTGTTCTCTGCCAGCCATGAGAAAATGGTATTCTTTTGGTTGGTAATATTGGATTTTACTTTTGAATTTTCTCTCTTTTTATCAAAGATGAGTAAAAATCTTGACAGTATTAAAATTTTGGAAGCATGTGATATTTATGCAGAATAAGGCCAGAACATAACTTCAATCATTTGATAGACATTACTTCATAAACATTAGAACTATTTTTAAGACAAAAGGGAGAAGCAAAGGACAAGTGTTTGTTTAGGACCTGCTATATACCAAGGACTAGAATGGATAGTTTATACAGATCATCTCCAGTCTTCACAAAAAGCCCATAATGAAGGTGTTTCTATTCTGTTTTAAAGATGAGAAAACTGAACCAAAAGACCAATAATTTTTCCAAAGTGAGGCAAAGAATAAATGAAAGGCAATCAGGATTCATGTACTTTTCTTGATGATTCAACCCTCTGAGTGGTTTATAATGAAGAAAAAATTGGAAAGAGACTAAATGATAACACTGACATTAATTATAAACATTATAGTACCACAACATAAACCAATCATCTCAAATGATGATATAGACCTACTTTTACTGACAAGTATTCACATCATATAAAGTAAAAAGAAATTATAAAAACCAAAATATATAAGCCTTTATGAATACATACTTTTATATGTATAGTTGCACTTAAAAAGTTATCACTGAGTAGTAGGATTCAAAGCATTTTTTCCTGTTGTTTAGACATAGTCTACAATAAGCTGGTTGTCCCTGGAATGCTGAATTGATAGATAGTTGGCAGATAGTCTGATAGACACATAGATATAGAATATACAAGGAGATAAAGACAAAATGTAAAGACCCAATACTTCAAAAAATGAAAATTGCTATCACATTTGACATTCATAAATCCCAAGTTATATGCTTTAAGGCTACTCATTTGTAACATACTGGCAGAGATAAGAAAGATATATGTTTGTATTAGTAGATCCAACATTAACATCATAGTTTTGTTGTTTTCCCATGAACTACTATATAAAGAAGGAGGCAATATCTATACATTTACAGACAGTAAGAAATATGCTAAAGTAAATATAACAACATGGTAACTATAGGAAAATCTGATATATGGGATATCTTTGTGCCATATGCTTAACTTTACTAAGTTTGAATTATCTCAAAATAAAAAGCTTAAAGAACTAACAGACATTGTATATTTAAAATATATATGCCCAATAAAACATGATGCTATTGTAGTCACCTTCACATTCCTGTGACAAACATGCAACCAGACACAGTTTATAGGAGGAATGGGTGAATTTCAGGCTTATAGATCCAAGAGAAGTTCCATCAAAGATGAAAGAAGTTGGCTCTCTCTTTCATAGATCCAAACAGAGAGAAACCACCAAACAGCCAACAACACCAAAACCAGCAAGAAAGCACAGAACTCAAACTGCTCTTTTCACTTTGGGCTGGAATCAAATCTGCTCCCAAATACATCTTAGGGCTGTACTCTAAGATCTGCCCCCATTGACATCCCCCCACCATAGCAGGAATCTGCCTGCTAGGGGCTGAAGTTTCAAATTCAATTTTAATAAAACACTTGAATCTGTGAAGCCATACATTTACATTATCACATCTAAACTACCACAGATGGCAACTTAAAAGGAGTCCTCTCTCCACCATTTGTTCTCCCTTTGTAACACTTGAGGCAAGAGTTCCATGATCACTTTGTAAGTTTGTAGTTTACAGCACTTGTCACAGAAGGATTTAGGATTGAATTGTACCTTTCTAGAGCATAGAATTATACAGGAAACCTGCCATTTTGTTTCACATGACCAACACAACCTTGACAACAGAATGTGACAAACCTACCACACACACACAAAAATGACATGGACACATGTGAATCATAAATAAAAGCACAAGTGTATGAAACAAAATAATAACTTCTTTAATTCTAAGTATATCTTAAAATAAATCATTCAAAGGGCTGGAGAGATGGCTTAGCAGTTAAGGCGCTTGCCTGCAAAGCCAGAGGACCTCGGTTCGATTCTCCAGGACCCATGTAAGCCAGATGCACAAGGTGGCACATGCGTCTGGAGTTTGTTTGCAGTGACTGGAGGTTCTGGCATACCCATTCTCTCTCTCTCTCCCTCTCTCTCTCTCTCTCTCTCTCTCTCTCTCTCTCTCTTTCTCTCTCAAATAAATTAAATAAAAATATTTTAAAAAATAAATAAATCATTCAAAGGTAGGATTTATTTCAAAGTTATTAGTTTAGTTCTACACAAGGAAATCTAAAGAAGTTAAAAGATGATTCAAGTCTCTTGATAAATGTCAAAGAGACATTTTTCTTGAGAATACCTCTTTGCAAACTAGGAACTAGAGGAAAGGCTAAAAAAATAATAACTATCAGGAAAAGAATACTCATGCACACACATATGAGAGGGGAACAGGGGGCATTACTATCCAAAGTATGAATGAGAAAATTGTGCTTGTTATTACTCAACATCATTCTTGAGATTCTAAATGAGAGAGAGAAGATGAATTGTAATTATTTTTAACTTTGTTATTATATATAAATCCCAAAGAAGCCACTAAAAGCAATTAATAAAACAGTTCTAATGAGATCTGACATAAATATAACAAGGCTATGTTTTACTCCAGGCATCAGGAGTTGTGAATCTTTGTCCATAAGTGTTAGTAAGTATTTTAGGTGGTGCAGGTCATATAGTCTTTGTAGCAACTACTCAACTTTATCATTACAGCCATTGATTAATGATGGATGTGTTCAAGTAATCCTGGTCATAGCTTGCTGACCTCTACTTCACATCATACACAAATAAAAATAGTTTATGGTAAAAATTATTTAAAACAGCAGGAAAAGACAAAAATCTAGGAATAAAATTTCCAAAAGGTAATTTGACTATACACATCAAAACTTAAGTTATAGCTGGGTGTGGTGTCACATACCTTTAATCCCACCACTTGGGAGGCAGAGGTAGGAGGATAATGTGAGTTCGAGGTCACCTTGAGACTACATAGTGAATTCCAGGTCAGCCTGAGCTATAGTGAGACCCTACCTCAAAAGAAAAAGAAAAAAAAAAAAAGATAAGAATATGGAAAATGGCCAAGGTGAAGGACCAACATGAATTAATTAGTGTCTTATAAGGAAATAAGTAGTATTTTATGAACTCACTCCTCAAGTTCTTATTTAAGGCTTGACAGTACAAGAGAAAACCAGAAAACTCTGATATTCTCAAAAATACTTATTCACGCCAGGTGTGGTGGCACATGCCTTTAATCCCAGCACTCGGGAGGCAGAGGTAGGAGGATGGCCATGAGTTTGAGGCCACCCTGAGACTATATAGTGAATTCCAGGTCAGCCTAGGCTTCAGTGAGACCTTACCTCGAAAAACCAAACAAAAATACTTATTCATAATTTAGAATACTAAAATTGAGTGTGCTAATAGAAAGTATAAGTCCATGTGATTTATATCTATTTGTGAAATTACATTCTTCCTTAAAATTGACCATATAAATCAGTTTTCCAATGATTCCACATTATAATATATATAAAAACTAATATATATTTAATTTTCATGCACTTAAAATACTGGAAAGTAAAGCTGGGCATGGTGGCACATTAATCCCAGCACTAGGGAGGCAGAGGTACAAAGATTGTCATGAGTTCAAGGCCACCCTGAGACTACACAGTGAATTTCAGGACAGCCTGAGCTAGACTGAGACCCTGCCTCAAAAGACCAAAAAAAAAAAAAAAAGTAAAAGAAAGAAAGAAAAGAAAAGAAAAATGTACTAGAAAAGAAAAATAGGAAATAAAGAAATATATTTCTTATATAAACTATATTTCTTCTCACAGATCAAAAATTCTTTGTGTTACTAAATTCAAGTTACATGACATGCTTCATCATTGTCAAAAAGAGAAAAGTAAAACCAAAAAAAAAAAAACAAAACAAAACAAACCAAACAGAGCCAGGCGTGGTGGCGCGCGTCTTTAATCCCAGCACTCGGGAGGCAGAGGTAGGAGGATCGCCATGAGTTCAAGGCCACCCTGAGACTCCATAGTGAATTCCAGGTCAGTCTGGGCTAGAGTGAGACCCTACCTCAAAAAACCAAAAAAAAAAAAGAGAGAGAGAAAAGTATTATTTCTGTCTTCTCAAAATCATTACTTTATCTGGCTTTGAAATCTTCCTACTATCCTGATATGGTTTTCTCTAACACCGTACCATAAAAATTAGATCCATAGATCCAATACAAACAGTAATAGCATTTCCAAATTTGCCAGGGGAAACACAAGTACATATGAGCATATGTGAACATATGCACATGTGACTAGCTTCTCATTGATGGAGAGGCCAATGGAAAAAAGTGAACCTCCCTAGAGCTAACTGAGAAGTTAGCAGAAACAATATGGCAACCATAAGTCATCTAGAGTTCTCAAAAGTGATGTCAAAAGACAATGAACCCCTTCCATCCCTATTGTCTGGGATCATTGTCTTTTGAGAATTCTGGGGTCAGGAGAAGAGAATGGGAGGTTGGAGGGAATAAATACAAAACTAAAACCAAAATGGGCTACCATAGAAACCTTTCTCCTTGATAGGTGACTAAAAGATATAATCCCCAACAGGAGTATGGAGGGATCTTCTGGTAAGAAGGGCCTTAGAGAGGGTGGGATGAATGTCTAAAACATTTGACACTGGCCTGTAACTCCCAGTACCAGAAGTTGGTTGCTACCCACATTAAGCTGTTGATTAGAGAGACCTACCATCTCCCCAAAATAAGACAGGCTTCTGTCAAAGCAGTTGATTACCCACCTGAGGTAAAATGTAAAACCTTATTGATGAAGACACCACATGCTTCTGACACAGAACACCAAGAGACCCAGATGGAATCAGGGAGGTAACCAGTCTCCAGATACTTGGCCAATCTAGTGCTGGAAAATACTACATGAGCTACTGGGAGAAAGTGCCCAGCAATGTTGTGAGCAAGCAGGGGTCTCAGCTATTCAAAAGCAACCAGCCTGACAAAATGTACACACCTGAGCTGGAGAAATGGCTTAGCAGTTAATGTGCTTGCCTGCAAAGCCTAAGGATCCAGGTTTGACTTCCCAGAACCCACATTAGCCAGACCTAGAGGCCCCGGTGCACCAATTCTCTCTCTCTCTCTCTCTCCTTCTCCCTCTCCCTCTCCTTCTCTCTCTCTCTTTCTCTCATAAAAACTTAAAAAATAAAAATTTTTTAAAAAGATGCACATACCTGTGCAATGGTGGCACATAGCCTTGATGCGTAACCAGTGACTATCTGATTGGCTAAGAGATCTGCTCAGTGCAAAGGAACACATAGCTGGAACTGAGAACCAGGTCAGAATCCTATGGAGACCAAGATTATGGTCTCCAACAATAAGCTCCTTGTCTTTGGCTAAAGGAGGGGCTAAAGCCATCAAAATCTCTCTAAATAAATAATACTTATACCATTTAACTATGCTTTCATTCTCCATTGGAGAATCTGTTTTTTTACAGAAGGTAGCAAGACCCAAGGAAATAAATCACCCCTCGCACTTCATGCAATGCTCAGGTGAAACCACAAAGGACTTGGTGAGATGAACAAGAGTACTGCTTCCATGGAAAGCCTGACAATCTGCACCAGGGTGATGGAGACAGATGCTGAAGCTACTCAACACACACCAAAGCAGAAAGCCAAAAGCTCCTGGGAGCTTAATACTGAAGTTCACTTAAAATACACCCACCATGGCTCAGGGAATTTTGAGGAAGTGGGGGCAGAAAGAATGTAAGAGCCACAGGTGGGGAGGGCATACCCAGAAGTATTCCCCCCAATGACTGACTTCTGCTCTCACAATACATAACCTATAAACCCATGGAGAATACCAGAAATCACACTATGGTGGGCCCTCAGTGGATTGGGGGCAGGGAGGAAGGAAATGATGGCACTGACACATGATGTGTCCATACAAAGCATACTCTTAATAAAAAAAATAAATGGGCTGGAGAATGGCTTAATGGTTAAGGCACTTGCCTGAAAAGCCAAAGGACCCAGGTTAGATTACCCAGAACCCACATAAGCCAGATGCACAAGGTGGCACATGCGTCTGGAGTTCGTTTACAGTGGCTGAAGGCCCTGGAGCACCCATTTTCTCCCTCTCTCTCTCTTGCCCTCTATCTCTCTCTCAAATAAATAAAAATTTTAAAAAGAGATTTAAACAGGCAATGAAGTGTTAATGAAGTGTTACATTTTGTAAGCCATGAAAATTCAGGACACAATAAGCAAAAAATGAGGTTTGCTCTAAATGACAAGTTTATTAATATAACATGATGATCATTAATTTTTCCTACGTTCTCTGTTGCAATCAAATGTTTTTTTAAATATATATTTTTTGTTTTTTAAATATGTATTTTTAAAATTCATTTGTTTATTTATTTATTTGCAAGCAGAGAGAGTGAATGACAGAAGGAATGGGTGTGACTGCAAACGAACTCAAGATACATGTGCCTCTTTGTGAGGTACTGGAAAATTGAACCAGGTTTGTCAGGCATTGCAAGCAAGGGCCTTTAACTGCTGAGCCATCTCTCCAGCCCCCTCAATTTTGTTTTTAACATTTTGCAGTAAAAATCACTGATTCATCAAATAAAATCCTAACAATCTTTATTGGAGTTGTGTTAAGGAAATATCAAAAAAAAATGGACTAGAGAGCTGGCTTAGTGGTTAAGGTGCTTGCTTACAAAGCCTAAGGATTCATGGTTGACTCTCCAGGTCCCACATAAGCTGGACACACAAGGTGATGTAAGCACACAATGTTGCAGATGCACCCTAGTTGTTACAAGCCTCTGGTGTTCGATTACAGTGGCTGGAGGCCCTGACACACAAATTCATTCTCACTCTCTCTCTCTCTCTCTCTCTCGCTTCCTCTCTCTCTCTCTCTCTCTCTCTCTCTCTCTCTCTCTCTCTCTTGCATAAAAAGCCAGTCGGTTGGACTTCCCTCAAAAAAAAAATAATATCAGGGCTGGAAAGATGGCCTAGCAGTTAAGGTGTTTGCCTGTGAAGCCTAAGGACCAAGTTTCAACTGCCCAGTACCCATGTAAGCCAGACTGCAGCTGGAATTCATATGCAGTGGCTAGAGGCCCTGACACGCCCATTCTCTCTCCCTCTCCTCTCTATTTCCCCCTCTCTCAAATAAATAAATACAAAAATATTTTCAAAACAATACCAAAAACTGAAATTCTGTAAAGGTTTTTATCTTCTATTAAAACAATTATTGGAGGGTTGGAAAGATGGCTCAGAGGTTAAAGACACTTGCTTGAAAACGCTGATGGCTCAAGTTCCTATTCCCCGGTACTGAAGTAAGCCAGATGCACAGGTGAGGCATGTATTGGGAGTCCGTTGCATACCAGACAACAGGCCCTGGCACGCCCATGCTCACTCCCTCTGTCTGCCTCTTTCTCTCTGTCTCAAATAAATAAATGAATAAACAAATTACAAGCTACATTAAAATATCTTTAAAAACCATAATTCTTAGAGATGATTTTAGTATAGTTAAAGGTGAGTAATCATGCTTTAAACCCTAAACTTTATTTTCCTTGTCAAATATTGCTCTCTGGAAATATATCACAAAACTCCAATAGAAACTTACCCTTCAACTTGAGGTCAACATTATGTCTCAACCAAGGATAAACCCCATAGCTTGGCATATCTTCAGGAATTGGATTATTGTTGATCCAGCCATCACAAGCAAACCGGAAGAAATTATCACAAGGATCCACAGACGGATTTACTTTACTCATGATGGCAGCAGCTGTTTAAAAAGAAAATCATAGGATTAAAAACCAGTACTGAGGGCTGGAGAGATGGGTTAGTGGTTAAGCGCTTGCCTGTGAAGCCTAAGGACCCTGGTTCAAGGCTTGATTCCCCAGGACCCACGTTAGCTAGATGCACAAGGGGGCGCACGCGTCTGGAGTTCGTTTGCAGTGGCTGGAGGACCTGGCACGCCCATTCTCTCTCTCTTTCTGTCTATCTGCCTTTCTCTCTCTCTCACTCTCAAACAAATAAAATAAACAAAAAATATTTTTAAAAAAACCAGTACTGAATGTTATGTATATTTTTTTTTCCAAATTAAACAATAAATTTCTATCAGCAAGTTGCCAAGCCTTGGCTTCAACATTTCCCCTCAAATGCCTCTCTGAATTAACTTCATTTAGAATGGATAGGTAAAAGTTTAGTGGGATTGCTGTTATTGGTTTTGTTGGATTGTCCCTGATATGCGTGGGGGGTAGGATAAGAATACAAATGGAGTATGTGGCAAATGGTCAGCAAATTTAAAAAAAAAAAAGTGACTATCTCCTGTCCCACATATACTCTTGTAAACTGACTTGGCCACTTTTCCCATGAGGCAATGAGGTCCATTTCCCTTGCCTTGAATCTGGGCTCTCCTTGACACTTATTTTGGCCAATAGAATTGGCAGAAATCACTTCTTTAAAATTTTTTTGCGGGGGGGTTTCAAAGTAGGGTCTCATTCTAGCACAGGCTGATCTGCGATTTACTATGTAGTCTCAGGCTGGCCTTGAATTCACAGAGATCCTCCTACTGCTACCAAGTGCTGGGATAAAAGGTGTGTGCCAGCATGTATGGTTTCTTTAGAGTTTCTAAACTAGGCACTTAGGAGGCCTTTCCTACTGCATGCTAAGTCTTTTCAAATGGAGCTCTGGGGCCATCCTTGAAGAAGTCTCATGGAAAAAAAGAGGCCTCTCTGATAAAAATCAAGCCAATACCAACTGCCACACATGCAACTGAAGGCACCACTGGCCTTACAGCCCAAGTGACCCTTCAGCAGAAATTAGCTTTACAAAGGATCCTGTACAGTATCTACAAAGAAGTCACCCACGAAACCCATGCAACCATGAGACATATTGACTCATTCTTGCTTCAGGCCTGCATGGTTTAGGTGACCTGTTTTAGAGCCAAGGGTAAATAATTGGCCCACTTGTTATCATCCTAAATAATTTAAGGAAATACTTGAAATATGGCTGGGCATGGTGGCACATGCCTTTAATCCCAGCACTTGGGAGGCAGAGGTAGTCAGATCTCCATGAATTCAAGGCCACCCTGAGACTACATAGTGAATTCCAGATCAGCCTAAGATAGAGTGAGACCCTACCTTGAAAAAACAAAAATAAAAAAGAAATATTTCAAATATGGTTTAATCCTATAAAGCCATACATGAACTCTTTAGCCCCTTGACATGTAGCATAATTCTAAGAGGAATGAAATCTTATGAAGATGCCAACACAAAGCCTGAAATAAAGGTTGGGGCTACTTACCAGACAATTTTAGGATGTAGAAGAGGGCTATAGACTTGACCTTACAAACTAATTGTTCGGCTGGATGGAACAACAGCCACAGGTCCAAAGTACAGTGTTCTAAGTGAGAGGCCAGGTCTATCAAGTAGTCCATTGAATTAACAGAAAGATACAATATATGGAGCCATCATTACTTTCCTCTTTCATAAGCCCATATACAACTATATGTGAAAGATAGTCAGTAGATAGGACATGTACACGAGAAATATATACCTATGAACTTTATTAAATATTTTTTATTTGCAAGCAAAGAAAGGGGTACAGAGACAGTGGGAGAATAAAAGATCGGGAATGGGTGTGCCAGGGCCTCCTGCCATTGCAAACATACTCAAGATGCATGTGTCACTTTGTGCATCTGGCTTTATGTCAGTATTGAGGAATCAAACCCAGGCCATCAGACTTTGTGAGCAAGTCTCTTTAACCACTTGTCCATCTCTCCAGCCCCCTGTGAACTTTTGTTTGAGACAAGATGTCACTCTATAGCCCAGGTTGGCCTCAAACTCACAGAAATTCTCCACCTCCCAAGTTCTGGGATTCTATGTGTGAGCCACCAAACTTGGGTGTATCTATGCATTCTGAAAAGAAAATCGTTCATTCCAAAATTCCTAATACTTATTCCAATTGTCTTGCAGCTGCAGTACAATTGTTGGCTACCATTTTGGCACAAAGATACGTACCAACTGATTTTTCTAAAAGGCAGCCAATATTTTAATGACATTGGAATGATGACATTCTGGGTAATTTTCATGCCTTAATTAATGCCAGAATACATTTCTATGCAAAGGAATGAAAATCCAATGGGCCATCAGCTAAATAAAAATGAATTTCCCCCTATAAGTACAATCTATATAAATTTACTGATACATCATATGGTTGGTTACAAATGTGATTCTTCTCAGTTTAAAATTAAAGGCAACTGCCTTACTTTCTTTTTTTTTTTTTTTTTTTTTTCTCTTTTGGTTTTTTGAGATAGGGTCTTGCTCTAGCCCAGGCTGATCTGGAATTCACTATGAAGTCTCAGGGTGGCCTCGAACTCATGGCAATCCTCCTACCTCTGCCTCCCAAGTGCTGGGAATAAAGGCATGTGCCACCATGCCTGGCTGCCTTACTCTCTTTTTTAAAAAAAAAATGTTTATTTTTATTTATTTGAGAGTAACAGACAGAGAAAGAGGCAGAGAGACAGACAGAATGGGCTCACCAGGGTCTCCAGCCACTGCAAACGAACTCCAGATGCATGAGCCACCTTGTGCATCTGGCTTACGTGGGTACTGGGGAGTCAAGCCTTGAACAAGGGTCCTTAGGTTTCACAAGCAAGCACTTAACTGCTAAGCCATCTCTCCAGCCCCTTACTTTTTAAAAAATATTTTATTTTATTATTACTAGAGAGAGAAGGGAGAGGGAAACAGATAGAGTATAGGTTCACCAGAGCTTCTAGCCACTGCAAACAAATTTCAGACACATACTCCACCTTGTGCATCTGGCTTACGTGGGCACTGAGGAATCAACATGGGTCCTTAGGCTTCACAGGTAAGCACCTTAACCACTAACCCATCTCTCCAGCCCTAACCTACACTTTCTATGGAAATTTCAAACTGCCCTTTGTTCCTTGTTGAAGTGAATAAGCAAACAACCTAAGTGTTTTGTTTTGTTTTTTTTGAGACAAGTTCTTGCTAGTTAACACTGGCTGGACTGGAACTCATGGTGAGCCTTCTGTTTCTGCTTCTGCCTCTGCCTCTGCCTCTTGGTTACAGGGCCAGAATTACAAACATGAGCCACCATGTCTTGCACCTAATTTCTATAAGAGTTCAAAATCCTTACCATTTTCAACCTCTGTTTTCTAAAATAAGCAGCTTCAAGTTGGCTTAACGTGTTTCCTTTTTCAAAACTAATGTAGTTGTCTTTGACTACATTTTTGCTTGCCACTACAATTTTACCATTACTATTGGTATTCAAATGTACTACAGATGTACTAGAATCTTCCTCCCAGTTTGTATTTATAGTTAGTCTATGCAGCCGCAGAGTGAATCTGCTAAGTGACACCTCAGGGACATGGATCACACAGTCTCTGTCTCACACAATATTTACAGTCACACAAGGGAGCCCTCACACACTTTTACTCACATAAGCTCATTGCTTTCTGGCTTCCTTCCCTAATGTCCCTGGCCCCCAATTCTCAAATGCATCCTCTCCGTCTCCTTGATTTTCTTACAGGTACTGTGGAAAACTGCAAGGTCAGCTCTGACCTCAGTCCTGATAGAAAAGTTGGTAAGGAGCCGGCTGAAAGAGAAAACTCTTCTCTCTGCCTTGCAATTCATCATTCATGATTCACAGCTGGGCACAGGGCTACACTTTCTGCAGGGGAAGTATGACTTCAAATTGCAAGGGACCGTAATTGTCAAGATACCAAAACTCCTTTCCCCCTTCTCAGCTCCATGGAAAAAGTCAAGAGCCTTGTTTTAATAAAAGAAATATGGTTGTGAGGGGAAGTTGTGAAGGTTCAGGCTGCTACACTCTCAAGCATTGCACATGAGATTAATAGTTAGGCAGGCTCCCATTTCTTTACATGGTACAGGTGTAGACATTCCTCCATGTACCCTCTTGAGGTAGTTTTTTTTTTAATTTTAAATCATTTTTATGTATTTATTTGAGAGTGACAGACAGAGAAAGAGGCAGAGAAAGGGAGAGAGAGAGAATGGGCGTGCCAGGGCCTCCAGCCACTACAAACAAACTCCAGAAGTGTACGTCCCCTTGTGCATCTGACTAACATGGGTCCTGGGGAATCAAACCTCGAACCGGGGTACTCAGGCTTCACAGGCAAGCGCTTAAATGCTACACCATCTCTCCAGCACGAGTTTTTAGTTTTAATCAGGACTCAAGAGGGAGGTTTTTAAGATATTTTATTTGTTTATTTATTTATTTACTTATTTGCATGGGGAGAGAGAGAGAATGGATACACCAGAGCCTCCAGCCATTGCAAATGAACTGTGGATGCATGCACCACTTTGTGTATCTAGCTTTACGTGGGTACTGGGGAATCGAACCCAGGTTGTGAATCATTGCAGACAAGCACCTTAACCACTGAGCAATTTCTCCAACCTAAAAAATAGTTCATTTTCATATTACAATTTTAAAATTTTATTTATTATTTTTTTTATTAACAACTTCCATGATTGTAAGCAATATCCCATGGTAATGCCCTCCCTCACCCCACGTTCCCCTTTGAAACTCCAGTCTCCATCATATCCCCTCCCCCTCTCAATCAGTCTCTCTTTTATTTTGATGTCATGATAAGAGATAGTTTTTTTTTTTTTTGGTTTTTGTTTTTGGTTTTGGTTTTTTGAGGTAGGGTCTCACTCTAGCCCAGGTTGACCTGGAATTCACTATGTAGTCTTAGGGTAGCCTTGAACTCATGGTGATCCACCTACCTCTGCCTCCCAAATGCTGGGATTAAAGGTGTGCACCACCATGCCTGGCTAAGAGATAGTTTTATAAAGGCTTAAATCTTGTTATTTTTATGAAATAATCAAATCACTCACATCATTTCCTCTGTGTCAATAACTATAGGCTGAATTCTTTTCAAGCAACACAGCCTTCTTACAAACTCTAGAGTGAGAACACTTGTGAGAAAATGACAGCAACACCATGCAATAGATAAATAACCTCAGGCAGGTTACCTGCTAGTTTCCTCAACTGTAAAATGGGGACAGTGATAACAAGGACTGTCATGCAGATTAAATGAGTGTGAGCACATTGTCATGTAAATGCAGTTGTCAGATGAAATGAAAGATGCCCAATGGAATTTCAGATAAACAGCTACTTTTTGAATAAGTATATACAAAATATTACATGAGACATGCATATTTATTTTTAAAAAGTCGTCACCATTGTATACTTGCATTCAAACTTAACTGAGTATAATGTATGTATGTATTTAGCTAAAGCTGAGAATCATACATATATTTTCTATTAGAATTCCAGAAACATTCATCTGTAAATAAGGCTAGATTCCCAGAGGTCATGGATTTTCAGATGTTGGAAAAGAAATACAGCACACATAACCAAAGATCATACAATGCCTCAGCAACGACTGGACTGATAACCACTAAAGCAAACACATTAACATTTCTGTACAGGAAAATGAATGTGTTCATGAGTGGGATCCATAAAGTCTAAAGGAGCTTCACATGAGTTAAGACCCAATCTTGCCCAAAAAAAAAAAAAATTTGGAGGTCAGGTTAGGTCTTACCAATTGAGAATTACAATGCTTTCTGAAGTTGAGCTTTGAAGGTCAGGGTTGCTATTGTTATCATTGTTTTCTTTTATTCTAACAACTACTATAAAAGTTAAAATCTGTTATTCCTATTTCTCAGGTGATGAAACTGAAGCTGAAGATGGCTATGTATTTAGCCCAACTCATGTGGTCAGATTGTGCTTGCTTCAAATATAAGTCAGTGCATCTGCAGTTATCCATTATCATTAGCAAGTCCTGTCCTTGACGCATCTTGAAAGAGAGGTTAAGACCAGAGTACATGGAGACAACTAAAAAGCGGGAAGGTATACAAAGAAGGTGTGCTGGTTAATTTCTGCTTGTCAACTTGACTCACCCTAACTGTGAACTACACCATCCATTGGCTGTGTTCCTAGACTGTATAAAAAAGAGGAAAATAAAGCAAGTGTGGTAATGCACATCTTTATTCCCATCACTTGGGAGGCAGAGTTAAGAGGATAACTATGAGCTCAAGGTCAGCCTGGGCTACATAGTGAATTCCTGCTCTAAGTGAGACCCTGCCTCAAAAAAAGGAGGTGGGGGATGGAGAGATGGCTTAGGTTAAGGCATTTGCCTGCAAAGCCAAAGGACCCAGGTTCGATTCCCTAGGACCCACATTAGCCAGATGCACAAGGGGTCGCACGCATCTGGGGTTTATTTTCAGTGGCTGGAGGCCCACACACCCATTCTCTCTCTCTCTCTCTCTTTCTCTGTCAAATAAATATATAAAAATAAAATATTTTTAAAAGGAGGTGGATGAGGTGAAGAGATGGTTTAATGGTTAAGGCATTTGCCTGAGAAGCCAAAGACCCAGGTTCAATTCCCCAGGATGCCCAAAGCCAGATGCACAAAGGGGTGCATGCATCTGGAGTTTGCTTGCAGTGGCTAGAGGCCCTGGCATGCCCATTCTCTCTCCATCTTTCTGCTTTCTATTTCTTTCTGCTTGCAAATAAATAATTAAATAATAAAAAAGAAAAGGAACGTAAGACTGTTTCCTGTTTAAAGAAAAAAAAAAAGGGCTGCAGAGATGGCTTAGTGGTTAAGCGCTTGCCTGTGAAGCCTAAGGACCCCGGTTCGAGGCTCGGTTCCCCAGGTCCCACGTTAGCCAGATGCACAAGGGGGCGCACGCGTCTGGAGTTCGTTTGCAGAGGCTGGAAGCCCTGGCGCGCCCATTCTCTCTCTCTCCCTCTATCTGTCTTTCTCCCTGTGTCTGTCGCTCTCAAATAAATAAAGAAAAAATGAACAAAAAAAATTAAAAAAAAATAAAGAAAAAAAGAGGAGGTGGTTGGGGGGATTGTTCAGTGGTTAAGGTGCTTGTCTGCAAAGCCTAACAGCCTGAATTCAATTCCCCAATATCACATAAATCCAGATGTACAAAGTGGTGCATGCATCTGGAGTTAGTTTGCAATGACTAAAGGCCCCGGCTTGTCCATCCTGTCTCCATCTATCTGTCTGTCTCTGCTTACAAATAAATAAATAAATACTTTAAAAAAAAAAGAGGAGGAAGGCAGCTGAGCACTCAGCATTCAGCCCTTTCTCCACGTCCTCCAGGCTGCTGTCATGTGTGTGACGCTGGCTTTTCTACACCTGTCATGTTTTCCTGCCATGATGAAACGTTCCCTAGAAACTGCAAGCCGAAACAAACCCTGTCCTTCTTTAAACTGATTCTGGTCAGGCATTTTGTCCAAGCAATGAGAAAGTAATCCATATAGGACCCATCTCAGAAATGATTGCCACCTGATCAGAAATAGCAAAGTTTTCCTGAACTTTCAGCATGTGCACCTGTGCTCATATTCCTCCCCCCTCCCACTCACATACAAGCTCTTGAGTAAGACCAAGCTTGGCCCAATTCTCTTGCCATGTTCACTCAACAACTGTTCTCCAGACCTCTTGCATACTGATTCTAATGCTGAATACCAGAGAGCTGTAGATTTGATGAGTCTTCCACTATAGGAACAGCAAAATCATTATTTTCCCACCCATTATAAAGGCATTTACCAATGTGAAAATAAAAGCAGGACAGCAATGCAAAATACACTAGATAGCAGAAGATGACATCATGATACATTACTCTATATGTTTTCCTCTGGCGTTATGACATAATAAGCAAAATTCATGAAACAAGTGGTCTTTCATACCTAATATTGTCTAAACATAAATTGAATATTAATGATTCAAATGCTTTATTTTCTCACATCTGCAAGAACTCTACCACAGCAAAAGCAACTAGACATCAAGAAACTTAAAAGTTCCCATCTAATTGTGACACCTGGTCCCTTACCTTACTCCATAACCTAGTCTCTTCACTAGCAAAGACCCTCCCCCCAGGCCAACTTCTCAGGTCAGGAGCAGGGAAGGGTCTTGAAATTTCCACATTCCAGAGAAAAAAGAATCACCTTTTCAGGGATATTCTGAAACTAATTCTACTAAGGCTAGTATCATGAAAAATGGAGGTCCTTGAGCAAAGAGAGTTACTTAGCATGGCACCAAGGAAAAAATGGAAGAGAGCCCATTTATGTTTAATTTTCAGCTCAACTCTGCTCCAACATAGGATGTGACCCTGAGAAAGTTGGTTTGCCTCTAGAAACCTACATTCTATCATCCATCTGTAGGCTTCAACTTCTTAGGGTTCTTAAGGAGGTTTTAGGAAATTGTAAGTATAAGCTTGGTTAAAAACTATGTTGATCTGGGCTGGAGAGATGGCTTAGCGGTTAAGCGCTTGCCTGTGAAGCCTAAGGACCCTGGTTCGAGGTTCGGTTCCCCAGGTCCCACGTTAGCCAGATGCACAAGGGGGCGCACGCGTCTGGAGTTCGTTTGCAGAGGCTGGAAGCCCTGGCGCGCCCATTCTCTCTCTCTCCCTCTATCTGTCTTTCTCTCTGTGTCTGTCGCTCTCAAATACATAAATTTTTAAAAAAACTATGTTGATCACTCAAGAATGGGGAAAAGGTACTATAATATAACAGTTCAATTGACTATCTTTGTATAAGTCCTCAGGGTTTATGACTGCTTTCACCTAAGTCTCTTCCATCGCAATAAATATGACCACTTAACATTTAAGCATCATCCTTCATTCCTGGCTTTTTCCACAACTCAATGTACTGCTCTCATCACCTGAGTGCTGGTGTGAACACCACTGGCTAGAAAGATCTTGAATATTCATATGTTCTCTCCTAAAACCATCCACAGACTCTTAAGCACAAAAACCCCAGACTCATGGTTCTGGGTAACCCACTGAGCACCACCACCTTTACTATGTCTCTTATCTAGTAGATTCCACCATCTCTCAAGCTACCAAGAACTGTGATACCTTTTCCCCACATGGAAAATCCTTGATCTTTGCACAGCACTTCTCTTCTCATTATTCAAAGTCACCTTGAGTATCATTTACTCAGACCTTTCAATTTAGCCTCCCTATCACTTATTAACACATTATTCTGTTTTGATAATTTTCTTTTTTCTTTTTAAGTAGGGTCTCACTCTAGCCCAGGCTGACCTGGAATTCACTATGTAGTCTCAGGGTGGCCTTGATTTCATGATCCTCCTACTTCTGCCTCCCAAGTGCTAGGATTAAAGACGTGGAGCAGATATTTTAATTCTCTGTGTAATCTGAATAGTATACCACTAGCTTAAATCCTTGATCACTGATCACCTTATAGTTTGGTTTTAGAGACAGGGTTTCAAGTAGCCAGGCTTTCCTAGAACTTACTATGTAACCAAGGATGAAACTGAATTCCTAATGTTCCTGTCTCTACCTCGGAGTGCTGAGATTGCAGGATGCACCACAACATCAGGATTATGTGGTATTAAAGATCAAGCCCAGGGCTTCATGCATGCTGGGCAAGCACTCTACTAACTGAGCTACATCTTTAGCTCTTTTTGCATGGTTTTTGATTGCTTTTCTTCCTCTACCTGGTTCAATGATATATTAACCTAACCATATATAAACCAAAACTTAACTCAGTGCTTACTGTGATATTTGGTGAATTCAATAATTTCATTTCTTCAAGTAGAAAAGACTATATATTTGACTTATCCTACAACTTCATTTTTGAGAAATGCTCTAAGGTCCTGCCCACTTAAAGAATGCAGGTAAAGGCTGGAGAGATGCCCTAATAGTTAAGGTACTTGCCTGCAAAGCCTAAGGACCCAGGTTCGATTCCCCAGTACCCACGTAAGCCAGATGCACAAGGTTGTGCATGCATCTTGAGTTCATTTGCAGTGGCTGGAAGTCCCGACTCTCTCTCTCTCTCATAAATAAATAAAATATTTTTAAAAAGAATGCAGGTGGCCAATGATTTGGCTCCTGCATATCTGTGTTCTAACTCACTTATTGGGCAGGTAGGATGTAAGAAACCACACAACTGGGGCAACTTTAAGCAGGAATCTTTTTTTTTTTTAATTATTTATTTATTTATTTGAGAGCAACAGACACAGAGAGAAAGACAGATAGAGGGAGAGAGAGAGGATGGGCGCGCCAGGGCTTCCAGCCTCTGCAAACGAACTCCAGACGCGTGCGCCCCCTTGTGCATCTGGCTAACGTGGGACCTGGGGAACCGAGCCTCGAACCGGGGTCCTTAGGCTTCACAGGCAAGCGCTTAACCGCTAAGCCATCTCTCCAGCCCTAAGCAGGAATCTTTATGTTTGTACTGATACATAGTCTGTTCACCTTAAGAGAAATTTATCCCAAGGGGATTCCTGGTGACTGGTGACAGCTCAAGCATGGATTCACATAGGATCCCTACTTAGAGGCAGACAGTTCACATTTGACAACCAGAAGATACACAAAAGATGCTTAAGATAAATAGTAATCCGTAGACAGCTGAGCCGTGGAAGGTCTGCATGTGGGTCTTCAGAGAGGCCAAGCCTTCCAAGCTCCTTCCTAAGTTCCTTATCATGAGGTTTGGAATGTAATACAGCTGATTTTTTGGCAAGGAAATAAACAGAAAACCTAAGCTCCACTATTTTACATCGAACTTTGAAAGCAAACTTAAAATGTCCTCAAAATTGCATTTCATATTTGGTAAACCTCAAGCAAACAGAATACTAAAAATACTACCTGTTTTCTCTTCCACTCCCCAAGATACTATAATTATAACTTAACACAGGGTGGAAAACAGACTTACCGGCTTCGATGCACTCTGGCTTCAGGCAGTACTCCTGTTTAGCTTGGAAAGTTAGAAGACCTTGACTCACTGAAAAAAAAAAAAAACAGATGAAAATAAATGATTGACTTGTAAGCAGACCCCCACTGTGTAACCCACCATCAGACACATATGCAAGACATTTGTTCCTCCTTCTCAATGCTGGCATGGAAGTCAAAACCCAGTTAGCTCATCAAAGCCACAGAACCACTTTCAATACCTAAGTAGCTCACTAAGACCCTTGGTTCCTCTCAAATTTTGTTCTCTCTTATGGAAGACAAGTGAATGAATGAGTAATACTGGAGTGATGTCACCAGAGCCACAGCAGCACCTGCGCTCCAGACATCCCGCCTTGGAAACTTTAGAGATGGGTGACAGTCGTCTGTGTGGTTTTGGCTTAGGTGCCATAGACTAAACCCAGAACACCTCATAGACCCAGCAGGCTGTTCCACTGAGCCACATACAACCCCATCTGTGTTTCATGAGAGTCTGCAGGGGCTGCTGATAGACTTCAAGTGAGTGGACCATTGTTCTCCAAGTCTCATCCCTTCACTCTTTAAAACTCCACCTCTGTCTTTTTTTTTTTAAGATTTTTATTTATTTATTTGATTATTTGAGAGTGACAGAGAGAGAAAGAGGCAGATAGAGAGTGAGAGAGAGAATGGGCGCGCCAGGGCTTCCAGCCACTGCAAACGAACTCCAGACGCGAGCGCCCCCTTGTGCATCTGGCTAACATGGGACCTGGGGAACTGAGCCTCGAACCAGGGTCCTTAGGCTTCACAGGCAAGCGCTTAACCGCAATGCCATCTCTCCAGCCCGAAACTCCACCTCTGTCTTAAAGATGGGGAAATTAAAATATTTTTTAAATATTACTTGGAGAAATTCTAGAAAAGAATTACAAATATAGTATATGTCAGGCTTAGAGTTCTTTTACATAAACCATCCGTATAGATATGACCAAAAGATGGAGAAAAATGGTAAAAATATTCTGCATAGAATTCAATCATCTGACAGCAATCATGCTTTGTCTCCCCTACAATCATGCATCTTGTTCCCATCAGATTCAACCTAGCTGCCAGATGCAACTTTGAGGACCAAGATCACAACTTTTCCCACATCCCTCAGAAAACAAAACCCCAGAACTACCACCCCCCACACATACACAAATAAATAAGTGTACAATTGAAATAACTTTCCCCTACATTTAATTTTTCCATCTGTCTGGCACTTATGTGGATTTCGGCTAAAGTATGGGAGGATGCACTATTTCCTTGTGAATTACAGGTAGGAACTAGGCATTAATATACGTGAATTTAAAATTTGAACAATATTTGAAAAAATTTCCTTAATAGTTAGGGTCGTTATGTGGAATTTATTATTGCTATTCTCTGTGAACAGTGGTAAGGAGCCATTTCAAGATAGGGCTGTGAGGAAATGGTCCATGGGCACCTAGTAGGGACCAAGCCTCTGCATGACATCCTCAGCAGAGAAACAGAATCAGGAAGCTTGGAAGCGCTTATATTTCTGCTGCAGATGACAGACCTGCAGATCACCTGCCAGCATGGAAAGTCTCATTATTTATTAACTCACATCCTCAGAGGAGCTGGCTCTGTCTTTGTTCTGTTTTCTGCTGCCATCCTCCAAACAGCCGTTTTTACCTGTGTTACATTATAAATTCAAGAAACCTGCCACCATAATATCTCAGAGCTATCTTCAAGAAAAGAAGTCTCTTAGCATAAAAGGGGTATTTTGATTTCTTCAAATAGAAAAACATAAAGCAAATATATATGGGCAACATAAAATTAGTGTGGCATACCAATGTGCCTTGGTGATGGAACCATGGGAGGAATTTTCCCTTCAGTCTACTTTTTTATATTTATCAAATGTTCTTTTTAAAAAGTATTTATTTATTTGAGAGAGAAAAAGAGATGGGGGGGGAGAATGGGCACACCAGGGCCTCCAGCCACTGCAAACAAACTCCAGATGCGTGCACTTCCTTTTGCATCTGGCTTACGTGGGTACTGGAGAATCGAACCAGGATCCTTTGGCTTTGCAGGCAGACACCTTAACCATTAAGCCATCTCTCCAGCCCCTTGTCAAATGTTCTTTAATGAGTATATGATGTTTTAAAATGGAAAATATAATTCTAAATAACAATATGTACACATATTATTCTGGATAGTATGTTCTTGTCACTAGCTTTATTTTAAATGTATCTTATGAAATGCTTATGAACTTTTCCTTCCCAGAACTTTAAGGGTGGTAGCAAGAGGACTAAGAGTCCAAGCCCAGTCTTGACTACATAATGAGTTTGGGGCCAGCCTGGGCTACATGAGACCCTGTTTCAAATCCTCTCCAAAAAAAGACATTCATTTCATAAAAAAAAATATTGACACAAACCTCTAAGGAATTAGAACTAATTCAAGTTATTTTTATCTGACAATGAGTATAAGGAAGGTTGTAAATTTAATTAGTTAGAACACAGACAGACCCAATTCCTGAAGTAAGAACATTATATCCATGGGATTTAAGGTCCTGAAAATGAATAAGTATCAACAATACTAGATAAGGTGAAAATGTAAATCAATAAAATAGAGATAATAAATAAAATATTTTAATATAAAAAAATTAAACAGGGCTGCTCAGGTACTAGGGTGCTTGCTTAGCATGCATGAAGTCCTGAGTTTGATCCTAGCACGTAGGAGATAAAGAAGGAAGATCGAGGGTTTCAGGCCAGCCTGGGCCATATGACACCCTATCAATAAATAAATAAAATTAAAATTAGCATTGTTTTACTGGTTAGGAACTTTAAGGCCCGCTCCACAGAAGGAAGTTCACTCCTAGTTCTATAAAAATTGGTCAAAAGTCCATGCCTTGGGGAGTTCATAGGCCCTAGAGAGGTAGCTGTTGTTTGGCCAAATGGACATATTCTATCGATTAAAATGTCTTCTAAATATTTATGTTCATGCCCATAGATTAATACTGCACTAATCTTGATCAGAAAAGCTTCTTTTAGCAGTGGGCAGCAGTTACTACAGAGACTCATAACTAGCCAAAGTGCTGAGAATGATTGACTGTTGAATGTTCAACCCTAAATGGGATTCTATATCACTTCCTCCAACTCTCATAGAACATTGTTGAAAAAGAAGGAGAAGAAAGAATGTAAAATCAGAAGGATGCAGATGGTTTTTGTGGAACACTGTCTCCTGGATAGGACTTGGTTGTTGCCCTCACGAACTTGCAGAAACTTTGGGTGCCTGCACAAGATCTGCAAAAGATTGGGTAGGGGAGGGGCTCATGAAGCTCCTCTCCCTCCTTGAGGAACTATTGGCCTTTAAAGAGTGCTGGTGCTGGGCGTGGTAATGCACACCTTTAATCCCAGCACTTGGGAGGCAGAGACAGTAGGATAGCTGAGAGTTCGAGGCCACCCTGAGACTACATAGTGAATTCCAAGTCAGCCTGAGTCAGAGTGAGACCGTACCTCGAAAAACCAAACAAAAGAGTGCTGGTGTAGCCACTGGTGAGTTGCTCATGCTCTAGTAAATGACCCCCACTCATGCTCATGTAAGCATCCTCACGTAACTTCAGTAGGTCATCCCCCTCCCCCAAAAAGAAACATCAATGTATCAATGGGAAACAGTCTGAAGAAGGACTTCCGTTAGTAGGAGCTAAAGGGGTACAAGAGAAGTCATGGGAGCAAATGGGATCAAAATACATTATATACATGCATAAAATGCTTAAGCATGAGTACCTGAGTTAGGATCTCCAGAACCAACATAAATCCAGAAGCATTTGTAACTCCAGCACACCTAGTGCGAGAAGGGAGGTGAAGACAGGAGGATCCCCTGGATGCTTGCCAACCTGTTACCCTTGCATTTGCAGCAGTGAACAATGAGAATCTGTTCCAAGCAGTGGGGAAAGTGAGGCCCAACACCTGAATTTGGCCTCTGACTTCTACCTGCACTCACACACATGCCATGTGTGCACACATATATGCACATACATCATACACATACACAATTAAACATCAATCACATAAAAATGACAAAGAAAACTGTTTAAAAAATCAAAGAGCAGTTTAGCTTCTCGTTTTAAAGCCCCCTCAGCATACAGTGGAGCTCATCACAGATCAAGAGTGTGAGAATGGGCTGGAGGGATGGCTTAGCAGTTAAGGTAGTTGCCTGCAAAGCTAAAGGGCATGGTTCAATTCCCCAGGACCCACATAAGCCAGATACACAAAGTGGTGCATGCTTCTGGAGTTCATCTGTAGTGGCTGAAGGCTCTGGTGTGCCCATTCTCTCTCTCTCAAATATAAATAAAATATTTAAAAATTTTTTAAAGAGTATGAAAATTGAACCAGGCATGCATGATGGCACATGCCTTTAATTCCAGCACTCAGGAGGCAGAGGAAGGAGGATTGGCGTGAGTTCGAGTCCACCCTGAGACTACATAGTGAATTCCAGGTCAGCCTGGGCTAGAGTGGGACCCTACTGCAAAAAAAAAAAAAAAATACAAGAGTATGAGAATGGGGCCTGGAGAAATGGCTCAGCAGTTAAAGATGCCTGCCTGCAAAGCCTGCTGGTCTAGCTTTCATTCCCCAATACCCATATAAAGCCATATGCACAAAGTGGCATATGTGTCTGGAGTTCATTTGCAGTGGCAGCAGACTCTAGCATGACCCTACTCTCTCTATCTCTCTGTGTCTGCCTCTTCTCCCTCTCAAATAAATAAATAAAAATATTTTTAGAAAGTATGAATTGATCCTCCTTTTCTCTCTCTTTCTCTCCTTGCTTGCAAATATTTAAAAATATTTGTTAAAAGAGTATGAGAACGAGGGCTGGGAGCATAGCTCAGGAGTAACGCATTCACCTAGCTTGTGCAAATCCCTGGATTCTATGCCCAGCACTGAATACAAGATAAAACAAAAAGCATGAGAAGGACCATACAGCAGAGGTCACTGTCATCCAACTACTAACTACAGTCTACAGGCCAAATTATTTGTTTCTGTTTCTATGAATGGTCATCAACATTTCCAGTTGGAAAAAAAAATCAAAACAAAGATAATATTTCATGGTGTATCAAAAGTACATAAAATTCAAACTTTAGTGTCCTGGCTCTCAGGAATGCCCCTGTGTGCACATTTTGTCTGTAGATGCTTTTGTGTTATAACACAGCTGAGTACTACAACAAAGACTGTATAATACATTGAGCCAAAAATATCTATTAGCTTGCCTTGACAGCAAAACTTTACCAATCACTGCATTTGAAAAAGAGACTGTGGGGAGGAAAAATGAAAAAAAAAAAGAGAGAGAGAGAGAGAGAGAGAAAGAGAGAAGAAAGGACATTTGAGAGCCAGGAGGATCACTGAGTTTGAGGCCACCCTGAGAATACAGAGTGAATTCCAGGTCAGCCTGGGCTAGAGTGGATCCTACCTCAAAAAGATAAACAAGGGCTGGAGAGATTGCTTAGCAGTTAAGCACTTGCCTGTGAAGCCTAAGGACCTCAAGGCTTGATTCTCCAGGACCCACGTTAGCCAGATGCACAAGGGGGCACACACATCTGGAGTTTGCTTGCAGTGGCTGGAGGCCCTGGTGCGCCCATTTCTCTCCCTCCCTCTCTCTCTCTCTCAAATAAATAAACAAACAAACAAACAAAGGACAATTGAAAATCAACTGGTCCTAAATGTATAGTTATACCTTATTTTTTAAAGCCTCTAAGACCTCTGAAACAACTGTAAGGCCATAGCAACCAGTCTTTTTCTTTTGTTTTATTAACTTTTTAAGTTTTTTTGTTTGTTTGTTTTATGTTTATTTATTTATTTGAAAGTGACAGACAGAGAAAGAGAGAGAGAGAGAATGGGCACGCCAGGGCCTCCAGCCACTGCAAATGAACTCCAGACGCATGCTCCCCCTTGTTCATCTGGCTAACATGGGTCCTGGGGAATTGAGCCTCGAACCGGGGTCCTTAGGCTTCACAGGCAAGTGCTTAACCGCTAAGCCATCTCTCCAGCCCTGTTTTATTTATTTTTTGTGTGCATGCCCATACTGATGTGTGCACACATCTGTGCCCATGCATGTGGAGGCCAGAGACTTGCATGAGGTATCTCCTCGATTAGTTTCCACCTTATTTTTTGAGACAGGATCTCTCCCACTGAACCCAGAGCTCACCAATTCGATTAGACTCATCTACCTCCATCTCCTTGGTCCTGGATTATACTCAGGTACTCACACTTATGCAGCAAGTGCTTTACCCTTTGAGCAATCACCCCATCCCTAGCAACCATTCTTACTGTAGAAACATGAAGGTTTAGACGACCCTCAAAGACAGAGGAGACATAAAGCCGAATGCTAGATGTTAGACATGCTAAGAAGTTATCTTCTATTTTATGCATGTCGCTTTATCTACAATAACATTGACTAACTTAGTGGATTTTACTTTGCCTAAAAATTTTAGTCCTCCTTTCAAAGAGTCAGTTTCTCTTGAAGAACAAAGATTTGCTGCCACAGAGAATCTTCCAATATGATATAGCCTGAGAATATATAAATGGAGTATGGAAAAGTTGCAAGCCCTGTTAACATCACTGAAACTAATACATTTTGGGGGGCTGGAGAGATGGATCAGCAGTTAAGAGTGCTTTTTACACAAGCATGAGGACCTGAGAGGGACTGAGACACCCTGAGTATGATTCCCCAGCACCCACATGAATAGTTGGCTATGTCCATGCATGTCTATAATCCAAGAATCGTAGGGAGCAGAAATCAGAGAATCACTGGGGCTCAGCAAGCTCTGAAATTAATGAATATGAGAAATAGAGGACATCAAACATTCTCTTCTGGCCTCTGCACCCATGCTCACAGGACATGCTCATCTGCACACACAAGTGTACACACACATCACCACCACCACCATCCATACTAAACACCCATGCACATGCCAGAAAGAAAAATGCATGCCTTGACATACAGGATGATAACTTGGATTTATAGGTATAGAAATGTTTGCAAAACATAACCTTGTGGTTATTTCCCACATTGCATGCAGTCCCTTGGAGTGCCCATGGAATTTCTCCTCCAGTTTTGAATTTCAAGAGAGTACACTCATCTAAGCCCTCAGTGTTGAGGAATCTCACAGCAGTTTTCAGGAGCCACAGATTCAACCAAAGGAGTAGGAGGTCTAGTCAAACTTCACCAGAAAGTAATAAGCTCATCTAATTTTCTAAATCTTAAGCCACAAACAACATGGAAAGATGGTTTGCTCATTTTAGCGGAGTTCTCAACCACACAAGCCTAACTTTTTTAAAGTTTAATGACTGATTTTTCCCTGCCAAAATAAACACTGCCTCCTGCATCCTGTATATGCCACGGACTGTTTCCAGGCTTGCTGCATTTCAAAGTGCACCTAGAATCTCATAATGATAGGACTTGTTTTTAGGTAAATTTCAAACTAATGAAATATTATGGGTTATCTAAGAAAAAATAAAAATGGCAATAGCTAAGCATTCTAAAAACGTAAAATTTTAGGTCCTCTCTTCCCTTTTAATAGACTTGATCTTTTTTCCTAGGAATATGGTTTTGTCACCACATACTGCCTAGGCTCATCATTCTCGCCACTATTCATTAAAATAATTAACTCATGATACCATTCAAATCTTGAGAGGAAAACTTCTGTTTTCCATCATGCTGATTTTTTTTTTTCTGGGTCAAGAAAGAAGTCAAAGAATTCTACTAAAGGTGCATTTTGAAGGACTGGTTTGTATTGTTGAATTACATTTTGTAATATGTTCAAGAAAACATAAACAGAAGTCAAATGAAAATAAATTTCAGTATGGTTTTGGTCACCATATAAAGTCTTTCCTCACAAAATGAATGAAAAATATCTGACTATGAATTCATAAACACTCAATTCGCAAAATGTAATACATGACTTTTGCATCAATACAACTGAATCTACCAGTTTTGCATCCTGGAATATGTTTGATACTAAAAAAAAAAAAACAAAACTTTTTTCATTTACATATTGGACTGAAACTGATACAAGCAAACACCTATCCACCTACATTATAACAATATTTCTCTAGAATAAAGCACAAAGAAGCATTCCAGTACCCCTGACCTCAGAAGCTCCACTTACCTAGAAAGAGAATGGTTCCCAGCACCAGGGTGCCACCAACGAACAGGGCCAGAGCAATTCGAGTGCCTCGGTTGACCCTCTTTCTGGTCTCCATGGTGCTCCTGGTTTCTGCTTCCATCAGAAGGACCAGAGAGAACACTCGGGAGGAAAGTCACTTTTTGCAGTTTGGTAGCTGGTCTCAAGAATTTGTTAGGTGTTGACATCCAAGACTCTCTTGCTGTTCTGCTAATGGACAGCTTAAAAAATTCCTGTCAAGAAACCTCCCCTCACCACCCTTTCTCAAATAATCCCTCACAAATGAAATAAAAGAAATTCAAAATATTGGTTGCCTTGGCTCTTCCTCAACTAGACAAAACAAACAGCAGTTGCTTTATCTTGGTGCTCTCCCTCAGCAAAGTCCCCTCAACTGATTGTTTGGCAGGCTCTTCCCTCAAGCATTCAGAGTATACAAGTTTTACTAGGTTGCTGCAGATGTTTTAGCTATTTAAATGTATAGTCACTTGGGGAGGAAAAAAAAAAACAATTATCTTTATCAAAACTGGATTCTCAACCTCCCCCCAACCATGATAAGTTAAATGACGAGGACACTCTGGACTCACTTCAAGAGCTCAATTAGTCACATAATTCTGCTGCAATAATCATTCTGCTTGTCTGAATTGTCTTCATCAAAGTTACTTCTTTCAGTGTGAGAGTCCCTTTTTAAAGCCTTCTAAGACTTCCTAGGATATCCTGGAGTATTTTATTTTAGGAACTTTGTGTATGATAGCATGTGCCAAAAATCAGAGTCATCGTCCAGTGCAGTGCAAAGTAGCAATTAAGACAACCTACAGAGGCTGATGGTTTGGACTGGAATGGTATTTTTAAGCGAGAAGAAAAAGCACTTCCTCTTGGTGTTGCTAAGAATTGTACAAAAGACAGCTAAGTATATGAATTAAGCTTATTAGCAACCACAAAAGATATGGCAAAATATTTTCTCTGCAAGTGATGATAAAAGTGGCACCCAAGTATGTTGTCTTCTAGGTCCCTCAAGGCAGTCATTGGTTAGCATGTTTCTTTGTGTTTCTCTAAAGTTTTTATTTCAGCATATTCCCCAAGATGAATTCAGACTCATTTGGTTTCACTGGACAGATTGATTCATCACTGGTCTTTGATTTCTTTGATTGTGATAATGCTACAAATTATGAATATCTGTTTCCTTCATGGTGAAGGACAGCTGGTCTTTTAATACTACCAAAATAATTTGGATTTTATTTCTTAATGATACATATAATAATTAATTGCAACACAGTTACTACCTACTGTTCTTGCCTTGCTGGAGGTCTTGAGGTAGTGGCAGTGGGGGAGGAGGATTATAATAAAACTTTCACACACGGGTTTGGGAGTGGTGCCCAGACGTCGGCAGATGCCTGTGAGTGCAGTATAACCTGGCCACATGCTCAGACTTCTATCTGGCTAGACTTGGCCACACCTTAGGCTCACAGCATGGGATTCCCCCACATTTTGAAATTTATTTCATAACACATCTTATCTTATTTTTCTATTCATTTCATGTCACTCCAAACTCAGAAGGGCATAATAAGCCTTTGACCAAATTATGATGTCATAGAGTGTTTGAAGTATTTGTACTTGACTAGATAAATACATTGGCAGTAAGCTCCTTGACATCCAAGACCATGTCTATAAAGTTAAATGCTATATCCCCAAAAACACTCAGCCCTAAAGAGAAGAGCAAGGAAAATCACCCCCATTATCAGTAGTTAAACAAACAAACAAACAAAAGAAAAAAACAAAAACATCAGCCTCACACAGTCCTCCTGATACCCCATAAGGATTGATGAGGTCTTCATGACCCCACAGTGCCTACCATAACCCCACTGAGGAGGGCCCCCAGGGTAACAAGAGCCGGGGCAAGAGGATAAAAAATAAACTGTTTTAGGACGTAGAGTTTTAGGGTACCATTGCCTTTGGGTACAGTTTTGTGTCCCCCCCCCTTACCCTCCCCTCCCTTCCTATTGTCTAGTCCTCGAGATGCTTGGTAGGTATGTCGGCAGCTTGGGTAGATTCAGGTCAGGTGCTGTAGATGAGTGAGACTATGCAGTGATTATCTTTCTGTGAGTGGGTGAGTGCACTGAGAATAAACTGTTCCAGGCTCGACCATTTTTCTTCAAATTTCATTGTGTCATTTTTTCTTACTGCTGTGTAGAATTCCATCATTTATATACACCACATCTTAGTTATCCATTCGTCTGATGATGGACATCTGGGTTGACTCCAGCTCTTGGCTATTATGAATTGAGCAGCTATAAACATGATTGAGCAAATCTCTCTGAGCTGAGGCATGGAGCTTTTAGTGTACATGCCCAGTAAGGTACTGGGTCTGTTGGTAACTCTATAGTCAGTTTTTTTTTTTTTTTAGGAGTCTCCATATTGCTTTCCAAAATGGTTGTACCATCTTACATTCCCACCAGTAGTCGATGAGGGTTCCTATTTCTCCACATCCTCACCAGCATTTGTTTGCTATCCTTACTGGGGTAAGGTAGAATCTCATAGTAGTTTTACTTTGCATTTCCCTGATCATTAAGGGATGATGAACATTTCCTTAGGTGTGTGTTTGCCATTTATATTTCTTCCTCTGTGAAATGTCTGTCCAGTTACTTGCCCCATTTTGTGAGTGGGTTGTATGACTTTTTTGTTGTTGTTTAGGTTTTTGAGTTGTTTGTAGATTCTAAAAATTAGGCCTCTGTAAGTTGGATATTCAGCAAATATTTTCTCCCATTCTGTGGGTAAACTATTGGCTCTGCTTATTGTGTTTGTCTGTGAAGAAACTTTTCAGCTTCATAAGATCCCATTGGTTAAGTGATTGTTTAAGATCCTGTGCTACTGGGATTTTGTTCAGGAAGTCTTTTCCCATTCCTAAATCATGGAATGTTCCTTATAACTTTTCTTCCAGTAGTAGCCAAGTTTCTTGTGTTATATTGAGGTCTTCGATCCATTTGGACTTGATTGTTGTGCATGATGAGATGTGTGGATCAAGTTTCAATTTCCTGCATGTGGTTATCCAGTTTGTCCAGCACCATTTGTTGAAGATGCTGTCTTTTTTCCAGCCTATATTGTTATGGTCTTTGTCAAATATCACGGCAGACCAAATGGTTGAACCTCCACCAGGCCCTTAGAAGGAACACCAGATTCATAAGGCCCTGGAGAGGGTATGACAAAAACTATAAATATCTCCTATTTCTGCTTCTCTCTCTCTCTCCCTCCCTCTTTTCTCGCATCTCTCTATCTCTTTTATATCACTTATCCTGTTCTTCCTTCTCCTCTTGGGCACTGACCTGTAACTCCCAATACCAGTAGGTGGTAATCATCCACAATGAGCTTTTGATCACAGAAACCTAGAAGCTCTCCCAAATGAAGACGGATTTGTGTCAGAGCTTGAGGACCCACCATAGGTTAGTAGTAAGACCCTACTGCTGAAGACACCCATACATTGTTGGTATGTTTCATGGAGCGACATGGCTTGAAGCTGGAAGAGAGTCAGTCACCAGACAGTTAGTATGTCTAGTGCCAGAAGCTGCTACATGAGCAACTGGGAGATAAAGACCAATATCTGTCCAAGCAACACATGTTCTAACCTACTTAGTAGCAAACAACCTGATTTGATGCTCATACAAGTGCAATAGTGGTACATAATCATGGTGGGAAACCAACTGCTCTTGATTTGGCTAATTGATCTGCTCCGTGGAACAGAACCCATAGCTGGAGCTGGGAAAAAAGAACCATATCCAAAAATGAGCCTGCTCTCCACTAAATTCTCTATATAAAACAATGGTTATCACATTCACTTGGTGCTAACTTTACTCTCTATTGGAAAATCTATTTCTCTTTTTCAGATAGATGCAGATCCTAAGGAGAGAACCACCACATTATACTTCAGAAGGGCCCCAGCTGAAACTAAGAATAATTGGGGAAACATGCAAGAATGCTGTTTTCTTGGTGAACCGGGAACCAGCACAAAGGTGAAGGAGATAGACACAGAGAACAATCAACCACTACCAAACCAGATATCCAGAGACACAGTGACACCCAAGATCTCAACACAGAAGAAAACTTAATGTGAACCCAACATGGCTCAGGGAAATTTACAGAAGAGAGGGCGGGAAGAATGTCAGAGCCATACATTCATTAGGTTATGACATGCAGAAACATTTTCTCCTACCCTAAACGAAACCCAACAAGGAGGGTCCATGTGGAGGGGGGAGGACAGGGAGGAGACTAACAATGGTACCAACTTGGCTGTATTCACTGACAACACCACATGTTCTCTCTCATGTATGGATCTAAACTACAACTGTTTAGACATGTATGTGAGATGGTATAAAACTCAGTAGCAGAGGCTAGTAAGCTAGAAGGGGGCATTAAGGAGAGGGGAGGACTTAAGGATATTTTATTGTATATATGCAAATAGGTGAGCAGATTATTGGGGGTAGAATGACCTAAGAAAGGTCAGGGGAAGAGATTGAGTAAAGGCAGGGTAGGGGGAGGGTTAATCAAAATTTATGATATTATGAATAACCATAAGGAAACCTACTTTTTTATATAATGGCAGATCCAGAAGCCATATATTGTTACTAGAAAATTTTCGTTGCACTGAGTGTGCACACACCTTTAATCACACTCTGTACTCAGGAAGCATAGGTAGGAGGATGGCCATGAATTCGAGGCCACCCTGAGACTACATAGTGAATCCAGGTCAGCCTAGACTAGAGTGAGAACCTACCTCGAAAAAAGTAAAGAAAAATTTCATTGCCAGGGATAGGATATCTTCCAGTTGGTTGTTGATCACAGAGGTCTCTGACACCCCCAAAACATTACAGACTTTTGGTTTCCCTCCAGAAATAAATGGTAAGACTCTATTGCTGAAAACTGCAAGGTTATTGTGAAATCAAGCTGGAGCTGAGCTAAAAACTCTTCCATGTAGACCAGCTGACAGAAAGCTGGGAAAAGGTATTCTGCATGTAGCCCTATGGGAGAGAGAGAGAGAAGTCATCAGTAGATATAAACAACAGTGGACACTGCAAGCCTTAAGTTTAGCCAGCCAGGCCAAATGAACCAATGGGTACAATAGTGGCAAGTCTGTTATAAGGGAACCCAACTGCTCTCTAATTGGACTGATGGCTTACTCCCCAGGAGGGAATACATGCCTGATACTGAAAACCTGTGACAGGGAAAGTCATAAGCCCTAGGGATGTAATGCCTGCTATTGTCTGGCTAAATGCATATATTATGCTCACCAAACTGCCCTGTAAGCACTTTTCTTAACATTAATATCCATGTATTAATGCTATTCTCAGTTTTGGTTAGAGAAGCTTCTCTTTTCTGATGGCAGTGACCTCTGGGATGATTCAAAAGGTACCATAGTGCTGAGAAGTGATAGAAGAGTGTGCAGCACTGAAACATCTCTATCACACCTTCCAATAATCAGGGTCTCTTATAGAAGTGGTGGTGGAAAGAATGTAAGAACCAAAGGAAAGGTAGGACTCCTTACAACGTGCTCCTCCAGACACAAAATGGTCTGGATATCCATGACCTCGCAGTGCCTGGCACTACATACACAAGACCTTCAGAGTAGGAGGAAAAGATGATGACATCAAAATAAAAGAGAGACTTATTAAGAGAGGGAGGGGATATGATGGAGACTAGATTTCTGAGGGAGAAAGGGGGAATGGATTATCATGGTTTATTGTGTATAATTATAGAAGTTGTTGATAATAAAAAGGTTTTAAAGAAGAAATACATTAACCATTTCATGAAAATAAGTCTATCCAAGTAAAAACAACTCTCAAGATGTTGAGTAGTTTCTTCATACAATTTAATGTAATATAATGAGGTTTTCTTTTACTCGCCAAAGAAATAAGGAACACAGCCAAGCATGGTAGCGCCCACCTTTAATCCCAGCACTTGGGAGACAGAGGTGGGAGGATCGCCATGAGTCCAAGGCCACCCTGCAGTCCAAGCATGTGGACTCACTACATGGTGGATACCAGGTCAGCCTGGGCTAGAGTGAGACCCTACCTAGGAAAAAAAGAAAGAAAGAAAGAAGGAACACTTGAGAGTAGGTGGGATTTTGTAGAGGAAACAGTAAGTGAATCATTCACTATATGTATATTCTTTATCCTATGTCATTTTCTGCATTAAGTTTTCAACCTTTTGGGAGATTGTGATTACCTCTGCATTCAAAAATAACTGCACTTAAGAATAAATTAGCACAGAAAAAAAACATTGAGGCAAAATATAGAAGTTAAATGGACAGAGAACTAATGAGTACTTATATAAAGCCCAAAGACGGCTGCAAAAGAGGGCACATGCATGGGCCAAATCTAATACGTCACCACTTGTTTTTTAACTAAAGTCTTGTAGGATTTTTGATGACTACATTCATGCTATAAGAGCAAAGTCATGTAGTTTTGTGATAGATATTTTGGCCTGTGAATTTTGGAATGCTTTACTCTCTGGCCATTACACATAAAATTTACTCATGTGACACATGTTCACAAAGCCAAATGTTTATCCACCTTGATCTACAACTCAACATTGTATTCTGGAATAAGCAACATTGTCCCATTTTCAATAGCAACAAAACAAAATAAAATACCTTGGAATAAAATTAACCAAGGATGTGAAAGACACATACAATGAAAACATAAAAACACCCAAGAAAGAAATTGAGGAGGGTTTGAAAAAATGGAAAGACCTTTTACTGGGCGTGGTGATGCACGCCTTTAATCCCAGCACATGGGAGGCAGAGGTAGGAGGATCGCCGAGAGTTCGAGGCCACCCTGATACTACATAGTGAATTCCAGGTCAGCCTGAGCCAGAGTGAGACCCTACTTCGAAAAAACCAAAAAAAAAAAAAAAGGAAAGACCTCCCATGCTCCTGGATAGGCAGAATTAACATTGTGAAAAGGGCAATCCTTCCAAAGGCAAAATACAGATTTAATGCAATACCAATAAAAATCCCAACATTTTTCTTCACAGAGATAGGAAAAATTATCTCAAAATTCATATGTAATGGCAGAAGGCCTCAGATATCTAAGCATATCCTCAGCAAAAGAAACACCTCTGGAGGCATCACCATACCTGATCTAAAGCTATATTACAAAGCCACAATAATAAAACCAACATAGTACTGGCATACAAACAGGAGTATAGAGCAATGGAACAGAATCAAGGACCCAGACTTTGTCAATTAACTGCAGCTACTTGAAATTTGACAAAGGCCCTGATAATGTAGGCTGGAAAAAAAGACAGCATCCTGGGCTGGAGAGATGGCTTAGCAGTTAAGCGCTTGCCTGTGAAGCCTAAGGAACCCGGTTCGAGGCTCGGTTCCCCAGGTCCCACGTTAGCCAGATGCACAAAGGGGCACACGCGTCTGGAGTTCGTTTGCAGAGGCTGGAAGCCCTGGCGCGCCCATTCTCTCTCTCTCCCTCTATCTGTCTTTCTCTCTGTGTCTGTCGCTCTCAAATAAATAAATAAATAATTTTTTAAAAAATTTTTAAAAAAAAAGACAGCATCTTCAACAAATGGTCCTGGACAAACTGGATAACCATATGCAGGAAAACAAAACTCGATCCACACATCTTGCCATGCACAAAAATCAAGTCCAAATGGATCAAAGACCTCAATATAAGACCAGAAAATCTGTGACTACTGGAAGAAAAATATAGGAAGAACTTCCTATGATACAGGAATGGGAAAAGACTTCCTGAACAAAACCCCAGTAGCTGAAGAACTTAAACAATCACTCAACCATTGGGATCTCATGAAGCTGAAAAGTTTCTTCAAGGACAAACATACAATAAGCAGAGCCAATAATTACCCACAGAATGGGAAAATATTTTGCTGGCAACTGACAGAGACCTAATTTCTAGAATCAACAAAGAACTCAAAAACCTAAACAATAAAAAGCCAAACAACCCACTCACATAATGGGGAAAAGAACTGGACAGGGACTTCTCAGAGGAAGAAAGACAAATGGCAAACACTCACTTAAGAAAATCTTCACCATCCCTAATCACCAGGGAAATAAAACTTAAAACAAATGGGCTGGATAGATGGCTTAGCGGTTAAGCGCTTGCCTGTGAAGCCTAAGGACCCCGGTTCGAGGCTCGGTTCCCCAGGTCCCACATTAGCCAGATACACAAGGGGGCACACGCATCTGGAGTTCGTTTGCAGAGGCTGGAAGCCCTGGCGTGCCCATTCTCTCTCTCTTCCTCTATCTGTCTTTCTCTCTGTGTCTGTCGCTCTCAAATAAATAAATAATTAATTTTAAAAAATTAAAACAAACATGTGATTCCACCTCACCCCAGTAAGGATAGCAAACACTAAAAAAATCAAGTGAATACCAGCACTCGGAAGGCAGGGGTAGGAGGATTGCCGTGAGCTCGAGGCCACCCTGAGACTACATAGTGAATTCCAGGTCAGCCTGGGCTACAGCGAGACCCTACCTTGAAAAATCAAAATCATCATCATCATCATCATCATCATCATCAAGTGAAAACAAATGCTCGTGACAATGTGGAAAAATAGGAGCCTTCATTCACTGTTGGTGGGAGTGTAAGATGGTACAACCACTATGAAAAACAATATGGAAACTCCTACAAAGGTTGACTATAGAGTTACCAACAGACCCAGTTAATTTCCTTACTGGGCATTTACCCTAAAAGTTCCACACCTCATTTCAGAGAGATTTGCTCAACCATGTTTTGTTTTGTTTTTTTTTCCCCACCAAAACCAATTTATTTTAACTTTTCTTTTTCTTTTTTTTTTTTTTTTTTTTTTGGTTTTTCGAGGTAGGGTCTCACTCTGGTCCAGGCTGACCTGGAATTAACTCTGTAGTCTCAGGGTGGCCTTGAACTCAAGGCGATCCTCCTACCTCTGCCTCCCGAGTGCTGGGATTAAAGGCGTGCGCCACCACGCCCGGCTCTATTTTAACTTTTCATTGACAGCTTTCACAAGTATAGACAATAAAACCATGATAATTCCTTCCCTCCACTCACATTTCACCCTCTAAATTCTATCCTCCATCAAATCCCCTCCCCCTTCCAATTAGTATCTCTCTCTCTCTCTCTCTCTCTCTCTCTCTCTCTCTTTTTTTTTCAAGGTAGGGTCTCACTGTAACCCAGGCTGACCTGGAATTCACTATGGAGTCTCAGGCTGGCCTCAAACTCACAGCAATCCTCCTACCTCTGCCTCCCAAGTGATGGGATTAAAGGTTCAACCATGTTTATAGCTACTCAATTAATAATAGCTAAGAGCTGGAATCAACTCAGATGTCCATCATTAAATGAATGGATAACCAAGATGTGGTATATATACACTATGGAATTCAACATAGCAGTAAGGAACAATGACATGAAATTTGAAGAATAATGGTCGAACCTGGAACAGATCATTCTCAACAAACTAACCCAATCACAGAAAGATAATCTGTGCATGCTCTCACTCATCTGGCTCCTAACCTGAAACTGCTCAAGATGCTGACATACCTAATAAGCACCTCGAGGACCAGACAATAGGGATGGTGGGGCAGGAATTGAGGGTAAATGTGGGAACAAGAGACACAAAAGTGGACCCAAGTGGCAATGGTACCATAAAATTCTGCATCCTGTGCAAATAAATCATTTGGAATCCTCTGGTTTCAGATAATGGATCACTAAAGAATTGTAGATCATTGCTAGAAAATTTTCAGTGCCATGGATGGGATACCTCCAGTGAGTTGTTGGCCAGAGATGTCCCTGATGCTGCCAAAACATTAGGCCCTTGGTTTCCCACCAGGAATAGATGGTAAGATCCTATGCTGAAGACTCCACATACTTGGGCTGCAAGGCCACTGAGAAATCCTGCTGGAACTGAGCTGATAACCTCCTCCATGTAGACCAGCTGACAGAAAGCTAGAAGAAGCCATTGTACATGTAGTTCAATGGGAGAAAGAGATACCACCAGTGAAGATACTCAACACTGGACACTGCAAGCCTTATAATTGGCCAGCCAGGCCAAATGAGCCAACAGGTGCAACAGCAGCACGTCTGTCATGGTGGAAACCAACTGCCCTCCAACTGGACTGGAGTCCGCTCCATGGTAGGGAATGCATCCCTGATACTGAAAACTTAAAACAGGGGTAGTCATGAGCCCGAGGGATGAAACATCGGCTGATTCTGGAAAAATGTATATACTATGCTTATCAAACTGCCCAGTAAGCACTTCTCTTAATATCCATACCCTTATATTAATGCTACTCTCACTTTGGGTAGAGAATCTTCTGTTTTCAGATGGCAGTGACCTTGGGATGACTCAAAAGGTATCATAGTGCTGGAAAGAAGTGACTGAAGTACTGAGTAACATCTCAATCACACCTTCCAAGGCTCCGGGTCTAATGTGGAAGAGGTGGCAGAAAGAATGTAAGAGCCAAGGGAAGGGTAGGACTCCTTACAACATGCTCCTCCAGACACAAAATGGTCTGCATCTCCATGCCCTCACAGTGCCTGACACTACCTACACAAGACTATCATAAGAGGAGGAAAAGATCATGACATCAAAATAAGAGAGAGACTGATTGAGATGAGGAAGGGATATGATAGAGAATGGAATTTCAAAGGGGAAAGTGGGGTGGGGGAGGGAGGGTATTACCATGGTATATTTTTTTATAATCATGGAAAATGTTAATAAAAATTTAGAAAAAGGGCTGGAGAGATGGCTTAGCGGTTAAGCGCTTGCCTGTGAAGCCTAAGGACCCCTGTTCAAGGCTCGGGTCTCTAGGTCCCACCTTAGCCAGATGCACAAGGTGGCGCACGCGTCTGGAGTTCGTTTGCAGAGGCTGGAAGCACTGGCGCGCCCATTTTCTCTCTCTCCCTCTATCTGTCTTTCTCTCTGTGTCTGTTTCTCTCAAGTAAATAAATAAATAAATAATTGAAAAAAAATAAAAGAGCTGCTGCTTTGACGGTGCTTATTAAAAAAAAAAAATTAGAAAAAAAAAATTCTGCATCCTAAAAGACAGACTAAATGGTTGAACCTTATTCAGGTCCTTAGAGGGAATACCTGAATCACAGGGCCCTGGAGAAGGTATGATGAATACCACCTTTAATCTTGTTTCCCTCTCTTTCTCTCTCTCTATCCCTCTTCTTTCTTTTCTATCTCTTTTATATTACCTGTCTTTTTCTTCCTTCTTGTCCTTGACACTGGCATGTAACCCCAGTACCAGGATGTGGTTAACATCTACAATAAGCTGTTCATCAGAGACCTTCAAGGTTTCCCAAAAGAAGACAGATTTCTGCCAGAATACTTGATGGCCCACAAAAGGTTAGTGGTAAGACCTTACTGCCAAAGACACATAATATATGCTGTTGACATGTAACATGTAGTGACCTGGCTAGAATCTGGAAGAGAGTCAGTCCCTAGACAGTTAGCTCGTCTAGTGCCAGAAGGTGCTACATGAACGACTAGGGGAAAATGACCAACCTCTGTCCAAGAAACTCATAGTCTAAGCTACTCATCAGCTATCAACCTGAAATGATGCTCACACAAGTGCAATAGTGGCACACTATTTGCTTCTCTTTTTCAGATGGACACAGATACTAAGGAGAGAACAACCTATCGCACCTTACCAGGACCCCAACTGAAACCAAGATTAATTGGGGAAATGAGAAAGATTGCTGCTTTCTTGGTGAACCTTGTACCAGCACAAGAGTGAAGGAGATAGACACAGAGAACACACAACTCCTACCAAACCAGATATCCAGAGACACAGAGGCTCCCAAGGTCTCATCACTGAAGTAGACCTAAAATAAACCCATCATGGCTCAGGGAAATTTGAGGAAGAGGGGATGGAAAGATTGTTAGAGCCATGTGTTGGGACATTATGCACAGACACATTGCCTCTTACCCATAACTGATGGCCACCCCATAATGCATGACCCACATTCCCCAATGAGAAGGGTCCCTGCAGAGGGGGGAGGACAGGGAGGAGGCTAATGATAGTACCAATATGGCTGTATACACACTGTGTATGCAACTAATAAAAAGAAGAAAGGCAATGGGCTGGAGAGATGTCTTAGCTGTTAAGCGCTTGCCTGTGAAGCCTAAGGACCCCGGTTCGAGGCTCGGTTCCCCAGGTCCCACGTTAGCCAGATGCACAAGGGGGCGCACGCGTCTGGAGTTCATTAGCAGTGGCTGGAGGCCCTGGTGTGCCCATTCTCTCTCTCTCTCTCTCTCTCTCTCTCTCTCTCTCACTCCCTCTCTCTTTCTCTGCCACTCTCAAATAAATAAATAAAAATAAACAAAAATTTAAAAAAAGAAAGGCAAGAAGAAACAAGTAGAACTGTCATGTGCTTATTATACTGTTTTAAAGTTGTTAAAGAATTTCTTGTCGGGCGTGGTGGCGCACACCTTTAATCCCAGCATTCGGGAGGCAGAGGTAGGAGGATCACCGTGAGTTCGAGGCCACCCTGAGACTACATAGTGAATTTCAGGTCAGCCTGAGCCAGAGTGAGACCCTACCTCGAAAAACCAAAAAAAAAAAAAAAAAAAAAAAAGGAGACCCAGCATCCTGCTGTTGTTGGTGGAGCTCCTCAAAAATAAAAAAATAAAAAATAAAAAAATAATTTCTTTTTGTGATTTAAAGCACAACTTCTTGTTCTCTTTTTGTAACTCTCTTTTCACCTGAGAATTTGTATCCAACCCCAAGTGTATAAAGAATTTTTTTTTTAAATGTATTCTGGGCTAGGAGATGGCTCAGCCTTTAAGGCACTTGCCTGTAAAGCCCATGGACCCACATAAAGTCAGATGTACTAAGTGGTGCATGCATCTGCAGTTTGTTTACAGTAGTATGAAGCCCTGGCATGCCCATATACACTCTCTCTCTCTCGGTGTCTGACTCTTTTCAAATAAATACATTTCTCTTGCAAATAAATACATTATTTAAAGTTTAATTTTTTCTTTCTATTCTATATTCTTGGAATAGAAACTATTGTGTCTGTGATGGTTAATCTTGTCAATGTGATGGGATTTAAAACCACCATGGAAACTAATATTTTGGCAGGTCTGTGATGGATTTTCTAAATTAGGTTATGTGAGGTGGAAAGACCTGCCCTAAATGTAGGTGGCACCACTCCATGATCCAGGCATCTTGAACTGCATAAAATGGGCAGAGAGCTGAGCACCAGCATTCATTACTCTCTGCTTCTTGACTAAAGATTGAATGTGACCACCTTTTTCATGCTCATGCCACCATGACTTCCCTGCCATGATGGACTATAACCTCAAACTGTAAGCTGAAACTCTTCTTTCTTTAGGTGCTTCTGTCCAGGCAGTTGTTCATGGCAATGAGAAAGTAATACATCTTTGCCTGAAACTGTAATGTTGAGACTAAAGCACGTTATTCTGTGGGTATGGGAGTGAGGTCATTCTTCTGATTGAGAGAGTAGAATGAGGATTTTTCAAAAAGATTACTTCTCCAAAGTTCATAAAATAAGTCAATTGGCAAATCATTCTATGAGTTAAATCTGTTAATAGTGTGATGAGCACCCACTCAGATGTTTCAAATAAAAATACCCAGTGCCATCTTGGACATTTACTGAAATCAATCAGAAAATCAAAAGAAATTCTTCAGCATTCCTTGATTGTCTGTCCTTATGAGGGAAAACCAGGAGCCAACCTAGAGGTTCAGGACTGGACTCAGGCATGAAAATCCTTAAAAAACACACCTTGTGCCAGGCATGGTGGTGCACACCTTTAATCCCAGCACTCGGGAGGCAGAGGTAGGAGGATTGCCATGAGTTCGAGGCTACACTGAGACCCCATAGTGAACTCCAGGTCAGCCTGGGCCAGAATGAGACCCTACCTCGAAAAACCAAAAAAAAAAAAACACCTTGACAATTTGGTCACAGCACACAGGCCTGGCCATAAGGACGGTTTTCAGAGAAACTGAGATTTGAGTGACAGCTTTCTTGAGAAGACTTCCAGAAGAAGAGTCTGTAAGAATGGGCAACTTGACAGCAGAAAGGTAAGTTTGTATATGGGCCAAGCTCCACCTCAAGATTGGGCTTATTTGAGGATTTCCCACTCACCCTATTAGAATGAACAGGTAAAATTGTATGTCTTGGCCAAGTATGGTGGGTGATGTATGCCTGCAACCCCCATACATGGGAGAAAGAGTCAATTTTCAAGAGGAGAAAAGTAATCCTTAGCCACATACAGTGAGTTTGAGGCCAACCTAGTCTGAGACCTTATCTCACACAAAAAGAAAGATTATTATCTGAAATAACTGAATCTAGAAAGTTCAATACAAGCTCCAACATTGGCTGGGATGGCAGCTGAAGCCAGTCTTTGTTGTAGTAGGCTGGATTGCTTACTGGTCAAAGCTCTTGCCAGCAAAGCCAAAGAACCCAGTACCCACGCAAGCCAGATGCACAAGGTGATGCATGTGTCTGGAGTTTATTTGTAGTGGCTAGAGGCCGTGGTGCGCTCTCTCACTCTCTCTGAAAGAAAGAAAGAAAGAAAGAAAGAAAGAAAGAAAGAAAGAAAGAAAGAAAGAAAGAAAGAAAGAAAGAAAGAAAGAAAGAAAGGAGAAAGAACGAAAGAGAAGGAAGGAAGGAAGGAAGGAAGGAAGGAAGGAAGGAAGGAAGGAAGGAAGGAAGGAAGGAAGGAAGGAAGGAAGGAAGGAAGGAAGGAAAAGAAAAAGAAAAAAGAATGGATCTGGTCATTGTTTGGTTGTACAAGGGTCTTATGTTTCAAGCATGAAAATCTCATGTGGGCCCTAATTTCAGTGAGGAAAGAGGGAAATGATGCAAATCCTGAAAAATTTTTTCATCTGGACACTGGAAAGCAGAGGGAAGAGAGAAGGGAGAAAGGTAGAAGAGCTAACTGGTGAAAGTTCTGATCTAGAGACCTGGTTATTTGTTGGCTTGACCTCAGACCTGTGAGGTTCAAAGTCCAGATGTTCCATTAATGTGATACATTACTTACTTTGTATCTGATCTATTTAAACATCTTTCCTATGCAGGTACTATCTCCTTTTGCAGATATGAAAACTGAAGTTTAGACCTATTAAGTGATTTGCTGAAGGTCACAAGGCTGCATTGATCTGAAGACTAGCATGGTTTCAATCCCAAATGCCTGCCTCTCTCTCTTATTACCCGATAAGTGTGCTTATCAGGTAATTAGTGAGGGTAGGTGTAGCATGTCAAAATGGCACTTGAGGAGAGAAAAGAGGATAAACTATGCTTCTTTTAATTCTCCTGTTTATGGGACTAATTATCAGATTTCATTTTCTGAACTGGGACAGCAGCCATCATTTATTGTCAGGAAAAAGGGTTTCATTTGGGAAATATACCCAGCAGTATGGGTAATAATATCTCCTAATTTGTTGCTGTTGGTAACAAATGGAATGTTAGCAAGGATGTACAAACCTGAAAGGTTTTTCTGTGTAATGTACTTAGTTATTTTTGGACAAAAGGGAGTTTTATTCCCTGATTATCTATTAACTATTTTGCCATATATCTTTCTTCTGTTCTCATTCACTTTAGGTGTATTATCATCAGTTCTACAATGTGGAACTCTTCTCTTGTGTTCAATAGAAAAGGACACTAAAGTTGGCTAAGGATAAACAATATTCCCTAGGTCAGATGACAGATACATGACAGAGGCCAGTGGGAATTAAACTCTATCTGAGGGCTGGAGAGATGGCTTAGCGGTTAAACGCTTGCCTGTGAAGCCTAAGGACCCCGGTTCGAGGCTCGGTTCCCCAGGTCCCACGTTAGCCAGATGCACAAAGGGGCACACGCGTCTGGAGTTCGTTTGCAGAGGCTGGAAGCCCTGGCGAGCCCATTCTCTCTCTCCCTCTATCTGTCCTTCTCTCTGTGTCTGTCACTCTCAAATAAATAAAAATAAAAAAAAAAATAAATAAACTCTATCTGATTCGCATTTGGAGTTTGTTTTTATTGAGTATGGAAGATGACAAGTACCAAACAGCTGTTGAAAAATTATTTGTGTGAGGGGTGTAGTGTGCCACAGAACATGCATGGAGGATCGGGGACAACATCAAGGTGTCTTTGCTCCACCTTCTTTGCAACAGAGTATCTTATATTATTTTTTTATTGATTAAACTCTGTACATCCAGACAATACACTGTGATCATAATCCCCTCCCATCACCCTTCTTTTGGCACCTCCTGAGTACCTCCTCCATTGTATTCCTTCTTTCCAACTAGTCTCTCTTCCATTTTGATGTCATCTTTTTTTTTCCTTCCTATTATGCAGGTCTTATGTAGGTAGCCTCAGCCACTGTGAGGTCATGAATTTATTAAGTAAAAAGCTTGTTTGGACACATCATATGTTGATGCTATCATTTTCCCATCCCCGTCCCCACTCTACTGAGGGCCCTTCTTAGTGGGATTGCTAGTATTCACCATGGAGTTGTAGGTTATGAGTTATGAGAGCATCAATTTGTCATTGGGGGGAGGGCAATGCCTCTGGATATTCCTTCCCACCCTGTGGCTCTTACATTCTTTCCATTCCCTCTTCTACAAACTTCTCTGAACCTTGGTGGGTGAGCTTTAAACTCTACTTTAGTACTGAGCTCTCAGCAGGTTCTGGGTTTATGCTTTGGTGTATTTTGAGTGTCCTCAGTGTCTGTCTCCATTAGGTTATCAGGCTCACCATGGAAACAGCACCCTTACTCATCTTGCCAGTTCCTCTGTGGTTTCAGTTGGGCCCTTCCTGTTTAGTGAGGGGCAATTTATCTTCTGTCAGGGAGTCAGCTCTCTATTCTTGTCTTGTTGGCAGATTATGGTTATCCTAGGTTCTCACTGTTTTCTGAAAAATAAAAACAGATTCTCCAACAGGAAGTGTGATCAGAATAGGTTAAAGTGGGTAAGCATTGTTACTTTAGAGAGATTTTTTTTTTTTTTTTTTTTTTTTTTTGGTTTTTCAAGGTAGGGTCTCACTCTAGCTCAAGCTGTCCTGGAATTCACTATGGAGTCTCAGGGTGGCCTCGAACTCTCAGCGATCCTCCTACCTCTGCCTCCCGAGTGCTGGGATTAAAGGCATGCGCCACCATGCCCGGCTACTTTAGAAAGATTTTGATGGGTATATCCTCACTTTTGGAAAAAGGGTAGTGGGAGCTTCTTATTGGCGTCCATTATCTTGGTCTCCATAGGGTTCTGATTTAGTTCCTAGTTCCAGTTATGGGTTCCATTCCACTGAGCAGAACTCATAGCCAATCTTTAACCATTGGTTGCCCACCTAGGCTGTGTGCCACTATTGCACAGGTGTGTACATCTTGTCAGGTTGGTTGTTTTCATATAGCAGTGTCCCCTGCTTGCTCGTGACATTGTTGGCCATTTCCTCCCAGCAGCTCATGTAGCACTTTACAGCACTATATGAGCCAACCATGTAGGAACTGGCTTCCTTTCAGATTCAGCTGGATCTCCTAATGTTCTGCATTGGCAGGGTGCAGTGTCTTCAGCAATAGGGTCTTACCTTTTACCTCAGGTAGCTGATCAAGTGCTCTGACAGAAGTCTGTCTTGTTCTGGGGACCTTGTAAATATCTCCAATCAACAGCTCAACATGGATTATAACCAATTTCTTGTACTAGGAGTTGCATGCCAGAGCCAAATGTTTTAGGGTAAGGCTTTATCCCACACTGTTGAGGGCTCTTCTTACCTGAAAATCCCTCCATACTTCTACTGAGGGTTATATCTTTTTGTCTACTATCTAGGAAGGTTTCTATGGTACAAATTCATTTTTAATTTGGTTTTATGTATATCTCCCCCTCTCTCTCATTCCTTACCCCCTAAACCCTTTCATCGCTCTTGTCTGTCTCTCTAGCTGTCTGTCAGGTATGCCTGTAACTCAAACTGTTCCAGTTTAGGAAACACAGATGAGGGAGCACATGGAATGTTTGCCTTTTTGTACTTGTGTGAGTTCTCTGAATATGGTCTGTTCTAAATCTGTCCATTTTACTACAAATTTCATTATATCATTTTTCCTTATTGCTGAGTAGAATTCCATTGTGTAGGTGTATCACATCTTCATTATCCATTCATCAAACAACGGACATCTGGGTTGATTCCAAATCTTAGCTATTGTGAATTGAGCAGCTTTAAACATGGTTGAGCAATTATCTCTGCAGAGTGGAGCCTTTAGGGTAGATGCCCAGTAGAGGAATGGCTGGGTCAGTTGGTAGCTCAATTTTCATCTTTCTCAGTAGTCTCCATATTGATTTCCATAGTGGTTGTACAAGTTTGCAAGCACTTTTTGTTTAGGTTTTTCCAAGGTAGGGTCTCACTCTAGCCCAGGATTACTTGCAATTCACTAGGTAGTCCCAGGGTGGCCTCGAACTCATGGAAATCCTCCTACCTCTACCCCCCGAGTGCTGGGAACACTTTTTAATAGCTAAACCATCTTCCCAGCCTTGGAGTCAACTTTTTTTTTTTCATGGAATATCTGTCAACTTTATTTAACTTCATATCAACATATAATCACACACATAAAATACAACACCCACCAAAGGACATTCATCTCCTATGTTTACCTCTCAGAACTTCAATCCCTGGTTGAAGAAGGATGTTCACCTCACAACTAAGTCCTCAGCTAAAGAGAATCGTAAATGCTGGCAGTTCACAACTCACTCATTTACCTGCCCTACCACACAGTATAAGTTTTCCAATGAAAACAAAAATGGATTTCAGAAACCATGCTGACTTTTTTTTTTGCTTGTTTTAAATGTAGCCATCTGAATGGTTCTGTTTTATTTGTACAAAAAAGAAATAAGGCAGTTTATAGTCCAGTTAGCATAAGAAAACTGGGCCAAGCTCAAAGATCTCCTCCCATCTCAGATAGATTTCTACCTGGGAAACTGAACTGACCCCAGGGAGTGGCAGCTCCCAAGGAAGAGGGTCAGCGAGGCCATTGTCACTTGCACTGTTCATGGCCCGTGTATTCATCCATGTCCACATCAGAATCGAAGAGCGAGTATCCAGTGAAATCTGTGTCTGGGGTTCTGGAAAAACTGTTCTCGGCTCCCTCGTCTTCAAAGGTCTCTGTCCTTGAGTAAAAGCTGAAATCCAGCAGGGGTGTGTGGGTCTTGCTGCATTCACTGCTCTCTTCAGACTCATAGATGGTATTGTCATCATCAAGGTGCCACTCGGGCCAGAATTTCCTCCTGATCCTCTCACAGTACATGGCAAAGTTAATCAGTTCACCTTTGATTAGTCGCTCAGGTCTTGTCCATGGTAAAGTCCACATTGCTTGTGCCAGGTGTCCAAAGATGGTGGCACCAAGAGTGGAAAGCTTGGGTCCCATGATGTACTTCTTGTCACCAGTAGAAGTGCTCCTCCACCATCTTGGTCACGGCTTGTGACACAGCTCTCTCATGAGGGCCAAGGTTCTTGTTCAGGTTCACTCCCAGTTTCTCTTCCAAAAAGTCAATTATGAATTCTGTGCCAGACACTGTCTCATTATTATATTCAATCCAAGGCATTTTCCCTTGAGCAGACAGCTTTCCACCAAAATAGTTCTGATATGGTAAATCAGCCATCCGAAAATAAGTTTCCATTTTCAAACAAAAAGGAGATAAACTGGGGACACCATTGTTAGGTCTTGCAAACTGATGTAAAATAATAACATCTTTGGAGTCAAGCTCTTGCTGTTTCCTAATGGAACAGATACGCAGCTGTGGCCAGCAAAGCTCCCGGTCAAGTAAAGGGTTTTCTTCCACCAGGGATCGGAGCCCAGCCCTGCCATGATTCCACTGTAATCTTGCAAAGGGAAAGCGATGATGTCCCCATAAAAGGAGAAGGGCTCCTAGGACGTGGCCCACCAGCCCAAGGAGACGCTCTGGTTCCAGCTCAGGTCCACCATGCACGGCCCATACGAGGCAAAACCAACCCCCCAGTGCACGCTGCTCGGCTGGCTCCGGGCGCCCCTCTCAGGGCTGGCGTCGCCTGCGTGGGAAGGCCCGGCGCGGGCTCAGCGGCGAGCAGAGGGCGCGGGCGGCGGCAACCCAGGCGGCGGTGGCCGAGGAGGAGGAGGAAGGGCGCGGGCGCGCGCGGCTGCCCGAGCTGGAGGGGCCCCCGGGGCCCGGCTCTGCCAGCAAGGGCCTCTTGGCTGGAGTCAACTTTTGAAAGAAGTTTATTCTAGTTTCCAAGAGGAAGGGCAATTCATGCCTCACACAAACACATGGGAATGAACCAGTTTAGCCAGAGGGCAGAAGTGGTGAAGGGAAACCACAGGCAAAGGAAAGAGATGAGTGGGGCAGTGCAAGCAGCTCAACACGTTGAAGATTAGATCATTTGGATCATTTCAGCAGGTTGCAGTCCATGGGAATGGTCTCTTGTGTGTTAGTACCCAGCGCTTTGATGCCTGAGAGCAAAAGAATAGTATTCCAAACTTTGAGATCCTGACGAAAGAAGACAGATGGGAATATGAACTCAAGATTGTCCTATCAAAGGTATCAAAGACCCAGGCAAGCCTTTTAACATTTCAGGAAATAGCTAAGTGTGGGAGGAACAGTCACTACAGAGATTTTAAGGTCCTAAGATGTCAAGTATCATAAAATACAGGGGGTGGGGGGGAAACGGGCTGGGGAAATGGCTTAGCAGTTAAAGCAATGCCTGTGAAACCTAAGAACCCAGGCTCAATTGCCCACATACCACGTAAGCCAGATGTGCATGCCACACACATCTGGAGTTCGTTTACAGTGGCTACAGGCCCTCATGTGCCCATTCTCTCCCCCCTTCTGTCTCTCATAAAGAAAAATTATATATAAACACAATAATACAGTTCTCAAACCTATACCTTTCCCAAAGAATTCCACTATATAGTACTTCTTAGAACTGTTTGTTTTAAATGTTTTATTTATTCATTTATTTATTTGCAAGGACATTGAGAATGGGCAAGCCAGGGCATTTAGCTACTGCAAATGAAATCCAGACACAGGTGCCACTTTGTGCAGCTGGCTTTACCCAGATACTGGAGAATCGAACCTTGGTCGTTAGGCTTTGCAAGGAAGAGCCTTAACTGGTGAGCCATCTCTCTAGCCCTTGTTTTTTTTTTTTTTTCTTTATCTTTCTTTTTTTTTTTTTGAGGTAGGGTCTCACTGTTGCCCAGGCTGAACTTGAACTTGCAGCGATCATCGGACCTCAGCCTCTTGAGTGCTGGGATTAGAGAAGTGTACCACCACACCCGATTATTTTTATTTCTTACTAGACTTTTTTTAATGGAATAACTTTTCATCCAACTAGTACTGAATTGGGCCACTCTGACCTCTCAGTTACATTTCCTAAAAAGTTTTTTTTCTCAATTTTTATTAACATTTTCCATGATTATAAACAAAAATATCCCATGGTAATACCCTCCCTCCCCTAAAAAAAAAAAATTATGGCTTTGACAAATAACAACTAATTATTCAAAAATCTTATTTTAATGTTTATGAAACAAGAGGCCCAGAGAAGTGGATCTGAAGTTGGAGTAGGCACAATCTTTGACAGGGCTGATTAAAACACACATTGCTACAGCCTTGGAGGTTCTAATTCAGTAAGTCCAGGATGGGCTGAAATTCACATTCTAACCACCTCCCAAATGCAGCTGATGCTCTTGGTATGCAGGCCACATTTGGGGAACCAGTGGCTTAGAAGAACCATTAAATCACTTTATAATAATGTAGCAAACTGAACTTAAAATCCATCCAAACTAAACACTGAGCTACTGTAGTGAACCCAATGATGCCATTCTAAATATCTAACAACCAGTGTGGCTTGCCACGGACCAGGTGCTATGGTTTGCATGTGTCCCCTCAAGTACCATGTGTTAAAGGCCTGGTTCCCAGCCCAGGGCATTACTGGAAGAAAGTGAAACCTACCAGAGACTTAATGTGAGTATTTTTATTGTCACAATCATTGGGGTTTAGGCCATTGAGTGGAATTTGAGATCTCAGTACTTTCCTGTCACTCATTTTGAATCCCAGCCATGAAGTAAACAGTCTCATCATGAACTCTGGACCATGACATACTACTGCCCCACCACAGGTTCAAAGTGACAGAGCCAATTGATCATTGTCTATATTCCTGAAACTGTGAACCAAATTAAACCCCTTTACCCTTTTTAAGTTTAATATCTCTGGTATTTTATTATATAAATGGAAACTTGACTGAGATATCAAAGGTCAGGGGCCAATTTCAGTGGCTTCTACTGTGCCCAACATTACCTCTTAGATTATAGATATGGAGAGGTCCAGAAGGGCTGGCATGATGAGGCTCTAAGAGCAAGTTTGTAAAGAAGCATTTCAGTATTTAACAATGGCTGCAGAAGTATGAGATGAGACTGTCTAGGCTATGACTCAGAAATCAGAGGCAGGAAATGACTGGGATTCCAAATCCTATTCTAAGGTCTAATCCCCAATGACTGGGAAGAAAACTCACACAAGGCTGTACCTCTTAGAGGTTCCACTTCCTTAACTGGTAAGAACCAACAGATCTGGAAAGTATTATACTAAGTGAGGTAACCCAGGCCCAGAAAGCCAAGAGTCGCATGTTCTCTCTCGTATGTGGATCCTAGCTGCAGATGATTGGGCTTCTGCGTGAGAAGGAAAATACTTAGTAGCAGAGGCCAGTAAGCTAGAAAAGAGATATAAAAGGAAGAGAAAGTAAAGGGGGCACTTAATAAGATGTTATTGTATATATGTAAGTAGAAGAATAAATTAATGGGGGTGAAAAGGCCCAAAGTGAGGTCAGGGGAAGAGATTGAGTAAAGGTGGAGGGAGGGCTAATCAAAATCTAAGAGGATATAAATAAATCACATGGAATCCTACTTTTTTTGGACAATGGAACTCTCAGGAGCCATAGATTGTTGCTAGAAAATTTTCAGTGCCAGGGATGGGAGTGAGTTGTTGGCCAGGGAGGTCCCTGATGCCCCCAAAACATTATAGGCCATTGTCGAGGCCCTTGGCTTCCCACCGGGAATAGATGGTAAGACCCTATTGCTGAAGACTCCACATACTTGGGCTGCAAGGCCATTGAGAAATCCTGCTGGAACTGAGCTGATAACCTCCTCCATGTAGACCAGCTGACAAAAAGCTAGAAGAAGCCATTCTACATGTAGTCCAATGGGAGAAAGAGAAATCACCAGTGAAGATACTCAACAGTGGACACTGCAAACTTTATATTTGGCCAACCAGGCCAAATGAGCCAACAGGTGCAATAGTGGTGCACCTATGATGGTGGAAACCAACTGCCCTTCAATTGGACTGGAAGCCCACTCCATGGGAGGGAATACATCCCTGAATCTAAAAACTTAAAACAGGGGTAGTTATGACCCCTAAGGGTGTAACGTCTGCTACTGTCTGGCTAAATGTACATATTATGCTTATCAAGCTGCCCAGTAAGCACTTCTCTTAATGTTCATACCCTTATATTATTAATTCTACTCTCACTTTTGGTAGAGAATCTTCTCTTTTCAGATGGCAGTGACCTTGGGATGACTCAGAAGGCATCATGGTGCTGGAAAGAAGTGACCGCAGTACTGCAATATCTCTATCATGCCTTCCAAGGCTCAGGGTCTATTGCAGAAGAGGTGGCAGAAAGAATGTCAGAGCCAAAGGAAGGGCAGGACTCCTTACAACGTGCTCCCTCCAGACACAAAATGGCCTGCATATCCATGACCTCACAGTGCCTGACACTACCTACACAAGACCATCATAAAAGGAGGAAAAGATCATGACATTAAAATAAAAGAGAGACTAATTGAGATGGAGAAGGAATACGATGGAGAATGGAGTTTCAAAGGGGAATGTGGGGGGAGGGAGGGTATTGTCATGGGGTATTGTTTACAATTATGGAAGTTGTTAATAAAATTTGAAAAAAATATTAAAATAATAAAACTAAAAAAGTACAATTAAAAATATTTTAAAAAAAAAAAGAACCAACTGAATTGCAGATCGGAGTCAAGTTTCAAACATTCTTTGGATTGTGGCTGATGTAGTTAAAACCTCATTCTCAACCAGACTTCTGCCAGGTTGGGTCCTTAGAAAAGATCTTTTGCCTGGAAAACCACTTCCTCAGGAAACTTGCATGCATCTTTAAAGATTCAATTCATGGGGCTGGAGAGATGGCTTAGCAGTTAAGTCGCTTGCCTGTGAAGCCTAAGGACCCAGGTTTGATTCCCACGTAACTCAGATGCACAAGGTGGCCCATGTGTCTTGAGTCTGTTTGCAGTGGCAAGAAGCCATGAAGCACCCATTCTATCCATATCTCTCTATCACTCTTCCTCTCTCTCAAACAAATAAACATAAATGCTTTCCTTCAGGATAGGAGTCACAGTGTTGTTCACTTCTCTCATGAGTTTCTTTAATAATTTACCCTTGACCAAGTCTGGTTTTGGTCAAAGCAAGACGTATTCCTTTTTTCTAGAACTTTTTCCCAGTAAAATACTCAGTTGGATAGAAAAAAAGGGATGAGTATAAAATAAGGTAATGTTTACAAATGGGGAAAAGAAACTAAGATAAGATGTCTAAGATTTAACTCAATAGTTTCCATTTAGTAATACATATGAAAGTATCCAACACTAAAAGAACTTGTTTGATGCAATGTAATAGTTCCTACTAGCCTTCCAGCCATACCTTAGTAAGTACTCACCAGCCATATTTTTTGGCAATATCAGAACTGACTCCAGTGGCAGAGGTATAAGGATCACCAGCCTGCGCCTAAAGTGAGTTCCAGGTCAGCCTGAGCTAGAGTGAGACCCTACCTTGTGAAGACCAAAAAAAAAAAGGAGAGAGAGAGAGAGAGAAGTATGCAGTTGGAGAGATGGCTCAATGAGTAAGGTGCTTCCCTGCAAAGCCTAATGACACAGATTTGATTACCTAGTACCCATGTAAAGCCAGATACACAAAGTGGCACACTCATCTAGAGTTCGTTTGCAGCAGCTAAAGGCCCTGGCATTCTCACTCTGTCTCTCTCTCTCTCTCCCTAATGAGCCAAGCTCAATTCCTCAGTACCCACATAAAGTCTGATGCACAAAGTAGCGCATGCAGCTGGAGTCCATTTGCAGTGGCTGGAGGCCCTGGCATACCCATTCTTTCTGTCTGTCTCTCTTCGATCTCTCTCTGCTTGCAGATAAATAAATAAAAATGGTTTTTAAAAATATAATACAGCTGGGCATGGTGGCACATGCCTTTAATCCCAGCACTTGGGAGGCAGAGGATAGGAGGATCAGCAAGAGTTCAAGGCCACCCTCAGATAACACAGTAAATTCCAGGTCATCCTGGGCTAGAGTGAGACCCTACCTCAAAAAAAAAAAAAAGTAATACAACTCCTTAAGCCCATCACTACATGGGGTCTCAGACAAGAACAGAAACAGAAGCCTCAACTAAGAATTGTCAGATTCTATGGAGTTGTAGCCAGAAATGTATTAGAGCTGGCTCTGGTCTTCAACTTCCCCTCTCTTAACTCACACTGCCTAGGCAATCTTTTCTTAGGGTGATGGATGCTAAACTTAGAAAGAAACTACAGTGGGCCTTAAAAGTTTGTTATGAACAAGTTTAGGCAGGAAATTTCAAGACTTGAAGATACAAACTGTGTTTTAGAGAGGACACAGAAATATGTCCTATTGGCATTGAAGATCCTTCATCCCATAACAAGGAGCATTTGCAAGGAGGGCAAGCGTGGTGCCCCCTGGAAGCTAGGACCAAGAGCAGGATCTCACTTGCCTAGAACTAAAAGTAAAGCTGTAGCTGCCTATCACATAACTCACAATAGTAAATCCTTTTCCATCAATCCTATCCAAATATATTTAAACTATAAGATTATTTTTAAGCAGAGAAATATAGATAACAAATTTCAGAGATCAATTGTAACCAAAAGCCTTGACAACTAAAGCAAAAAGAAAAGATCTCAGTTATAAGTTCTTAAAGTAATTTATGCAAGCTCATTTCTTTAGGGAGACAATGTTTTTCAACATGTCAAATTCTCAGAACATTTTATTGTGTTACTATGATATAAAATATATCAGATGATATATGAATCTCAAAAACAATACATTATGTAAACAGAAAAGATCATTTGTCTTTCTAGGGAGGTGATAAATGCTGAATTACACAATAGACTGCTTTACTGATATTAGCCATGAATTCCATTCGGAGTTTACTGTTAACTCTCAAAAGCTTAGCATTATTTAATGGTAATAACTCCCAATCATAGCCATTCAGATGATCAATTTTATTTAAATAGCTATGCTCCTATAATGGTGAAAGGCTGTATTATGATTTTGAGGCTAGCACAAAAAGACCCATGTCATAGTATAATTAAGAACTGTTGGGGGACTGAAGAGATGGCTTAGCGGTTAGGATGCTTGCCTGCAAAGCCAAGGGACTCAGGTTCGATTCCCCAGCACCCATGTAAGCCAGATGCACATGGTGGCACATGCATCCAGAGTTTGTTTGCAGTGGCTAGAGACCCTGGTGTGCCCATTCTCTCTCTCTCTCTCTCTCTCTCTCTCTCTCTCTCTCTCTCTCTCTCTCTCTCTCTCTCTCTCATAAATAAATAAATAAAAAGAAAATAATGGATATACTTACTATAATCCATTTTGTAAAAAAATAACTTTATTTTTTCTTAAAGTCACTACCCCTTGAGCTGGGTGTGGTAGCACACACCTTTACTCCCAGCACTAGGGAGGCAGAGGTAGGAGGATCACTGAGTTCAAGGCCAACCTGCAGCCTGAAACTACAGAGCTCCTGGTCAGCCTTGGCTAGAGTGAGATCCTACCTCAAAAAAAAAAAAAAAATCAACACCCCTCACCCCCCACGTTAAAAGCTAGACATTAAAGTACTAAATATAATGATCTTGGTAAACCAAATTGCTATGCTCCTGGAAGCCCTTCCCTACTGTTTCCCCTAAGCATTTCTATCTGAAATGATAATGAATAAAAAAACTGCTGACCTCACTCTCCATTGGAGAATTTGCTTCTCTTTTTCAGTTGGACACAGATCCTGAGGAGAGATTCAACCCATTGCACCTCACCAGGGCCTCAGCTGAAACCATGGAATAAGTGGGGAAATGAGCAAGAATGCTGCTTTCTTCATGAACCTGGTACCAGCAAAAGAATGAAGGAGACAGACACAAAGAATACTCAACTGCTTCCAAACTAGATACCCAGAGACACAGAGGCTCCCAAGACCTCATCACTGAAGTAGAACTAAAACGAACCCAACATGACTCAGGGAAATTCACAGAAGAGTGGGTGGAAAGATTGTTAGAGCCACATGTTGGGACATTATGCACAGAGACATTGCCTCTTCCCCATAACTGATGGCTAACCCCACAATGCATGACCCACATTCCCCAACAAGGAGGGTTCCTTAGGAGGGGGGAGGTTACGGAGGAGGCTAATGATGTTACCAACATGACTGTATACATACTATGTACATAACTAATAATAATAAAAAAAAGGAAAGAAAATGAACAAGCAGGGGTCTAAACTAGAAAGAAGCAATCAGCCTGACAAGAACACACCAGTGGCACATAGCCTTGGTGGGTAACCAGTGGCTTTCTAATTGACTAAGAGATCTGCTTAGTGGAACTGAAAACCAGGAATGAATCCTATGGAGACAAAGATTATGCTCCCCGATGTCAAGCTTCCACTAGTCTTTATCTAAGAGAGGGTCTACATCCAGCTTAAGCATCCTAAATTATGACTGGAGAGATAGCTTCACAGTTAAGGCATTTGCCTGCAAAGCCAAAGGACCCAGGTTCGATTTCCCATGTAAGCCAGATGCACAAGGCGGTGCATGTGTCTGGAGTTTGTTTGCAGCAGCTGGAGGCCCTGATGCACCCAATCTCTCTCTCTCTTCTCTCACTCTCTCTCTCTTTCAAATGAATAAATTTTATTTTTTATTTATTTTTATTTTTATTTTTTTATTTTTCAAGGTAGGGTCTCACTCTAGCCCAGGCTGACCTGGAATTCACTATGGAGTCTCAGGGTGGCCTCGAACTCATGGCAATCCTAACTCTGCCTCCCGAGTGTTGGGATTAAAGGCGTGCGCCACCACGCCCGGCTCAAATGAATAAATTTTAAAAAGTGAAAAATTAAAAAAAAAACTTTCTAAATCAATAATGCTTACCCAATTTAACCTATGCTTACTTCACTCTACATTGGAGAATCTGCTTTTCTTTTTCAGAAGGTAGCAAGACTCAAAGAGCCATGGGCAAACTATGCAGGATCATAAAACAGCAGCCCACAGTTTCAGGCCACTGAGTCACTCTCCCCAAGTAGGGGTAGATATTTTGAGGATTTTCAATCACCTTGGTTCCTTTAGTAAACACCCCAAGGCCTAACATAAAGGGCTATGGATGCTACTTAATAAATAAATGATCACCTTGTGGTCATTGTGAACTGTGTAATACAGGTTGAACATCTCTAATTCAAATATCTGAAATCCAAAATGCTGCAAAATTCAAATCACCGGGCCAAGGAAATGGCTCACCAGGTAAAGTGTTTGCTTGCAAAGCTTGATGGCATGAATTTGATTCCCTAGTACCTATGTAAAGCCAGATGCACAAAGTGGAGTATGTGTCTGGAGTTTGTATGAAGTAGCAAGAGGCTCGGAGGCACCCATGTTCTCGCTCTTGCACTCTCTCTTTCTCTTCCTCCCCACCTCCTTTAGGACTTTAGGACTGGAGAGATGGCTCAGCACTTAAGGTGCTTGCCTTCATACCCTAATGACCTGGGATCAATTCTCCAACAGGAGCATGAAGCAGTTAATCATGTTCAATCCACAGTTAGCAAGCAGAGACAAAATGCCTGTATTCAGATCCCTTTCTCCTTTTTATTCTGTCTAGGACCCCAGCCCATGGGAATGACACCACCCACATTTAGGGTGGATCTTTCCACCCCTCACAAATATGTCCAGCAATTTCCATAGCAATTCTAAATCCTGTCAGATTGACAAGTGAGCTTAAAGGTGACCTTTAAGCTATGTGCATAATATGTGTATGAAACAAAAGTAAATTTCATGTTTAGGCTTTGGTCTCATGCAAATACATGCAAGTATTCCAAAATCTAATTCATCCCAAGCATTTTGGATAAGGAATATTCAATTTGTATTGAGTGTTATTCTGGCATAAAGAATGTCTGAGTCTGAGGTCCCTGATGCCCCCAAAACATTATAGGCCATTGCCAAGGCCCTTGGTTTCCCACCAGGAATAGATGGTAAGACCCTATTGCTGAAGACCCCACATACTTGGGCTGCAAGGCCATTGAGAAATCCTGCTGGAACTGAGCTGATAACCTCCTCCATGTAGACCAGCTGACAGAAAGCTGGAAGAAGCCATTCTGCATGCAGTTCAATGGGAGAAAGAGAAATCACCAGTGAAGATACTCAACAGTGGACACTGCAAGCCTTATATTTGGCCAGCCAGGCCAAATGAGCCAACTGGTGCAATAATGGCAAGTCCGACATGGTGGAAACCAACTGCCCTCTAATTGGACTGGAGGCCCGCTCCATGGGAGGGAATACATCCCTGATACTGAAAACTTAAAACAGAGGTAGTCATGAGCCCTAGGGGTATAACATCTGCTGCTGTCTGGCTAAATGTATATACTATGCTTATCAAACTGCCCAGTAAGCACTTCTCTTAATGTTCATACCCTTATATTAATGCTACTCTCACTTTGGGTAGAAATTCTTCTCTTTTAAGATGGCAGTGACCTTGAGATGACTCAGAAGGTATCATGGTGCTGGAAAGAAGTGACTGGAGTACTGAGTAACATCTCGATCACACCTTCCAAGGCTCAGGGTCTAATGCAGAAGAGGTAGTGGAAAGAATGTCAGAGCCAAAGGAAGGGTAGGACTCCTTACAACGTGCTCCCTCCAGACACAAAATGGCCTGGATATCCATGACCTCACAGTGCCTGACACTACCTACACAAGACCATCATAAGAGGAGGAAAAAATCATGACATCAAAATAAAAGAAAGACTGATTGAGATGAAGAGGTGATATGATGGAGAATGGAGTTTCAAAGGGGAACGTGGGGGGAGGGAGGGTATTGTCATGGGGTATTGTTTACAATTATGGAAGTTGTCAATAAAAAAATATTAAAATAAATAAAGTTGCCAACAACAACAACAAAAAAGAATGTCTGAGTCTGTTCCATCACGGTAATGAATTAATGTATCACTTATATATATTTTGGAATCTGAGAATCAAAAATTCAGATAACATCTGGGTAAGATGGTGGCGTAAGACCTACTCAAAAACAGCCTAGGGGGGAAAGAAGCAGAAAAACAACAAAATACACTCTTCTACCAAAAAGTGAAGGTGTACAAGAAATTATCAACCACAGCAGAGAAGTAGGAGAGACCCAGAGCTTCCAGAGACCACAGAAGCAGGCAGAAGAAGCTCTAGCAACTGTGTGGGTCCACGCGGCCACCAGCCTCAGCCTGAGCCACAGGAGAAACCTGGTTCAGGGATTTTCCACTCACACTAGCACACTGGCAAACTCAAGAAACTTGAAGAAGACAGAATGGACCGACTGAGCAGCTCATGAGGGAGAGGATCACAGGGAAGAGCAACGCAACTCTGGTAGAACTTCAGGCACCCTCCACAGCCTCCCATTCCCCAACCACTAGTGCCAATAAGGACTGGAGACCTGGGGAAGGGAACTCAGCTACACAGCACACAGCATCACTGATCAGAGCAGCGACCCACGGACCCAGCCAGCCTTGCTGAGCCCACAGCACAGTAAAGAGGGACCCAAGCGGACATGCCACATAGCTGAGACCAAAGCCATCCCAAAAGATAACAGGGCCTACTTTCACCAGGTTACTACCCACCAAAACAGCCTGATATATTGGCCTGCATTGGAAGTGTTAATCACACCTATGTCAGAGCAAGTTATGTGTTAAATTATTTTTTCTTTCAAATTTTTATTAACTTCCATGATGATAAAAAATATATCCCATGGTAATACCCTCCCTACCCCCACTTTCCCATTTGATATGTGTTAAATCTTGATGGATGGTCCTATTTGCCATTCTTAAATAAGCTATATTTTGGGGTTGCCCTTTTTTTTTTTTTTTTTTTGGTTTTTCAAGGTAGGGTCTCACTCTGGCCCAGGCTGACCTGGAATTCACTATGGAGTCTCAGGGTGGCCTCGAACTCACGGCAATCCTCCTACCTCTGCCTTGAGTGCTGGGATGAAAGGCGTGCGCCACCATGCCCGGCATGGGGTTGCCCATTTTTTGCTTCCTCATTTATAGTGCCTTTGTCTCTTCTGCCATTCGTGGGGGGCAGGGTCTCACTGAGCTACAGATTGACCTGGAATGCTTTGCAGACCAGAAATCACAGCCTCCCGGCTAACAGGATTAAGGATGTGAGGCAACACACATCTCTAGGGACTTTAACTTTGTTAGATGATCTATTTGTTTTAACACCCACTCTTACATAAATACTCCATGCTGATTTTAATTGAATCTGTGTATTTTTCAGTTGAATTTTAGATTTTGCCTGTATTTTGTTCCATTCAGCCTACTAGAGTACTTGCAAAGCAGGAAACCCAACACCAAGGGCCACTCATTACTCTGAGAATCATTTAAGAGCTACACCTGGCACCTTAGGCTCCTACCTGAAAGATTTACACATCTAAGAATACTGCAGTTAATTAGAAACCCCAAGCATCTAACCGGGTGTGGTGGCGCATGCACTCGCACTTGGGAGGAAGAGGTAGGAGGATTGTTGTGAGCTTGAGGCCACCCTGAGACTACATAGTGAATTTCAGGTCAACCTAGACTATAGCGAGACCCTGCCTTGGAAAAAAAAAAAAAAAGACCACAAACAGAATACCAAATGCATTTCAATCATTAGGGAATGAATAGACAATAAGGCCAGAGTTACTGGGACAAGTGATGCTCACAAGTAGCAAGTAGCATGCCAAAGTAACCAAATCTTTGTCTGTTGCCTACCAGAAAAAATAAATAAATAAGTAAACAGGAATAATGATAAATGAAAACCCTGATTATGAAAAGCAAACATTTAAGACACTGAAAAAATATAGATGGAAAATCATGCTAGTAAGGTTTCTACAACATGACAGAAAAAAAACACAAACCTTAAGGGCTAGAGAGATGCTCAGTGGTTAAAGGCACCTTCTAGCAAAGCCTGAAGGCCTGGGTTCAATTTCCCAGTACCCACATAAAGCCAGAGGCACAAAGCAGCGCATGTGTCTGAAGTTTGTTTGCAGTGGCACTAGGCCCTGAGGCACCCATTTTCTTTCTCTCTCTCTCTCCCCAACCCCTCTCATTATGTGACTCTGTCTCTCAAATAAGTAAATTATTTTGAAAAAATTAAAAAATGTCTCAGCACTTGGGAGGCAGAGGTGGGAGGATCGCCGTGAGTTTGAGACCACCCTGAGACTACATAGTAAATTCCAGGTCAGCCTGGGCTAGAGTGAGACCCTACCTCAAAAAAACAACAAAAAGCCGGGCGTGGTGGCGCACGCCTTTAATCCCAGCACTCGGGAGGCAGAGGTAGAAGGATCGCCATGAGTTTTGAGGCCACCCTGAGAATACAGAGTGAATTCCAGATCAGCCTGGGCTAGAGTAAGACCCTACCTTGAAAAATGGCCCTAGCACCCCCATTCAGTCTCTCTCTCTCTCTCCCTCTCTCTCTTTCTCTAATAAATAAACAACATTTTTTTTTAAAGAAGAGCTGGGTGTGGTGGCACACACCTTTAATCCCTGCACTCAGGAGACAGAGGTAGGAGGATCACCATGAGTTCAAGGCCACCCTGAGACTACATAGTGAATTCCAGGTCAGTCTAGACTAGAGCAAGAGGCACAACCTTAAAAGAAAATGTACTCACATAAATCCAGATGCACAGAGTGATGCATGCACCTGGAGTTCATTTGCAGTGACTGGAGGCCCTGAAGTGCCTATTCTGTCTTCTCTCTTTCTCTGCTTGCAAACAAATATTCTTTTTTTTTAAATTTTAAATAGTAGTTGTTGGCCTGGGTTTGATTACCCCATACCCATGTAAAGCCAGATACACAAAGTGGCAAATCCATCTGGAATTTGTTTGCAGTGGCAGAATACTCTGGCACACCCATATGCTCCTGCTTCTTTCTGTCTAATAAATACACAATATTTTTAAAAACTAAAAAGTTAAGCTGGGCATAGTGGCATACACCTTTAATCCCAGCACTCAGGAGGCAGAAGTAAAAGGCCTGCCATGACTTCAAGGCCAACCTGAGACTACAGAGTGAATTCCAGGTCAGCCTGGGCTACAGGGAGACCCTATCTCGAAAAACAACAACAACAACAAAAAAAAAAAATTAAAAGATAAAAATTAAAAAAAAAAAAAACTAAGATAAACTGGGTGTGGTGGCGCCTGCCTTTAATCCCAGCCCTCAGGAAGTGAGATCAAGGCTAGCCTCAGACTACATTGTGAATTCTAGGTCAGCCTGGACCACAGTGAGACCTTACCTCGAATAATAATAAGATAAAAATAAATAAAAACAAGCTGGGCATAGTGACGCACACATTTAATCTCAGCACTTGGGAGCAGATGTAGGAGGAATGTCATGAGTTCAAGGCTACTCTGAGACTACATAGTGAATTCCAGGTTAGCCTGGGCTAGAGTGAGACCCAACCTCAAAAAACAAAATAAATAAATAAATAAATAAAAAGATTATTGCATTTGACCCCAACAATCCACATGGAGCTGTTGTTATGATATTCCTATCTTGTACATACACACAGTGGGCCAAGATCCTATGTATGAAGTGGCAGAGCCAGTGGTCTATGTCAAGAGCCTTTGCTTAAAACCACTTTTACATCCTGCATCCCATAAATAGTCTTTACAGGAATTGGTGTTGCTTGTAATGAGTACCTTGTCTTGCATATGAAGTGTTTTTTTCTTTTTTTCTTTTTTCCAAAGGTAGGGTCTACTAGGGAAGCTCAAAACTCATTAAAGTACTGAGAATAAGGGAGTGCTGAATGACTGCTCAGCACTCAATAACACATCTCTAGTTGGGGGCCACTGGGGAGGAGGGGTGAATGGAATATGGGAACCAGAGGATAGTGGAGAGTGCTTTGAGGCATTGTCTTCTGGTTGTGAACTGGCCATTGTGTTTATGCCTCACAGTAACTATCATTTCCTACAAAAGACCTGCATAACATTGAGTCTGAGGAGAAGGGACATGTGGAAAAAATGTAGACACAACACACAGCTTAGAGCAGATTCCAACCCACCTTAGTTGAACCCCAGACTAACCCAAAAATGGTTAAGAAATCAATACTTAGCCAGGCGTGGTGGTACATACCTTTAATCCCAGCACTCTGGAGGCAGAGGTAGAAGGATCACCATGAGTTCGAGGCCACCCTGAGACTACATAGTTAATTACAGGTCAGCCTGGACCAGAGTGAGACCCTACCTCGAAAAACCAAAAAAAAAAAAAGAAAGAAAGAAACCAATACTTGTTGCCATATATTGTTGACACTTCGTTACTGGGCAGTATTGTCACAGCAGTAATTCCTCTTGATATACAAATCTTCTTTATTAGTCAGCTTCACATTACAATAACAAAATACTCAAAGCAATTAACTTATGAAAGAAAGGTTTGTTTGGTCTCTCTCATTGATGTGAAGGGCATAGAGCACAATCTGGTGCCCCCTAACTCTGAGCTTCTGCAAAGGATGGCACATCATGGTATAACATAGCAGGTAAAACCACTTATATCATGAACCAGGAAGCGGAGAGCAGGATAACGAGGGGGGGGGGGTAACTACCCATTTAAGTGTACATACCCACAACCTAAAAACTGCCCCTAGGCCCCACTTTTCAAAGATCCATGGCACTTCACAATAGTGCCACCCGGTGGACCAAGTCCAACATGTGGACCTTTGGAACACATGCATCCAAACCATGCCAAACTAATTATTCTGAAGGGCAACTGTACTCATTTCCTAGGAATGATGTAAGGAAGGACCATGAACTGGGTGGCCTACACAACTTATTTTCTCAGCTTGAGAAGTTAGAACAATCAAAGTGATTACAAGGCTGGTTTCCTCTGAAGGCACCAAGGGAAGAAAATCAGTCCAACGCCCCTCAGCTGCTAGTGGCTTTGGGCATTCCTAGGCTTACAAGTGGCATTCTCCACACATCTTCACAGAACCTCTATGTTGAAATCCCCGATTTTATAAGGACATTACACATACCAGAAAAAATAGATCCACCAAAAGGACTGTATTTTATTACCCAGCAATATACAATTTCCGAAGAAAGTCACTTTCCAAGATGCTGGGAGTTGGGACTAACATCTTTTGGGGTAACACAATTCAACTCACAACATCATCCCAGATATTTCTGGAAGTGAGGTTGAAATAAGACTGGAAAGGTGGGCTGGAGAGATGGCTTAGTGGTTAAGTGCTTGCCTGTGAAGCCTAAGGACCCCAGTTCAAGGCTCGATTCCCCAGGACCCACGTTAGCCAGATGCACAAGGGGGCGCACGTGTCTGGAGTTCATTTGCAGTGGCTGGAGGCCCTAGCGTGGCCATTCTTTCTCCCTCTCTCTGTCTCTTTCTATCTCTGTCTGTCACTCTCAAATAAATAAATAAAAATAACAATTTTTTTTTAAAGACTGGAAAGGTTTGATAGCTCTTGGGTAATTAGGAAAGGATTTACTTTCCTATAGTGTGCTAAAGTGTCTTAGGATCACTCTTACTTCCAAACATTAAGATTGTTTTTTAGACATGCAGATCAAATCCCTTCCACCCGTGCACATCCCTTAAACTACAATGCATGTGGTTTCTGTATAGCCTTCACCTTATTAAGCCTACACTTCCCCTTCATGCTTCTATTTCCAGTAGCCCTCCCAATGCCCTGTTATTGTGGATGGTACTTTATGCTTCTTTTTCTTTGTTGCTGAAGAGGCTGCCCACATGTTCTTTCCTCTACACATTGCCTGACTATATCTCAAAGCTTGTCTCCCCTGACCCCCTATACAGAAGTTCCAGCAGAAGTGGTCCAGTAAGTGCTCCTAAGAGCCGTTCTCAAATATCAAAATGGAATCATAACCTCTAATCTTTTCCCTTATTATTCTTTGTATTTTCAATAAACCTGCAAAAGGCCTGAGCACAAATTGAAATTTGTTCCAGTTTTTACTCTCCACAGAAATAAATAAACTCACCTAAACCCATGAAATCAAAGCACCATCCAAGCTGCAGCAAATTACATGTTTAGGAGAGTCAAGAGTATAATCCCGTATCCTGTGCTCAGAACTCTCAGTGTACAATAACTGTATGCTGAACAGGCTTCTGTGTTCTTTCAGATTTGAACAAACTTGAAAATGTCTTCACTAATGGGCCTCTACCTACCACTATTTTGTTAATATTTGAAATGTTTGGAATACCAGTATTTTAGGGGGGAATACTACAAGTTTATATGCAAGTCCTATATTAGTGGCTCATCAAATTGCCTTTCTTTTTTAGTGCTGGAGATTGAACCCAGGTACTTGCACATGCTGGCCTGCACTCTGCCATTTAACCACGCCCATAGTCCTGATATTTTAATATCCATGAGAACATTACTAATCATAGCAACACCTATTATTTTCTTTTTATTTATTTATTTATTTATTTATTTATTTATTTATTTATTTGAGAGCGACAGACATAGAGAGAAAGACAGGTAGAGGGAGAGAGAGAGAATGGGCGCGCCAGGGCTTCCAGCCTCTGCAAACGAACTCCAGACGCGTGCACCCCCTTGTGCATCTGGCTAACGTGGGACCTGGAGAACCGAGCCTCGAACCGGGGTCCTTAGGCTTCACAGGCAAGCGCTTAACCGCTAAGCCATCTCTCCAGCCCAACACCTATTATTTTCAAGGCAACTTATTACAATACATTGACATTTGAAACATTTGAATTCAGCAGTGGCTCGGAATACCACTTTCCACTTTTTTTTATTTTTTTTTAGCAAAAGGGTCCATCAGATTTTCCATTAGTCAGTACAAAAAAGTAGTCTAGACTGAGCACATCTTTAATCCCAGCACTCCAGAGGCAGAGGTGGGAGGATTGCTGTGAGTTCGAGGGCAGCCTGGAACTACAGAGTGAGTGCCAGGTCAGCCTGAGCCAGAAGGAGAACGTACTTTGAAGACGAAGAAAACACAAAGTAGTCCAGCCTGGCTGTCTTATGAGCATACACCTGGTGGTGAGAAGTTGAGACTGTTGGGCCATAACTCAGGCATAGCAAATCAAATGTTGTCTTCCACAAGATCCTCAAGTTAGATGCATGTGCACTTAAATGGGAAATTCTGCCATAGTTTTAGCCTTATTAGACTCCGTTCAGATTTTTCTTCATGAGATATTGTGATTAAATTGTATATTTTCATACACACTTTCGACTTCCAGAACTGTTATTTTAGAAAAGTTCATTTATAGTAATTTGCCAAAAGGAGCAACAGGAAACTGAACATAAGCCATATAGGTAATCTATAGAAGCATTTAATGCTACATAAATATGCTCACATTGTCAATACTTCCCCCTGGATTTTACACCAATGGATGGTTCTTGCCTGACTCAGTCTTCCAGTAACAATAACATGCTAATTTTTCACCTTACACTCATCCACCTTAATTCATATTCCACATTCTGCAAAAGAACTTTACCCATTAGTGTACTTGTGTCCGTTTTACTTTTATATTGTCCACATACCCCTCAAGACTTCGTTTTTGAATGGCTTATAATCTGCTACTATATATCTGGGTTCATTAAGTGGGAGCCAGAATGAGCCGTGGAACCCTCTACTATGGTCTCTGTAGCCTGGCTAGCATTGGCACGTGAGTCATCACATTCTTCCCCGAGCTTTCTAGGACCCAGGTGAACACCTGGTATGGGAGCTCAACATGGGGGGAGGATAGTGATAGTCAAGAGCAAGGCCAATGGAAAGCAAACAAACAACAAAAAAAAGCAAAAAAAAAAAAGAAGAAGAAGAAGAAGAAGACTCAGTCACAGAAGTGGCTGTCAGCTCAAAGGGCTGCCTTTATACCTGATGCATTGCTCTAGAATTCCAGTCTACCCCTGCACACCTTTCGAGTTTCTGATCCTTCTCAGCCAAAGAAGAACCAAGAAGGAAACCTGCAGGTGAAGCACAGGCTTTGAAGTTTCCATTCAGCAGTTTAAGGACTCCACCTTCGCTACAGGCTACAGCAGAGACTGCTCTTCTTCTTTAAAAGTATTTTATTTATTTATTGGAGAGTGTGTGCACCAGGGCCTCTAGTCACTGCAAACTCCAGAGGCATGCACCACCTTGTACATCTGGCTTATGAGGGACCTGGGCAATCAAACCTGAGTCCTTAGGCTTTTTAGGCAAGTGCCTTACTTAACTGCTAAGCCATCTCTCTAGCCCTTCTCTTCTTTTTTAAAATTTTTTTTTCCCCCAAGAAGAGACGGAGAAGAGAATGGGTGCACCAGGGCTTCTAACAGTTACAAGCAACCTCCAGATGCATGTGCCACTTTGTGCATCTAGCTTTATGTGGATGCTGGGAAATCAAACCTGAATCATTAGGCTTTGCAGAAAAACGCCTTAACCATTGAGCCATCTCTCCAACCCATGCTTCTTGAACAAGTCCAACCCTGAGTAACTTCACACCAGCCTATTCCCTCCACATTCTACGTGGAAAAAGCTACTGTAAGAACGTTTGGCCTGTGGTGGTGCACGCCTTTAATCCCAGCACTTGGGAGGCAGAGGTAGGTGGATAGCTATAGGGCCACCCTAAGATTACGTGGTGAATTTCAGCTAGAGTGAGACCCTACCCCCAAAAAACAAAACGAAACAAAAAAAGAATGTCTCATCCATCCCCCAATGTCAGAAATATTTCCTAAGTACATACCTACTCCATGCACAGAGAATGGGACAAAAAAAAAAAAAAAAAAAAAAAAGCAGTCCCCAGGGCCAACTCCATCTCAAATACTTGCCCTGAACTATCTGCTTTACCCTCCTACAAGGCACTGTCATGGAAGGAATAAAACACTTAAGGAGCTATGAACAAAAGATACAACATGTTAAGATTATATAACGAGGGCTGGAGAGAGAGAGATGGTTTCATGGTTAGGGCATTTGCCTGCAAAGCCTAAGGACCCAGGTTGGATTCCCAAGATGGAAGCCAGATGCACATGGTGGTGCTTGGGTCTGGAGTTCATTTGCAGTGGGTGCAGGCCTTGGCACACCTATTATCTCTTTCTCTCTCTCTCAAGTAAATAAAAATGGTCTTAAAAGAGGCTGTAGAGAAAACTTGAAATGCTTAGTGTGGAGGGCCTAGGCAATGAATGAGATATGTCTAGCATTGAGAGGATAGACAGCTAAGTAATTTAGGAAGCCAAGGCAGAATGTCTATTAAGTAGAAGACACGAAATGTAGTGGAGCTGTGTGTGCAGTCAGAATCAATAAGAACCTAAGCTCCACCAAAGTCATTAACCAAAATGTAAAGAACCAACTCAAGAAAAATGCATTTCCTAGTAGGTGGGACTGAAAACAGCCTCTAATTAGAATAACTCTGGGGTTAAGACCAAACAGTACAGAGGCCTGTCCTTTACAAGTCTTTACTATGTTGGGTTTTCTATCTCTAGGAAATGGGATGGAGGCCTTCAGTCAATAGGCTGGTTTGGCCTGCCTCCTTCCCCAGGAGAGCCTGACTCATTTACATTCTTCAGTCAAGTTGCAGACAGAGAGGCCTGTTCCCTAATGTTTCATCATGAAGGAATTGCTCACTGAAACGATCACATAGTTGGTTAGTGCCTGGGAAAACTGTCTGCATTAATGAGTCAGCCTAAGCATCCCAGGACCCCCAGGTAACAAGAGATAAGTATACCCGTCCAGTCACATTAATCATCTTGTTTCCCTGGGAAATCACAACCAAGACTATTCAAAAAGCTTTCCAAAAGCACTGGGCTATTTCTTGCTCATGTTCTACTTCTCATTTTTGAAATAATGAGTAAAGCAGAAATCAGTGGAATGGCTGCATCAGGTAATTGAGATTTTAAATGGTTCGGGCTGTGGAAAACTGACCTGTCAAAGTTGATTTGTTGTTCCAAAAAAAAAAAAAAGGGGTGAAAGAACCCACCTACCTTCCCTACCACCCAGACACAATAAAACGTTGGAAGCATGAAGGACAGGGATTCTCTTACCTGGGGTCTGGACCTAATTTTCTGAAGCCATAAACTTGAATGACAAAGCTCTCTGCTAACCTATCGCTAAGTTTAGCACTTCCCTTAAGCATGAAGGTAAGAGACAAACCATATTATTACTAGCAGTTCCTATGGCTTTGTGAGCAAGAGAAATTAGGCTCCTCATCGCATTTCAGTTGCTACAGATCTTATAAATATTTCTGCTTAAAGCTACTGGCCAAATTACAGTACTTGACCCACCTATGTAAGAAGTTAAGAAAACAAATAAGTGATCACCTTGTTATCTTATCTACTTCATACATTTAAAAAAAAAAGTTTTGATGAGCTGGAGAAATGGCTTAGCAGTTAAGGTGCTTGCCTGTGAAGCCTAAGGACCCAGGTTTGATTCCTCAGTACCCATGTTAGTTAGAGTCACATGGTGGTGTGTACACCTGGAGTTACTTTGCATAGCGTGAGGCCCTGGTGTGCCCATTCTGTCTGCCTCTTTCTCAACAAAATTATTAAATATTTTAAAATGTTTTTGACAGAGTTCAGTTTTCTAGGCAGCTCCCAAAGTCAAAGCAATAATAAAGATTAAGCTGCCCAGGAAAAGAAGCCAGGTGTAGTGTTGCGTGCCTTTAATCCCAGCACTTGGAAGATAGAGTTAGGATCACCATGAGTTCGAGGCCATCCTGAGACTACATAGTGAATTCCTGGTCGGCTTGGGCTACAGCAAGACCCTGCCTCAAAAAAAAAAAAAAATACAGGGAGCCAGGAGTGGTGTTACACGTCTTTATTCCCAGCACTCAGGAGGCAGAGGTAGGAGGATCACCATGAGTTCAAGGCCACACTGAGACTACATAGTGAATTCCAGGTCAGCGGGAGCTGGAGTAAGACCCTACTTTGAAAAAATAAAAAAATAACCAGGGGCTGGAGAGATGGCTGAGCAGTTAAGGCACTGCCTAGGAAGCCGAAGTACCCAGGTTTGATTCCCCAGTAGCCACACAAGCCAGATGCACCAGGTGGCTGCACATACATCTGGAGTTCATTTGTAGTGGCTACAGGCCCTGACACACCCATTCTCTCTCTTTCAAGTAAACAAGAATAAAATATTTGAAAAGAACTAGGGCTAGAAAGATGGCTTAGCAGTCAAGAAGCTTTCCTACAAAGCCTAACTACCCAGGTTCATTTCCATAGTACCCATGTAAGCCAGATGCAGAATGTGGCACATACATGTGGAGTTTGTTTGCAGTGACTAGGAGGCCCTGGTGCACCCATTCTCTCTGTCTGTCTGTCTCTCTCTCTCTCTCTCTCAAATAAATAAAGAAATAAAAGAATAAAAAAGGAGCCAAGCATGCTGACACACACCTTTAATCCCAGCATTCGGGAGGCAGAGGTAGGAGGATTGCCATGAGTTCGAGGCCACCCTGAGACTACATAGTGAATTCCAGGTCAGCCTGGACCACAGCAAGACCCTGCCTAAAAAAACCGAAAAAAAAAAAAAAAAAGAATAAAAAAGGGTCAGGCACCGGGCATGGTAGCACATGACTTTAATCCCATCACTGAGGAGGCAGAATAGCTGTGAGTTCAAAGCCAGCCTAAGACTACATAGTGAATTCCAGGTCAGCCTGCGCTAGATCAAGAGACTACCTCAAAAAAACCACAAAAGTTAAGATGGCTAGGGATAGTCTCATGGTAGAGCATTTGCACAGCACACATGTGTCCTTTGGTACAATATCCAGTACTAGTATCACCAAAAAATGGATAGAAGCTTCTATACACTAAATTGGCTATGGGACCCTTGGGCACATTTCTCTCTGACTGATGGCCTACTCAATTTGAAAATCTCTTTCACAACATAGTGATTACTGGGAATAAAGATATCTAGCAGCAGAGTAGGCAAGACAGTGATCAAAGGGCAAGTGTTTCTTCAAGTTCACATAGCATGTCATATCTGATAACCAGGTATAAAGTAATGCCCAACTGGCCTCTGGAGCAATGTGGACTCAAAATGCTGTCCAAAGATAATGAGTTTGTGCCACAGTTAAAATGAGTACACTGCTGTTGCCTTGAAAAGTTCAGCTGCAGTAAAGCGCTTAGAAAACAAAGAGCTGGCTGGTGGACCACACTTTGAGCTACACTGCAAAAGCCTCAAATGGAGGCCAAGGACATAGAACACAACACGTTCACACATAATTCCTTGCTCTCTCCCAGTAGTCAGGGGAACAGAATGTAACTGATCAATTTATTGACAGACAGGGGGAAATGCAAACTCTTGTGTCAACAAGAGTTAATGGAAACAAAGACATGACTATTCAAGCTACGCAGGAAGGAGTAGCACATTTTTATTTTGACATCAACAGTGCTCTAGCCCATTAAAACTGCTGCCAACCTCCCCGTCCACCAGCCCAGTTGGATCACCATTAATCAACTTTTATAAATATTCAATCACATTTCCAAGAAAAAGTACCATTTCATGCTTTAATAAATCACTTCTTAATATTTGCTGACATGCTGAATTATTTGTCTTTCATTAAAAAGCAGCCACAGGACACTATTGTATACGTCACTATTAAAGGAAACTTGTTTAATACTATCTGACAGTATAGCCATTAAAATAAAACAAGAGAGCTAGACCTTTAACAAATTCTTTAAAAGGCAGGAAAAGCAGAGGTTATCTTTTTTTTTTTTTTTTCCTTTGCTGGCAGAGTTCACTTTGCATGATTCTGTTTAAAAACAGTAACAAAGATATTCAAAAACAATCAGATGCCATCTTTTATACAATACAGAGAAACCAGTCAAGTCTGAATTCACTATTATAATCCAAAATAAAAATCTTTTCTTCCATGCTGAGAAGATAGCTCAGTTGGTAAAGTGCTTGCATTGCATGCATTAGGACCTGAGTTTGATCCCAGCACCCACATAAAGTGCTATGCACACCTGTATCCCTAGCACTGGAGAAGTGGAAACTGGAAGCTCCTTGGCCAAACACTATAGCCAAACAAATGAGCTCCATGCCAAAAACAAATCTTCAGGATGACCCTTGAGTTTATCCTCTGACCTCCTCACACAGGCACAAACACACATATTTAATATATGCATGCATACGTGCATTTTTAAAGGTCCTTTCTCACCACCCCCATATCACTTCATTTTCTCCCAAAGGTATCTTCTGTATGTAGCCTTGCACAAATTGATTTCTTCATCTCTACCTCCCAGTTTCAGGGGACCTGCAGTACCAGATTTTATAAGTTTCAAGTACCACATCATGCCTGCACATTAGCAATACCATATCTGAACAGCTGATATACAATATCACTTTATCTGTATGGTGGTGTAATCCCAGTCTTCAGTAGGCAGATGCATTAAAAAAAGTTTCAGGCAAACCTAGATTACAAAGCAACCTCCAGATTAGAGTAGAGTGAGAACCTGTTTAATAAAATTAATAATAATAATAATAATGGGCATGGTGATATTCGCCTTTAATCCCAGCACTCGGAAAGCTGAGGTAGGAGGATCCACTATTCGAGGCCAGCCTGAGATTATATAGTGAATTCCAAGTCAGCTTAGGCTAGAGAAAGACCCTACCTTGAAATAAAGAGAAAAAATAATAATTTTAAGGCCGGGAGTGGTGGTGCACACCTTTAATCCCAGCAGTCTAGGACCTGAGATTAGGAGGATCACCATGAGTTTGAGGCCACCGAGACTACAGAGTGAGTTCCAGGTCAGCCTGGGCTACAGTGAGACCCTACCTCGAAATCCACCCCCCAAAAAACTGGCCCCAACCAGTATTCTGTCAGAATCAGCAAAATCAAACTAAATCATATACTGCACAAAGAGAATTTGCAGAGTGTTACAGCAGAGTTTGAAAAAAACAACCAATGGAGATGGCTTAGTGGTTAAGCTCTTGCCTGTGAAGCCTAAGGACTCCAGTTTGAGGCTCAATTCCCCAGTACCCACATAAGCCAGATAGATGCACAAGGTAGCACATACATCTGGAGTATCGTTTGCAGTGGCTGGAGGCCCTGGTATGCCCATTTTTTTTCCTCTCTCTCTGCCTCTTTCTGTCTGTTCTTTCAAACAAATAAATAAAAATAAACAAAAAATATTTAAAAACATAAGCAATGGGATGTTCACTGATGCTGTTTGTAAACTACACATACACAGAGTCTATCTAATTCAAACATGACTCTTGTTACTATGTTATTGTATCCTTTCCTTTTCCATGCTAATCCAATGAAAAGGTCTACACTCATTTGTAAAACACATTTGTCATGTATTATATCATACTTTTAAACCGAGAGGAAGAATGTTTTGTGATACAGATTATCTTACTGAATATTTTCAATGTTTTTAATGCAAATTTACCATAGATGAACCAATTCTACAAATATTTTATAAAGGATTTTATAAAGCTCAGTGATATCTAACAAGTCAAGTGGATTATGTGTTGTTATCCACAATGAAATGTCAAGTTTATGTTCACATGCACGTCCTTTTGTGCTCATGTTAGCACGTGGAGGCCAGAGGACAACCTCAAATGTTTTTTTCTCAGGCAACATTAACACCACCTTTTTTAGAATCAGGGTCTCTCACTGACCTGGAGCTCATCAAGTAGACAAAACTGGCTGGCCAGTGAACACCAGGGACCTGTCTGTCTCTACCTCCCCAGTGCTGGGATTAAAAGTACATACCACTAAACCCAGGTTTTTATGTGAGTTCTGGTAATATAACTTGGGTTGCTCTGCTTGCAAGGTAAATACTCCATCAACTGAGTCATCTCCCCAGCCCCTCACATGCACTTTGTTTCAGGTCTCTCCATAGACTAGCCTATATCTGCACATCTTAGAATCTTCTCAAAGTTTCAAAGCATCTACCCATAAAGATATTTGTGTCTACATCTAATATGCCAGTAAGAATGGGAACAGAAATAAGCTTATGACTTTCTATTTTATAATCAGGCAAAATCTTCTGCTATCCTCAGAGGTGGTGAATGTAAAATAGGCTGTGGATTGCTCACCACAGCGGTAAATGAAGTCATTACTACTGTTTAACACCTGGCCACATGGCCATCCTATTATAAAGAGATAAATGACACAGAGTGCTAAAACAGGACTAAAAACAGCCTAGGACCTAACTTTGTTTTAAGCCACCAATGGAAGAAAGGGGGCACTGGGCTGAAATAAAGCAACAGAACACATCAAATGTCTCTTTTGTAATTTTAATTGAAGTACTGCTAAGTCATTTTTTATCTGTCATAAAAGCACCAAATTTTAAAATCTAAATCAAATTTTAGGGAAGGGAAGAAACACCATCAAGCACTTCCCTCCAGAACAAAACAATGATGTTCATTCCTCCAAATGTCTAACTCGAAGGTCAAGTGAAACCAAAACAAAACTAAATTAAAAAAAAAAACCCACACAGAAATAAAAAGTAATAAAAATCACATTCTGGGGGGGGGGGCGGGTCAGTGCATTTCATAGTCTTTGCTGTGCTGTCTAATTGTCCTTCAGCTGACTTTCAAAAAATTAACACCCTAGTTCATCAAAATATACATTTTCCATTGGCTTTTTTAAATTAAAAATAATAATTAAAAAAGAAAGAAAAACTTGAAGGAATTCACAATCAGTTGCCTGACTCGTCTTGATGGCATGTACAGCGTAAGGCGGTCAGAAAGGCTGCTCGCAGCACAGGTGATTAGGGGACGCTCATCTTCAGGGCTTAGCTTTCTTCCAGACAGTGTAAAATACCCACCTGGTTAGTGAGTCAAGGAATACAGCAGGGAGAATCAGCGCCACTTAAGCTTTGAATGTTGGCCTACAAACTGGAAGACAGGCGAAGAGGGTCGATGTTTAGGGGGATGGGAAGGAAGGCTTTTGAACAACGCCACTCTGCAGCCTGGGACAGCCACTACTTGACACGTTAGAAGGAGCAGACTGACTTACTACAGCTTGTGCTTTGAAGGCCTCCCAAAAGTTAGTATAAGAAAGAAAGAATAACAGAGAAGGCAGTGAGGGACAGGTGGGTAGCTGTGAAAAAGAGGAAGGAAAGTGAGGCAAGGGTAGAAGAACCCAGGACCAGAAGCTTCTACATTATCCCTAGTTCTCAATCCTCTAAGCTTATACAAGAAACCTGAGGGGCTGTTGGGGTAGGGGACATGGTAAATCTCTCCCAAGCTGGAGAAGGACATGTGGCTCAGCAAGCAGAAAAACCTCCTCCTCCCTCAGGCAGAGGACTCAAGACAGTTCTCTGTTGCCAGGCTCTAGCCTCAGCTGCCTGCCTGCAAGCAGAATTTAGCCTTGCTGTGGGCCAGCAGCGACTGAGGGATGGATGATATTGTCATGGCAACCTGTAGGAGACAAAAAGAAGCTATTGAGTGCAAACTATAGTCCACCTTTTTATGAGGGAAGAAAGTAAAAAAAAAAAAATACAACAATGTTCTTTTGGTGTCAATCAGTGTTTTGTTTTGTTTTTTTCTTCCCTGGTCTAACCTGATTAAATGGAGTACTAGGGTAACATCAACACTGACTTTCCAGCCCCACAATGATTTCACTCCTTGACTTCCACTATAAATTGGCATCAAGTAAAGTGTAAAAACCAATATTAGTGAGTCGGGTGAGTATCTCTGAAATTTCTACCTGTCATAGGTGGGGCAACATTTTAGCCTGTGAGTTTATTCTCAAGAGTTTTAGGGACATGGAGGTCTTCTAAGAAAGTGAAATAGGTCAATGGGCCCCAACACTAGTGTTTGTGATTGGAACTTGAGAATCTGGATAGCTAACTAGTTCCCAGGTGAAGTGCCTGCCTTGGGTCTGCCTTTGAGAACTACTGCTTTGGTGGGCCTTAGCATTTGATAATACAAAGTGGCTGGGAAGCCGTAGTAACCATACCATGAACTATCCAGAAACCACATATTGTTTAAAGTTCCTGGGAAAGAGCCAGTTAAGTTTGAAAATCAGGGTTGTATATGCTACAGAGCTTGTATGTTCTCACATGATGCCATGGCCAAAGGATACAATTCCAAATATGAAGGGACACAGACAATCTCCTTTGAAAATTCCACAGGACAATACAGGCGCCCAAGCTGTTCTTCATAAAGTGATAGGGCTTCCGTCAAATTAACACAGTTCCCCTAAATCAAAAGAGAGAAAAGCAAACAATGAGATTTTTAGGTTCTACTTATTTGAAGGTCGTATAAAGGAGAACAATTCTAGCTTGAGATAAAAGTCCATCTTGAAAAATGAGATAAGGCCTCTGTACTTTCAAAAATTGCATTGAATTCTATTTATAGACTCATTAGTTCATTCTCCTACTTCATTTACAAAGCCATTTCAAATTATTAGAGTATGAAGCAATAGAATGCAGTGAGACCAATTTCTCATTAGTGACACAGTTCACTGTATCCACACCATGCAATTTAGCAAAGACACATAGATATAATCGACTCAAAGTTCTTTTTTTCCCAATAATGGTCACTACTGTGTTAAAAATGAGAAAGAGACAATGTTCTTGCTTTGCAAAATGGTTTACATTCCAACTGTTCTACGATTCCAAAATGCTGACATAGAACTATATAGTCACATATCATATGGTCCCCAAAATTAAGACAAGTTGATAGGGGTTTTGTGTACATGTAGGCTATCTCCTAGTTGTAGTCTTATCAAACCTTTCTCAGGATATAAAACCACAGATCACCAGGCATGGTGGCGCACGCCTTTAATCCCAGCACTCGGGAGGCAGAGGAAGGAGGATCACGGTGAGTTTGAGGCCACCCTGAGACTCCATAGTGAATTCTAGGTCAGCTGAGCTAGAATGAGACCCTACTTCGGGATTAAAAAAAAAAATTTAAAAAAAAAACAACTTTCTCTTGAGGGCTGGAAAGATGGTTTATGGGATAAAGTACTTGCCTATGAAGTCTCAGGATACATGTTTGATTCCCCATTACCCACATATAGCCAGGTGCACAAGATAGCCCATGAATCTGGAGTTCATTTTCAGTGGCTAGAGGCCCTGTCGCATCCATTGTCTCTATCTGCTTCTCCCTCTCTCTTCTCAAAAAATAAAGAAATAAAATATTTGTAAAAACAATTTTTTGGATGGAAAGGTACTTGCCTGTAAAGCCAAAGCACCCATATTCAATTCACCAGGACCCATGTAAGCCAGATAGACGCACAAGGTGGCGCATATGTCTGGAGTTCGTTGGCAGTGGCTGGAGGCCGTGGCATATCCATTCTCCCTCACTATCTTCCTCTGTGTGTGTGTGTGTGTGTGTCTTTCTCAAATAGATAAATAATTTTAAGAAGAAAGTTTCTCTTGATTTCAATTTCATTGTTGCAGCAGCTGGGGTAGTCAATGACACAAAGCAGAATTCTGCTGGGAAAGCTTCTGACTATCAAGAAGAGAGAGTGGCCAGCACCTGCCCTACAACCTGGATGTGGCATTTGGAGTTTTAGCAGCCATCCTGTGACCATGAGGGGGAAAGCGTAAATGAGAATCAGAGATTCTTCCAGAACACTGTGGAACTGCTCAATGGGCACAGAATCTGCCTAGCTCTAGAGTAATGTTTCTCATATTTATCAAAGGGAATCTTGTAAAAATACTGGATTCCATTCTGGGTTAGGGTTCATCATTATTTTGGAACAGCATTTGCCTTGGTGCTTTCATTTCAGAGTCCCATTTGATTTCCAAGTACTCATGTAGGGTCAGAAAACAAGGTGGCTATTTAATACAGTCTCTCTCTCTTTTTTTTTCTTTTTCCTTTTTTTTTTTTTTGAGCCAGAGTCTCATACTCTGTGCCAAATGTATTCAGCCTGCAGCTTATAGGTCTCATATGTCCCAGGATAGCTATGAATGAGAACCAACCCATTTGTACATGACAACACCATATTACACGATTGAAAATATGGACATTTCTGCTGTCGCCCAAGCTAACTTTGGTATTGCGATGTAGCCGAGGTTGGCCTCAAACTCAAAGGAATTCTCCTTTGTCAGTCAGCTCCATAGTCTTGTACCTACTTCCTTTTAACTGTCAGAGGGAACACGCTAAAGACTACTGAATTCATGTGTTGATTCCAATTTTTCTACCTAAGAACTATTCATTTGCTTCAAAACAGCCAAGAACTATATGACACTTAAAAAGGGGGGGAGGCAGGTGTTGGTGGCAAATGCCTTTAATCCCAGCACTTGGGAAGCAGAGATAGGAGTTTTGTGATGAGTTTGAGGCCATCCTGAGAATACAGAGTGAATTCCAGGTCAGCCTGGGCTACAGCAAGACCCTACCTCAAAACCTAAGGACCTAGGTTCGATTCCCCAGGACCCACAATTAGCTAAATGCACAAGGGGGTGCACGTGTCTGGAATTCATTTGCAGTAGCTGGAGGCACTGGAGCACCCATTCTCTCTCTTTCTCTCTGCCTCTCCCTCTGTCTCTCAAGTAAATAAATAAATAAATAAAATATCTTTTTTAAAGAACAAGGAAGCCGGGCGTGGTGGCACACGTCTTTAATCCCAGCACTCGGGAGGCAGAGGTATGAGGATCACCAGGAATTCGAGGCCTCCTTGAGGCTACATAGTCAGCGGGCTAGAGTGAGACACTACCTCAAAAACCAAAAGAAAAAAAAAAAAAACAAGGGCTGGAGATATGGCTCAGTGGTTAAAGCACTTGTCTGTAAAGCCTAACGACCTAGGTGGGTATGATTTCCCAGTACCCACATAAAGCCAGATGCACCAAGTAGTGCATACATCTGGACTTCGTTTGCAGCAGCTAGAGGCCCTTATGCACCCATCCTCTCTGACTCTCTTCTATCTCTCTATGCTTAAGAATAAATAAAAATATTTTTACAAACAAGGGCTGGAAAGATGGATTAGCAGTTAAGGCACTTGCCTGCAAAGTGTTAGAACCCATGTGTCAATCTACAGGTCCCACATAAGCTAAATGCAGCAACACCAGAGTGCAATGTCACACATGCAACACAAAGGGGCACAAATGTCTGGAATTTGTTCATAGCAGCTGGAAGGCCCTGGGGCACTCTCTCTCCCTCTCTTTCTCCTTTCTCTCAAAAATAAAATAAGCCAGGCGTGGTGGCACATGCCTTTAATCCCAACACTTGGAAGGCAGAGGTAGGAGGATCCTTGTGAGTTTAAGGCCACCCTGAGACTACACAGTGAATTCCAGGACAGCCTGAGCTAGAGTGAGCCCCTACCTCAACCCCCCCAAAAAATAAAATAAAATAATATATATTTTAAACAAAACAAACCTAGAGCTAGAGAGATAACTCAATGGATGGAATGGGTTCGACTCCCCAATATCCACATAAAGTTAGATGTACAAAGTGACACATGGATCTGGAGTTTGTCTGCCATGGTATACCAAGTTCACCAGCTTAATATCTCTCTCTCTCTCTCTCTCTTTCTCTCTCTCTCAAATAAATTAAATATTTAAGAAGAAACACCCAAGCTAGAGAGATAGTTCAACAGTTAAGGGTGTTTGCCTGCAAAGTCTGCTGAGCCTGCTAGATTTGATTCCCCAGTATCCATGTAGGGTCAAATACATATGGAGCTTGTTTGCAGTGTCAAGAAGACCAGGTATGCCCATTCTCTCTGTATCTGTTTCTCTCTCCCTCCTTCCTTCTCTGTCTTTCTCTCTCATAAATAATTTTTAAAAACCAAAAATGGGCTGGGGAGGGGGAAGGAAGATAAGTGGATAAAGTACTCACTGCTCAAGCCTGAATACCTAAATTTGATCTTTCCTAGACACCATGTAAAAAGACAGAAGTTGTGGCAGCTTTTCTAATCCTAGCATACTGGCAGTGAAAAAGGAGGCAGAGACAGAATTTCCCAGAAGCTCATGACCAGCACAGTACAGAACAGGAAAGTGAAGCCAGGCATGGTGACACACACCTTTAATCCTAGCACTCAGGTGACAGAGGTAGGAGGATCATCCTCATGAGTTCGAGGCCACCCTGAGACTAGTGAATTCCAGGTCAGCCTGGACTAGAGTGAGACCCTACATCGAAAAAAGAAAAAAAAAAAAAAAAACAAAAAACAGGAACGTAAAATTCAGAGAGAAACACTGCCTCACTCAAATAAGGTAGGAAGGTAAAAACTGACCCAAAAGTTGTCTTCTGACCTCCACACACACATCACGGTACACATCTCTCTCCCTCTCCCTCCCTTCCATTCTCTCTCTATATATATAACTCATACACCTAAGCACACAGAAATTTTGAAAGAAAAAACTATTCAAATAGACAGCCTATATATAGTGGCAGAACTTCTGAGAATGTCATTTCATAACCAACCAGCCAGTCAGCCATGGACAGGAGCACACAGAAACAACAGAACAGAGAAAGCACCACCATGACGGAGAAGGGTCCTCAGAGGACAGGCGAACAGAACAAAGATGATGATGGGATAGAAACTCAATCAAATACGCTATATTCATATTAAAGTTCTCAATATTTTTTTAATATTTTATTTTTATTTATTTGAGAGAGAGAGAGAGAGAGAGAATGGGTGCACCACGGCCTCCAGCCACTGCAAACAAACTCCAGACGCATGTGGCCCCTTGTGCATCTGGCCTACATGGGTCCTGGAGAATTGAACCTGAGTCCTTTGGCTTTGCAGGCAAGCACCTTAACCATTAAACCATTTCAACAGCCGTCAATAATTTTTATAAGAACTATTCCAAGAGCTGGTCTTGGTGGTTTTGACAAAGCACAAATGCTTAGTATGATGTCATCCTTCAGGGCCAGCCTGTTTAATAACCTTTCATCTAGCGTGCTGCAGTGGGATTTGGTCAAAGTGCCCTTATCCAGTATATAATTTGATTTCAACATCAAGTTCACCATGAGAGCATATAAACACCACACGTGTAATTTACGATTCGTAAATAGCAAACACTGTGCAGTTGTTTTTAGAACACATCGCCACTGGGGAAGCTATATAGAACAGAAACACCACCAATGATTGTCTGCCATCTTAAAACTGACACCCTGTTGCCACTTTATAGAGGACATATGGGAGGACCGGACCTCCTTATAGAGAATGTGGTAAGGAAATGGGAAGGTTTCAATTTGCTCTTTCCCAACATTGTCAAGAAACAGCTTTTAAAAAGCAAAAATGGAAAGAAACTCCACAAATAGAGACCTACCCCCTCCCAGAAAAAAGTAACATGATATATTTCACTTTCCTGTCTACTTAAATAGAACATTTTTTCCCTTGCACACATGTGTGCTATGATAGGTATAATGAGTGGTGCATGCACATGTGTACCATGAATGTGCTGGTGGAATCCAGAGAAGAACACTGAAGGTCATCTTAGCACTCATCAATTGGGACAGTATCTCACCCTCAATGGAGAGCTGCTGTCTGTCCATCAGCAAGCCCCAGCAATTCTTTGATTTTCACCTCCTGTAGACTGGGATTACAAGCTTCCATTGCATGGCCATGCCCAGCATTTGACATGGGTTCTGATGAGTGGAATTTGGCATCTGGCCCTAGACTTAACCACTGAACTAACTTCCTAGCTCTTTTCAGTTAAGAAACAAAAATGTAGAGCTAGAAGGATGGCCTAAGGACCAACTCCCCAATACCCACATAAGCCAAATGCACAAGGGGGCGCAGGCATCTGGAGTTCATTTACAATGGCTACAGGCCCTGGTGTGCCCATTCTTTCACTCTTGCTCTCTCCTCCCCTCCTCTTCTTTCAACTTGCAAATAGTAAATATTAAAAAAATATATTTAAAAAGGACAAAATTCTACTACCAAAGAATTAACCATGCATTAAAGGTGAGGAGGAAAGCTAGGACAAGGAATGGGAGCATAATTGGGGGCCCAATTGCAGGTCAGCAATTTCAGTTCTAGAAAATTCTAGCCCCATGTTAAATATAAGTAGGCGACAATTGCTTTTTTCTTTTATATACTTCTGTACTATTTTCCATTTTGAAACTTAAGTTACCATATATTGTTTCTGTATTTTTTTAAAGGGGCATAAAGGCTAGAAAGTTGGCTTAGCAGTTAAGGGGCTTGCCTGCAAAGCCAAACGACCCAGGTTTCATTCCCCTGTACCCACGTAAGCCAGATGCAAAAGGTGGCAAATGCATCTGGAGGTTGTTTGCAGTAGCTGGAAACCCTGGAATGCCCATTATTTCTATCTGCTCCTCTCTCTCCAATAAGCAAGCAAATAAATAAAACTTTTTTTGTTCTTTTTTGTTTTTTCAGGTAGGCTTTCACTGTAGCTCAGGGTGACCTGGAATTCACTATGTAGCCTCAGGGTGATCCTCCTACCTCTGCCTCCAGGCCCGCAAATAAAACTATTTTTTAAAAGGGTACAGAATGAATTTTGCTTTGTGCATGTACATGTGAGTGTGTGAGCCCAGCCCCCCCAACAAATTCTGCAGTGTGCATATAGAGGTTAATTTGAATGTATTCTCTTTCTTCTGCCTTGTTTATTCCCCATCTAACACTGAGGTTAGATGATCCCATTCCAGTGTCCTCCCTTTACATGGGTTCTGGGGATCCAAAATTACATATTGATGCGTGCAAAGCAAGCATGTTAGCCATTGAGCCATCTCCCAGCCTCAGAATGCATTTTTTAAATATTTATTTTTGTTATTTATTTGCAAACGGGGGGGGGGAGAGAAATTAGTGACACCTGCCACTGCAATGGACTCCATTCAGATGCATGTACCAGTCTGTGCATCTGGTTTTATGTGGGTATTGGGGAAATCAAACCTGGGACAAAGATTTGTAAGCAAGCACCATTAATCCCAGCACTTGGGAGGCAGAGGAAGGGGGATTGCCATGAGTTTGAAGCCATCCCGAGACTACATAGTGAATTCCAGGTCAGCCTGAGCTAGAGTTAGACCTTACCTCAAAAAAAAAAAAAAAAGGAACTCCTTACAACATGCTCCTCCAGACACAAAATGGCCTGGATATCCATGACCTCTCAGTGCCTGACACTACCTGCACAAGACCATCATAATAGCAGGAAAAGATGACATCAAATTAAAAGAGAGACTGAGAGGGGAAGGGGATATAATAGAAAGTGGAGTTGCTAAGGGTGAGGTAAAGTGGGGGAGGGGAATTACCATGGTTTATTGTCTACAATTATGGAAGATGTCACCAAAAAAAGAAAGAAAACATGTGGCCAGCAAAGTTCTTCTGTAAAAGGTTGAACAGATCATATTTTAGGCTTTGAAGACCATAAGGTTTCCCCTACATTGGTACTCCTCACTGCTACAGTAGCAGCCACAGACCACCCATGCATAATGTGAGGGTGTAGCTGTTTACCCAGCAAATTACAAAAACTGCAGGAAACAAGATTGAATTACTGGATATTCATACATTAATGTTCTCAATAATAAAAATATTAATAGGAAGCCACATTTGGCCCACAGTGTACAGATCCCTGCTTTAAACAGAATCAAGTCTGAAATATGTTTAAAAAATCATTTTTAGCTGGACTTGGTGGCACCCACATTTAATTCCAGCACTTGGGAGGCAGAAGTAGGAGGATGGCTATGAGGTCAAGGCCAACCTAAGACTACTGACTGAATTCCAGGTCGGCTTGGGCTAGGGTGACACCCTACCTTGGTAAAAGAAGAAAAAAAAATCATTTCTAGGAGCTGGAGAGATTGCGTAGTGGTTAAAGGTGCTTGCTTGCAATGCATGAAAGCAGGGGTATGATTTCCCATTACCCATGTAAAAAGCCACATGCACAAAGTGGCACATGTATCTGGAGTTTGTTTGCAGTGGAAGCGGACCCTGGAACACTTTCTCTCTCCCTCTCTCTCTCTCCAGACAGATAAAAACATTTTGGGCTGGGGTGATGGCTTACAGTTAAGCTGCTTGTCTGGGAACCCTAAGGATCTAGGTACAATTAGTTCCCAAATACCCATTTAAGCCAGAATCTCAAGAAACTCACATGCATCTGGAGTTCACTTGCAGTGGCTAGAGGTCCTGGTGAGGCCCCCCTCCCTTCCTCTCCCTCTCCCTCTCCCTCTCTCTCTCTCCCACACACACAATAAGATTTTTCTTTAAAAAAATTAAATAGCCAGGCATGATGGCACAGTGGTAGGAAGATCCCCATGAGTTCAAAGCCAGCCTGAGACTACATAGTGAATTCCAGGTCAGCCTGAGCTAGAGGGGAAACCTTACCTCAAAAGAACAAAATGAAAAAAAAAAAATTTAAAAAGAACTCTAAATATTTTCTCCACAAAGCACAAAGAAGTGATAAATGCTTGAGATAAATGTTTAACCAGATGTAACTTTTAACAATGTACACATGTATGTGAACATTACATGGTACCACATGAATATTATAATTTCATATTTTTGTATGAGTGAAAATAATTTCAAGTTAAAATTTTAACTTTAATTTTAATGAAATGAATTTCTGAGACCCAATTACAACACACTGTTAGTTGTAAAGTTGGCCACCGATAAGAGTTCAAGTGATGGAGATTATGGACACACTAAGGCTTATGACAGTTTTTGACCCAACCAGTATTTATTGTGTGTTGGTAAAGCAGCAAAAAGTCTGGGCGTGGCGGTGCATGCTTTTATTCTCAGCACTTGGCAGAGGTAGAAGGATCGCTGAGTTTGAGGCCACCCTAGAACTTCAGAGAGAGTTCCAGGTCAGCCTGGACAAGAGTAAGACCCTGCCTCAAAGATTTTTGAAAAAAATGTAGTATTATGTGGTAAGGATTACATTCTGTAGTAAACTCAGCATTAATTAGAAACCATCCTGCAATACTACCTACATGCTGATTTTTTTTTTTAATTTTTTCGAGGTAGGGTCTTGCTCTAGTCCAAGCTGACATAGAATTCACTATGTAGCCTCAGAGTGGCCTCAAACTCACAGTAGTCCTCTTACCTCTGCATTCCAAGTGCTGAGATTAAAGGGGCACGCCACCACACCAGTCAAGAATTTTTTGTTGTTATTGTTTGGTTTTTTTGCTTTTTCAAGGGAGGGTCTCTCTCATGCCCAAGCCATCCTAGAATTCACTACATATTCTCAAGCTGGCCTCAAACCCACAGCAATCCTCCTACCTCTGCCTCCCAAGTGCTCGTATTAAAGGCATGCACCACCATGCCTGACTTCTTTTGTATTTTTATTTATTTAAGTGATGGAGAGGCAAATAGAGAATGGGCATACCAGGGCTTCTAGCCACTGTAAACAAACTCCAGACACATGCACCACCTTGTTCATCTGGCTTACATGGGTACTGGCGAATCAAACTTGTGTCATTAGACTTCGCAGGCAAGCACCTTAATTGCTAAGCCAATCTCTCCAGCCCTAAATTAAGGAATTTTTGTACCAAGTAAGGAGATTGGATTATTATGGGTTTTTTGTCTCAAATAATTTATGAAGGATTTTGATAGGCTTTGTACATACATGTTTTATATAAATATCAAAATTATGTTTTTATACTATCGTTGAAAAACTATAAAAAGAAAATATTTCCATCTGGTGGCAGCAGTTAATACTACAGGCAAAGCTGTTAATCAAGTGTGTACTCCCAAGTGGGCTTTTCAATGAAGAAGCTTCTGGCCAGATGTGGCACATGCCTTTAATCCCAGCACTAGGGAGGCAAAGGTAGGGGGATTGCTGTTAGAGGTCAGTCTCAAACTACATTGTGATTTCCAGGTCACCCTGGGTTAGAGAGAGACCTTACCTAAAAAAAAAAAAAAGCATCTAGAGGCTGTGGGAAAAAAAACACGGTCAATGTCTCCATCTGCTGGCCAAAGCTCATACTACAGTCAGGGTGAATAAATCAGGGTAATTTTGCTTCCAGCTCATTAAATTCCAAAGTGATGATAGGTCAGTAGCTAAACTGTTTAGAAACCTACAGTTTAAAAGACTATAATCCAATGGTGCTATTCTATTCCTTAACAGATGTATATTTCACAAATATGTATTCAAATTTCAAAACAGAGTTTGGGGGATAGAATAAAATTTTCTGTAGCCTACCTGTGTAAAATATTTTCCATCCTGTTTCAATACTTTCATTGAAAGGTCAAGAATCAGTCTGAGAAACTCCCATGTGGAATCTAGATGTGAAAAATATAAAATTTTATAAATATGGGTTTGCATGCATCCAAACCATGTATCAAATATTCACATATATTCAACAATATGAAACAATATGGATATGTGGTACTTCATTCCTGTAATTCCAGCACTTGGGAAGTGGGAGGTGTGGAAGAGAAGGAACAGAAGGAATCTCAGCACTTGAGAGGGAGAGGGAGAGGGAGGAAGAGGAGACACCCACCGGAGAAGTGGTAGAAGGAGAAGGAAGAGGGGAGCCCAGAGCTAGGGTGGAGGGAGGAGAGAATGAGGAGGAGCCGCCACCAGAGCTGAAAAGCTTGCCGGGCGTGGTGGCGCACTTAATCCCAGCACTTGGGAGGCAGAAGTAGGAGGATCACCGTCAGTTCAAGGCCACCCTGAGACTACAGGGTTAATTCCAGGTCAGCCTGGACCAGAGTGAGACCCTACCTCAAAAAAAAAAGCTTACTCAAGAACAGTAATGAACATTTTGCCTGGTGTCCTATACACAGACCAACACAAACACCTCAGTGAAGATCAAAAATGTATCCAGCGTTTTCACATCACCAATAAAGATTTAACATAGAAGGTTGAAAGAACTTGTTTATAGGCAGAAGGGTCCTGGGTTCCATTCCCCAGACCCCTCCTCCACAGAAAAAAAAATACAAAGGCTGTGATAGAAATTCAAATGAAGTCAGCTTGGGGGGGAGCAGCACTAACCCCAAGGAAAGAGCAAGGGTCATCTGCAAGCACAGCAGGAAGTCAAGTTCATAGGGGAAAGAAAAGCATTGCCAGGGTGATGGCACACACCTCTAATCCCAGCACTGGGGAGGCAGAGATGTAGAAAGATTGCCACAATTCCAGTCAACCTGGACTAGAGTGAGACTCTACCATGAAGAAACAATAATAATAATAATAATAATAATAATAATAATAATAATAATAATAAATTTGCTTCAAATGACTGAGTAAATCCACTCATTTAATAGCAATATGATCTGAACTTCCCAAATTCTACAAGGCTGACTGGCTGATGAGAACTCTGATTGTCGGTGGAGAGGTAGAATGCTGCAGGTCTGCCGGGAGGGGCGGCGCACGCCTTAACCCCAGCACTTGAGAGGCACAGGCAGGAGGATCACTGTGAGTCTGAGGTCAGCCTGGGCTAGTGAGACCCTACCTAGGATCAAAAAAAAGAATGCTGCAGGTCTGGAGCCAAAGCACCTTGGCTTACCTTTACCCTTCCTTGCCTACTTCAAACATCTGTGAATATTAGGAAAATCCTTTTAGAATTTACTAGATTCTACAAACCTAATGACTGATAATATCATCTGAAGCTTATTGCAGAGATTCTCCACTTCATGATCAATATTTGAAAACAGTATTTTTGTTCTCTCACATAAAAACTTCATAGAAGCTGGGCGTGGTGGCGCACGCCTTTAATCCCAGCAGAGGGAGGAGGATCGCCGTGAGTTCGAGGCCGCCCTGAGACTACATAGTGAATTCCAGGTCAGCCTGGGCTAGAGTGAGACCCTACCTCGGGGGGGAAAAAAAAAAAAAAAAGACTTCATGGAACTTCGGGTTGGAACACAGTATTTGAGATAACCTAAAACTATGTTTTGGGCTCCACAATAAATAAACACTTAGCCCCTCTAACATGAGAGTTGTAGTTTTGTGTCAACAGCCAGAAAGAGATTAAAGCCAAATTTAAACCCAGCTATCTTCTCATCATGGGGACCAATTCAACTCCTTCTAAAAAAAATTAGAGTGGGCTGGAGAGATGGTTTAGCAGTTAAGGCACATACCTGCAAACCAAAGGACTCAGGTTCAATTCTCCAGATCCCATGTAAACCAGATTCACATGGTGGTGCATGGGTCTGGAGTTTATCTGCAGTGGCTAGAAGCCATGGTGTGCCCATTCTCAATCTCTTTCTCTCCCTTCCTCCTCCCCGCCCAACCTTTCTGTGTCTAGTAAATAAAATTTTTAAAAAATGAGCCAGGCTTGGTGGTACGTGCCTTTAATTCAAGAACTCAGGAAGTAGAGGTAGGAGGATCGCTACGAGCTTGAGGCCACCCTGAGACTACATAGTAAATTCCAGCTCAGCCTGGGCCAGGGTGAGACCCTACCTCAAAAATCCAACAAAACAGAGCGAGAAAGCACCAGGCATAGTGGTGTATGCCTTTAATCTCAGCACTCAGGAGGCAGAGGCAGAGGCAGAATTGCTGTGAGTTTGAGGACAACCTGAGACTACATCATGAATCCCAGGTCAGCCTGAGCTAGAGTGAAACCCTTCCTTGAAAAACAAAAAAAAAAAAAGAGAGAGAGAGAGAGAAAAAGAATTGGAGCCAGGCATCGTGGCCACACCTTTAATCTCAGCACTCAGGAGGTCAAGGTAGGAGGATCATCATGAGTTGAGGCAAGCCTGAGACAACATAGTGAATTCAAAGTCAGTCTGGGCTAAGCAAGACCCTACCTGGAAAAAAAAAACAAGACACAAAACACCCAATATTTAAATATTTAAGAGCTGGGTGTGGTGGTGCACACTTTTAATCCCATCACTTGGGAGGCGTAAACTCAAGGCCACCCTGAGACTACATAGTGAATTCCAGTTCAGCCTGGGCTAGAGTGAGACCCTACCTCGAAAAAAACAATAACAACAAAAATAATACTTAAAATAATTTTTAAAAGCACAAAACCAGCCAGGCGTGGTGGTGCACACCTTTAATCCCAGCACTTGGGAGGCTGAGGTAGGAGGATTGCCATGAGTTTGAGGCTACTCTCAAACTCCAGGTCAGCCTGGGCTAGAGTGAAACCCAACCTTGAAAACAAAAAGAAAAAGGAAAAAACAAGTTGGAAAGGTGGCTTAGTGGCTAAAGCACTTGATTGCAAAGCCTAACAATCTGGGTTTCATTCCCCAATACCCATGTAAAGCCAGATGCACAAAGTGGAGCACTCATCTGGAATTAGTTTGCAGTGGGCTAGAAGCCTTGGCACACCCATTTTCTCACCCTCACTCTATCTCCTCTCTCCCTCCCTCCTTGCAAATATATATGTGTGTGTGTGTGTGTGTGTGTGTGTGTGTGTGTGTGTGTGTGTGTGTATGTATGTATGTATATATGTATGTATGTATGTAAACAGGACTGGAAAGATGGCTTAACAGTTAAGTGCTTGCCTGCGAAGCCAAAGGACCCATGTAAGCCAGATGCACAAGGTGGCACATGTGTCTGGAGCTCATTTGCATCAGGTGAAGGCTTTGGCATGCCCCTTCTCCTTCTCTATCTGCCTGCCTGCCTGCCTGCCTGTCTCTCTCTCTCTCTCTCTCTCTCACAAACAAATAAGTAAAATAAAATAAAAGTTTTTTAAAATCACAAACAATTTACCTTCTTCTGGAGATGTAGAAATTGGGACAGCGGTCAAATCATTAATCACATAATCAAACTCTCTCCCTTCTTTGGCGTACCTCTTCAGTACTGGAATGCAGTCTTCTATGAGGACCTTTCACAGAGAACAGACGAGACACATGAGCATACTTACAGAGGAAGGGAAAATACAAGCTGGGGCTTAAACCCATAGCACTTGCCACAGCAACACACACAACAAAAGATAATTTCAGCCTGAGTGTGGTGTTGCACACCTTTAATCCCAGCACAGAGGTAGGAGGACCTCTGTGAATTCAAGGCCACCCTGAAACTACAGAATAAATTCCAGGACAGCCTGGGCCAGAGTGAAACCCTAATTGAAAAATCAAAAAATACCTTCATCCCTATCCAAAGCAAGTAAGTATTCAACATATGTCTTGTAGGCCTTTCTCATTTCATCAGTTGCCCCCATTTCACCAATGGGGAAACAACCTTACTTAAAGAAGAGATTTGTTGGGCGTGGTGGTGAATGCCTTTAATTCCAGCGCTCAGGAGGCTGAGGTAGGAGGATCACTGTGAGTTTGAGGCCAGCCTGGGACTACACAGTGAATAGGTCAGTCTGGGTTAGAGCGAAACACTACACCTCAAAAAAACAAACAAAAAAAAAAAACAAAACAAACAAAAAAAAAGGCTGCACCCAATCAGAAAGGGAGACAGACACCAAAAACAATCTGAGTTCTGAAGAACTGTCTCACAGTTAAAGGGCAGTTGCATACAAAGCTTGCTGCTCTGGCTCAATTTCCCCGGTACCCATGTAAATCCAGATGCACAAACTGGTGAACTCATCTGCTGTTCACTTGCTGTAGCAGGAGGCCCTGTGTCCCCTCCCTCCCTCTCCCCCTCCCTCCCTCTCTCTCTCCCCCTCTTCCTCTCTCCCTCGCTCCCTTGCAAATATTTTTCTAGAAAAATTAAAGTTCATTCTCTTAACTTTGATCCAAGGCTAATCTAGCCAATCATTATTTTCTTCCACCATTTTTTTCTTTTATACTAAACACTGGACGCTTTCAATATTCAAATAGTGCTATCAACACTAGTTTCCATCTTAGAAGAGTCATCAAAGCATGGAGAACAGCAGATAAGGGCTGGATGTCTCATCAGGGTCCTATACACACCCAATATCCATGCGTCCAGTTATCCTTGGCCAACCTCAATCTGAATAAATCCAATGCAAAACCTCAAAACTAAAGAATTCTTGGGTTTTAACCTGGGTGCTATTGTGAGTAGCATAATAAAACTCCAAACCACCTACCCAAGGACTTGGAGATTTGTCATTGACTAGAGTTGTTGGACTGAGAGCTAAAGAGTTTGATGTTTGCCCTGTTTAAATCTTATATTGGTTAAATATTTCTTTGCTATGCCCAAAAATATCTTTTGCAGTGTGAATGTTTATTCTGTGCCATGATGGGTTTTTGGAGGTTTTCTTTTTGGTATTATGGCTCAGTCCAAAGACCTTGCATTATGGGAATGTATAAATATCATTTGAATTTATAAAACCTATGGGGATGTTTAAAGTTGTACTGAATGGATTGCATTTTATATCACATATGGTTATCAGTTTATGAGGGCCAGGGGCAGAATGTGGTGGTTTGATTCAGGTATCCCCCATAAACTTAGGTGTTCTGAATGCTACGTTCCCAGCTGATGGAGATTTGGGAATTAACACCTCATGGAGGCAGTGTATTGTTGGGGGCGGGCTTATGGGTGTTCTAGCCAGTTTCCCCATGCCAGCGTCTGGCACACTCTCCTGTTGCTATTGTCCACCTTATGTTGGCCAGGGGGTGATGTCTACCCTCTGCTCATGCTATCATTTTCCTCTGCCATTGTGGAGCTTCCCCTTGAGCCTGTAAGCCAAAATAAACCTCTTTATCCCAAAAGCTGTTCTTGGTTGGGTGAATTCTACCAGCAATGCGAAATCACTCTAGCCCCAGACTTGTCCCAAACTCGTGGTGATCATTCTACCTCAGTCTCAGGAGTGCTGGGATTAAAGGTATGTACCATCATGACCTGTTTAGAATAGTATTTTGATTTTAGGAGGAAGGTTTAAGGTTATTATATCATTATAAAGGGAATGTGCGGTCCTTTATAACAGTTTCTAAACAAATGCTAAATATTTTTCAAATGATAAATAGCTGCAAAAATCTCTACCTAGCCAGGCATGGTGGCATACTGTTTGAATCCCAGGTCAAGGTAAGACACTGTGAGTTTGAGCCTACCCTGAGAGTACATAGTGAATTCAAAGTTAAGTCTGGGCTACAGCAAGAAATAAAACAAAATATAATATAAATAACCCTCTATCTGGTTAGTGACCAAGAGGCTTGCTTGCCTCTGGTAGGGTGGTTAGGTAGGTCTCTCTTCAGCAGACAAGTCCTACAGCCCCCTCCACTCCTGGAGTGCTTCAGAACTCTCATCCACAGAACAGGTTTTCAGGCTCCCCCTGGTGGTTGTGCTATTGAAATAAGCATCAACAACCTCAGGAGTCATTACTGCATTCCTAAACCGTAGATCTACCAGTATCATTCATATTTTTTTTCAACAGGTATTAATTATACACCAAAAGAAATGCCATAGCTGGGCATGATAGCACACGCCTTTAATCCCAGCACGCAGGAGGCAGAGGTAGGAGGATCGCCATGAATTCAAGGCCAGCCTGAGACTACATAGTAAATTCCAGGTCAGCCTGGGCTGGAGTAAGAACCTACAGCAAATAAATAAATAAATAAATAAATAAATAAATAAATAAATAAATAAATAAATAAATAAATAAAGAGAGAGAAATGTCATAAAAAGTCTTTTACCCTTGCCTCATATATCTACCCTGGTCACCATCAGGCCCTCCTCACGTTAACAGGCTGCTTTCCAGGCCACTGGTCAGTCTTCCTCCATAGACCATCCTCCAATTTCAGCAGTCAACAATTTGCACCACTGTTCCAGGTTTGTGCATCTGGTCTTTGCCAGAACCATTTAAGAATGGCAGGTAAACACAAGCCAGGAGGATGGAGTTCAGCGTACCTCCCACCCCCAACATTCATCTAAAGTGTCCCTATAACCTTGAATAAAAACCATTTAAAGTCTCTAAGCTTCATTTCCATTCATGTATTAGACACTAATTACTAGTTCCAGGTGTGGGGACTAAACATACAGCAGGCATGGGGTTGTTTGTGGGGCTCACCCTTGTTTGCCAACTATGGTAACTTTTTTTTTTTTTTTTTTTTAGCTTTTTTGAGTTAGGGTCTCACTCTCGCCCAGGCTGACCTGGAATTCACTAATGGAGTCTCAGAGTGGCCTCAAACTCATGGCAATCCTCCTACCTCTGCTAGGATTAAAGAAAGGTGTGTGCCACCACGCTCCGCCCAACTATGGTAATTTTTAATTCACTGTACAACAGTTCAGCCAATGTTCTGAAGAGTCTAATTCCACTTAAATTTAATCTCTCTTCCCTTTTGCCTAAAAAAACAAACACAACTGCATTTTAAAGGTAGACAGAGGGGCTGGAGAAATAATCTAGCGGTTAAGCACTTGCCTGTGCAAGCCTCAAGACCCAGGTTCGATTCCCCACACACATGTAAGCCAGATGCACAAGGTGACACATGCATCTGAAGTTATTTTGCAGTGACTGGAGGCCAAGGCGTGCCCATTCTCTATCTGCCTCTTACTCCCTCTCTCCCTGTCTCTCAAATAAATAAATAAATTACTTTAAAAGTAGACAGAATTCCTCTTCCAAATTAACATGCATGTACCATAATCACAAACTTAAATTTAGGAGGTGTTAAATAGTAAAGCACTCATTTAAATTACCTTTAAATCTGGAGATACATATTTAAGATCCTGTCCCAATAGGATTTGTTTTGAGTATCTTGCTATAAACGTGTCCTCCTACCGAAAAGGACCACACATGGATCCCCACACATCAGAATAATAGGTCAACTTTTAAGCACAGTACAATTTAGAATAGAAAAGAAATTGCTTATTTACAACAAGAAACTGCTCCTACCTACATTTTAATGAACAACAATCAATTAATATCTGTATTCTCTCTGAAAGACCAAAACTCCAAGAAATTTTTTAGGTTGGAGAGACAAAAGGCTATATATGGCAAATCATAAAACAGTACATGGAGGGTGTGGTGGCACATGCCTTTAATCCCAGCACTCAGAAGGCAGAGGTATGAGGATCGCCGAGAGTTCAAGGCCAGCCTGAGACTACATAGTGAATTCCAGGTCAGCCTGAGCTAGAGTAAGACCCTACCTCACAAAACCAAACAGTCCATGAAATCATTTGTTTGGTTTTTTTCACTTTTTTATGGGGGTGGGGACATTTGGCACAACAGGGCTTCTAGCCACTGTAATGAAACTCCAAACACTTGTGTCACCTTGTGTGCAGGGGTCACCTTTTGTGCAGCTGGATTATGTGGGTTCTGGGGAGTCAAACCTGTGTCTTTGGGTTTTAAAGGCAAGCACCTTAACCACTAAGCCATCTCTCCAGTCCTATGCAGCAAAAACCAAAAAGAAAAAAAAAAAAAGCGAGTCAGGCATTTTGGCACATGCCTTTACTGTCAGCTGTGGGTCTGAGGCCACCCTGAGCCTACAGAGTGAATTTCAGGTCACCTTGGGCTGGGAGATCATAGCTCAAAAGACCAAAGACAAGCCAGGCGTGGTGGTGCACACCTTTAATCCCAGCACTCTGGAGGCAGAGGTAGGAGGATCACTGTGAGTTCAAGGCCACCCTATATATGGAAAAACCACAAAGAGAGAAAGAGAGAGACCATTTTCTCAGCCAATTATATGAAAAGCTCTGTATGTGTCTCTGGGTGCATGCACCAAGGCCTACGGTCAGAAATACACCACAGGCACCACTTCATTTGCATCTGGCTTATATGAGTGGCTTTAGAATTGAACTCAAGCTGCCAGGTTTTGCTAGTAAGCACCACTAACTGCTAAGCCATCTTTCTGCCCTCGCCCCACCCCACCAAAAACTGTTTTAAAAGGCAAAATACAGACACTACACAGTGAATTCCAAATTTAGGTCAGCCTAGGCTACAGTGCCCCCCTACCTCAAAAAAACAAAAAGGGGGGCTGGAGAGATGGCTTCACAGTTAAGCGCTTGCCTGTGAAGCCTAAGGCTCAATTCCCCAGGACCCACATTAGCTATAAGCACAAGGGGTCACACACACATCTGGAGTTTGTTTGCAGTGGCTAGAGGCCATGGCATGACCATTTTCTCTCTCTCTCTCTCTTTCTCTGCCTCTTTCTCCTTCTGTCACTATCAAATAAATAAATAAAACTAAACCAACAAAAAAAGGGAAAAGTTCCAATCATTTTTTGGGGGGAGGGGGTCGAGGTAGAGTCTCACTCTAGCCTAGGCTAAACTGGAATTCACTAAATAGTCTCAGGGTGGCATAGAACCCACAGGAATCCTCCTACCTCTGCCCCTAAGTGGGATGAAATGTGTGCACCACCAAGACCAGCAATAATTTATGTAAGTATATTATCAGTTGACTTAAGTTCGAGGCCACTCTGAGATTACATAGTGAATTCCAGGTCAGCCTGAACCCAAGTGAGACCCTACTGCGGAAAAAAAAAAAAAATGTTATGGGAGGCTAAATGGGTGCAATAGTGGCATGTTTGTTATGGGGGAAACCAACCACCCTCGCATTTGATGGGAGGCCTGCTCTATGGGAGGGAATGCATCCTGATACTGAAAACTTAAAACAGGGGTAGTCATGAGTCCTAGAGGTGTAACGTCTGCTAATGTCTGGAAAAATGTATATACTATGCTTATCAAACTGCCCAGTAAGCACTTCTCTTAATGTTCATACCCTAATGTTAATGCTACTCTCACTTTTGGTTAGAGAAGCTTCTCTTTTCAGATGGCAGTGACCCTGGAATGACTCAGAAGATACCATGGTACTGAGAAGTGCAGAGGAGCTCCACACTGAAATATCTCTACCACAACATCCTAGGCTCAGGGTCCATTGCGGAAAACATAGCATAAAGAATGTAAGAGCCAAAGGAAGGGTAGAGCTCCTTACAACATGCTCCTCCAGACACAAAATGGCCTGGATATCCATGACCTCGCAGTGCCTGACAGTATCTACACAAGACCATCATAATAGGAAGAAAAAATGATGACATCAAAATAAAAGAGAAACTAATTGAGAGGGGGAGGGGATATGATAGAGAATGGAGTTTCAAAGGGGAAAATGGGGAAGGGAGGCAATTACCATGGGATGTTGTTTACAATTACGGAAGTTGTCAATGAAAATATGACAATAAAAAAATAAAATAAATGGTATGGAAGGCTAGAGAGATGATTCAGTGGTTAAGGTGCTTGCTTACAATGCCTAATGACCTAAATTTGATTCCCCAGTACCCACATAAAGCCAGATGCACAAAGTAGCACATGCATCTGGAGTTCATTTCTCTGGCATACCCATTCTCTTTCCCTCTTTCTCTCTTTATGTCTCTCTCTCTCTACTCACAAATAAATAACTAAGTAAGTGAAGTATTTTAAAATTTTTTTTTAAATGTTACAGCGGAGCGAGGTGTGGTGGCTCACACCTTTAATGTCAACATTTGAGAAGCAGAGGTAGGAGGATCGTCATGATTTTGAGGCCACCCTGAGACTTCATAGTTAATTCTAAGTCAGCCTGAACTACAGCAAGATCCTACCTCAAAAAAACTATATATATACATGATACCTACCAGGAAAACATAATTACCTGATAGCAGTCTCCTTTTAGATTGTCTAAGACGTCACCACATGTTCTTCGCATGTATTTCTTACATCCATCAATCACCATTTGGTCAATGTATGAAACAAGTTAAGAAGAATTTGAAAGTACCAAACAATACTAAACTACTGACACTTCTTTTAACTTTTCTTTTTTTTATTATGTATGCATTTATTTGAGAGAGAGTGTTCGCATGCCAAGGGACTCTTGCTACTGCAAATGAACTCCAGACAGATGTGCAAAAGAATGTGCATCTGGCTTGACAAAGGTAATGAGAAATCAAACCCAAGTGGTGAGGCTTTGCAATCAAGTGCCTTTAAGCCACTAATCTATCCCTCCATCCCCTTAGTAACACTTCTCTAATAATAAGAGATTAAGACAAATTTGTAAATCTAACATGAGTACCATAAGTAAAAAGTTGTGTTGGTGATTTTATTTTCACACTAAGGATATTCAAGTGGAATGAGATTTTTTTTCTCTCTTATGAAATGCTATGGAAGACATTCTGACAACCACTGAGCAGCAGTAGCAGACAGGGCACCAAACCCACTTGCTCTCTCATCTGTGACTATGTTTATGAGCTCTGTTCCTGCACTGGTGGCCACATACAAAGCCTATATTGAAATGTTTGTTCATGGTATTCTGTAATACATGTGTACCTTGAGTCTTGAAACACTAAATGAAGGAAGCTTAAAATAAGTTTGTGCTCATACAGCAAAGGATATTTCTACCATAGTGACCATCTTTGGTTTCAGTTTGACTATTTCACATAATATGCCCCCATCTCCACCTCCCAGAATCAGGACATCTTTGCCGGTATAATCTTCTTTCCCGCTGCCCATGATGGCCCGAGTATATGCCAGGTCACTCTCTGCCAAATCTGGGAAGGAAAAAAGATTCAAGTGGTGACTATCCAAATACATAAACCACCTGACATCACCAACCTAGAGGAAAGTTTCAAACTTTAAACCTGCTCGTAATGTACAGGGTTCTTTGTTTGGATTGCAGCATTTTCATGAACACTGCTCATCTGACATATAGGACAAATGGACCTAAGTTAGTGAGAAGAAAATCCAGTCTTTAGGAATGTGTTTAAAAGATGGCTGGAGAGATGGCTTAGAAGTTGCCTGAAAAGCAATGAACCCAGATTCAATTCCTAAAAACACACATAAGCCAGATGCTAAGATGGCACATGCATCTGGAGTTTGTTTGCAGCAGCCAAAGGCCCTGGCATTCCCATTCTCAACTTATCTGTCTCTTTCTCTTTTCCTCCCTCTCTAGTAAATAAATAAAAATAATAAAAGAAGTGAAAGTCTTAGAGGTGAAATGGTAAGACATCTGGGAGCTGCTTCAAAATAATTTTTAAGAAAGCTGGGCATGGTGGCATACACCTTTAATCCCAGCACCTGTGAGTTCAAGAGCACCCTGAGACTATATAGTGAATTCCAGGTCAGCCTGGGCTAAATCCATGACAGCGGTATTTCTCAGGAAAAAAACGCTTCTTCCAGCACACCACCATCTTGTTACATAATCAGGGCAGGGTGGAATACTTACTAACATCCCCACTGAGAATGAGAATATTTCCAAATTGCTTGGAGTGTAGAATTTTAATGTTCTGATAAGGGGAATCTTCATCATACACCACTTCATCGATGTCATACTCAACCAGGCGCCCATCAGCAGTGGGCCAGTATCTGTCAATGGCCCCTCCTCGAACAATGGGTGGTAAACTAAAAAGAAGGAGACAGCAATGAGCCTTTAAAGAACATTGGGCAAAAGAAGACCATGTGCTACAGGCAAACTCCTTAGGAACACACACACAAGGAAGATTGGTGTGGCGCACCAGCACTCAGGAGACAGAGGTAGGAGGATCTTCATGACTTCAAGGCCAACCTGAGACTATATAGTGACTTCCAGGTCAGCCTTGGCTAAAGCAAGACTCTACCTCAAAAAACCGAAAGAGGAAAATAAAAGAAATAAACCCTAAGTTTGGGCACTTGCTTTTATCAATTTATTTATTTGTGTTTATGTATGACATATATTTGTCTATATCTTTGCGTGGGTGGGTGTGGGTACATACATGCCACAGTGCATTGTACTGGTCCTCACCTCCCACTGTGTTTGAGATAGGGTCTCTCACTGCGCCTTTAATCCCAGCACTCGAGAGGCAGAGGTAGGAGGATCTTTGTGGGTTCCAGGCCAGCCTAAGACTACATAATGAAGTCCAGGTCAGCCTGGGCTAGAGAGAAACCCTATCTCAAAAAACCATTAAAAAGGAGAGAGGATCTCTTTTGTTTTGCCACACGGAAAGTCAGTCTAGCTGACCTGCAAGCCTTGAGATTCTTCTTCTTGTTGCCATAGTCATATTGGAATAACAGAAACATGTGCTACTTTGCATCTGGCTTTACATGTGTGTGTGTGGGGGGGGCTCCAGTTCAGGGCAGCATGTTTACTGAGCCATCTCCCCATACATCGGGGCTTTTGATTTTTACACAGTTACTACCTAGCAACTGTTACACATAGAAGTTTACTTCGGGTCTTTTTACATGTGTTTGTGTGATGTGCATTTGTGTATATGCATATTTGGTTATATTAGCATGAAGATCCACATGCATGTGTGTGAGCATGAATGAGATAGGATACTCATTGAACCGCGAGCTCACCAATTGAGCTAGTCTAGCTAGCCAGTAAGCTTCAGGGACTCCCTGTCTCTGCTTTACCAAAGCTAGGATTATAGACACAAGCTGCCACATCCAGCATTTATTTGGGTACTGGAGATGCAAACTCAGGACCTCATCCTTGCAGCAAGCCACTGAGCCATCTCCCCAGGCCATGACTTGTAAAACCCTTTCTTGTATGTTTTCAATTTTCCCTAATAAAAAAATATAAATTTAAGGCCAGGCATGTTGGCACACACCTTTAATCCCAGCACTCGGGAGGCTAAGGTAGGTGGTCACTGTGAGTTCAAGGCCACCCTGAGACTACATAGTTAATTCCAGGCCCACCTGGGCTAGAGCAAGACCCCCCACCTCAAAAAAAAAAATGAGCAGGGTGTGGTGGTACATTCCTTTAATCCTAGCACTTGAGAGGCAGAAGTAAAAAGATCACTGAGTTCAAGACCAGCCTGGGAATTCAGAATGAATGTCAGATCAGCCTGGGCTTGAGTGAAACCCTACCTTAAAAAAAAAAAAAAAAAAGAGCCGGGCATGGTGGCACACGACTTTAATCCCAGCACTCGGGAGGCAGAGGTAGGAGGATCGCCATGAGTTCGAGGCCACCCTGAGACTCCATACTGAATTCCAGGTCAGCCTGAGCTAGAGTGAAACACTACCTCGAAACCCCCTCCAAAAAAAAAAGGAACAAATGTACACTGTACAAAATACTTATCCCTAACAACCTACATAACAACAGGGACACTATCACAGTTCCATAAATTCCCATGTACGCAATCCCATAATCTAGTATAGAATCATTTAAAAAAAAAAATGCCCTAGCTATGACATTTAAAACTGTTCTTTGGCATAAAGGACCATGCACTGCATTTTTCTTGATTTTTTTCTTCTTTTACCTTCATCTCACTTAGAATATTATTTTTGCTTTCTGGTGGGGTTTTTGATGTCCCTAAAGAGTAAAGATCAGGCATTCTGCAAGCATCCTTCATGCAGATGTACCTTATCTCATGATGTGTCAGGCTGGCATACAGTACACGTGTTCCTTCAGAACACAAAATAATCTGTGCTCCTATGTAAAGTATGTGGTCACTGGGCTACAGGGAGATCTGCTGGGCCTCTGTCCATTTGCAAATCAGTCTTCACACTTTGCCACCACTAAGCAGGCTGTGGTTTTGATCCACAGAAACAGTAATTATCAACAATTCTGTACCTTGGACATGTAGAAACTTCTTACCTAAATTATTATAACAGTAACTGAAAAATGACAATTTATCCAGGTATGATGGCACATATCTTTAATCCTAGCACTCAGGAGGCTGAGGTAGGAGGATCACTGGGAGTTTGAGGTCAGCGTAGGCTAGAGGGAGACCCTACCTCAAAAACATAAATAAATAAATAAATAAATAAATCCTTTGGCAAAATGACAACATTATTATCCAACAACAAATAGCTTTTTAAAATACTTATTTAGTTATTTGCAAACAAGAGAGGGAGAGAGAATAGGGTGTCAGGGCCTCCAACCACGCCAAACAAACTCCAGATGCATGCACCACCTGTTGCATTTGGCATTGTGTGGGTACTAGAGAACTGAACCCAAGGCATGGCAATCGAGCACCTTCACCACTGACCCATCTCTCCAGACCAATCAAGGTTTGTTTATTTTTGGTTTGGGGAGGGGTTTGGAGGGCATTGAGGTAGGGTCTCACTCTAGCTCAGGCTGATCTGGAATTCACTATGTATTCTTTGGGTGGCCTCAAACTCAAGGCAATCCTCCTACCACTGATTCGAATGCTTGGTGAATATATTAAAATCTACCAGCAGAGGACACTAAGTGACAGGAGAAAACAGACCAAAAGAGGCTTGGTAAATATAACTCAAACACAAAGAAATTAAGTACACACTGCACAGGAAGCAAAAGAAAAGAGTATGTGAATTGTATTCACAGTCGTGTTCAACAGTAAAATGACTGTACATAACAGCTGTAGACACCACAGTGTTGGAACACACTACCTTTGCTTTTCTCTCCTCAGAATAAGCCAACTAGACTTCCTTGGAGTAAAAGCTAATATCTCTAAACTGCATTGGGAATGACAAAGTTACCACAAACCCTCACTGGATTTAGCCACTTCATCTTTCACAAAGTCAGCTTTCCAATAAACCAGGGATATTTCTTATACAAGGTGAAGGCTCAGTCTAAACAGCCCCAGGACACAAACAGGATCAAAGGAAGCCTCTTCTACCCCTGGTAAATGGTAACTAGTACAGCAGGAAGGGAGGGAATCCAGACACCTGTGGCATAAGTGACTTAAATAATCTCACTTAGAAAATTCCTTCACATACAAAATAAATCCTTACAAATACAGAACACAAAGTCAAGAATTTCAGGACAGGAATTTCCCTGATTGATAGCCAGATAATACTAGGCAGTACTAAAGAGGCACTGAAAACAACTGGAAATAAACAATGCTGATTCTCAACCTGGTCAACAGTGCCTTGGTTGTTGAAGGAATCTCTTCTCCACGGCAACATAGTACATTTTAAAGACTGACAAAGAAGGAGGGTCTCGACCAGAATGTGGCAGCTATTACCTTAAGGAATGCTCAAGCCATCATCAAGTGCAGTTCCCTGTAGTGGGCTACAAAATGCTTTTTGACCTTCCCGGATCCAAAGCTCACAGAAGGTCAAGTAGAATATATCTGGTGCTTCAAGTGCACTGTGCAAACTGTAAGACTTTTTCTTAAAAACTGAAATTGAATTTGTGTTTCTATTCTTGTTTCTTTTCATTCTAATATAGAATATAAATTTCCAGATAAATTCCATGGCTTCTTATTCAAACCTTCACTTTGAATATCCATTACCCAAAAGGGAACAGCAATTTCAAATGTTACCAAGTTATCTGATTTCATCTCTAACAGTGTCAGTCTCTAAGCCAAAAAGTACAATCCTTGTCCATTGGAAATCAAAGACAAAGGGCCTATACCAATTTATTTCCAAATTATCACTCATTTCTTCTTTAGTTTTTAAAAAGGAGTAGAAAGACCTTTGGCAAGCAAAAAATAAGGCTCACAGTTTATAAAAAAAACAAAAAAAAAGTTAAATCTTAACCAGTCTCCCTTACAACATTCCAGAGATAAAAGAGTTCTCATGAATGCAGAAGCCCTGAAATACTACTTACTTCTAGAAGTAGCTCTGATAAAAATCAGAGTGAGCCAATTCATTTTCCTATAAAGACAGAATTTGTTCAGTTCAAGATGGATAAAGAAAAGCTGCAAGCAGAAAAGAAAGATGAGGTGTCCAGAAAGTGATGTGACTGTGGAGAAGCAACATAGCCAAGTTCTCCAAAAATGAACTTGGATAAGGGTTAAAAAAAAAAAAAAAGTTGGCCAGGCGTGGTAGTGTCCGCCCTTAATCCCAGCACTAAGGCGGCAGAAGTAGGAGGGCTGCCGTGAGTTTGAGGCCACCTGAGAATACAGAGTGAATTCTAGGTCAGCCTGAGCTAGAGTGAGACCCTACCTTACAAAAAGTTAAGTTGGTGGGCTGTAGCAAAACCCTCCCTTACAAAAAAAAAAATGCTGGTGTGCTCATATTTCAAAAAATGGTCTAGTTTTGCAGCCAGGTGGGTTCTTTCCAGTACTCTGGGACTTCTCTTTCTACCTACCCATGAAAGGGTAAATCATTATTTATCTTACATCTGCCCTGGAGCTTTCCTATGGGCTGATCAAACTAAGCAGTGTGAGTCATTAAGTACTTAAACATCCTATCCCTTGCCAGTTAAGGATTCCCTCTTCTGCAAACAGCACCATGAAGTAGAAAAACCAGTCTTATGATCATCCATGATGACACTTGACCTTGGTAAATTCCCTCCATGTCTGTCTCTGCCTCACTTTCTGCTCCACACAGTTCCTTTCTATTTCACTGTGTCTAGCCTCTCCCCACCCATCTGTTTTTATACATTTTATCTTAGCCATACTGGTTATTTTGACAATTAAACAAATATAAGGAGCTGGACAGATAGCAGTTAAGGCACTCACCTGCAAAGCCAAAGGACGCAGGTTCACTTCTCCAGTACCCACATAATCAAGATGCAGAAGCTGGCACATGTGTCTGGAGTTCATTGAAAGCGGCTAGAGGCCCTGGTGTGCCCATTCTCTCTCTCTGTCTGCCTCTTTCTCACTCTCTCAAACAAATAAATAAACAAGTAAAATATTTTAAGGAGGGCATTCATGAGTAAATGGACTTACCGCTTCACCCGCCCAGCACTGTCCTGATTCAGTTCTTTCATTTTTTCTTCTATTTTGTTCAAAAGCTACAATGAAAAGAAGAGAAATTAATGTACTTATACATTTCACAGAACAGCTTAACTTAGGCCAGGCTAACAGCTGTGTGATTTTGGCTCATAAACCTGCCCCTTCCATCCCTACAGGGACCTTCAGGCCTGGCCAGATTCCACATTCCCACAATAACCACGCTGTCAAGGGACTCCCCTAAGCTCAGTCTGAGTTAGCAGGAGAAAAGTTAGGAAGGGGAAGACTAAAGGATACTGCAGGTACAAATCTGATAAACGTGCTACAATCCATCCAGTAAGTAGAACGTCTTGTACCCAGAAAATTTAAGGGAAAGCTGACAATCATGTTTCCAAAGCCCATTAAGGAATGGTTTCTAAAACTGCTCCCAGGCATGGAGGCAAGTGTTACTGGGAAGTCAACAATCATTCAGCTCAGCAGACTGTGCAATCCTTACATAAGAGGAAATACCACTGAAAACTGTTTGAAAAGGTAAGTGAAAGGTGAAAACCCACACTGTCAGTCTCTTCTTTGCTTTGTATGTCACTGTCATAACTCTGGAGGTCCAGCAACACCAATCCATGTGGATAAATTCTCAAGTTGGCGAAGCTACAAAAGAAATCATAATTTTAAGGTTAGAAATTGTTATCACAGTACTTCAAAGAGAGGTTCAATTAAAAAAAGAGACCTGGGCTGGAGAGATGGCTTAGCAGTTAAGCGCTTGCCTGTGAAGCCTAAGAACCCCGGTTCCGGTTCGAGGCTCGGTTCCCCAGGTCCCACGTTAGCCAGATGCACAAGACGGCGCACGCATCTGGAGTTCATTTGCAGTGGCTGGAGGCCCTGGCGCGTCCATTCTCTCTCTCTATCTGCTCTTTCTCTCTCTGTTTGTTGCTCTCAAATAAATAAATAAAAATTAAAAAAAAGAAAAGAGACCTGGTTTTTTCCTTCAGTGAGAGTTAACTCTTTCTTTAGCTTTCTTTTCAGGGCAGGGTGGCGTAGCGGGGTGGGAGGTAGGGTGGAGTGGGGTGCCCTTGTGGAAGAATTACAGGGCAACATCAAGCACTATGGTTTTCAATACTGTTTCTTGGTTCTTGGGCTCAGAAATTGAGTCAGAAGTTCTGTGAATCTAGCTTTAGGGGAGGGGGGGCACAATGGCAACTGAACCTAGGCTTCACACACACCAGGTAAGCACTTGACTTTTAAAAAGTTTCCCCAGGTGGCTGTGGTGGTTTGATTCAGCTGTCCCCCATAAACTTCTAAATGCTAGGTCCTCAGCTGGTGGCAATGTTAATTGGAGCCTCATGGAGGCAGTGTATTGTTGGAGGCTGGCTTATGGCTATTATAGCCAGTTTCTGCTTGCCAGTGTTTGGTACACTCTCCTGTTGTTGTTGTCTATCTGATGTTGGCCAGGAGGTGATGTCCACCCTCTGCTCATGCTATTGTCCCCCCCCCTCCCATCGTGGAGCTTCCACTTGAGCTTGTAAGCCAAAATAAACCCTTTTCTCTCACAAGCTGCTCTTGGTCAGGTGTTTTCTGCAAGTAACATGGAACTAACTGCAACAGTGGCTCTGTCAGGTTTAGTTAGCCAGGAGGAAGGAAAGTGAGGGAAGGTCAAAACTGGGGTCTTCCCAGTAACCTTCAAAATTCAAGCCAGAACACTGTCATCCTTGCTTGCTTCAAGGTTCAAAATACTTAACATTTGGGACTGGAGAGATGGTTTAGTGGTTAAAGGCACTTGACTGCAAAGCCCGATGGCCTGGACTTAATTCCTCAGTAACCCATGTAAAGCAAGACACACAATGTCCCACATGCATCTGAAGTTCACTCGTGGTGCTAACCTACTCAGAGGAACTCTCTTTCTTTCTTCCAAATAAAATTTAAAAAGAACAGTTTATATGTTGTGTGTGTGTTCATATGCATGTGGGCATATGTGTATGCAGCAGTGTATAGCGATCTAATGTCTGGTGTCTTACTCAGTCACTCACTATACCCAGGGCTCAGCAACAGGACTAGACAAGCTAGCTGGGAAACCCTGGGATTTCTCCTGTCTCTGCCTCCTCTGTGCTGGGATTACAGGGATTTAAACCACCACTCCTATTTTTTTACATAAATGCTAGGGATCCAAACACAGCAAGCACTTTACCAATGAGCTATCTCCCCAGCAATGGAATATGTTTAGTTTAAAAACTTATTTGGGGGCTGAAGAGAGGGCTTAGCAGTTGAGACCCAAGATTCAATACCCCAGTACCGAGCCAGGCGTGGTGGTGCACGCCTTTAATCCCAGCACTCAGGAGGCAGAGGTAGGAGGATCGCCATGAGTTCAAGGTCACCCTGAGATGACAGAGTTAATTCCAGGTCAGCCTGGACCAGAGTGAGACCCTACCTCGAAAAACCAAAAAAAAAAAAAAAAAAGAAAAGAAAATATGCAGGGCATGGTGGTTCATACCTTTATCTCAGCACTGCTGAGGCCAGCCTGAGACTACAGAGCAAATGCTAGGTCAGCCTGAGCTAAAGGGAGACCCTACCTCCAAAAACCATTTAAAAAACAATACCAACTATTAAGAATGAATACCTCATGGAAAATGCTAATAAAAATTAAAAATAATAATTAAAAAAAAGAATGAACACCTCAAGTCTTGTCTCACTACATTTTGTCACCGATGACTCTGGATGATCACAGAAGTGATCACTTTGTATTGTAATAGAGCAACTAGAACCATAAGTTGTACCAATTGGCAGAATTTAATAAAAGCCATCAAAAATAGTAGGCCGAGCATGGTGGCACATGCCTTTAATCTCAGTACTCAGGAGACAGAGGAAGGAGGATCGCTGTGAGTTCAAGGCCAACCTGAGACTAGAGACTACATAGTGAATTTCAGGTCAGCCTGAGCTAGACCTACCTCAAAAAAACAAACAAACAAAAAATGGGGGGAAGGGAGTGGAGAGATGGCTTAGCGGTTAAGGCACAGCCCTGCAAAGTCTAAAGGACCTTGATTCGATTCTCCAGGTCCCACATAAGCCAGATGCACATGTTAGCACATGCATCTCGAGTTCGTTTGCAGTGGCTAGGGGCCTGGCGTGCCCATTCTCTCTCTCTCTACCTCTCCTTCTCTCTGTATCTAATAAATAAATAAATAAATAAAAATAAAATCTTAAAAAAAAAACCTAGTAGTTCACAATTTTAAATAAATAACACATATTTCTAGTTCCCTGACCTATACACATATATAAATGCGCTCGTTTTATGTAATTTTTAAACTTGAGTTTCTTATATGAGAGACAACATGTAGTATTTGTTTTTCTGAGTTGGGCTGATTTCCATTCTTCCTTTTACTGTGCTCTAAGAGTAGTAGATCATCTCTCTATTTTTTAAACATTTTATTTATTTATGAGAGAAGGAGAGAGAGAATGGGCATACAAGGCCTCTGCAAACAAAGTTCAGAGATGTGTGCCACCTTGTGCATCTGGCTTACATGGGTACTGGGGAATTGAACCCGGGATGTTACAAGCTTCATAGGCAAGCACCTCAACCACTAAGCTATCTCTCCAGCCCAGAATCATCTCTATACAAATCTTTTTAATTTTAATTTAATTTTATTTTTTGAGAGAGAGAAAAAAGAAAGAGGCAGACACACAAAGAGAGGGAAGGGAGAGAATGGGTGCGCCAGGGCCTTCAGCCACTGCAAACAAACTCCAGATGCATGTGCCATCTTATGAAACTAGCTTACTTGGGTCCTGAGAAATCGCACCTGGGTCCTTTGGCTTTGCAGGCAAATGCCTTAACCACTAAGCAATCTCTCTAGCCCTACAAATCTTTTTTTTTATTTATTTGAAAGTGAGAGAACAATGAAGACAAAGTGAGAGAGAATGGGCACGCCAGGGCCTCCAGCCTCTGCAAAGTCAAGGTGTATGTGCCACCTTGTGCATCTGGCTTATTTGGGTACTGGGGAATCAAACATGGGGACTTAGGCTTCAGAGGTAAGTGCCTTCACCGCTGAGTGCTGGACAGTAAGGTAGATGCACAAGGTGGCACATGCATCTGGAGATATTTTGCAGTGGGGCCCCTAGCACACCCATTCTCTCTATCTACCTTTCTCTCACTCTAAAATAAAACATTTTTAAAAATATTTTTATTTATTTGACAGAAAGAAAGAAGGAGGGAGAAAGAGAGAGAGTCAAGTAAAAATATTTTAAAAGCCAGGTGTGGTGAAACACACTTTTAATCCCAGCACTTTGGGGGACAGAGGTAGGAGGATCAGCATGAGTTTGAGACCACCCTGAGATTACATAGTGAATTCCACGTTAGCCTGAGCTACAGTGAGACCCTGCATCGAAAAACCAACCAGCAGCTCCAACCAGCAGCAACAACATCCAAGTGCTTTATCAGAAATGCAAGGGGGTGGGACCCTGTCCCAGATTTACTGCAGCAGAAACTCTTAGAATGTAAAAGCATTTCACATTGCTTATGCTGCTTGGGGTCTGTGTCCTGGCCACAAAGAAGAATCACTGGGGCTTTAATGAAATACAGAAGCCCAGGCCCACTGGTCTCATTCTCTGGGGTTGAGAGATAATCAAGCACGAGTATTTTGTGAAAGTTCTACCAGATGATTCTGACATATAGCTATGGTTAAGAAGTGTTGAAGACCCTCCTACAAGATGGCCAAAGTGGAAAAAGTGCTTGGACACCACTGTAGCCCCTACTTTGTCCCATCTTTAGGATCTTGAATCTGAGCAAGAGTCCTTGAGGCTGCCTTACCTTCCATTTTTGTTCGTGTAGGTTGCTAAATAGCCATGATCCTGCCAGGTATACACCGATTCCGTCATCCCTTGCTCCTGGAAAATGGACTGGAGGCCTTTTAGAATGGTTTCACCATCAGCTAGAAGATAGTAAAGAAGGCAAAATGATCAGAAAAAAAAAAAACATTCAGAAGGAAAGCTAAGGACTGGAGCTCAGTAGAATAGTGTCTGCTAAGCATGACTGAGGCCCTGGGTTCTATCCTCATCACCTAATACACCTTCAATCCCAGCATTCGGGAGGCAGAGGTAGGAGGATCAGTGTGAGTTCGAGAGCACCTTGAGACTACATAGTGAATTCCAAGCTAGAGTAAGACCCTACCTCAAAAACAAAAAACATAAAAAAAATAAAATTCATTGTAAAGGCTGGGGAGATGGCTTTGTGGTTAAGGCACTGGTCTGTGAAGCCAAAGGACCCAAAATTCAATTTCCCTGTACCCACGTAAGTCAGATGCACAAGGTGGTGCATGCCTTTGATGTTTGTTTGCAGTAGCTAGAGGCCCTGGGACACCCATTCTTCCCCTGGCCTCCATCTCATAAATAAATGAAATATTTTTAAAAAATTATTTTTTAGATGTGGTATAAAAAGGTATGTTGTTTATATAATAGGGGAAAAAAAGAAATTAAAGGATACATTCAGAATCATAATTCTAAATAGTGGAAATCATGTTAGATAAGAAAACTGCTCTATTGTGATTATTTCTTCTTTCCCACCCTACCCCACCTCACACCTTATCCTCCAAAGTAGAACTCTTGGTGTCTTTAACTGGACAAACATGGTAGGTTATGATTATAATCCCAGCACTCTGGAGACTGGGGCAGGAAGATTGCCTTGAGTTTAAAGCCACCTTCAGCCACACATAATGAGTTCCTGACCAACATGGGCTAAAATACGACCCTCTCAAAAAAAAAAAAAAAAAGGCTTTTCTTTTCACAGTTCACTTGAAAGCCAGAATATTTGGATTTTTGTTTCATTTATTTGTTTTTGTTTGTTTTGGTTTGGTTTGCTGGGTGGGTCAGTTTCAAGGCAGGCTCTCACAGTCTAGCCAAGGCTAACATGGAACTCACTCTGTAGTCTCAAGGAAACAAACTCCTTATTAATGCTACTTTCACTTTGGGTAGAGATTCTTCTCTTTTCAGATGGCAGTGACCTTGGGATGTCTCAGAAGGCGTCATGGTGCTGGAAAGAAGTGACAGGAGTGCTCAGCACTGCAATATCTCTATCACACCTTCCAAAGCTCAGGGTGCATTGTGGAAGCGGTGGCGGAAAGAATGTGAGAGCCAAAGGAAGGGTAAGACTCCTTACAACGTGCTCCCCCCAAACACAAAATGGCCTGGATATCCATGACCTCACAGTGCCTGACACTACCTGCATGAGACCATCATAAGAGGAGGAAAAGATCATGACATCAAAAGTATAAGAGAGACTGATTGGGATGGGGAGGGGGTATGATGGAGAATGGGATCTCAATGGGGAAATTGGGGGAAGGGAGGGTATTACCATGGGGTATTTTTTATAATCATGGAAGTTGTTAATAAAATAAAAAAAAAGAAAGATAGATAGAAAGAAAACAAACTCCTAAAGGAGAACACAGAAAACCAAATTAATAAAACAAGGAGATCAATACAAAACATGAGTCAGGATTTACAAATACTGAAGAAAAAACAATCAGAAATACGAGCAGTGGAGGCTGAGTGTGGTGACGCACGCCTTTAATCTTAGCAGAGGTAGGAGGATTACCATGAGTTGGAGGCCACCCTGAAACTATATAGTAAATTCCAGGTCAGCCTGAGCTAGAGTGAGACCCGACCTCAAAAAATAAACAAACAAACAAAACCCTAGAAAATATTACCAATAGAATGGTGAGAGATATTTGAGATATATTTGAGAGATAGAAAGAGAGGGAGGGAGAGGAAAGAGAGAGAGAGAGAGAATGAGCGCACCATGGCCTTTAGCCACTGTAAATGAACTCCAGATCCATGTACCACCTTGTGCATCTGGCTTATGTGGGTGCTAGAGAATAAAACCTGGGTCCTTTGGCTTTGCAGGCAAACATTCTAACCACTAAGCCATCTCTCCAGCCTGAAAATATAGTATCTAAACTAGAAGACAAGTTAGCAGTTCTAATACAATCCAACAAGAAGACTTAGGGAGGTATGAATGGGAATTTCAAGACATTCAGACACTGAAGAGAACAAACATAAAAATTAAGGGTATAGGACAAAAGAGAGAGCTTAGTGGTTAAGATGCTTGCTTGCAAAGCCTAAGAACTCATGTTCAAATATCCAGGTCCAACATACATCAGATGCACAATGACACAAGCATGTAATATCACATATGCACCCAAGGGGGCTCATGTGTCTGCAGTTTGTTTGCAGAAGCTGAAGGCCCTGGCATGCCCTTTCTCTTTTCTCTCCACCTCTCTCTCTCAAACTCTTAAAAAGAATTTTTAGGGCTGGAGAGATGGCTTAGCAGTGAAGCGCTTGCCTGTGAAGCCTAAGAACCCCGGTTCGAGGCTCGGTTCCCTAGGTCCCACGTTAGCCAGATGCACAAGGGGGCGCACGTGTCTGGAGTTCGTTTGCAGAGGCTGGAAGCCCTGGCGCGCCCATTCTCTCTCTCTCCCTCTATCTGTCTTTCTCTCTGTGTCTGTCGCTCTCAAATAAATAAATAAAAAATTTAAAAAAAAGAATTTTTAAAAATTCAGGGTATAGGGCTAGAGGGATGGTTTAGCAGTTAAGCCGTTTGCCTGCAAAGCCAAAGGACCCAGGTTCAATTCCCCAGGACCCATGTTAGCCAGATGCACAACACAGTGCATGCATATGGAGTTCGTTTGCAGTGCCTGGAGGCCCTGGTGTGCCCATTCTTTCTCTATCTCCCTCCCTCCCTCCCTCCCTCCCTCCCTCTCTCTCTCTCTCTCTCTCTCTCTCTCTCTCTGTCAAATAAATAAAAATAAAACACTTTTTTAAAAAATCAGGGTATCCTAGAAGAATTTTACTCCAAAGACATATTAGGTGTTTTCAAAAAAACCATAGAAGAAAATTTCCAACAAAGAGGGAAAGAGATGCCAACGTAGATATAGAAAGCTTTTAGAACAGACAAAACCTGGAAAGAACCTCTCCTAGACATATTATAATTAATCTACTAGTGCTACAGGGATGGCTTAGTGGTTAAGGCATTTGCCTACAAATCCAAAGGACCCAGGTTCAATTCCCCAGGACCCACGTTAGCCAGATGCACAAGGGGGCACACGCATCTGGAGTTTGTTTGCAGTGGCTGGAGGCCCTGGCGCGCCCATTCTCTATCTATCTGACTCTTTCTCTGTCAATTAAATACAAATAAAAAAATATTTTAAAAAAATAATAATAATTAATCTACTAAACACACAAACCACAGAAAATATATAGAAAATTGTTAGTCACAAGTCACATAAAGGCAAGCACATCAAGACAACAGCAAATTACTGAACACAAACTTTAAAAGTCAGAAGGGCTTGGAATGATTTATTCCAAGTTTGGAAAGATAACAACTGTCAACCAAGATTACTTTATCCAGCAAAGCTAACTATTTAGATTGACAGAGAAATACGGAAATTCCACAACAAAAAAGGCTAAAGAAACATATGACCACTAAGCTAGCTCTACAGAAAATACTTGAAGGGATCCTTCACACTGAAAAGAAAGCAAAGCACACACATGAGGAAAGAAAAATAAACCATATTCAAAATAATAGTTAATACAACAGAGTAAAGGAAAAACAGGAAGCACTACAAAACTAGAAGAATGGCAAAAATAAATACACACCTTTCAATAATAACTGTTAACATCAATGGCCTTAATGCCCCAAACAAGACACTAGCTTGTGGACTGAACTAAAAGGCAGGATCAAGCCAGGAATGGTGGCACACACCTTTAATCCCAGCACTTGGGAGGCAGAGGTAGGAAGATCACTGTGAGTTCGAGGCCACCCTGAGACTATATAGTGAATTCCAGGTCAGCCTGAGATAGTGAGACCCTACCTCGGAAAAAGTAAATAAATAAAAATAAAAATAAATAAATAATTAGCAGGATCCTTCTGTTTGTTGCCTCTAATAAATGCACCTCTCCACTAAAGACAGGCACTACCTTAGGGTAAAAGGATGGAAAATGGTATTCCAAGCAAGTATGTATAAGAAACAAGCAACCAGGGGATATATTTTATAATCATGGAAAATGTTAATAAAAATTAAATAAATAAATAAAAAAGAAACAAGCAGGTATTGTTATCCTAATATCTGACAGGATAGACTTTAAACATTAGTGAGGAAAGATAAAGAAGGTCAATTCATATTGAATAAAGAAATCATTCAACAGGAGGGATGACATTAACATATATGCACCTAACATAAGGGGTTCCAAATTTCATCACAAAGACACTATTAGACTTAAGGTCACAGATAACACCAAGCACATTTTAGTGGGTGACTTCAATATCCCACTCTCATCAATTGACAGGTCATCCATGCAAAAAAAAATATATATATATATTGAGCGATACCTGGATTAAATGATGTCATGGAACAAATGGACCTAACAAATATCTACAGAATATTCCATCAAAATGCTGCAGAACACACATTCTTTTCAGGAACACAAGAAATATTCTCTAAAATAGAGCATATATTAGGACACAAAGCAAATCTTAACAAATACAGGAAAATTAAAATAATTCCTTAAACTCTATCAGATACAATGAGATGAAACCACAAATCAACAGCAAGAAAAACTCTACAGCATACACAAAATCATAGAAACTAAACAGTATACTACTGAATGATGAATGGGTTATTGAAGAAATCAAAAGGGAAATCAAAAAATTCATAGAATCAAGTGATAATAACACAATATATCAAAACCTTTCTGGCACAATGAAGGCAATCCTAAGAGAGAAATTCATAGCTTTAGGGCCCGAATTAAAAAACTAGAAGGCTTTAAAAAATTAAAAAGAAAGAAAAAAAGAAATTAGAGGGCTAGAGAGATGGCTTAGCTATTAAGGTGCTTACCTACAATGCCAAAGGACCCAAGTTCCATTCTCCAGGACCCACATAAACAAGATGCACAGGGTAGTGCATGCATCTGGAGTTCATCTGCAGCTGCTAGAGGCCCTGGTGTGCCCACCCCCCTCTCTCTCAAATAAATGAATTAAAATTAAATATTTTTAAAAAAGAAAGCAGGGCATGGTGGCACACACCTTAAATCCCAGCACCCGGGAGGCAATGTAGGAGGACTGATGTGAGTTCTAGGCCACCCTGAGACTACATAGCGAATTCCAGGGCAGCTTGGGCTAGAGTGAGACCCTACCTCGGAAAAAAAAAAAAAAGAAGGAAGGAAGGGAGGGAGGGAGGAAAGGGAAAGGGAAAGGGAAAGGGAAAGGGAAAGGGAAAGGGAAAGGGAAAGGGAAAGGGAAAGGGAAAGGGAAAGGGAAAGGGAAAGGGAAAGGGAAAGGGAAAGGGAAAGGGAAAGGGAAAGGGAAAGGGAAAGGAAAGGAAAGGAAAGGAAAGGAAAGGAAAGGAAAGGAAAGGAAAGGAAAGGAAAGGAACAGATACAAAAGAAAGTTAGAAAATCAGCCAGGAGTGATGGCCCATGACTTTAATCCCAGCATTCGGGAGGCAGAGCTAAGAGGATCACTGTGAGTTCAAGCACTATGTGTTCAAGGATGAAATCAGGGAATCATTTCCATTCACAATTGTCTCAAAAAATAAAGTACCCTGGAATAAACATAATCAAGGAAGTGAAGGATCTCTATAATGAAAACTTTAAATCACTCAAAAGAGAAATTATAGAAGACACTAAGACATAGAAAGACATCCCACATTCTTGGATTGGAAGATCAATATTGTGAAAATGGCAATCTCACCAAAAGCAATCTACACATTTAATGCAATCCCATTCAAAATTCCAATGGCATTCTTCACAGAAATAGAAAAAAAAAAAATCAATCCTAAAACTCACGTGGAATCACAAAAAAACCTCAAATAGCCAAAACAATACTGAGCAACAAAAATAAGGTTGGTGGTATCACCATACCTAATTTTAAGCTATATTACAAAGCCACAGTAACAAAAACAGCATGGTGATGGCACAAATACAGACACATAGGTAAATGAAACTGAATAGAGAACACAGTTGCACAAGGTGACACATGTATTTGGAGTTCATTGGCAGTGGCCAAAGGCCATGGCATGCCCATTCTCTCCCTCTCTCTCTCTCTCAAATAAATATGTTTTAAATTATTTTAAAAATAAAATAACAATGCTGGGTATGGTGGCACACACCTTTAATCCCTTTAATCAAGAGGCAGAGGTAGGAAGATCACCGTGAGTTCAAGGCCATCCTAAGTCTACATAAGTCAATTGCAGGTCAGCCTGGATGAGAACGAAACACTATCTTGAAAAATCAAAATAAATAAATAAAATAAAATAAAATCTATAAAATAAATAAATTAATAAAATAAAACAAAATCTGGACTAGACTGAACTCCTACCTTGAAAAACAAAAAAAGAAAAAGTAAATTGGGTGTGGTAGCATCCACCTTTAATCCCAGCACCCCAGAGTCAGAATCACTAATCCTAATCACTTTGAGTTTCAGGCCACCCGGAGACTACATAGTGAATTCCAAGTCAGCTTGGGGTACAGGGAGTCCCTACCTTCAAAAAACAAAGCAAAACAAAAAAAAATAATAATAATAATATCTTTTGGAAAAAAAGAGACAGAAGAGGAGAAGAAGTAGGGAGAAGGGGAGGTGATTTGCTAGCCAAAGTGACAGAACTAAGGCCAGTTCCAAACAAAAGTCCCACATTAGAGCAACATCCTGGGCACAGACTCCACATCCCAACGTAAGGAGGAAGGAATATAAGCAACAGCCCAATGGATCATTGAATTCTCATTCACTCCTAACAACACAGGGCCTTTGGGAAATTCATATGGCAGAAATAAACTAGCTTGGTTTGCTTTTCTGAAATTCTTTCAGGAAATTAACAAGGGAAGGCCTGAATTACATCTCAGGAACTACAGCCTTTAAGATTGAAAATCCACCTCCCTAGCAAGTGTTTCTCATTTTCAAAATTGAGAAAATGAACTACCTGTGTGTATCGATCTGTGCCTGGTACCAAAGCCTGATGGGTCAGCCTACTACTGTGCAGGTAACTAAACAGTACAGGGCAGGAGAGAAAAGTACACCCAGCACAGCCAAAGTTACACTAAATGTGAAAACCACTGCGTAATTGTAGTCCTTCCCCACTACACCAGATGTTTTCTGTTTTGAGGGCTTATAAAATCATCACTCCTAGTAAATGATCTCTCAAGAGTAGACTCATTACAAAAGAACACCAATGGGTTTCTGTAGTGTAGCTGTCATCAGGTTCCTCTCACAAAACAACACAAATCCACCCTGCTGATGAAGGGAACAACCCAGGCAGTGACCAGGGACCTGGCATGGGAAACTGAGCTGTGTGTGGGGGTAACTCAGCCACTTGGACCATACAAAAACCTTGACTACAGGCCAAGCTCAGCATGGCAGCCATCCTCTTTTTCTCACTGGCACAATTAGCACAAAGGCACCATATGGGCTAAAAGAAGTCCTCTGGGCAGGTTTCAAGCTAAAGACCAAAAGGTAGAAAAGAAATCCAATTTGAAGTGTTATTTGTTTCTACACTGTGGGCATACCCCTCCCCACCAATTCAGTAAATAAAACTTGGCAACTCTGAATGAATTTCTGGCAAGCAGATTTTTCACTCACTTGTATGACCAGTGTTTGTGTGGTGCCTGGTCCCCGATCATGTATGAGTGGGCCAGTCCTGCCAGGAAGGTGTCTTCAGGAAGCTATTGCAATCATTTCATTTTGTTTACCAGCCACTTCACTTCTTACTGACTTCAAGCCTCCCCTGTCACCCCTGCTCCTCCCTGGCTCTGAACACCCCAGAAATGAGGACTGGAGGTAAACCAACTCCCTGGTCTCTCTTTGCCAGAACCAGAGGTTTAATGTAAAAAAACTGAAACTTCTGAGCCTCATGGTGGGGGGGGCGTTTTTGTTTAGTTTTTCAAGGTAAGGTCTCGCTCTCTATCTAAACCAGGCTGACCTGAAATTTACTCTGTAGTCTCAGGCTGACCTTGAACTCACAGTGATCTTCCTACCTCTGCCTCCCAGAGTGCTGGGATTAAAGGCTTGTGCCACACCCTGCTCCACTGTTTGTTTTTTTTTTTAATACATATATATTTTTTAATTTATTTATTTATTTATTTATTTGAGAGCGACAGACACAGAGAGAAAGACAGATAGAGGGAGAAAGAGGGAATGGGCACGCAAGGGCTTCCAGCCTCTGCAAACAAACTCCAGACGCGTGCGACCCCTTGTGCATCTGGCTAACGTGGGACCTGGGAAACCGAGCCTCGAACCGGGGTCCTTAGGCTTCACAGGCAAGCGCTTAACCGCTAAGCCATCTCTCCAGCCCTCTACTGGTTTTTAAAGTGGTAGTGTGCTTGTTTAGTCATCTTGATCTCCGGTGTAGGATTAGTAAGAATTTAGTTGAATTCATAATCCTTACTAGTCTCCCTTTGCATAGTTTCCAGAACATCTAAAACAGTAAATATTAAAGGTATTAAAGGTGTAAACCTTTAATCCTAGCACTTGGAGGCTGAAACAGAAAGATTACCGTAGGGCTGGAGAGATGGCTTAGTGGTTAAGTGCTTGCCTGTGATCCTAAGGACTCCGGTTCAAGGCTCAATTCCCCAGGACCACGTTAGCCAGATGCACAAGTGGACACACACACACCTGGAGTTTGTTTGCAGTGGCTGGAAGCCCTGGCACGCCCATTCTCTCTATCTATCTGCCTCTTTGTCTCTCTCTATCTCTCTGTCACTGTCAAGTAAATAAGTAAAAATGATTCAAAAAATATTTTGTTAAAAACAGATCACTGTAAATTCAAAACCAGCTTGCAACTACAGAATGTGTTCCAGATCAGCCTGGCTACATTGAGACCCTGCCTCAAAAACAAATTAAAAAAAAAAACCCTTAAGTTATACATTATAATCACCTGGGGAGTCAAAAAAAAAAATACCAATGCCAATTGCTAGACTAATTACTTAAAAATCTTGGGGGTAGGACCCAGGCATCAGTATTTTTAATTTTTTTTTTTTTTTGAGAGAGGGACAAAGAGAGAAAATGGGCACACCAGGGCCTCCTGCCTCTGCAAGAGGACTCCAGATGCATGTGCCACTTTGTGCATCTGGCTTTGCATGTGTACTGGGGAATCAAACCTGGATTGTCAAACTTTACATGCAAGTGTCTTTAACAGCTGAGCCATCTCTCCAGCCCACATCAATATGCTTAAAAACTTTCAGAGAAATTCCAAAAAGCCAGTGTGGTGGCGCATACCTTTAATCCCATATCTCCAGGAGGCAGAGGTAGGAGTATCACCATGAGTTCAAGGCCACCGAGACTACATAATGAATTGGTCAGCCTGAGCTACAGTGAAACTCTACCTCAAAACAAAAACAAAAACAAACAAACAAACAAAAAACTTCCAGAGAAATTCCAATGTATAACTGATCTAAACCACAAACAGAGGGTGTAAAAAAGGGCTGGAGGTGTATCTCAGTGTTAAAGTGTGGCTGTACCATATGTGAGGCCCTGGGTATTATCCCCACTACTAAGAAGGCCACTCTGAGACTACATAGTGAATTCCAGGTCAGCCTGAGGTACAGGGGAACCCTACCTGAGGGGGGGGGGAATCCATACCAAAATGATCGAGGAAAGAGGCCTCAAAAACAGTCTAAATTTACCAGCTGAAAGAAAACTGGAAAAAGCTATGCTGCATGCATTCCAATGGGAGAGAGAGAGAAATTGCCAGTGAAGATACTCAACAGTAGATACTACAAGCCTTAAATTTGGCCACCCAGGCCAAATGAGCCAATGGGTGCAATAATGGCATGTCTGTTATGGGGGAAAACAACCACTCTCTACTTGGACTGGAGGTCTGCTCCATCAGAGGGAATACATGCCTGATTCTGAAAGTCATGGTGTAATATCTGCTGGTGTCTGACTACTGTGCTCATCAAACTGCCCGATAAGCACTTCTCCTAATGTTCATACCCATATATTACTCTCACGTTTAGTTAGAGAAGCTTCTCTTTTCAGATGGTGGTGACCTCTGGAATGACTCAGAAGGCACCATGGTACTGAGAAGTGACAGAGGAGTGCTCAGCACCTAAACATCTCTATCACACCTTCCAGGACTCAGGATCCACTGTGGAAGAGGTGACTGAAAGAATGTAAGAGCCATGGGCTGGAGAGATGGCTTAGCGGTTAAGCGCTTGCCTGTGAAGCCTAAGGACCCTGGTTCGAGGCTCGGTTCCCCAGGTCCCACGTTAGCCAGATGCACAAGGGGGCACACGCGTCTGGAGTTCGTTTGCAGAGGCTGGAAGCCCTGGCCCATTCTCTCTCTCTCCCTCTATCTGTCTTTCTCTCTGTGTCTGTCGCTCTCAAATAAATAAATAAATAAATAAATAAATAAAATTTAAAAAAAATTAAGTCTAGCTGGGCGTGGTGGCCCACACCTTTAATTCCAGCACCCGGGAGGCAGAGGTAGATTGCTGTGAACTCGAGGCCACCCTGATACTTACTACATAGTGAATTCCAGGTCAGCCTGAGCTAGAGTGAGACCCTATTTGGAAAAAAACAAGTCTAAATTCTTTACTAATTGAAACCACTGGTAACCCATGAAACGTCCCAGAAAATGCTTTGAAATTATAGGAAGCTTCAACTTTCATGCCTGTCTAGTCCATAGCATGTAAACATGTTCAAACAAACTGGCTGGTGGTATAGCTCAGTTGGTAAAGTGCTTGCCTAGCATGCACAAAGCCCTGGGTTTGAACTCCACATAAACTGGACATGGCCAGTGCATGCCTATAACCCCAATTACTCAGGAGGTGGAGCCAAAAGGATCATAAGTTTATACATGGAAAGTTTCACTCCAGAATGAGTTACACGGAATCCTGTATCCATAAAAAGACAAAAAAAAAAAAAAACTGATTTTGCTCTAGCAGTGTCAATGTTGGTGTGAGATTGACAGTAAATGTGGTGTGAAGGACTGTTCTGTCTCTCTCAGGACCTTAGCAGCCCCAGCCATTACTACTATGATGAACCCCTTTGTAAAAAAAAAAAAAAAAGGGGGGGGTGGTAGCGCATGCCTTTATCCCAGCATTTGGGAGGTAGAGATAGGAAGTTTGCCATGAGTTCAAGGCCAGCCTAAGACTACATCATGAATTTCAGGTCAACTTGGGCTAGAATGAAACCCTACCTCATAAAACCAAAATATTCAGTTGGCCCAAGGCAGAAAGGACAGAGTAGGGAAGATAATACAATCCCATGAGAGCTACTAAATACTCTCCCCATGGTAAATAAGAGCCTGGGATCAGAGTATGGCCAAATTTGGGGTAACAAGGTAGGAGAACAACATCATAAATGTCTACAAACCAGAAGAAATATGAAAGCAGACTCAAAGTCTCAGAGATAAATACACCACTTTCAAGTGGACATAGCAATCCAAACTAAGCCAGTAAAATGTTATTTGGCAGACGTTCTTAGAAAACTCATTTCAATGGCTGGGCAAGAAAGATGTATTATAACCAATATGTTACCAAGAACCTTCCAAAGGGCACCCAAACACAGCGGCCTATCCCTGGATAAAATCTATCTTTTGTTTAAAGAACAACACAATGTCCTCATTTCCAGTTCAGCACTTTCTTTGTTTGACAATTAACTGGTCCACATTAAATACACTATTGCCAAAATAAAGGAAGACAGGAATCAAGGCTTAAATGTCATATTCCTGTCTGGTTTTCTATATCAAAGATCCATTTATAAGCCCAACTCTGAGAAGCTCATTCCTCTGACCTTAAGCATCAACTCCAGATAGATAGCTAAAGCCCAGATCTGTACATGCAGCTGGACCTCGCCTCCTATGCTGCTGCTCACAAACTTCCATCACAAGTCTGAAATCACCATTGGGCTCTTGATATCTCTACTTCCACTGGTTGTACAGGATAAGACCCCCTAATCTGAAGGGCTGAAATACAAACTACTGCAACAAGGGTTTTTGAGTACCCACAAGATACCATAAGCAACATCAGACCTTATATAAGGAATCACTGTCAAAATGCAAGTACAAGCTGGGTGTGGTGGTACACACTTTTAATCCCAGCACAAGGGAGGCAGAGGCAGGATTGCTGAGTGTTCAAGGCCAGACTGAGACTACATGGTGAATTCCAGGTCAGCCTGGGTTAGAGTGAAACCCTACCTCAAAAATAAATATGGCTTGATCCAGGTGTGTGGTGGGCATCTTTAACCCCAGCCCTTGGGAGGCATAGGTAGGATCGCTGTGAGTTTGAGGCCACCCTGAGACTCCAGGTCAGCCTGAGTTAGAGTGAGACCCTACCTTGAAAGACAAAAATAAATAAATAAATAAATAAATAAGGCTGGAGAGATGGCTTAGCCATTAAGGTGCTTGCCTGCAATGCCACAAGACCACAGTTTGATTCCCCAAGACCCACGTAAGCCAGATGCACAAGAAGATGCATGTGTCGGGTTCAACTGCAGTAGCTGGGGGCCCTGGCACACCAATTACCATTCTTTCTATCTCTATCTGCCTCTCTCTGAATAAATAAATATTTTAAAAAAATTAATAACCAGGTTGGAGAGATGGCTTAGTGGTTAAGCACTTGCCTGTGAAGCCTAAGGACCCCAGTTCAAGGCTTGATTCCTCAGGACCCATGTTAGCCAGATGCACAAGGGGGCACATGTGTCTGGAGTTCATTTGCAGTGGCTGGAGGCCCTGGCGCACCCATTCTCTCTCTCTGCCTCTTTTTCTGTCTGTCACTCTCAAATAAATAAATAAAAATAAACAAAAAAAGTTAAAAACCAAAAGAGTGGTGCATGTGTCTACCGTTTTTTTTACAGTGACAAGATTCCCTGGTATGCACAAACACTCTCTCACACACTCAGAAATGGATTTAAAAAAAAAAAAAAAAAACTCAGCTAGAAAAACTATGGCTGCAGGCACCCTGGCAGATATGCCCAGCTCCTAAAAGCACACAATCCCAAATGTCTTGTGAACAGATACCCTCTGGACAGAGCCCTCCATGGCCAACTCAGCCTACGTGCCTTGTCATGGACCACAACTCCTCCATGAAAGGAGAGGGCTGCAACAGAATTTTTTTTTTTTTTTTTTGGTCCACATTCCTTCCGGCTCTCACATTCCAGCAACATCTGGCTTCTGAAATTAGAGAATGAATTTGAATTCTGGCTGGGAATATTTTTAATTATGAAGTCTGGAAATCTCACCCTTAATCCCCCAGTCACTGCTTTGCCTAACAGCTCCAGTGGATGGCTAATTATTCCCATCATCACTGTCAGACCAGATGTGATGAACCTTAGACAGAAGCCCACTCCTCAAGCAACATAAGGGCCCAGTCACTCCACAGTCCTGTTTCTGCTATTTGCAAAGCTCTGTGCCCTGACACTTAGAGGCATCTGTAATTGCCTGCAAGAAGTACCAACACAGGAGTACTTTCCCCCAGATCCTAGACTCACTTTATTGTTAGAGAACCTAAGAGCCAGGCTGCTGTACATAAAGCAGCTTTCAGAATTTTTCTTGACAGAGCTCTAAACCTAAAAGAGGACAAAGGACATCAAAATGCAATCCCAGTTTGAAATCTCTCAAATAGCTGCTTTAAAAATCCACTCATGGGGGCTGAAGGGATGGCTTAGCAGTTAAGGCGTTTGCCTTCAAAGCTAAAGGACCCAGGTTTGATTCCCCAGTATCCAGTAAAGCTAGATGCACAAAGTATCTGGAATTAAAGTTAATTTGCAACAACAAGAAGCCCTGGCATGCCCATACTCTCTCTCAAATAAAAATATTTGTCGGGGGCCGGAGAGATGTCTTAATCGGATAAGGCACTTGCCTACAAAGCCTAAGGACCCAGGTTCAATTCTCCAGGCCCCATGTAAGCCACATGCATATGGTGGCACATGCATCTGGAGTTGGTTTGCAGTGGCTGGAGGCCCTGAAGAGCCCATTCTTTCCCTCCCTCTCTCTTTCTCTTTCTTTCTTTCTCTCTCTCTCTCTCTCTCTCTCTCTCTCTCTCTCTCTCTCTCGTAAATAAAAAAATATTGTCGAGAGTGTTGGCACATGCCTTTAATCCCAGCACTGAGGAGGTAGAGGTAGGAGGATTGCTGTGAGTTCAAGGCCACCCTGAGACTACATATTGAATTCCAGGCCAGTCTGGGCTACAGTGAAACCCTACATTGAAAAATAAAACAAGACAAAATGTGTTCAGGCCAGGCATGGTGGCACACACCTTTAATCTACCTGGGAGGCAGAGGTAGGATTGCCACAAATTCCATGCCACCCAGAGACTATACAGTGAGTTTCTGGTCAGCCTGGCCTAGAGTGAAACTCTACCTAGAAAAATAAACAAAGAAGAAGAGGAGGAGGAGGAGGAGGAGGAGGAAGCCATGTGTGGTGGCTACCCTTAATCCCAGCACTCAGGATGCAGAGGTAGGAGGTTCATCACTGAGTTCAAGGCCAGCCTGAGACTACATAGCCAAATGCAGGTCAGCCTGTGATGTCAGTTAAGACCCTAACTCGAAAAACCTCCCAAAGGGGGGGGGGCATGGAGTTTGGTTATCAGGAACTTCTCAGACATTCAAAGGCCTAATGAATTTCAAGGGATTAAAGTGAAGGTCAAGCAGGTGGTGCCTGGTCCTGCCTTACAGCCAAGTACAGGCTTGGTTTCATATTTCCAAATCCAGTCTTTTTTTTTTTTTTTTTTTTTTTTTACACAACAGCTGCATGATGACTGATTGCCCAAAACCAGAGCGGACATGAACGTTCAGTGCAGCATGACTCATAATAGCCAAAAAGTAGAACCAATCATGTTATTAATGGATAAGCAAAGTATGGTATATCCATACCACACACTGTGTTTTCAGCCTTAAGTGGAGAAAAGTACTTATATTTGCAACATTCAACATGGACAAATATTGAAAACATGCTAATAGAAAGAAGTCAGGTACAAAGGAGGACCACAGAGATTCTGAGAAATGAGCAGAAATGGAAAATGAAGAAACAGAAGGAATTGGGCTGATGGTAACACATATGTGAATGCACTCAAAAGCACTGTAATCTCAAGGAAGTGTCTAGATTGTAACTGGAACTAGGAGTCCCAACACTAGGGAAGCAGAGCTAAGAGGATCACTGTGAGTTTGAGAGCAGCCTGAGACTACACAATGAATTCCAGGTCAGCCTGACCCTACCTCGAACCAACAAAAGAAAACAAAAAGGTTATCAGGATGGGTAGAAAGCAAAGAAAGGAGATTTAATAGATGTGCACTAGGATGGGTATCAGATAAAGCTGTCTGGTGACCAAGCTCCTCTTGGTGTACTAAAAGGAGCTTCAGAATAGAGGAAGAATTAAGAGCAGGGGCAAGAGGTATGTATGCCCAATGAAGCAGCCCTGGTCAAGGTGTGGTTTGCTGTCTCAGCTCAAGCCCTGAAAGGTAGTCCTGCAAGACGTCCAATCACTATTCTCAGCCTAAAAGGACCAAACTGGTTCCTATAAGATGGCCTGCTACCCTTCTCCATCATAAATAATAGTATTCATCTTGAGGGTGGCTGTGTCCTGCCTGGGAGGCCTTGCTGTTGCTGGAATCCAAGGTGACCATAGGCTTAGGATAAAGACTCTTACCAGCCTTAAAGGGGAAAGAGGTAGGTTAAGACGACAGACACTCCTTAGTGATTATCATGTCTAAGCAGTCACATAGGAAGGAATCTGACCCCAAAGTAAAGGCCATGGACATAAAACAAAAGCAGAGGTGCCACACTTTAGTCCTAATTACCTCGTGGATCCAAGCAAGGAGTCAATGCCTTTAAGCAAAAGCAGCTTTTAAGTGCTTGTTAAAATGTGACTCATAACTCATTAAAGCAGTCCAAATAAAAGCAAACAAACAAACTGGGCATTCACATTCTCATTTACTCAGAGTTAACAACATAAGACAGAGAAAGTCCTAGAAATTGGCTTCCTGCCCTCTACAAACTCCCGTCTGGCTCAGGTACAGATGCAGCACACACCAGGTTCTCTACTGTACCTTCTCATCACCCAATAGTAAATGTCTAAAATGGCTGCTGTGTCTAAAGCCATAGCACCCTGAACGCACCCAATCTTTTCTAAATGGCTGCAGTGCATAGGCACCCTCCCTAATGTTCATGGGAGGCTATAAGGAGCTCAGTGAGCAGTTGTTATACAGCAACCTGCCAAAGCTCCTACAGCCACAGTCTCAAGCCGCTGTTCAAATCACAGCACTGAGGTATGACTGCAAACTGTACCACTGAACAATGGGATAGGCAATTTAAAGGACTTTTTTTTTGTTTGTTATCTATTTGTAGTTTTCCAATTCAAGGTAGGGTCTCACTCTAGTCCAGGCTGACCTAGAATTTACTATGTATTCTCAGGATGGCCTCAAACTCGCAGTGATCCTCCTACCTCTGCCTCCTCAGTGCTGGGATTAAAAGGTGCACCACCATGCCCGACTGAAGGGCTTGTTTTTAGAGTACGGTTTCTGATGTTCACAAAGAGAAACCAAACTGGGAAAGATAAGTGCAGAAAAGGGGAAAGATGGAGAGGGAGACAGACTGAAATTGGATCAACAGGCATACAACACCAACACAGAAATAACACCCAAGCTCTTTTCATGCAAACATGCATTAAGAAAAGCCAGATGGTAATGTTTATAGAGTAGAAACCACAATAAGTGTTTCTTAAAACTCAAGACACACTAAGTTATATCATAACAGATTATTTCAGTACACTGCCTTCTCATTTCCACAAGGAAAAGCAGTTAAAAGGGACATTTCCCAACAATATATAGGGCTAGTTCCTGTCACTATCCTAAAACCTACCTGAAGGTAGGCAGGAGATTTTTGGTGGACTTTAAAAGAACACCTATCTTTGGGACTGGAGAGATGGCTTAGTGGTTAAGATGTTTTCCTGCAAAGCCAAAGGACCTCAGTTTGACTTCCCAGGACCACGTAAACCAGATGAATGTGAATGGAGTTTGTTTGCAGTGGCTGAAGACCCTGGCGCACCCACTTTCTCTGTCTGCCCCCCTCTCTCTTTCTCGTGCTCTCTCAAATATTTTTAAATATTTTATTTCTATTTATTTTTTAATTTGACAGAGAACGAGGGGGAGAGTAAGAGAAAGAGAGAATGAATGGGCGCACCAGGGCCTCCACCCACTGCAAATAACTCCAGACACGTGTACCCCCTTGTGCATCTGGCTAATGTGGGTCCTGGGGAACTGAACCTGGATCCTTTGGCTTTGCAGCAAATGCCTTAACCGCTAAGCCAGTCCTCCAGCCCTCCATCTATCTTTTAAAAAGTATTTTACCTATTTATTCATTTATTTATCTTAGAGAAAGAGATAAAGGGACTCACCAGGACATATTCACCACCTTGTGCATCTGGCTTACCTGGGTACTGGGGAATCGAACCTGGGTCCTTAAGCCTTAACTGCTAAGCCATCTATCCAACCCAAAACAACAATCTTGATTCTCCATGAGTGAAATGAAAGTAGATCTTATAAAAATAAGATTGATGGCATATACTTCTAAGCCCTCTTTGATTTAGGAGCAAAATGCTAACTCAAAATTCTACCCTTTCCTTCCTAGTAAGTACATTTTCTTCTTAAGACAAGGAACCTAAAAATAGAGACAAGCCTAGGTTTACCCTTACTGGCTGGGCTCATCTGGAACCAAAAGGGCAGCAAGCTGATAGTTATCAAATAATCCTGATTGTACCCTGGCCTCACACCCTTGCAATCTAACCAATGGGAGAGTCTCATCTCTAGTCAGATGCCGTAGAAAACAGGGTACATAAACAGGGCATGACAGCACACACCTTTAATCCCAGCACTTTGGAAGTAGAGGTAGGAGGATTGCTGTGAATTTGAGGTCAGCTTGTGACTAGAGTGATTTCTAGGTCAGCCTGGACTAGATTGAAACCTTGTACTTTCAATGGGTACTGGGGAATCAAATCTGGGTCCTTTGGCTTTGTAGGCAAGTGCCTTAACCACTAAGCAATCACAGCAGTCCATGCCACATGCTTTTAATCCCAGCACTTGGAAGGCAGAGGTAGAAGGATTGCTATGAATTTCAGGCCACCCTGAGACTACACAGTGAATAGTGAATTCCAGGTCAGCCTGGGCTAGGGCTAGAGTGTAACCCTGGTAAATCAGGACAAAATGGAGTTACAGCAGGAGAGCCACAGAGATAAGGAAGTAGGTCATCCACATTCCTCAAGAAATTACCCAGACATTATTCCTACTCTGACTAACAACGCTCCAGGTCTGTATTTACTGCCTCCTCCTTATCTCTCACCTGGTCACTTCTGGTCTCACCCTATGGCTAATGTAAAGAACAGAGATTTACTGCCCTAACAACCAAAAAAAAAAAAATCCTTCCCTTCCTCACCTTCTCTCGATTACAGAGCTGTATAAAGGACACTATCTGCGGATCTCAAAGCTGACTGCTCTGCTCTTGAGATTCAGTCCTGGAAGCTCGTGTATTTCCCCCCCACACCCCCCACCCTGAATAAATCTTTCATCTTTGCCTCAGAGTGGTCTCCGTGGTCCTGGTCACTCCTGAACCTTACAAACCCTACCTTAGGAAAAAAAAAAAAAAAAAGAACAGAGCTGAGTCAGGTTAGAAGACTTCAAAGAAGGGCGTCTGCACTAGGTCAAATGGCCAGTGCTTCCATTTAGTGTTGACCTTTCTGGATGGAGCTGAAGGAAATTGATTCCGCATCTTTGGCCCACTCCTCTGAGATGAAGACATGAAGGAAAGTGGTAGCTAAGGACCCTCCTAGAAGGGACTTCCACCAGGAGCTCTCAGAAACTAGGAGGGTAGAGGAGAACTAAATAGAGATAAAAGACAAAGACACAAGTCAAAACAATCTAAACATGGAGAAGGCCATGTGCTATGACAGATTCCAGATGGGGAAAAGGCCATTGGAGCGGCCTGGGAACCTGTACTTCAAAATATTTTCCACATGACTCAGAAGCAGGCAACCAACCTCACTGGGTTTCCACAGTTAATGGCTGCGAGGTAGTCAAACTTTTTCTGTAAAGGAAAACAAAGTATTGAGGCCTTGTGGACCAATCAGGTCCTAGGTTATTGTCTGTGACTTGATCTGTGTTTTACAGCCCTTTAAAAATGCTTAGATGGTGGTTCTGTAAGAACAGGCCAACTAAGCAGAACATGGCCCAATGACTTTAGATTGCTGACCCCTAGGACTTTAGACTTTTTCAAGCTCTAAAGTCCTAACCAAAAAGAACATGAAGCTCTAATTTTTATACCCTGGATTTCTAGAAGTGATATTGTTGAATTTAAGACTAGAATAATCAAATATTAAAGAAAACAACAGCTAATAATGTATGAAACTAAGGACTCTTTTATTTATTTTTTTCTTTATTTTGTTTTTATGTATCTCACTCTAGCCCAGGCTGACTAAGAAAAACAAAAACAAAAAAAAAAAAAAACTGGTTCTTTTTTTCTTGTTTGTTTGCTTGTTTTCCCAAGGTAAGGTTTTGCTGCAGCCCAGACTGACCTGGAAATCACTCTGTAGATTTAGTTTGTTTGTTGGTTTTTTGGTTTTTCGAGGTAGGATCTCACTCTAACCCAGGCTGACCTGGAATTCACTATGGAGTCTCAAGATGGCCTCAAACTCACAGTGATCCTCCTACCTCTGCCTCCCAAGTGCTGGGATTAAAGGCATGTGCCACCAAGCCCAGCATGTTTTTTTTTTGTTGTTGTTGTTGTTTTTTTTTTATTTTTGAGGTAGGGTGTCGCTCTAGTCCAGGCTGACCTGGAATTCACTATGTATAGTAACTTATATGAGAGGGAGAGAAAGAGAGAACAGGCACTTCAAAGGAACTCCAGATGCATGTGCCACCTTGTGCATCTGGCTTATGTGGGTCCTGGGTAATCAAACCTGAGTTATTTAGGCTTTGCAGGCAAGCACCTTAACTGCCAAGCCATCTCTCCAGAAAGAAGACTTTTTTTTTCCTTTTTGGTTTCTTGGTTTTTCAAGGTAGGGTCTCACTCTAGTCCAGGCTGATACAGAATTCACTATATAGTCTCAGGGTGACCTCAACTCACAGCGATCCTCCTACCTCTGCCTCCCTCAAATTAAAGGCATTTTCTTTAAGTGACAGGTATTTCAAGAAACTAATATTAAAAAAAAAAAGAAACTAATATTCAATCTGGGCATGGTGGTACACACCTTTAATCCCAGCACTAAGGAGGCAGAGGTAGGAGGATCGCTGTGAGTTCAAGGCCACCCTGAAACTACATAGTAAGTTCCAGGTCAGCCTGGGCCAAAGTGAGACCCTACCTCAAAAAGTCAAAAAGAGGGCTTAGCGGTTAAGCGCTTGCCTGTGAAGCCTAAGGACCCTGGTTCGAGGCTCGGTTCCCCAGGTCCCACGTTAGCCAGATGCACAAGGGGGTGCACGCGTCTGGAGTTCGTTTGCAGAGGCTGGAAGCCCTGGCGCACCCATCCTCTCTCTCTCCCTCTATCTGTCTTTCTCCCTGTGTCTGTCACTCTCAAATAAATAAATAAAAAATGAACAAAAAGAAATATTTTAAAAAAATTCAAAAAGAAAAAAAAAAAGAAACTAATATTCAAAAAAAGTCTAGCCAGGCATGGTATCACACGCCTTTAATCCCAGCACTTGGAAGGCAGAGGAAAGAGGATCACTGTGAGTTCGAGGCCACCCTGAGACTACATAGTGAATTCCAGGTCAGCCTGGGCTAGAGTGAGACCCTACCTCGAAAAATAAACAAAAAGGATGACAGAGTGAGTTCTATCTAGGTCATCCTGGGCTAAACGGAGATCCTGTTTCAAGGGGGAGGGGGGTAAAAGCCCTTAATTCTAGCACCCCAGAGGCAGAGGTAGGAGGATCTCTGTGAGTTCAATGCCAGCCTGAGACTACAGAGTTCCAGGTAGCCTGGGCTAGAGCAAGACCCTACCTCTGGGGGAAAAAAAAGTGTTTTTTAAATAAAAATATATGGTGCTACAGAGATGGCGTAGCGGTTAAGGTGCTTGCCTTGGAAGCTAAAGGATCCAATTTCAGTTGCCCAGTACCTACACGTAAGCCAATGCACAAGACGACTCATGTGTCTGGAGTTCATTTAGAGTGGCTACAGGCCCTGCTGCACCCCTTCTCTATCTGTCTCTTTCTCTCTCCCAAATAAATACTTTTTTGTAATTTAAAAACTACTTAAAAATATAAACAAGGTTGGGCGTGGTGGTACATGCCTTTAATTCCAGCACTTAGGAGGCAGGAGGATAGCCTTGAGTTTAAGGCCACTCTGAGACTACATAGTTAATTCCAGGTCAGCCTGAACTAGAGCAAGACCCTACCTCAGAAAAAAAAAAAAAAAAAAAAAAAAAACCCTGCATTCAAATCACAAGTCAGCCAGGCATGGAGATCCAGGTCAGCCAAGATAGAGTGAGAACTTACCTTGGAAAATAAAATAATTATATAAAATAAATCACAAGGCACCCCATCATTTTTTCACATCTTCTCTTGCCAGCACAACTTTCCAAATCTTTCAGTAAGTTAAATTTGCACCTCTTTGTATCTGAGCATCTTTATCCACTGGCACAATTTCAAAGTATTCAGCCCTAAGTATTGCAATTAGTGTTCAGTATTTTATGTAGTATTTGACACTGTTCCAAACATTTTACTGGCCATCCCATCCAAGAACACAGTGTGTGGGATTTTGATGTCATTAGTGCCTGCATAGAAGAGAAAGAAATTACACTGCATGCTAAACTATCCAGAGTCAAGTCAGCTCAAGAATCTAGAAGAAGCTGCTGGCACTATGCCTCAGTGGCTGTTCTACGGTTGCAGGTGACACTCCATTTCATCAAATTCAGACTCATTACACACATACACATATACATACACAGCAGAGTTGTTTGTCCTGGGGTCTGGAATAAAGCCTTGTTGTTAAACAGTTTAAAAGAGCATTTACGTATGACTTACATACTTGATTTACAGAGTCAAATGAAGAGGTTTCATCATTTTTCTATAGAACGGAGCCTGGAATTAAACTATCAAATGGTGGCTGAAGCTGCAGGACACACCAATAGGTTTGGGTTACAAACACAGTGAAATGGTGGATTTAAATGCCTGGAGGGCTGGAGAGATGGATTAGCTGATAAGGTATTTGCCTGCAAAGCCAAAGGACCCTGGTTAGATTCTCTAGGACCCACATAAGCCAGAGGCACAGGAGCGTATGCATCTGGAGTTTGTTTGCAGTGGCTGGAGGCCCTGGTGTACCCACTGTCTCTCTCTGCCTCTTTCTCTTAAATAAATAAATAAATAAAATATTTAAATAAATAAAATGCCTGGAATAAGAATTGGCTCCAGAAACTAAACTCAGTAATAACTGTACTGAACACATTTTTTAAAGAGTTTATTTATTTCAAAGGAGCGAGAAAGCAGCAGATAGAGAGAATGGGCACACCAAGGTCTCCAGCCACTGCAAACAAACTCCAGAAACATGTGTCACTTTGTGCCTCTGGCTTACATGGGTACTGGGGATTCAAACCTGGGTCCTTTTGGCTTTGCTAGCAGGTGCCTTAACTGCTAAGCCATTTCTCCAGCCCCTGAATACATTTTTAATCAGTAAGCCACAATCCAGTACTTTTTTTTTTCTCTTAATGAGAACTTGTGATGCAGCAGCCAAAGGACCCAGGTTTTAGTCCCCAGGACACATGTAAGCCAGATGCACAAGGTGGCACATGTGCCTAGAGTTTATTTATAGTGGCTCAAGGCCCTGGTGAGTCCATTAATTCTCTCCTTCACTTTATCTGCCTTTCTCTCTCTCAAATAAAAGTTTTGTAAAGATTAAAAATCAGCCGGGCTTGGTGGTGCACGCCTTTAATCCCAGCACTAGAGAGGCAGAGGTAGGAGGATCACCATGAGTTCGAGGCCACCCTTAGACTACATAGTGAATTGCAGGTCAGCCTGGGCCAGAGTGAGACAAACCCAAAAATAAAAATCAATAATTTTTTAATAAATAAATATATGCTAAAGACAATTAATTTCAATCTTCCAGATACCAGTTCCAAAACCAAAATCTCTGAGGTTCAAAGCTATTGAATCCCTTGGTGCATCCATTCTCACCTCCTAAGAAGGCAGCAAAAGGCTTGCAGACTCCAATTCAAATAGAGCCAAGTTTACAGTACACAGAGGGGATTAGAGAGTTCCAAATTGCTATCACCTCCAATGCAGAAGCCAAATTCTCGGGCTGCAGAGATGGCTTAGCAGTTAAGGCACTTGCCTGCAAAACCTAAGGACCCAGGTTTAATTCCCCAGGACCCATGTAAGCCAGATGTACAAGGTGGCACATGCACGTGGAGTTCGTGTACAATGGCTGAAGGCCCTGCCATGCCCATTCATTCTTTCTCTTTCTCAAATATATGCCAAAAATATATATATATATATCTCCAAACTCCTCACTTGGGAACTAAGGCAAGAAGACTGCCTTGAGTTCAAGGCCAGACTGAACTAGATTGAGTTACAGGTCAGCCTGGGTTAGAATGACAGCCTGCCTTGAAAAAGAAACAAATCACAAAAAGTTTTCTAAGGGCAAGGGGTAGTGACACACATCTTTAATCCCAACACTGGGGAGGCAGAAGTAGGAGGATCACTGTGAGTTCAAGGCCAAACTGGGACTACAAAGAAAGTGCCAGGACAGTCTTTTTTCAAGGCCTCCTGGGACAGAGAGTTCCAGGACAGCCTGGGCTAGAATGAGACCCTACCTCAAAATGAACAACAAAAAAATTGCCTTACAATAATTCAACTGCAAGTCCCTCTCCTTAATGGCTCACACAGACTTAAGTTGACTCTTTGATTAAACAAGAGCAGGGACACTGCCAGTGCCTAACCTATGGAATCAATTTTATTTTTTGTTGTTGTTGGTTTTCTCAGGTAGGGTCTCACTCTAGCTCAGGCCGACCTGGAATTCACTGTGTAGTCTCAGGGTGGCCTCGAACCCACGGAGATCCTCCTACCTCTACCTCCCAAGTGCTGCAATTAAAGGTGCTAATTGTTTTCAACAGCAAATGCCCCTCTCAAAGCTTTTCAGGGTTTTTGTTGTTGTTGATTCTGTTGTTCATATTGCCTCAGGGTAGAGTCTAACTCTAGCCTAGGCAGATCTGGAATTCACTACATAGTCTTAGGGTGGCCTTGAAAATTACAGTGATCCTTGTACCTCTGCCTCCAGAGTGCTGGGATTAAAGGCTCCACCATGCTAGACTGCCTTGTGATTTGAATGCATACACATCCCAAACTTTGACTCAGTCAATGTAGGCTGGGGCTGAAGTTCACATTACATAGTCTCCTGACATGAGTTTCCAAAACATCCTATTGTCAAAGCCACTAAGCACCTGCAAGCATTGTTTATGATGAATATGCAGAAGGCCTAAAGAACCTAAAGGCAAAAAAAAAAAAAAAAAAAAAACTAAACGCAATCAAAACTGGTTGAGGATTTGTACTTCATAACAGCTATAACAGCTATTTAAATCACATAAAGAGGGGCTGGAGAGATGGCTTAGTGGTTAAGGTGTTTGCCTGCAAAGCCAAAGGACCTTGGTTCAATTCCCCAGGACCCACGTAAGCCAGATGCAGAAGGTGGCACATGCATCTGGAATATCATTTGCAGTGGCTAGAGGCCCTGGTGTGCCTATTCTCTCTCTCCCTCTCTTAGCCTCTTTCACTCTCGCAAATAAAAAAATAAATAAATACTTTAAATCACATAAAGAATGTGTGGCATGCCAGGAGTGGTAGCCCACACCTTTAATCCCAGCAGTGGGAGCAGTGGGAGGCAGAGGTGGGAGGATAGCTGTGAGTTCGAGGCCAACCTGAGACTACATAGTGAGACCCTACCTCAAAAAAACAAAAAAAAGGGCTGGAGAGATGGCTTAGCGGTTAAGCGCTTGCCTGTGAAGCCTAAGGACCCCGGTTCGAGGCTCAGTTCCCCAGGTCCCACGTTAGCCAGATGCACAAGGGGGCGCACGCGTCTGGAGTTCATTTGCAGAGGCTGGAAGCCCTGGCGCACCCATCCTCTCTCTCTCCCTCTATCTGTCTTTCTCTCTGTGTCTGTCGCTCTCAAATAAATAAATAAATAATTAAAAATATATATATAAATAAAAATATATATATAAATAAATGAAAATAACCCACCCCAAAAAAACAAAAGAATGTGTGGCACAAATCTTCAATCCCAACACTTGGGAGGTGGAAGTAGACAGATCACTGTGAGTTCAAGGCCAGCCTGAGACTTACATAGTGAATTCCAGGTCAGACAGGGCTAGAGACACTACCCTTCAAAAAATCAAAAATAAAATAAAATAAATCACACAAAGGCATGTTCCCTTCAGAAAGCAGCTTACCAGGACTGGAGAGATGCCTTAGTTGTTAAGGCTCTTGCCTGAAAAGCCTAAGGGCCCAAGTTTGATACCCACATAACCAGATCACAAGGAGGTGCTTGGACTCTGTTTACCGCAGCTGGAGGCCCATGCATTCTCTCTCCCTATCTGCCCCCCACCTCAAATAAAATGTATATGTATTTTTTTATACCAGGCATGGTGGTGCATGCCTTTAATCCCAGCACTGGGAAGGCAGAGGTAGGTGGAATCTCTGTGAGTTTGAGGCCACCCTGAGACTACACAGTGAATTCCAGGTTAGCCTGGTCTAGAGTGAGACTCTACCATGAAAAACCAAAAAAGAATAAAAGAAAGAAAAGAAAAAGAAAAAAAAAAAAGGAAAGGACAGCCGGGCGTGGTGGCGCACGCCTTTAATCCCAGCACTGGGGAGGCAGAGGTAGGAGGATCACCATGAGTTCGAGGCCACCCTGAGACTAGAGAGTGAATTCCAGGTCAGCATGGGCTAGAGTGAGACCCTACCTTGAAAAAGAAAAGAAAAGAAAAGAAAAGAAAGGAGGGGAGGGGAGGGGAGGGGAGGGGAGGGGAGGGGAGGGGAGGGGAGGGGAGGGGAGGGGAGGGGAGGGGAGGGGAGAGGAGAGGAGAGGAGAGGAGAGGAGAGGAGAGGAGAGGAGAGGAGAGGAGAGGAGAGGAGAGAAGAGAAAAGAAAAGAAAAGAAAAGAAAAGAAAAGAAAAGAAAAGAAAAGAAAAGAAAAGAAAAGAAAAGAAAAGAAAAGAAAAGAAAAGAAAAGAAAAGAAAAGAAAAGAAAAGAAAAGAAAAGAAAAGAAACATGGAAGATGTTAATAAAAATTGAGAAAAAGAAAAGAAAAGCAAGCAGGTCACCAAACACAAGGGTGATTGTGAGGAACAAGCAGTCCTTTCAGTTGGATAAACCTGCCTCTCAGGAAATCATGAAGAATGCGTTACATATCACCTTAATTCCAAACCCTGAGCTCCTCACACCTTGGAGGAAGGTAGGGTCCATTTTCCCTCCCTGGTATCCTTCCAAAAACAACCATGGAACTTTTGTTCATGGTTTACTACCAAGTTTACTGAGATGCCTAGCTACAACTTAAACCCAGGTTGCTCTTGACATTTAGAGTTTTCACTACAGTGACCGGCTGTTAGGCAGCCAGTTATCACAGGCATTGGTCAGCCACCACACCGGGCTTGATCCTCCTACTTCTGCCTCCCAAGTGCTGTGATGCCTGAGACTACATAGTGAATTCTAGGTCAACCTGGACTGGAGCGAAACCCTACCTCAAACCCCTCTCCCCACCAAAAAAAATGTTGAAAAACCTCAAGGAGAGGTGGTTAAATGTGCCAGTCATCAATCCAAGTACAAGACCAATCTACATTACACTACTTATCAATTATCTGGCTCAAAACAAGAAGGCTAAATCCAGGTATAGTGGCACAAAGACAAGCCTTTATAGTCAATTAAAAATAGATTCTTGGGCTGGAGGGATGGCTTAGCAGTTAAGGCATTTGCCTGCAAAGCCAAAAGACCCAGATTCAATTCTCCAGGACCCACGTTAGACAGATGCACAAGGGGGTGCACATGTCTGGTGTTCGTCTGCAGTGGCTGGAGGCCCTGGCACGCCCATTCTCTTTCTTACTCTCTTTCCCTCTTTCTCTGTCAAATAAACAAATAAAAATAAAATACTTTAAAAATAGATTCTCCCTTAAGCCAGGCATGGTGGCACAACGCCTTTAATCCCATCACTCGGGAGGCACAGGTAGAAGGATTGCCGTGAGTTCGAGGCCACCCTGAGACTCCATAATGAATTTCAGGTCAGCCTGGGCTAGAGGGAGACCCTACCTCGAAAAACCAAAAAAAAAAAAAAAAAATATTCTCCCAGGCGTGGTGGCGCACACCTTTAGTCCCAGCACACAGGAGGCAGAGGTAGGAGGATTGCCATGAGTTCGAGGCCACCCTAAGACTACAGAGTGATTTCCAGGTCAGCCTGAGCTAGAATGAGACCCTACCTCGAAAAAGCAAAAAGAATTTAAAAAAAAAAAAAAAAAAAGATTCTTCAGCCAGGCATGGTGACACAAGCCTTTAATCCCAGCACTTGGGAGGCAGATGTAGGAGGTTTGAGGCCACCCTGAGACTGCATAGTGAATTCCAAGTCAACCTGGGCTAGAATGAGACTCTACCTCAAAAAAACTAAATAAATAAATAAATATTAAAAAAGAACAGAGGGCCGGGCGTGGTGGCATATGCCTTTAATAATCCCAGCACTAGGGAGGCACAGGTAGGAGGATGACCACTATTTCAAGGCCACCCTGAGACTACATAGTGAATTCCAGGTCAGCCTGGGCTAAAGTGAAACCCTACATCAAAACCCAAAAACAAAAACAAAAAAAAATTCAGGAGGTACTGGAAATGTGGCTCAGTGTAACACTGCTTACTTACCAGGCTTCAGTGCCTAGATTCCATCCTTAGCACCAGGAAATAAGTAGTAAGTGATCATCAGGTGTGGCTGCTCACACCTTTAATCCCCATACTGAGGAAGATCACTGGATTTGAGCCCATCCAAGGCTACAGAGTGAGTTCCAGGTCAGTCTGAACTAGAGTGAGATCCTGATTTGAAAATAAAAAGAAAGTGATCCATAGACTTTCCCTGCTGAGCTTCAATGATACAAAAAGACCACGCAAACCTTTTTAGCTAAGCCTATATTTCTCAAGCAGTCTTGTTTTAATTAAGCAACATTTCTGCTGCAAAAATAATTTGTAGCTGGACATGGTGGCGCATGCTTTTAATTCTAGTACTTGGGAGGCAGAGGTAGGAGGATTGCCATGAGTTTGAGGCCACCCTGAGACTACACAGTCAATTCCAGGCCAGCCTGTGCTAGAATGAAACCCTACCTTGAAAAGAACAAAACAAAATTTAATTTGTGTGTCAGATGTGGTGGCTCCCACCTCAAAAATACCAAAAAAAAAAAAAAAAAAAAAAGTGGCTGCACTGTGAGTTCAAGGCCAGCCTGCAACCTGGACTAGAGCAAGACCCTACCTTGAAAAACATACAAATCCTGGATGCCAGCCTGCTCAAGGTGGTGGGAGGAAGAACATAGAAAGCCAGACTGCCACAACTTTCCAGAACAGGTCAGCCAGACACTATCTGCTCCAAAGGGCAAGGGCAAGGACAGGAAATAAGGGCTGGAGATGGCTCAACAGTTAAGGTGCTTGCGTGCAAATCCTAAATACCTTGGTTTGATCCCCTGTACCCACATCTGGAGTCTGTTTACAATAGCTAGAGGCCCTGGGGCACCCAATTCTGTCTGTCTCTCTTCTATTTCTATGCTTGCAAATAAATATATTTTTGAAAAATATTTAAGTCAGGCCAGTTGTGGTGGTGCATGCCTTTAATCTCAGCACTGGGGAGGCAGAGGTAGGAGGATTGCTGTGAGTTCGAGGCCACCCTGACAGTACATAGTGAATTCCATGTCAGCCTGGGCTACAGTGAGACCCTACCTCAACCCCCCCTCAAAAAAAAAAAAGAAAATCAAGTCAGGCATGGAGGCACTTGCATTTAATCCCATCACTTGGGAGGTGGAAGCAGAGATAGGAGGAGGATCACTGTGAATTTAAGGCCACCCTGGGACTACATAGTGAATTCCAGGCTAGCCTGAGCAAGAACCTTCCTCAAAAAACAAATATACACGTGTGTGTGTGTGTGTGTGTGTGTGTGTGTGTGTGTGTGTGTGTATACAGAAAGAGACAGGATGGAGGGGTGGATAGGAAGTAACATCTCACTCAATTCTACATAGCCTGCACCCTGACTAAAGTGCTGGACTGGGAACAACTTGTGTTTTCAACCAGTCCCAAGATACCCTGAAAGTATATCACCATGGGACCAGTTTATTCTTGTTATCCTCAAGCTGGAAAAAAAAAAAATTACATAATGTTTTCTGGGCTCAAGAGTCCTCATAGTCCTATATTTCACTTACAGCATAACCAAAAAGATCTGTTTTAGCAAAAATAATTTTCTGGGCCAGGAATGGAGGCTCATGCCATACTTGGGAGGCAGAGGTAGGAAGATCATCATGAGTTCAAGACCAGCCTGAGACTAACTACATAATGAATTCCAGGACAGCCTTGGCTACAGTGAAACCCTACCTCAAAAAAAACAAAATGAATAAAAATAAAAATTTTGTAAAAAGCCAGGCATGGTGACACATGCCTTTAATCCCAGCACTCGAGAGGCAGAGGTAGAAGAATTGCCCTGGGTTCAAGGCCACCCTGAGATTACATACTGAATTACAGGTTAGCCTGGGCTAAAGTGAAACCCTACCTGGAAAAACAAACAAAATTTTAAATAGTTTTCTGGGTTAATTCATCAGCCAAAGCACTAAACATCAACACCAGACCCAAGATTGCTCTTGGTGTCAGCTGCTGCGGGCTTGCATGGGTAACTAAGTTATATGGAATTGCAAAATAGTACCCAAACTAAGTGGCTCAAGTTTAATTCCAAGAAAATCACATCATGGAACTGCTGCATTAGAAAGGATTACTGACAAATGGGAAAACAGAACATGCATCCAGGCTCCACAGGCATTTGACTCACTCTTGAGTCACATCCAATACTCACATGCCAAGAGTAATGCCTTTTGACTCATTATCAACAATTAAGATAAATGTGTTTAGAGACCTCACACATGGAATTCTCATCAAGTACCCCATGCTGAAAAGTGTATAAATTGGGAAATCCCTCTAGTTAGATCTGTTCATTTTCAAAAAGTGGAATTGCAGCAGGTGTGGTGGCACATACCTTTAATCCCAGCACTCGGGAGGCTGAGGTAGGAGGATCACCGTGAGTTCAAGGCCACCCTGAGAATAGAGTGAATTACAGGTCAGCGTGAGCTAGAGTGAAACCCTACCTTGAAAAAAGAAACAAACAAAAAAGTGAAATTGCATAGCAAGAGTGATGTTTTACCCCAAATGAAGTAACAGGGGTGACAAGACAGTACCCGAGTTCTTCGAAGTAGGGCATGGTGGTGCACACCTTTCATCCCAGTGCTGGGGGAGGCAGAGGAACCAGGATCTCTGAGAGTTGGAAGGCACCCTGAGACTGAGACTATAGTCAGCCTGGGCTAGAGCCAGACCCGCCTCGGAAAAAGAAAAGAAAAAAAAAAAAAAAGAAAAAGAAAAAGAAGAAGAAAAAGAAAAAGAAAAAGAAAAAGAAAAAGAAAAAGAAAAAGAAAAAGAAAAAGAAAACACATGATGAATAAAAGAATGTTCCCGGGTCTGGAGAGATGGCTTAGCAGTTAAGGGCTTGCCTGTGAAGCCTAAGGATCCTGGTTCGAGGCTCGATTCTCCAGTCCCCACGTAAGCCACATGCACAAGGGGGCGCATGTGTCTGGAGTTCCTTTGCAGTGGCTGCAGACCCTGACGTGCCCATTCTCTCTCTCTCTCTCTCTCTATCACTCTCAAATAAATAAATAAAAATAAACAAAAATTTTTTTAAAAAAAAGAATGTTCCCTTAGTGCTTACACCAGGAACACTTCCCAGGCTTAGCACTTAGCAGTTTGGTGTCCTTGGTCCACTCACCCACAAGGCTTCATACTCCCATCACTAAATTTAGTGTGCTAGAACTTTCAGTCACCATTCAGCCCCGAGGCCTGGCAAAGTAATTGTCAGCAAAACTTGGTGATTTTATACTTCTCCTAGCTCCACCATCCAAGTCCCATTTTATCTCCAGATTCTCCATAACCTTTTCCCCTTCCCTCATCTCACATTCCATACGTGGTACCTGAAAGATGCTTCATTTTCTCCAAGTCACTTCAGGTCACCCTAACATGTCCCTATAGTTCACAGTAATACAGGAAAAGCCCTAAGTGGTGTGCACAGTCCCTTCCTTTTGTTTCACTCCACCCCCCTCCAAGAAGGAAGCTGAGGGCCAAAAAAATTGAGATAAACGCAAGGTCACATGAAGAGCTAAGCAGAAAACTCACGACTCAAACCCAGGTTGTGGCTCCAAATCCTAAATTCTTTTTTTAATTACCCATCTTATGCTTTCTGAGATCCTGGATGTTTGAAGAAAAAATGCAACCTGAGTCCTCAGAAGTTCTAGAAGAAATAAAGTTAATGTTAAGGTCCATCTACTTGGAAGAAACAGTGGAAATGAAAGGTGTTGGCAACACACTGTAAATGCAGGGACGGGAAGTGCAGAGGTCCAGGCCACTGCAGTCACAGGTTTAAAGGCCCTATCCCTCCTGTCCCATCATCCCACACTAGAGGCGCCCAAAGAAAAGCTGCCTGCAAAGAATCCCTCCCCTTCAAAATTCCTGCACCCAGCCCGGACTTTCCCAGCCTTCTGTGGTGTGACCTGCTCTGTCTTCAAAGCTTCCCCGATTAGGGGAGTTATAATTCCCGCGCCCAGATCTCAACCCTCCCCACCCCCAATAATAATAATCGCTTCCTTTTCCCTCCCCCCCACCCTATTCCCTTTCCGGGGGATCGGTCCGCTACGCAGTGGGCTCAGAATCCTGCAAGAGCTGCGTAGCCACGATGCTTCTCCAGCCCGAGCTCCCCTGGAGGGGAAACCCCCACCCCCAGGAGGGAAATCTGCAGGCCCCCATCACAGGAAAAGGTGGCATTGCCAGCCCCGCGCCGCGCACGCCCAGCTCAGGCCAGCCTCACGGGTCATGCCTTGCCCACTCCACCACGCTCCTGCCCCAAGAAGGGGATCGGCCGCGCCAAGCAGCCTGAAAGGGATCCCGCCCCACCCCCCAGCACCGCAGTGGAGCGTGGGGAGCAGGGAGCTCCAGCGGATCGACGGTCCAGGCCCGGGGGAGGCGGCGCTCCTGGCGGACACCCTCGCGGTCCCTCCAGGCCCGGTACCGTGGCCAAGATCGAGCACCGGAGATAGGGATAGGGGCGCAGCGCGAGCTAGAAGCGCGGCCTCCGCCCGCCGCCGGTGCACGAGGCCCCGCAGCGCGCCCCGATCCGCTGCCCGGGGGACGCAGGCGCCGCGCGGTCGCCCGCATTGTTCGGTCCGCCGCGCGTTCCCCGGCGCCTGGCCCGGGGGCCCCAGCCGCCGTCGACGGGGCGGCGGGGACCGTAGCGCCACGGCCGGGCAGGTGTTGGCCAGCGCTCTCACCTTTGGCGCCGAGCATGAAGTCGAGCGTGCTGTGCCGTGCTGCTGCCATAGTGAGGCGAGGCCCTGTGCCATGCCTGGGGGAGGCGACCGCGGGAGACTGGGGGACCGCGCGGCGTGTCTGGCTGCGGCCGGCGGGGAGTGCGCTGCGCCCGGGGAGGCCAAGAGTAGGAGGTGGGCGGGGCCGCCGGCAGCGACCCGGGGAGCGGGGGTGGGGCCGGCCCGCCTCCAGGAGGGAGGAAGCAGAGACGCCTCCAGCCCCGAACTTGGAGCGTTGGGCGTGAGGCCTCGCTAATGGTGGAAACGTGGGCGCCGTGCTCCCCAGCATGCGTCACCAATGGCCGCGCCCTGCACTAACATTCTGGCCTGCACTCCCGCCATCCGTTAGATCACCTTTGGTTTAAACAGAGCAGAACTACTTCCGGGGGGGCACCCTAGACACTTCCCTGTATGTCTGTCCCCCCCAGCCAAAGCCCCTGGTACTTTGTGGCCAAGTCTAAAATAAAAATAAAATGTCACCCCTGTAATCTGAAAGCACGGCTTGCCTTTTTATTGCGATGCTACAATAAAACCCATGAGGATTTTTCTTACCATTTCTATTAGTAACGAGTAGTATTTGAGAACAGATTAGAGTACTCTCTCCTTGGTTAAGTAATCTATGTTTTTCATGCAAAATACGAGAGGAGAATAAGTAAGAAACAGGAAGGATAGCATTGTCGCTAAGATTGAACTGAAAAAGAAGTTCCAGATTTGCAGCTCCTCCACCATGACTCCTCCCCCCATGGTGCCTCTATTCATGTGTATTTTTGACATTGAGTTAATAGTGTTCAACAACATGAGAACAGAGATAGCTAAAGTGTCTGGACTAAAGGCTTCCTCTATTGCACTGGCAATATTCCCAGGCAAATGCTTCCACCATTCTGTAGGCTTCTGTGCCTCTCATAGCTGCAGGAATTGCTGTAGTGGCTATATTCATTTTAGGTCTGTGAACACATGCACCTTCATAACTGCACTTAGAACATACATACACCCTGAGACTACAGGACGAATCCCACGTCAGTCTGGGCTAGAGAGATACCCCCCCCTTTCTCTCTTTCTCTCTTTCTCTCTTTCTCTCTTTCTCTCTTTCTCTCTCTCTCTCTCTCTCTCTCTCTCACACACACACACACACACACACACACACACACACACACAAAGCCGGGCGTGGTTGCATAGGCCTTTAATTTCAGCACTGGGGAGTCAGAAGTAGGAGGATCAATCGCTGTGTTACACGCTGTGACATACACCCTGAGACTACATAGTGAATTCCAGGTCACCCTGGGCTACAATGAGACCCTACCTACCAAAAAAAAAAAAAAAACTTAAAAAAGTGGAGTTAGTACGATGTGGTGGCACACTCCTTTAATCCCAGTACTAAGGAAGCAGAGGTAGGAGGATCGCTGTGAGTTCAAGGTCAGCCTGAGAATACATGTAGTGATTTACAGTTCAGCCTGAGCTAAAGCAAAACCTTAAAAAAAAGAACAAAAATGTGAATCAGGCGTGGTGGCGCATGCCTTTAATCCCAGCACTCAGGAGGCACAGCTGGAGAGATGGAACAGCAGTTCAGGCACTTGCCCGCAATGCCTAATGACCTGGGTTCAATTTCTCCAGCCCAAATATTTCATTTATTTGGAGAGAGAAAAACTAGGCATGGTGGTGCAAGCATTTAATCCCAACATTCTGGAGACAGAGGTTAAAGGACTGCTTATGAGGTTGAGACCAACCTGAGACTACTTAGTGAATTCCTGGTCAACCTACCTCCGAAAAAGAAATAAATAAATCTTTGCTAGGTGTGGTGGTTCAGGCCTTTAATCCCAGCACCCAGGAGGTTGAGGTAGGATCATGGTGAGTTCCAGGCCAGCCTGGGACTTCATAGTGAATTTTAGGTCAGCCTGGGCTAGAGTGAAACCCTACCTTGAAAAACCAAAATAAATAGAAGCCAGGCATGGTGGTGCACCCCTTAATCCCAGCACTTGGGAGGCAGAGGTAGGAGGATCGCCATAAATTTGAGGACACCCTGAGACTCCATAGTAAATTCCAAGTCATCCTGAGCTAGAGTGAGACCCTACCTCAAAAAAAGAAAAAAGAGGGCTGGAGAGATGGCTTAGCGGTTAAGTGCTTGCCTGTGAAGCCTAAGGACCCAGGTTCGAGGCTCGATTCCCTAGGACTCATGTTAGCCAGATGCACAAGGGGGCACATGTGTCTGGAGTTCGTTTGCAGTGGCTGGAAGCCCTAGCGAGCCCATTCTCTCTCTCTCGCTCTCTGCCTCTTTCTCTCTCTCTCTCTCTCTCTCTCTCTCTCTCTGTCGCTCTCAAATAAATAAAAATAAACAAACAAAAAAATTTTAAAAAAAAAGAAGAAAAGAAATGACCAACATTGAGACTGACTGATTTAGATGAAATGCCAGACAGATAATTCAAAAGAATGGTTGTAAGGGCTGGAGTACCCAGTACCCACATAAGCCAGATGCATAAGGTGGCACATGCATCTGGACTTCATTTGCAGGGGCTAGAGAGAGGCCTTGCCATTCCCATTCTCTCTCTCTCTCTCTCCTTCCCTCTCTCCCTCTCTCCCTCCCTCCCTCCCTCTTTCTCTATCTCCAAATAAATAAAATATTTGGGCTTGAGAGACTGCTTAGTTAAGGCACTTGCCTGCAAAGCCTAAGGACCTAGGTTCAATTCCCCAGTACCCAGGTGAGCCAGATGCACAAGGTGGCACATACATCTGAAGTTAATTTGCCGTGGTTAGAGACCGTGGCACACCTGTTTTTTTTTCTGTCTGCCTCTTTCAGTCTCTCTGTAAAGTGTAAGAGAAAAGTGAAAATGAACACCGGACTTGATCTGTACAGACAGTTGATTGAAGTACACTGCGGGGCACCAGCCCTTCTGCAGGATGAAGGCTGAAGCCCTGAGCGAGGCTGGGGTTCAAGCTTATAAGGAGGAGCCTAAGAAAAATAGACTGTACCAAGGTACAGTAGATAAGGAACTTGTAGCTACTTGTGTCCTTGCTCAGAATCAGCTTCTTTAGCAAGAATTGTCTAAGAGAGGATACCCCAGATGGTTTCTGTTACTTAAAGGAGAACATCAATCAGGGGAGGTGTCAGGCTTGTCTGGGGCTGAATGCCTCAGATGTTTCTTTAAGACTTTCTAGTCTTAGAGATAGTTATTAACTCTTTAGTTCCTTCTGATTTGGGGGGGGGAGCTATTAACCCTTCACAGTCTCTCTCATAAATAAATAAATATGGGGGGGGAGGGAGGGCATTACCATGGGATATTTTTTATAATCATGGAAAATGTTAATAAAAATTGAGAAAAAAATAAACAACAAAAAAGTTTTAAAAAATAAATAAATAGATAAATCAAATGGTTTTAAAAAGATAATTAGCCTGGGCCAGAATGAAACCCTACCTTGAAAAACCAAAATAATAATAATAAATAAATAAATAAAACTTAAATAGATTGTAAGTATGTTCAAAGAAATCAAAGAAGCCTAACCAGGTGTTGTGGTGCACACCTTTAATTCTAGCACTTGGGAGAGTAGAGGTGGAGGCAGAGGTAGGAGGATAATCGTGAACTCAAGGACAGCCTAGGTTAGAGTGAGATCTACTTGGAAAAAAAGCCAGGCATGTTAGCACACACTTTTATTCCTAGCACTGGGAAGCAGAGGTAGGAGGGTTGATATGAGTTCAAGGCCAGCCTAAGACTACATAGTTAATTCCAGGCCAGCCTGGTATAGAGTAAGACCCTACCTCTAAAAACCACAGAAGGGGGCTGGAGAGATGGCTTAGTGGTTAAGGTATTTATCTGCAAAGCCAAAGGATCCCGGTTCAATTCTCCAGAACCCACGTAAGCCAGATGCACAAGGGGGCACATGCATCTGGAGTTCCTTTGCAGTGGCTGGAGGCCCTGGTGCATCCATTCTTTCTTTCTCTCTCTACCTCTTTCTCTCACTCAAATAAATAAATTATATTTTTAAAAACCACAGAAATACCAATCTGAAATCCCAGTGTAATCATACATCCCCAATCTGTTGATGCAAGGGCCTGCTGCTTCTCTACCAACCCCAGATAAAGTCTGGCCCCAGTTTCCTCACTTCTACCACAACAAAAGTAGTCCTGTCCTGGCAGCATCCAACCCAAAGCAATGCTTGACTTCCTTAGCTATTCTTCCAAACCACCTGACACAGGCTTTTAATCCCAGCACTCACTGGGGACACAAAGGTAGGAGGATCACTGTGATCTCAAGGCCACCCTGAGACTACACAGTGAATTCCAGGCCAGCCTGGGCTAGAGCGAAACCCTACCTCAAAAAACCAAAACCAAAAAAGTGGGAGTTAAGTTCAATGGAGAAAGATGGGGAATTACAACAAGTAATGGGAGTGGTTTATATAAAATTGTAACTAAAGTTTTTCATTTTATTAAAAAAAATAGCAGGGCATGGGGGCACATGCCTTTAATCCCAGCACTTGGGAGGCAGAGGTAGTATGACCGTTGTGAATTCAAGGCCACCCTGAGACTCCATAGTGAATTCCAGGTCAGCCTGCGCTAGAGTGAGACCCTACCTCAAAAAAAAAAAAAAAAAAAAAAAAAAACAGGGCATGGTGGTACATGACGTTAATCCAAGCACCACTCAAGAGGTAGAGATAGGTTTGCTCTGAGTTCAGTTCAAGGCCAGCCTGTGACTACATAGTGAATTACAGGTCAGCCAGGGCTAGAGGGAGACCCTACCTGGAAAAACCAAAATAAATAAATAAATAAACTAACAAACTAGATGTCCCATGGCCATTCTTAGAGTACATAGTGAATTTCCAGGCCAGCTTGGGTTAGAGTTAGACCCTACCTTGTAAAACCAAAAGGAAGGAGGAGGAGAAAACTTAGCCCTCAGGAGGCAGAAGTAGGAGGAGGATTGCCCAGAGTTCAAGGTCACCCTGAAACTACATAGTGAATTGAATTCTAGGTCAGCCTGGGCTAGAGTAAGAGCAACCCTACTTAAAAAAAAAAAAAAGGCTGGAGAGATGGCTTAGTGGTTAATGTATTTGCCTATGAAGCCAAAGGACACAGGTTCAATTCCCCAGGACCCACGTAAGCCAGACGCACAAGGGACACATGAGTCTGGAGTTCGTTTGCAGTGACTAGAGACGACCCTGGTGTGCCTATTCTCTGTCTCTCTTCTATCTCTCTCTCTCTGCTTACAAATAAAAAAAAGATTAAGAGTTGGCTAGGCATGATGGTGCACACCTTTAATCCCAACACTAGGAAGGGTCAGTCTGGGCTACAGTAAGATCTTGCCTGGGAAGGTGGAGGGAGCAAATCAATTTAGAGTGAAAATCAGATAACATTTCAAGGCCAGCCTGGGCTACAGAGCTTGAGCTAGTTGGAGACTTTGCTTCAAAAATATAAAAGAAAGAAAGAAAAAAAAAAACAAAAACAGAAGACCTGCTCAGCAAAATGTTGCTTAGTGTTAGGTATCACTGTACTCCAAAACTCTCTCTCTTTTTTTTTTTTTTTCTTTTTTGAAGTAGGGTCTCACTCTAGCCCAGGCTAACCTAGAATTCACTATGTAGTCTCAGGCTGGCCTCATCACTCAGAGTGATACTCCTACCTCTGCCTCCCCAGTGCTGGGATTAAAGGCATGCCCCACCATGCCCGGCATTTTTTTTTTTTTGTAGTAGCATCTCACTCTAGCCCAGGCTGACCTGGAATTCACCCTGTAGTCTCAGGGTGGCCTTGAACTCATGGCCATCCTCCTACTTCTGTCTCTCAAATGCTGGGATTAAAGGCATGTGCCACCATGCCCAATTTAGGCACAGGTTTTTTGTTTTTTGGTTTTTTTTTTTTTTTTTGGTTTTCCAAGGTAGGGTCTTACTCGAGCTCAGGCTGACCTGGAATTCACTAGGTAGTCTCAGGCTGGCCTTGAACTCTTGGCAATCCTCCTACCTCTGCCTCCCAGGTGCTGAGATTAAAGGCATGCGCCACCACGCCTGGCTAGGCACAGTTTTTATAAACTCAGAGGAAGAGTTGCACTGCCCTGCAGAAAGCAACAGAAACTGCTTAGAAGAAGGAAGTCAGAAGCAGAAAAACACCCCTTTGTTTAAAAAGAGAAGGTGGTGATGGTGCCAGTGGAGGGGAAGCTAGTGTGCTTACTAAAAACATCCACAAGCTCTAAGAACCACCAGGAAGCTGTCCATTATGCTGTTGTCTCAACCATTCCTTATAAAGGGTAATAGGGTACGAGTAGGAGAAGCTGTCAGCCCTTAGCAGCTGCTCCAGCCAAAGTCATTTGCTTTTTGTTCTTTTTTTTTTTTTTCACCATTTTGCTTGGGACCCATAGAGACATTCCTCCTCCCTGCCTTCTGTGTGCAGCTGTGGTGAAATCACTTCCTCTCTTAAAAAACTTGGCATTGGCTATGAGGGTTAGAATGGTTGTCAAAAATTTAGATCACTCCCACACCATTTTTCCACATAAATGTGGGACTCACCCAGCTATTGAAACACAATTTTTAAATTTTTGATATAAAAATGTTTAACTAAAGCTGGATGTGGTAGCACACACCTTTATTCCCAGCACTCAGGAGGCAGAGGTAGGTGGATCACTGTGAGTTCAAGGCCCCCCTGAGACTACATAGAGAATTCCAGGTCAGCCTGAGCTAAAGTGAGACCCTACCTCAAAAACCAAAATAAGGGCTGAAGGGATGGTGTAGTGGTTAAGACATTTGCCTGCAAAGCCAAAGGACTCAGGTTTGATTCCCCAGGACCCACGTTAGTCAGATGCACAAGGGGGCACACGCGTCTGGAGTTCGTTTGCAACGGGTGGAGCCCCTGGCACGCCCATTCTCTCTCTCCCCCCTCCCTCTTTCTCTGTCAAATAAATATATAAAACGAAAATAAATAAATAAATATGAATAACTGAAGCCGCGCATGGTGGCACACACCTTTAATACCAGCACTCCAGATACAGAAGTAGGAGGATCGCCATGAGTTCAAGGCCACCCTGAGACTATAGTGAATTCCAGGTAACTCTGGGCTAGAGTGAAACCCTACCTCAAAAAAACAAAATAAAGTGTGTGTGTAGGGGCGCTGGAGAGATAGTTTAATGGTTAAGGTGCTTACCAGCTAAGCCAAAGGAGCAGGGTTCAATTCCCCAGTATCCACATAAAGCCACATGTATAAGGCAGTGCATGTTCGTTTGCAGTGGTAGAGGCCCTGGTGGGCTGATTCTCTGCCTCTTTCTCATCTAAATAAATAAATAAGGGATGGAAATGTGGCTTAGCATTTAAGGTGCTTGCCTGTGAAGCCTAAGAACGTTTGTTCCGATCTCCAGGTCCCACGAATGGCCAGAAACAGAAGTGACTCAAGTGTGCAATGTTGCATGTGCACACAAGGGGGTGCTCGTGTCTGGCATTCATTCACAGTAGCTGAAAGGCCCTGGTGCGCCCATTCTCTCTCCCTCTTTCTCCCTCTCTCTGTCTCTCTGTCAAAAATAAAATAAAAATAAGTAATCAAAATGTATAACTGAGAAAGTGGCTTGGATCTCTGACACAATGAATTGACAATTTCAGCTGCACAGTTGGGACCACCAGGGTACTTTAAAATACATCGCTGCTGCATGGCCCCTAACCTTAGCACCACCCAGAGGTAGCCCAAGGTACAGCCAGTACCTTAGGATTGTTTCAAAAGTAAATAATGGTGATGCAGAGGTGGTAGGAAGACTGCTGTGATGGGCATGGTGGTACACACCTTTAATCCTAGCACTCGAGAAGCAGAGGTAATAAGTTGGTGGCTACCCTGAGACTACATAGTGAATTCCAGGTCAGCCTGAGCTAGAGTGAGCCCCTACATCAAAAAAAAAAAAAAAAAAAGAGAGAAAGAGAGAGAGAAAGCAGGGGGAGTTTCAGGAGAGATGGCTTAGTGGTTTAGGAGCTTGCCTGCAAAGGCAAAGGACCCAGGTTCAATTCCCCAGGACTCATGTAAACCTGATGCACAAGGTGGCACATGCATCTGGAGTTCATATGTAGTGGCTGGAGGCCCTGACACACCTATTCTCTATATATATCTGTCTTTTCCTCTCTCTTTCTCTCTCTCTCTCTCTCCAATAACTAAAAAAATTAAAAATTATTTTTTTAGGGCTGGAGAGATGGCTTAGCGGTTAAGCGCTTGCCTGTGAAGCCTAAGGACCCCGGTTCGAGGCTCGGTTCCCCAGGTCCCACGTTAGCCAGATGCACAAGGGGGCGCACGCGTCTGGAGTTCGTTTGCAGAGGCTGGAAGCCCTGGCACGCCCATTCTCTCTCTCTCCCTCTATCTGTCTTTCTCTCTGTGTCTGTCGCTCTCAAATAAATAAATAAAAAATTTTTTAAAAAAATTATTTTTTTAAAGACTAGATGATACATAAATGAAATATGATGTATTCATGCTATAGAACATAAAAAAAGAATGAAGTCGGGCTGGAGGGATGTCTTAGCAGTTAAGGCATTTGCCTGCAAAGCCATAGGACCCAGGTTCGATTCTCCAGGATCCACATTAGCCAGATGCACAGGGGAGCACACATATCTGGAGCCTGCTTTCAGTGGCTGGAGGCCCTGGTGCACCCATTCTCTCTCTCTCTTTCTCTGTCAAATAAATAAAAATAAAATGTTTTTAAAATGTTTTAAAAAGAATGAAGTATTGCTGTCCATATTTATGATACTTTGGGTGAGATCAAGGGGTTCCTTGGATTTTAAATTCATTAAATAAAATTTGGGGGCTGGAGAGATGGCTTAGTAGTTAACAGCTTGTCTGTGAATCTTAAGGACCCTGGTTCGAGGCTCGATTCCCCATGTCCCACGTAAGCCAGATGCACAAGGAGGCGCATGCGTCCAGAGTTTGTGTGCAGTGGTTGGAGGCCCTGGAGTGCCCATTCTCAATTTCTCTCTCTGTCACTCTCAAATAAATAAATAAAAATTAAAAAATTTTAAAAAAATAAATAAAATTTGGCAAACTTAAAAACAAAAAAAGAATGAAGTCCTGATAAATCAAGGCCACCCTGAGATTACATAGTCAACCTGGACTAGACTGAGACCCCCACCTTGAAAAACCAAAAACCAAAAATAAAAATAAAAATAAAAGAATGAAACTCGAAAGCTCTGTTACAAACACCTATTGCATGATCCTATTTCTAGTGTATGATATGTCCAGAATAGGTGAGACCATGGAGACCAAAAGGAATCAAATGGGAAAGTAACCAGACACAATCTTCTTTTTTTAATTTATCTAAGAGAGAGAGAAAGAGGTAGAAAGAGAGAGGAAGGGGAAGAGAATAGGTGTGTAAGGGCCTTCAGCTACTGCAAAAGAACTCCAGACACATGTGCCACCTTCTGGATCTGGTTTACATGGGTCCTGGGGAATTGAACCTGGGTCCTTTGGCTTTACAGGCAACACGCCTTAACCACTAAGCCATCTCTCCAGCCTGATACAAATTTTTAATTTCTTTTTATTTTTATTTTTTTTATTTTTTTATTTTTTTTTAAATTTTTATTTATTTATTTGAGAGCGACAGACACAGAGAGAAGGACAGAGAGAGGGAGAGAGAGAGAATGGGCGCGCCAGGGCTTCCAGCCTCTGCAAACGAACTCCAGACGCATGCGCCCACTTGTGCATCTGGCTAACGTGGGACCTGGGGAACCGAGCCTCGAACCGGGGTCCTTAGGCTTCACAGGCAAGCGCTTAACCGCTAAGCCATCTCTCCAGCCCTAATTTCTTTTTAAATTTAAATACTTTTATTTATTTATTTGTGAGTGACACAGAGAAAAATTCAGATAGATAGGGAGTGAACTCTAGATAAATACACCATCCTGAGCATCTGGCTTTATGAGGGTACTGGGGTATCAAACCTGGGTCCTTAGGTTTTGCAAGCAAGTATCTTAACTGCTAAACTATCTCCCCAGCCCATAATTTAAAAAAAAAATATTTTATATAGGGATGGGAGGGCATTACCACACGATGTTTTTTATAATCATGGAAGTTGTTAATAAAAAATTGGAAAAATATTATTTTTTTTATTATTTATTTTTTTTGTTTTGTTTTTTGTTTTTTTGAGGTAGGATCTCACTCTAGCTCAGGCTGACCTGAAATTCACTATGTAGTCTCAGGGTGGTCTTGAATTCAAAGTGTTCCTCCTGCCTCTGCCTCCTGAGTGCCAGGATTAAAGGTGTGCACCATCATACCTGGCTTTTATATTTTATTTATATTATGGGGAGAGATAGAAAGAGGGAAGTAGAGAGAGACAGAGAGAGAATGGGTGTACCAAGGCTTTCAGCCACTGCAAGCAAACTTCAAATGCATGCATCACATTGTGTATATGGGTCCTGGGGAATGGAAGCTGGGTTCTTTTGCTTCATGGGCAAGTGCCTTAACAACTAAGCCATTTGTCCAGCCCTTGTATTTTATTTTTATTTATTTATTTATTTGAGAGAGAAAGAGAAAAAAAAATGGGTGCATCGGGGCCTCCAGCCACTGCAAACAAATCCAGACGCAGGTGCCCCCTTTGTGCATCTGGCTTACATGGGTACTGGGGAATCCAACCCGGGTCCTTAGGCTTTGCAGGCAAACACCTTAACCACTAAGCCATCTCTCCAACCCCCATATTTTTTTTAAAAAATACTTTATTTATTTGAGAGAGAAAGAGAGAGAATGAGCACACAAGGGCCTCCAGCCACTGCAAATGAATTTCAGATGCATGCGCCACCTTGTGCATCTGGCTTACCTGGGTCCATGGGAAATGAACCTAGAACCTTTGGTTTTGCAGGCAAGCACCTTAACCACTAAGCCATCTCTCCAACCCTGGATTTAGCTTTTTGTTTTGTTTTGTTTATTGGTGTTTTGAGGTATGGTTTCCCTCTTGCCAGGCTGACCTGGAATTCACTATGTAGTCTCAGGGTGGCCTTGAACTCATGGTGGTGATCCTCCTACTTCTGCCTCCCAGTGCTGGGATTAAAGGCATGTACCACCACGCCAAGCATCTAGACTCCTTTTTACTTTTGTGTTCACAGGACTTAACATGCTACAGCAGGCATTCAGTATCTGTGACTTTTTTTTTTTATCAACCCCCCTGTTTTTGAGGTAGGGTCTTGCTCTAGCCCAGGCTGACCTGATATTCACCACTATGTAGTCTCAGGGTGGCCTCAAACTCCCAGTGATCTTCCTACCTCTGCCTCTGGAGTGCTGAGATTAAAGACCTGTGCCACCATGCCCTGTTTATCTGTGACTTTAAAAAAATATTTTATTTATATTTATTTATTTATTTGAGAGAGAGAAAGAGGCAGAGAGAGAGAGAATGGGCACACCAGGGCATCCAGCCACTGCAAATGAACTCCAGATACATGTGCCACCTTGTGCATCTGGCTTATGTGGGCCCTAGGGAATCAAACCGAGGTCCTTTGGCTTTGCAGGCAAAAGCCTTAACCTCTAAGCCATCTCTCTAGCCCTATCTGTGATTTTAAAAAATATTTTGGGCTGGAGGGATGGCTTAGTGGCCTGCAAAGCCAAAGGACCCGGGTTCGATTCCCCAGGATCCACATTAGCCAGATGCACAAGGGGGCATAAGCATCTGGAGTTTGTTTGCAGTGGCTGGAGACCCTAGCATACCCATTCTCTCTCTCTCTCTCTCTCTCTCTCTCTCTCTCTCTCTCTCTCTCTCTCTCTCTGTCTGTCAAATAAATAAATAAATAATATTTTACTGGGGGTGGTGGTGCACGCCTTTAATCCCAGCACTCGGGAGGCAGAAGGTAGGAGGATAACCTTGAGTTCAAGGCCACTCTGAGACGACATAATGAATTCCAGGTCAGCCTGGACTACAGTAAGACCCTGCCTTGAAAAACTATATATATATATATATATATTTTTTTTTTTTTTTTTTGGTTTTTCGAGGTAGGATCTCACTCTGTCTGGCCCAGGCTGACCTGGAATTAACTATGTAGTCTCAGAGTGGCCTCGAACTCTCAGTGATCCTCCTTTGCCTCCCAAGTGCTGGGATTAAAAGGCGTGTGCCACCACCCCTGGCTTTAAAGGTTTTTTTTTTTTTTTAATTTATTTATTTGAAAGCGACAGAGAGAGAAAGAGGCAGATAGAGAAAGAGAGAATGGGCGCGCCAGGGCCTCCAGCCACCGCAAACGAACTCCAGACGTGGGCGACCCCTTGTGCATCTGGCTAACGTGGGACCTGGGGAACCGAGCCTCGAACCCGGGTCCTTAGGCTTCACAGGCAAGCGCTTAACCACTACGCCATCTCTCCAGCCCTATAATTTTTATTTCATACTTTTTTTTTTCTGTTTTTCCCGAGGTAGGGTTTCACTCTAGCTCTGGCTGAGCTGGAATTCACTATGTCATCTCAGGGTGGCCTTGAACTCATGGTTTTCCTCCTGCCTCTGCCTCCCGAGTGCTGGGATTAAAGGCATGTGCAACCATGCCCGGCTAATATATATAATTTTTAGCTGCCTGACAATACAGTGGAGTTTCTTCTCCAGGAGTATATCATGAACGGGAATGAGAAAATTGATAAACACCATCAAGAATTGATAGAGAAAGCCCCAAACCAAAACCAGATCCATTCAAAGGGACTGGGCAGGAGCACTTCAAAAAAAAAAAAAATTGCAGCTGCACATTGCCTGGCCTGTGACTGACGATTGCTGCACGGCACCAGCTCCTGCAGTGGTATCTGCACTCTGTGGACCACAACCACAACGGCAGGCTAGCTGCCGAACAGTTCAGGAAAACAAGCCTCCACGTGTTTTGAACAGGCATACTGTGAAGATGCTGGAAAAAATATCTTAAGGATAAAGACTCTTTCACCAATGAGGCTGTTGATTTAGAAATTGTAGGAGATGGCAATTTAGAAGGTAAGAATAAAGAAGCGACACATGAGGAGGTAGCTGCAAAAGTACTCACAGAGGTGAGTACAGTAGCAGTGAGGGCTATGGATGGGGGAGATCTAGCTGGAGAAAGGGGGGGCCCTGTGGATACAGGGTGGCCAGTAGTGAATCCAGCGCAGAACAGCCCCTGGAAGAGCAGACCTGTGGAACAACACCAAAAACAAGGCTGGAAGTGAGGCAGCAGGGAAGGCAAAAAAGAGTTTAACTCTTGCTTCTGTCCCAGGTGTTATGGAAGCAGAAGTGGGGCACACCGATCCGGAGCCCAGTGATATCCCAAAAGAACGATCCTTTCTCCGTGTTTCAAGAGATGTGTTCTGTGTCCTCTCTCTCTCCCTCTCTCTCTCTTTTATTTAGCAGTACTGAGGTGTGTAAACTAAACTTGGTAAAGAGACTCAGCCTTTCTAAACCATACTGCATGGCTTTGTCTTACACAGTGATTGGCTTCTTGCTTCTGTTTGAAGGCTGCAAAAAGTACATTTCCCGCCAGGTGTGGTGGCACACGCCTTTAATCCCAGCACTCGGGAGGCACAAGTAGGAGGATTGCTGAGAATTCGAGGCCAGCCTCAGAATAAATAGTGAATTCCAGGTCAGCCTGGACTAGCGTGAAAAGAGTAAAACCCTACCTCGAAAAAACAAAACAAAACAAAACAACAACAACAAAAAAAGTACAGGGCTATACTGGGCGTGGTGGCGCACGCCTTTAATCCCAGCACTCGGGAGGCAGAGATAGGAGGATCACCGTGAGTTCGAGGCCACCCTGAAACTCCACAGTGAATTCCAGGTCAGCCTGGGCTAAAGTGAGACCCTACCTTGAAAAACCACCAAAAAAAAAAAAAAGTACAGGGCTGGAGAGATGGTTTACCTGTTAAGCACTTGCCTGTGAAGCCTAAGGACTCCAGTTCGAGGCTCAATTCCCCAGGTCCCATGTTAGCCAGATGCACAAGGGGGCGCACGCGTCTGGAGTTCCTTTGCAGTGGCTGGAGGCACTGGTGCGCCCATTCTCTCTCTATATATATATATCTACCTTTCTCTCTTTGTCACTTTCAAATAAATAAATAAAAAATTTTAAAACCCAGTTTATTTTTTAAAAAGTACATTTCCTAACCAGTCTTGATGGCTGTCTTTACGCTGCAGTTAGGATAGTAAAATGTGGGCAATTAGATCTTCAAGGTACTTTGCTTGTTAAAGAAATATCTTAGCATGCTGGCACACACCTTTAATCCCAGCACTTGGGAGGCAGAGGTAGAAGGACCACCATGAATTCAAGGCTACCCTGAGACTACATAGTGAATTCTAGGTCAGCCTGGGCTACAGTGAGATCCTACCTCAAAAAATCCAAAAACAAGCAAAAAATTATTTTTATTTATTTATTAGAAAGAGAGAGAGAGAGAGAGAGAGAGAGAGAGAAGGCTGGGGAGATAGCTTAGAGATTAAGGCACTTGCCTGCAAAGCCTAAGGACCCAGGTTTGATTCTTCAGGTCCCATGTAAGACATATGCACATTGAAGCACATGTGTCTGGAGTTCGTCTGCAGTGGCTAGACGCCCTGGCACACCCATTCTCTCTTTGTTTCTTTCTCTCCCTCTCTATGTCTCAAATAAATAAATGAATAAACAAATAAACATAGATAAAAAAATTAAAAAGAGAGAGATGGCTGGAGAAATTGCTTAGCGGTTAAGGTGCTTGGCTGTTGTAGTGGTTTGATTCAGGTGTCCCCCATAAACTTAGGTGTTCAGAATCTTAGGTTCCCAGCTCATGGACATTTGGGAATTAATGCGTCCTGGCATCAGTGTATTGTGTATGGGTATTATAGCCAGTTTCCCCTTGCCAGTGTTTGGCACACTCTCCTGTTGTTATTGTCCACCTTATGTTGGCCAGGGTGTGATGTCCACTCTCTGCTCATGCCATCATTTTCCCCTGCTGTCATGGAGCTTCCCCTCAAGTCTGTAAGGTAAAATAACTCCTCTTTTCCTCAAAGATGCTCTTGGTTGGGTGATTTCTGCCAGCAATGTGAACCTGACTGCAACAGTTGCAAAATCTATGAACCCAGGTTCAATTCCCCAATACCCATGAAAGCCAGATGCACCAGGTGGCACATGAATCTGGAGTTCATTTGCAATGGTAGAGGCTCTGGCATGCCATTCTCTCTTCCTCTCTCTCTGCCTCTTTCTCTGTCTCAAATAAATAAATGAATAAATTAATTAAAAAAGAAAAAAAAACTTCTTGAAACAAAAGAGTGAAACCCTTCTTCGAAAACTAAAAAAAAAAAAAAGAGCATTGAATGTTTCATATAAAACACACTCATTGTACATGTAAACCATTATTGTTTTAAGGAGAAGGTAGAGAGATTATATTTTGGCATGCAAAGTCAAAACAATAAATATTCTTCTTCCTGTTCTTGGATCCCATTGCAGCTCCTTCAAAGTGAGAAAATGTATGCATGTTGACACAACCCTTACTTTAAAATTTTCTTTGGCTTCATTTTCAACTTCTTCTCTTTGGCACAACCAGTCCTATGACTCCTTCTGCCAGGCCCTGAGAGTCTGCCTAAAATCCTGATGTAATTACTACTAGGATTAACTACACAAAGGACAACTCTTTCTCCTATACCCTATAAGTCTTTTCTGGAAATATTGTATGTTGCCTGACATGTAAAATTGTTAATCACAGAAGTCCTACACTTTAAAGATATGTTAACATTAATGCTTTAAAATGTATTCATTATTTCCAGGGCTTTAAAATAATTTAAAATATCATTTTTCAGCCGGGCGTGGTGGCACACGCCTTTAATCCCATCCCTCAGGAGGCAGAGGTAGGAGGATCGCTGTGAGTTCAAGGCCATCCTGATTTTTTTTTTTTCGAGGTAGGGTCTCACTGTAGCTCAGGCTGACCTGTAATTCACTATGGAGTCTCAGGGTGGCCTCAAACTCACAGCGATCCTCCTACCTCTGCCTCCTGAGGGCTGGGATTAAAGGCGTGCACCACCAGTACCCGCTCATTTTTCAAACTTTTTAATGTGTGTCTTTTATCTGAAAAGAGTAGATTTTGTTTCAAAGTATACTTGATGACATTAGAATACCACAAGTAAGTGGACTGGAGAGATTGCTCAACGGTTAAAGGTACATGCTTGGAAGGCTTGCTGGCCCCAGGTCCAAGTTCTCAGTACCCACATAAAAGCCGGATGCACAAAGTGGTGCATGTGTCTGGTATTCATTTGCAATAAGAGACCCTACTGTACCCACAGTCTTTCATTCCCCACTCCTTCTCTCAAATAAATAAAAATAAAAATGCCACAAGTAAATACAAATGTATATTATTTTAAACTTGTTTACTTAAAAAAAAAAGTTGCCAGGCATGGTGGTGCACACCTTTAAACCTAGCACTCAGGAGGTAGAGGTAGAAGGATTGCCATGAGTTTGAGGTCACCCGGAGACTATATAGTAAATTCCAGGTCAGCCTGGGCTAGTAGGAGACACTACCTCAAAGAAAACACAAAAAAGGTTACCAGAACACGCCCCCCATAAAACTCAAATTGATGGTACACAGCTATAATGTCAACTACTTGGGAGGCCAAGGCAGACAGATCCCTTGGGTCCTGGAATTCAAGGCCAGCAAGGCAACACAGAGAAATACAGTCTCAAAAAAAAAAAATTTTTTTTTTGAATTTTGAGGTACAGTCTCACTCTAGCCCAGGCTGACCTGGAATTCACTCTGTAGTCTCAGGGTGGCCTTGAACTCACAGCAATCTTCCTGCCTTTGCCTCCCGAGTGCTGGGATTAAAGGCGTACACCACCATGCCCAGCTTCCAAAAATTTTTAATTATGATTTAGAAGCTTCATATTATAATATTTATCCTAAAAAGAAAGAAAATGGGGGCTAGAGAGTTGGTTTAGTGTTTAAGGCATTTGACTGAGAAGCCTAAGGGCCCAGGTTCGATTCCCCAGGACCCACGTAAGCCAGATGTACAAGGTAGCACATGCGTCTGGAGTTCCATTCTCTCTCTCAAATAAATAAAATACAAAACTTTTTTTTTTTAAAGAAAAAATGATTTGTGCTGGAGGATGGCTTAGTGGCTAAGGCATTTTCCTGCAAAGTTAAAGGACCCAGGTTCGATTCCCCAGGACCCACGAAAGCCAGATGCACAAGGTGGCACATGCATCTAGAGTTCCATTCTCTTTCTTTCGAATAAATAAAGTACAAAACTTTTTTAAAAGAAAAAATGGGGCTGGAGAGATGGCTTAGCGGTTAAGCGCTTGCCTGTGAAGCCTAAGGACCCCGGTTCGAGGCTCGGTTCCCCAGGTCCCACGTTAGCCAGATGCACAAGGGGGCGCACGCGTCTGGAGTTCGTTTGCAGAGGCTGGAAGCCCTGGCGTGCCCATTCTCTCTCTCTCCCTCTATCTGTCTTTCTCTCTGTGTCTGTCGCTCTCAAATAAATAAATAAATAATAAAAGGAAATTTTACTGCAATGCAAAATGCTTGCTAAATGAGAAAAAAAAATTAAAAGCCCTCTCTTAAAGCGGGGCGTGGTGGAACACACCTTTACTTACAGCCACTGGGAGGCAGAGGTAGGAGGATCTCTATGAGTTCAATGCCAGCCTGAAGAAAGACTACATAGTGAATTCCAGGTCAGTCTGTGCTAAAGTGAAACCCTACTTTGAAAAACAAACAACAATAACAAAAGTCGTCTATTACAGCAAAGCAATAGTATGATTACTAGTCAAATGGACCCCTAGCATCCAACCTCCATTCTGTGATCTTGCTAAAATTCACACCATGAGTCTAATCATGATGAAACATCAGACGAATGCAAATAAGGGATGTTTCACAGAATGAAAAGCCTGTAACACTTCAAAGAAAAGAAAAACACAGATTCGATTCCCCAGGACCCACATAGGCCAGATGCACAAGGTGGCACATGTGTCTGGAGTTTGTTTGCAATGGCTGGTGGCCTTGGCACACCCATTCTCTCTCTCTCTCTCTCTCTCTCTCTCTGTCACATTAAAAAAATTAAAAAATGTACTTTAAAAAAAAGTGTTCCATGAAGATTGGAGTGATAGCTAAGCCTTTAAAGGCTTTTGCTTGCAAAACCTGACAACCCAGGCTCAATTTTCCAGTGCTCACATAAAGTGATGCATACATTGCCGGGCGTGGTGGCGCACGCCTTTAATCCCAGCACTGGGGAGGCAGAGGTGGGAGGATCGCCATGAGTTCAAGGCCACCCTGAGACTACATAGTGAATTCCAGGTCAGCCTGGGCTAGAGCGAGACCCTACCTTGAAAAACAAAAAAATAAAAAAAAAATAAAGTGATGCATACATTGGGAGTTCATTTTCAGTGGCAGAGGCCCTGACACATCCATACTCACTTCCTGTGTACCTCTTTCTCTCTCCTTTTCAAATGAATAAATAAAAATATTTTTAAAAGTAAATTGATATGATATCCATGCTCTTTCACTGTTGTATTATCAAATAAGTACATTTGCATTGCCTGATGCAGAACAATGTGATCCAACATAGACGTACATCTAATTTATTTTTTTTTCTAGTAGCCACATTAAAGAAAAGAAGAAGAAATAAGCCAGACATGGTGGCACAAGCCTTTAATCCCAGCACTGGGAAGGCAGAAGTAGGAGGATCAATGTTGAGTTTGCAACCAGCCTCAGACTACAGAGTAAATTCCAGGTCAGCCTGGGTTAGAATGAGACCCTACCCTGAAAACAAAACAAAACAAAACAAAGTACTTCATGGCCTTTTGGCTAAGATTAAGGGTATAAAAAGAAAGTAAAAAGACAGTGAAGATAATGTTCATATACACTATTTTTTCATTATATATCCAAAATATTAATTAGTCTTTCAGCACATGTAACAATTAACAATTAATGAAGTATTTTAGAGAGATCTGTGAGCAACTGCCCATAATGACAAAGTTTAGATTCCCAGCATCTTTGTGAACAGCCGGACATAGCCATGTATGCCTAGAACCCTAGTTCTGTGGCAAGCAGAGACCCAAGAATCACTGGGGCTTGTGAAGACAGTAGCTCTGGGTTCAGAGAAGAGGCTCCATCTCCAAGATATACGTGGATGAGCAATGGAGGGGGACACCCACCATTCTGCTCTAGCCTCTGCACACATGCACAAGCAAAGGCACATCTGTATATACGTGTGCATGCATCAACACACACAAATACCCCACACACTACACACACACATGCAAAAAAAAAAATCAATGATAGATGTTGAGGCATACATTATGCTTGGAGGTCATTGAATGATAGACCCAACCTCCTGTTTCCTATTAGAAAGGGATACATCACAATTTCTCTACCATACGATTTAAAATATCATGAGGCTGGTTAAAGGTGGTTGCTTGCAGGGCTTTATGGTCTGGGATTGATTCCCCAGTACTGACATAAAGCCAGATGAACAAGGTGGCACATGCATCTGGAGTTTGTTTGCACAGGTAGGAGGCCCTGATACACCATTCTCCTCCCTCTTTTTCTGCTTGCAAGTAAATAAAATATTAAAAATACCCCTTCTAATTCTAAAATACCATATGAAGTCTAGCTTGGTGGCCCACACCTACAATTCTAGCATTCAGGTGGCTGATATAGGAAGAGGCCCTTGAGTTCCAGGCCAAACTGAGTGACACCTTCCCTCAGGAAAAATAAATAAATAAACTGGACATGGCGGCACGCCCCTTTGATCCCAACACTCAGGAGGCAGAGGTAGGAGGATAGCTGTGAGTTGGAGGCCACCCTGAGAATACATACTGAATTCCAGGTCAGTCTGGACTAGAGTGAAAAAATAAAAACACAAACAAAAAACACCTAAGCAGTATTATGGTCCCTTCCCTTAAGAGTTAATCCAATTTAAGCTATAGACCATCTAACCAAGAGACCATGCCTCACAGAGAGATTTACTAAAGAGGAGGGAGAAATAGTTACATCCCCTTAATGAGATCATGTTAAATCTGCCAAAGGCCCTCTGGATATCCATGACCTCACAGTGCCTGACATTACCTACACAAGACCATAATAATAGGAGGAAAAGATTATTACACCAAAATAAAAGAGAGACTGATTGAGATGGGGATGGGAAGAATGGAGTTTCAAAGGGGAAAGTGGGGGGAGGGAGGGTATTATCATGGGATATATATATATATATATTTTTTTTTTCAAGGTAGGGTCTCACTCTAGCCCAGGCTGACCTGGAATTCACTATGGAGTCTCAGGATGGCCCCGAACTCATGGCAATCCTCCTACCTCTGCCTCCGAGTGCTGGGATTAAAGGCGTGCGCCACCATGCCCGGCTCACCATGGGATATTTTTTTATAATCATGGAAGTTTTTAATAAAAATAAATAAATTAATTTTAAAACATCTGTCAAAGGCCTTCCCTTGTTACAATTGCTCACCATCGCTCATTGGTGAATCTGCTCACATTTCTGAGTTCTAACTCAAAAGGTGTAATGTTTGCTTTTATCCATCTTTCTTCAGATTCTGAAATCCTAAGGATACTTGAGTTGAGCAGCTAAAATCATTTCCTTCAATATTTGCATCCTCATTTATAAAAATAGCTATTTTTTAAAAGAATTAATGTGACTTTGAAGGAAAAGGTCCTTCATTCTGTAGGACGGAAAACAGGATTATTAAAAGATGATCTCGGAATATCTAAAAAAAATGTTCAACATTCCTAGTCATCAGGGAAATGCAGATTAAAACTACGTTGAAATTCCATCTCACTCCTGTCAGATTGGTTACCATCATGAAAACAAATGACCATAAATGCTGACGAGGCTGCAAAAAAAGAGGAACCCTTCTACACTGTTGGTGGGAATGCAATCTGGTCCAGCCATTGTAGAAATCAGTGTGGAGGTTCCTAAGATAGCTAAAATTAGATCTACCATGTGACCCCAGCTATAGCACTCCTAGGCATATATCCTAAGGACTCGTCTCACTACCTTAGAGCTACTTGCTCAGCCATGTTTATTGCCACTCAATTCACAATAGCTGGGAAATGGAACCAGCCTAGATGTCCCTCAATTGATGAGTGGATAATGAAGATATGGCACATTTATACAATGGAGTTCTACTCAGTGGTAAAGAAAAATGAAGTTATGAAATTTGCAGGAAAATGGATTAATCTGGAAAGGATTATACTAAATGAGGTAACCCAGGCCCAGAAAACCAAATGTTGCATATTCTCTCTCATAAGTGGATCCTAGCAACATATGACTGGACTTCTGTGTGAGTAGGAAGAAAACTCAGTAGCATAGGCCAGTAAGCTAGAAAGGAGGTATAAAAGGAATAGAAAGAGGGGAGGGAGGACCTAATAGGAGATGAAAGGCCTAAGTGTGGTCAGGGAAATAGACTAAGTAAGGAAAGGTGGAGGGAAGGCTAATCAAAATCTAAGAGGATATAAATAAGTTATATGGAAACCTACTTTTTTAGACAATGGAACACACAGGAGCCATAGATGGTTACTAGAAAATTTTTAGTGCAGGGATGAGATATCTTCCAGTGAGTTGTAGACCAGGGAGGGATCTGATGCCCCCAAAACATTACAGGCCATTGCCAAGGTCTTGGTTTCTCACCAGGAATAAATGGTAAGACCCTATTGCTGAAGACTCCACATACTTGGGCTGCAAGGTCATTGAGAAACGCTGCTGGAGCTGAGCTGAAAACCTCCTCCATGTAGACCAGCTGACAGAAACCTGGAAAAAGCCACACTGCATGCAGCTCAATGGAAGAGAGAGAAATCACCAGTGAAGATATACAACAGTGGATACTGCAAGCCTTATATTTGGCCAACCAGGCCAAAAGAGCTGGTATAATAGTGGCACATCTGTTATGATGGAAACCAACCACCCTCTAATTTGACTGGAGGCCCGCTCCATGGGAGGGAATATATCCCTGATACTGAAAACCTACAACAGGGGCAGTCATGAGCCCTAAGAGTGTGATGTCTGCTGCTGTCTTGCTAAAAGTATATACTATGCTCACCAAACTGCCTAGTAAGCACTTCTCTTAATGTTCATTCCCATATATTAATGCTACTCTCACTTTTGGTTGGAGAACCTTCTCTTTTCAGATGTCAGTGACCTTTGGATGACTTAGAAGTCACTATGTTGCTGAGAAGAAGTGACAGAGGAGTGCTCAGCATTGAAATATCTCAAATACACCTTCCATGGCTCAGGGCCCATTACAGAAGAGGTGGCAGAAAAAATGTAAGAGCTAAAGGAAGGATAGGACTCTTTACAACATGCTCCTCCAGACACAAAATGGCCTGGATATCCATGACCTCACAGTGCCTGATACTCCCTACACAAGACCATCATAATAGGAGGAAAAGATCATGACGTCAGAATAACAGAGAGACTGATTGAGGGGGGAGGGGATATGATGGAGAGTGGAGTTTAAAAGGAGAAAGTGGGGGAAGGGAGGGAATTACCATGGGATATTGTTTACAATTATAGAAGTTATCAATAAAAAATATATTTAAAAAAGATGTTCTCGGGGCTGGAGAGATGGCTTAGCAGTTAAGTGCTTGCCTATGAAGCCCAAGGATCCCAGTTGGAGGCTCGAATCCCCAGTACCCACGTAAGCCAGATGTACAAAGTGGTGCATGCATCTGGAGTTTTTTGCAGTGGCTGGAGGCTCAGATGCATCCATTCTCTCTCTCTCTCTCTCTCTCTTCCTCTTTTTCTCTTGGCCTGTTGCTCTCAAATAAATAAATAAATAAAAGTAAAACAAAACAAAAAAACATGATCTCTTTCCTGCTCATGGTCACCACCTCATAACAAAAGAAAGGATAGCAAGAAAATAAATAAAGTAGAGCAAATTTAACTGATCAGAGATATGGGCACCTTCAGATTAAAGAGCTAAAGGCCTAGTTTGTAATATACACTAATTTAAAAAAATATTTTGGGGGCTGGAGAAATGTCTTAGCAGTTAAGGCACTTGCCTACAAAGCCAAAGAACCCAGATTTGATTCCCCAGGATGCACATAAGACAGATGCACAAAGTGGCACATACATCTGGAGTTTTTGCAGTGGCTGGAGGCCCTGGTATGCCCATTCTCTTTCTCTCCAATAAAAAAATAAATTAAATTAAAAATTCTGGAAATGTTTAAGCATGAACAAAATAGCATAGAAAAGTGTTTTTATGAGGTTGAGGGATTGCTGTGAGTTTGAAACCAGCCTGAGACTACATAGTCAGGTCTGGCTAGGCTATTCCCTACCTCCAAAAATCAAGCAAAAAAATATTAATTTGTTTTCAAGGAGAGAGAGAGAGAGAGGGAGAGGGAGAGGGAGAGGGAGAGGGAGAGAGAGGGAGAGACTGGGCTTGCCAGGGTATGTTGCCACTGCAAATAAATTCCAGATGTCCATTCACTACTTTGTGTATCTGGCATTCCATGCATGCTGGGAAATCAAACCTATGCTGGCAAACTTCACAAGCAAGCACCTTTAACTACAGAAACATCTCTCCAGCCCTGGACTATGCACTTATTTTTATTAAGTATATACTTTGTATGGACTCATGTGTTGGCACCATCTTTTACCCTCCTACCTTCCCCCATTCCAATGAGGGCCCTCCTCAGTGGGATTGCTGGTATTCCCCATGGGGTCATGGATTATGAGATGAGAGAGCAGCAGGCAGTCATTGTGGGGGGAAGACAATGCCTCTGGATATTCCCTCCCAACCTGTGGTTCTTACAATCTTTCTACCCTCTCTTCCATTTGTTTTTCACTTTTTTTGTTGTTTTTTTGCACCCTCTTCTGTGAAATTCCCTGAGGCATAGTGTTCTTTGTTTGTTTGTTTGTTTGAGAGAAAAAGAGAGAGATAGAATGAGCATGCCAGGACCTTCAGCAGCTGCCAACAAATTGCAAACACATGTGCCACCTTGTGCATCTGGCTTACCTGGGTCCTGGGGAATCAAACCTGGGTCCTTTGGCTTCACAGGCAAATGCCTTAACCAGTAAGCCATCTCTCCAGCCCTACAGTGGTTGTTTTAAGCTGTGTTGAGCCCTCGGAAACTTCTGGATTTCTGCTTTGGTACTGTTGCAGTCAGGTTCATATTGCTGGCAAAAATAACCCAACCAAGAGCAGCTTGTGGGGGAAAAAGTGGGAGATTATTTTGGCTTACAGACTTGAGAGGAATCTCCACAATGGAAGGGGAAAACGATGGAATGAGAAAAGGGTAGACATCATCCCTTGGCCAACATAAGGTGGACAATAGCAACAGGAGAATGTGCCAAACACTGGCAAGGGAAAACTGGTTATAATACCCATAAGCCCGCCTCCAACAACATTCTGTCCCCAAGAGGTGTTAATTCCAAAATCTTCATCAGCTGGGAACCTAGCATTCAGAACACCTAAATTTATGAAGGACACCTGAATCAAACCACACAGATACATTTTGAGTATACTCAGTGTCTTTCTCCATCACCCTGGTGCAGATTGTCAGGATCACCATGGAAGCAGCATTCTTGCTTATCTCATCAATTTCTCTGTAGTTTCACCTAGGCTCAAGTTGATATGCGAGAGGTATTTCATCTCCTGCCAGGGAGTCTGCTATCTTTTCTTGCCTTGTTTATAGATTTTTGTTGTCCTCACTTCTCGCTGCCTTCTGAAAAAGAAAAACATTCTCTGATGGAGGGTGAGGTCAGCATAGGTTAAAGGGGATGAGCATTGTTATATTAGAGATATTTTTCTGGACGTAGGCCCTCTTTGGACCAAAAACTACTGTAAGCTTGTCATTGGAGACAATAATCTGGGTATCATTAGGATTCTGACTTGGTTCCCAGTTCCTTTCCACTGAGTGGATCGCCAATCAGAAAGCCATTGGTTACCCACCAAAGCTGGGTACCACCATTACACAGATGTGTACATCTTGTCAGGCTGGTTGTGTTTGTATAGCAATGTCCCTTGCTTGCTCACAACATTGTTGGCCACTTTCCTCCAGAAGTTCATGTAGTGCTTTGCAGCACTATATGAACAGAACATCTGGGAACTGGCTTCCTTCCAGATTCCAGCCAAATCTCTCGGTGTTCTGTGTTGGCAGCATGTGGTGTCTTCAGCAATAGGGTCTTATCTTTTACCTCAGGTGGGTAATCAAGTGCTTTGACAGAAGCACCTCTTGTTTTGGTGACCTCGTAAGTATCTCCAATCAACCACTCTATGTGGGTTGTAACCAATTTCTGGTATTGAGAATTATAAGCCAGAGCCAAATGTTTTAGTGTTAGGCTTCATACCACCCTCTGCAGGGCTCTTCTTACCAGACAATTCCTGTATACTCCTGTTAAGGGTTATATCCTTAAGTCTGTGATCCAGGAGAAAGATTTCTATGGTTCCCATTCACTTAGGGTTTAGTTTTGCGAGTATCTCTCCATACCCTCCAATTCCCCTACCCCCAAACTCTTACATGCCTATTATCCGTCTCTAGAGTTGCATGTCATGTATGTCTGTAACTCAAGCTGTTCCAGGTTAGGAACCACAGATGAGGGAGAACATGTGGCATTTGTCTTTCTGTGCTTGTGTTTACTGAGTTCTAACTCCATCTATTTTTCTACAAATTGCATTGTATCATTTATTCTTTTTTTTTTTTTTTTTTTGAGGTAGGGTCTTGCTCTAGCCCAGGCTGACCTGGAATTCACTATGGAGTCTCAGGGTGGCTTCGAACTCACAGAAATCCTCCTACTTCTGCCTTGTGAGTGCTGAGATTGCATGCACCACCATGCCCGGCACATTGTATCATTTATTCATACTGATGAGTAGAATTGCATTGTGTATATGTACCACAACTTCATTATCCATTTGTCCAATGATGGGCACCTGAGCTAATTCCAGTTCTTAGCTATTATGAATTGAGCAACTATAAAAAATGGTTGATGGCCAGCCAGGCTAAATGAGCCAACAGGTGCAATAGTGACATGTCTGTCATGGTGGAAACCAAGTGCCCTCTAATTGGACTGGAGGCCTGTTCCATGGGAGGGAATATATACCTGATACTGAAAACCTACAACAGAGGTAGCCATGAGCCCTAAGAGTATAATGTCTGCTGCTGTTTGGCTAAATGTATATACTATGCTCATCAAACTGCCCAGTTAGCACTTCTCTTAATGTTCATACCCATATATTAATGCTACTCTCACTTTTGGTAGAAAACCTGCCTCTTTTCAGGTGGCAGGTTTCAGAAGGCATCATGGTGCTGGAAAGAAATGATAGGAGTGCTCAGTACTGCAATATCTCTATCATACCTTCCATGGCTCAGTGTCTACTGCAGAAGAGGTGGCAGAAAGAATGTAAGAGCCAAAGGAAGGGTAGCACTCCTTACAATGTGCTCCTCCAGACACAAAATGGCCTGGATATCCATGACCTCACAGTGCCTGATAATACCTACACAAGACCATCATAATAGGTGGAAAAAGATCATGACATCAAAATAAAAGAGAGAGTGGTTGAGACAGAAAGGGGATATGATGGAGAATGGAGTTTAAAAGGGGAAAGTGGGGGAGAGAGGGCATTACCATAGGATATTGTTTACAATCATGGAAGTTATTAATAAAAATAAATTAATTCAAAAATAAATAAAAATTTTAAAAATGCTTGAAGGAGGCTGGAGGGATGACTTAGCAGTTAAGGCACTTGCCTGTGAAGTCTAAGGACCCAGGTTCGATTCCTCAGTACTCACATAAGCAGATATACAAGGGGACATAAGCATCTGTAGTTCATTTACAGTGGCTAGAGGCCCTGGTGCTCCCATTCTCTCTTTCTCTACCTGCCTCTCCCTTTCTATCTCTCTCTTTCTCTCTCGTAAATAATAAGATAAAATATTTTTTTAAATGATTGAAGTGCTGGAGAGATTGCTTAGCACTTAAGACACTTGCCTGCAAAACCCTATTTTCATCTTTTTTAGGAGCCTCCATATTGATTTCCATAGTGGTTGTACAACTTTGCAGTCCTACCAATAGTAAATGAGGGTCCCTCTTTCCCCACATCCTTGCCAACATTTATTATTGTTTGCATTTTTTAATAATTGCCATTGTTAAATCTCATGGTTGTTTTAATTTGCATTTACCTCATTAGTTAAGGGTGTCAGCATTTTCTTTTTTTCTTTTTTTTTCACGTAGGGTCTCCATGGCAGTCAGGTTTGCATTGCTGGCAAAAAAAACACCCAACCACAAACAGCCTGTGGGAAAAAGGGTTTATTTTGTCTTACAGACTTGAGGAGAAGCTCCATGCTGGCAGGGGGAAATGATGACATGAGCAGAGGGTGCGCATGGCCTCTTGGCCAATATCAGGTGGACAACAGCAACAAGAGAGTGTGCTAAACACTGGCAAGAGGAAGCTGGCTATAACACCCATAAGCCCATCCCCAACAATTCACTGCCTCTAGGAGGATTTAATTCCCAAATTGCTATCAGCTGGGAATGTAAGAATTCAGAACACCAGTTTATGGGGGACACCTGAATCAAACCACCACAGTCTCACTCTAGCCCAGGCTGACCTGGAATTCAATATGTAGTCTCAGGGTGGCTTCAAATTCATAGTAATCCCCTTACCTCTTCCCCCTAAATGCTGGGATTAAAGGTGTGGTCACCACACGCAGTTTGAGTATTTTCTTTCTTATTTATTTTTCAAGGTAGAGTTTTCTTCTAACCCAGGCTGATCTGGAACTCACTATGTGATCTTAGGGCGGTCTCACAAAGATCCTTCTACCTCTGCTGGAGTTAAGGGCGTGCACCACCATGCCTGGCTTCAAATATTTTCCTTCTTTCTTTTTTTTTTTTTAGTTTAATTTATTAGTTTTCTTTTCAGCAAATACAGGCAGTTTGTTTAGGCTCATCCATGATCTACCCCCTCCATTGGACCCTCCTTGTAATGGGTCGTGCATTGTGGTGTTAGCCCACAGTTATTGGTACAATAAATGTCTCTGCAAATCATGACCCAGCATGTGACTCTGACATTCTTTCCGCCCCCTCTTCCGCAAAATTTCCATGAGCCATGTTGGGTTCATTTTTGGTCTGCTTCAGTGCTGAGGTGTTGGGGGCCTCTGAGGCTCTGGCTCTCTGATTTGGTAGGAGTTGATTTTTCTCTGCATTGGTCTCCTTCCCCTTTGTGCTGGTATCCGGTTCACAGGAAAACATCACCCTTGCTTATTTCGCCAGTTGTCCTTAGTTTCAGTTGGGCCCCTTTTGAGGTATGTTGGGGCAGCTCTCTCCTTAGGATCTGCATCTATCTGAAAAAGAGAAGCAGATTCTCCAACGGAGAGTATGTTAGCACCTGGAAAATTGAGATAACAATTACTTTTTTGATAGAGAGTTTGATGGGTGTAGGCCCTCTTGTAGCCCATGATTGATGGTAGCTTGATATTGTAGAGTGGGCTTGTGTTTGGGGATGGTTCTGACTTGTTTCCCAGCTCCAGCTATGGGTCTCGTACCACTGAGGGGATCAGTTAGCCAAATCAAGAGCAGTTGGTTCCCCACCATGGCTGTGTGCCACTATTGCACTTGTGTGGGCATCACATCAGGTTATTTGTTGCTAATTAGGTTAGACAATGAGTTGCTTGGACAGATATTGGTCATTTCCTCCAGTCGCCCATGTAGCACCTTCTGGCACTAGACACACTGACTGTCTGGGGACTGACTCTCTCCTGGCTTCCAGCCATGCCGTTCCATTTTGTGTATCAGCTGCGTATGGAGTCTTCAGCAATAGGGTCTTACCACTGGCCTTTGGTGGCTCATCAAGTACTCTGACAGTAATCTGTCATTCTTTTGGGAAACCTTGTAGGTTTCTCTGATCAAAAGTTCATTGTGGATGGTTGCCCCAAGCTGGTAGTGGGGGTTACAGGTCAATGCCCACTAAGAAATTGAGGAAAAACATAACTAATATACAAGACTTAGAGAGGAGAGAGAGAGAGGGGAGAGGGGGAGAGGGAGAAAGGGAAGATGTAGAACCTTCACTAGACCCTTACAGGAAACACCTGAACCACAAGACACTGGAGAGGGTAGGATCAAGACTAACCTATTTTCTTTTTTTTTTTTTTCCTCGAGGTAGGAGTCTCACACTAGTCCAGGCTGACCTGTAATTCACTATGTAGTCTCACGGTGGCCTCAAACTCATGGCGATCTTCCTCCCTCTGCCTCCTGAGCGCTGGGATTAAAGGCATGTACCACCACACCCGGCTTTTTTGCTTATTTGTTTGTTTTTCCAAAGTAGGGTTTCACTCTAGTTTAGGCTGACCTGGAATTCACTGTGTAGTCTCAGGGTGGCCTTGAACTCATGGTGATCCTCCTACCTCTGCCCTCTGAGTACTACAGTTAAAGGCATGTGCCAACATGCCTGGCTGGGAGTGGATCTTTTCTTAAAAGATTTTATTTTACTTTTTTAATTTATTCATTTGAGAGAGAGAGAGAAAGAGGCAGATAGAGAGAGAGCATGGGTGTACCAGGGCCTCCAGCCACTGCAAATGATCTCCAGACACATGCACTACCTTGTGCATCTGGCTTACATGGGTCCTGGGGAATGAACCCTGGGTCCTTTGGATTTGCAGGCAAACACCTTAACTGCTAAGCCATTTCTCTAGCCCCCTGATTTTTGTTTTGTCTTGTTTTGTTTTTGTTTGTCGAGGTAGAGTCTCACTGTAGCCCAGGCTGGCTTGGAATTCACTATGTAGTCTTAGTGTGGTTTTGAACTCACAGTGAACCACCTACCTCTGCCTCCCAAGTGCCGGTATTAAAAGCATATGCCATTTTGCCTGGCTAGCCCCCTGATTTTTTATTGCTTAGTTTTATTTAAACTTTTTTTTTTTTTCGAGGTAGTGACTCACTGTAGCCCAGGCTGACCTGGATTTCACTATGTAATCTCAGAGTGACCTTGAACTCACCGTGATCCTCCTATCTCTGCCTCAGAGTGCTGGGATTAAAGAAGTGCACCACTACGCCCTGTTTATTTAAACATTTTTATTGACAACATCCATCATTATATACAACCATGATAGTTCCTCCCCCTCCCCCACTTTGCCCTTCACAAATCCACTCTCCATCATATCCCTCCTATTCTCAAGAGCTAAGCCCTTTGAGGTCATGGATATTTTGGCCAATTTCTGTCTGAATGATTGCATTGTAAGCAGTCCTGCCTATGCTGCAATGATAGAAATGTTTCAGTGATGAATATGCTTCTGTCACTTCTTCTCAGCACTACAGTGCCTTTTGGATCATGGCAGTGGTTTCCGCCACCTGAAAAGAGAAGTTTCTCTAACCAAAAGTGGGAGTAGCATTAATATATAAATATGAACAGTAAGTGTAGTGCTTTCAGGGCAGTTTGGTGAACATAATATATGCATTTAGCTAGACACCAGCTGGCATTACAGGACTCAGGACTTTCCCCATCATAAATTTTCAGTATCAGGTATGCATTCCCTCCTGTGGAGCAGGCCTCCAGTCCAATTAGTGTGTTTGTTTTCCCCCATAACAGACATGCCACTACTGTACCCAATTGGTCATTTGTCCTGGCTGGCCAAACTTAAGGCTTACAGTGTCTACTGTTTTCATTGATGATGACTTCTCTTTACCATAGGGCTGCTTGCAGCATAGCTTTTTCCAGCTTTCTGTCAGCTGGTCTACAGGGAGGAGATTTTCAGATCAGCTCCAGCTGGATTTCTCAGTGACTTTGCAGCCCATATTGCTTAGTTTTTTTGAATTCTTTGTAAATTCTAGATATTAGGCCTCTGTCAGTGATATAGCTGACCAAGATTTTCTTGTACATTTGTCTATGCAAAGCCTTTTTTTAAAAAAATATACATATCTTTAAGATTTTTTTCAAAAAATTTTATTAACAACTTCCATGATTATAAGATTTATTTTATTTTTATTTTTTGTTTTTCTTTTTTTGGTTTTTCACTCTAGCCCAGGCTGACCTAGAATTCACTATGTAGTCTCAGGGTGGCCTTGAATTCACAGAAATCCTCCTACCTCTGCCTCCTGAGTTCTGGGATTAAAGACGTGCACCACCACGCCTGGCTCTATAAGATTTATTTTTATTTATTTATTAGAGACAGAGAGAAAGGGAGAGAGAGACAGAAAGAAACTGAGAATGGGCACGGCAGGGCCTCTAGCCACTGCAAACAAACTCCAGACACATGCATCACCGTGGAACGTGGAGAATCAAACCTGGGTCCTTAGGCTTTGTAGGCATGTGCCTTAACTGCTAAGTCATCTCTTCAGCCTTTTTTATTTTATTTTATTTTATTTTGCAGAAGGTTTTTAGCTTTACGAGTTCCTATTGGTTGAGTGATTATTTAATTTCCTGGGCTACCAGTTTTTGTTCAGGAAGTCTTTCCCCACTTCCATATCGTGGAGAGTTCTCTCTATAATTTCTTCTACTACTTTTTCTTCCCGTTGTTTAAGAGTTTCTGGTCTTAAATTGAGGTGTTTTTTGTTTTGTTTTGTTTTGTTTTGTTTTTCCGAGGTAGGATCTCACTCTAGCCCAGGCTGACCTAGAATTCACTCTGTATTCTCAGGGTAGCCTCTAACTCAAGGTGATATTTCTACATCTGCCACCAGAGTGCTGGGATTAAAGGTGTATGCCACCAAGCCTGGCTTTTGAGGTCTTTAATCCATTTAGAATTTGATTTTTAGTACTTTTTGTTTGTTTGTTTTTTCAAGGTATGGTCTCATTTTGGTCCAGGCTGGCCTGGAATTCACTATGTAGTCTCAGGGTGGCCTCAAACTTATGGCCATCCAACTACCTGTGCCTCCTAAGTGCTAGGATTAAAGGTGTGTGCCATCATTCCCAGCCTTTAACACTTTTTTTGAGGTAGGGTCTCAGGCTATCCTAGGCTGAATTGGAATTCACTATGTAGTCCCAGGCTGGCCTCAAACTCACAGTAATTCTCCTACCTCTGCCTCTGGAGTACTAGAATTAAAGGCCTGTGCTGCCCTGCCTGGCTGATGATGTACTTTTACAATTATGTTCTATGAATTAACTACAACTGGCATAAACATGCTTTGAACAAGAAAAGGGTATGAGGGCTAGAGAGAGCTTAGCAGTTAAGACACTTGTCTAGGAAGCCTAAGGACTCATGTTCGACTCTCCAGGTCTCACATAAGCCAGATGCACAAAGTGACAAAAGCAAGCAAGGTCACACATGTTCAACTGCAGTGGCTGGAGGCCCTGGCATGCTAATTCTCTCTCTCTCTCTCCCTCTCACTCCCTCACATAAAAAAGGCCAGTCTGTTGGGCTTGCGCCTCTCTCTCTCTAAATATATATGTATATATACACATATATATATTGGTAACTGTAGAAGGGAAACCTTCCTAGGCTTGTCTATTCAAATTCTTCCTGGTCTCTCAGTTAAAACTTTTTATTTTCTTTCTGGTTTTTTGAGATAAAGTCACCCTGTAGCCCAGAGTAATTGGAATACACTGTGTATTCTCAGCCTGGCCTTGAACTCATGATCCTGCCTCCAACCTCTGCCTCTCCAGTAGCTGAGACTAACGGTATGTGCCACCACACCAGGCAAACTGCAACATTTTTGTTGTTGTTGTCATTGTTCCAGGTAGGGTCTTGCTGTAGCCCAGGCTGACCTAAAATTCACTATGTAGTCTCAAACTGGCTTTGAACTTACAGTGATCCTCCTATCTCTGTCTCCAGAGTGCTGAGATTAAAGGCGTGGGCTACCAGGCCAGGCTTTTTTCTTTTTTTTGAAGTTGCAACAGAAATGTTCTCCAGGAACAGGCAAGACTTCGTGGAATCATGACCTACTATTAAACAAAGGTAAATCAAAGAATTTCTTTAACAGTTTAGCCATTTTCCCAGCCCTTAAAGAATTTCTTTATAGTCAGCTCTTACAGGGAGGGGACAGTTAAAGGAACATTTTTTAAGTTTTATGGCTGGCTTTGGGAAAAAAGGGCTTCTCTTTTCTGTAACTTTTGCATGAGAAAAAGGAATTATAGTTTCTAGGTCTTGCCCTAGAGGAGATTTAAAGGTAAAATAGGAGGCTTTTCTTTGGGGTGTGGTTTCTGAGCATGAACAGTTCTAAAACCATACCAGCTCAAGTTCAGTAAATTCACTAATTTGTATCAGCTCAGTCCTAGTCTCTGAATATCTAAAGGTGTGCTTCATGATTGGAGAGAAAATCTAAATTTATCAGCATAAGTGAAATATTCCTCAATTACAGTTTTGTTGGCAGTCCATTAGATCATTTGATAATATTGTCTATGTGTTAAAATTTTCTTCTTCTTTTTGTTTTTTGGTTTTTCTTTTTATAAATATTTTTTTGTTCATTATTTATTTATTTATTTATTTGAGAGCGACAGACATAGAGAGAAAGACAGAAAGAGGGAGAGAGAGAGAATGGGCACGCCAGGGCTTCCAGCCACTGCAAACAAACTCCAGACGCGTGCGCCCCCTTGTGCATCAGCCTAACGTGGGACCTGGGGAACCGAGCCTTGAACCGGGGTCCTTAGGCTTCACAGGCAAGCGCTTAACTGCTAAGCCATCTCTCCAGCCCTTTTTTGGTTTTTCAACGTAGGGAGGTAGCATCTTTCTCTAACCCAGGCTGACCTGGAATTCACTGTGTAGTCTCAGTCTGGCCTTGAACACTTCGGTCTCCTGAGTTCTGAGATTAATGGTGTGTACCACCATGTCTGACTGTGAATTAAAATTTTCTAGTTGGGCCTCCAGCACTCAGGAGATAGAGGTAGAAGGATTACTTGCTGTGAATCTGAGGTCAGCCTGGGATTATAGACTGAGTGCCAGATCAGTCTGGGCTATAGTGAGACCCTACCAAAAAAAACAAAAAACAAACAAACAAAATAAAAACATAAAGGAAAGGTGGAGGGAGGGATAATCAAAATCTAAGAGGATATAAATAAATCATATGGAAACCTACTTTTTTGGACAATGGAACATGCAGGAGCCATAGATTGTTGCTAGAAAATTTTCAGTGCTAGGTATGGAATAATTTCCAGTGAGTTATTGGACAGGGAGGTCCCTGATGCCCCCAAAACATTATAGGCCATTGCCAAGGCCCTTGGTTTCCCAACTGCAATAGACGGTAAGACCCTATTGCTGAAGACTCCACATACTTGGGCTGCAAGGTCACTGAGAAATCCTCATGGAACTGAGCTGATAACCTCTTCCATGTAAACCAGCTGACAGAAAGCTGGAAGAAGCCACGCTGCATGCAGTTCAATGGGGGAAAGAGAAAACACCAGTGAAGATACTCAACAGTGGACACTACAAGCCTTATATTTGGCCAGCCAGGCCAAATGAGCCAACAGGTGCAATAGTGGCACATCTGTTATGGGGAAAACCAACTGCCCTCTAATTGGACTGGAGGCCCACTTCATGGGAGTGAATACATCCCTAATACTGAACACTTAAAACGGGGTAGTCATGAGCCCTAGTAATGTCTGCTGCTGTCTGGCTAAATGTATATACTATGCTTATCAAACTGCCCAGTAAGCACTTCTCTTAATGTTCATACCCGTATATTAATGCTACTCTCACTTTTGGTAGAGAATCTTCTCTTCAGATGTCAGTGACCTTTGGATGACTCAGGAGGCACCATGGTGCTGGAAAGAAGTGACAGGAGTGCTCAGCACTGCAATATCTCTATCACACCTTCCAAGGCTCAGGGTCTATTGCAGAAGAGGTGGCAGAAAGAATGTAAGAGCCAAAGGAAGGGTAGGACCCCTTACTATATGCTCCTCCAGACACAAAATGGCCTGGATGTCCATGACCTCACAGTGCCTGACACTACCTACACAAGACCATCATAATAGGAGGAAAAGATCATGACATTAAAATAAGAGAGACTGATTGAGAGGGGGAGGAGATACGATGGAGAATAGAGATTCAAGGGGGAAAGTGGGGGCAGGGAGGGTATTACCATGGGATATTTTTTATAACCATGGAAGTTGTTAATAAAAAAATTTGCAAAGAATAAAAAACACCACCAAAAATAAAATAAAAAATCTAACTATTTTGGGCCAGGTAATGATGACTCAATGGGAGAAGAGGTTGTCATACAAGCATGAAGACCTGAGATAAGATTCCCAGAGCCCAATAAAAGCCAGGCATGGGGCTGGAGAGATGACTTAGCAGTTAAGGAGCTTGCCAGCAAAGCCAAGGGACCCTGGTTTGATTCCCTGGTAACCATGTAAGCCAGATGCACAAAGTGGTGCATGTATCTAGAGTCTGTTTGCAGTGGCTAAGAGGCCCTGGTGCACCCATTCTCTTTCTCCCTCTCTCTCTCAAATAAATAAATAGAATAAAAGAAGGATAAGTTGTGAATTATTAAGTTTATTTAGGGAGAAATGCCAAATTGTGGGGCTTATTTAAAGATTGGGAGCTAGAAGAGTCATAAACATGCTGGAAGCAAGAAACTTGTGGAAACTCTGCATAGTTGTAAGGCACATTTAGAGAATTTTAGGGCTTTAGAGAAAAAGCAAAGTTGTTAGCACGTGGCAAGTAGAATTTAGGAGCATATGCCATGTGTTTTTAGAGAAGAGTACAGACAGTAAGGCTTAAGGGAAAAAATGAGAAGGCAGGTATCAAAGCAGAGGTCAAGAGATTCATAGGAGGAATGAGTCATGCAGGGGCGCTGTAGATCAGTCTCCATCAGACAGAGTTCCATTTCTGCCAAGAGTTCCCTTCAGATTCTCTCTTTGGACCCAAAAAAGGCTGGAGATTTGGCTTAGCAGTTAGGGCATTTGCTTGTAAAGCCTAAGGTCCCCATTTCAATTCCCCAGTACCCACGTACAGCCAGATGCCCAAGGTGGTGTATGCTTCTGGAGTTCATTTACAGTGGGTAGAGGCCCTAGTGCACCCATTCTCTCTCTACCTGTCTCTCTCTCTCTCTCTTGAATGAATAAATTTTAAAAAGCCTCAGTTTCACTTAAGTGAGATGTCCATGTGCATGCAGCTTTACTCAAATCCCTCTTTAAAAGCCTCAGTTTCAGGTTTCAGGCTGGAGAGATGGTTTAGTGTTTGGGGTGCTTACCAGCAAAGCCAAAGGACCCAGGTTTGATTCACCAATGTAAAGCCGGTACATAAGGTGGCACATTTGTCTGGAGTTAGTTTGCTGTGGCTAGGGGCCCTGGCGTGCCCATTCCCTCTATCTGCCTCGCTCTCTCTCTCCCTCTCTCTTTCTCTCTTTGTCTCTCTCAAATGAATAAATTAATTAAATATAAAAAAAGCCTTTAAATTGCACTTGGGAGGCAGAGGTAAGAGGATTGCTATGAATTTGAGGCCACCCTGAGACTATGTAGTGAATTCCACATCAGACTGGGCTAGAGTGAGATACTGCTTTGAAATCCACCCCCCACACAAAAAAAAAGTTTAAATAAGCTTGGGCTGGGTATGGTTTAATTCCAACCTTTGTGAGGCTGAGGTAAAACAATCATTGTGAGTTTGAAGCCAGCCCAGGCTACAAAGTGAGTTCTAGGTCAGAGTAGGCTACAGTGAGATACTGCTTCCAAAAAAAAAAAAAAAACAGGGGAGCCTGGTATGGTAGTACACATCTTTAGTAATCCCAGCACTCAGGAGGCAGAGGTCAGAAGATCACCATGAGTTTGAGGCCATCCTGAGACTACATAGTGAATTCCAGGTCACCCTTCCTAGAAAAACAAAATAAAACAAACAAAAAAGAAGTAATAGTACTTTACATCTGTCTAGCTAAGTGACAAATAAGCTTTATTCTGTCTCAAAGTTTCAAATTTTGTCCACATGCAGCAAGATGTCTGTAAGAAACCCCATAAATATGATTACATACTTTTGGTTTAAAAAAAAATCTTATAGTTAATAGCACAGTAAAACTTTGTAAAACTCAGTGGTACAACAAACAATCACTGGCAATGAACACAATATTAAATTTCTTTTAACAGTTCTGTAAACCAAGCCAATTATGAATCACAGTATTTGCATGTATATGCTGGAAAATTTTAACAAGCGACCATAATAGTTTCCATAGAGTTTGTTCCAGAGAACTGTAGCCAAATATTTTCAATATGTGTCATACAGTGATATAAAGTCACCAGAAAAGCATCACCCTCAATAGAACTGGAATTGTGACTCAGCTGGAAAAATCTTCATTGTGCTAGTTTCTATCTCATCAAACTGAAGATAGATGTAAAAGATTTCAAAATATCATGCTATAAATTTTAAGGCTAGATTTTGGAGTTCATTTGCAATAGTAAGCATTTCTTTGGAAATATAGAATACTTTTTTTTTTTTGGTTTTTCGAGGTAGGGTCTCACTCTGGTCCAGGCTGTCCTGGAATTAACTCTGTAGTCTCAGGGTGGCCTTGAACTCACGGTGATCCTCCTACCTCTGCCTCCCAAGTGCTGGGATTAAAGGCGTGCGCCACCACGCACGGCAATATTTGTTAAATGTTGAATCAGTTAATCTTGGACAGTGATCTAGGCAATTATTTTGTGGTTTAATGAAAGATCTCTCATTTTTGTAAAATATTTTTAGTCTAGTCTTTCCTCATACTTTTAGAGGTTTACCTTTTTTTTTTTGTTTGTTTGGAAGTAAGGTCTTTCTCTAGCCCACAGTGCTTAGAACTCTCTCTGTAGTCCCAAAGTGGCCTTAAACTCTTTGTAATCTTTCTACCTCAGCCCCCAAGTGCTGGGATTAAAGGCGTGAACCACACGGCCAGTTTAAAACAAACTTATTTATTTATATATGTTTTGCTTTTTATTGACAACTTCCATAATTATGACAATAAACCCTGGGAATTTCCTCCTCACTTTCCCCTTTGCAACTCCACTTTCCCCTCTCAATCAGTTTGTCTTTTATTTTTATGTCATGATCTTTTCCTCCTCTTATGATGGTCTTGTGTAGGTAGTGTCAGACACTGTGAGGTCATTGATATCCAGGCCATTTTGTGTCTGGGGGGAGCATGTTGTAAAGAGTTCTACCCACATTCTTTCCACCACCTCTTCTGCAATGGAGCCTGACCTTAGAAGGTGTGATAGAGATATTGCAGTGCTGAACACTCCTCTGTCACTTCTTCTCAGCATCATGATGCCTTCTGAGTCATCCCAAGATCACTGCTATATGAAAAGAGAAGGTTCTCTACCAAAAGTGAGAGTAGTATTAATACATGGGTAGGGATATTAAGAGAGTGCTTACCAGGGACTGGAGGAATGGCTTAGTGGTTAAGATGTTTGCCTGCAAAGCCAAGGGACTCAAGTTCGATTCCCCAGGACCCACATTAGCCAGGTGCACAAGGGGGCGCATGCGTCTGGAGTTTGCAGTGGCTGGAGGGCCTGGCATGCCCATCCCCCCATCGCTTTCTCTGTCAAATAAATAAATACAAATTTAAAAAAAATTGGAGGGCTGGAGAGATGGCTTAGCGGTTAAGTGCTTGCCTGTGAAGCCTAAGGACCCTGGTTCGAGGCTCAGTTCCCCAGGTCCCACCTTAGCCAGATGCACAAGGGGGGTGCACGCGTCTGGAGTTCGTTTGCAGAGGCTGGAAGCCCTGGAGCGCCCATTCTCTCTCTCTCCCTCTATCTGTCTTTCTCTCTGTGTCTGTCGCTCTCAAATAAAAAAATTTAAAAAAAAATTGGAGTTTGCAGTGGCTGGAGAGTGCTTACCGGGCAGTTTGTTGAGCATAATATACACATTTAGTCAGCCACTCCTAGGGCTTTTAAAAAAATTTTTATTAGCATTTTCCATGTTTTTTTATTTATTTATTTATTTATTGAGAGAGAGAGGCAGACAGAGAGAAAGAGAATGAGCAGGGCGTGGCGGTGCGTGCCTTTTATCCCAGCACTCAGGGAGGATCACCATGAGTTCAATGCCACCCTGAGACCATAGTGAATTCCAGGTCAGCCTGAGCTAGAGTGAGACCCTACCTCGAAAAAAACAAAACAAAACAAAATATCAAAGAAAAAGAATGAGTGCAACAAGGCATCCAGCCACTGCAAAAGAACTCCAGAAGCACAGGGCATGGTGGCGCACACCTTTTATCCGTGAGTTTGAGGCCAGCCTCAGACTACAGAGTGACTTCCAGGTCAGCTCAGGCTTGAGTGAGACCTACCTCGAAGAAAAAACAAAAAACAAAAAAACTCCATGTATTTATTTGGCTTACATGGGTGCCTGGCTCCCCCAGTGGGTAGTGCTGAGGAAGGACCAGGCCCCCTGGTTCCTCCCAAGGGGTTGAGGAAGAGGGTGAACTTCGGATGACTCAGAACCTCTCCTAGTCACGGGAGAAAAACCACACTGAGTCGGGAGTCTTGTCGAAGCAGAAACTCGCTTTATTGTTACAGGTGGGTGCCTATGTGATGTTGAGAATGAAGGCGGGGATCTCAGGAAAGGATGAGGTGGAGGGCCAATTGCATATTGCGACTTTTGAAATGATTGGTGCCATGCGCGTGCGCGGGAATTCCAACTCCTATGTGGAAGTAGCAGGCCAGAAGCCATTAGGTGTCCTGCTGAGTCCTAGCTGGCCAGAGACAGGTCCCCAAAGGTTAGCTAGGCTCAGGAAGTCCCACTGGGCCTCACGCCAAGGCCTCTCAAGACCCAACACATGGGTACTGGTGAATTGAACCTGGGTTCTTAGGCTTTGCAGACAAGGGCTTTATCCACTAAGCCATCTCTCCAGCCCCTGAATTCCTTTTAGTTTAGAATCTGAGGTGTTTGCAAAACACTGTTTAGCAAAGAAAAGGGAAAGGGAAAAAAAAATTAAGAGTTTCTATTTAATCTTTTTATTGTTTCTTTGTTTTGTTTTTTTTTTTAATTATTTGAGAGCGATAGACAGAGAAAGGCAGAGAGAGAGAGGTGCCAGGGCCTCCAGCCACTGCAGAAGAACTCCAGACGCATGCACCCCCTTGTGCATCTGGCTAACGTGGGTCCTGGGAAATCGAGCCTCGAAACGATTTCTCCAGCCCAAAAAATGTTTTTTAAATCTCTACTACACCTGGAATGATTCCTGGCATGACCCCAGTTTAAATCAGTATGTCAAAAATAATAAACAAGGGCTGGAGAGATGGCTTAGCGGTTAATCGCTTGCCTGTGAAGCCTCAGGACCTCAGTTCAAGGCTCAATTCCCCAGGACCCACGTTAGCCAGATGCACAAGGGGGTGCACGCATCTGGAGTTCGTCTGCAGTGGCTGGAGGCCCTGGCACGCCCATTCTCTCTCTATATCTGCCTCTTTCTCTCTGTCTGTCGCTCTCAAATAAATAAATAAACAAAAAATTAATAATAATAATAATAATAAACAAGCCAGGCGTGGTGGTGCTTGCCTTTAATCCCAGCAGTTGGGAGGCAGAGGTAGGAGGATCCTTGTGAGTTAAAGGCTACCCTGAGACTACATAGTGAATTCCAGGTCAGCCTGGGCTAGAGTGAAACCCTACCTAGCAAAACAGACAAACAAATAAATAAATCAACAAACAAACAGGGGTTTATGAGATGGTTTAGCAGTTAAGGTACTTGCCTACAAAGCCAAAGGATCCAGGTTTAATTCCCCAGTATCCACATAGGCCAGATGCACAAGCTAGTGTAGAAACTCCAGTAGGGGGACCCCACGCTCTGCCCGGATATGGCGACACCCCAAATCACTCACGAGAAGCGGTCTTGATGCAAACTGCAAGAGGATTTTATTCCAAGCGCGCTGGGGCCCACAGTTGTACACCACGCAGGGGTAGAGGACTGCAGAGCCCCGAATGCAGGAACGGGACAGCTTTTATAGGGTTTCTAACAAAGCCTGTGCATTAGACCAATCATTTTTTAATATCAGGAGCCCGCAGGGTGCGAGCCAGTCAGTTTGTGCCACCCCATAGTTTCTGAGCCAATTAGTTTAATTTGTTCAAACCCCTCGTGGACCAATCATTCTCTTATGACCTTGGTGGTCAGCATTTGCGCAGGTCCTTGGGTGGGAGTAGCAGAGTGTGGTACCAGTCTCCTATGACCTTGGAGGTCAGCATTTGCGCAATTCCTTAGGTGGGGGTAGCAGAGTATGGTATCAGCCTCCTATGACCTTGGTGGTCTGAGGCAGGCTGCTACAGCCTATGGTGCGAGCTACTAAGGCTAACAGTGTGGGCTATTAAGGCTTATAGTGTAAGGCTTATGGTGCAGGCTATTTACAGAAACCAAATAAGTGGTTCACTTCATTACTCATTTCCCATCCTTGAGGGCTATCTCATGCCCTTTTTACCTAGTTTTATATTAGGAGCGGGCTCTGATATAATGAGAAGAGGGATTCTTTACTTGCTTCCAACAGAGAGTAAAGCCTGGAGTTTGAGGTATGCAGGGGCCCGCTTAAGCTCCCTTTGGAGCGTGATAGTATTTCTGGGCTTCTGAATTCTTGGGCCTTTCACTAGCACTTGCGTCTGGAATTCATTTGCAGTGGTTAAAGGCCCTGGTGTGCCCATTCTCTCTCTCCTTTCTCTATCTTTCAAATAAGTAAATAAATAAATAAAGCATTTTAAAAAAAGAGACCCTGACATGTCCACACATATTAAATAAATAAATAGCATTTACAAAAAAGAAGACTGTGACTTAGTTGCTTAAATATGATTAAATGAAATATCTAAAAGCAGAACTTGGGGCTGGAGAGTGTTGGGTCAGGAGTTTGCACAAACAGTGAGGTAGAGACTGTTTGAGCTCAACAAAAACCAGAAAAAAAGGCATGACACAGCTGATCAATCAGGGACGAAGGGCTGGAATTGCGACCCTGAAGGAGTTGCTTACAGGCTTTTTTTTTTTTTTTCTTACAGGCTTTTAAAAGAAAAATCACAACCAGGAGAAACACAACCAGGTACTAGGCAAACAATGTACAGCCAGGGGAGGAGTGGGATGACCTTTAACGGGATTGGTGAGTTCCAGGTAGAGAAATACATTATGACCTTGTAACTATAGTTAAGGAACTAGGTGGTTTTGGTTTCAAGATGTTGGCAAGTATAGAGGGTATTCAGAGAAGGGATCTGATGTTTTATTGGTTGGCTGAGCTACAGAGAAATACCTTTAACAAAAGTGCATGAACAATATGGAGAATGTTTAACAAAATGGAGTTCCTATGGTCAGCTTACAAAATGGAGTTTATTATTAGCTTAGTCCTTTCAGAGAGATGGCTCAGCAATCAAGGTGCTTGCCTGTAAAGCCTAACAACCTTGTTTCAATTCCCAGTACCCCACATAAAGCCAGACACACAAAATGGTGTAGGTATCTAGAGTTCATTTGCAGAGGCTGGAGGTGCTGGTATGCCGATTTTCTTTCTGTATCTCTTCTCACTATCTCTCTCTGTTTGCAAATAAATAACATTTTTTGTCTAAAAGTAGAACTTGTTGGGAATGTTGGCACATGCCTTTAATCACAGCACTCCAGAGGAAAAGGTAGGAGGATCACTGTGAGTTTGAGGCCAGCCTGAGTCTACATAGTGAATTCCAGGTCAGCCTGGGATACAGCCAGACCCTACCTTAAAAAACAAAACAACAACAAAATCCCAGTGTGGTGGTGCATGCTTTTAATTCCAGCACTTGGGAGGCAGAGGTATGAGGATTGCCATGAGTTTGAGACTACCTTGAGACTGAATTCCAGGTTAGCTTGTGCTATAATGGGACTCTATCCCAAAACAAACAAAAACAACCCTAAAGCCATGGGATCAACTAGCAGAAAATTAACTAATTTTACACAGCAAGGAGTTCATCCTAACTAGGAAAGCATTGCATTACAGCTAAGACTAGAAGCAGTGCCCTTGTCCTCACCCAAAGGCTTTCTCAGCAGGCATCCCATTCCAACTCCATGTGAAAATTTTTAAATAAGACTTCTGCAATCTTTATTTTCTTTCTCCAAATCTTGTAATTTGAGATCAAAGTCTCAAGTTGACAAACCTGCATAGAATTTTTTGCATTCTGTTTTAAGCACAAACTCTGTTGAACTACAAATAGAAGCAAGTGTTTTCCTCACAGCTGTATTCCCACTGAATAATCAGTACATAGCTAAGGGCTGGAGAGATGGCTTAGTAGGTAAGCTGTGGTTAAGGTGCTTGCCTGCAAAGGCTGACAACCGGAGTCTGATTCTGCAGTACCCACATGAAGCCAGATGCATAAAGTGGCATATGCATCTGGAGTTCATTTGCAGCAGCTGGAGGTCCTGGTGTGCCCATTCTGTCTCTCTCTCTGCTTGCAAGTTAAAAGAAAAAGAACAAAAATTTCCACATCAAATGTATTAAATCAGTACATAGATGCTTGCCTTGTCTCTATATTCCTATGGCATCAAAGAAGGCATTTCCACAATGAAAATGAAATTCTGAAGTAGAATTCCTTAATTGTGGTGGTTGTCATAGTCTTAAATTGGTATAGAAAAAAAATACTATTAAAAACATCATGGAGGGGGGAGGGAGGTGTTACCATGGAAGTTGCTATATTCATGGAAGTTGTTAATTAAAATTTGAAGAAAAGATCATAGAAGCTGTTAAATAAATAAATAAAAAGGAAAAAAAAAAGCCAGGCATGGTGGCATATGCCTTTAATCCAAGCACTTGGGAGGCAGAAGCAGGAGGAGTATGAGGCCACCCTGAGACTACATAGTGAATTCCAGGTCAGCCTGAGCTAGAGTGAAACCTCAAAAATACAAACACACACACACACACACACACACACACACAAGATGGCTTTATGTGGTGGCTCAAGCCTTTAGTCACATCACTCGGGAGGCAAAGGTAGGAGGATCACCGTAAATTCAAGGCCAGCCTGTGACTACAGAGTGAGTTTCAGGTCAGCTTGAGCTAGAGTGAGACCCTATCCCCAAAAACAAAAACAAAAACACACAAAAAAAGAAGCAGCAGCTAATGAACAGAAGCATTTTTCAAATAAATAACAGTCACACTGGAAAGTAACAGTTAATCCAAGTAACTTTAGTACATAGAATTTGGCCTTTGGGCCAAAGAGAAAAATAACACTAGACAAATATTGACCTCCAGTTGAAAAGATTTTTTTTTTAATTTTTTTTGTTTGTTTTTATTTATTTATTTGAGAGAGACAGGCAGAGAGAGAGAGACAGAGAGAGAGAATGGGCATGCCAGGGCCTCCAGCCACTGCAAATGAACTCCAGACGCGTGCTCCCCCTTGTGCATCTGGCTAACGTGGGACCTGGGGAACCGAGCCTCGAACCGGGGTCCTTAGGCTTCACAGGCAAGCGCTTAACCGCTAAGCCATCTCTCCAGCCCGAAAAGATTTTTTTTAAATGTTATTTATTTATGAGCGAGAATGGGCACACCAGGGCTTCCTACCACTACTGCAAACAAACTCTACATTCATGCTCCACCATATGCATCTTGTTTATGTGGGTACTGGGGAATCAAACCTGGATCCTTAGGCTTTGAAGTGGGGTGTGGTGGTGCATGTCTTTAATCCCAGGACTTGGGAGGCAGACGTAGGAGACTCTCCTTTGAAAAACCAAAAATAAAAGCTGTTTTTGCATAGGAAATTCAAAATTCTAAAACTACTTTCTATGTGTTTTAGAGTTAAAACAAACAATAAATATGATTATATTATGGATAAGAGGATCAAATCTTGAGAAAGTAGTTAAAAGTATGGGAAGAGAACTCAAGCTATAAATTTTTCAGGCTGACTTGGAATTCTCAAGGTGGCCTTGAACTCAAGGCAATCCTGCTGCCTGTGCCTCCCAAGTGCTGGGATTAGAGGCATGCACTACAATGTCTGGCTTTGTTTGGTTTCTTGACACAGGTTCTATCTCTAGCCTATAGACTGATCTGGAACTCCTCTGTGGTACCAGGCTGGCCTCAAATTCACAATTATCTTCTTACCTCAGCCTCCCAAGTGCTGGGACTAAAGCTGTGTGCCACTACACCCTGAATCATCTTATCTTGTCATTTCTTTCTCTTCTCTTTTCTTTTTTAAATGTAGGGTTTTACTCTCATCCAGGCTGACCTGGAATTCAATATGTAGTCTCAGGGTGGCCTCGAACTCTTGGCGATCCTCCTACCTCTGCCTCCCAAATACTGAGAAATTTCTCTTATATTTGTGGTGATAGAACCTATGGCCTCACGCTAAGCATGTAGTATATCATTAAGCTATATCATCAGCTCTCTTTAGTGTCCTTTTTTTGACAGAAATTCCATATCTTTATTTTTTAATTTTTAATTTTTTTTTATTAATAACTTCCATGATTATAAAAAGTACCCCAAGGTAATACCCTCCCTCCACCTTAGTGTCCTTTTTTATGTGCAAGTGGGGAGAGAGATATAAGAGAAACAAGGAGAACATACATTGAGGGTAGTCCTCTATTGCTGTCTTTCTTATTTTTGGAGACAGGGTCTGTCACTGAAACTAGAGCTCGCCAGTTAGCCTCAGGAGTCTTCCTGTGTGTGTCTCTCCAGTGTTTGTACAGCAAGCACTTTACTAACTTAGCCCGCCCTCCCTTCCTCCCTCCCTTCCTCCCTCCCTTCCTCCCTCCCTCCCTCCCTCCCTCTCTCTCTCTCTCTCTCTCTCTCTCCTACATACTACATAGTGAATTCCGAGAACCTCCTTGGAAAAAAAAACAAAATAAACAAATAAATAAATAAAATTTTTTTTTTTTTCGAGGTAGGGTCTCACTCTTACTCAGGCTGACCTGGAATTCGCTATGTAGTCTTAGGGTGGTCTCGAACTCACGGCGATCCTTCCACCTGCCTCCTGAGTGCTAGGATTAAAGGCGTGAGCCATCACGCCTGGCCTTAAATGAATGTTTACAAATAGAGAAAGGAAATGGCCAGAACCTAGCAGAAGGCTCCCGAGTCCACTGGTTGGAAAACGCCCTGCTTCCAGGGAATGTGCGCCCTCTGCCTGCACGGTGAAGAAACCTCAGTGCTCCAGGCCAGTCATCAAGGTTCTGTGAGAGATTGAATCACCAGCCATGGAAGAAGTTTTTATCCCCAAGCTGCCTTTCCCGAGGTTGATAAGAGTGATCTGCAGAATTTCAGAATCCACTTGAGCTTTATAGTGGAGGGCAGCCATTGAGCGCTTCAGGAAGCTCGTGAAGAACACGGGCTGGTTTGTGTGAGGATAGTGAAGTGGGTGCCGTCCACACCATTATGCCCACATACATCCAGTTGTCTTGCTCAATACACAGAGAGAACTTAAGTGAAGGCAGTGTTATGGTGTTTTGTAGACAATTTGGTAAAATCCTATGGCTTAAAAAAATATTTTATTTTTATTTATTTATTTGACAGAGAGAGAGAGTGCATGGGCGTGTCAGGGCCTCCAGCCACTGCAAATTAACCCGACGCATACTCCCCCTTGTGCATCTGGCTAACGTGGGTCCTGGGGAATCGAACCTGGGTCCTTTGGCTTTTCAGGCAAACGCCTTAACCGCTGAACCATCCCTCCAGCCCCTATTAATAATTAGTTAATTAATTTGTTAATTAATTTGTGACATTTTGCTATATATATATATATATATAGTGCTGTTATAATATGTATTTTAAGCATTCCAACTTTCAGTCAAGTTGGAGATGAAAAATGACCTCACTGTGGCTCAGGTGTGACAAATTACTAATATGCAGAAGGGATAGGTGATAGTTCTTTTTAAATTTTTTTGTTTATTTTTATTTATTTATTTGAGATTGACAGATATAGAGAGAAAGAGGCATATATAGAGAGAGAATGGGCGTGCCAAGGCTTCCAGCCACTGCAAACAAACTCCAGACGCGTGCGCCCCCTTGTGCATCTGGCTAATGTGGGTCCTGGGGAATTGAGCCTTGAACTAGGGTCCTTAGGCTTCACAGGCAAGTGCTTAACCGCTAAGCCATCTCTCCAGCCCGAAGGATAGTTCTTATGGTGCATGCTTCTCATGACAATGACTTTAGGGGAGCTATAAAGATACCACTAGCATTAGTAAATTTGTTCAGAGCTTTTTGTTATAAATCTTCTTATGACATGATCCAAGTGTTTAAAAGCTGAGTTGTTAAATCAAACCATACATCACTACTGCAGAATGCAGGTTGGGCTCTCCCCGCCCCAGCGGTGAAAATACAAGTCTTAACCACACTGTAATTTACAGTTTCCCCCAAAACATAATCTTGGGCTGAGAGAGATGATTTAGCAGTTAAGGCGCTTGCCTAGGAAACCTAAGGTCTCAGGTTCTATTCCCCATCACTCTACACAAGCCAGATGCACAAGGTGGTACATTGGTCTGGAGTTCATTTGCAGTGGCTAGAGGCCCTGACATGCTCATTCTCTCTGTATATATATATTTTTCTCTTGTCTCGTTCTTTCTTTCTTTCTCTCTCTCAAGTAAATATATATATATATTTAAATATAATATATATATATATATATATATACACACACATACATACACACACATACACATATATATTTATGTATATATATATATACTTTTGTTGTTGTTGTTGTTTTGAGGTAGGGTCTCACTCTAGCCCAGGCTGACCTGGACTTAACTATGTAGTCTCAGGGTGGCCTTGAACTCAAGGCGATCCTCTTACCTCTGCCTCCCAAGTGCTGGGATTAAAGGGGTGCGCCACCACGCCCGGAATAAATATTTTTTTAAAGTAGGGACTGGAGAGATGGCTTAGTGGTTAAGCGCTTGCCTGTGAAGCCTAAGGACCCTGGTTCAAGGCTTGATTCTCCAGGACCCACGTTAGCCAGATGCACAAGGGGCGCACGCATCTGGAGTTCGTTTGCAGTGGCTGGACGCCCTGGCATACCCATTCTCTCCCTCCCTCTCTCTCTCTCTCTCTCTCTCTCTGCCTCTTTCACTCTCGATCTCTTTCATATAAATTAAAAAAAACAAAAAAATTAAAGTAAGCTTGACTATTACCATGTGAATTTATAAAAGTTAATGATTTTTTTTACTTCTTTGTTTTTTCAAGGTAGGGTTTCACCCTAGCCCAGGCTGACCTGGAACTCACTCTGTAGTTCCAGGCCGGCTTCAAAACTCACATTGATCCTCTGCCTCCCAAATTCCTGGATTAAAAGCATGACCACCATGCCTAGCTAATTAATTTATTTTTAGGCAGGGTCTCACTGTAATCCAAGCTGATTTGTAACTCACTCTCTAGCTCAGGCTGGCCTAGAACTCAAGGGTATCTCTCTTTAGTGGGAAAATGCTTCCTCGGCTGGCATGTGAAAACAAACTAACTAAAACACCTCATCTCTATAGGCTGGCCATCTCTGTGAGAGAGTCATAGTTTCCCAAGTGTTGAAATTAAAGGTAGGAGCCATCATGCCCTGTGCAAACTTTTAAAAAATTATATTTATTTATTTGCAAGGAGAGAGAGAAAGAAAGGGCACACTAGTGTCTCTAGCTGCTTCAAATGTATCATGGTGGTCTTGGACTCACAGTGATTCTCCTACCTCTGCCTCCCCGGCGTTGGCATATGCCACCATGGCTGGCAAGTTGTTTTTTTTTTTTTTAATTTTTTTGTTTGTTTTTTTCGAGGTAGGGTCTCATTCTGGTCCAAGCTGACCTGGACTTAACTATGTAGTCTCAGGGTGGCCTCAAACTCTCAGTGATCCTCCTACCTCTGCCTCCCAAGTGCTGGGATTAAAGGCATGCACCAGGGCTGGAGAGATGGCTTAGCGGTTAAGCACTTGCCTGTGAAGCCTAAGGACCCTGGTTCGAGGCTCGGTTCCCCAGGTCCCACGTTAGCCAGATGCACAAGGGGGCGCACGCGTCTGGAGTTCATTTGCAGAGGCTGGAAGCCCTGGCGCACCCATTCTCTCTCTCTCCCTCTATCTGTCTTTTTCTCTGTGTCTGTCGCTCTCAAAATAAAATAAATAAATAAATTTTTTAAAAAAGGCATGCACCACCACGTCCGGATTTTAAATTTTTTAAAAAATATTTTATTTATTTATTTATTTGAGAGAGAATAAGTTTAGTATGGGGACATCAGGGTCCATAGCCAATGCAAACAAATTCCAGACCTATGGACCATTTTGTTTGTCTGGCTTAACGTGGGTACTAGGGAATCAAACCTGGGCTAGCAGGCTTTGAAAACCAGTGACTTACTTCTGAGCCATCTCTCCAGCCCTGTGTCCATTTCATACCTTGTGTAAGGTCTCATTCTACCACATACTAACTAACCCTTTGGCTGTTAATGCAAATGCTGATGGGGGATTTTATTTATAGAATCATGTGTTCTTCACACCAGCATCATGTGGTACTAATATTCTTTTTTAAATATTTTATTTAGTTATTTATTTGAGAGAGAGAATGGGTTCGCACCAGGGCTTCTAGCCACTGTGAACGAACTCCAGACACACATACCACATTGTGTATCTAGCTTTACGTGGATACTGGGGAATTAAACCTGGTCCTTAGGCTTTGCAGGAAAGCAACTTAACCAGTAAACCATCTCTCCAGCCCTGGTACTAATATTTTAAACCTGTTAGTGCAGTTTTTTATTATGTTGTAGTTTGTCCTATAACTAGATTGAATTTGTTTTTCCTCTAGAAGTAACGATTCATAGTTCCTTCTTGCCAGGCGTGGAGGTGCACGCCTTTATTCCCAGGATTTGGGAGGCAGAGGTAGGAGGATTGGTGTGAGTTTGAGGCTAGCCTGGCCTAGAGTGAGACCTACCTCAAAAAAAAACAAAAAGAATATTTATTTGGGCTAGAGAGATGGCTCAGCAGTTAAGGCACTAGTCTGAAAACCCTAAGAACCTGAGTTTGATTCCCTAGCACCCACGTAATGCCAGATGTACAAGGGGACATGTACATCTGGAGTTTGTTTGCAGTGGCTGGAGGCCCTGGCATGCCCATTCTCTCTCTGTCTGCTTCTCTTTCTCTCTTAAATAAATAAATAAATAAATAAATAAATAAATAAATAAATAAATAAATAAAATTTAAAAAGTTTCTTCTTTTATTGATGAAGTTAAAGTAAATATGCAGGCGGGAGGGGGCATGGCTCCAACTGATTGGACCTCTGACCATTAAGATGGTGTTTGATTGTATCTAATACTACATCTAATAATTGTTCTAGGAAATCCCTTTATTAGCGATGGTTTTCCAAGTGGTTCCTACATTTATTCTATTAAAGGGTTTTTTGTTTGTTTGTTTGTTTTGTTTTTTGTTTTTTGAGGTAGGGTCTCACTCTAGCTCAGGCTGACCTGAAATTCATTCTGTAGTCTCAGGGTGGCCTTGAACTCACAGTGATCCTCCTACCTCTACCTCCTGAGTACTAGGATTAAAGGCATGTGCCATCACATCCAGCTTTGGACAATTTTATATGCTGACTAAATTCACAAATGTTTTTCCAACAAAAATAGTTTCATATCATATTGAGATGCAAATTGGGATAAGGTAATTTAGAAACCCATGCCCCAAAGTTATATTCTTTACTGTATAGACTTCTTTTCTTTCTTTCTTTCTTTCTTTTTTTTTTTTGGTTTTTCAAGGTAGGGTCTCACTCTAGCTCCGGCTGACCTGGAATTCACTCTGCATTCTCAGGGTGGCTTCGAACTCATGATGATCCTCCTACTTTTGCCTCCCGAGTGCTGGGATTAAAGGCGTGCGCCACCATGCCCAGCTCCTGTATAGACTTTTCTATTGGTCATGTCCTGTACTGTATAGTTTTTTTGGGCTGCTTATGTCCAACACTGTAGTTTGTTTTTATTGTTTCAAGGCCATGATCTGTATTACAGTTCCTATCCTGTCCTGCAAATCATCTTGTGTTTCTTTTTATTTTAAAATATTTTATTTATTTGCAAGCAGAGAGAGAGACACAAGAGAAGAGAGAAAAGAGACAGATAGAGAGGGTGGGGGCACCAGGGCCTTCAACTACTGCAGTAGAACTCCAGATGCATTCACCACTGTGTGCATCTGACTTTACATGGGTACTGGGGAGTCAAAATTGTGTCATTTGGCTTTGGAAGTAAGTGCCTTAACCACAGAGCAATCTTTCCATCCCCTTGGGTTTTTTTGTTTGTTTGTTTGTTTGTTTATTTTTTAATCTCCATAGCACAGCTATAGGTATCTGCTAACTAACCATTTTTCTGTTTCTGTAAAACTTGCCTATCTCATACTCAAAATTTCTTGCACTAGGCCAGGGCCCTGGGATCTGGTACTTCACAATAATAAAACTAGCCCAAGATAAAGTATATAAACTCTGAAGCACCAAGAATTAGGGTCCAGGTTTTGGAAGAGATTCCCTTGGGCCCACACTAGCATGAAAACTGATTCTCCACTTGGTGTGTGATGCTGGTTCTGTGAGCCTCAGTTTTCTGAATCAATATAACAATTGTTGCAAATGTCTTGAGATATTTTGTTTATTTACTTATTTAGTTAGTTTTTTCAAGGCAGGGTCTCACTTTAGCTCAGGCTAACCTGGAATTCACTATGTAGTCTCAGGGTTGCCTAAAACTCACGACAATACTCCTACCTTTGCCTCCCGAGTGCTGGGATCAAAGGCGTGTGCCAACATACCCTGCATTGGATGTTTAATTTTCCTGCTACACCACCTGAGTGTTGGGATTATATTTGTGTACCACCAAGCCCCCAGTGTTTTTTTTTTTTTCTTGTGGTAGGATCTCTAGCCCAGGCTAACCTGGAATAATTCACAATGTAGTCTCAGGGTGGCCTTGAACTCATGATGATCCTCTTACCTCTACCTCCCGAGTGCTGGGATTAGGGATTTGATGTGGTGCTAAGAATCTAATCTTATCCCCAGGGTTTTGTAGGCTAGGCAAGTATTCTACCACTGAGCTACATCCCTAGCCCCATGTATGACTTTTTTGTCTTTTTTCTTTCTTTCTTTTTTCTTTTTTTTTTTTTTTTTTGGTTTTTCGAGGTCGGTTCACACTCTAGCCCAGGCTGACCTGGAATTCACTATGGAGTCTCAGGCTGATCTCGAACTCTCAGTGATCCACCTACCTCTGCCTCCTGAGTGCTGGGATTAAAGGCATGTGCCACCATGCCCAGCTTTTTTTTTCTTTTTTCTTTTTTTGGAGGACTTTTTTTTTTTTTTTTTTTTGGAGGTATGGTCTTCCTCTAGTCCAGGCTGGTATGGAATTCACTATATAGTCTCAGGGTGGCCTCGAACTCATGATGATCCTCCTACTTCTGCCTCCCAAGTGCTGGGATTAAAGGTGTGCACCACCACATGTGGCTGTGACTCCATATCTCTTATGGCAAATTATAATTAATGTTTGTCCAGTCTTTTTTTCTATCAAACTGTTAATGCTATGCTTTTCTTCAACAGTACTTTGAAGTATTACTGGCTGGAGAGTTCTGTAAATCTCAGAATAATTGAATTACAGCTCCTCAAGCTACTCTAAATTGCAATGTTCCATAATGCTTTCTGCTTGCTTGCTAAAGTCTCTGCAAGTATGCAAGTAGGAGAATCTGCATTCCACATTATCAAGAGCATGATTAATAATCTATTTGGATTAGCCAGCAGGATATATGTTCCTGTGTTTCTGTGACACAGTTACTTATATTTCTTAGCTTTGGTCATCCTCTTGAGCTATGCTTTTCTGAATGTTTGTCATTGACCTCTTGCAGTAACACACACACAAAGAGAGAGAGAGAGAGAGAGAGAGGGAGGGAGAGAGAGAGGGCGCTGAGCAGTCTGTAACCCTTCAATTTCTTATTTCCACACCAACACAATTTGATTTTATTTAACTTTTAAAAGAAAAAAGAAATAGCTTGTACAAGAAAAGCATTGTGTGAGTTCTTGTGTTTTTCACAGCTGAATAACCTTAATATGAGCTTATGCTCATGTTACGCAGTATAGCCTTTTACAGAAAGTTTCAGAAAATCTGAGCTTTTTAATCAGATGATCTTGCTCTCTATTCAGAAAATGAAATTCCACTGGGAACCTACTATTCAGAGGGGACTTTTTCTAGTATAATACTTGTTTTTGTTTATTTCTTTCTAACCAAGAGGCTACTTTAAAGAGCCAATTTGAATAGGGAGGATGGAATTACAAATGAGCTGTTAAGAGATCCTTATAAATCTGTTTTGAAGACTAGTGTCAGTAGTTGAGCCAACTCTGAATATGCATTGTCAGGACAATAACAGTTGTCCTTTCAGTAATCTAATAGGCTAGCATTTATGTCACAGGCTCTGGTAACCTGTGTAACGTATGACGATTGAAAAATAACTATCATATGCTTGTGGTTTGATTTAACCAGACAGACGTATCTTAGCAATGCAATTGTTAGGCTTAGTTAGGTTTATTTAGATAACAATTTAAGGAAAAGATACTTTGGGGTTGGGGACATTCGCAGTGGTTGATGACACTTGTCTGCAAAGACTGTTTCCCTGAGATTTGATTTCCCAGGGTCTCCATAAAACCAGATGCACATAGTAGCACATGTATCTGGAGTTCTTTTGCTCTTCAAGAGGCTCTGACACACACATTTCCTCTCTACTCTCTGCTTGCTAATAAACAAATAAATAAAAATATTTTTCTAAAAAAGAGAGATACTTGAAATATCTTTAACAAAGCCAGGTTTGGTGGTACACACCTTCAGTCTGAGCATTTTGGAGGCTGAGGTAGGAAAATCACATTGGGGTTGAGGCCAGCTAGGGGCTACAGAGTGAGTTCCAGGTCAACCTGGCCTAGAGGGAGACCCTGCTTCAAAAAGCAATGTAGCAGCCTGGAGGGATGGCAAAGTCGTTAAGGCACTTGCCTGTAAAGCCAAAGGACCCAGGTTCAATTCCCCAGGACCCACATAAGCCAGATGCATGTATCTGGAGTTCGTTTGCAGCAGCTGGAGGCCCTGGCACACCCCTTCTCTCTCTCAAATAAATAAAATTTAAAAAAAAAAAAGCAATATAGCAATAGCTGGGCATGGTGATTCATGCCTTTAATCCCAGCCCTTGGGTGGCAGAGGTAGGAAAAACACAATGAGGTTGAAGCTACCCGAAGACTACATAGTGAATTCCAGGTCAGCCTGGGCTAGAGTGAGACCTTACCTCAAAAAAAGAACAACACAAAAACCAAAAAACCCAACATTGAATAAATAAATAAATGAATAAATATCCTTAACATCCATGCATTTAGAGCAATGCAACCATTTTTGGCTTTTTTTTTTTTTTTTTTTTTTTTAGGCAGGGTCGCACTCTAGCCCAGGCTGACCTGGAACTCACTATGGAGTCTCAGGGTGACCTCAAACTCACAGCGACCCTCCTACCTCTGCCTCCTCAGTTCTGGGATTGAAGGGTGGGCCACTATATCCTGCTCATTTTCGCTACCACGCCCTGCTCATTTTTGGCTTTTACAAATACCATTTACTTGTGTTTCTAAGGAAGAAGTTTTTTTGTTGTTGTTGTTTTCTTCTTCGAGGTGGGTCTCACTCTGGCCCAGGCTGATCTGAAATTTACTATGTAGTCTCCAGGAGACCTTGAACTCACTGTGATCCTCCTACCTCTGCCTCCCTAGTGCTGGGATTAAAGGTGTGAGACACCACACCCAGCCAGTTTTTTGTTTTTCATGGTAGGGTTTCACTCTAGTCTAGGCTGACCTGGAATTCATTCTGTATTCTCAGGGTGGCCTTGAATTCACAGTGATGCCTCCCAAATCCTGGGATTAAAGGCATGCACTACCACATTTGGTCTATTTTTTTGTTTTTTTGTTTTTCAAGGTAGGGTCTCATTGTAGCTCAGACTGACCTGGAATTCTCAGAATGGCCTTGAACTCATGGTGATCCTCCTACCTCCGCCTTCCAAGTGCTGGGATTAAAGGCATGTGCCCCCATGCCCAGCTTTGTTAATTTTTTTTCTGATAGTTTGTTTCTTTATTTATTTGAGAGAAAGAGAGAGAGGAAGAGTCAGATATCTAGAGAGAGTAGGTGTGCCAGGGCTTCTAGCCACTGCAAAAAAAAAAAAAAAATCCAGATGCATGCTTCACTTTGTATACCTGGCTTACATGGGTACTGAGGAATTGAACCTGGGTCCTTAGGCTTCACAGGCAAGTGCTTTAACCTCTGAGCCATCTCTCCAGTCCAGACTTTATTGATTTATTTTGTTTTTTGAGGTAGGGTTTAACTCTAACCCAGGCTGACCTAGAACGCACTATGTAGTCTCCTACTTCTGCCTCCCAAATGCTGGGATTAAAGGCATGCACCACCACACCTGGTTGATTTTATTTTTTAAAATATTTTATTTTTATTTATTTGAGAGAGAGAGGTAGAGAATGGGCATGCCAGGGCCTCCAGCTACTGCAAATGAACTCCAGGCACATGCACCACCTTGTGCATTGGTTTACATGTGTCCTGGGGAATTGAACCTGGGCCTTTTGGCTTTGCACGTCTTAACCACTAAGCCATCTTTCCATTCCCCAACTGGTTTTTGAAAAGTAATCTTTGTCTTAAAAAGCCCAAATGTTTGTTTGTTTAAAATTCTGAAAAGAAGCCAGGTGTGGTGGCACATGCCTTTAATCCCAGCACTCAGGAGGCAGAGATATGAAGATCACCGTGAGTTCAAGACCACCCTGAGAATAGAGTGAATTCCAAGTCAGTCTGTGCTAGAGTGAGACCCTACCTCGAAAAACAAAACAACAAAACAAAACAAAACAAAATTCTGAAAAGAAAAAAAACAAAAATAGCTGGGTGTGGGGGCGCATGCCAGCATTGGGGAGGCAGAGGTAGGAGAATGGCTGTGAGTTCAAGGCCACCCTGAGACTGCATAGTGAATTCTAGGTCAGCCTGGGCTAGAGTGAGACCCTACCTTAAAAAGCCAATAAATAAATAAAATAAGTATAAAAAATAAGTAGGGTATGGTGGGGCACGACTTTAATCCCAGCATTTAGGAGGCAGAGGTAGGAGAATCACTGTGAGTTCGAGGCCAGCCTGGGACTACAGAGTAAGTTCCAGGTCAGTCTGGGCTAGAGTGAGACCTTGCCTTAAAAAGCTAATAATAACAACAACAACAACTAGCATGGTGGTTTATGCCTATAATCCCAGCAAGTGGGAGGCTGAGTTCCAGGCCAGTTTGTACTGGAGTGAGTTCCAGATCAGCCTGTGCTACAGTTGTTCTTCCCAGTTCTCTGCACCCCCAGCGACCACCAAGGAGAACCATACGCGTATGCAAGGGCAAGGAGCTTTATTTCGGGCTTAAGCTCAGACTCTTGACTTCACCAATGCAGAGGATCCATGGGGGGGGGGAGTGTCAAGTTTTTTATAGGGATTTGAACAAAGAAGTAGGGAATGGGTACATGATTAGTTGATCAAAGTTGGCTGGCGGGACCTAGGTAACTAAGCAACCAGCAATAACATTTGGATGTATTTCGATTGGCCGTGGCAGGGTGGTAGGAGGGACAAGTCTTTGGCAAGTCTCAGGTGTCCTGGGGAGGGGGCAGCTGCCCTTTGTTCCTTTGTTTAAGCTGAAACTTGGAATTTAGGCCTAACCAGGGCAGCGCTTTGCTGAAGCCTGTCATGGCAGTTGTTCAGTTTCTGGGTTTTTCACAGTGAGATCCTAAGTCAAAACCAAAACAAAAGTAAGCCAAACACCAATAAATAAATAAAAATAAATGTAAATATAAAAAATAAGTTGGGAGCTGGAGGGATGGCTTAGTGATTAAGGTGTTTGCCTGCAAAGCCAAAGAACACTGATTTGATTCCCCAGGACCCATGTTAGCCAAATGCACAAGGGGGGTGCATGCATCTGGAGTTCGTCTGCAGTGGCTGGAGGCCCGGGCGTGCCAATTCTTTCTTTCTCTGTCAAATAAACAAAATAAATAAATAAAAATAAGTTGGGTGTGGTGGCACACGCCTTTAATCCCAGCACCTGGGAGGCAGAGGTAGGAGGATTTCTGTGAGTTCAAGTTCACCCTGAGTCTACAGAGTGAATTCCAGGTCATCTTGGACCAGAGTAAGACCCTACCTCAAAAAGCCAACCCCCCCCCCCAAAGCTTATTCACTCTCCACTCTGAATAAAGCTTCACTTAGTGGTCATTATGCACAGAGGCTAACCAAGGATTATTCTGTTCACTGGAGAAATGATCTGTTGCTTCACTAAGGCCAGATCTATAAACTTGTTGGATTTTTTTTGTTTGTTTTGTTTTGGAGGTAGGGTTTCACTCTAGTCCCGGCTGACCTGGAATTCACTCTGTAGTCTCAGGGTGGCCTCGAACTCACAGCGATCCTTCTATCTCTGCCTCCCGAGTGCTGGGATTGAAGGTGTGTACCACCTCACCCAGCTTGGATTTGGTACAGTAGAGATGCAGTACAAGTGATAACCTCAAAGGTTATGCTTTCTTTCAAATGTATATGCATGTATGTATATATATAATTTTTTAAATATATATATACATATATATATATTTGGTTTTTTATTTTTTTATTTGCAAGCATGGACATACAGAGAGAGAGAGAGAGAGAGAGAGAGAGATTGAGAGGGAGAGGGAGAGAGAATGGGTGCACCAGGGCCTCCAGCCACTGCAAATGAACTCCAGATGCATGTACCACCTTGTGCATCGGGCTTTATGTGGATCTGGGGAACTGAACCCAGGTCCTTAGGCATTATAGGCAAGCATCTTAACCACCGAGCCATCTCTCTAGTCCATGGTTTGTTGCCCTGTTTTGCCTCTAATTTAGCAAAGTTTTTTCAGGATACTTTTCCTTTTGAATTTTGTTGTTTATTTGTTTGTTTTCGAGGTTGGGTCTCACACTAGCCCAGGTGCTGACCTGGAACCCACTCTATAGTCCCAGGCTGGCCTCAAAATCACAATGATCCTCTTACTCTGACTCCCAAGCGCTGGGATTCAAGGTGTGTGCCACCACACTCAGTGGAATTCTTTTTTTTTCCACACCATCTTCCAGCCAGCCTGCTTCTCTGCCTCTCCATGCCAGCCTTGCACTCCCCTTACCTGATGTCTGCTCAGAAAAGGGAAGGTGCTCAGGGGTTAATAGAACAGACTTGCAAACTCTGGGCCAGAAGCTGCTCTAGCCTGGAATTCTTCTTTTTAAAAAATATTTTATTTATTATTTATTTGACAGAGAGAATGAAAGAGGCAGAAAGAGAGACAGAAAAAGAGAGAGAGAGACAGGGCACGCCAGGGCCTGTAGCCACTGCAAACAAACTCTAGACACATGAACTCCAGATACATGCACCCCCTTGTGTATCTGCCTAACGTGGGTCCTGGGGAGTTGAACTGGGGTCCTTAGGCTTTGCAGGCAAATGCCTTAACTGCTAAACCATCCCTCCAGCTCCCCTGCTGTACCATTCTGCCTTATTTCCTTAAGATGGAATCTCATTACACCTGAAGCTCACACTATTTTTCCTTTACACTGGCTAACCAGGAAGCTCTAGTGATTTTTCTATCTCTTTCTCCCTAAATGTTTTTTCCTCTTTTAAAAATAAAGTACATTTTTGCTGATCCAGGCATGGTGATGCATGCCTTTAATCCTACCCAGCACTTGTGAGGTTGAGGTAGGAGGATTGCTGTGAGTTCAAGGCCAGCCTGAGACTATGTAGTGAATTCCAGGTCAGCCTGTGCTACAGTGAGACCCTACCTCAAAAGAATTTTTTTTTAAATTTTGTTTAGTTTTACTTATTTATTTGAGAGACAGAGAACAGGAAGGAGGGAGAGAGAGATAGAGAGAGATAGAGAGAGAGAGAGAGAATTGGGTGTACCAGGGCCTCCAGCCACTGCAAATGGTCTCCAGATGCATATGCCACCTTGTGCATCTGGTTTACATGGGTACTGGGGAATTGAGCCTCGAACCAGGGTCCTTAGGCAAGCGATAAACCACTAAGCTATCTCTTAAGCCCTCAATTTTTTTTAAATTTATTTGAGAAGGGTGGAGGAGAGAGAGTGAGTATTCATATACCAGAGCCTCTTGCTATAATAGGCAAACTCAAGATGAATGGGCCACTTTATGCATCTGGCTACTGGGGAATTAAACCTGGGCTGGCAGTCTTTGAAAGGAAGAAACTTTAACTGCTGAACCATCTACCCAGCCCAGTGCTTTTCTTTGGGAAGACTAGTGTCTGCCCTTCGCCACCAGGTCACCAAAGCCACACCTCTGTCTGGCCTACCTGATGCGATCTTGAAGAGGGACAGTGGAAGGGGTGAGACTCTTACCAGACAGGTTAAGCACTTAATTCATCCTATTAGAAAACTAACTATAAAGACATTTTAAATTATGAATCAAATTAAAGTTAATAAATTGTACTCAACCTTGTGTACTTCCTCCCCACTTCTAAGTACAGGGTAGGGAGTTTTAAGGTGACCAGAGCAGACAGGAACAAGGAAGAAAACTACATTTTCTTCAAAGCTGAGTACATCCTGCATAAATGTGAAATGCTGCCCCCTCTGTGTATATGGTGTGCTCTTTCATCCTTTTTTTTTTTTTTTTTTTGCTTCACACAATCAACAAATGAATTATTGCTTTCTGATTCCCCCCCCAAAAAATGTCCTAATTTGCTTGTGACTTCTGATCTGCATCTGTCACTTTCACATGTTTTCTACAATGCTTGCATTTAACAAGATAAAGTTGGCCAGAGACCAGAAGAGCAAGTGCCAGGTATATGACTATCATGATTATAGATCTGTTAATATCTCCTTACAGTTTTTCCAGTATTTGCTGACTATATTCTGAGTATAATTTATTTCCATTCACTAAATCTAACCTGTTTTACTCACTTCCTGGTTGCCATATGATTGGCCCTGTGACTAATTGTGGCCATTGTGATGAGTGTGATTTCAGGCTGAATCATTTATGACTGATGTGTGACATTCCAGAGCTCATTTGGCCTTCTAGCCCGAGAGCTGGCTAAGTTTGACATACTAGCTGAATTACAGACTCGGTTTTTGAATCATTATGATGAGTTTTAATCCATATCCTGTTTTTTTCTTTCATATTTATAAGGCTGGAGAGATTGCTTAGTGGTTAAGGCACTTGCCTACAAAGCCAAAGAACTCAGGTTCGAGTCCTCAGGACCCACATAAGCTGGAGGCACAAAGTGGAACATGCATCTGGAGTTCATCTATAGTGGCTGAAAGCCCTGGTGCACCTCTATCTGCCTCTTTCTCTCTCTCAGAAAAAATGATAAAAAAAAAGAGAGAATGAATAAACACACCAAGGCATTTTACCATTGGTAACAAACTCCAGGTACATGCATCACTTTGTGCATTTGCCTTTATGTGGATACTGAGGATTTGAACTTGGGACATCAGGCTTTGCAAGCAAGTGCATTTAACTACTGAGCCATCTGTCCAGCCCCTTTTATCTTCTCTTTCTTTTTCTTTTATTTATTTATTTATTTATTTTGGTTTTTCAAGGTACAGTCTCCCTCTAGCTCAGGCTGACCTAGAATTCACTATGTCATCTCAGAGTAACCTCGAACTCATGGCAATCCTCCTACGTCTGCCTCCGAGTGTTGGGATTAAAGGCATGCACCACGACATCCGATTTCTTTTTTTTTAATATTTTATTTTTATTTATTTATTTATTTGACAGAGAAAGAGGGAGAGGGAGAAAGGGAATAGGTGTGCCAGGGCCTCCAGCCACTGCAAACAAACTCCAGACACGTGCGCCCCCTTGTGCATCTGGCTAACGTGGATCCTGGGGCATCGAACCTGGGTTCTTTGGCTTTGCAAGCTAATGCCTTAACCACTAAGCCATCCTCCCAGCCACCACATCTGATTTCTTTTCTTGTCTCCCTCTCTTTTTAAAGTTATTTATTTATTTGCAAGGAGGGAGGGAGCAAGGGAGGATGAGAGAGAGTGTGTGCACACAGGGCCTCTTGCAACTGCAAACTCCAGACAAATGTGCAACATTATGCATATGGCTTTACATCAGGCTATGCAAGCAACAATCATTAATAACTGAGCCATCTCTCCAGCCCAGCAAATGTGTTTCAATATCATTTTTATTGACTGATCATTTTCCATGGTACTTTTGTCATGTTGATTGTTACTAATCCATTATCTTTGGTTGGTCTTCCCCTCAACCCCGGAGATGGGGTCTCATTCTAGCCCAGGCTGACCTGGAACTCACTCTGTAGTCCCAGGCTGCCTTCGAACCCACAGAGATCCTCCTATCTCTGCCTCCCGAGTGCTGGGATTAAAGGTGTGCGCCACCACGCCCGGCCACACTTTTCTTAAAGGTTGTTTTACCTTTTGCAATGGTGATTACTCAGTTTTCAATCATGCAAGCCTTAGCAGTAGAATTTCTAGGCAAATAGTTTTTATTACATCAATTTATATGATTTTTCTTAATTTATCTTCTTATGCTATTATAATGAAGTAGTGGATACAGTTACATATTCTCTTCACTTTTATGCTTTTTTTATTTTTATTTTTTACTTTTTTCAAGGTAAAGTCTCATTGTAGCCCAGGCTGACCTGAAATTCACCATGTAGTCTCACGGTGGCCTCAAATTAATGTCGGTCCTCCTACCTCTGCCTCCCAAGTGCTGCGATTAAAGGCGTGTGCCACCTCGCCTGGCGCTGCTAGTACTTTTTTTTTTTTTTTTTTTTTTTTAGTTTTTCGAGGTAGGGTCTCAGTCTGGCTCAGGCTGACCTGGAATTTACTATGTAATCTCAGGGTGGCCTCGTCTTTTTAAAAGTTTATTCATTTATTTGAGGGAGAGAGAGAGAAACAGGAGTGAGTATGGGTGTGTCAGGGCCTCCTATCACTGTAAATGAACTCCAGGTGCATGCACCACCTTGTGCACCTATTTGGCTTTATTTGGGTATTGGAGATTCAAAACGAGGCAGTCAGGCTTTGCAAGCAAGCACCATTAACAAAGCCATCTCTCCAGCCCTTTTTTTTTTTTTTTTTTTTTTTGTTTTGAGGTAAGGTCTTACATTAGCTCAAGCTGACCTGGAATTGAATTCACTATGTAGTAGTCTCAGGCTGGCCTTGAACTCACAGCTACCATCCTACCTCTGCCTCTCACGTTCTGTGATTAAAGTCATGTGCCACCATGACTGGCTGTTTTCTTTTTTGTTGTTTGTTTGTTTTAGGCACGGTTTCACTCTAGCCTAGGCTAATCTGGAACTCACTTTGGAGCCCAGGCTTACCTCAAACTCATGGTGATCCTCCTACCACAGCCTCCCCAGTGCTGGAATTCTAGGTGTGTGTCATTATACCTGGAACTCTTGTATTTATTTTCATATATATATATATATATATATATATATATATATATATATTTTTTTTTTTTTTTTTTTTAAGGTAGGGTCTTGCTGTAGCCCAAGCTGGCCCGGAATTCACTATGTACTCTCTGGTTAGCCTCAAACTCACAGTGATCCTCCTACCTCAGTCTCCTGAGTGCTGGGATCAATAGCATGCACACTCAGCTTACTTTTTTTTTTAAATTTTTCAAAGTAAGGCCTCATTCTAGCTCAGTCTGACCTGGAATTCACTATGTAGTCTCAGGGTGGCTTTGAACTCATGGCAATCCTCTGACTCTCAAGTGCTGGGATTAAAGCGTGTGCCACCATGCCCAGATCCAGCTTACTTTTTTTTTTGTTGTATTACCAATTGAAGAGTTTACTGTTAATTAGGAAAGGCTTACAACTTTTTGGAAGAACCTTCATATCTTTATCATTACAATGTATTTAATAATGTTTCTTTTATTGCTTATAGTATCAAGATTATTGAAAAGTCAAGTCAATTTAAGCTGATTTATGTTCAAAAGGTAATTTGCACACACTTAATGACTATAATTTAAGATAAATAACACTTGAAGAAAGCAAACTTTATGACTTTCAATATACAGTCTCACTTTAATTCAGTCTGATTCTATTAAATTTCTTATACTGTAATTGGTCCTGCAAATTAATCTCTATATATCAATCTGCCTGCCTATATTCACTTCCACTTGCTTAAAGATGGTCAAATGAGCTGGGCGTGGTGGTGCATACCTTTAATCCCAGCACTTGGGAGGCAGAGGTAGGAGGATTGCTATGAGTTTGAGGCCACCCTGAGACTCCATAGTGAATTCTAGGTCAGCTTGGGCTACAGTGAGACCCTACCTCAAAAAACCAAAAAATAAAAAATAAAAAAAGATGGCCAAATGTTTGAGTTTGCAAACTAACAACTTTCAAAGTTCTCTTGAACTTAGAATGGAATACAAGATTAATATAAGTAAAAAGTATATTTACAAGAGAAGCTACCGTCTCAAGTCTCCTGCATCTGAGACATCATAAAGAAAGTGAGGTTCGCTGCACACCTCTACCCTGTGTGCACGTGAAGCCTGCACAGTAAAACGCTGACATGGTCTCCATGTGCCACTGTGGGGCGTGCATTCAAGGGTGATTTTAAGTCAGGTTAAAATACTACTGGAAACAGCTTACTGCAGCCTTTCATGTTCTCCAAGAAAAACTTTTCTCAATTTCAAATTCATTGAAAAACTAAGTAGGGGCCTTTCATGAAATCTGGGAAACATCAAATATTTGCTCTTCTTGCAAGAGAACTAAAATCAGCAGCCTCGTTTGTACATTACTATCTACATAGGCAAATGTTAAGAAGTGTGTTAACTGTGACAGAATATTCGAACCTACGACCTAACACTGAAGCAGGGGTCCTGCATCAGTACATTCTCCCACCAAATACAGAGAAAGTCACTCAAATATTACTTGTGTGTGGTAATGGAGGAAAGATATAGTGTCCCAATATGCCCACAGGGACAAAAAGGCTGTGAATAGGTCACCATCTTCAATGTGAATCAATATCATTATTTAAGAATTTTCTAGTGTAAAATGGTGGTCTTTTCAGCTACTCATCCTAAGAAGTCAAGTACATGAATGCAAGTAAATTCACAGGCACAGAGGATCCGGGTTAAAAACAGTTAAGTTAGCTGTGATACAACACCAACAATCTGAATGGCCCTGACACACTCAAAATAGTATCTTAATCATTCAACAAAATCCTGAAGCAAACTGGCTAGTCTTGTTACACTGCTAAGCACTAAGGCAGCATGTTTCCCCCATGGTTTTAGCTAGCTTATATCAAAGAATTTTTACACTATTAAGAAAAAATAATAAATGGAGGAGGATACTTAATAGGTTGATATTGTATATATGTAAGTACAATGATTGTAATGGGGAGGTAATATGATGGAGAATAGAATTTCAAAGGGGAAAGTGTGGGGGTGGGGAGGGAGGGCATTACCATGGGATATTTTTTTATAATCATGGAAAATGTTAATAAAAATTTAAAAATTTCCCCTTTTTAAATTTACACAGACGTTTAATTAGCTTTATTTACAGAGCAGGGATTTTTTTTTTCAGTCTCCAATGGTGCTTACAACATCATTAGGCAAGAATGCCCGTTTAAAAGAAATGTATGCAGAATCCTAAAATAACAGGCGGTGGTGCTCCTCAAGGAAGAGCCAGCTTGACTATGAGCAGCGCTCTATGCCTCAGTTACTCAGAAGCAGTTGTGTTGCAGTCTCTACGTCCCAGGATTTTGAAGACAAGGCCACTATTACTGCATTACTATCAAAGCCCATAGCACATAGGTTTTCAATTTTTTTTTATTTTTTTTTATTTTTGGTGTATTCTGGACTAGAAAGTGGTGCTCCAGCATACACGTGTGCCCAAGGTCGAGCTGTCTGTTTGAACACTTCAGGATTTTGTTCGCACTGATTGGTTACCACTACGTCTTGTGGGTCATCAGGTTCCGCAGCTGCCAAGAGCGCTTGCAACGACAGCAATACTGTGCGCAGTCATTGCTGCCGCCCGGTGATCTTTCAGGATATCCAGACATATAGCTCCTGTGACAGAACTAATATTAGGGTACCATATTTTAGTGACCGGACCTTAGGGGGCTTAATGGATATGTTTCTAGTATTTTTATCTCTAGTTGGTATCTTCCTCCTCCTTGCTCTTCAGCACCTCCTTGAACTCCCGCTTGATCCGCTCTACCGCGATGTTGGCCATGGCTCTGCCCGCAGCCTCCTCCTCCGCCGCCACGACTGCTGTCACTGCCACCGCCACCACCTCTCTCTCCTCCACCGCCTCCTCGACCCCCTCGGAGATTCAGACTGGAGCGCACACACGCACACACGGACGCTGCTGCACTTGCCGCCGTTGCCGAGTTCCCCCCTCACTGTGGAATCACCTCCGCGCCTGGCCACCAAAATGGCGCCGGGCCCAGCTTGCTTTTTTTTTTTTCTTTTATTTTTTTTGAGGTAGGGTCTCACTGTAGCCCAGGCTGACCTGGAATTCACTACGAAGTCTCAGGGTGGCCTCGAACTCACAGCAATCCTCCTACCTCTGCCTCCCGAGCGCTGGAATTAAAGGCGTGCGCCACCCGTCCATGTCCCACCTTGTGCATCTGCATGGGTCCTGGGGAACCCAACCAAAGTCCATTGCCTTTGCAGGCAAACACCTTAACCCGTATGCCATCTCTCCAGCCCAGTGCTTTGTATTTTTTAAAATTTTTTTGTTTATCTATTTGAAAGCAACAGAGACAGAAAGAGAGAGAGAAAGAGAGAAAGAGAAAGAGAAAGAGAGAGAGAAAGACAGAAAGAGAGAGAGAAAGAGAAAGAGAGAAAGAGAAAGAGAAAGAGAAAGAGAGAAAAAAAGAGAAAGAGAAAGAATGAGCATGCCAGGGTTTCCAGCCACTGCAAACAAACTCCACACGCATGCAGCCCCTTGTGCATCTGGCTAACGTGGGTCCTCGGGAATCGAGCCTTTAACTGGGGTCCTTAGGCTTCACAGGCAAGTACTTAACCGCTAAGCCATCTCCCCAGCCCTGCATTTTTAATGTTAATAAATATTGATAATTTGTTTTCCAAGTAATCATATCAATCCACAAGTGTCATGTCATTTTTTTTTTTTTTTTTTTTTTTTTTTTTTTTTTTTTTGGTTTTTCAAGGTAGGGTCTCACTCTGGTCCAGGCTGACCTGGAATTAACTCTGTAGTCTCAGAGTGGCCTCGAACTCATGGCGATCCTCCTACCTCTGCCTCCCGAGTGCTGGGATTAAAGGCGTGCGCCACCACGCCCGGCTCATGTCATATTTTATTGTGACAAATTATAGGCTAAACTGATAAAACTATTTCCTCAGAGACACTTAAAAAAACATGATAACATGTAAGATTTTTAGATTTTTCAAACATTAAAAATTTTAGCAATTCTACTCTCACTTTGGGTACAGAATCTTCTCTTTTCAGATGGCAGTGACCTTGGGATGACTCAGAAGGTATCATAGTGCTGGAAAGAACTGACTGAAGTACTGAGTAACATCTATATCACACCTTCCAAGGCTCAGGGTCTAATGTGGAAGAGGTGGTGGAAAGAATGTAAGAGCCAAAGGAAGGGTAGGACTCCTTACAACATGCTCCTCCAGACACAAAATGGCCTGCATATCCATGACCTCACTGTGCCTGACACTACCTACACAAGACCATCATAAGAGGAGGAAAAGATCATGACATCAAAATAAAAGAGAGACTAGCTGAGATGGGGAGGAGATATGATGGAGAATGGAATTTCAAAGGGGAAAGTGGGGCGGGGAGAGAGGGTATTACCATAGGATCTTTTTTATAATCATGGAAAATGTTATAAAAGTTGAGAAAAAAAATAAAAAATTAGCAATTCTCAGTTCATTTTTGAGACAGCTTTTAAATTATTTATTTAAAGAGATAGACAGAGGCAGAGAGAGAGAGAGAGAGAGAGAGAGAGAGAGAGAGAGAGAGAGAGAGAGGGAGGGAGGGAGGGAGGGAGGGAGGGAGGGAGGGAGGGAGGGAGGGAGGGAGGGAGGGAGGGAGGGAGGGGGAAGAATGGGCTCACCAGGGCCTGTAGCCACTGCAAAGGATCTTCATATGCATGTGCCACCTTATGCATCTCTGGCTTATGTGGGTCCTGGGAAACAGAACCTGGGTCCTTTGGCTTTACAGACAAGCACCTTCACTGCTAAGCTATCTTTCTAGCCCTGAGACATTTTATTTTGAGGCAAGCCCAACAGACTGGCCTTTAATTAATTAATTTCTTTGAGAGTTATAGACAAAGAGGGAGGGAGGGAGGGAGAGAGAGAGAGAGAAAGACAGAGAAAGAGAAGGAGAAAGAATGAGCATGCCAGGGCTTCCAGCCATGCAAACGAACTCCAGATGCGTGTTCCCCCTTGTGCATCTGGCTCCTGGGGAATCAAGCCTTGAACCGGAGTCTTTAGGCTTCACAGACAAGCACTTAATCACTAAGCCATCTCTCCAGCCCCAGTTTAAAAATATATTTTATATTTCTTTATGAGAGAGAGAGACAGAGAGAGAGAGAGAGAGAGAGAGAGAGAGAGAGAGGGAGAGAATGGGCGTGCCAGGGCCTCTAGCCATTGCAAATGAACTCTAGACATATGCCTCACCATGTGCATCTGGCTTTTGTAGAATCTGGAGAATTGAACCTGGGTCCTTTGGCTTCGCAGGGAAGTATGTTACCAGCTAAGCCATCTCTCTAGCCCACAATTCTCAATTTAAGCAAAAAGGGGGGTGATGAGATGACTAAGCAGTTAAGTTGCTTGCGTGCAAACCTTAACAACTGGAGTTTGATCCCCCAGTACCCACATAAAGCTAGATGCACAAAGGGCACATGTATCTGTAGATCCTTTGCAGCAGCTCAAGGCCTGGGTGTACCCATTCTCTCTCTCTCTGTATCTCTTTTTTCTCGAAGGGCTTCATAAATGGTGGATGGAAGCTCTATATCGTTCCCACAGTGTTTCCACTTGATTCTCCAACTGTGAAACTCAGTTGAGTCTGTCAGGATTGGGTAGGTCACTTCTGTACATGTCAGCATGGTGTTCCTCTGATGTATTGAATTTGAGCTGTCCAATGACTGAGGGTACCAGAGAGAAGCATTTAAGAGCTTTGAGGTGTTGTTCTGAAAATATATCTTTAAGTTCCTAAATAATGTACTACACCATAGGAACACTTAAGTTTTCTTTGTCTTTTTCTACTTATTTATTTTTTTTGAGGTAGGGTCTCACTCTAGCCCAGGTTGACACGGAATTCATTATGTATTCTCAGAGTGGCCTCAAACTCAAGGAGATCCTCTTACCTATGCCTCCTGAGTGCTGGGACTAAAGGTGTGCGCCACCACGCCCAGCTTTTCTTTTTATTTCAATGCACCACATCTTTATTTTCCGTTCATCAGTTGAGGGACATCCACAGTATTCATTGCTGCGAATAGATCAGCAATAAACATGGATGTGCAAGTGTCTCTAAGGTAGTGCAAAGAGTCCTTAGGATAAATGTCTAGGAGTGCTATAGCTGGCTATTATGGTAAATCTATTTTTAGCCATCTTGGGAAACTCCACATTGATTTCCACAATGGCTGCACCAGTTTACATTCCCAGGAACAGTGCAAAAGGGTACCTCTTTTTCTGCATCCTCAACCACCTAAATGTTAAATGTCATTTCCTTTTTTAAAAATTTTTCGAGGTAGGGTTTCACCCTATTCCAGGCTGACCTGGAATTCACTATGCAGTCTCACGGTGGTTTCGAACTCACAATGAACCTCCTACCTGTGCCTCCTGAGTGCTGGGATTAAGGATGGAGAACATTTTCTTACATGTTTATATGCCATCTGCATTTTTTCTTTTAAGAATTCTCAGCCAGGCGTGGTGGCGCATGAGCCGGGCATGGTGGCACACACCTTTAATCCCAGCACTCGGGAGTGAGTTCAAGAACAGCCTGAGACTGTAGAGTGAATATAGTGAATTCCAGGTCAGCCTGAGCTAGAGTGAGACCCTACCTTGAAACACCAAAAAAAAAAAAAAAAAAAAAAAAAAAAGAATTCTCTATTTAGTTCTATAGCCATTTTTTTTCTTGATTTTTCAAGGTAGGGTCTCATGCTAGCCAAGGCTGACCTGTAATTCACTCTGTAGTTATTTTTTTTAATTTTTTTTTAAAATTTTTTAAATTTTTATTTGCATTTTCCATGATTATATAAAAAAAAATCCCATGGTAATTCCCTCCCTCCCCACCCCCCACACTTTCCCCTTTGACTCTGTAGTTTAAAGATAGCCTCAAACTCATGTTGATTCAACTACCGTTACCTTCCCAGTGCTGGTATTAAAGGTGTGTACTACCATACTTGGCCCTCATAGTCCAGTTTTTTTTTTTTTTTTTCGAAATAGGCTTTTGCTTTAGCTCAGGCTGACCTGGAATACACTATGTAGTCTCAGGATGGCCTCAAACTCATGGTGATCCTCCTACCTCTGCCTCCCGAGTGCTGGGATTAAAGGCGTGCGCCATCACACCTGGCAGAGACTTGTATTTTAAGGGCTCTACACTGGAACATTCTCTTTACAAAAACACTTTTTTTCATATGCTTATATTCAATAACATATTCTCCCAGTACCTAAGGGAAAATAGAATATGTTTTGGAGAACTTTTTTTTTTTTGTCTTTTTCTTGAGGTAGGCTCTTGTTCTAGCCCAGGCTAACCTGTAAGTCACTATGTAGTCCCAGGGTGGCCTGGAACTCATAGCAATCCTCCTATCTTTGCCGACTGAATGCTGGGATTAAAGGTATGCACCCCTAGGCCTGGTTTAGCCCCACAATTAAAAAAACCCTTTATATCAGTTCTAGGACTCACAGCCATCTAGAGTGTGGGAAGTAAAGGTGTGCACCACTACACCCAGGTCTTTCTTAAAATATTTAATTAATTAATTTGTTTGCAGAGAGAGAGAGAGAGAGAGAGAGAGAGAGAGAGAGAGGAGACAAATAATGGGTGTGCCATTGCAAATAAACTCCAGATGCATGTGCTACTTTGTGCATCTGGTGGGTACTGGTGCACTGAACCCAGGCTGTTAGGCTTTGCAGGCAAGTGCTTTAACTACTGAGCCAACTCTCTAGCCCATAAATAAAATATTCTTAAAAAAGAAGTCATTTGAAAAAAAAGTTATTTGTTCTCCCAGAGGTCATCTCTCTACCTCCCCATCCCCTATTAATAGCCAATTTGTTTAGAATTTATTTTTTACAACTTCATAATCTAGATATTGCATTTTGATCATATATACCTTCTCTTTCCACCACTTAACCAGTGGCTACACCACTGAAAAGAATGACTCCCCCGGTGCCAGCATCCATGAACAGCTATTAGCTCCTCAGGGAGGGGTTCTCCTCCAACTATGAACAAATGGTGATTTATCATATATATATATATATAGATATATATAGATATAGATATAGATATAGATTAGATATAGATTTCTTTTTCATTCTAGCCCAGGCTGACCTAGATTTCACTATGTTTCACTATGTAGTACCAGGGTGGCCTTGAACTCACAGTGATCCTCCTGCCTCTGCCTCCCAAGAGCTAGGATTAAAGGCATGCACCACCACACCCAGCTACCCTATTTTCTTAACATTTTATTTATTTGAGAGAGAGAGGCAGGATATATATACAGAGAAGAGAGAGAATATAATAGATATGCCAGGGCCTTTAGATACCACAAACGACTTCCAGACATACATACCACTTTGTGCATCTGGCTTTACATAGGTACTAGGGAATTGAACTTGGGCTTTGCAAGCAAGTGCCTTTGATCACTGAGCGATATCTCCAGCCCTATTTTTATACGTATATGTGTATGTGTGTATTTATATATATATATTTTGAGGTAGAGTCTTGCTCTAGCCCAGGCTGACCTGGAATTAGTGTCAGGTTGGCATCAAACTCATAGTGATTCTCCTACTTCAGCCTCCCGAGTGCTGGGATTAAAGGCATTCTTCACCATGCTCTGCTGTTTAAAAATATATATATATTTATTTATTTATGAGAGAGAGGCAGATAGAGAGAGAAAATGAGCATGCCAAGGCCACTAGCCACTGCAAACAAAGTCAGATGCATTTGCTACCTTGTGCCTCTGGCCTTATGTGGGTACTGGGAAATTGAAACTGGTTCCATTAGCATTGCAGACAAGTACTTTATCCATTAAGCCATCTCTCCTGTCCTATTTTTTTAAATAATTTAATTAATTTTTTGTTGTTGGTTTTTCAAGGTAGGGTCTTGTTCTAGCCCAGGGTGACCTGGAATTCACTATGTAGGCTCAGGGTGGCCTCAAACTCACAGCCTCTTTAAGTGCTGGCACACCTGGCTCTATATATTTTTTTTCAAGGTAGGGTCTTGTTCTAGCCCAGGGAGACCTACTATGCAGGTTCAGTATTTTTTGTTTTTTGGTTTTTTGAGGTAGGGTCTCACTCTGGTCCGGGCTGACCTGGAATTCACTATGTCGTCTCAGGGTGGCCTCGAACTCACCGCGATCCTCCTACCTCTGCCTCCCAAGTGCTGGAATTAAAGGTGTGTACCACCACGCCCGGCTAAATAAGACAATTAAAAACAAAAACAAAAAACTGAAGCCAGGCGTGGTGGTGCACGCCTTTAATCCCAGCACTTGGGAGGCAGAGGTAGGAGAATTGCCTTGAGTTTGAGGCCACCTTGAGATGACATAGTGAATTCCCGGTCAGCCCAGACTACAGTGAAACCCTACCTCAAAAAAAATTATTTTAAAGACAAGAAAAATTGTCTCATTTATTTATTTGAGAGAGGGGTGGGCAGAAAGACAATGAGTGTGACAAGGCTTCCTGCCATTGCAAATAAACACCAGACACATATGCTACTTTGTAATCTGGCTTTACATGGGTACTAGTGAATTGAACCCTGACCAGCAGCCTTTGCAAGAAAGCACCTTTAACCTCTAAGCCATCTTCCTAGCCCAAGACTTCATTTTATAGAATGGAGAGCCAATTACAGTAGTATACTCTTAGAATTTTTTTTTTTGTTTTGTTTTGCATGTCCCACAGCTCCAATGCCAGTAAGTCACATGCTGTGGTGGTTTGATTCAGGTGTCCCTCATCAGCTTATGTGGGCTGAATGCTTAGGTACCCAGCTGGTGGAAATTTGGGAACTGAAGTCTCCTGGAGGCAGTGTGTTGTTGGGGGTGGGCTTATAGCTACTAAAGGGAGTTTCCCCTTGTCACTGCTCAGATGTTGGCCAGGAGATGATCTCCACTTTCTGCTCATGCCATTGGTTTTTCTGCCATCATGGGGCTTCCCCTTGACTCTGTAACCCAAAATAAACTCTTTCCTTGCACAGGCTGCTCTTGGTTGGGTGTTTCCTGCTGGCAATGCAAACCTGACTGTAACAGTAAAATTGGTACTGAGAGTGGGGTCATTACTGCTAGATACCTGACTGTGTGACTTTTAGCCTTTTGGAACTGATTTTTGAGAGTATTGTGAAAGGATTTGAAACCTTGTCCTAAGAGATGCATTGCAGTGCTATAAGCACAGCTTGATGGACTGTTCTGGTCAGAGTTGAAAGACCTGAATGTAAGAAGTATGGACTGTGAGGTTTGGCTTATAAGGGTGAGAAAGAGCCTTGCCTGGACTGGGCTAGAAGCAGTTTGTGTGAGAGATTTGTTGTTATGCCCATGTCCTGAGAACTTGTGCAGGGTTGTACAAATGAACTGGTGTGAACAGGGGGTATGTCATAGAAAAAAAAAAAAAGGTTGGGCTAAAACTGCTGCCTATTAAGCTGCAATTATTTGAGAGATTATGACCACTGAGATTGTGCCAGCTGACCTGCATTGGAATGAGAGGGAGAATGCAGACTCTTTTGAAGGGGCCTGAATGCTGAAGGAGTGTCCTATTCTTCAAAGTCTGCTTTATTCCCCCTCTAGATTAACAAGTTGGTAGCTCACCTAGTACTAGGGAGTATAACAAAGGCAGGAAAGAGAAGGTCATTGAATTTGCAACATGGTTTTGTATTTTGGAAATGGCCATGGGCAGTGTGAAGCAGGCTGTTGGATTACCTTCCTGGAGGCCCAATGGAGCCATGAGGATGAACCATAGGTTTCAGTAGAGACCCAATGGAAATGCCAGGACTATGGGATGGATGGCTGCCAAAGAGAGAGCTGCTGGCACTGGATGAAGTTTCAGGGACTGTAAGTAGCCTAGCTGGTGGAATTGGAACTGTAGAGACTTGTCACTTGGTTATAATTACCGGACTTCAAGACTTGTCACTGGTTAGAGTTATCTGATTTAGAACTATGGAGTTTGATGTTTGCCGTTTGTTTTAAATCTTATATTGGAGCTGGAGAGATTGCTTAGCAGTTAATGTGCTTGCCTGCAAAGCCAAAGGACCCAGGTTGAATTCCTTAGGATCCATGTAACAAGGTGCAGAAGGTGTCACATGGGTCTGGAGTTTGTTTCCAGTGGCTGGAGACCCAGGTGAACTCATTCTCTCCCTCTCACTGCCTCTTTCAAATAGATAGACAAGCCGGGCATGGTGGCACACGCCTTTATTCCCAGCACTCGGGAGGCATAGGTAGGAGGATTGCCATGAGTTCGAGGCCACCCTGAGAATACAGAGTGAATTCCAGGTCAGCCTGGGCTACAGTGAGACCCTACCTTGAAAAACCAAAAATAAATAAATAAATTAAATTAAATTATGTATTGGCTTAGTATTTCTTTCGTATGTCCAATGTCCTCTTTTTTGGTTTTTCGAGGTAGGGTTTCACGCTAGCCCCGGCTGACCTGGAACTCACTATGCAGTCTCATGATGGCTTCGAACTCATGGTGAGCCTCCTACCTCTGACTGCCAAGTGTTGAGATTAAAGTTGTGCACCACCACGCCTGGTGTCCAATGCCATCTTTTGCAGTGTTACTGTTTATTTTGTGACATTATGGGTTTTTTTGGGGGGGGTGTTCCTAAATAGGGTCTCATTCCAGGCCTACCTGGAATTCACTGTGTAGAATCAGGGTGGTCTCAGACTTACGGTGATCCTCCTATTGCTGCCTCCCATGTGCTGGGATTAAAGGCGTGCACCACCACACCTGGCTTCGTCTTCTTCTTCTTTTTTTTTTTTTTTTTCGAGGTAGGGTCTCACTCTAGTCCAGGTTGACCTGGAATTCACTATGTAACATGTACAGCCCTGATGTTTTTGTTTTTGTTTTGGTATTATGCTTCAGTTAAGACTTTGAACTATTGGGGATGTTTGAACATCACTGGGATTGATTAAAAATTATGGGACTTTTGAGCCAGGCATGGTGGTGCATGCCTTTAATCCTAGTCTCGGGAGTCTCAGGTAAGAAGATCATTGAGTTTGGGGCCACCCTGAGACTATATAGTGAATTCCAGGTCAGCCTGAGCTGAGCTATAGTGACAGCCTACCTCAAAAAACCAAAAAACCACAAAAAAACAATAAAAACCCCACTATGGGACTTTTAAAGTTGGAATGAATGCATGACATTTTACATCATGAATGGTTATCAGTTTATGTGGGTCAGGGTTGGAATGTGGTAGTTTGTTTCAGGTGTTTCCCCATAAATTTATGTGTTCTGAATGTTAGGTTCCCAGTTGATGGAGATTTGGCAACTGAAGCCTGCTGGAGGTAGTGTAGTGTTGGGGTGGGATTATGGGTATTATAGCCAGCTTCCCCTTGCCAGTGTTTGGCACACTCTCCTGTTGCTGCTGTCTACCAGCTGTTGGCCAGGAGATGATGTCCATCCTCTGCTCATGCCATTGGTTTTTCCTGCCATCATGGAGCTTCTCCTTGAGTAAGCCAAAAATAAAACCCTTTCCTTTCACAAGCTACTCTTGGTAGGGTGTTTTCTGTTAGCAACATGAACCTGACTGCAACACATGCCATTAGAAAAGTCTAGCTCTTAGGTGCTGGGGAAGTACTCTATTTGCTGAGCAATCTCTCAGACCCCTACTCCTAGTTTATTTTCCCCCCTTTTTTGTACTTTGTTTTTGGTTTTTCAAGGTAGGGTCTCACGCTAGCCCAGGCTGACCTGGAATTCACTATGTGGTTTCAGGTTGGCCTTGAACTCAGGGCAATCCTCCTACCTCTGCTTCTCAAGTGCTGGGATTAAAGGTGTGCACTACCACAAATGGCTAGTACTTTTTTTTTTTTCCTTGGTTTTTGAAATTAGACTCTCGCACTAGCCTAGGCTGACCTGTAATTCACTATGTACTCTTAGGGTGGCCTCAAACTTACTGTGATCCACCTACATCTACCTCCTGAGTGCTGGGTGGCATGCACCACCACAGCCAGCCTTTTTTTTGAAGCAGGGTCTCACTCTAGCCTAGGTTGACCTGGAATTTACTATGTAGTCTCAGGCTGGCCTGTAACTCATTAGACCCTCCTACCTCAGCCTCTGAATGCTGGGATTAAAGGCATGCGGTACCATGCAAGGCTAATTTTTTTTTTTTGTACATTAAAAAATTTCAGCTGGAGAGATGGCTTTGTGGTTAAGGCACTTGCTTGCAAAGCCAAAGGACTCAGGTTTTACCCCCCAGAACACACATAATCTAGATGCACAAGGTGGTGCATGTGTCTGGAATTCATTTGCACTGGCGGGAGGCCCTGACATGCCTATTCTCTCTCTCTCTAAAATAAGTAATAAAAATATTTAAAAAGTTATTTATTTGAGAGAGAGGGAATCAGAACCTCTTGCTGCTGCAAACATTCTCCAGATGCACGTGCCACTTTGTGTGTCTGGTTTTATGTGGGTACTGGGGAATCAAACCCAGGCAGGCAGGCAGTCAGGCTTTGTAAGTGTCTTTAACAGTTGAGCCATCTCCCCAGTCCAACACTTTTTTTGAGATAGGGTTTCACTCTAGCCCAGGCTGACCCGGAATTCACTCTGTAGTCTCAGGGTGGCCTTGAACTCATGGAAATCCTGCTACCCTTGCCTCCCAAGTGCTGGCAATAAAGGTGTGCACCACATCTGGTTCCAACGTTTTTCTTCTTTCCTTCCTTCCTTTCTTTCTTTTTCTTTTAAGTTAGGGTCTCACTGTATCCCAGGCTGACCTTGAACTCATGGAAATCCTTCTACTTCTGCCTCCAAGTGCCAATAAGGCATGTGCCAATATGTCTGGCTCCAACATTTTTTTATTGAAAACTTTAATGCATGATTCTAGTCTTTGTGTGTGTGTGTGTTGTGTGGCCTATGCATGCATGTGTACAGATGTTTGCCTCCCATGCATGTGGGAAGACTAGAGAACATTGGATGTTCTTTTATCAATTTTCCTAGTATTTATTTCTTTGAGATGGGGTCTCTCCGTCAACATAGAGCTGCTATTGGTCAGCAAGCCCCTGCAATTTGATTTTCTGTTTTCTTCCCTCCAACTCTCCCATTCTGGCCCCTACACCTCCAAGTTTAGTTACAGAAGTGTGGGGTCCATGTCCAGCTTAAAAATATTTTATTTATTCATTTGAAAGAGAGAGACAGAGGCAGATAGAGAGCATGGGTCAGGGATTCCTGCCACTGCAACTGAACTACAAACACATGTGCCACTTTGTGCATCTGGCTTCATGTGGGTGATGGGGAAATCAAACTTCTCAAGCCTTGCAAGCAAGCACCTTTAATTGCGGATCCATCTCTATAGACCCCATGCTCAGGTTTTTACATGGGTTCTGGGAAGTAAAACTTGGTTGTCTAGGACCTGAGAGATTCTTATACTTAAGCGACAAACTTTCCTTAACTCCTGAGCCATCTCCCTAGCCCCTGGTCTTTGTTTTTTGTTTGTTTTTTGTTTTCTTCGAGACAGGGTCTAGCTCTAGCCCAAGCTGACCTGGAATTCACTATTGAGTCTCAGGCTTACCTGGAATTCACAGTGATCTTCCTATCGCTGCCCTCTGAGTACTAGGATTAAAGGCATGTGCTACCATGTCCAGCTATTTTTTAAAATTTTTTTTGTTTATTTATTTATATTTGATAGAAAGAAAGAGGCAGATATATATATAGAGAGAGAGAGAATGGGTGTGCCAGGGCCTCCAGCCACTGCAAAGGAACTCCAGATGCTTGCGCCCCCTTGTGCATCTGGCTAAAGTGGGTCCTGGAGAATCGAGCCTCGAACTGGGGTCCTTAGGTTTCACAGACAAGCGCTTAACCACTAAGCCATCTCTCCAGCCCCCAGCTATTTTTAATATTTTATTTTCATTTATTAATTTTAAAAAGAGAGAGAAAGCCGGGCATGGTGGCACACACCTTTAATCCCAGCACACGGGATGTGGAGGTAGGAGGATCGCTGTGAGTTCAAGGCCACCCTGAGAATACAGAGTGAATTCCAGGTCAGCCTGAGCTAGAGTGCGACCCTACTTCAAAAATCCAAAAACAGGGCTGGAGAGATGGCTTAGCGGTTAAGCGCTTGCCTGTGAAGCCTAAGGACCCCAGTTCGAGGCTCGGTTCCCCAGGTCCCACGTTAGCCAGATGCACAAGGGGGCGCACGCGTCTGGAGTTCGTTTGCAGAGGCTGGAAGCCCTGGCGCACCCATTCTCTCTCTCTCCCTCTATCTGTCTTTCTCTCTGTGTCTGTCGCTCTCAAATAAATAAATAAATAAATAATTTAAAAAAAATCCAAAAACAAAAAGAGAGAGAGAGAGAGAAAGATAGAGAGAGAATGGGCATGCCAGGGTCTCTAGTCACTGTGAATATACTCCAGAGGCATGTGCCACCTTGTGCATCTGGCTTTCCATGGGTCCTGGGGAACTTAACCTGGGTCCTTTTGGTTTGCTGGCAAGTGCCTTAACTGCTAAGCCATCACTCCAGCCTACTTTTGTAGCTTTAAATCAGTGTAACAAAATCAGAGTGGAATGAGGCAATCCATTAAGAACTGAGCTAAATGGGACTGGAGAAATGGCTAAGCAGTTAAAGTCACTTGCTTGTAAAGCTTGATGGCCTGAGTTTGATTTCCCAGAACCCATATAAAGCCATATGGACAGAGTGGTGCATGTATCTGGAGTTCATTTGCAGTGCTACTAGGCCCTTGTGTGCTCATTCTCATTCTCTCTGCTTAAAAATAAATAAATATTTAGTCAGGCATGGTGGCTCATGAATTTAATCCAAACACTCGGGAGGCAGAGGTAGGAGGATCGCTGTGAGTTCGAGGCTACCCTAAGACTACATAGTGAACTCCAGGTCAGCCTGGGCTAGAGACCCTGCCTTGAAAAATCAATACACACACACACACACACACACACACACACACACACACACACATATTTAAAATTTTTTGTTTATTTTTATTTATTTATTTGAGAGCAACAGAGAGAGAGAGAGAGAAGAGAGAGAGAATGGGTGCGTCAGAGCCTCCAGCCACTGCAAATGAACACCAGATGCGTGTGCCTCCTTGTGCATCTGGCTAACATGGGTCTTGGGGAATTGAGCCTTGAACTGGGGTCCTTAGGCTTCACAGGCAAGCGCTTAATCGCTAATCCATCTCTCCAGCCATATATATATATATACATACACACACACACACACACACACACACATATACATGGCTGGAGAGATGGACATGTATGTATATATATAACAGAGGACTGGAGAGATGGCTTAGCGGTTAAGGTGCCTGCCTGCAAAGCTTAAGGCCCAGGTTCAATTCCCCAGGCCGCATATAAGCCAGATGTAGAAGGTGGTATATGCATCTGGAGTTAGTTTGCAGTGGCTAGAGGCCCTGGCATGCCCATTCTCTCTCTCTCTCTCTCTCAAATAAATAAATAAATAAATAAATAAATAAGTATTTCTTAAAAGAACTGTGCCAGATATGGTGATGCATACCTTTAATCCCAGTGCTTGGGATGCAAAGGTTAGGAAGATTACTGTGAATTTGAGGCCAGCCTGGTATGAAAGAATGAATTCCAGGTCAGGCTAGCCTACAATGAGACCCTACTTCAAAAAAGAAAATATGTGTGTGTGTTTAGCAGACTACATGCCTTGTTTTATTCATCAAGCCCTTATGAATTAGTGGTTGTGCTGGAAACAAGGGAGAAAATACTGTTTCAAATAGTGGCCTATACCTATTAAATTCTCTCTAAAATAATAATGGGTATCCATGTATCCTGCACTGACCTCACTCTCTGTTGGAGAATTTGCTTCTTTTTCAGATGGACGCAGAACCTGAGGAAAGAATCAGCCCACTGCACCCCACCTGGGCCCCAGCTGAAGCCATAGAGTTAGTGGGGTAATGAGCAAGAGCTGCTTTCTCAGTGAACCTGGTTCCAGCACAAGGGTGAAGGAGACAGACACAGAGAACACTCAACTCCTACCAAACTAGATATCCAGACACATAGAGACTCCCAGGATTTTGTCACTAAAATAGACTTTAAATGAATCCAACAATGGTCAGGGAAATTCGCAGAAAAGGAAGTGGAAAGATTGTTAGAGCCAGAAATTGGGTCATTATGCACAGAGACATTGTCTCTCCCCCATAACTGATAGCCACCCCCACAACGCACCACCCAGAATCTCCATGGGGTGCGACAGGGAGAAGGCTAATGATGGTACCATCCTGGCTGTATACACACTATATACATAACTAATAATTTTTAAAAAGGTTGGAAAGAAACCAAATGTAATAACTAAAATGCTTTCTTTTAGGAACTCTTAAAACCACGAATATACTTGCAGAATTCTGCCCAATTAATATGTTATGACTGTCCTCTTTCTTCATCCATAAAGTAATCATTTCCTCACTTAAAATATATCCTTTGGGCTGGAGAGATGGCTTAGTGGTTAAGGCATATGCCTGCAAAGCCAAAGGATACAAGTTCGATTCCTCAGGACCCATGTAAGGCAGATACACAAGGTGGTACATGCATCTGGAGTTTGTCTGCAGTGGCTGAAGGCCCTGGTGCACCCATTCTATCTGCTTCTTCCTCTCTCTCTCAAATAAATAATTGGTAAATAAATAGACATCTTTCAGAGGCATGTTACGATTTTCATCCACAGATGAATGAAAATTGGAGACCAGTTTTAGAATCAAGAATTTGAGACCAACTAAGATCTTACTTTATATAGCGGGGATATTTTGATAGAAAAGAATATACTTTTTTAAAAAAATGACAATACAAAGATGATAAACATAAAATGCTGGTATACATTTATTCTTTTATTGCTAAACACCAAATGTCAACAAGAATGGCATCATCAAGGTAAAAAAAAAAAAAAGGAATGAATTACAGCACAGCCAAAAGATTTATAGTTAAAAAAAAGTAGCTGCGTGCCACTAGTATGTGGACACTGAATAAATACTGTAGGACAAAATGATAGCTGAAAGCCATACAACTCTGAAGCAAATGTTTATACTTTGCTGTTAGCACAGACAATAAACCAAGAAGAGTGATTTCCAAAAGGTTAAGTTTATCTCCATGTCTCCTCAAACAGATACTGAAAAGAATATATACATTCTTATAGATTAAAGGTGATTTTCAAAAAACTCAAAAATGTAAACTATGTTGAATATGAACACTGAGAATAAAGTTTCACTGTTGAACAAAGTGACATCACAGAGAGACCCTTCTTCACATCTTTAGAAGAATTCATTTTCTAATTGCTCTACAGATCAAAATGGATTCTTTCCATACAGGTGGCAATACACCAAGGACAGAAAGACCTTCCAAGTAATTTTTTATGTTAACATGTATTTACAGTAAATATTCAATAATCCTTTTTTACAGCTGAAGTAGAAACATGCCTGTCTAATCCATAAATAACACTAATCACCATCCATTCAAGCACATTAATTAAGTACTTCTGATGTCTCATGCACTGTGCCAGGCAGGCAAAGCTAAGTATGGTCCTTGCTGTAGAAGAGCTCACAATCAAGCTGAAGAGACAACATATCCTTCTTAATGCAATGAAGCCATTTCTATACAAATAGTACTGATTTCTATACAAATAGTACTGATCTGCTCAATTTTCAAGAACTGACTGTACCGATTAGCAGACAAGATGTTTAATAGCTAACATAAAATGAGGCTTTGTTTTGTTACTTTTCTTAGATAAAAGTTAATGGATATAATGTTATCTTATTATTATTTTTCCCTTGGATTGGGGGGTGTAGCTTAGTGATAGAGTGCTTGCTGATGTGTGCAGCCCTGGGCTCCATATCCAGAATTACATCTTTTTTTCAATTTTGAAAAAAAATTTACTTGCACACATACATTTTCATTAGTAAGCTACTTAAATCATGTAATCAAATTATATACATGAGTATTTCATGACATTTTCCAAGCTCCATTATACCTGAATAAGTCCGAGCATTACTATGCAAAAAAACTTTGGTCCTGAATGACGTTAGAAGAGAGCAAATGTCATATTTTCTGGGATAAACTGGTGCTTTATATGATTTTAAAAATATCCATTTATTTGTTAAGGGGGAGAGAAAGAGAGAACGAGAATGGGCACACCAATGCCTCTTGCCACTACTAACGAACTCCAGACGCATGTGCCACCTTGTGTATCTGGCCCTATGTGAGTACTGGGTAATTGAACCTGGGCCACCAAGCTTTGCAAGCAAATGTCTTAACCGGCGAGACATCTCTCCAGCCCAATACAGTTTTTTTTTTTTCTTCTTCTTCTGAGGTAGGGTCTCACTCTAGCCAAGGCTGGCCTCAAATTCATAGCTATCCTCCTACCTCTGCCTCCCAAGTGCTGGGTTTATAGGCATGGGGCACCATGCCCAGCCACACTTTATGATTTTTGAGTTAACTGAAGATCCAAATCATTAATAGAATGTCAAAATGTTCAGGGTATGCTTTCTATTAGAGAAGATAAATGTGTAATACAATTCAAAATATTTCTTAAAAAGTAATTTGAAGTTTTAGGTGCTTAAAAGGACTGATGAGCCAGAAAAGGAAATCTTATGGGGTATCTATCTCACTTCAGAAAATGCAATCTCATGTAGTATCTCACTTCAGGAAGGAGGATGTCGTCTACTAATGAATCATTGCCCTTTGTCACGTTAAGGTATATGAGAAAATACATACTTTTCATGACACAATTCTATGAGCATATAGTTTTAAGATGTAAAATCACTAGCTTTACACTGGCCTGTTGATTTCCCAAATGTCCCTGGGCTGCCTCTCTCCCCCACAGGATCAGATGTGGCTCTTCTGGAGTAAAGAGGCTCTGGTAAATCCACACTTGTGCCCTCTCATGTACAGCCATTCTCACTGTACCATCAATTCTTCTGTGGAATCACAGAGGTAGCTTAGGGGAGATAGAAAGCAAGGACTAACCATTTATTCTCCCAACAGAAAGAAACACAGGAGTTGCTGGTGAGGACAAGGTATGGCTCAGTTTGAAAGGTATTACACTGTCTATGCTGGATGAGTTCAAGATTCAAAGCCTAGAAAATGGTAACTAGGTCTGCTGAAGGGCCTGTATTGTACCTTATGATCTGTCAGTGGACCCAGCTTAGTTCTGAGGTTCACCTCTAACTGCTGTGTGAGACATTTCCTATAGTACACTCTGCATAACAAGGCTAGTGGTGTGTCATGAGGGTACAGAGGCACACTATCAAATTTTATTTTACACCTTGGGGTATTTCACATACCTCATAGGTCCTATTTACTTCCAACTGTCTATTTACTTTGGTATTATTTGACAAACATTTTCCTCCTCATGTTGGCAGATTCTTTCAGAAAATTTTATTAATTTAATTACAATCAGACCTCCGTTTTCAGAGTATAAAATAATACATTAAACTTTAAAATACTTTACAAAAAAACAAAGACAAGAGATATAGGCCAAGAATACACTTACCCTTCCACTTGGCCAGACTCTGGTTTCCTTGAAATCTTTATTAATTGTGTAGGTATGTTTTGGTTGTTTATCTGTGACCATGTCTTGCTATGCAGCCAAAGCTGGCCTGGAACTCACTTTGTAGCTTAGGATGTCCTTAAATTCATGACCTTTTTTTTTTTTTTTTTTTTTTTGAGGTAGGGTTTGGCTCCAGTCCAGGCTGACTTGGCCTTGAACTCATGGCAATCCTTCTACCTCTGCCTCTCAAGTACTGGGATTAAAGGCCTGCACCACTATACCTGGCTTCATGATCCTTTTGCCTTAGCTGCCTGAGTGCTGGAATTAGAGGAATGCACCACAGCATCAGCTTAATAGTGCTTTATTCTGTGAGTTTACCTGGGGTTGGGCATGTAACTCTGTAGTAGAGAGCTTGTTTAGCATAACTAAGGCCTTGGGTTCAAACCCTAGCACTGCAAAAAAAAAAAAAAAAAAATTCCTACAGAATTCTTTCCCTTATACATTTCAAAATATTATATAGTCACAAAAAATAGTATTACAAGAATGAATTTGAACCTTTTTACAAATTGTTCCACAAATATGTGAAGTTTGTTTTTAAAATAGTTTTAAAAACTGGAGTGTAGTCAGAGACTACACTCTTCATTCCTCCTGCTCATTCTCCACCAGAGTTTGGGTTCTCTGGACATAGCAAGAGCTCAAAAATGTTGGCAGAGATGTGCCTTATGGAAACACTTTACATTTCATACCAAGTAGGAATTTCAATGGCAATGGATATTACCACTTATCTGTATCATTCAGACATTTTGTTGAATGACACCAAATATTACCGTGCTGTAACCATCCAGAGTCCCAGGGTCACATTGGCAGCCAAAAGTACACTACCACCAAGCAAGATGAAAAATCCTATGAGATCTTTGACATCATTGTCTCCAATCACTGAGGTAAGGGTAGCATCCAGAAAAGAGTTTAAAATCCACTGGCCATCCAAGGCAAAGCAAGGAACTGCATTAACAATAGCTAGAGCTCCAGAGAGGGAAATCAGGTACCTGGGTAAAAATCAGTTAAGGAGCCAGCTGTGAAGTCTATGAGGAAACTAGTTTTTAAGCATTCAGAAGAGGGTTGAAGATATGGCTCAGCAGTTAAAGGGACTTACCTGTAAAGCCTACTGGCCCAGGTTCGATTCCCCAGTACCCATGTAAAGCCAGACTCTCAAAGTGGCACATGCAACTGGAGTTCATTTGCAGTGGCTGGAGGCCCTGGTATGCCCATTCTCATACTCTCTATCTCCCTCTGTCTCTAACAAACAAACAAATAAACAAATAAATCTTTTTTTAAAAAAAGAGTTTCAAGCCAATCTGAGCTACAGTGTGACACTACCACCAAAGAAAAAAAATTACATATATATATATATGTATATATATATATATATCCATTTATTTTTAAGTAATTAAGATACAATAAGAAAATAAGAGATTTAAATAAACTAGAAAAATTCAATGTAATCTCAAACTTAGTCCCAGTATAGTATCTTCTGTGCATGTGCATCTGGCTTACGTGGGACCTGAAGAATCAAACCGGGGTCCTTAGGCTTTGCAGGCATGTGCTTTAACCGCTAAGCCATCTCTCCAGACCTGGCTTGAAACTCTTGATAGTGATCTCATTACATCAGTCTGGGATTAAAGGTGTGAGCCACTACACTTGCCTAAAATTTTCATCTATTTTTTTTTTTTTTTGGTGGTGGTGTTTTCTTTTGAGGTAGGGTCTCACTCTAGCCCAGGCTGACCCAGAATTCACTATGTAGTCTCAGGGTGGCCTTGTACTCATGGAGATCCTCCTACCTCAGCCTTCTAGGTGCTGGGATTAAAGTTATGTACTCAGCCAATTTTCATCATTTATATACGAACACAGTGTTGTGAAGACCACAGAAGATTGTGTCTTCTGAATTGCTATTTTAGTAATGGAAATTGACTTGTTCTTCCTTGGAGTGGTGGAATGATTTGCATATCCTGGTTTTGTGTTTGAGTTATCCTCCAGTTGGTCAAAACTAATAAGGCCAAGCAGAACAGAATTCATCACCTCACTAGTAGAAGCAGCTTTCATCACCTTTTATAAGCTTCCTGTAAATTCAACTTCAGTTTGTATCACCTTTCTGCATCCTCACCTTTTCTCCATCTTTGACCAGTCTTTCTCCTCTGCCTTTCCCCCCACACATGTAAAGCCTTATCTCTTTCAGCTTTAGTTTCTTTTTCAGTTGTTGGCAATTAAATGATTCTCATGAAGTCTACATTTTGATGCTCTATTCAAGGTAAAACTGATGAAGCTCCAAGTAAAGCATTTTAAAGCATTTTTCACCACAGAAAGGATACTTGACAAATGTCTCCACAATCACTGGCAGATCTATGCTTAGAAAATTGAAACGAGGGATAAAGCTGGTGATACTCACTAAAAAATAAAAACAAGGAATAATTAATATAATTCATACCACATAAGCAATAGCCTTATAAATTTAGTAATATAGCAATATGGCAAAAAAATGGGCTAGTCTATTAAATTTGTTGAGAAAGCCCTTTCTACATGTATGTAGGCAGGCTATGCTTCACATATGAAAGTAATCAGCCAGGCGTGGTGGGGCATGCCTTTCATCCCAGCACTCAGGAGGCAGAGGTAGGAGGATCGCCATGAGTTCGAGGCCACCCTGAGACTCCATAGTGAATTCCAGGTCAGTCTAGGCTAGAGAGAGACCATTCCTAGAAAAAAAAAAAGAAAGTAATCAAATATTATAGAACATCTCATAAAACTAAGAGTGACAATATTCATGATCCAGTGTATATTTAAAGACTAAAGTTAAGATAAAACTGACTATATACCAATTATGACTAATAAATACAGAATATTACTTAAAAATATACTATGTAAACATCAAAACCAAAGTTTTTATCCTTTCAAGCAGGTATAGTCTAAAAATCACATTTACTCCAACTATATGTTATTTAACTTCTTTAGGGTGTCAATTCTTTTTGTTGTTGTTCTATTTTTTTGAGGTAGGGTCTTGCTCTAGCCCAGGATGGCCTGGAACTCACTATGTAGTCTCAGCAAGGCCTCAAGCTCATGGTGATGACCCTCCTACTTCTGCCTCCCAAGTGCTGGGACTAAAGGCATGTGCCACCACACCTGGCCAATTCTTTTTTCTTTTTTTTTTAAATTTTTTGTTTATTTATTTGAGAACAACAGACAAAGAGAGAAAGAGGCAGAGAGAGAGAAAGAGAGAGAGATGGGTGTGCCAGGGCCTCCAACCACTGCAAACAAACTCCAAAGGCATGCTCCCCCTTGTGCATCTGGCTAACATGGGTCCTGAGGAATTGAGCCTCGAACCAGGGTCATTAGGCTTCATAGGCAAGCACTTAACCATTAAGCCATCTCTCTAGCCCTCTTTTTTTTTTCTTTTTGGCTTTTCAAGGTAGGGTCTTACTCTAGTCTTACTCTAGTCCAGGCTGATCTGGAACTCACTATGTAGTCTCAGGGTGGCCTCAAACTCACGGAGATCCCAAGTGATGGGATTAAAGGTGTGCACCACCTTTTTTTTTTGAGAGAGAGAGAAGCAGATAGAGGAGATACAGAATGGGCAAGCCAGGGCCTCCAGCTGCTGCAAATGAAGTCCAGATGCATCTTCCACCATATGCATCTGGCTTAACTGGGTCCTGGGGAATCAAACCTTAGTCCTTTGGCTTGGCAGGCAAGTGCCTTAACCACTTAACCGTCTCTCTGGCCTCAACTTTTTATTTTATTGCTAAAACAAGGATTATGATGAAGGTATCTTTAAAGGTCTTTGTACTCTGTGGATTCCACAATCCTGTTTTTGTCCAAAACATTTAAAATATAGCCTGTGGAGGGATGCCTTAGCGGTTAAAGCATTTTCCTGCAAAGCCATACAACTCAGGTTTGATTCCCCAGAACCCACATTAGCCAGATGCACAAGGGGGTGCACATGTCTGGAGTTCATTTACAGTGGCTGGAGGCCATGGCATGCCAATTCTCTCTCTCTCCTTCTTTCTCTGTCAAGCAAATAAATAAATAAAAATAAAATAAAGGATAGCCTGTAACTAGGCAGAAGCAGAACAGATAGTACACTTTATTTATGGGCAAACCAGAGTTTCTTGTTACTGCAAATGAGCACCAAATGCATGTGCCAATTTTTGTGTATGGCTTTATGTGGGTGCTGGGGAATTGAACCTGGATTGGCTAACTTTTGCAAGCAAGTGCCTTTTAACCACTGAGCCATATCCCAAGCCCCCATAGTACACATTTCTAAATTACTTCAACTACTGCCATTTATTTATTTGTCAAGAATTTATTTAGAGTGTTGGAGAGATGGTTCAGTGGTTAAATAAATAAATAAAATATTAAAATGTTTATTTAATATTTTTAGTTTAGAATAAGTGTGAAACCAGTTAACAAGAAAAATAAGCTAGAAGTGGTGGTGCATATCTTTAATAAGGCTAAGATAGGAGGATTGTTATGAGTTCAAGGTCAGCCTGGGCTACAGAGTGAGTTCCAGTGTGGGGTGCTTTTAGCCTGTCTTAGTAAAAGCTGTTTGCACAACACTTTGTGATTCTGCTGACACTATGTTTTGAGAATAAAAACTTCTATGCTTATCCTGAAATGCTGGGAACAGAGGTTTTGATGTCCATTCTCCTGTTGTTAGGGAGTTCTGATATTTATCTATGGTTTCAAACTAGCCAGCATGTCTCCTGCTTCTGAGATAGGGAGTTGCTGTTTACTTTGTTTGTTTAAGCCATTACTGCATGAACCTTGTACACAGAGCTGTTTTAATGAAAGTTTTACAGGCTACTGCCTCAGGGCTCTCTGTGCATAAAAAATTGCCTGGTGGGGGGATTGGAAGGATGGTTTAATGGTTAAGGCACTTGTCTGCAAAGCCAAAGCACCCAGGTTCGATTCCCCCAGGACCCACGTAAGCCAGATGCACAAGATGGCACATGCTTCTGGAGTTCATTTGTAGCAGCTGAAGGCCGAGGCATGCTCCTCCTCTCCCTCTTTCTCTCTCTCAAACAAATAAATTAATTAAAAATTTTAAAAAAAACAGCCTGGAGTCCCTTGGTTCTGTCGACTTGCCCCAAATCTCAGCTCAGTTTCTTGGCACTGGTCATTCAGAACTTGGAAACAGGTTCAGTTGGCACCAGCAGGTGATGATGCCAACATTCCAGGTTGGTCTAGTCTAGAATGAGGGTATGCTTCAAAAAAGGGGGGGGATGTAGGGCTGGAGAGATGGATTAGTGGTTATGGCACTTGCCTGCAAAGCCCACTTTCTCTGCCTCTTTCTCTCTCAAATAAATAAAAATAAAATATTTCTAGCTGGGCATGGTGGTGCATGCCTTTAATTCCAGCACTCAGGAGGCAGAGGTAAGAGGATTGCTGTGAGTTCAAGACTACCCTGAGTGATTTCCAGGTCAGACTGGGCTAGAGTGAGACCCTCCCTCAAAAAGCCAGGGCTGGAGAGATGGCTTAGCAGTTAAGCACTTGCCGGTGAAGTCTAAGGACCCCGGTTCGAGGCTCGATTACCCAGGACCCACATAAGCCAGATGCACAAGGTGGTGCATGCATCTGGAGTTTGTATGCAGTGGCTGGAAGCCCTGGTGTGCCCATTCTCTCTGCCTCTTTTTCTGATTGTGTGTCACTCTCAAATAAATAAAAATAAACAAAAAAAAATTTAAAAAGAAAAAAGAAAAGCAAAAAAATAATTTTTTTTAAAAGGGTGAGTTTTGGGCTGGAGAGATGGCTTAGCGGTTAAGTGCTTGCCTGTGAAGCCTAAGAACCCCGGTTCAAGGCTCGATTCCCCAGGACCCACGTTAGCCAGATGCACAAGGGGGTGCACACATCTGGAGTTCGTTTGCAGTGGCTAGAAGCCCTGGCGCGCCCACTTTCCTCTCTCTCTTTCTCTCTCTGTCTGTCGCTCTCAAATAATTTTTTTTTAAATTTTTTATTTATTTATTTGAGAGCGACAGACACAGAGAGAAAGACAGATAGAGGAAGAGAAAGAGAATGGGCGCGCCAGGGCTTCCAGCCTCTGCAAACGAACTCCAGACGCATGCACCCCTTGTGCATCTGGCTAACGTGGGACCTGGGGAACTGAGCCTCGAACCGGGGCCCTTAGGCTTCATAGGCAAGCGCTTAACCGCTAAGCCATCTCTCCAGCACAATTTTTTTTTTAAAGGATGAGTTTACCTGGGCGTGATGGTGTGCACATTTAATCCCAGCATTTGGGAGGCAGAGGTATGTGGATTGTTGTTAGTTCGAGGCCACCCTGAGACTACACTGTGAATTCCAGGTTAGTCTGGGCTAGAATGAGACCCTACCTTGAAAAAGCAAACAAAAAAAGTGGTGGTGTGGGGAGGGAGTTTGTCTACAGTTGCAAGATACCCTGGTATGTCCATACATACACACACATATATGCACACACACATGCAAACAAATAAAAAAACAACAAATAAAAAAAATTAAGATTGTCTCTCAGTATATAACCAACAACAACGAGAATATCTGTAAAGAGTAATATAAAACACAAAGAACAGGCTGGAGAGATGACTTAGCAGTTAACCGCTTGCCTATAAAGCCTAAGGACCCCAGTTCGAGGCTCGATTGTACACATGTAAGCCAGGTGCACAGCGTGGCATATGCATCTGGAGCTCGTTTGTAGTGGCTGTAGGCCCTGATGTGCCCATACTCTCTCTCTGCCTCTTTCTCTGTCTGTTGTTCTCAAATAAAAATAAATAAAAATAAACAAACAAAAAATACAAATGACCATCAACTGATAAGTGAATAAAAGAAATATGACATGTCATGGATGAACCTTGAATATATTATGCTACATGGAATAAACAAGTTATAAATATTCAACTTATATGAAAAGTCTAAAACAGTTACATATACAGAAACAGAAAGCACATTAATGGTTACAAAGGGCTAAAGAATGTTAGGGAGACAAGAGTGATGATTTACCCACATTACATTAAAAACCATCAAATCATGCACTTTAAGTGGTGAATAGTATGGTATAGTGTAATAAAATACTAACATAAGGAATCTTGTAAAATGAAATGAGTTAGGCTATATGATGTTCAGCCATATGGCAAAGCTATATATTCAGTGTAATCAAGTTGTCACTGTTAAAATGATTATGCTGAAGCTGGGCTTGGTGGTGCATGCCTTTAATCCCAGCACTTGGGAGGCAGAGGTAGGAGGATTGCCATGAGTTCGAGGCCACCCTAAGAATACAAAGTGAATTCAAGGTCAGCCTGGACTAGAGTGAGACCCTACCTTGAAAAACCAAAAAAGAAAAAAAAAAGAAAGAAAAAAAAAAAGATTATACTGAAACAATATTCACATGAATATCATGTGTCATATATATATTATAGTCACATCCCTATGCATCTCTGTATTCTCAAAGGTATGTAGCTCTCATCACTGTTTTTGGAGAGCTTAGATATATTATATAAATGCTTGGAAAACATCTGATACATCATCTATTTGATTTGGGCATAAGTAATGGGAAAGAATAATACATTATTCTTTTGGGCAGGTTATCATTCTTCTGCCTAAATTTTGTTTAATGTTTAAGAACAATTAAGATTTTGATGAGTGATCAAATTTATAATAAATACAATTAACGCAAGGATTTGTGCTGTGTTCTCACAATGAGAATATATATGATCCTAGAGATTTTCTAAGAGCCTACGACAATAATACCCACCTGTGTAATGCAGATGTAATGGATGTCCTACATACAACATATCAATTTGAGGTGGATGCTTCACTTTTATTAAGCGAGTATGAGTTTCCAAAGAAGGTATTATACAGAAACTTGAACTTGAGCTTTGTTTACAATCTTTATTGGTTCTACAAACTTGAGTAGCTTCAACTGCTTTCCGGGCAGGTAAACATGTATGCTGTAAATAAAATATTAGTCAATATTAAAAATGATTTATTAACAAGAAAAATCCAAGTTATATTCCTTCAATATTTTTCATGTCACCTAGAATTAGGATTGATGTTCATATAAAATACTGCCACTTACATGTGCCTAATATAAATTACATTTAAATATCCCACTTTGGCTATAAAAGATATTATACTACTATGAATTTTTCAATTCTTAGATAAATGATGACATCTGAAATGTAAAGATTATAATAAAATGACACAAAGTAAATACAGTAAGAAAGAATGTTTCAGAGATTCCAATTTAGCTTTTCATGCCCACTTTGTAATAATTATATAAGCAAGACTGCCTTGGGGACAACTTACCAAGCGCTTATTAAAATTATTTCTGTAGGTAAAGCACACATCTGTGAGACTGTGATTGTTACAGCACTCAGTAGAACCATCTAGCCGTTTGTATGCTAAAGAGAAACACAGTACTTATTAGAATCAGTTACATAGAAGTCATAAAATTTCTGCTTTTTTATTATTTTTTATTTATTTTTTAAAGAGACATTTTCTTTTTTTCTTTTTCTTTTTCTTTTTTATAATTAACAACTTCCATGATTGTAAACAATTTTACTTTTTCTTTTTTGGTTTTTCGAGGTAGGGTCTCTCTCTAGCCCAGGCTGACCTGGAATTCACTATGTAGTCTCAGGGCGGCCTTTAATTCACAGTGATCCTCCTATCTCTGCCTCTCGAGTGCTGGGATTAAAGGCATGCGCCACCACACCCGACAACATTTTGTTTTTTTAAAAAACTTTATTTATTTACTTTTTTTTATTTGAGAGAGAGAAAGAAAGAGGCAGAGAGAGGGAGAGTGAGAATGGGCACACCAGGGCCTCCCAGCCACTGCAAACGAACTCCAGACACATGCGCCCCCTTGTGCATCTGGCTTATATGGGTCCCGGGCAATCAAACCTAGGTCCTTTGGCTTTGCAGGCAAACTCCTTAACCACTAAACCATCTCTATAGCCCTTATTTATTTATTTATTTGGCAGAGAAAGGGGGGGGAGAATGGGTGCGCCAGGGTCTCCAGCCACTGTAAACGAACTCTAGACACTATGCCCCCTTGTGCATTTGGCTAGCGTGGGTCCTGGGGAATTGAACCTGGGTTCTTTGGCTTTGTAGGCAAACGCCTCAACCGCTAAGCCATCCCTCCATTCCCCCATTTTTTTTTTTTTTTTTTGAGGTAGGGTATCACTCTAGCCCAGGCTGACCTGGAATTCATTATGCAGTCTCAGGGTAGCCTCAAACTCACAGCAATTCTACTACCTCTGCCTCCTGAGTGCTGGGATTAAAGACGTGTGCCACCACACCTGGCTCAATTTCTGTTTTTTTAAGACAAAAAAGTAAGTGAGGGGCCTGGAGACATGGCTCAGCAATTAAAGGCGCTTGCTTGCCAAGTCTGAGAACCTGGCCATCTGGACTTTATTCACCAGTATTCATTTTAAGCCAGATGCACAAAGTGACGCATGTGTCTTGAGTTTGTTTGCAGTGGCAGGAGGCCCTGGTGTGCCCATACCCACTTTCATTCTGTCTGCTTCCTTCTCTCTGTCTCTCTTAAGCTAATAATAAAGCCAGGCATGGTGGCACATGCCTTTAATCCCAGCACTTGGAAGGCAGAGGTAGGTGGGTTGCCATCAGTTTGAGGCCACCCTGAAAGTATATAGTGAATTCCAGGTCAGCCTAGGCTAGAGTGAGACCCTATTTAAAAAAAAAAAAAAAATGTTGACAAAATTTAGGTGAGAGACTGGAAAGCTTGATCAGTGGTTAAAGATGTGTGCTTGCAAAGCCTCAAGGCCTGAGTTCACTTCCCATGTAAAATCTGCCACAAAAAGTGGCACAGGCATCTGGCATTCATTGCAGCAATAAGAGGCTCTGGAGCACCCTTCCTTCTCCACACACACACACACACACACACACACACACACACATACAAAAAGAAAATAAAATTAAGTAAGTGAAATGACAAGAAATCTGGTAGCGATTGTATAATGCAGTGTCTGGCTTAACAGCTACTTGCTGTAGATCTAATTTACATTACAAAAAGAAACCCATCCAATTTGAAATCAAGAAGTTGCACATATCCTAGGTTAGTGGTTCTTATAAATTTATCTACCCACAAAGATGGAGTTCCAAGGTCACAGAAGGTTTTGTGATAGTAGCTCAGAGGTCATTCTAAAATAGTTTACAAGGACCTAAGGCTTCTGAAAAGTTATGAAAGTTGGTAAGTAGCCCTTGAGAACACGGCAATTAGGCAAATGTTTAAACCTTAATGAATAGGATTGGAGGCCAGGTATGGTGGTGTTTACCTTTAATCCCAGCACTCTAGAGGGAGCCAAGGTAGGAGGACTGCTTTGAGTTTGAGGTCAGGTTGAGACTACATAGTGAATTCCAGGGTAGGGTGGGCTAGACCAAGGCCCTACCTTGAAAAACCACACATACACACATACAAAATAGGACTGGCAGCCAGACATGGTGCCTCATTCCAGTAATCCTAGGATACAGAATGAGCTTTAGGTCAGCCTGGGCTAGAGATCTTCCTCAAGGAAAGAGAGAAACGGGTTGGCCCACAGAAAAATCTTAACATTAGTGAATGGGAAAATATCAGATATTGGGAACCTCCTGATATGATACAAGAAGGAAGTACCAAGAGATACTTATATTTAGGAAAGAGAAAAATAGAGAGAGGGAGAGCATATTCTGAATCATATCAAGCCTCAGTCTAGAGCTATTTTCTGCTTGACAGGAAATAGGATACATCACAATATACTAGTGACATCATGAGGATAAGGTATAACCTGGAAAATACAGAATATGTAAAGTCTGACAAAACAAATGGCTCAGTTTCTTCAACACAAAATTATTATTTCAGCTGGGCATGGTGGTACATACATTTAATCTCAGCACTTGGGAGGCCAAGGTAGGAGCATCATCATGAATTCAAGGCCAGCCTGAGCTAGAATGAGACACCATCTTGAAAAAGTATCCCAAAATTAAAAAAAAAGAAAAAAATATTGGGGGAAATTGTTCAAATTAAAGCCATAGTGGCACATCTGGACTTCATTCGCAGTGGCTGGAGGCCCTGGCATGCCCATTCTCTCTCTCTGTCTCCATGCAAATAAATAAATAAAACATTTTTTAACTATGGAAAACTGAGATCTAATTGCGTATTGATTTTGTTAGGTTATGATAATAACAATCATATTTAAAGAGTCATGACTGGGATGGAGAGATATGAATTAAGAATTAAGTGCTTACTATACAAGCATGAGAACTTGAGTTTGGGTCTATAGGACCCATGTTGAAGCCTGACATAGTAGTGTGAGCATCTGTTAAAGATAAGGGGACAAGAGGATTCCTGGAAGTTCACAGGCAAAACAGCCTGGCAAACACAGTGGGAAATAAAAGACCTTGTCTCAAACAATGTAGAAGGCTAAGACTGACCCCTAATGTTCTCTAACCTTTACACTTGTGTTCTAGCATGAATGTATGCAACACATGAATATGCATACACACATTATACACACATGTACAAACAAAATGTTAAACAAAAATCACTTACTAATGTTAAGTTGAAACTTATGGATAAAATGTCCTGTCCTAAAGTGGGTTGATTAGATTTAAAAAAAGGTAAAATGTTGATAAATGTTAAAGCTGGGAGGAGACTTGAGAACTTGTTTATACTACTCTTGACTTAATAGGCATTTATTTATGAGCAGAGAGGAGAAAGGGGGAAACAAAGAGGGAGAGATGGGTTTGAGAGATGGCTCGGTGGTTAATGCCACTTGCTTGCAAAGCCTAATGTCCTGGATTAAAAAATACATTACCCATGTAAAGCCAGATGCACAAAGTGAGGCACACTTCTGGAGTTCATTTGCAGTGTCAAGAGACCCTGGTGTGCCCCTACTCTCAATCTCTCTCCTCTTTCTCTCCTCCTCTCTCTGCTTGCAAATTAATATTATTTATATATATATACATATTTTTAAAGAGTGGGCCAGGCATGGTGGCATATGCCTCTAATCCCAGCAATCTGGCAGCTGAGGTAGGGGGACTGCTGTGAGTTTGAGTCCGGCCTGAGACTAAATCTAGATCAACCTTGGCTATAGGAAGACCCTACCTCCAAAAAACAAAAACAAAACAACAACAACAAAAAAACAAAAAAACAAAAAAAGGAGCCGGGCATGGTGGTGCACGCCTTTAATCCCAGTACTTGGGAAGCAGAGGTAGGAGGATTGTGATGAGTTTGAGGCCACCCTGACACTATATAGTGAATTCCAGGTCAGCCTGGGCTAGAGTGAGGCCCTACCTCAAAAAACCAAAAAACCAAAAAAAAAAAAAAAAAAAAAAGGGCTGGAGAGATGGCTTAGCGGTTAAGTGCTTGCCTGTGAAGCCCAAGGACCCCAGTTCAAGGCTCGATTCCCCAGGACCCACGTTAGCCAGATGCGCCAGGGGGTGCACACTTCTGGAGTTTGTTTGCAGTGGCTGGAAGCATTGGTGTGCCCATGCTCTCTCTCTCTATCTGCCTCTTTCTCTCTCTGTCGTTCTTAAATAAATAAATAAATAAATAAATAAATAAATAAAATTTCAAAAAAAAAAAACAAAAAAAAAAGAGTGGGGAGAGGAGAGAGGAAGGGAAGGAATGAAGGAGTAAGGGATAGAGAAAGAGGGAACATGACTACACCATTCTACAAATGAATTCCAGACACATGTGCCACTTGTGCATTTGGGTTTACATGGGTACTGGGGAATTCAACTCCAGCTGGTAGGCTTTGGAAGTCAACATAACAACCCCTAGATTTTTTAAATTTTATTTTTATTTATTTATTTTAGAGAAAAAGAGGGAGAGAGAGAGAAAGGGAGAGGGGTAGGGAGAGAATTGGGCATACCAGGGCCTCTAGCTATTGTAAACAAACTCCACACACATGTGCCATCTTGTGCATCTGGTTTACATGGGTCCTGGGGGGTTGAACCTGAGTCCTTTGGCTTTGCCGGCAAGTACCTTAACTGCTAAACCATCTGTCCAGTTCTCCTCTAGAGTTTTTTTTTTTTTTTTTTTTTTTGTTGTTGTTGTTTTGAGTAGGGTCTCACTCTGGCCCAGGCTGACCTGAAATTCACTATGTAGTCTCAGGGTGGCCTCAAACTCATGACAATCCTCCTACCTCTGCCTTCTGAGTGCTGGGACTCCCCTAAATTTTTTAAAAACTATTTTATTTATTTGAGAGTGAAAAAGAGGCACAGAAAGAGAGAGGGAGAGAACGGGCACACCAAGGCCTCCAGCCACTGCAAATGATCTCCAGACCTATGCACCACCTTCTGCATTTGGCTTACCTGGGTACTGGGGAATCAAACCTGGGACCTTTGGTTTTACAGGCAAGTTCCTTAACTGCTAAGCTATTTCTCCACCCCCTCCCCAAGATTTTTTGTGGTATAAAATGCACAAGGGCCTGAGGGAGGTGGCTCAGTGGGTAAGAGCACTTACTATGCAAACATGAGGTCCTAAGAAGGATGAAACTGAGTTTTATTTGCCAGTACCCATGTAAATAACTGAGCAGAGCCATGCATACATGTAACCCCAGTCTTGTGGGGGAACAGAGATGGGGAAATTACTAGGTCAATTTAGTCTGTCAAAAAATGGTAGGGCTGGAGAGATGACTTAGCGGTTGAGACACTTTCCTGCAAAGCCTAAGGGCCCAGGTTAGATTCCCCAAAACCCACACAAGTCTGATGCACATGGTGGTGCAAGTGTCTAGAGTTTGCCTGTAGTGGCTAGAGGACCTGGTGTGCCCATTTTCTCTATCTATCTGCCTTTGCCCTTCTCTCTCTCAAATAAAATATATAAAATATTTGGGAATAACAAGGTAGTTCTGGGTCCAGTGAATGACTCCATCTCAAGGAAACAGAGTGAGACAGCAAAAGAGGAAGAAAGAGTTTCCTCTGGTCTCCATGTATGTACATATCTGCACACACATCATACCACCATATTATAAACACAAACACACACAATACATAAGAAAAACCATATTCCAAACAGTTTTGGACATGCTGCCATTCACAAACAGCTACAAGAACTATTTCAGTTTAGAAATAGAAAGGAATAGGACCTACATTTAAATTCCCCAGCACCCACATAAGCCAGATGCACAAGGTGGTGCCTAAGTCTGGAGTTTGTTTGCAGGGCCTAGAGGCCCTGGTGCTCCCATTCTCTCTCTCTACCTCTCCCTCTTTTTCTCTCCCAAAATAAATAAATAAAATATTTTTTAAGAATTAAAAAAAATCATTTTCCTCTCATCTGGAGGGTGCAACATTCAAGACACCATCTTGGAGGCAGAGTGAGCACTCTCCTGGCACTGACCATGACCAGTATCTTGACCCTGGACTCCCAGCCTCTAGAAGCATGAGAAGTAAATGTCTTTTAATTAGAAATTTCCCAGCCAGTGGCAGTTTCTTTTTTCAGCAGCACTTGGACAGGGCAATTGTTCTCCTCACCCAAAAGTGCAATGCTCATTTCTCCCTCTCCTTTCAGTGACGCTTCTCTGTGATATGTTAATAGTTTTTTTTTTATTTTTATTTATTTATTTATTTGAGAGCGACAGACACAGAGAGAAAGACAGATAGAGGGAGAGAGAGAGAATGGGCGTGCCAGGGCTTCCAGCCTCTGCAAATGAACTCCAGACGCGTGCGCCCCCTTGTGCATCTGGCTAACGTGGGACCTGGGGAACCGAGCCTCGAACCGGGGTCATTAGGCTTCACAGGCAAGTGCTTAACCACTAAGCCATCTCTCCAGCCCAATATGTTAATAGTTTTTAAATCCTTTATTTATTTATATTTTTAAATATTTTTATTTATTTGAAAGAGAGAGAGAGAAATAAGGAGAGAAAGAGAGGGAGGGAGGGAGAGGGAGAGAATGGGCACATCAGGACCTCTAGCCACTGCAAACAAACTCTAGATGCATCTGCCACCTTGTGCATCTGGTTTTACATTGATCCTGGGGAATCAAACCTGGGTCCTTTGGCTTTGCGGGCAAGTGCCTTAACCACTAAGCAATCTCTCCAGCATGTCTTTTAATTTTTTTTCACATCCTTAATATGGTTTGGTATTATAGTTTTAGAAAGAGGCTGTACATCGAGGTGCCCAGATAGCTCAGTTGGTAGAGCATGAGGCTGTATATGTCTCATCTTTATGGCCCATTTCTCCCAACCATGATTAAAAATAACATTAAAAAACTATTTATGAGTATTTAATATTGCTAGTTATTTGGTGTTAAACATTTTATATGTGCTATCTCCTCTTCTCACACTCATCCAAATGATGTGGATGTTTCCCTTTTAAAGATAAAGGAACTTAAGTCAAGGGAGGATTAACAACTTGCTTTAAATTGAAATTCAAATCCTGTTTTTCCAAACAGATTTTTTAAATGTAATATCCTGTAAAGCTATTTTCATATTTTTATTTAAATGAATAAAATATTCATGTTTATGTAAAAAAAAAAGAAAATACAAGGGACTCATTCCTTTTTCCTAATGTCTAATGGGCTTTGTGTTTGTCAATTTCCTTTTACTTATTTATCTATTTAAAATATTATTTATTTGTAAGGAGAGAGAGAGACAGACAGAAAGAAACAATATGGGCACACCAGGGCCTCTTTGCCATCACAAACAAAGTCTAGATGCATGTGTCACTTTGTGCATCTGGCTTTACTTGGGTACTAGGAAATTAAGCCCAGGCCATCAGGCTTTGCACGAAACTCCCTTTAATTGCTGAGCCACTGAGCCATCTTTTTGGCCCTCCTTTGATTTATTTTAATCTCTTCTTACTGCATGCCTATGCTGGGCTAACAAAGTGTTAATATAGAAATTTTATGCTTGGATCTTATCTGTTTGGTAGTTCTCAACTGTTAATTATTATCCAAGGGCCTAGAGGTATAGCTCACTGGTCATTCAACACCAAAGGAAGAAAAAAAACCTGCAAAAGTTGCTTTTTGTTACTTATACTATGTTTTAGAAAATATAGTTGGGGGCTGGAGAGAGGGCTTAGCGGTTAAGCGCTTGCCTGTGAAGCTTAAGGACCCTGGTTCAAGGCTCGATTCCCCAGGACCCATGTTAGCCAGATGCACAAGGGGGCGCACATGTCTGGAGTTCGTTTGCAGTGGCTGGAGGCCTTGGCATGCCCCTTCTCTCTCTCTCTGTCGCTCTCAAATAAATAAATGAAAATTTTAAAAATATTAAAAAAATATATAGCTGGAAAGCCAGGCTGGTGGTGCATGCCTTTAATCCCAGCACTCAGGAGGCACAGGTAGGTAGAGTGCCGTGAGTTTGAGGCCACCGAGACTACATAGTGAATTCCAGGTCAGCCTCGGCTAGAGTGAGACCCTACCTTGAAAAACAACAGCAATATATATATATATATGTATATTGCTGGGTATAGTGGCTTAATCCCAGTACTGGGTATGGTGGCACACACCTTTAATCCCAGTACTTGGGAGGCTGAAGTAGGAGGTTTGTTCTAGGGTTTTTTTGTTTGTTCTTTTTGAGGTAGGGTCTTGATCTAGCCCAGGCTGACCTGGAATTCACTATGTAGTTTCAGGATGGTTTTGAACTCACGGTGATTCTTGTACCTCTGCCTCCTGAGTGCTGGGATTAAAGGCATGCACCACCATGCCCGGCTGATTGGTATGAGTTTGAGGCCAGCTGGAGACTACATAGTGAATTCCAGGTCAGCCTGGGCTAGAGTGAGAGCCTACTTTGGAAAAAAAAAAAGATATTACTACATATCTACACACACTCAAAAATAACATTATAGAGCCAGGCATGGAGGCACATGCCACCCAGCACTTGGGAGACAGAGATAGGAGGATTGCCATGAGTTCAAGGCCACTCTAAAACTACCGAGTGAATTCCGGTCAGGTTGGGCTAGAGCGAGACCCTGCCTCAAAAAACCCAAAAAAGGAAAAAATAATAATATACTGGTGGCATTTAATTACTGAAATTTGGTTAACTGGTGATAGTTGAGCTTGAATGCTGATTTAACACAAGGTTTTTTAAAGTTAATCAATTTATTTCATTTGTGAGACAGAGAGAGAGAGAGAGAGAGAGAGAGAGAGAGAGTTAGAGAGTTAGAGATAGGGAAAGAATGAGGTGTCGAGGCCTTCAACCACTGCAAACAAACTCTAAACGCATGTACCTGTGTATCTGGCTTATGTGGGTCCTTGGGAATCAAACCTGGGTCCTTAGGCTTGGCAAGCAAGCAAGTGCTTTAACCACTAAGCCATCTCTTCATCCCAAGATTTTTTCTTAATTTTATTTTCTGTGGTACGGGAGGTAGAACCTTAAGCATGATAGGCATGTGCTCTATCACTGAGCTATATCCCCAGCCCCAACACAAGTATTTTTGTTTATCTTTTTTTTTTTCCCCTGAGGTAGGGTCTTGCTCTAGCCCAAGCTAACCTGGAATTCACTATGTAGTCTCAGGGTGGCCTCGAACTCTCTGTGATCTTCCTACCTCTGCCTCCCAAGTGCTGGGATTAAAGACGTGCGCCACTGCACCCAGGCCAACACATGTATTTTGAAAGCACAAAGAATTACATATTAGAGCTCTGAAAGTCAAATGCAATAGCTAAAAGAAGTTAGAAGTTCATGGGTGGGGAGGGAATTTCTGTGGGATATATTTTATAATCATGGAAAATGCTAATAAAAATTTAAAAAAATAAAAAAATAAAAGAAAGTAAAAATACAAAAAAAGAAGTTAGAAGTTCAATCATATATAGTAAAGGAGAAATACATATTAGTATCCAATATACCAAGACAAATATTTATTAGTTTAGGGCTACTTATTTTACTGATTTGTTTTAAAAAGATTAAAACAAAATAAATCTACAAATATGGTCTAAAGGCTAGTAGATGGAAGGTACTGGTGCTCAGAGCAAGTTATATCACAGAAATATACACACCTCTAACTGGGAAGCTTAACTGTTGTAGTGTTGATGCACTTATACAGTAGCCAATTTGGGGCTCATACGCAATACTATCTAGACATTCATTCCAATCTTGCACATTAGTAACAGGACAATCCTGTAGATGAGTGACAAGGTCTCCCACAAAAAGGCCTCTGGGTCCAATGGCAGGTGAGTCCTTGGGAAGAGGGTAAAACAAAATCAGACAATATGTGAAGACAAGCCATTATGTATCTAAAAAAATAATAGCAAATAGACATCATTGAATTAAATAAGTAGACTATTTTGAATAATGAATAAAATAATCCAGCTCTAAATCCAAAATCTATAACCCCATAAAACTATGAAAACAAACCCAACAATTATAATTGCTTTTCCCATTCCTCCAAGATTCTGAGTTTTCCCAATTAAAAAAAATCCATTTCCTGATTATTAAGATTAAAATAACAATGGGGGGCTGGAGAGATGGCCCAGCAGTTAAGGCACTAGCCTGCAAAGCCTAACAACTCAGGTTCAATTCCCTAGTACCCATGTAAAGCCAGATGCACAAAGAGGCACATGCATTTGAAGTTTGTTTGCAGTGGCTGTAGGCACTGGTACACCCATTCTCTTTCTCTCTCTGCCTGCAAATAAATAAATAAAAATATTAAAGAAAATATCTTGAAATAATTGGCTGGGGGTATACAGCACATGCTTTGTATATGCAGGTCCTGGTTTTGATCCCCAGCACTAGAAAAACCCAAAATTAAAAAAAAATAAATAAATGAAAAACCAGGTAAAGTCTTCCCCAAACTGCTAATTAAAATTTAAGGATGACCAGGAGTGGTGACACATGTCGTTAATCCCAGCACTCAGGTGGCGGAGGTAGGGTTTGAAGCCAGCTTGAGACTCCATAGTGAATTCCAAGTTAGCCTGGGCTAGAATGAGACCCTACCTCAAAAAAAAAGAAAAAAGAAAAAAACAAACAGGGCTGGAGGGATGGCTTAGTGGTAAAGGTGCTTGCATGCAAAGCTTAAGGACCCAGGTTCAATTCTCCATTACCCATGTAAGCCAGATAACCAAGGTGGCACATGCATTTGGAGTTCATTTGCAATGGCTGGAGGCCCTGGTGTGCCCATTCTCTCTCTTTCTCTGAGGCTGCCTCTCATTCTCTGACATAAATAAATAAATTTTTGCTTTTCACTCTAGTCCAGGCTGACCTGGAATTCACTGTGTAGTCATAGGGTGGCCTCAAACTCATGGTGATCCTCCTACCTCTGCCTCCTAAGTGCTGGGATTAAAGGCGTGCACCACCACACCAAGCTCAAATAAATAAATAAAATAAATAAATAAAATTTAAAAAATAATTACCACAGCTGCAGTAACTTCAGAGTGTCAGATGCAGCAGTTTATTAATGGTTTAAACTAAACTTCTCTTCAGTTTCTTTTTTCCTCGGGCTGCTGCTAGAGGCAGCTAGCCCACTCCTGAGTTAGGGGACTACTAGTATCAGGAGTTACCTCTCTCACTTCCCAGGTTTTGCTCCTAAAAGTAGTTTGCCCACTTCTGGAAAGTTCCACAGGTTAGTCTTTCCTAAATCAGGGCTGTGTCCCCAAATAGGGCATATGAAAACTTAAGTCCCTCACATTAAATACTAAGCATCACACTATCTGGTGAAAGAACACCCGAAGCAATCCATTTACCTCAGCCACTTCAGTGATCAGCACTCCAACTCCAGTGTAATAAAATGGCAAGAGAATTACTGGGAGGAGAACAAGAGCTAAAATACCCAGGATGGCAAGGACAAAATTATGCCATATACCTAAAAGAGAAAAAACAAAAGTAGTTGAGTAATGGCAAGAATGATATAGTGAGCTGCACTCCATAATACATGAGCATACTCATACATTTATCAAGTGACCAGAAGTTGTGAGGCAAAGCTATCTATTTAGTATTAGTGAAGCAGACAGATATTTAGTTAAGCATCTGTCCTCATTTCAGATTTTAGAATCTGAAATGGGTCTATTAATACCATATTAGGAAGAACTCATGATATTATGATTTAATACTAATATTTTCTGAGCTGGAGAGATGGCTTAGCAGTTAAGACACTTGCCTGCAAAGCCTAAGGACCCAGGTTCGATTTCCTAGTACCCTCTGGAGTTTGTTTGCAGTGGTTAGAGGTCTTGGGAACACCCATTTTCTCTCTGTGTCTCTTTTTTTTTTCTTTTTTGGTTTTTCTCGAGGTAGGGTTTCACTCTAGCCCAGGCTGACCTGGAACTCACTATAGAGTCTCAGGGTGGCCTCGAACTCACAGTGATCCTCCTACCTCTGCCTCCCAAGTGCTGGGATTAAAGGCGTGCGCCACCACGCCCGGCTTCTCTTTTTCTTAAATAAATAAATATTTGACAAAAGTAATTATTTTCTAAATATACCTTCTTTTCAAGAAAAAAACAGACACCACTAATTTTATTTATTTATTTATTTATTCATTTGAGAGAGACAGGCAGAAAGAGAAAGAGGCAGATAGAGAGAGAATGGGCGTGCCAGGCCTCCAGCCACTGCAAATGAACTCCAGACGGGTGAGCCCTCTTGTGCATCTGGCTAACGTGGATCCTGGGGAATCAATCCTGGAACCGGGGTCCTTAGGCTTCACAGGCAAGCGCTTAACTGCTAAGCCATCTCTCCAGCCCAGACACCACTAATTTTTATTCATTATTCATTATTTCCACATTCTGGGATTAAGGGTGTGCATTACCATAAAAAGTTTAAATAAGAAAAAAATTAAATTTATTCTGGTTATTTTTTCCTTATTCTTTTTGACACTACAATAACTAGGGTGAATTCATAACTTAAAACAATTTTTTATTTATTTGTACATATGTGTGTTTGGACGGGAATCTTATCCTTGCAAAAGAATGCCAGACACATGCACCACTTTTTTGGTGTCTGGCCTTATATGGGTGCTGGGGAGTTGAATCCAGGCCAGCAAGCTTGGCAAAAAAAAAAAAAAAAAAAAAAAAAAAAGGCTTTATGTGCGTACTAGGGAATTGAATTCAGCTAGCAAGCTTTGCAAGCAAGCACCTTTAACTGCTGAGCCAACTCTCCAGCCCCTTCCATCTTTTTCTTTTTTCTTTTTTTTTTTTCCAAGGTAGTCTTACTCTAGTCTAGGCTAACCTAGAATTCACTCTGTAGTCTCAGGCTGTCCTCGAATTCAAAGTGATCTCTGCCTCCCCAGTGAGTGCTGGTATGAGATGCGTGCCACCACCCTCGGTTCGCTCTCACTTGGTCATGTGTGTGTGCGTGCGAGCGCGCTCTCTCTGTCTCTCTCTCTCTCCCTCTCTCTCTCTCTCTATATATATATATATATGTTGGTTGGTTGGTTTGTTTCTCCAGGTAGAATCTCCCTCTAGCCTAAACTGACCTGGAATTCACTCTTTAGTTTCAAGGTGTTCTTCAACTCACAGGGATCCTTTGCCTCCCAAGTGCTGGGATTCATGGCGTGCGCCACCACGCCCGGCTTAATTGAGAATGGAAGCCTGCAGACCAACTTTGGAAGCAAGTGCCATTACCATTGAGCCATCTCTGCAACCCCTCTAAAATTGATTTATTTGCGAGCACATGTGCGTGCGTGTGCATTGGTGCGCCTTGCAAAAAACAAAGCAAAACAAAAAACAACCCCGTCGTGGTGGCGCACGACTTTAATCCCAGCACTCGGGAGGCAGAGGTAGGAGGATCACCGTGAGTTTGAGGCCACCCTGAGACTCCATAGTGAATTCCAGGTCAGCCTGGGCCAGACAGAGTGAGACCCTACATCGAAAAACCAAAACAAACAAACAAACAAAAATCTCTGGCCAGCCTGGCTTTATGTGGGTGCTGAGGAACTAATCCCATAAAGCAAGCTTTGTAAGCAAGCACCTTTTATTGCTGAGTCATCTTTTTTTGTTTGTTTGTTTTGGTTTTCAAGGTAGGGTCTCACTTTAGCCCAGGCTGACCTGGAATTTACTTTGTACTCTCAGGGTGGCCTCGAACTGTCGATGATCCTACCTCTGCCTCCTGAGTGCTGGGATTAAAGGTGTGTACCACCCCAACCGCCTTGCACCCATCATTTTTTAAAAATAAAGTTATTTGCACGTGTGTGTGTGTGTGTACACCTGGGATTCCTTCTGCTGCAAACAAACCTCACACATGGCGCCATTTTACATCCGGGCTTACATGGGTGGCTTGAGAATAGAAGCCTGTTGGGTAATTTTGCAAGTAAGCACCCTTAACCAGGGATCCATGTCCCCCGTCCTCTATATTTTCTTAAAAAAAATTATTTGCACGTGTTGAGCCAACTCCCCAACCCCCATTTTTTTTTGATTCTTCTAAGTACAGTGTCTTTAGTCCAGTGTGTGTGGGGGGGGGCACCTGGGTTTCTTGACCCTCGAAACACACCAGACACTTGCGCAGCTTTTGGGTGTCTGGGGAATTGAACTCCGCAGGAAGGCTTGCAAGCAAGTGCCTTTAACTATTAAGCCAACGCCCCAGCCCCTCATAATTTTACAAACTTTTATTTGCCCATGTGTGGAGTAGGGAATGTGCCCGGGATTCTTGCCGCTGCAAACGTACCTCAACTTGGCGCCACTCTATATCCGAGCTCCCATGGGCAGCTTGTGTATAGAAGCCTGTTAACCACCTTTGTAAGCAAGCACCCTTGGGTGCTATGCCATATTCCCAGCCCCCCATATTTTATTTTTTTTATTTGCACATGTGCATATGCGTGTATGTGTATCTGTATCAGGACGCCTGGGTTTCTTGACCCTGGAAACAAACCACACTTGTGCTGCTTTTTGGCATCTGGCTTTATGTGGGTACTGGGAAATTGAACTCAGCCTAAAAGTTTGGAAAGCAACAACTGATCCAGCCATTTCTCCAACCCTCTAAAAAATATAAATTTATTTATCTACGTGTGTATGGGTGCGCCTTGAAGAAAAGCACCATTCTGGCTTTATGTGGGAGCTGGGGAATTCCCAGCCCACAAGCTCTGCAGGCAAGCACCCCATGCCCCATGATTTAAAAAAAAAAAAAATTTGCATGTGTGAGTCGGGGGAGGCAAGCCTGGACTTCTGGCAATGCAAAGGAATGCTAGATACTTGTGCCACCCTATATGCGGGCTTACATGGGTGATTTAAGAATTGAAGCCTGCTCAGCCATCTGCCCATTCTCCAAATCTAAAATTTTACTTTTTTTTTCAAGGTAGGGTCTTGCTCTAGCCCAGGCTGATCTGGAATTCACTATGTAGTCTCAGGGTGGCCTTGAATTCTCAGTGATCCTCTTACTTAAACATCCAGAGTGCTGAAATTAAGATGTGTGTGTATGTGTATATATGTGCGTGCATGTATGTGTCTATGGGCATACTAGAGTCTCCTTCTGCTGCCAGATGCATGTGCCACTTTGGTTTAGCCTCTATGTGGGTGTTGGAGAACTAGATCGGGCCCAGCAGGCTTTGCAAGCAAGCGCCTTTAACCACTGAGACATCTCCCCCCCCACACACCTTCTTTTTTGATGGTTGTATGACTGACAATTTGGCCAGATAACTTTTTAAATATTTTATTTATTTGAGAGTAACAGAGAGGCAGATAAAGAGAGAATGGATGCACCAGAGTCTCTAGTCACTGCAAATGAACTCCAGATGCATGCGTCACTTTGTACATCTGGCTTCTGTTGGTACTGGGAAAATGAACTCAGGTTGTTAGGCTTTGCAGGCAAGCACCTTAACCGCTAAGCCATCTCTCCAGCCCCAGATAATTTTAAATATTTTATTTATTTATTTGAGAGAGAGAGAAATCAGGAGGTAGAGCAAATGGGCATGCCAGGGCCTACATTCCTTGTAAACGAATTCCAGAAGCATGTGCCACCTTGTGCGTCTGGTTTATGTGGCTACTGGGGAATTGAACCTGGGTCTTTAGGCTTCACAGGCAAATGCCTTAAGTACTAACGCATCTCTCCAGGCCAAGGACAGTTATTTTATTTCATATTATTCTTTAACGTATTTTATTTGCTTGAGAGAGAGAGGTAGAGAGACAGGGGGATAGAATGGGAGTGCCAGGGCTTTCAGCCACTGCAAATGAACACCAGATTACATGCACCATCTTGTGCATCTGGACTACGTGGGTCCTGGGGAATTGAACCTGGGTCCTTTGGCTTTGCAGGCAAGCATCTTAGCCATCCCTCCAGCCCCCCAGATAATTTTTGTTATGGAAGACTGTCTTGTTCACTATCAGAGGTTTAGTAGCATTCTTAGTCTTTATTCCTCAGATGCTAGCTGCACTTTTTCCTTCTTGTATTTTCTCATTACTACATTTACAAAGGTAAACTATTTTGTTGTTTTCAAAGAACCATTTATTTCATTTTTCTAACATACACAACGTACATATAGGTTTAAATCAGTATGGAAATATATTCAGCAACTAGGCCTTATTCTAATCACAGAAAGAAATTATATTCAACAATAACATCTTGTAGTACTGAGTGAAAATAAGGTTACTAAAATCTGTTTAAGTTGACTAATACTTTTAGATTATCTAACATGGTATGGTATATAATTCAGTACAAGATAGTTATGTAAAATATCTTAACATTAAGAAATAAAATTAAAATAACAAACAAAACTTCTTTAAGCACCAAAAAGAGTACACAAAACTGTCCATTTTTTGAAAGAAAATCTTTTACAACCTTATTAACTTACAGAAAAATCACATATGGTATTAAGCATATTCCTAAAAATATAAACATGAACATTTGGAACATATTTTTTATAAATGCAAACATTAAGTAAATGTCATTATTTATGAGAATAAGAAATGTCCCATTTTTAACATCATTGTATAAAGAACTGTCTTTTAATGAGAAGTTCAATAATTAGTTTCCTGTCAAAAACCAAACTTCAAAGCCGGGTGTGGTGGTGCACGCCTTTAATCCCAGCACTCAGGAGGCAGAAGTAGGAGGATCTCTGTGAGTTCAAGGCCAGACTAAGACTACCTAATGAATTCCAGGTCAGTCTGAGCTAGAGTGAGACCCTACCTCCAAAAACAATACAAAAAATAAACCAAAAAAAACCCTGAAAAATAAAAACAAACTTCACAAAAATCCCATTGCAGCATATGACAGGACATTTTAGCAATAACATGAGGTTCATGAACTAGTGTCCTGTTGAAAGAAAAAAAAAAACTTCACAAAAATCCCATTGCAGAATATGAGAGGGCATTTTAGCAATAACATGAGGTTCATGAACTAGTGTCCTGTTGAAAAAAAAAAAACCAAAAAATAAAAATAAAAACTTCACAAAAATCCCATTGCAGAATATGACAGGGCATTTTAGCAACAACATAAGGTTCATGAACTAGTGTCCCATTCTCTCCCCCACTCTCTCTCTCAAGTAAATAAAATAAGTTAAAAAATAATAATAAAATAAAATAACTGTCCTTGGCCTGGAGAGATGCCTTAGTAGGTAAGGCGCTTGCCTGTGAAGCCTAAGGACCCAGGTTTGATTCCCCAGTAAACCAGATGCACCAGGTGACACAAAAACACCATTGCAGAACAAAACAGGACATCTTAGCAACATGATGATGTGAGATACTGGAATTAGTTTCCTGTTGAAACCAAACTTCATAAAACACACCATTGCAGAACAAAACAAGGCATCTTAGCAACAACATGAGGTTTGTGAATTTGTCTCCTGTTGAAACCAAATTTCACAAAAATACAACTGCAGAATAAGGTAGGGTACTGAAGAGTCATGAGGTCTGCAAACTATTCTTCTGTCAAAACCAAACCAAAAGCACCACTGTAGAATAACACAGGGCATCTTAGCAATCTGAAGTTGGTGAATTAGTCTCCTGTTAAAACCTAACTTCACAAGAACACCTCTGCAGAATAACAAAGGGCATCTTAGAGCCTGTGAGTTAGTCTCCTACTGAACCCAAACTTCACCAAAATACCACTGCAGAACAAATAGTGCAAAGTGGTAACATTATGATGTGAAGCTCATCAATTAGTCTCCTGTCAAATCAAGCTTCACAAGACTACCACTGCAGATTCCCACGTAGGGCATCTTACTAACAACAGGGGTTCATGAATTATTTTCCTGTTGAAACCAAACTTTACAACATTGAGCTGGAGGGATGGCTTAGCGGTTAAGGCATTTGTCTGTAAAGCCACTGGACCCTGGTTCGATTCCCCAGGACCCAGGTAAGCCAGATGCACAGAGTAGCACATGCATCTGGAGTTTATTTGCAGTAGCTGGAGGCCCTGGGGCAACCATTCTCTCCTCTCTCTCTCTCAAATAAATAAATAAATAAATAAATAAAATATATTAAAAACAAAACAAACAAATAGAAAAAAAAAGCCATGCATGGTGGTCACACCTTTAATCTCAGCACTCGGGAGGCAGAGGTAGGAGTATCACCTTTAGTTCAAGGCCACCCTGAGACTACATAGTGAATTCCAGGTCAGCCTGGACTAGAGTGAAACCCTACCTAAAAACAACAACAAAAAAAAAACCCAAAAAACAAAAAACAAAAACAAAAAAACAAACAAAAAACCCAACAACAAACCAACAACAAAACAAACAACAAAACAACAGCAAAACAACAACAAAACAACAACAACACACAAAAAACAGAAACAAAACAAGAACATTGCAGAACAAAACAGAAAATCTTAACATTATCCTATATAAAGGCTTCCTTTAACTTTTACTACTTTATCAAAACATGAACCTTAGTAGAATTCACTTAAAATAACTTTGCTAGAAACAATATACAAACAAAAGGCTTACTTATCACCAGCAACACTATTATACTTCCCAGTTTCCAGAAGATTCTTCTTTTCACTGGTCATTCTTGCTCTTAATATGTGTTAAGAGATGCGATTTCAGGTTGGTCGACTGAGCAAACTTCCTGCTGCAGGCATCAAAAGGGCACACGAAGGGCTTGTCTCCAGTATGGATTCTCACATGTGTGCGTAAGTTGAAATCCAGGGAAAAGCGTTTCCCACAGCCTTCAAAGGTACACTGGAAGGGCTTCTCTCCAGTATGAACGAGGTTATGACGTTTTAGCTTGGAACTCTCCAGAAATGCTTTGCCACATTCTTCACAGATGAAGGCTCGTGGACCATGGGTGTGCAGATGTTTTCGCAAAGCAGCATTGTCCTTGAACATCTTTTCGCAGCCTTTATGAGAGCAAGGAATTGGTCTTGGAAAATCTCCTTTGGGTTTAGGCTTCGCATTAAGAAATTCTGCCAGCTGTTTGGGGTCAGACAGGTCAAATCCAGGTATTCCTTCAGGAGGAAATTTCTTCCCCGTCATGTATTCGGAATAATCAAGAGGTAAGTCTTGAGCATGTTCCTCAGCCACTGTTTCCTCCTGTTTTTCACTGTTAGGGGCGCACATGGTGAACGATGGCTCTCCCTCCTCAGTGTGGATCTGTTCTTCCTTCTGATCCCACTTCTTATCACCCAGGCTCAGGTCAGTGATCCCTCCACCTTCTGCGCTGGCCTCAAGGATGTCATTCAAGACGCAGAGATCTCCATCATAGGGGCTTCCCTGGCCAGGATCATGCGCCAGTAACGATGTAGAGGCTGACAAAGAGGCCATGGTCGGCTGGAGGTACTCATCTGGATTGAAGGCTGAGCTGATAAGCATGCGCTCATACTCACTGCAGGCCAGCAGAAGCTCTGAGTCTGGGTAGCTCTCCTCCTCCTCCTCTCGAGTCTGCACTACGCTCATTTCCTGATCTTGGTCTTCGCCTCCGTGGTTCAGGATGTCGTTGCCAACAGGCTGTAGTGCTATGAGAGGTGATTGGTAAATGTCACCGTCCATCCAATCAACACAGTTACCTTCGTATGTGAATGCCTCCGCCTCCGCGGTTTGCATCGCCAAAGTCTCCAAAGAAACAGCCTCTAAGTTGATTGGCTGCAGCTCAGCAAGCTCTGTGTCAAGCTCCAGATTTTCTGTGGTCATATCAGTTTCTTTTGATGCCATAGCTGAGACCTCTGTAGTGGTGCTGGGTAGCAGGCAGCTGACCAGAAGGCTCTGGAGAAAGAAACGCTCAAAGGCAAAAACGCTTGCTTTCCAGAGAAACGCGAGCTCTGAGGAAAAGCGTCTGCTCCAACGAAAAGCGCGGGCGTTTTGATACATTCAACTTCGGCACTATGCGCATGCGCTGGTCTACGTCACACCACTGCGACCAGATGTGCAAGCATTTTGATACATTCAATTCTGGGAGCACTATGCGCATGTGCCAGGCTACGTCACATCACTGCGACGGATCTGCCCAAATTCAATCTGCCATGTCCATAAGCGTGCTTCATCCTGTGCATGTTCATCTGTGTGATCATATTCATGATTGCTTGGTTGCTTGCCTAGAGCCTGAATTAACATTCCTGCAGCACCACCCAAGTATTATTAGTTTCCCAACCAAATTCTTCATTGAATTTTCCTAAATTTCATTTCAGTTGATTTTCTTTTCTCTCCCTAAGCAGACTGACAACAGTATCTGTAAAAACAGAAAGCCTACCCTTTTCTAATATTTATTTATTGGGCTTTTTGTTTTCCTTTGGTTTTGAGGTAGGGTCTCACTCTAGGCCAGGCTGACCTGGAATTCACTATGTAGTCTCAGCGTGGCCTCGAGCTCACAGTGATCATCCTATATCTCTGCCTCCCGAGTGCTGGGATTAAAGGCATGAACTACCACACCAGGCTGTTTTCTAATATTTATATATTGTATATGTGTCTACATGCTACAAAAATGACCCACAACCTACCTATATATCCAGCCCATTTGTACATCTTTACTTTTGCTTATTTAATTGCAATGATTGCATTCACAGCCAACAGTTAATGTAAGTAATCAATGATAGTAGAGCCGCTTGTCTTGTCCTTTAACAAATATTATTCCATTAAGAAATAACTAGATTTCGCCGGGCGTGGTGGCGCACACCTTTAAGCCCAGCACTCGGGAGGCAGAGGTAGGAGGATCGCCATGAGTTTAAGGCCACCCTTAGACTACAGAGTTAATTCCAGGTCAGCCTGGACCAGAGTGAGACCCTACCTCAAAAAAACAACAAAAAAAAAACAACAAAAAAAAAAACTAGATTTCTACTTTTACTGAGTATTATTTTCAAGATCTTAATGAATGTTAATTTTGTTAAGTATTTTCAACATCTTAAATAAGGAATATTTCCCAATGGTAAATGTTCAAATAGATTTCCCATTATTAAACTATCTTTGCATTCCTGAGCTATAGTATGTGTCTCTAAGCTTTTCATATTTTATCAATATTATCAATTTATCAATATTAGGGTTATATTAGCTTCAAAAATGGCCCAGGTTTGATTCACCAGTACCATGTAAAGCCAGATGCATAAAGTGGTGCCTGTATCTGGTACATCTGTAGTGGCAGAAAGCCTGGTGTACCCATTTCCTTTCTCTCTCATTCTCTCTGCTTGCAAATAAAAATATTAAAAAACAACCGGACATGGTGGTGCATGCCTTTAATCCCAACACTCGGGAGGCAGAGTTAGCAGGATCACTGTGAGTTCAAGTCCAGCCTGAGACTGCATAGTCACCCTGACTACAGTGAGACCCTACCTCAGAGGAAAAAAAAAAAGAAAATTTCTGCTAGACATGATGACACACAACTGCAATTCTAATGTTCTGAAGGTGGACACAGGAGAATCTGAAGTATAAGGCCAGCATGGATTATATGAGTTTATCTTAGTTTCCTTCTCTATATAATCTGAAAGTTCAGGCTAAATTGATATTTTAAGCTGGGTGTGGTGGCGCACACCTTTAGTCCCAGCAATAGAGAGGCAGAGGAAGGAGGATCACTGTGAGTTCGAAGCCACCCCGAGACTACATAGTGAATTCCAGGTCAACTTGAATCAGAGTGAGACCCTACCTCAAAAAATCAAAAATAAATAAATAAATAAATTGCTATTTTAAAAAGTGGACTGGCTTCTTTCTATTTTTATTTTTTATTTATTTATTGGAGAGAGAAAGAGGCAGAGGGAAAAAGAGAGAGGGAGAAAATGGGTACACTAGGGCCTCTGGCCACTGCATATGAACTCCAGATGTATGTGCCCCCTTGTGCATCTGGCTTATGTGGGTCCTGGAGAATCGAACTGGGGTCTTTTGGCTTTGCAGGCAAATGCCTTAACCGCTAAGCCATCTCTCCAGACCATATTTTTATTTTCATTAACATAATACTTATCTTAGGTAGTGAACTATTTTTAGCCAAACTTTATACATTATACTAGCAAAATTACTACATTATTACATAGATAAAATACAATTATGGCATTGAATTAAATTGATCCAAGGTGTGGTAAGTATCAAGGGGAGGTAATATGATGGAGAATGGAATTTCAAAGGGGAAAGTGTGAGGGGGGAGGGAGGGTATTACCATGGGATATATTTTTTTTATAATTATGGAAAATGTTAATTAAAAAAGATAAGTTTATAGGGCTGGAGAGATGGCTTAGTAGTTAAGTGCTTGCCTGTGAAGCCTAAGGACCCCGGTTCGAGGCTTGATTCCCCAGGACCCACGTTAGCCAGATGCACAAGGGGGCGCACGCATCTGGAGTTCATTTGCAGAGGCTAGAGGCCCTGGCGCGCCCATTCCCTTTCTCTGTCTGTCTGTCATTCTCAAATAAATAAACGACAAAAAAAAAAATTGGGGTGGGGAGGGAGGGAATTACCATGGAATATATTTTATAATCATGGAAAATGTTAATAAAAATTAAAAAAAGGGCTGCAGAGATGGCTTAGCGATTAAGCGCTTGCCTGTGAAGCCTAAGGACCCTGGTTCGAGGCTCGGTTCCCCAGGTCCCACGTTAGCCAGATGCACAAGGGGGCGCACGCGTCTGGAGTTCGTTTGCAGAGGCTGGAAGCCCTGGCGCACCCATTCTCTCTCTCTCCTTCTATCTGTCTTTCTCTCTGTGTCTGCTGCTCTCAAATAAATAAATTTTTAAAAAAAATTTAAAAAAATGGAGGAAAAAAAAAAAAAGAAAGTGCGTCTAGGTAGCTGGGGCTGGAGAGATGCTTCAGCCATTAAGGTACCTGCCTGCAAAGCCTAAGGACCCCAGTTATATTTCCTAGTACCCACATAAAGCCAGATGCACAAGGTGGCACGTGCATCTGGAGTTTGTTCAGAGTGGCTGGAGGCCCTAGCATGCCCATTCTCTCTCTCTCTCTGCCTCTTTTGCTCTCTCTTTCAAATAAATTATATATATATATATATATATATGGCTGGAGAGATGGCTTGGCAGTTAAGGTGCTTGCCTGCAAAACCTAAGGATGACCCAGGTTTGATTCCCCAGAACCCACATAAGTTAGATGCACATGGTGGTATATGTGTCTGGAGTTCGTTTGCAATGGTTAAAGGCCCTGGTGTGCCCATTCATAAATAAAATATCTAAAGAAAAGAAAAAAAAAAGAGATAAGTTTCAAAATTTTAGGTACTTTATACATAGGTTCCTACTATTAATCTTGGGAATTTTGGGGTGGCTTTTCTGTGAATTAAAATATGAAGCTGGATGTGGTAGCACATGCCTTTAATCCAAGTAGGAGGATCATTCAGTTCAAGGCCAGCCTGAGATTACATAGTGGATTTTATGTCAGTCTAGGCTAGAGTGAGACCCAATTGTGAAAACAAAAAACAAAAAACAAAAAAAAAAAAAAAAAAAAACAAATAAAGTATTTATTTTGTAAGGATCATAGGCATTATGTTAAAAATTAAATGTGATGGTTTGAATTTATATGTATGCCCATCACTACTAGGTGTGTAGAGAGCCAGCTTGAGCTTTTGGCTGTTCTTGATTGCTGATGTTAGTTTCTTTCTCTCTGCTGTGGATATATGCTGGAGTGAGACAGTTTCTTCTACCATGATGAAGCTTCCCATGGAATCTGTAAACCTGAAATAAACCCTTTCCCCCCATAAACTGCTTCTGGTAGGTGTTTGTCTGGGAATGAAAAGGTAACTACTACAAAAAATTGGTAAAGGGAGTGGGGTCATTACTGCGATGAATCTGACCATATGGGTTTTGGTCATTTGGAATATGTTTGTGGGAAGAATGTGGAAGGATTTGAACTGGAGAAGGCTTGCAGTCCTGTTAGCAGAAAGTTTGAACATGTTAAATGCAAAGATAATTTTAGATTGTGAAGGCTTGGCTTATGAACTGTCAAAGAGGAATGAGGATTTAATTGGAACTGGGTTACTCACAGTAAGGCTGGATGTGTTCTGCTCATACCCTGAGAATTTGAGCAAGTTGAGCAAGTAAGGACTGGTGTGCTTGGTGGAAGGTATAGAACAGAAAGAAATGAAAGATGCACAGTTTATCACATAAAAAATCAAAGCAAATTTGAAGTTATAGGCAAAGATACTGGTTATAGGCTACTTAGGCTGTAATTATAAAATTACCACCATTACAGATGGGGCAAATGCTTTGCATTGGGACAATGGAAAAGATGCCTGAGGGTAAAATCCACCCATGGAAGGCTGAAGCTGTTAAGGAAAAAACTCAGTAGCAGAGACCAGTAAGTTAAAAAAGGAGATATAAAGGGAAGAGAAAGGAAGGGAGGAGGGTACCTAATAGGTTGGTATTGTATATATGTAAGTAGAAGAATAGATAAACGGGTGTGTGTGTGTGTGTGTGTGTGTAAAGGCCCAAAGTGAGGTCAGGGGAAGAGATTGAGTAAAGGAAAGTTGGAGGGAGGGCTAATTAAAATTTAAGAGGAAAGCCAGGTGTGGTGGCGCACGCCTTTAATCCCAGCACTTGGGAGGCAGAGGTAGGAGGATTGCCATGAGTTTGAGGCCACCCTGAGACTCCATAGTGAATTCCAGGTCAGCCTGGGCTATAGTGAAGCCCTACCTCGAAAAACCAAAAAAAATCTAAGAGGATGCAAATAAACCATATGGAATCCTCTGGTTTCAGACACTGGAACACTCAGGAGCCATAGATCGTTGTTAGAAAATTTTCAGTGCCAGGGATGGGATACCTCCAGTGAGTTGTTGGCCAGGGAGGTCCCTGATGCTCCAAAACATTATAGGCTATGGCCGAGGCCCTTGGTTTCCCACTAGGAATCGATGGTAAGACCCTATTGCTGAAGACTCCACATACTTGGGCTGCAAGGTCACTGAGAAATACTGCTGGGATTGAGGTGATAATCTCCTCCATATAGACCAGCTGACAAAAGCTGGAAGAAGCCATTCTACATGTAGTTCAATGGGAGAAAGAGATACCACCAGTGAAGATACTCAAAAGTGGGCACTGCAAGCCTTATAATTGGCCAGCCAGGCCAAATGAGTCAACGGGTGCAATAGTGGCACATCTGTCATGGTGGAAACCAACTGCCCTCCAATTGGACTGGAGGCCTGCTCAATGGGAGGGAATACATCCCTGATACCAAAAACATAAAACAGGGGTAGTCATGAGCCCTAGGGGTGTAACGTCTGCTGATGTCTGGATAAGTGTATATACTATGCTTATCAAACTGCCCAGTAAGCACTTCTCTTAATATTTATACCCTTATATTAACACTACTCTCACTTTGGGTAGAGAATCTTCTCTTTTCATATGGTAGTGACCTTGGGATGACTCAGAAGGTATCATAGTGCTGGAAAGAATTGACTGGAGTACTGAGTAACATCTCGATCACACCTTCCAAGGCTCAGGGTCTAATGCAGAAGAGGTGGTGGAAAGAATGTAAGAGCCAAAGGAAGAGTAAGACTCCTTAAAACTTGCACTGCCAGACACAAAATGGCCTGCATCTCCATGACCTCACCGTGCCTGACACTACCTACACAAGAACATCATAAGAGAAGGAAAAGATCATAACACTAAAATAAAAGAGAGACTGATTGAGATGGGCAGGGGATTTGATGAAAAATGGAATTTCAAAGGGGAAAGTGGGGGGGGGAGGGAAGGAATTACCATGGGATATATTTTTTTATTTTATTTTATTTGTTTTTAAAATTTTTATTAGCATTTCCCATGATTATAAAAAAATCTACCATGGGATATTTTTTATAATCATGGAAAATATTAATGAAAATTGAGAAAAAAAAAAATCCCAAACCATACCAAACCAAAAAAAAAAAAAAAGAAGAAAAAAAAGAATGCAAAGCTTGCCTCCCCCTCCTCCAGCCAGGTATGGTCTCACTCTAGCTGAGGCAGATCCGGAATTCATTATGTAGTCTCAGGGTAGCCTCAAACTCACAGAGATCCTTCTATCTCTGTAGCAGGATACAAAATAAATACACAGAAATCAGTAGCCTTCACATATGCTAACAACAAACACACAGAGGATGAAATCAGAGAATCCCTCCCATTCACAATTGCATCAAAAAAAACAAAGTACCTTGGAATAAACCTAACGAAGGAAATAAAGAATCTCTACAATGAGAACTTTAAAACACTCAAGCAAGAAATTGCAGAAGACACTAGGAAGTGGAAAAACATCCCTTGTTCCTGGATTGGAAGAATCAATATTGTGAAAATGGCAATCTTACCTAAAGCAATTTACACATTTAATGCAATCCCTATCAAAATTCCAAAGGCATTCTTCATGGAAATAGAAAAAAACAATCCAAAAATTCATTTGGAATCACAAAATCCTCGAATAACTAAAATAATACTGAGCAACAAAAATAAGGCTGGTGGTATAACCATACCTGATTTTAACCTATACTACAGAGCCATAGTAACAAAAACAGTGTGGTACTGGCACAAAAACAGACATGTAGATCAGTGGAACAGAATAGAGGACCCAGATGTAAGCCCAAGTAGTTATAGCCACCTGATAATCGATAAAAATGCCAAAAATACTCATTGGAGAAAAGACAGCCTCTTCAGCAAATGGTGTTGGGAAAACTGTATATATATCTGCAGCAGGATGAAAATAGATTCTTCTCTCTTGCCATGCACAAGAATTAAGTCCAAATGGATTAAAGACCTTCACATCAGACCTGAAACGCTGAAACTGCTAGAGGAACAAGTAGGGGAAACCCTTCAACATATTGGTCTTGGCAAAGACTTTCTGAATACAACCCCAATTGCTCAGGCAATAAAACCACAGATTAATCACTGGGACCTCGTGAAATTACAAAGATTTTGCACTGCAAAGGACACAGTGGAAAAAGCAAAGAGGCAACCTACAGGATGGGAAAAAATCTTCGCCAGCTATATATCTGATAGAGGATTAATATCTAGGATATACAAAGAACTCAAAAAGTTAAATAATAAGGAATCAAACAAGCCAATCAAAAAATGGGCTATGGAACTAAATATAGCATTCTCAAAGGGAGAAATACGAATGGCATATAAGCATCTAAACAAATGTTCTACTTCACTAGTCATCAGGGAATGCAGATTAAAAGTATGTTGAGATTCCATCTCACTCCTGTCAAATTGGCCACCATCATGAAAACAAATGATCATAAATGTTGGCGGGGATGTGGAAAAAGAGGAACCCTTCTACACTGCTGGTGGGAATGCAGTCTGGTCCAGCTATTGTGGAAATCAGTGTGGAGGTTCCTAAAACAGCTAGAGATTGATCTACCATATGACCCAGCTATAGCACTCCTAGGCATATAACCTAAGGACTCATCTCATTTCCTTTAGAAGTACGTGCTCAACGATGTTTATTGCTGCTCAATTTATAATAACTGGGAAATGGAACCAGCCTAGATGACCCTCAACTGATGAGTGGATAATGAAGATGTGGCACATTTATACAATGGAGTTCTACTCAGCGGTAAAGAAAAATGAAGTTATGAAATTTGCAGAAAAATGGATGGACCTGGAAAGGATTATACTAAGTGAGGTAACCCAGGCCCAGAAAGCCAAGCACCACATGTTTTCTCTCATATGTGGATCCTAGCTACAGATGATTGGGCTTCTGCGTGAGAAGGAAAATACTTAGTAGCAGAGGCCAGTAAGTTAAAAAGGACATATAAAGGGAAGAGAAAGGAAGGGAGGAGTTGATATTGTATATATGTAAGCACAATGATAGAGATGGGGAGGTAATATGATGGAGAATGGAATTTCAAAGGGGAAAGTGTGGGGGGGAGGGAGGAAATTACCATGGGATTTTTTTTTTTATAATCATGGAAAATGTTAATAAAAATTAAAAAAAAAAAAGAATGCAAAGCTTGCCTCCCCCTCCTCCAGCCAGGTAGGGTCTCACTCTAGCTCAGGCTGACCTGGAATTCATTATGTAGTCTCAGGGTATCCTCAAACTCACAGAGAACCTTCTATCTCTGCCTCCTGAGTGCTGGGATTAAAAGCATGCGTCACCACACCTGGCTACAAAGCTTTTTAAAGGAGTTCAATTGATGGGGTATCCTGCTCTTCAAGGTCAAACTTTATTTCCCCCTGGATTTACTAATTTGGCTATGCTGCCCACCTGGTACTGTGTTTGGAAGCATGGAAAATGCAGGGTAGTGGTTCATGAAGTACACATTATTCTAGCAACCAATGAGATGTTGCAATATGAAGCAGGGTAGAAATCCCTGTATGGAGCTATGAAGATGAATTGTGGTTCAGTGTAGACCTGACAATATTTTTGTTAACCAGGACTGTGGAATGGCTGCCATGAAGAGCGGCTAGCTTGAGATGGAATTTTCCCTGGGATGTGATCAGCCCAGCTGAAGGGGTAGAATTGGAAACCCAGAGACAGCTCCATCACTGGTGTCAGGTGTTAGTCTTGGAACTGTAGATGTTTGATATATACTGTAGGTTACTGATTTTGAATTGGTCCATTCACTCCTTGTTATGCTTATTTTTTTTTTTTTGAGGTAGGGTCTTGCTATAGGCCAGGCTGACCTGGAATTCACTATGTAGTCTCAGGTTGGCCTAGAACTCACAGTGATCCTTCTACCTCTGCCTCCTAAATACCGGGATTAAAGTCATACAACACCACACCCAGCTAGTTATGCCTTTCATGCAATGGAAATGTTTATTCTGTGGCATTATGTGTTGGAAGTATGAAACTTGTGTTTTGATTTTACAGGGCTCACAGTTAAGAGACTATCTTGAATCTCAGATGAGACTTTGGATTTAAAAAAGATTTTTTTTTTTTTAACTTTATTTGAAAGAAAGAAAGAGAGGCAGATTGAAGGGAATTGGCATTCCAGGGCCTCTTGCCACTGAAAATGAACTCCAGATGCATTTGCCATCTAGTGCATCTGGCTTTATGTGGGTAGTGGGGAATTGAACCTGGGTCCTTCAGTTTAGCAGGCAGGTGGCATAACCACTAAGCCATCTCTCCAGCCCAAGACTTTGGATTTTTATTTATTTGTATGAAAGAAAGAGACAGATAGAGAGGAATGGAGAATGGGAGCACTAGGTCCTCCAGCCACTGCAAACTCCAGATGCATGTGCCCCTTGTGCATCTGGCTTACATGGGTCCTGGGTACTCAAACCAGGTTCCTTTGGCTTTGCAGGCAGACGCCTTGACCACTAAGCCATCACCCCAGCCCAACACATTGGGTTTTTGAACAGTGTTAACGTTGGTAAAAACTATGGGGATCTTTGAGGTTGGACTGAGTATAATTTGCACCTGTGAGTTATCATGAGTCTATGGGGGCAGGGATGGAATGTGATGGTTTGACTATATGTTCCCCATAGACTCTGGTGTTTTTATTATGCTTCCTACTTAGTCTTCAGCAAGCAGAGCCCTCCAGGAGGAGGCATGTCACTAGGGGAGAAGATCTTGAGACCAGCCCTACTATGTGTGTAAGGAGCCAGCTTGAGCTCTGGCTGTTTGTGCTTGCTGGCATTAGTCTTTGTCTCTCTGCTGTGGATGTATGCTGAGTGATCCATGTTCTTCCAACATGATGAAGTTTCTCCTGGAATCTGTAAACCTGAAGTAAACCCTTTCCTTCCATAAGCTACTTCTGGTAGTGTTTGTCTAGAAACAAGAAGGTAACTGCTACATTACGAGATTCCATAGCCTGACTATTTCCCATATATTATGAGATGAATATATTTCTATTTCTCCTAGTATTTTTCCATTTTTTAAATATTTTAATTTTTTTTATTTATTTGAGAGAGAGAGAGGAGGGAGGGAGGGAGGGAGGAGGGGGGAGAATGGTCATAGCAGGGCTTCTAGCCACTGCAGACAAACCCCAGATGCATGCACCACCTTGTGCATCTGGCTTACATGGGTCCTGGGGAACCAAACCTGGAGTTTTTGGCTTTGCAAGTGAGTGCCTTAACCACTAAGCAATCTCTCCAGCCCTTCAGTTTTGTTTTATGTTATATTTTGTTACTTTATAGAACACAGATCACAACCATTAGGTTCCTAAGGTTATATTCTTTATTAGTCAGTGACCCCTCATGTCTAACCTAATGCATTTAGCTTTATTACTATTCACATTTGCATGGTATGCTCTGCTTATGATTTTACATTTTTTGTGTTTATTTTTGTTTTTTTCAAAGTAGGGTCTCACCCTGACTCAGGCTGACCTGGAATTAACTATGTAGTCTCAGGGTAACCTTGAACTCTCATTGATCCTCCTACTTCTGCCACCTGAGTGCTGGGCTTAAAGGTGTGCACCACCATGTCCGGCTGATTTCACATTTTTTAATGGTTTTTCAAAATAGGTTCTTGCTCTAGCCCAGGCTGACCTTGAATTCACTACGTCTTCTCAGGCTGGTCTCAAAAATCTTCCTACCTCAGCCTCTGGAATACTGGATTAAAGGCATGCACCACCATGCCTGGCATGATTTTATTTTCACCACTTCTTAGTAATTTTTCTTGGAAAAAATCTTATTAATTTATTTGCATGTGTATGGGTGCCCCAGGGTCTCTTGCCACTGAAAATGAATGCCTGTCCTGCTGTATTTGGGTGTCTGGGGAAATGAAATCAGGCTGGCAGGTTTGCAAGTAAGCATCTTTAACCCCTGAGCCACATCCCCAGCTCTCAAAGTATTTTTAGATGGGTTTCTTCCCATCATACTTTGGGATATGTTTTTAATCCAAACAAATCTTTTCTTTATAGTGCTGGGGTTTAAATCCAGGCCTCACAGATGCTAGGCAAGCACATTATGACTGAGCTATATCTTTAGACTGACTTTTTTTTTTTTTTTGAGATAGGGTTTCACTCTAGCTCAGGCTGACCTGGAATTCACTATGGAGTCTCAGGGTAGCCTTGAACTCATGGTGAACCCCCTACCTCTGTCTCCCAAGGGCTGGGATTAAAGGCACACACCACCACTTCTGGTTCCAGACTGACATTTTAACAAAGGAGCTTGTCTCATTTTATTTATTGACTAACAATGTATTTTGATCTTTTGAATTGCCATCTATATATTTGTTTTTTCGAGATAGGGTCTCACTATAGCCCAGGCTGACCTGGAATTCACTATGGAGTCTCAGGGGGGCCTCCAACTCACGGTGATATTTCTACCTCTGTCTCCCATGTGCTGGGGTTAAAGGTGTGCGCCACCATGCCTGGCTCATTTTATTTTTTTGACATAAGTGCTATTTTGGAGGGTCTATTTCATACTTTCATTTTGATCACAGGAAAAATTTATTTGTGCTGTTGGATTTTGAAGTGTTTACTAAATGTTACACTCAAGTCTCTAGTTCTAACTTAACTTCTGGTAGAATTTTTCTACTAAGATGGTGAGGCAATTAGTACTGAAACTTCCTGTTTTTACTTTTCCCAGTTCCAATGTGTTTTTTTTTCTTTTCTTGTTAGCTGTTATATATTCACAAGCTTAACAATAATTCTATTTCCATACTTGACTAGCCTTAGTTACTCCATTTCAAGAGATGCAGAGTTGTATTACATTAGCTCAGATGCATCTATGTTTTCTAGAATCTCTTCCCTACATAGTTGTATATCTCCAGATGATTCTGTTTGACCTCTAAAAGTATTAGAGTTCAGCATCTATCCTTGCATACCATCTTTCTCCACTCTTAAATTATTTTGTCTTGTGGTTGTCTTTTCACATTCTTACTTGATATTTACAAAGTTTTCTCTATATTTCAGCTAAGTTGACATCCTACATAACTGTGATTTCAGGTTTTGGCCATGTCTTTGCTTCAGTAAACATGAAATGACCTTCTCTATTTTTTAATTAAATTTTAATAATTTACATTGTTTTTAAAAGAAACTGGAATGTAAATCTTAAAAAAAAAATTTGTTGTTGTTTTTTGTTTTTTTTTGAGGTAGGGTCACACTCTAGTCCAAGCTGACCTGGAATTAACTATGTAATCTCAGGGTGGCCTAGAACTCACAGTGATCCTCCTATCTCTGCCTCCCAAGTGCTGGGATTAAAGGCATGCACCATCACGGCTGGCTTAATTTTTTTTTTTTTTTTTTGAGGTAGGGTCTCACTCTATAGCCCAGGCTGACCTGGAACTCAGGTTGATCCCTCCTACCTCTGCCTCCTGAGTTCTGGGATTAAAGGTGTGCACCACCATGACTTGCTCAAGAAACTGGAATGTAAATTATTTTACTATATTACTTTTAAGGGAGTCTTAGAACTTATTAACAGAAGATAAGATGTTTTCATTTTTCATGGTCATGCTTTGAATAAAACCTCTAACCACAGAAAAACAAAAGCCAAACCACAAAAGAACATTAAAACAAAATTAAGTCTGTTACCTGCACAAAATATCCTTAGCTGCTGGACTGGTGATATAAGTTGCAAATGAGTGGTGAACAGATCAACAAATGCTCCAGGATAAATAATGAAGAGAAAAATTCCAAAGCCATTAAATCGAACTTGTTCCCTAAGAAATCACACAAGAAAAGAAATTTACTCATACTACTTCATTTGCCAAAGTAATACGGTATGCAATCTTAAAACACACTGTAATTCAAATTCTTAAAAAAAAAAGTCTTCCTGGATAGCTAAAAAATGATATGTTTATAACATATATAATCATATTGTTATAACAATGAAGTACAGATTTGGTTATCTGTGAAATTAAATTTTATAAAATTAGGCTGAACATTCCGAAACCAACTTACAATGTTAATATTTTTAGAAGGTGAGGCTGAGAAGATGGCTCAGTGCAGGAGCCATCAGTACAAGCACGAGGACCTGAGTTCAATCTCCAGCACCCATATACACACAAAAAATCTGGGCTTGAGGGAATTACCATGGGATATATTTTATAATCATGGAAAATGTTAATAAAAATTAAAAAAAAAAGAATATATAACTAAAAAAAAAAAAATCTGGGCTTGCTGAGCGTGGTGGCACCTAAGCATATGGGCGCCTGAGGTAAGAAGATCGCTGTGAGTTCAAAGGCCCCCTTAGACTACATAGTTCATTCCAGGTCAGCCTGGGCTAGAGTGAAACCCTACCTCAAAAACAAACAAACAAACACACAAACAAGAACAAACAATCAAACAAAAAAGCTGGGCTTGACCTTGCATACCTGTAACTCCAGCAATAAGGGAGTAGAGACAGAAGGATAGCTGAGGCTCATTTTCAGCCATTCTAACTGAAAAATGGCCACGCTTTACATTTAGAAAAACACCCTATCTCAAGGAAATAAGTCAAAGGAGCTATAGAGGATACTCACCTTCTTTTTCTGGCCTCCACATGCATGCAAACAGGGCATGAAAATATGTACCCATGCATAACACATAGACACCAAGAAAATTTTGAAGGCAATAGGCTCAATATACAATTGACATTAAATATATAAACATTGTATAAACTGAATAAAAAGTTAATTCTATGAAAAACTAAATGATAAAATTTATGTTTTACTATAAACTATTTTCAGAGATGGACTGGGGTGAATATATAATTCAACTATATGATTAAAACACTTCTGCTGAAGGATTGGGGAGATGGCTCAGTGGGTAACGTGCTTGTTGTTTGAGCATGAGGACCTGAGTCTGGACCCCCAGCACCCAAGTAAAAGCTGAATATGTACACCTGCACACATATGTGCAACCATATACATACATGTGTACCAAACAAATATACACACAACAAAAAATAACAACACTGATCTAAGTATATTTCTGTTGAGTTATGTACAGTTAAAAATATTTAACTGTGAGTCCGTCCTTACGAGGACTATTTTTATGACTTTATTTTCTAAAAATGGTATTATATTTAGCAGTCTCATAGAACCAAACAGCTGCTCTAAGAAAAGCATCATCTGATGTAGTATGTTGTTGCTTAATCCTAATAGAAGACAAGTGTACAATTTACTTTTTTTTTTTTTTTTTTGGTAGGGTCTTACTCTAGCCCAAGGTGACCTGGAATTCACTATGTAGTCTCTGGGTGGTCTCAAACTCATTTTATTAAAAATTACCTGTTAGTTCACAAATGCAGTACACTTTATGAAGCTGTTAATAATATTGATTCTACGTATAAAACTGTGAAGGCTGAAAATGGAAGTGGAAGTAAAAGAGTTTTTTTTGTTTTTTTTTTTTTAGTTTTTGGAGGTAGGGTCTCACTCTAGCTCAGGCTGATCTGGAATTCACTATGTGGTCTCAGGGTGGCCTTGAACTCCCAAGTGCTGAGATTAAAGGCATGCACCACCATGCCCAGCTGGTAAAAGAGATTTTTGTTTAAGGTAGCTGCCTCTTTAACATCACTACTGGCACAACTGTGTAAGACTAAATGTTCTGTTAAGATGAGTGTCTATTGCCAGTAAATACTCATTCATAACTGCAAGTAAGAACCCATCAAATTCTCTTCTCTAGAATAGTCATTTGCCTTTTCTCTCATCCATACATACAAATGATAAAATACATCCCTGGCAGTTTGCTTCTCATTATGGCAGTAATAATCATGAGGGTGGCAGTAAAGTTGTAATAGCCCTTGCCTTCTTTCCATCACAATTAGTTATTAGGAAGATACATATAGGTAGCTAAACTTACCAACAGGGCATGATTCTCAAAGCAAGTCTTTTTTTTTTTTTTTTCCAGGTAGGGTCTCACTCTGGCCCAGGCTGTCCTGGAATTCACTATGTAGTCTCAGGGTAGCCTCAAACTCATGGTGACCCTCCTACCTCTGCCTCTTGAGTGCTGGGATTAAAGGTGTGTGCCACCAGGCACAGCTAATTCTTTTTTTCTTCTTGAGGCAAGTCCAACAGACTGCCATTTTTGTTAAATGAGAGAGAGAGAGAAAGAGAGAGAGAATTGGTGTACCGGGCCTCCAGCTACTGTAATCGAACTCCAGATGTGTGTGCCACCTTGTGCATGCATCACCTTGTATGTCTTGTATGTGGGATCTGGGGTGTCAAACATGGGCCCTTAGGCTTTACAGGCAGGTGCCTTAACTACTAAGCCATCTCTCCAGCTCTCAAAGCAAGTATTATATGTGATCCTCATCTTCACTTACTACATAGGCTGTGGTATTTATTAAACCCAACTTTCGGCATTTTGCTCTGTCCAGCACATGACATGGACAGAAGTAGGAAATTATTTAAGCTGATAAGCCAAAGAAAGTACTAAGGTGGCGCCATGTACAATGGCACACTCTTGTGATCCCTGTACTAGGGAGGCTGAAGCAGGAGGATCCTCAGTTTGAGGCTAGCTTGGAATACAGAGTGACCTTGCTCCCTCCCTGCTCCCCCCACCCAAATAGCACTAAGGTATAGGCAGTGGGTTGATATCAATGATTATCATTCCAATTGAGTGACAACTCAAACGTTAGCTTTCAAGAATAGATTAAATCTGGGCATGGTGGTGCACCCCTTTAATCCTAGCACTTCTGGAGGCAAAGGTAGAAGGAAGGTGGGAAGATCAAGGCCACCCTGAGACTATATAGTGAACTTCAGGTTAGCCTGGGCTAGAGCAAGACCCTCCCTCAAAAAAAAATTTAGGGAGGGAGGGAATTACCATGGGGTATTTTTTTTTATAATCATGGAAAATGCTAATACAAATTTAAAAAATAGGGCTGGAGAGATGGCTTAGCGGTTAAGTGCTTGCCTGTGAAGCCTAAGGACCCTGGTTCGAGGCTCGGTTCCCCAGGTCCCACGTTAGCCAGATGCACAAGGGGGCGCACGCGTCTGGAGTTCGTTTGCAGAGGCTGGAAGCCCTGGCGCGCTCATTCTCTCTCTCTCCCTCTATCTGTCTTTCTCTCTGTGTCTGTCGCTCTCAAATAAATTAAAAAAAATTTTAAAAATAAAAAAAGAAAAATGGAAAAAAAAATTAAAAAGATGAAAAACCTTGAAATAAAGCCGGGTGTGGTGGTGCACACCTTTAATCCCAGCACTCAGAGGCAGAGGTAGGAGGAAGGATCACCATGAGTTTGAGGCCACCCTGAGACTACATAGTGAATTCCAGGTCAGCCTGGGCTAGAATGAGACCCTACCTCTGAAAAGACAACAACAAACAAAACAAACTTGAAATACCATGACACTTTAGCCATCCCATTCAGGCAAAAGAATAGACAGATCTGATTTTAAAAGTTTTTTTTAATTTTCTTTTAAAAATATTTATTTATTTATTTGGCAGAGAAAGAGAGAGAATGGGCATGCCAGGGCCTCCAACCACTGCAAACGAACTCCAGATGCAACGAACTCCAGACATGTGTGCCCCCTTGTGCATCTGGCTAACGTGGGTCCTGGGGAATCGAACCAGTGTTCTTTGGCTTTGCAGGCAAATGCCTTAACCACTAAGCCATCCCTCCAGCCCCAGACCTTATTTTAGATGTGTATATAATTAATAGCATATCATCAATACATTAATCTTTTCTATCAAAGAGAAGCTTTCTCAAAGTAATACAATGGAAAATATCCACAGACAGGAAAATAGTTACTAAATATAGCACATTTTTGTAATAAATCCTCTTGTGTGAAAACCTTCTTTGCACATAATAAAAAAGAAAACAAGTCTCATTACCTAATAGCCGCTATACCATGTCCAATTTCATGTACAACACCACTAACGAGGACTGCAGCGAAGAAATAGGTCAGCTGGTTGACAGGTAAGTTTATGCCAGGAACCTGTTTACAGATACAATATGACAGTAGTCATAAGTGGCGGCACAGTAGAGTCTCATTTGTATCACAAGAGATATGACATTCACTGTAGTAAAGCTTAAACCTCCAAACTCAATGTTCTATAAGCTAAAGGTAGTACTATAATCAAGATTCTCTTTTCTCCCTCCAAAAATAACTGACTACTGCTCCCACAACCCCATGGGGAGTACCATACTGAGGAGCATCCCCAATGGATTGGGGGCAGGGACAAGGGAAAAGAGGATACCAACACATGATGTATCCATATGAAACATCTTAATAACAATAATAATAATACATTAAAAGATGGAAAAATCGGGCTGGAGAGATGGCTTAGCAGTTAAGCGCTTGCCTATGAAGCCTAAGGACCCCGGTTCAAGGCTCGGCTCCCCAGGTCCCACGTTAGCCAGATGCACAAGGGGGCGCACGCGTCTGGAGTTCGTTTGCAGAGGCTGGAAGCCCTGGCGCGCCCATTCTCTCTCTCTCCCTCTATCTGTCTTTCTCTCTGTGTCTGTCGCTCTCAAATAAATAAATAAAAATTTAAAAAAAATTGTTCTTATAAAAAAAAATGGAAAAATCACTTTTATATTTCTACCATAATTAAAAGTAAAAAGGCCAGCTTTCTTTCTTTCTCTCTCTTCCTCCCTCCCTCCTTCCCTTTTTTTTTTTTTAACCTAGGCAGCATCTTAGGAACAAGCTCACCACCAATTTAGAGGCAAAAGGAAACACTAGGTTAAAAGTTTAACTTCCTGGGCTGGAGAGATGGCTCAGTGGTTAAAGGTGCTCACTTGCAAAGCCTGTGACTCTGGGTTTGATTCCCTAGTACCTGCGAGAAGCCAGATACGTAAAGTGGCATATACATCTGGAGTTTGAAGCAGCAAGAGGCCTGGCGTGCCCATCCAGTCTCTCTTTTTTTTCTCTCTCTCTCAAATAAATAAAACATATTTCTTCAAAAACCTTTAATTTCCTGAAGTTTTCACAATGGGAAAATGAAGGAGCCCGGAGTGCAAGGGCAGGCAGGGTGACAATGAAGGTAGCAGCAGTTGATCCATACTTGAGAGCTGGATGCTCAATTTGAGAACTCTTCTTCAAACTCCTAGTTCTTCCTCTAAATTATTATTACAATATTTCAATTATTTATGATTAATACAGGGCATTCTCTCATATACCAAGTCAGTGAATTTCAGCTTGACAGTCACAAAATATAAGACAGGTGGCAATGAAAGCTAGTGTGAAATCTGGGGTGATGAACTGTAGAACAAACTGTGGGAATGAACTGTGGGAAATAACTGTGGGAATATTTCTTATGGACTTTACAAAGAGCTTTTGTGACATTATTGTGTGAGATGCTAAATTCCTTACTTGTAACTGGCTTTATTCTCACAACTTTAATCCACCTGCTGGGTTTCCTGTGTCTTGGTATACTTTTGGCCTGAACAGCACAGACAATATTGACAAGCAATGTTTAGAGATGTGGACTGGTCTTAACATATGCTAGCCAGGTGTGATGGTGCATGCCTTTAATCCCAGCACTCAGGAGGCTGAGGTAGGAAGATCACTCTGAGTTTCAGATTTGCCTGTTCTAGAGTAAGAACCTATCCTGAACACTCCCCCACCCCCCAAAAAAGATATACTCTATGCAACTTTCCTCAGAGGCCTGATTGGCCTCTTGACTCAGAAGTAACATACATGTGTAAAAGAGGTGTGATCATAGCATTGAAAACAACAAGGTCAGTAACTATGGGCCTACAGATATGCTGTAGGCAACAGGTGGGCTTAATGGCATTGCTCTTGTGTTCTGGTTCAGCAGAGTCCAGCAGCTCATACCCCTAAATCCCTCCATTTAACCAATGTTTAAGGATTATCCAAAGTTGAAAGTTCCTTACTCTTTTTTGCTCATGCAGTGTACTACTTGTTGATATATTACTAGTTTTTGTCTGTTCAATAAAAGTGCCAATGAAGGGCTGGAGAGATGGCGTAGCGGTTAAGCGCTTGCCTGTGAAGCCTAAGGACCCCGGTTCGAGGCTCGGTTCCCCAGGTCCCACGTTAGCCAGATGCACAAGGGGGCGCACGCGTCTGGAGTTCGTTTGCAGAGGCTGGAAGCCCTGGCGCGCCCATTCTCTCTCTCTCTCCCTCTATCTGTCTTTCTCTCTGTGTCTGTCGCTCTCAAATAAATAAATAAAATTAAAAAAAAAAAAGTGCCAATGAAGGCTGAAAGATGGCTTAGTGGTTAAGGTGCTTGCAGGCAAAGCCAAAGGACCCTGGTTCAACTCCCCAGTACCCACATAAAGCTGGATGTACAAGGTGGTGCATGCATCTAGAACTCACTTGCAGAGGCAAGAGGCCCTGGTGCACCCATGTTCTCCCCCCTCCCTTCTTGCAAGTAAATAAATAAAAATATTAGCCAGGTGTGGTGGCACACATGCCTTTAATCCCAGCACTCAGGAAGCAGAGGTGGAAGGATCGCTGTGAGTTCAAGGCCACCCTGAGACTACATAGTGAATTACAGGTTATCCTGGGCTAGCATGAGACTCTACCTCGAAAACCCAAAAAGTAAATACATAAATAAAAAGTGCCAATGAGTGCCTACATGGAGAGGAAGCCACAGCTGCAGTGACATCAGACCAGTGGTGACAGCAAATGAAGCAGGTTTACTAATGGCTTAAACTAGCTGGGCTACGCCTTTAGTCCCAGCACTCGGGAGGCAGAAGTAGAGTATCACTGTGAGTTCAAGGCCACCATGAGACTACATAGTGAATTCCAGATCAGCCTGGACTAGAGTGAGACCTTGCCTTGAAACACACACCCACACACACACAAAACTAATGGCTTAAACTAAACTTCAGTTTTCTTTTACCTCAAGCTGTTGCTAGAGGCAGTAAGCCCACTCCTGAGATAGGGGTAGCAGGAGCTAACTCCTCACCTCTCTTGCTCTGCTCTTAGAAGCAGTTCACCCACTTCTGGATAGGAAACTTCCAGAGATTAGTCTTCTTTAAATTCAGGATTGTGCCCCCATACAGGGTAGTAACCGAACATCAGATCAGTGTGGAAGCACCATGCCTTTCATTCCTTCCATCCTGTCAATTTACCCATTACATTCATTAGGAAAAGAGTACTAAAGGTATACATATAAAGAAGTACCAATGCACCCATAAGAGAAGTTTGCAAGTGCCTTAACCACTGAGCATCTCTCCAGCCCTATTTTTTTTTTTTTTTTTGAGGTAGGGTCTCACTCTAGCCCAGGCTAACCTGGAATTCACCAGGTAGTCTCAGGGTGGCCTCAAACTCACAGTGATCCTCCTACCTATGTCTCCTGAGTGCTGGGATTAAAGGCTTGCACCACCATGCCCAGCATTTGTTTTCTAATCTTTACTTATTTGAGAGAGAGAGGGGGCCAGATAGACACAGAATGGGTGCACCAGGGTCTCCAGCCATTTTATTTTATTTTGAGTTTTTGAGATAGGGTCTCATGGTAGCCCAAGATAACCTGGAATCCACTATGAAGTCTCAAAGTGGCCTTGAATTCACAGTGATCCTCCCACCTCTGCCTCCTGAGTACTGGGGTTAAAGGTGTGTGCCACCACGCCTGGCTAATAATCATCATTCTTAATGTCTTAATATCTTGTTATTTTGAATTCTCTTTACTCACACCCTACCAAACAACTTATTTTCAATATCCCTTGTTCTACATTCTCAATTTCCAGGTTGTAAGGGATCTGTTTAGGTCAGTAGTTTTCCTGACTCTAAATGTATGTACTCAAGATTAGCTCTTATATATGTCATCTGTCTTACAAGAAAACCTGAACCTAAGAATATTTGATCTTTATCTGAAATAAATCAGTAGACTTAATTCAATAGGGTGTTTTCTCCTTAATTATCTTTTGGATGTAGTAATGAGTGAGATCCAGTAGGAATTTGAGTATGTGACTATACCAACAGATGGTAGCTCTTATTTGCTGGCAACTGAACAAGACTGCCCATCTGTCTATGACATGATAACACAGGGTATTAGATGTAACAGAATACTGAACAGAGAATACTCTCTTAACACAAAGTGCCAGGGTTGTGGGAAATAACACTGAACAAGGCTGTAGAGAATTAGAGAGTAAATAGAAAGTAGTTTCCTTTACATAAAAGACAGAAGACATGCCATTCTTAAAATTATATATGAATATGCATGGTGGATTAGAGGGCTGCTGACTTTTTAAAATTTTTATTTATTAGAGGAGGTGGGGGGAGAGAATTGGCATGCTAGGGCCTCCAGCTACTGTAAATAAATTCCAGATGCATGTGCCACAAGGCTGCTGACTTTTTAATGCTTTCAAAACACAGCTTGCCTAGTATTTTTTATATGCACTATGAGTAAACTGAAAAGCAAAAAGAAGAATGTTGTGTACACATTTTGCCATTCTAATTCTAGCAGGCAGATACCAATAATCATATTTAGCCATATTTAACCATATTTCCTTCAAATTGGCTTCCTTCCCTCATTTCTTGAACAATAACCAGTTGAATAACCTGAGAGTCATCATAAATGCTTCATTCTCCCTCCAGCTTCACATTTAATAAATCATTGTATCTGAGAGTTCTACCCCAAAACATAGCATAAATTCATCTTCCTTCTCCTTGCCACAAATTTAGTATTATCACTTCAAATATGAATTATTCTATCTGACTTCTTAAATTATGTAACCACTTTTGGTCTATCCAATTTGTTTCACTTTTTACAGAATTGTTAGAGCTCCAGTGGCATAATTGGTTAGCATATGGAACTTATACAGAATTGTAACCTATCAGGTAAAATTGAAACTTGGAATGGCCCTTTACAACTGAGACCCTAGCTATATCTCTCATCCTATTCTTTTAAAAATATATATATTTTAGAGCCGGGTGTGGTGGTGCATGCCTTTAATCCCAGCACTTGGCAGGCAGAGGAAGGAGGATTTCCATGAGTTCAAGGCCACCCTGAGACTACATAGTCAATTACAGGTCAGCCTGGGCTAGAGAGAGACCCTACCTCAAAAAACCAATATATATATATATATATATATATATATATAATTTTTATTTATTTATTTGAGAGAGAGAGATGGAGAGAAGCAGATAGAGATAGAAAGAATGAGAGAATGGGCATGCCAAGCCCTCTAGCTACTACAAACGAACTCCAGATACATGTGCTACCTTGTGCATCTGGCTTACGTGGGTCCTGGGGAATCGAACCGTGGTCATTTGACTTTGCAGGCAGGTGCCATAACCGCTAAGCCATTTCTCCAGCCCATCATCCTAGCACAACTAAACCAATTCCTTGTGTGGGAATTGAACCAGGGCCTCATTCACATAAGCAAAGTATACTACCATGGAGTTATATTTCCAGCTCTCTTACTAGTAACTTTGAGACAGGACCTCACTAAGTTACATGGGGAATTACTTATATTTCCTTGAAGAACTTCCTCCCTCCCTCCTTTCCTCTTCTGATGGGAACTGAACCTAAGGCCTCATGCATGCAAGCCAATTGTACTACATAGGACTTTATTTTTTCCCCCAGCCCCTTTCTTTTACTTTTCACTTTGAGACAAGGTTAGTCTTGAACTTGCAATACTGACACAGATTCCCTAAATAGCTGGGGTTATAAGCCTTCACCACCAGACCTGGGGTTTACTTGTTTTTCTTAAGAGGAGTATAGCAACATATCCATAGGCTGTATGATTAGTGATGCCAAATCTACTATGCATGGTGACCACAAGTAAATGCCTTAATGTCTCTGTGCTGGCTTTCTCATCTGTAAGTCAGGGAAAACAAAATAAACAATTACAAACATTTCACAAAAGAAGCACCACACATTGCCTATGTCTTGTGATTGCTATGATGACTCTCTCTGCCTTTCTATGTTACATTTTTCTCTCTGTTATTGTAGTGCTCAATGCCCATCAATTACCATCTTATAAGGTTATGTGGACTTTCTTCATCCTTCCGTTGAAGTTCTCCTATTATTCTCTTCCCTGTGCTAAACCCACCTCACACACCTTCTTTCTATAGCACCTTATAAAAAATGTCTAGTGATAGCACAATCACAGCAGCTCACCTTCCAGAATAGAAGTTAGGTAAGTGTAAGGACTGGATTTTGTTCCTGATGTAAGTAAAACCCAGTACCCAGCCAGTAGGCAGGACTCATTCAAGAAATAAATCATCTCTTTGCATCCTCACCTGGTATTCACCTTTCAGAAAGAGGAGTGACTACTCTATTATTTTCTATAAGTCAGTTCTAAATCTTTCCATAATGGCTCAGTGTAGCACAGCCCATAGAGACACAAGTTAAAAAAATCTATTACCAGGGCTGGAGAGATGGCTTAGTGGTTAAGCGCTTGCCTGTGAAGCCTAAGGACCCTGGTTTGAGGCTTAATTCCCCAGGACCCACGTTAGCCAGATGCACAAGGGGGTGCATGCGTCTGGAGTTCGTATGCAGTGGCTGGAGGCCCTGGTGCACCCATTCTCTCTCTCTTTCTCTCTCTCTCTCTGCCTCTTTCTGTCTGTCGCTCTCAAATAAATAAATAAAAATAAAAAAATTTAAAAAAATCTATTACTAACTATAAAACATTCCATTAATAAGAATATTATAGGGGAAAGTAGGGGGAGGGAGGGCATTACCATGGGCTATTTTTTATAATCATGGAAGTTGTTAATAAAAAAAATATATTAAAAGGGCTGGAGGGATGGCTCAGCAATTAAGGCACTTGCCTGCAAAACCTAATGATCTGAGATCCATTCCACAGTACCCATGTGCCAGATGCACAAAATGGTACATGCATTTGGAGTTTGTTTACAGTGGCTATAGGCCCTGGCATGCTCATTCTCTCTCCTCACAAATAATAAATTTATCTTTTATTTATTTATTTCTTAGAGACAGAAGGAAAGAGAGAGGGAGAGAAAGAGAAAGAATGAGTGCATCAGAGCCTCTAGCTATTGCAAATGAACTACCGATGCATGTGCCACCATGTCCATTTGACTTACATGGGACCTGAAGAACTGAACCTGGGTCCTTAGGCTTTACAGGCAAGCACCTTAACCACTAAGCCATCTCTCCAGCTCACAAATAATAAATTTAAAAAGGAACATTAGTAAGCCGGGTGAGGTGGCACATGCCTTTAATCTGAGGACTCAGGAGGTAAAGGTAAAAGGATCACTGTGAGTTTCAGGCCACCCTGAGATTACATAGTGAATTCCAGGTCAGCATGAGCTACAGTGAGACCCTACCTCGAAAAACAAACAAACAAAAGAAACAAAAAACAACAGCCAGGCGTGATGGCGCACACCTTTAATCCCAGCACTGGGGAGGCAGAGGTAGGAGGATCGCTGTGAGTTCGAGGCCACCCTGAGACTACATAGTGAATTCCAGGTAAGCCTGGACTACAGTGAAACCCTACCTCAAAAAACCAAAAAAAAAAAAAAAAAAAAAAACAAAAACACAAAAAACAACAACAAAACAAAAAATGAACATTATTAAAAACAACATCTGCGGGGCATGGTGGCGCACACCTTTAATCCCAGCACTCAGGAGGCAGAGGCAGGAGGATTGCCATGAATTCGAGGCCACCTGAGACTACATAGCGAATTCCAGGTCAGCCTGGGCTAGAGTGAGACCCCACCTCGAAAAAACAAACAAAAAAATCCGTAACTCATGGAAAAGGAATTTTAAGTATAAAGGAGAAAGAAAAAGACAGGTGTAAGTTTATATATGTGCTTTGAAATGAGAATTATAGGGCTGGAGAGATGGCTTAGTTGTTATGGTGGTCTGCTTGCAAAGCAGAAGGACCCATGTTTGATTCTCCAGGACCCACGGTAGCCAGATACACAAGGGGGCACATGCACCTAGAGTTCGTTTATAGTGGCTGGAGGCCCTGGCATGCCTGTTCTCCCTCTGTCTTTCTCTCCCCCTCTTTCTCTGTCAAATAAATAAAAATTAAGAAAAAAAGAGAATTACAGTTAAAGGAGAACTACTCAGTACATTATATTTTACATAAGAAATCACAATTTGGACATAGTGGCTCACAACTACACTTTCAGTACTTAGGAGTATGAGGAAGGAGGCCTGCCACAAACTTGAAGCAAGTCTGGGGCACACAGCATGATCCTGCCTCACAAAAACAAAGGCATAACCATTCATAAACATCTTATACCTTTTTTTATTTTGTTTTGTTTTGTTTTTGTGGTGCTGGGGGCCAAACCCAGGGCAAAGCATAAGGTAGGCAAATGTTCTTGTACTGCTTCATCCATACCATAACCCGTCTTATATTTTAATTAAAACAAGATTATTGGTTAGACTTTGAAAACCATGAAAATGACAGGCAAACTGCATAGGATGAAAATGCAACATACGTATCCATTACAGAGAGCTTAAACCGGCATGCTTATTCCTTGTAAGTAACACCCATCTCATATGGCAAGAAAACAAACATAAATTAAATTGACCATGTAATTGCTGGCAATCTGGTCTGATATTGCTACCATCATCAAATATAAAAATTCTTACAAACTTTGTTCTAATATTTTTAAGCAGGTAATCTGAAAAATGCAACTTTTACTTTAACATTTATATTATAGCTAGTAGCTATACTAACTATAAAAATATATCTATGTATAAACAATTATTTCAAGTAAAAAGACGGGACTTACCACAACTTGCAACACTTGTTCATTGTGAAGAGAGGAAGAGGATGAAGAGGAAGAAGAAGATGAAGAGGAGGAAGAATAAGGAGAGTCAGCCATCATCTGTGCCAAAGTCTGCAAGAGTGTTTTTCCAAGGAGAAAAAAAGAGCTAAACATGGCAATTACTCCAAACACCATTCCAAAATTGAACCTGACAAGAAAAAAAATCACATAAATGTACAATTTTTACAATGTGTGGACTAACAAGGTAATTGGTATGCTACATTTCATTAAAACTTTTTAAAAATTTATTTTATTATTTTCTAGTATGTTTGTATATGCACACTGTATCGTACATATGTGCAGTGGCCAGAGGAGAATGTCCATTACCCTCCTCTATTGCTCCTCTGCATTGTTTCCTTGAGATGGACTCTCTCACTGAACAGAGATCAGCAAGCCCCAGCAGTTCTCCTGTCTTTCCCCTCCTCAGGACTGGAGTTACAAGTGTGTTTGGCCACATCTGGCTTTTTAAGTGGGGGCTGGGTATTGAACTCAGGTTCTCATGCTTATGTGGCAAGTATTCTTACTTGCTGATCCATCTCCCCAGACCCCATTTCATAGCTTTTAAATATTTTTATTTTAGGGCTAGAGAGGTGGCTCAGTGACTAAGGCACTTGCCTGTAAAACCAAAGGACCCAAGTTCAGTTCCGCAGATGCACAAGGTGGCTCATGCGTCTGGAATTTGCTTGCAGCAGCTGGAGGTCCTGGTATGTCCATTCTCTCTCTCTCTCTCTCCCTCCCCCCCCTCAAAAAATTTAAAATATTAAAAAATAATAAACTTTGTTAAAAACTATTTTATTTATTTGAAAGAGAGAGGGACAGGAAGAGGTAGATATACACACACACACACATATATGGAGAGAATGAGCATGCCAGGGCCTTCAGTCACTGCAAATGAACTCCAGACACATGAGCCACCTTGTGCACTTGGTCCTGGGGAATTGAACCTGAGTCCTTTGGCTTTGCAGGAAAGTGCCTTAGCCTCTGTGCAATCTCTCCATTCCCTGCCTTGGTTCTTAATGTATACAAAAGTACAATGACATGATTCCGTAAGATTTTCAAAACCTAAAAATTTTTCTTTCAACATTTTAAAACTCAGTACCTTAAAAATGACAAGGATAGTTAATTTAGCAAGTTATTTCTGATTATCACAATGACTAATTTACTCAAAAAAAGAGAAGCTAAAAAGTACCATTGGTAAAGCATCCTCGCTTTCCTCCTTCCCCAACTGTAAAAGGCACGATTGAAAACTGCAGTTTGCCATCTTATATGAAAAGGGGAGATGCTCAATCCGTTGTTTTCCAGCCAGTCTTCATAAGAATGCTTAAAATAGACAGATGACTAAAAAAAGAAAAGTTTTACAAGTTTTACTCAAACTTGAACAATTAATTTATAACACGTAATATAAAACATATTTTCTTCTTTTTTTATTTTGGTTTTTTAAGATAGGGGCTCACTCTGGCCCAGGCTGACCTGGAATTCACTATGTATCCTAAGGCTGGCCTCAAACTCATGGCAAATCCTCCAACCTCTGCCTCCCAAGTGCTGGGATTAAAGGCATACATGACCATACCCAGTGAAAACACATTTTCTATAAGAAATTAAGATGCTGACTGTTCAAATGTGTATAATTTTTTTCAAGGGGGCAGGGTTTCATGTAGCCCAGGCTGGCCTCAAACTTGATATATACCTAGGGATGAACTTGAACCTCTGGTCCTCCGGCCTCTAACTACCAAATGCTAGGACTATAGAGCCATGCCACTGTATTTGATTTATTCTGTGCTAGGGATTGAACCCAGGACTTTGTATTTGCTGTGTGACCCATAAAGCCTAAAATACTTGTTATTCTGGCCCTTTATAAAACACACACACACACACACACACACACACACACACACACACTTATATATTTTTTCCCTGTCCTCTGCTTAGAACCATGTTGTCCAACAGAAATATAACATAAGCCAAAATAGTGGGCTGGGGAAATGGCTTAATGGTTAAGGCATTTGCCTGCAAAGCCTAAGGACCCCAGTTTGATTTCCCAGGACCCATGTAAGCCAGATGCACAAGGGGGTGCATGAGTCTGGTATTCGTTTGCAGTGGCTAGAGGCCCTGGCATGCCCATTCTCTCTTTCTCTCTATCTGCCCCTCCCCCTCTCTCAAACAAATAAATTAAATTAAAATTTTAACAAAACTGCAACGCATATGTAATTTTCACCAGGGACAGCAGCTCAGGATCTCCTCTCTCTCTCTCTCTCTTTTTTTTTTTCCAAGGTAGGGTCTTACCCTAGCCCAGGCTGACCTGGAATTCACTATGTAGTCTCAGGCTGGCCTCGATCTCATAGCAATCCTCCTACCTCTCTGCTATCTGAGTGCTGGGATTAAAGGCATGTGGTACCACACCTGGCTATTTGTTTCTTTTTCAAATTTGCCTACACAATTCTTTTGGAGATTCAGGTAAAGGAAATATTTATTCAGAGTGACAGTAAGAGGTAGAGAAATACAGACTTCTCATGAGAGGAGGAGATCCTGGGCCAGGCGTTAATCCCAGCATTTTGTGAGGCAGAAGTAGGAGGAATGCCATGAGTTTAAGTGAATTTCAGGTCAACCTGTACTAGAGCAAGACACTACCTTGGAAAAAAAAGAAAGAAGGAAAGAAAAGAAAAAGCAGAAATAATATCCAATGTATCACTTTAACATGTAATCAACATAAAAACATTGAGACACATGTTTCTGGTATTCTTTCAAAGCTGGTGTCAATATTATACTTACAGCACACCTCTACTCAGACTAGCTCTAATTCAAATGCTAAATAGCCACACATAACTAATAACTATCACACTTGCCTGTCCAATTTATCTTGTTACCACAGAAAGTAAAGGGGTGGGCTGGAGAGATGGCTTAGTGGTTAAGCGCTTGCCTGTGAAGCCTAAGGACCTCGGTTCGAGGCTCGGTTCCCCAGGTCCCACGTTAGCCAGATGCACAAGGGGGCGCATGCGTCTGGAGTTCGTTTGCAGAGGCTGGAAGCCCTGGCGCGCCCATTCTCTCTCTCTTCCTCTATCTGTCTTTCTCTCTGTGTCTGTTGCTCTCAAATAAACAAACAAATAAAAATACTTTAAAAAAAAAAGAAAGGAAAGGGGTGTTATTTTCAAATATTCCAAACTGATTCGACAGAAGGGACAGTTTAGCTGGAATCATTGTTTTTTTTATTTTATTCTGACCAAGCCTTAAGTTAGGCCAATTTTGACCATGTACACCTGGCTTTTATATGGGTACTAGAGGAATTGAACCTGGGCTAGCAGGTTTTGCAAACAAACACCTTTAACGCTGAGCCATCTCCCAGCCTGTGACCCTGCAAATTATAAAATTTACCTAAAGCCACTTTGGGGTTCAGTAGTAGCTCTTAAATTTTCCCAGGGTTTGTAGTGATTGCTACATACACAGTGGTACAAGCGTTTTATCTTTTGGGATTTTGAAGACTTTGGCTAATCATGTAGGTTTGTGAACGTATTACCATAAGTCATGCCCACTTACATGAGAAACTTTTTTGCCCTTTAAGGCTACTTCAATGTGTTTACACTCAAGAAAAATAAAAATGATGAATTGAGTCTGAGTACAAATATCTACTTGCTTTGGTATCAATAATGGTCTGTGCCAGTTTTCCAGGATTTGAAAAGGAGGATGACACACCACCTCTAACAGATGTCTACTGTGGAAAGCTAGAAAACTCAAGGGTGGAACAGCCGAGCATGAAGAAGAGAAGCTGAAGGTAAAAGCTCCTAAAAGTCAAGATCTCTCCATTCCTGAGGCAGATACTCTGTTTTTTAATTTTTAAAATTTATTTATTTGAGAGTGACAGATAGAGAAAGAAAGAGGCAGAGAGAGAGAATGGGTGTGCCAAGGCCTCCAGCCACTGCAAATGAACTCCAGATGCATGTGCCACCTTGTGCATCTGGCTCATGTGGGTCCTGGGGAATCAAGCCTCAAACAGGGGTCCTTAGGCTTCAAAGGCAAGCGCCTAACAACTAAGCCATTTCTCCAGCCCCGTTTTATTTTTATTTATTTATTTATTTTTGAGGCAGATACTCTGAATGAGCATTAGGGATTTTGCTCGGTGGTTAATACTCTCAGGCAGATAGGTGCTGCATCAGAAACTAAAACTGTCGTATAGCCTTCATAGTGCTGAAAAGTGCTCCAAGAGATGTTGGAGGAAAATGGTCACCAGCACTGTGAACAAGCAGGGGAATAAAGTTTAAAAAAATGAAATCAACCAGCTTGACAAGATGTATACAGCTGTGCAATTGTGACACTCAGCTTGTGCAGGTAACCAATGGCTTTTTAATTGGATACAAGGCCCACTCAATGGGAAGGGACTCATACCTAGTACTGGGAACCAAATCCTATGGAGAAGAGGGTCACAGAATCTAGTGAAAAGCTCCCAATAGTCTTTAGTCAAAAGAGAGGCAACAGCCAGGATCCAGGTGATACCACAGAGGAATTGGAGAGTTAAGCACGAGTGCTGCTCTCATGGTAAGCCTGACAACCTGCTCCATGGAGATGGTGATAGACACTTAAAACATATTAAAGCAGAAATCCAGAAGTTGGTGAGAGCTTAATGCTAAAGTAGATTTTTTTAAATTTTTTTTTATTTATTTATTTGAGAGTGACAGACACAGAGAGAAAGACAGATAGAGGGAGAGAGAGAGAATGGGTGCGCCAGGGCTTCCAGCCTCTGCAAACGAACTCCAGACGCGTGCGTCCCCTTGTGCATCTGGCTAACGTGGGACCTGGGGAACCGAGCCTCGAACCGGGGTCCTTAGGCTTCACAGGCAAGCGCTTAACCGCTAAGCCATCTCTCCATCCCCTAAAGTAGATTTTTAACACAACTTCCATTGCTCAGGGAACATTGTGGAAGAGGGGGTGGAAAGAGTATAAGAGCCACAGGGTAGGAAGATATATACTGAGGCACTGCCCCCATGACTGCTGCATTTATAACCCATAACCCCAGTTAATCTATTGGGCCCTCCGTAGAAGTGGAATGGGGAAGAGGGGAAAATGGAATTAACACATGAATTGTCCATACAACAAAGTTTCTAATTAATAATAAAAAAGTGGCAAAGCTGGGCATGGTGGCACATGCCTTTAATCCCAGCACTCGGGAGGCAGAGGTAGGAGAATCACTGAGAATTCAAGGCCACCCTGAGACTATGGAGGGAATTCCAGGTCAGTCTGAGCTAGAGTGAGACCCTACCTCGAAAATGCAAAAAAAAAAAAAAAAAAAAAAAGTGGTAGCCTAAATATTCATGTAGTGACCAGAGAAACTGTACAAATTGTAGGGTTTTTTATTTTTTTTATTTTTTTAAGGTAGGGTCTCTCTCTAGCCCAGGCTTACCTGGAATTTACTATGTAGTCTCAGGGTGGCCTTGACCTCACCACGATCCTCTTACCTCTGCTTCCCAAATGCTGGGATTAAAGGTGTGTGCTACCGAACCCAGCAGACTGTACATATTTGATTTGAACTTTTTCACATATATAACATGGAATCCTGTGGCCTTTTCTTTTTTGGTATGTGTATTATATCGTGTGTATGTGCACATGTATGTGGAAGCCAGAAGATGAGGCTGGGAGTATTCCTTTGTTGATCTTCCACTTAACCTTACTTACACTGGCTGACTAGGGAACCCCAATGATCCTCTGCTTGCCGCAGCATTGGGTTTTCCAAGCATGCTTCGTCATGCCTAGGTTTTTAAGTGGGTGCTGAGGACTGAACTCAGATCCTTATGTTTGCACAGAACAAGTGCTCTTAACTGCTGAGCCAATTCCCCAGTCCCGTTTTTCTTTTAACTCAAACAACAAATTACTGTGGCCTGTGCTGCTTAGGTTTTGTGAATCACTATGCCAAGTCCCTTGCATCAGTGCTTCTCAGACATAAATGTACAGCTAAACTACCCGAGCACCTTGTTGAGATGTAGATTATCATCCTACAGGTCAGCGGTAAAACTGGAGATTCTATCTTTGTAACAAGTGCCCAGATCATCCAGGTGCTGGAGGTTCTTGAAGAGTAAGCCTTTATGTGGATGAACTGAATATTCTAATTTCTGATCCTTCCTGTTATTATCACTATTTAAAAATGAGAAATGGAGGCACAGGTAGTAATTTGACCAAGGTCCTAAAGGCTAGGAAATGGCAGAGCCCAGCCCTCCAAAGGACCACAATGGATACAATGTTTGGCATTTTGCATGCTTAATTCCAAGGAAGACACACAAACATGTCACACATGTGCCATATTGTTTTATAGCGATATCTAAAACATAGGGTGAGCCATCTTGGTTCCAGCACTCAAGAGACAGAGGTAGAAATAAAAGCCAGTTTTATCTGGAAGAAAAAAAAAGAAAGAAAAAGAAAAAGAGAGACAGAGGTAGAAGGATCGCTGCGAATTTGAGGCTACCCTGAGACTACATAGTGAATTCTAGGTCAGTCTGGGCTACAGTGAGACCCTACCTTGAAAAACAAAAACATAAATAAAAGCAAGCTTTTTTTTTTTTTAAACTATTCCTGTTTCAAATGTTTAAATCCTTGAAAATTTGTGTGATCTTTTTCCACACATGTAGCAACCTTTCCCCTAATATTCTATTCATCAAGGTTGCTTGAAGCCGGGTGTGGTGGCGCACGTCTTTCATCTCAGCCCTTGGGAGGCAGAGGCAGGTGAATTGCTCAGTTCAATGCTATCCTGAGACTACGTAGTGAATTCTAGGTCAGCCTAGGCTACAGCAAGACCCTACCTTGACCCCCCCCCCAAAAAAAAATAAAAGGTTGCTGAAAGCACGTGGTCAAATTGTTGCTAACTTGTTACCTCTGCCAAAACATTGAAAACTTGACTGTGCACTACAGCTTGTGCGGTTAGTGTGAAGAAAGGAATGAAGGGTTTAAGAATTAGGAAAATTGGTTCTTATTCTAAATCCTTGCTACTTTAAGCACGCAACCTGGAAGACTGGTCTGTTACCCAGCATTATAGATAAGACTACGGAACTGGTTACAAATACGGAATGTTCAGCTTCAATTCAGAACGTAGATTTAGAATCTGCATTTTAATGGAACCCCCAGAAGCTCTTATGGATTTTCGAGTTTGAAACCAGTGATTTCAATCACGACTTTAGACTTATTCTAATACCAGAGTTTCTAGAAGGTCGTAACCGTAATACAATAAAGGAAAACAATGCCTTTTCCTAAGCGGATGTTTCCGTTGCTTTCCTTCCCAGGAGCCCTGCCTCTCAAGTCCACTAAGGGCGCCTCCGTCAGGAGCCAACGGCTGCCAGGGACCCATCACCCGCAATACCGCAGCCTTGAGGGCCGCACACCCCTCCCGTAGCCAGCCCTATAGTATTTACTCCACCCGGCGAACACGCCACGCAAAGGCCACACGTGGAGACTGGCGGTGAGGCTCAGGCCCCAGACGCACTTGACAGAGAGCGGGAAAGGCCTCGGCCAACCCCGGACCTCGCTCTTCCGTTCTGGGCCCCGCCGGCTAAGGCCTAAAGGCCCCTGGCCCTCACCTTCAGCACTAAGTCGGTCAGGTAGACTGCGGTCCAGCCACCCACCACCACCAGCAGCAACGACACCGGAATCATAGCGGCAGCGAGAGAGACCGAGCCCCAGCGTCCTATTCCTGCGATCCGCAGCCAACCGACCGCGCGGCGCCAACCACCCCTGCATCCACGCAGGAACGAAGTTGCTACGGGTTACTTTGATCCGGTGCTAACGTTTCCCTACGGTAGCTTCCGGTGCTGACACTCGGACAGCCTTGTGAGTGCCGGAAAAGGTGCGGGAACTTGTTTTCTTCTGACGCCCGGGCTTTGTTGTCGTGGGAACAGCTCTGGTGTGTCTGCCAGACTTCTAGTGATTCCTTAGGCTCTGGCCCTTCTTGCTGTCAGCTCTTCCTTCTCGCTTTCATCTGGGGTTTGTACATTTTAATCTAGCAAGTGTTTGGAAGTCATCTGAAATAATAGCCACACGTAATTACGTCCATTATTTTTACGGATGTAGTTTACATATATATGTAACAGAAATCTCAACTGTTCATTTCAGTTTTTCCATGAATGTATATGCCATATCCGTGTGTCCTTATTAAACACAGAACATTTCCATTTCCGGAATTTCCTTTCAGGTCCCTTCCTAGTCAGCCTGCCGCCCCACCCAGCCCCGCCCCTTTCTTTTTTTTTTTTTTTTTTTTTCGAGGTAGGGTTTCTTGCTCAGGCTGACCTGGAATTTACTATGTCGTCTCACCATGTTCTAGAACTCATGGCGATCCTCTTACCTCTGCCTCCTGAGTGCTGGAATTAAAAGTGTGCACTGCCACACCCCGGCTGCCTCTAAAGTGCTTATTTATTTATTTATTGTTTAGTTTGTTTTTTGAGGTAGGGTTTCACGCTAGCCCAGACTGACCTGGAATTCACTATGTAGTTTCAGGGTGGCCTCGAACTCATAGTGATCCTTCTACCTCTGCCTCCCCAGTTCTGGGATTAAAGAAAGGCGTGTGCCACCATGCCCGGCTAAAGCGTTTATTTTAACCCACTTATTTATGAAATTTGAAATTAGTGCCAGTGTTAAAAATTGTAGCTCTGGGCTGGAGAGATGATGGCTTAGAGGTTAAGGCATTTGCCTGCAAAGCCAAAGGATACAGGTTTGATTCTCCAGGACCCACGTAAGCCAGATGCACAAGGAGGTGCATGCATCTGGAGTTCGTTTACAGTACCTGAAAGCCCTGGCATGCCCATTCTCCCCCCACCCCTCTCTCTCTCTCTCTCTCTCTCTCTCTCTCTCTCTCTCTCTCTGTCTCTGTCTCTGTCTCTGTCTCTCTCTCTGTCTGCCTCTTTCTCTGTATCAAATAAGTAAATAAATAAAACATTTAAAAATTGTAGCTCTCAGACGCCTTTAGTCACAGCACTCGGGAGGCAGAGGGAGGAAGATCGCCATGAGTTCGAGGCCACTTTGAGACTACATAGTGAATTCCACATCAGCCTGGGCTAGAGGGAGTCCCTACCTCCAAAAACCAAAAAAAAAAAAAAAAAAAAATTGTAGCTCTCAGCTGGGCATGGTGATACACGCCTTTAATCCCAGCACTCGGGAGGCAGATTTACGAGGATCACTGAGTTCAAGGCCAGCCTGAGACTACATAGTGAATTCCAGGTCACCTTGAGCTACAGCAAGAATCTCCCCCGGAAAACAAAACAAACAAAAAAAGTTGTAGCTCCAATGCCAGGCCTGGTGGCACACACCTTTAATCCCAGCACTTGGGAGAAAGAGGTAGGAGGATCACCATGAGTTCAAGGATACCAGGCTAGAGAGACCCTTACCTCAAAAAGCAACAACAACAACAACAACAAAAATGTAGCTCTGGGGACTGGGAAGATGGCTCAGTTGTTAAAGTGCTTCTATATAAAGCCTGACATCCTGTGGTTGCAAGCCGCCCACATAAACTAGATGAAAAAAATGGCACAAGTATCTGGTGTCAGGAGTGGTGAGGCCCTCATCCCCTCCCCATTTTTCATTTAAAAATATTTTTGGTGGGAAAGTGTGGGGGTGGGGAGGGAGGGAATTACCATGGGAAATATTTTATAATCATGGAAAATGTTAATAAAAATTTAAAAAAAATATTTTTGGGAGAATGAACAAATGGACAAATATGGGTATGCTAGGGCCTCAGCAAATGAATTCCAGATGTAATGTGCCACTGTGTGCATGTGACTTTAGGAGGGTACTGGGGAATTGAACCCCAGGCCAGCAGACTTTGCAAGCAAGCACCTTTAACCAGTAAGCCATTCCCTTGCCCCCAACCTTTTTTTTGGGGGGGGGGTTAGGAAGGATTTCACTCTAGTCCAGGCTGACCTGAAATTCACTATGTAGTTTAAGGGTGGCCTTGAACTCATGACGATCCTCCTACCTCTGCCTCCCAAGTGCTGGGTTTAAAGGCCTGTACCACCATGCCCAGCAAAATCCCAAATGCTCGGATTAAAGGCATGCACCATCATACCCAGCCAGATACCAATTTTTATTTTTTATTTTTTATTGTCTTTTTGATTAATTTTTTAAAATATTTTTTGTTCATTTTTATTTATTTATTTGAAAGTGAAGAGAGAGAAAGACAGATAGAGAGGGAATGGGCTCGCCAGGCCTTCCAGCCACTGCAAACGAACTCCAGGTGCATCTGGCTAATGTGGGTCCTGGGGAAACGAGCCTTGAACCAGGGTCCTTAGGCTTCACAAGCAAGTGCTTAACCACTAAGCCATCTCTCCAGCCCCAGATACCAATTTTTATGGTGACATATACAAGAATGTATATTGAACTAGAGCAATTGTTCTCAACCTTGGTTCACTCTAGCATCACCAGAAGCCTTCAAATTTACAAATGGTTATTCTGAAGCTGGGAGCAGTAGAAATAAAAGCATCTGTATATTATTTTAAACACAAGATCATTCTATCGTGCAGCCAAAGTTGAAACCTACCAAGCTAGGAAAATTAATATTTTATTGAGTCTCAGCCTCTCCATCCCAAGAGCATGGAGCATGGTAGGGATGTACCACCAAGCTACACCACTAGCCCACTGCATTTTAAAAATGTTTATCTTTGATTTAGTTTTTCATTTAATGTTTTAGCTTTTTTTTTTTTTTTTACAAAAGCATCATTTACAATAATAATATTAACTCCCAAACATCAAAATCATTATACTGTTGATACAGAATGGCAGGATCTTATGACCTGAAAACAGTTGAATGAAGAGCCAGCCACATAAACAAGACAGGCAAGACTTTACTGGAACTTCAGCTCCAAAGCAGAAGGGAGCTAACACTGTGCAAAGGTGATTAGGCCCCTTAGTTAAACAAAGGGAACAGCAGGCTTTTATTGACTCTTTTTAGGGGTGGGCTGAAGGTTGGTACTTGTCCATTGGTTATGGGCACAGCTTCGAAAGTTCTTAGCCTGGCGTGCTAGTGCACGCCTTTAATCCCAGCACTCAGGAGGCAGAGGTAGGAGGATCACCATGAGTTCAAGGCCACCCTGAGACTACATAGTGAATTCCAGGTCAGCCTGGACTAGAGTGAGACCCTACCTTGAAACAAACAAATAAACAAAAAGTTGTTCTTTTTCTAGTGTGCAAACATCCTGGCCTTACACCTTGTGGGCTAACCTTCTGATAATCCAGGAACTGCTACTGTTGCTACTATTATTGCCTTGCTAAAGAACTCAAGTTTAGGAACTGTTGAATCCCTTCAGTTGCTGGCATCTTATTGTATTGTATTGTATTGTATTGGTTTCATGGTTTGGTTTGGACTTTAGAAGGCTGAGGATCATTAGGTACATGTGTGCTACTGAGAGAACATAAGAGGAAGGTAGGAAAAACAAATAGCCTGCCAACTCAATCCCGTCTTAGACAAAACATTTGTCAAATAATTAGCATGTCTACAGGCAGAGCTGAGTAGAGTTCCACTCAAAGGTTAAGAGAGGAAAGCTGGGTGTGGTGGCTCACACGTATAATTCCAACAAATGGGAAGCAAAGGCAGGAGGGTTACTGTGAGTTTCAGACCAGCCAGGGATGTAGAGAGATACTCTATCTCAAAAAATAAAATAAATAAATAAATAATGAGTGGGCTTGGTGGTGCATATCTTTAATCCCAGCAATTGGGAGGCAGAGGTTAGAAGATCACCATGAGTTCAAGGCCAGCCCAAAACTACAGAGTGAATTCCAGGTCAACCTGGGCTAGAGCGAGACCCTACCTCAAAAAAAAAACAAAAATAGCTGGGTGTAGTGGCACAAGCCTTTAATCCCAGTACTGGGGTGAGGGGGTAGAGGTAGGAGAATCATCGTGAGTTCAAGGCCACACTGAGGCTACATAGTGAATTCCAGGTCAACCTGAGCTAGAGGAGTGAGATGCTACCTTGAAAAACAATAAATTAATTAAATAAATAAATAACAACAAAAAAATAAAATAAAAATAAAACATGGAAAAATAGCTGGGAATTCAGGTCAGTTGGTTAAATGCTTGCCTATCATGCACTAAACCCTGGGTTCCATCTCCAGCACCTGGTGGTACATGTCTGTAATCTGCATTATGTATACAGAAACAGGAGCATCATAAGTTCAAAGTTATACTCAGATAATAAATATTTTATTGATTTGACCTTATGTGAGTACTGGAAAATTGAACCTGGGTCCTTAGACTTTGTAGGCAAGTGTCTTAACTGCCAAGCTATTTCTTCAGCTCCATATCATGTTTTTAATTGTAACATGCCAAGGGCCCAAAGTTTATTTACTTTATATCTCTTTGCAGGCATCCCCTACCTGTTTCATTGTCTGTAGAATGAGTGTCCCAAATATAAATGCATCCTCAATCTCCTTCAAAGAGAAAATATAATGCCAGAAACCTGCATTAGAGATATCGCTACCAATTTTCCTAATCCTCTCATGTATTTCCTAAAATTTTAATCACTTAGCAAGATGCCTTTGTGGCTTTAAAAATGTCTGTGTTTTACTTCTCTTTCTATACAGGCGTAGATGTGTTGTTATAAATGATTTTGGGGGCTGGGAATATGGCTTAGCTGTTAAAAGTGCTTGGTTGGAAAGCCTGTTGGCCTGGGTTAAATTCCCCAGTACCCACGTAAAGCCAGATACGCAGAGTGCCATATGTGCCTGGGGTTCATGTGCTGCAGCAAGAGGCCCTGGGCATGCCCATTCGCTCCTCTCCCTCTGCTCTCAAATAAATAAATAAATAAATAAATAAATAATATTCGGGTGTGGTGGCCCATGCTTTTAATCCCAGCACTTGGGAGGCAGAGGAAGGAAGATCCCTGTGACTTCCAGGCCACTCTGAGACTACATAGTAAATTCTAGGTCAGCTTGGGCTAGAGTAAGACCCTACCTTGAGAACACAAAGAAAAATCTGGGCATGGTGGCACACGCCTTTAATCCCAGCACTCGGTATGCAGAGGTAGGAGGATCACCACGAGTTCGAGGCCACCATGAGGCTACATAGTGAATTCCCGGTCAGCCTGGGCTACAGTGAGACCCTACTTCGAGAAAAAAAAAAAAAAAACAAAAACAGAAAAGTAAATAAGGCTAGAGAGATTGTTCCGTGGATAAGGCACTTGCCTGCAAAGCTAAAGGACTCAGGTTTGCTTCCCCAGGATCCATGTAAGCCATATGTACAAGGGGACATATGCATCTGCAGTTCATTTGCAGCAGCCACTACCTGCCTATTTCTCCACACGAGTCTGGAGTAGTGGCCACTACCTGCTTATTCCTCTCTCTCTCTCTCTCTCTCTCAAATAAATAAATAAAAATAAAATATTAAAAAAAATAGGCCAGGTGTGTTGGTGCACGCCTTTAATCGCGGCACTTGGGAGGCAGAGGTAGGAGGATTATCGTGAGTTTGAGGCCACCCTGAGACTACATAGCGAATTCCAGGTCATATGTATATATATATGTATGTATGTATGTATGTGTATATATATATGTATATAAATATGAATATATGTATGTATATATATACATGTGTATATATGTATATATACATATACATATATACATGTGTACATATATATACATATACATATATATACATATACATATATATTCATATTCTATACTTACAGACAACAAATCATGGCATTTTCCTCCCCTCCCCTACTTTCCCCTTCAGAATTCTACTCTCCGTCATATCCCCTCTGTCTCTCCATTAGTTTCTTTTAATTTGATGTCATCATCTTTTTCTCCTACTATGAGGGTCTTCTGTAGGTATTGGTAGGCACAGATAAATGACTAATAAAGATGTAGTACATTTACACAATGGAGTTCTATTCAGCGGTAAAGAAAAATGAAATTATGAAATTTGCAGGGAAATGGATGGATCTTGAAAAGATTATATTAAGTGAGGTAACCCAGGCCCCCAAAGTGAAATGTCACATGTTCTCTCTGATATGCGGATCCTAGTTACAAATATAGACTTATGTGTGAGTTGAAAGTATATTGAAATTATTTTTTTTTAATTTTTATTAACATTTTCCATGATTATAAAAATATATCCCATGGTAATTCCCTCCCTCCCCACCCCCACACTTTCCCATTTGAAATTCCATTCTCCATCATATTACCTCCCCATTACAATCATTATAATTACATATGTACAATATCAACCTATTAAGTATCCTCCTCCCTTCCTTTCTCTTCCCTTTATGTCTCCTTTTTAACTTACTGGCCTCTGCTACTAAGTATTTTCATTCTCACGCAGAAGCCCAGTCATCTGTAGCTAGGATCCACATATGAGAGAGAACATGTGGCGCTTGGCTTTCTGGGCCTGGGTTACCTCATTTAGTATAATACTTTCCAGGTCCATCCATTTTTCTGCAAATTTCATAACTTCATTTTTCTTTACCGCTGAGTAGAACTCCATTGTATAAATGTGCCACATCTTCATTATCCACTCATCTGTTGAGGGACATCTAGGCTGGTTCCATTTCCCAGCTATTATGAATTGAGCAGCAATAAACATGGTTGAGCACGTACTTCTAAGGAAATGAGATGAGTCCTTTGGATATATGCCTAGGAGTGCTATAGCTGGGTCATATGTTAGATCAATCTCTAGCTGTTTTAGGAACCTCCACACTGTTTTCCACAATGGCTGGACCAGATTGCATTCCCACCAGCAGTGCAGAAGGGTTCCTTTTTTTCCACATCCCCGCCAACATTTATGATCATTTGTTTTCATGATGGTGGCCAATCTGACAGGAGTGAGATGGAATCTCAATATAGTTTTAATCTGCATTTCCCTGATGACTAGTGACGTAGAACATTTTTTTAGATGCTTATATGCCATTCGTATTTCTTCCTTTGAGAACTCTCTATTTAGCTCCATAGCCCATTTTTTGATTGGCTTGTTTGATTCCTTATTATTTAACTTTTTGAGTTCTTTGTATATCCTAGATATTAATCCTCTATCAGATATATAGCTGGCGAAGATTTTTTCCCATTCTGTAGGTTGCCTCTTTGCTTTTTTCACTGTGTCCTTTGCGGTGCAAAATCTTTGTAATTTCATGAGGTCCCAGTGGTTAATCTGTGGTTTTATTGCCTGACCAATTGGGGTTGTATTCAGAAAGTCTTTGCCAAGACCAATATGTTGAAGGGTTTCCCCTACTTTTTCCTCTAGCAGTTTCAGAGTTTCAGGTCTGATGTGAAGGTCTTTAATCCATTTGGACTTAATTCTTGTGCATGGAGAGAGAGAAGAATGTATTTTCATCTTTCTGCAGATATATATCCAGTTTTCAAAACACCATTTGCTGAAGAGGCTGTCTCTTCTCCAATGAGTATTTTTGGCATTTTTATCGAATATCAGGTGGCTATAGCTACTTGGGCTTACATCTGGGTCCTCTATTCTGTTCCACTGATCTACATGTCTGTTTTTGTGCCAGTACCATGCTGTTTTTGTTACTATGGCTCTGTAGTATAGGTTAAAATCAGCCTCTTTTTTGTTGCTCAGTATTATTTTAGATATTCGAGGTGAAATTATTTTTGTAAATTGCAATTAATTCTAAATTTTAAATCTTTTACTCCCTCTAACAGAAGATGGTAACCATTGACTGAACCAAAAAATTTAACATGTACTTACTGTTAAAAAAATTCACAGCTGGGCGTGGTGGCGCACGCCTTTGATCCCAGCACTCGGGAGGCAGAGGTAGGAGGATCGCCGTGAGTTCAAGGCCACCCTGAGACTACAGAGTTAATTCCAGGTCAGCCTGGACCAGAGTGAGACCCTACCTCAAAAAAAAAAAAAAATTCACAAAAGAAGCAGAACTGAATTTAAATTTTATTTTCAAATAACATTTTGTGTAAACTCATGGAATTTATGCTCAGAAGTTCTAAGTCTATTGGCAGACATTGTATTTGTGTGTTTGATTTGTCCTTTGTTTGTTCTTATATAATGGCTGTATAGCTTTTACATATTCTTCCCTGGGTGAAGAATATTAACTTAGCAGTTGGAATGGCTTCTCTTTTGTTAGGCTGAAGCTGTGTCTGGACCACTTGCTGGGACAAGTACCAGCTTCGGTGTGGCTATGTGATAACCTAAATGTGAAGAAATGAGTTGATTGTGCCTTACTGTTTCCCCTCTAAAAAAATTAGTTATTCATCTGAGCAGATGTTCTCATCAGGAACCCAGTAGTCAAAACAAAGCACTCAACAGAATCCTGCTGGTTACTGGAAAAGCACCAGTGGAAGCCAGATGATGGCAGCAGAAGGGAGATGTTAGAGAATGCTGTATTCTAAAAGATTAAAGTGTTCCTTCCTTCCTTCCATCTTTCCTTCTTTCCTTCTTTCTTCCTTCCTTCCTTCCTTCCTTCCTTCCTTCCTTCCTTCCTTCCTTTATCTCTCTCTCTCTCTCTCTTTCTTTCTTTCTTTCTTCTTTTTTGTTATTATTATTATTTGTTGTTTATTCGAAGCAGGGTCTCACTCTAGCTCAGGCTGACCTGGAGTAGTCTCAGGATGGCCTGGAACTCTTGGCAGTCCTCTTACTTCTGCCTCCCTAGAGCTGGGAGGCAGACATGCACCACCATGCCCAGCTTACTTTTTATTTATTTATTATATCTTTTGTTTATTTATTTATTTGAGAGCGATAGACAAAGAGAAAGAGGCAGAGAGAAAAGAGGAGAGTGGGTGCACCTGGGCTTCCAGACACTGCAAACAAACTCCAGTCGCATGCGCCCCCATGTGCATCTGGCTAACATGGGTCCTGGTGAGTCAAGCCTGGAACCGAGGTCCTTAGGCTTCACAGGCAAGTGCTTAATTGCTAAGCCATCTCTCCAGCCCCCAGCTTACTTTTTAATTACTGAATTATTATATTTATTTAGAGCCCAGGAGAAGCACCCACATGGCTAGAAATTCCACATGGAAGGCCTGGGAAAACTGTGGAGAAAAAAAGAAAAAAGAAAGTTCAAAAATCTGTCATGTAGGGAGCTGGAGAGGATAAAGAGCCCATGTAGAGAATAAGGGCTAGTGGGGCTCTCCTCTTGGCTAAGCCAAGGGGACATTCACTAATAGCTGGAGGTTTCCAAGTGGTCAGGCAGTTTAGAGCTGTTTTGTTTTTTTTTTGTTTTTTTTTAAGGGAAATTCTCACTCTATCTAGCCCAAGTGACCGAGAACTCACTCTGTAGCCCCAGGCTAGCCTTGAACTCAGGGCAGTACTCCTACCTCAGCCTCTCAAGTGCTGGCATTAAAGCCATGCCTGGCCTAAAGGTATTTTTTCTACGGAATACATTTGTGATTTAATTTATAAATGTTTCAGGTTTCTGTCAAGTAACTGTTTAAAATAAAGGGCACATAGCTGAGCCTTTGTTCGTAGAATTTTCATTTAGTGCATTATTTTATATGAATATATATATATATATTGGCTGAAGCAGACTCAGGAGAAAGCTAGTTTTTGGTTTTTTTTTTTTAAATTGGAGCTGGGTGTGGTGGCACTTGCCTTTAATCCCATCAGTTGTGAGGCAGAGGTAAGAAGATTGCCATGAGTTGAGGCCACTCTGAGACTGAAAGGCCCAAGAATTCAGAAGCCCAGAAATACTGTCACGCTCCAAACGGATCTTAAGTGGGCCCCTGCATACTTCAAACTCCAGGCTTTACTCTCTGTTGGAAGCAAGTAAAGAATCCCTCTTCTCATGATGTCAGAGCCCGCTCCTAATATAAAACTAGGTAAAAAGGGCATGAGATAGCCCTCAAGGATGGGAAATGAGTAATGAAGTGAACCACTTATTTGGTTTCTGTAAATAGCCTGCACCATAAGCCTTAGTAGCCCGCACCATAAGCCGTAGCAGCCTGCCTCAGACCGCCAAGGTCATAGGAGACTGATACCACACTCTGCTACTCCCACCCAAGGACCTGCACAAATGCTGACCACCAAGGTCATAGGAGACTGATTGGTCCACGAGGGGCTTGAACAAATTAAACTAATTTGCTTAGAAACTATGGAGTGGCACAAACTGACTGGCTCGCACCCCACGGGCTCCTGATGTTAAAAAAATGATTGGTCTAATGCACAGGCTTTGTTAGAAACCCTATAAAAACTGTTCTGTTCCTGCATTCGGGGCTCTGCAGTCCTCTACCCCTGCGTGGTGTATGACTGTGGGCCCCAGCGCGCTTGGAATAAAAATCCTCTTGCTGTTTGCATCAAGACCGTTTCTCGTGAGTGATTTGGGGTGTCGCCATTTCCGGGCAGAGCGTGGGGTCCTCGTTCTGGGGGTCTTACAAGGCTACATCGTGAATTCCAGTTTAGTCTGGAACCAACCCAAAACAAAACAACATTATATATATAATTTATTTATTTGAGAGAGAGGAAGAGAGAATGGGCATGTCAGGACCTCTAGTCATTGCAAAGAAACTCCAGACACATGTGCATCTAGCTTACATGGGTTCTGGGAAGTTAATCCTGGGTCATTTAGGCTTTGCAAGCAAGTGCCTTAATAGCTAACCCTTCTCTCCAGCCCTTAAATTATGTTTTCTTTTTCTTTCAAGTTAGGGTCTCACTGTAGCTCAGGCTGACCTGGATTCACTATATAGTTGTCTCAGGGTGACCTTGAACTCATGGTGATCCTCTACCTCTGCTTCCCAAGTGCTGGGATTAAAGACGTGAGCCACCATGCCTGGCTGTTAAATTGTTTTATATATAACAGGATACACTCTTATATCCCCTTGCCCTGGCTCTTGTTACCCTGGGGGCCCTCCTCAGTTGGGTTACGGTATTCACTGCAGGGTCATGAAAGCCTCAGTCAGTCAGGTAGGGGGTGGGGGGAAACTGTACCTGAGTATTCCTATCCACTCTGTGGCTCTTACAATTTTTCTGCTCCTTCTGAAATGTTCCTTGAGGCATGGCAGGCCTATTGTCAGTTTGATTTAGTGTTAAGTTCTTTGTAGCCTTGGATTTCTGCTCTGATAATTTTTCTAAAGAATATTTTTATTTATTTATTATTTGAAAGGAGAGAAAGTGGGGAAGGAGGGAGGAGGAGGGAGACGAGAATAGTCACACCAGGGCCTCCTGCCACTGCAAATGAACGCCAGGTGCATGTGCCACTTTGTGCAATGGCTTTATGTGGATATTGGGGAATTGAAATATGGTCCTTGGGGTTTGGAAGCAAGCACCTTAACTGCTGAGCCATCTATGCCACCCTGCTTTGATAGGTTGTGATTGATCACTGTGTCTGTCACTATCACTCTGGAGCTGGTTGTCAGGCTAGCATTAAGAACCTTATTCATGTCACCACTTCTGCAATTTCCCCTGAGCTCTTATAGATGTGGTAAAAGTGGCAAGTCTTGTGATGGTTATTTGACCATATTCTTGTTTATTATTTATTTGCTGTTTATTTATTTATTCAAAGGGAAGTTTGGTGAGCATACTATATACATTTAGCCAGACAGCAGCAGATGTTACACCTCTAGGGCTCATGTCTATCCCTGTTGTAGGTTTTCAGTTATCAGCGATGTATTCCCTCCCATGGAGCAGGCCACCAGTCAAATTACAGAGAGGTTGTTTTCTCCCATAATAGACATGCCACTATTGCACCCATTGGCTCATTTGGCCTGGCTGGCCAATATAGAAGGCTTGTAGTGTTCCACTGTTGAGTATCTCTACTGGTGATTTCTCTCTCTCCCCTATTGAACTGCATGCAACATAGCTTTTTCAAGCTTTCTGTCAGCTGGTCTCCATGGAGGAGGTTACCAGCTCAGTTCCAGCAGGATTTCTCAGTGACCTTGCAGGCCAAGTATGTGGAGTCTTTAGCAATAGGGTCTTACCATCTTTTTCTGGTAGGAAACCAAGGACCTCAGCAATAACCTGTAATGTTTTGGGGGCACCAGAGACCCTGGCCCACAACTGACTGGAAGGTATCCCATTCATGGCACTGAAAAACATCTAGTAACAATCTATGGCTCCTGAGTGTTCCATTGTCAAAAAACACAGGTTTCCATATGACTTATTATATCCTTCTAGATTTTGATTAGCCCTCTCTCCACATTTCCACTCAGCTCTGCCCCAATCCCCCCACTTTGGACCTGCCCCCTTGGACCCACTCTGCTCCACCCAGAACCCCCCCCCCCCCACACCTGGTCCTTCAGACCTATATACTGCTTGGCCTCCTCCTCCGCAACTTCAGACCTGCCTGGATTGGCCCCACCCCCTACAATATGAGGCCCCAATGCTTGGCACCACTCCCGCCTCACCCCCACCCTGCAACTTGGGACCCGCTTTGCTCTGCCCAACCTCACCCCTGCAACTTCCGCTCTGTGCTCTGCTCAGCCCTGCCCCCTCACGCAACTTGTCTCATTTGGCCATGCCTTCCAACCCCTTCCCCCCACCCCCTCGCCCCATCTTGACTTCGGAAATACCCTGCTACCCACTCCACATTGGACGCTTTGGGCTCTTCCCACCTCCCCACCTCCACTTTGTAGCCATTCACCTAGTCCTACCCCTGCCCTCATGATTTCTGAACTGCTCCTTTCAGCCACCCTGCCCCACCCCCGTGTGTGCAGACATGCCTAGCCCAACTCCCCCCTCACTTCAGACACGTTCCACTTGGCCCTGCCCACCCACGCCCCCTGCCCTGCTCGGACCCCTCCAACTTCTGAACTGCTCCGCTTGGCCTGGCCCCACGACTTGGGTCCTGCCTCCACTCGGCCTACCCTCGCTCCCCCCAACTTCCGCTCTGCTCGGCTCTACCCTCCCAAGCAACTTGTCCCCCTCGGCCTGCCCCCCAACTTCGGACCTGGCCCCCTCGCCCACCTGCCACTTTGGAAATACCCCGCTCCCCCAACCCCACATTGGACACTTTATGCTGGGTCCCACCCCTCACCCCCACTTTGTAGTCTAGGCTAGGCCCGCCCCTGCCCTCAGGACTTCAGAGCTGCTCCGTTGAGCCACCCCTGCCCCACCCCCACAAGTGCAGAGACACCTAGCTCGCCCCCCCCCCACGTTGGACGAGTTCCACTCAGCCCCGCCCACCCACACCCTCGGTCATGCTGGGTTCACACCCCACAACTTTGGAACTGCTCCGCTTGGCCTGCTCCGCAACTTCAGACCGCTCCTCTTGTCCCCGCCCCCACCACGCTTTTGGCCCCACCCCTCACTCCCATGACTTTGTACCTGCTCTTTTTGGCCCCTCATCACCCCCACAACTTCCAGCCACCCTGCTCAGCCACCAGCCACCACAGTGATTTCTGCTGCTCCGCTAGGCCAGCCCTTGCTCTGTCCCTAGGACTTTGAACCCACACAGCTCGCCCATCCCTCCTCGCACTTTGGACCGGCCCTATCGCCCCCACCGCCAGTCCCCCGTGACATGGGACGCCATCTGCTCTGCCCCTCTCGTGCCCCCACGACTTACAACCGGCTCCTTGGCCCCATCCCCACCCGACTTCAGACCTGCCCAGCTCTGTGCGCCCTTCCCATGGTCTTGGCCCCACCACCCTTGACTTCAGACCTGCCCCGCAACTTTGGACTCGTCCTGCACGCCCCCCACCACTCCTCTTGTTCCCTCCCTTGCGAGTTTGGACCTGCTTGGCTTGGCCCTGCCCCACCCCTCTGACTTCAGACCACTCCCTTTGCGCGCTCCCCCATTTTGGCCCTGTTCCTCTTGGCCCTGCACCACGACTTTGGCCACAGCCCACTTGGCTCTATCCCCCCCCCTTTGCAACTTCTGACAGCTCCACTCATGGCCCCCACCCTCGTGACTTTGGGCCTAGTTGCTGGGTCCACACCACTGCAACTTTGGACGCTTTGCCTGACTCTCCCCGCCAGCCAAGATCCCAGTTTCAGTTCCCAAGTACCCACCTAATCCAGATGCACAAAGTGGCACAGGTGCCTGGAGTTCATTTGCAGTGGCTATAGGCACTGGCATTCTCTCTTTCAAATAAGTAAATAAATAAAAATATTTTTTAAAAATTAAAAAAATATTCTTGTACTGATAGGCATGAAGGTTTTGATCATCTGAAAAATATATTTCAAATAAAAGTTATTTTTAAGTCATAAGAAAAGAAAACGTATAGACTTAGCAGTGACAGTTCAGCACTGCATCAAGGCAGAGTGTTGCAGACAGATTGAGGTTCGCTGAAGAACTTCCAGACCAGGCACAGTAATGGAGGAAGGTATTTATTGAAGCTTACAGATCCAGGGGAAGTTCCATAATGGCAGAAGAAGCTGGCCTGCCTTCAGAGGCCCAAGCAGACAGAAAGAAGCACAAGCCCAAAGGTCAAAAGCCACAGCACACTTCAGGAACTCCAGCTAGGCACACTTTGCATATATTTAGATTGAAATCTGAAACCTACCACACACCTTAAGATCCACCCAGTGACACTGCCTCCAGCCAGGTAGCTGCAGATGCAAACTACAAACAATAAAAACTGAATATATTGGGGGCCATCTATTCAAACTACCACACAGAGCCTTTGGGTTTATAGTCCATTGTTACATTAAGTGGATAACTATTCTTCCCACATCTTTATTGTGTCTTTAGGTGAGAGGTAGTCTCTTGGTCGAGGCTCTGATGGATTAACTCTTAAGGGGGCGGGGCTTAGCTCTGATACCTCCACCCAACTCCCTTTCATACCAGGCAGAAAGAAGGCTGAGTCCTTTCTCTAAAGACTTCCAAGCCAGCTAATGTCTGCCTACCTGAAGCAATGTTAATCAAAATTTTACAAGTTTTTCGGGTGGAGTGATGGCTTAGCAGTTAAGGTGTTTGCTTGTAAAGCAAAAGCACCCAGATTTGATTCCCCAGGACCCACAGCCAGATGCACAAGGGGATGCACACAGCTGGAGTTTATTTGCAGTGGCTGGAGGTCCTGGTTTGCCCATTCTTTCTTTCTTTCTCACTCTCTTTTTTAATATTTTATTTATTTATTTGAGAGCGACAGAGACAGAGAGAAAGACAGATAGAGGGAGAGAGAGAGAATGGGCGCGCCAGGGCTTCCAGCCTCTGCAAACGAACTCCAGATGCATGCGCCCCCTTGTGCATCTGGCTAACGTGGGACCTGGGGAACCAAGCCTCGAACCGGGGTCCTTAGGCTTCACAGGCAAGCGCTTAACCACTAAGCCATCTTTCCAGCCCTTTCTTTCTCACTCTCTCCCCCTCTTTCTCTGTCAAATAAATAAATAAAAATTTTAAAAATTAAGATTTTTAAAAACATTTTTTGGTGTTTTAATTTTTTTTTAAATTTATCTGAAAGAGCACATGAGAAAGAGAGAGGCAGATAGAGGGAAGAGAAAGAGAAACAGACTCCAGATGCAGGTGCCACCTTGTGCATCTGGCTTTATGTGTGTACTGGACAGTTGAACCTGGGTCCTTAGGCTTTGCAAGCAAGTGCCTTCACTGCTAAGCCATATCTTCAGACCCACTTTTTAAAGATTTGATATTACATTCAGGGATTTTTATTTCTCATCAATTTAAGCTGATAGTTTGCTTCTGGGAACATTGTATTTATGACACTAGATTTCACCAATGAGGATAAACTAGCATATTCTAAAATCTAGTGGATTTAAAGAAATATTTATGTTTTCATTTCATATATATCATGGCATGGAAGGATATATAGGTCAAAAGGCAACAAGCAACTCTCTATGAGTTTTTAGTTTTATTTTGTAAATTTTTATTGTGTGTGTTGTGAAAGAGAGAGAATGAGAATGAATGGGTGCACCAGGGCCTCCTGCCACTGCAAAGGAACTCCATGTGTATGCACCACTTTGTGCTTCTAGGTTTGCATGGGTACTGGGGAACCAAACACAGACCACTGGACTTCGTAAGTAAGTGCCTTTAACCACTGAGCAATTTCTCCAGCCTGACACTCTAGTGCACAGGTCAAGATGAAGTTTAGGGTTCATCAAGTGCTGCAGTCCGGTTCGCATTGCTGGTAGAAATCACCCAACCAAGAGCAGCTTCTGGGAAAAAGAGGTTTATTTGGCTTACAGGCTCGAGGGGAAGCTCCACGATGGCAGGGGAAAACGATGGCATGAGCAGAGGGTGGACATCACCCCCTGGCCAACAGAAGATGGACCACAGCAACAGGAGGGTGTGCCAAACACTGGGATGGGGAAACTGGCTATAAAGCCCATAAGCCCACCCCCAACAATACACTCCCTCCAGGAGGCATTAATTCCCAAATCTCCATCAGCTGGGAACCTAGCATTCAGAACACCTAAGTTTATGGGAGACACCTGAATCAAACCACAACATTCCGCCCCTGGCCCCCATAAACTGATAGCCATACATGATGTAAAATACAATGCTTTCAGTCTGACTTTAAAAGTCCCCATAGTTTTTATCAATCCCAATGATGTTCATACATCCCCATAGTTCAAGATCTTCTAACTGAGCCATAATACCAAAATATAACCTCAAAAAACCCAGAATGGCACAGAATTAATTTTCACACTGCAAAAGATGGCATTGGGCATAGCAAAGAAACATTCAACCAATACAAGATTTAAAACAACCAGGGCAAACATCAAACTCTGTAGCTTCAAGTCCAGCAAACCTAGCCAGTGAAAAATCTTCAAGTCCGATAATTCTAACCAGCAACACGTCTCTGGCATTCCAATTCCGCCCCTCCAGCTAGGCTACTCACAGTCCTGGGAAACTTCACCGGGGCCGGCAGCTCCTCGGCAGCCATTTCATGGTCCTGGCATCTCCACTGGGTCTCCACTGCAAGCCACGGTCCATCTTCATGGCCCCATGGGGTCTCTATGCAGGCAACCAGCAAACCTGCTTCACACTGCCCATGGCCATTTCCAAAACACAAGACCGTGTTGCAAACTCAATGACCCTCTTTCCAGCATTTCTTATACCCCACAATACCAGGTAGGGTGCCAATTTGTTAATCCAGGGGGGAATAAAGCAGACTTTGAAGAACAGGACACTCCTTGAGCATTCAGGCCCCTTCTAAAGAGTCTACATTCTTCTTGTTGCCCCAGCGCAGGTCAGCTAGCCCAGTCTCAAAGGTTGTAATCTCTCAGTTGCAGCTGAACGGGCAGCAGTTCACCCAAAGATTTTCCTTTCTGTGCCATATCCCTCTGCACACACCAGTTCATTTCTACGCAAAGCAACCCTGCACAACTTCTCAGGACATGGGCACAAGAGCAAGCTTCTCACACAAACTGCTAGCCCAGTCCAGGCACAGCTCTTTCTCACCCTCATAAGCCAAACCTCACAGTCCATAGTTCTTACTGCCTTCAGATCTTTCAGCTCTGACCAGGATAAACAGCACTGCAAGGCATCTCTTAGGCCAAGGTTTCAACTCCTTCTACAGTCCTCTTGAAAATCAGCTTCAAAAGGCCGAAGCCACACAGTCAGGTGTCTAGCAGCAATCCCACTCCTCAGTACCACTTTACTGTTGCAGTCCGGTTCACATTGCTGGTAGAAATCACCCAACCAAGAGCAGCTTCTGGGAAAAAGAGGTTTATTTGGCTTACAGGCTCGAGGGGAAGCTCCATGATGGCAGGGGAAAATGATGGCATGAGCAGAGGGTGGACATCACCCCCTGGCCAACAGAAGATGGGCCACAGCAACAGGAGGGTGTGCCAAACACTGGGATGGGGAAACTGGCTATAAAGCCCATAAGCCCACCCCCAACAATACACTCCCTCCAGGAGGCATTAATTCCCAAATATCCATCAGCTGGGAACCTAGCATTCAGAACACCTAAGTTTATGGGGGACACCTGAATCAAACCACCACATGTTAGACTGACAGTGGGTCCACTGGGTCCCCGAACGCATCCTGTGGTTATTTCCCCTGTCCCAGAATGCATAATTGGGATAGATATACTTAGCAGTTGGCAGAACCCCCACATTGGTTCCCTGACTTGTGGAGTAAGGGCTATTATGGTTGGAAAGGCCAAATGGAAGCCATTGAGGCTCCCACCACCAGGGAAAATAGTGAATCAAAAACAATATCGCATCCCTGGAGGGATTTCGGAAATTAGTGCCACTATAAAGGACTTGAAGGATGCAGGGGTGGCAGTTCCCACCACATCTCCCTTTAACTCTCCTATTTGGCCTGTTCAGAAGACAGATGGATCCTGGAGAATGACAGTGGATTATCGGAAACTTAATCAGGTGGTGACTCCAATTGCAGCTGCTGTACCAGATATGGTTTCTTTACTTGAGCAGATTAACACATCTCCTGGTACCTGGTATGCAGCTATTGATCTTGCAAATGCTTTCTTCTCCATACCTGTCCATAAGGACCACCAGAAGCAATTTGCCTTCAGCTGGCAAGGTCAGCAGTACACCTTTACTGTTTTACCTCAAGGTTATATTAACTCTCCAGCCCTGTGTCATAGCTTAGTTTGCAGGGACCTTGATCACCTGTCCCTTCCACAGGGTGTCACATTGGTCCATTATATTGATGACATAATGCTAATTGGATCAAATGAGCAGGAGGTGGCAACCACTCTGGAGTTGCTGGTACAGCATATGCGCATAAGGGGATGGGAAATAAATCCATCCAAAATTCAAGGACCTTCCACCTCAGTGAAATTTCTAGGAGTTCAGTGGTGTGGGGCATGCAGGGATATTCCTTCTAAGGTGAAGGACAAGTTGTTGCATTTGGCCCCTCCTACCACTAAGAAAGAAGCACAACGTCTAGTGGGCCTATTTGGATTTTGGAGACAGCACATTCCTCACTTGGGTGTCTTACTCCGTCCCATATACCAAGTGACTCGGAAAGCTTCTAGTTTTCATTGGGGCCCAGAACAAGAGAAGGCTCTTCAACAGGTGCAGGCTGCTGTGCAGGCTGCTCTACCCCTTGGGCCATATGATCCAGCAGATCCGATGGTACTTGAGGTTTCAGTGGCAGACAGGGACGCTGTTTGGAGCCTTTGGTAGGCCCCCATAGGTGAATCACAGCGGAGGCCCTTGGGATTTTGGAGCAAGGCCCTGCCATCATCTGCAGACAATTGTTCTCCCTTTGAGAGACAGCTCTTGGCCTGCTATTGGGCCTTAGTGGAAACTGAACGTTTGACAATGGGCCATCAAGTTACTATGTGACCCGAGCTGCCCATTATGAGCTGGGTGTTGTCTGACCCACCAGGCCATAAAGTTGGACGTGCACAGCAGCAGTCCATCATCAAGTGGAAGTGGTATATACGTGATCGGGCTCGAGCAGGCCCTGAAGGTACAAGTAAGTTACATGAGGAAGTTGCCCAAATGCCTATGGTTGCTACTCCTGTTGCAATGCCTTCTGTCCCCAAGCATGCACCTATGGCATCATGGGGCGTGCCCTATGATCAACTGACTGAGGAGGAGAGATCTAGGGCATGGTTTACAGATGGTTCAGCACGTTATGTCGGCACTGCCCAGAAGTGGACAGCTGCAGCATTACAGCCCCTTTCTGGAACAACTCTGAAGGACTGTGGTGAAGGGAAGTCTTCACAATGGGCAGAACTTCGGGCAGTGCATATGGTTGTGCATTTTGCTTGGAAGAAAAAATGGCCAGATGTGTGGTTATACACTGACTCATGGGCTGTGGCCAATGGTTTGGCTGGATGGTCTGGGACTTGGAAGGAGCACAGTTGGAAAATTGGTGAAAAGGACATTTGGGGAAGGTGTATGTGGATAGACCTCTCTGAATGGGCAAAGGATATAAGGATACTTGTGTCCCATGTCAGTGCTCATCAGAAGGTGACCTCACTGGAGGATGACTTTAATAATCAAGTAGACAAGCTGACCCGTTCTGTGGATAGTGGTCAACCTCCTTCCTCAGCCACCCCTGTCATTGCCCAATGGGCCCATGAACAAAGTGGCCATGGTGGCAGAGGTGCAGGCTATGCATGGGCCCAACAACATGGACTTCCACTAACTAAGGCTGACCTGGCTACGGCTACTGCTGAGTGCCAAATTTGCCAACAGCAGAGGCCGACTCTGAGCCCCCGATATGGTAGTATTCCTCGGGGTGACCAGCCAGCAACCTGGTGGCAGGTTGACTACATTGGACCTCTTCCATCATGGAAAGGGCAGCGTTTTGTCCTTACTGGAATAGACACTTATTCTGGGTATGCATTTGCCTTTCCTGCACGTAGCGCTTCTGCCAAAACTACCATCCGTGGGCTTACAGAATGCCTTATCCACCGTCATGGCATTCCACACAGCATTGCTTCTGACCAAGGAACTCACTTCACCGCCAAGGAAGTACGGCAGTGGGCTCATGATCATGGAATTCACTGGTCTTACCATGTGCCCCACCATCCTGAAGCAGCTGACTTGATAGAACGGTGGAACGGCCTTTTGAAGAAACAGCTACAGCGCCAACTGGGTGGCAACAGCTTGGAGGGCTGGGGGAGTGTCCTCCAGCAGGCTGTATATGCTCTGAATCAGCTTCCTATATATGGTACTGTTTCTCCTATAGCCCGGATTCACGGGTCCAGGAATCAAGGGGTGGAAATGGGAATGGTCCCACTTGCCATCACCCCAAGTGACCCATTAGCTAGATTTTTGCTTCCTGTTCCCGCAACCTTACACTCTGCTGGACTACAAGTCTTGGTCCCAGAGGGGGGAGTGCTTTTGCCAGGAGACACAAAGAACATTCTATTGAACTGGAAGCTAAGACTTCCCCCTGGTCACTTTGGGCTCCTAATGCCCTTGAGTGAACAGGCTGAGAAAGGAGTTACAGTGATTGCAGGGGTGATTGATCCAGATTACCAGGGGGAAATTGGGCTGCTCCTCCACAATGGCAGTAAGGAAGAGTATGCCTGGAGTGCAGGAGATCCTTTAGGGCGTCTGTTAGTGTTACCATGTCCTGTTGTCAAAGTCAATGGACGACTGCAACAACCCAATAGAAGTAGTGTGATAAATGGCCCAGATCCTTCAGGAATGAAGGTATGGGTTACCCCTCCAGGTAAAGAACCAAGACCTGCTGAGGTGCTTGCTGAAGGTGGAGGGAATACAGAATGGGTAGTAGAAGAAGGCAGTTACAAATATCAGCTAAGGCCACGTGATCAGTTACAGAAACGAGGACTGTGATTGCAATGTTTCTGTCCTGCCTTGATAACACCAATATTAAGATTGTATCATTAGCTAAACTGTTGAATTTATATTAGACCCATTGTATTAGAGACTAAGCTTGTGTTGGGGGGAAGATTTTGCGGTTCCGGTTGTACGTGTGATAGTTATGCGATGTTAGGCGGAATTATGAGCTTGTTACTGTTTTCATTTGGAAATTAAGTATGATGTAAGGAGACATGATTTGATGCCAAGTTGACAAGGGGTGGACTTGTGATAGTTAAGGTGTTGTCAACTTGATCTGTTTAGTAATCCACAGGCTGCTTCTAGGAAGGATCAACTAAAGGAGGAGGTCTTTCTCCCAGGGTGAGCCCTTCCCCCAGAGTGGGCGGTCCCGCTCAGAGGGGGACTTGATATAAGGAAGCTCTGGGTAGAAGAGTTCCCTTTTTTTTTTCCTTCCTTCCTTCCACTTGGCTGCCGGAGCTGCTCCCTACCTTCTAGCGTGGATTGAAGACCAGTGCGGACTAAAGACCAACATCAACCAAAGACCCACGTGGATCGAAACCCAGAGGCTCCTCCGGTCGGGACTGCTGAGGCATCTGACCACGTGGACTGAGCAGCTACCAGGTTCGGTGATTCTCAGGCCTGCAACTGCTATTGGACTACTGTAAGCTAACCCAATAAATTCCTTTTATAAAATAATTCATTCTAGTAATTCTGTTCCTCTAGAGAACCCTGACTAATACATCAAGGTAGGGAAGGAGCAGACTGGGGATCTACCCCCGGCAGTGCAATGCTAATAGACAAGAAGCACAATGTTACTTGAACTCAAGGTTTATTAGCCAAAAGTGGACAAGTAGCTGGGCCTAACTTTAAGAGCAGGAACACTATATTCCCCTGTTATTCTAGAAATAGAGAAAAGTATATCTGGAAGTCAACCCTATTGTTATCTACCACATTCACAGATTCTTGCTTTCATCTAAGAAGGGAAAAATAACAGAAAATGTTTGATTAGTCCTGTCACTATAAATTACTGTTATTGTTCATGCTGCCACAAAATTAGTCTTTCCTTCTGTTAATAGCAACTGATTAGGGTAAAGATTCATCTTTATTTACAATGTTAGTTTTACTGTGGTTTCCATTGCTAGTACAGTTTGATTAAAGCAGGCTCACAATTGGTGGATTTGATTACTAGTTGAAGAAGATATTTTTGAAACTTTTTCAAAAAGTCGTGTCCTCCTCCTCCCCCTCCTCCCTCTCCTCCCCCTCCTCCCCCTACTTCAACAAACTAAAATAAATAAATAAATTAAAAAAATGGCTGGAGAGTTTGCTTAGTGGTTAAGGCACTTGCTTGTGAAGCCCAGGAACACAGGTAAGCCAGTAAGCCAGATGCATAAGGTGGCACATGTGTCTGGAGTTTGTTTGCAGTGGCTAGAGGTCTGGTGTGCCCTCTCTGTCTATCTGCCTCTTTCTTTGTCTACCTCCCTCTCAGATAAATAAATAAAATAATAAAAAAGAAAAAAATATTTAAAAAATACCCAAAAACAGCAACCACTGAATGGTGTATGAATGAAACAAAGCATCTTATGCTTATAGGGCTTTTTGGTTTTTTTTGGGGGGAGGGTGGTTTCGAGGTAGGGTCTTACTCTAGACAAGGCTGACCTGGAATTCACTATGTAGTCTCAGGGTGGCCTCGAATTCATGGTGATCCTCATACCTCTGTCTCCTGAGTGCTGGGAGTAAAAGCGTGTACCACCACACCTGGCAATTATGCTTATAGTTTTTATTTATTTATTTGACAGAGAGAGAGGGGGGGGAGGGGGAGAGGGGGAAAGGGGGAGGGGGGAGGGAGAGACAGCTAGAAAGAGAGAGAATGGGTGCACCAAGGTCTCTAGGCACTGTAAATGAACTCCAGATGCATGTGACACCTTGTAAATCTGGAGTTATGTGGGTACTGGGGAATTGAACTCAGGTCCTTAGGCTTTGCAGGCAAGTACCTTAATGGCTGAGCTATCTCTCCAGCTGCTTATAGTTTTCAAGTCACTCTTATTGAACATTTTTTTTTCCTTTGGGATAAGGGTTTGGCTGTAGCCCAGGATGACCTGGAATTCACTATGTAGTCTCAGGATAGCCTTGAACTCACAGTCATCCTCCTACCTATGCCTACTGAGTGCTGAGATTAAAGGCCTAACTTATTAAATCACTTTTTTTTATTTAAATATTTTAGTTTTCTTTCTTAATTTGAGAGAGAGAGAGAGAGAAACAGGCGGGGGGGGGGGAGAGAGAGAGAGAGAGAGAATGAGAATGGGCATGCCGGGGCCTCCAGACACTGTTAATGAACTCCAGATGCATGTGTCCCCTTGTGCATTTGGCTTATGTGGGTACTGGGGAATTGAACCTGAGTCCTTTGGCTTTGCAGGCAAGCACCTTAACCACTATGTCATCTCTCCATCCCCATAAATCACACTTAAACTTCACTGTGTTTGTTTTGTTATTGCACTTGATCTTGGCCAAAAGGCTGAGAAGAAATTGTTTGCTATGCTATTGATAGCAATTACAGGAACTACTTTAACAATTTTTCTTTCTAATAGACCTCAACAATTAAGTACAATCAAAGTTGAAGCCATCATAAATTCACCATGTCTCCAATTACAATATTGAATTGTAGTTGTTTCTAATCAGGTATGGTGGGACATAACTTTAATCCCAGCACTCATGAGGCAGTGGTAGGAGGATTGCTGTGAGTTTGAGGCCGGCCTGGAACTACAGAATGATTTCCAGGTCAACTTGGGCTAGAGTGAAACCCTACCTCAAAAACAACAGCAAAAAAGTTCATAATGTAGTTGTTTCTGGATATCTAAATTTCTGGTGTCCATATAAAGTATTGCATTTCAGGCTGGAGAGGTTCAATTCCCAAGTACCCATGTAAGCCAGATGCACAAGGTGGCATATGTGTCTGGAATTCATTTGCAGTGGCTAGACACCTTGGTGCACTCATTCTCTCTCCTAAATATATAAATAAATAAATAAAATAGTGCATGTAATAATATAGCCATTCTGCCAGGCATAATGGTACACAGCTTTAATCCCAGTACATAGGAGGCTGAGGTAGGAGCATTGACATGCGTTCAAGACCAGCCTGGGCTATAGAATGAGCTCCAGGTCAATCTGGGTCAGAGTGAGACCTTGTTTCAAAACAAAAGGTACAAGTATATATGTATGTTTTCTGTACTCAGCAGGATGCAATTCAAGAAAGAGTTTTCTTAAATAATTTAAGTAGAATTTATGGCTTCAGAAAAAATCTTAAAAACCCTTCATGTTTACCTAGTGAACATAGGCAAATGTCAGTTCAGCCATTTCTGCTTTTTAGGCAGCCTATGCCTTATGCTACTCATCCCTCTATTTTTAGGCTGCACCTAGTGATAAGCACTTTTGCAATGCATTTGTATGTGTAGTGTGCATGCATGTATGTATGCATGTTTGTGTGGGGGTGTATGTATACATGTGTGTACACATGTGTACATGAGTGTGAAAGCCAGAGGTTGATGTTGACTTGTCTTCCTCAATTGCTCTCTGCCTTTTTTTTTTCCAATGTAGTGTCTTGCCCAGGCTGTCCAGTGATTCACTATGTGGTATTAGCGTGGCCTCAAACTCATGGCAATCCTCCTACCTCTGCCTCCCAAGAGCTGGGATTAAAGGCATGCACCACCATACCTGGCATCTCTGCCTTATTTTTGTCCGCTTTAATAAATTATTCATTTGTGTGTGTGTGTGTGTGTGTGCGTGCACGCGCATGAGCGCGCGTGTGCACGCACCCTTGTGCATGCAGGGCAGGGTCTCTCTCTTTTTTTTCTTTGAGGTAGGATATCACTCTAGCTCAGGCTGACCTGGAATTCATTATGTAGTCTCAGGTGACCTTGGACTCGTGGTGATCCTTCTACATCTGCCTCCTGATTGCTGGAATTAAAGGTGTGCATCACCATGCCCAGCCAGGATCTCTCTCTCTCTCCATATATATGTATATGTATATGTATATGTATATGTATATGTATATGTATGTGTATGTGTATGTGTATGTGTATGTGTATGTGTGTGTATATATATATATATATATACACATATATATACATATGTATACACACACACACACACACACACACACACATATATATATTTGACAACTTCTATACTTACAAACAATAAACCATATTTCCCTCCCCTCCTCCACTTTCCCCTTCACAACTCTGCTCTTCATCATATCCCCTTCCTCTCTCCATTAGTCTCTCTTTTTGATGTCATCATTTTTTTCTCATATTATGAGGATCTTGTGAAGGCATTGCTAGGTATTGTGAGGTCATATATATCGAGGCCATGTTCTGTCTGGACAGTTGCATTGTAAGGAGTGGTACCCTTCCTTTGGCTCTAACATTCTTTCCACCACCTCTTCTGCAATTGGACCCTCAGCTTTGGAGGATGTGAGATGATTCAGTGCTGGAAACTTCTCCATCCCTTCTTCTCAGCACAATGTAGGCCAGGGTCTCTTGCCACTGCAAATGAGTGCCAGACACTTGTGCTACTTCTTGCAGTACACTTTACATGAGCATTGGGAATTGAACACAGGCTGGCAGGCTTTGTAAGTCTTTAACTGACGAGTCATCTCTCTAGCTTTCCGCTTTTTTTTTTCTTTTTTGAGGCAGGGTCTCACTCCAGTCCAGGCTGACCTGGAATTCACTATGTAGTCTCAGGGTGGCCTCAAACACATGGTGATCCACCTACCTCTTCCTCCCAAGTGCTGGGATTAAAGGCATGCGCCATCACGCCCAGCTTCCACTTTATGTTTTGAGAAAGGGTCTCTCACTGAATGCAGAGTTCGTCTGTTTGGTTAGAATGTCTTTCTTGCAAGCCCTAGGGATCCTCCTGTCTCCACTTCCCACAGCAGGAATTGTAGGTATACTCTACTGTCATATATGGGTGCTGGGGATCTGAACTAAAGTCCTTATTCTTGTGCCGCAAGTACTTTACCCACTGAGATATCTCACCAGGTCCCAGTGATAGGATATTAATAAATACAATATAGTAAAAATGACAGAATAGAAAAATGATTAAGTTGTAAAATATTTTGGCTCCATTTTGCTTATTCTTTCTCAGACTTTTCTCATTTTGTGAGCTGGCTTATGGAGAGGACCATTGGACAAGAAAATTAAAGCAATTTCTGAAGAAAAGCCAGTGAGAAACCAATGCTCTTGGACCAACAGTCAATGAAAAACTAAAACATGTTTGCAACCACTTGAGTGAGTGTGGAAGGAGATCCTTCCCTAACTGAGCCTGAGTCCTGCTGCAAGAGCCAACTCTTTGATTCTGACCTTTTGAGAGACCCTGAATCAGAAAAATCAGTGAAGATGGGCACTGATTCCTGCTCCACAGAAATGGTGATTTAGTAAATGTTTCAAGTCAATGACTTCTGGAGTAATTTGTTATTCATCAGTGAATAACTAATACACCATTCAAGAGTAGAAATATTCCCACTCTATTCTGAATAGGTTTGTCAGTTACTTATGGTGCTACTGTGACAAAATGCCTGACAAAGCAACTTAAAGAGAAAGGGTTTATTTTGGCTTACACTTCAAGCTCTTTCCTAATAAACTGATCAATAAGAAAATCTTTCTGCCCCACTTGTTGCTGTTTTTCACTGTAGCCCTGGAAAGGAAGGATGAAAAATAACCATACCACAACCTGAAGGCTACACGGCCTTGAAAATATCCCACATCAAACAAATTAGTCCATTACTGTTAAATTCAGCCTCACTCTAGTTCTCAGGATATGCAACTGGATTCTTTGCCTGAATATCACATAACTATTGCTAACCCAGTTCTTAATAGAGTCATTTTTCCTTCTGAAACTGTCCACATTTCTTCCTTTCTTTCTCTCTCTCTCTCTCTCTCTCTTTTTTTTTTTTTTTTTTTTTTTTTTGGCTTTTCAAGGTAGGGTCCCTCTCCATCCCAGGTTGACCTGGCATTTACTATGTAGTCTCAGGATGGCCTTGAACTCATGGCAATCCTCCTATCTCTGTCTCCCAAGTGCTGGGATTAAAGTCATGTGCGACCATGCTTGGCTAATTTCCTTTTAAAAATATTTATATATTTATTTATTTGAGGAAGAGAGAGAGAGAGAGAGAGAATGGGCTCGCTAGGGCCTCTAGCCACTGAAAGAAAAATGCCAGATGCATGTATCACCTTGTGCATCCAGCTTTATATGTGTATTGGGAGTCAAACCTGGGTTGGTTGGCTATGCTGGTGAGCACCTTAACTGGTAAGCCATTTCTCCAGCCCATGTCCACATTTCCTTTGGCATTCTGGTCATCCAAATTCCCACCAGAATGATCCATTATGCTCTGCTTCTAGTAATGAAAGGCTTTCTAGACCAACTTTCCAATCTCTTCTACATTTTTCCTGCAAAACAGTTCTGAAGGCCTAAGAACCACATGATCAGGTTTATCACAGCAATAGCCACTCTTCTTGGCACCAATTTTCTGTATTAGTTACTATTTCATTGCTGTGAACAAATGATGAGAAACAACTTAAGGAAGGATAGGTTTTAATTTGACTTACAGTTCCAGTGGGCAACATTCCATAATTCCTGCAAAGAAGGCAGGGCAGCAGGACCATAAAGCAGCCAGTCACCTTCAGTCTATAGTCCCAAATCAGAGAGAGAGAGAGAGAGAGAGAGAGAGAGAGAGTGAGAGAGAGAGAGACATGAATGTTACTACTTAGCTAGCTTTCTCCTTTTTATGCAATTCAGAACCCTAGGCCATGGAATGGCACCATCCCCACTTAGGCTAGGTCTTCCCAGTTTGTTAACCTAATCTATGAAACCCTTACCAGACATGCTCAGAGATGCTCATGGAGCGGGCCTCCAGTCCATTTAGAGGGCAGTTGTTGCCACCATGACAGATGTGCCACTATTGCACCCATTGGCTCATTTGGCCTGGCTGGCCAAATATAAGGCTTTCAGTGTCCACTGTTGAGTAATTTCACTGGTGATTTCTCTCTCTACCATTGAGCTGCATGCAGAATGGCTTCTTCCAGCTTTCTGTCAGCTGGTATACATGGAGGAAGTTATCATCTCAGTTCCAGTAGGCTTTCTCAGTGGCCTTGCAGCCCAAGTATGTGGAGTCTTCAGCAATAGGATCTTACCATCTATCCCTGGCGGGATACCAAGGGCACTGGCAATGGCCTACAATGTTTTGGGGGCATCAGGGACCTCCCTGGCCAACAACTCACTGGAAGGTATCCCATCCCTGGCACTGAAAATTTTCTAGCAACAATCTATGGCTCCTGAGTGTCCAAAAAAAGTAAGTTTCCTTATGATTTATTTATATCCTCTTAGATTTTGATTATCCCTCCCTCCACCTTTCCTTTACTCAATCTCTTCTCCTGACCTCACTTTGGGCCTTTTCACCCCACTAATCTATTCTTCTACTTACATATATACAATACCATCCTATTGAGTATCCCCCCTCCCTTTCTTTCTCTTCCCTTTATATCTCTTTTCTACCTTACTGGCCTTTACTACTGAGTTTTCTTCCTACTCACACAAAAGTCTAGTCACCTGTAGCTAGGATCCACATTTAAGAGAGAGAACATGCAACACTTGGCTTTCTGGGCCTGGGTTACTTCACTTAGTATAATCCTTTCCAGATCCATCCATTTTCCTGCAAATTTCATAACTTCTTTTTTTTTAAATTTAATTTTTTAACATTTTCCATGATTATAAAAAAAATCCCATGGTAATACCCTCCCCCCCCCATACTTTCCCCTTTGAAATTCCATTCTCCATCATATTACCTACCCATCTCAATCATTGTACTTACATATAGACAATACCAACCTATTAAGTACCGTCCTCCCTTCCTTTCTCTTCCCTTTATGTCTCCTTTTTAACTTACTGGCCTCTGCTACTAAGTATTTTCATTCTCACTCAGAAGCCCAGTCATCTGTAGCTAGGATCCACATATGAGGGAGGAACACGTGGCGCTTGGCTTTCTGGGCCTGGGTTACCTCACTTAGTATAATCCTTTCCAGGTCCATCCATTTTTCTGCAAATTTCATAACTTCATTTTTCTTTACCGCTGAGTAGAACTCCATTGTATAAATGTGCCACATCTTCATTATCCACTCATCTGTTGAGGGACATCTAGGCTGGTTCCATTTCCCAGCTATTATAAATTGAGCAGCAATAAACATGGTTGAGCACGTACTTCTAAGGAAATGAGATGAGTCCTTCGGATATATGCCTAGGAGTGCTATAGCTGGGTCATATGGTAGACCAATCTTTAGCTGTTTTAAGAACCTCCACACTGATTTCCACAATGGCTGGACCAGATTGCGTTCCCACCAGCAGTGTAGAAGGGTTCCTCTTTTTCCACATCCCCGCCAACATTTATGATCATTTGTTTTCATGATGGTGGCCAATCCGACAGGAGTGAGATGGAATCTCAATGTAGTTTTAATCTGCATTTCCCTGAGGACTAGTGATGTATAACATTTTTTTAGATGCTTATATGCCATTCATATTTCTTCCTTTGAGAATGCTCTATTTAGCTCCAAAGCCCATATTTTGATTTGCTTGTTTGATTCCTTATTATTTAACTTTTTGAGTTCTTTGTATATCCTAGATATTAATCCTCTATCAGACATATAGCTGGCGAAGATTTTTTCACATTCTGTAGGTTGCCTCTTTGTTTTTTTCACTGTGTCCTTTGCAGTGCAAAATCTTTGTAATTTCATGAGGTCCCAGTGATTAATCTGTGGTTTTATTGCCTGAGCAATTGGGGTTGTATTCAGAAAGTCTTTGCCAAGACCAATATGTTGAAGGGTTTCCCCTACTTTTTCCTCTAGCAGTTTCAGAGTTTCAGGTCTGATGTGAAGGTCTTTAATCCATTTGGACTTAATTCTTGTGCATGGCAAGAGAGAAGAATCTATTTTCATCCTTCTGCAGATATATATCCAATTTCCCAACACCATTTGCTGAAGAGGCTGTCTTTTCTCCAATGAGTATTTTTGGCATTTTTATCAAATATCAGGTGGCTATAGCTACTTGGGCTTACATCTGGATCCTCTATTCTGTTCCACTGATCTACATGTCTGTTTTTGTGCCAGTACCATGCTGTTTTTGTTACTATTGCTGTATAGTATAGATTAAAATCAAGTATGGTGATACCACCAGCCTTATTTTTGTTGCTCAGTATTGTTTTAGAGGTTCATGATTTTTTATGTGCTTCCAAATGAATTATTGGATTGTTTTTTCTGTTTCCATGAAGAATGCCATTGGAATTTTGATGGGTAATGCATTAAATGTGTGGATTGGTTTTGGTAAGATTGCCATTTTCACAATATTGATTCTCCCAATCCAAGAACAAGGGATGTTTTTCCATTTCCTTGTGTCTTCTGCAATTTCTTGCTTGATTATTTTAAAGTTTTCATTGTAGAGATCCTTCACTTCGTTGGTTAGGTTTGTTCCAAGGTACTTAATTTTTTTTTGATACAATTGTGATTGGGAGTGATTCTCTGATTTTATCCTCTGTGTGTTTGTTGTTAGCATATATGAAGGCTACTGATTTCTGTGTATTTATTTTGTATCCTGCTACATGGCTGTAGATGTTTATCAGCTCTTACAGTTTGCTAGTAGAATCTTTAGTGTCCTTTATGTATAGAATCATGTCATCTGCAAATAATGATAACTTGATCTCTTCCTTTCCAATTTGTATCCCTTTTATGTGTGTCTCTTGCCTTATTGCTATGGCTAAATAAAAGTGGGGACAGTGGACACCCTTGTCTTGTTCTTGATTTTAGTTGAAAAGTTTCCAGTTTTTCCCCATTTAGTAATATGTTGGCTGTAGGCTTGTCATAAATAGCTTTTATTATATTGAGACATGTTCCTTCTATTCCTAGTCTCCGTAGGACTTTTATCATGATGGGATGTTGGATTTCGTCAAATGCTTTTTTTTTTTTTTTTTTTGCATCTAATGAGATGATCATGTGATTTTTGTCCTTCAGTCCATTTATATAATGTATTGCATTTATTGATTTGCACATATTGAACCATTCCTGCATCTCTGGGATGAAGCTGGTGGAACCTCTTCTGCCTGCCTATGTGGTCTCTGGATGCTCTGGATCTCTCGTACCTCTCTGCTGCCATTGGTAATTTCTTTTTTTTTTTCTTTTTTCTTTTTTTTTTGGTTTTTCAAGGTAGGGTCTCACTCTGGCTGAGGCTGACCTGGAATTCACTATGTAGTCTCAGGGTGGCCTCGAACTCATGGCTATCCTCCTACCTCTGCCTCCCGAGTGCTGGGATTAAAGGCGTGCGCCACCACGCGCGGCTTCATTGGTAATTTCTTATACACCTCACTTTTTAGGAGAAGATTGTATTTTGCTGTTTTTTTTTTTTTTTTTTTTTTTTTTTTTTTTTTTTTTTTTTTTTTGGCTTTTTCTCCCCTAGGCTGCTTTGGTGTGGTCTCTACACGGCCATCTTAACCAGAAGTCAAAAAGATTTTTCTTTGAATGTGTGTGCAGATGCATGCACCCCAGCTGTCTATGTGTGGAGGCCAGAGAACACTGGGTATCCTTGTCTTAGAACTCATACACAAGTATTTCCTTGAGACAGAGTATTTTCCTCAATCAGAAGAGCTGTTGGTTAAGAAGCCCCACTGATTGTATAGTCTCCATCTCTCCCTACGCCTAGTGAACTAGCATTGTAAACTTGTTTGGCTATGTACAGCTTTTTTCTTTATTCATGGTAGGGTCTCACTCTAGCTCAAGCTGACCTAGAATTTGCTATGTAGCCTCAGGGTAGCTTTGAACTCATAGTGATCTTTTATCTCGGCCTCCCAAGTGCTGGTATCAAAGATGTGCACCACCACACCCACCTGGTTTTCAATTTTTTGAGGATCTATCTCAGGCTGACCTGGAATTCACTATGAAGTCTCAGATTAACTTTGAACTCATAGTGATCCTCCTACCTCAGCATCCTGAGTGCTGGGATTAACAGCATGTGCTACCACACCTGACACATGCACAGCTTTTTTTTTTTTGGTGGGGGGGAGAGAGACACATAAAGAAAGGAGAGATAGAGAATTGATGTGTCAGGGCCTCAGCCACTACAATCGAACTCCAGATGTTTGTGCCATCTAGTGGGCATATGCGACCTTGCACTTCTCTCACCTTTGTGCACCTGGCTAAGGTGGAATCTGGAGAGTAGAACATGGGTACTTAGGCTTCACAAGCAAGCACCTCAATGACTAAGCTATCTCTCCAGCCCCATGCCCAGCTTTTTATTTATTTATTATTTTTAAATTTTTTTGTTTGTTTGTTTATTTATTTATTTATTTATTTGAGAACAACAGACAGAGAGAGAAAGAGGCAGAGAGAGAGAGAGAGAGAGAGAGAGAGAGAGGGAGGGAGGGGGAGGGAGGGAGAGAATGGCCATGCCAGGGCCTCCAGCCACTGCAAACAAACTCCAGATGCTTGTGCCCCCTTGTGCATCTGAACTAGGGAATCAAGCCTCCAACCTGGGTCCTTAGGCTTCACAGGCAAGTGCTTAACTGATAAGCCATCTCTCCAGCCCCCATGCCCAGCTTTTGATGTGAGTTCTGGAATATAGAACTCAGTGGTATCCAGTTTGATAGGCCTTGATGCTTAAGTGGCAAGCACTTTTAAACAGTGAGCAATCCCAAGATTTTTTTTTTTTACTGTAAATAAATGTGTGTAGTCTTTTTTTTGTGAGAGTCACAGAAAATTTCAGGTTTATATCTGGGAAAGGAGTAGGTCATACATGAAGGTTACATATGCTTAGGCCTTAAACATGGTTCATTGCCATTTTAATACTCTTATTTGAAATATCCTTATACAAAAGGAATAGTTTCTCTATATAGGCAAATTTCACAGCAAATTTTGCTAGAATTATTATAAACTCTTCATTCAGACTTTGAAGTAAGGGGCTTCTTTGTTTCCCAGGTCCCCTTAATGTTTTTTCTGTCTTTCTACCATGCCTCAATAGCCTATATATATATATATATATATTTGAGTTTTTGTGTGGTGTGTGTGTGTACATATGTATGATGTCTGTGTATGTGTATGCATTTTTTATGATTAATTTATTTTTTATTAACAACTTCCATGATTATAAGCAATATCCCATGGTAATGCCCTCCTTCCCCCACTTTCTCCTTTGAAACTCCATCATATACTCTCCCCCTTTCAATCAGTCTCTCTTTTATTTTGATGTCACAATCTTTTTTTTTTTTGGGGGGGGGTGTAACCAGCACACAAATGAATATACGTCCTTTATCGAGGGTGACAAACAAAAACAAAAAGACCAAACATGTAAAAACCCAGGGTGCTTGATATACAAACTCAATTCATTCAAATTCAAGCCCATCTAGACCCTGGTCACAATCCCTACTCAGGTGCCTATGAGCACCAAGTCAGGGGGAGGGGGACAGGAGTGAACCGGAGGCCAAGAGAAAAGGTGAGAAGGGGATCTCCCTAGGTCCCCCACTGTTCACCCCTACAGTGGTATCAAGGCTGTGAAGACTGCCAAGCCCTGTCCTCTTGGCCCCCACTGCACCCAGGCCAGGGCTTGGAAGGCCAGCCCTGAACGGTTCTACCCTCCCTTGCTCAGTCCTCTCTTGCTCAGGCTTCTCGCCTTGCTCTTCTCCTACTCCACATTGTTCTCCGTGATTAGTAGCAGGTTAGGGTACTGTATAAGCCGCAGTGAGACTGGGAGCCAGAAGAGATGGGGTGGAGACGGGATGAAGAGGAGAGAAGAGCTTTCCAAGGACCCCTCTTCACGGGATCCCAAACTGTACAACCAGCTCCTCTTTTGCGTCCACACGGATTTGAGAAAGTGCACTGTAGGCATAAGCAGCTATCCTGGAGACCTGCTGCAAGTCAGAGAAGGGGACTGGCTCGCTGGCCAGCACTTGGTGGGGCTGGCTGGTGAGAGATGGCAGCGGTGGCAGCTTCTTCCAGTGGGTTAGGCTGCTGCTCAGCACAGCCAAGCGGGTGCTGTACTGCCTTGCTCTGTCCATGTATTCATGCTGCTCCATGCCCTGGGAGTCTGCAGCTGACACATCAATGATGTTGCTGGCTGTCTTGGCGAGGATGGAGGAGAGCAGGGCCTGCTCATCTGTGCGTGCAGAAGGCAGGCTGTGGTAATTGGGCTCAGCTCCATTGAGGGCTTTGGTGGGGGGGCTACTAGGGTCCAGCAGCAGCTTCCGCTCCTCCCGGTCCTGGTCCGAGTCCTCGTTTTCGCTGCTCTGGCAGCACCCCATGGCCGGGGTCGGGCCGGGCGCTCAGCCGCGCCGAGGAGGGACGGCGTCCGTCAGGAGCCCTTCTGGTCACATGACCCGAGGCTGCCGCCTGCAAGCAACCACCAGCCCCCTCCCCCTGCCTGCCCCGTCTCGGCTGATGTCACAATCTTTTACCTGCTATTATGATGGTCTTATGTAGGTAGTATCAGATACTGTGAGGTCATGGATATCCAGGCCATTTTGTGTCTGGAGGAGCATGTTGTAAGGAGTCCTACCCTTCCTTTGGCTCCTTACATTCTTTCTGCCACCTCTTCTGCAATGGACCCTGATCCATGGAAGGTGTGATAGAGATATTTCAGTGCTGAACACTCCTCTGTCATTTCTTCCCAGCACTGTGATGCCTTCTGAGTTATCCCAAGGTCACTTCCCTCTGAAAAGAGAAGGTTCTCTAACCAAAAGTGAGAGTAGCATTAATGTATGGGTATGAACATGAAGAGAAGTGCTTACTGGGCAGTTTGATGAGCATAGTATATACATTTAGCCAGACAGCAGCAGATGTTATCCCCCTAGGGCTCATGACTACCCCTGTTGTAGGTTTTCAGTATCAGGAATGTATTCCCTCCCATGGATTGGGTATATATGCATGTTTATTTGTGAGTGTGGGCATGAATGGGTCACAGTGCTCATGTGGAGATCAAAGACAACTTTGGATGTCACTCCTCACCTTCCACCTTATTTGAGGCAGGATCTCTCCCTGATGTTCCCTGCATTTACCAGGTTCACTGGCCCACAAGCTTCCAGGAGATTCTCCTGTCTCTGCCTACTTTCTTGCCAAGGGCACACTGGAATTATAGATGACTGCCATAGCATCTGTCATTTTACATGGATTCTGGGGATTTGAACTCAGGTGTTCATGAGACATGATTATGTGGCAAGCACTTAATCCACTGAGCTATTTCCCAGTCCTGGACCAGTTTTAAAGGGAAAAATTATTAGAGATCTTTGGGAATATATCTGCAGAACTTTAGATATTCTTGGATGCCAGAGTGAGAAAAGATGGTCAAAAACTCTAAATGCATCACCATGGACTTAGACTAGGAAAGTGCTATCAGTTACTGCTGTGACTTGTGCTCATTGCCAGTGCCTTTTAAGGTTGATATGTGTTGCCAGTATTCATGGTTTTGAAACTGAAGTTTGGGCTGGAGGGATGGCTTAGCCGTTAAGGCATTTGCCTGCAAGCCAAAGGATACAGGTTCTATTCCCCAGGACCCACGTTAGCCAGAAGCACAAGGGGGCGCACAAGTCTGGAGTTCATTTGCAGTGGCTGGAGGCCCTGGCATGCCCATTCTCTATCTCTACCTGCCTATTTTATCTCTCTCTCAAATAAATAAATAAAAATTAAATGTTAAAAAAAGAAACAAGTTTGGTTCTCCTATCTCTGATCATTCCTCTGTGTAAAAATTCAGAGATTAAGCTTTAGGATTATGCACCAGAAAAGCCGGGTGTGGTGGCACACACCTTTAATCCCAGCACTTGGGAGGCAGAGGTAGGAGTATCGCCGAGAGTTCGAGGCCACTCTGAGACTACATAGTTAATTCCAGATCAGCCTGGACCAGAGTGAGACCCTACCTCGAAAAACCAAAAAATAAAAAAAAAATTAAAAAATTTAAAAAAAAGATTATGCACCAGAATATACATGGGTACCATGTCAAAATAAAAGACAAAATGGAAATCAACAAAGATCACTAAAGGCCAAAGAAAGCTAACGGCTTCTCAGGTGATACCATTTTTGCTGGTCCTAGACCATGACTGTGAGAACCACTGAGCTCTATTACAAAAATCCCAGTGAGAAGCAATGTTAAAGGAGGCAAGAATTAGTTGGATTTACAGTATTATTTAGCATGGTAGAACCAATAAAACAGCATTAAACACTGTATTTCTAGAATGTTCCTTAGGTATTTCCTGGTTAAATATTTTTAGTTTTCAGGTTTTAAAAATATATAAGTTAAAAAAAGAAAACAAGGGCTGGAGAGATGGCTTAGCGGTTAAACGCTTGCCTGTGAAGCCTAAGGACCCCGGTTCAAGGCTCGGTTCCCCAGGTCCCACGTTAGCCAGAGGCACAATGGGGCGCACGCGTCTGGAGTTTGCAGCTGGAAGCCCTGGCACGCCCATTCTCTCTCTCTCCTTCTATCTGTCCTTCTCTCTGTGTCTGTCACTCTCAAATAAATAAATAATTTAAAAAAAAAAAAAGTAAACAATATGTAAGTTATACCTTATCCCTGGGGTTATGATATTCACTGTGAGGTTATGAAGGCCTCAGTCAATCCCTATGGGGGAGTGGATAAACTTCAGAATATTCCTACCCACTCTGTGGCTCTTACAATCTTTCTTCCTCCTCATCTGCAATGTTCTCAGTTTGTTTTTTTTTAAATACACAGGCTCTAGAGTTAGATGGCCTAGGTTAAAACTGCAGCTCTGTTGTATATCTACTCATACAGTTTTACAAATTACTTCATTTCTGTTATGGTTAATCTTCATTGTTAACTTGACTGGATTTGACTGGACTCATCCAGGAAATTGCTGCACACCTCTGTCTATGTCTGTGGCAGAGTTTTCAGAGAGGATAAACTGAGGAGGGAAGACCCACTATAAATGTCTGGCTGAATAAAAGGGGAAAAAGAAGAAAGTGAGCTAAAAGCTGGGTGTTTGGGCTCCTGTCTTTAATCTCAGCACTCTGGAAGACTGAGGCTGGAGGACCGCTGTGAGCTCTAGACCAGCTTGGAATGCAGAATGAGTTCCAGCTTGGCCTGGGCTACAGTGAGACTCTGCACCAAAAAAAAAGCCCCAAAGTAATTGGGTGTGGTGGCGCATACCTTTAATTCCAGCACTTAGGAGGTAGAGATAGAAGGATCACTGAGTTCAAGGCCACCCTGAGACTGCATAGTGAATTCCACTTCAGCCTGGGCTACGATGAAACCCTACCTCAGAAAAAATAAATAAATAAAAAGCAAAGCAAAACTAAACTAAATAAAAAAAAAAATCAGCCAGGTGTGGTGGCACATGCCTTTAATCCCAGCACTTGGGAGGCAGAGGTAGGAGAATTGTCATGAGTTTGAGGCCGTGCTGAGACTGCATGGTGAATTCAAACAACAACAACAACAAAAAGCAAACAAAAAAGAAAAGAAAATTCCTCAAATAAAACTAATTAAACAGTGGGAAAAAAAGTGTTTGAGAATCAGCAATCCTTCCTGGTCTTCATAGATGAGAGGGGTCTCAGCTGACATCTATGATAGACCATACCTTCCCTGACATGATGTATTGTATCTGATTAAATCACAATCGAAAGTAAATTCTTCTTCCCTTAAATTGGTTTCTGTTGGGTTTTTTGTAACAACAATGAGCAAAGTGACTAGTACAATTTCCCATTTGTAAAATGTGGATAATGTTAGCAAGCATTTTTTGCAAGGAACAAACGAGGTATCTCCTATAAAGTATATATATTTTATTTTTCTTTGTTTTTAAAAATGTATTTAATTTATTTATTAGAGAGAAAGAAAGACAGAAAGAGAGAGAGCGAGACAGAAAGAGAGAGAGAGAGAGAGAGAGAGAGAGAGAGAGAGAGAGAGAGAATGGGCATGCCAGGGCCTCTAGCCCGTGAAAACGAATTCCAGACACATGCCACCATGTGAATCTGGCTTATGTGGGTACTGGGGAATCAAACCTGGGTCCTTAAGCTTTTCAGGCAAATGCCTTACCTGCTAAGCTATCTCTCCAGTCCCGCTCCCCCGCCCTTTTGGTTTTCCCAAGTAGGGTCTCACTCAAGCTCAAGCTGACCTGGAATTCAGTAGTTTCAGGGTGGCCCTGAACTCACAGTGACCTTTCTACCTGTGCCTCCCAAGTACTGGGATTAAAGGCATGTGCCACCACATCCGGCTCCAGCCCTTTATTTATTTATTTATTTTTTTGTTTATTTATTTATTTATTTGGTTTTTCAAGGTAGGGTCTTGCCCTAGGATTCACTATGTAGTCTCAAACTGACCTCAAACTCACAGCCTTCCTCCTACCTTGACCTCCTGAGTTCTGGAATTAAAGGTGTGTGCCACCATGCCCAGCTGTAAAACACTTTTCACAGGATATGGATTATGGGTCTTATTTTGGAGACTAGGTCTCATGTAACCCATGCTGGCTCAAACTCTCAGTGTAGCTGAGGATGACTTGAACTTACTGATTTTCCTGCCTTCCACCTCTCAAGTGTTATATATTATATGCCTGGGCCACCGTACTGGGTTTTAAAAAGTGCTGGGAGTTGTCTTTGTGCATGCTAGGCAAATACTCTACCAGCCGAGCTACATACCTAGCTCTGGAGTATGGATTTGTAATTTGTTCAATTAAGGGCAAGAACATACTCTTAAATATGATAATGAAGATTGTTAGAACAAAATAACTTTTTTTGATGCAGGGTCTGCCCATTCTAATCTGGAACTCACTGTGCAGAACAGGTTGGCCTCAAATTATGATCCTCCTCCTATTTCAGCCTTCACAGTGTTGAAATAATAAGTATGAGCCACCAGACCCAGCAGTAACTTAAGATAAAAGTTTTCATTTATTTTCTAATATTTTTTGGGAAGAAAATCTATAGCAAGTTAATTTTTAAATTTTTTTATTCTTACTACCTTTACACAGAGCATAAATTATCTTAATAAGCATGCCCACAGATCATTTAAAATATTCGGTTTACACCTTGTCATAAGCCATTTTGTGCTGTCATAATTCCAGAGATGGGTAATTTATGAAGAACATAACTTTGTTTTCTTACACCTACTAGGGCTGGGATGTCAATAATCAAGGTGTTGGCATCTGGTGAATGCCTTCTTGCCAAATCTTCACATGGAAGAAGGCAGAACAGGAAAGCAAAATAAATTGGAATTACCCTGTGTTAAAATGTCAGTGCCCTCATGGCCCAATCACCTCCTCAAACTTCCACGATAACAATAAAAGTTCAACATCAGGGCTGGAGAGATGGCTTAGCGGTTAAAGTGCCTGCCTGTGAAGCCTAAGGACCCATGTTTGACTCTCTAAATCCCACTTTAGACAAATGACAGATGCACAAAGGTGAGGGAAGCGCAAGGTTGCACAGGCCCACTAGGTGGCGCAAGCGTCTGGAGTTTTATCCTCCCCCATACCTCCCCCGAGGTAGGGTTTCACTCTAGATCAGGCTGACCTGGAATTCACTATGAAGCCTCAGGGTGGCTTCTCAAACTCACACAATCTTACTACCTCTGCCTCCCAAGTGCTGGGATTAAAGACGTGCACCACCATGCCTGGCAAAGCGTCTGGAGTTCAGTTGCAGTGGCTGCGACCCTGGCATGCCCATCTCTCTGTCTCTATTTCTGAAAACAGTTTTTAAAAACAAATCCAAACAAAGCCTAATGACCCGGGTTCAGTTCCCCAGTACCCACATAAAACCAGATGCACAAAATGGCACATGCATCTGGAGTTTGTTTGCAGCAGCTGGAGTCCCTAGTGCCCCATTCTCTTGGTCTTCTATCTCTCTGCTTGCAAATAGATAAAATTAAAAAAAATTCAACATCAGTTCTGGACAGGAAACATCATTTAAATCATAGCATATTTTGTGTGTAAATATTGTACAATATTCTGTACATATACATAATGAACATTTTATTCTCTCAGTTTTAACGGATTTTGTTAAGAATTGCAAACTGAGTAGTGACTGTGCTAGCAGTTTTTCATATATTTGTTTAGTTATCTTATCAGTGACACAATTTTTTTTTTAAAAAAAAGCTGAATTATTATCCATTGAGCTGAAAACCTGCCAAGGGTCAAATGCAATGATGCTGGGGTTTAGCATATTGACAGGACAAATCAAATAATGTAAAGATTTATTTTTTTCTTTTAATAATGCAAAATTTTAATGTGTTTTTAGAACTCAGCAAAAATTTGGCCAATGAAGTTTTAATGAAGGAAACATGATCTAAACATCTATTTTTTCTAACCCTTTCAGAAAGTGGAATTGTCCACTACGAAACAATACATAATTTCAACAAAATCTACTGTATCCCATTAGTTGTGAAAATAACTATCAATCAAAATGCAGTCATCTGTAGCAAAGCAGTTCTTTTAGATATAAGGGTTTCATTTGTTTTGTAAACTAGTATTTCAAAAGACCCTTTTACAATAAAATATCAATAATAGCCTCTTTGTACAGCATAATGATCCAGGGCTGTTATTTTCTCATGCAGTGGTGTGGAAGTGGAAGTACACAGCAGAATCACCTGACATATCTCGTTTTGGTTTTGTCAAGGTAGGGTCTCACTCTAGCCCAGGTCAAACTGGAACTCCCTCTGTAGTCCCAGGCTGGCCTCAAACTCATGAAATCCTCCTACCTTAGCCTCCTGAGTGCTGGGTGCTCAGATAAAGGCAAGGGCTACCATGCTCAGCTTTGAAAAAAATGTTAAGAAGTAAAATGAATACACTCTTAAAATAGTGGCAAAAGTATAGTACAATAAATACATAAAATATAATCATTTATTATCATATGTTATATACTGTAAATATGCTATGTAGGCCAGACTGGCTTTTAATTTGCAATCCTCCTGTCTTAGCCTCATGAATACTGGGATTGTGGTTATGTTTTACCTTGCCCAATGTATGTTGCAGTTTTAGATAACTGACATCATAGTCTCTTTTCACTAGCATCACCACAAACACATGAGGACTGGATTGTGTTCCTTCATCAAGATAGCTGTAACATCATTTGGATAGGAATTTTCCAAGTTTGTTATAATATTTTTTTTTGAAGCAGGGTCTCACTCTTCTCCAGAATAATGTGGAACTCACTCAGTAGCTCTTGCTGGCCTTGAACTCAAGGTGATTCTCCAGCCTCAGCCTCCCTGGTGCTAAGAATTTAAACAGGAGCTACCAGGCTGCCTTCAGTTCCACTATAATCTCATGGGACTACTGTTATATATGTGGTCTTATGTTGATGAAAATGTCATTATGTAAAACAAAATATAATATAATATAGTACATGGCTATAATTCAGGGCTAAAATCAGAGATGGGTTTACAATTCCACATGGTATGCACGGTATTTCTAGTAACACAGGCAGAGAATATTCCTCTTGGGTATAAATAGCTTTGTGGTCAGGAGATAAGGTTCTGGGCACAAATAGGATGGGAAATTAGAGCTAAGAGTGTTGTATTAACTTAGAACCCTTGAAAGGTTATAGCTGAGTAGAAAGAGTTAGAATTAATAGAATTAATAACATTAATAATTACTAATGACTATTATAATTTTTTTTTTTTTGGTTTTTCGAGGTAGGGTCTCACTCTGGTCCAGGCTGACCTGGAATTAACTCTGTAGTCTCAGGGTGGCCTTGAACTCATGGCAATCCTCCTACCTCTGCCTCCCGAGTGCTGGGATTAAAGGCATGCGCCACCACGCCCAGCGACTATTATAATTAATAGAATTAATAACATTAGAATTAGTAGCACCTATCTTTCCTCAGGTGGTTTGTAGTCTGAATTTATATTACCTATATGGTCTGGCAGCTCTGAGTTGACAAGTTAAATTGGTATAAAAAGTGGTTCCAATCTAGGAAATTTTAGAGCTCCTGGCAAAGGCAAAGATAGGATTTCTCTTGAAGGACACTCTCAAGCCAGACTGAATTGTAATTGCAGAGTGAGAGCTGTGATGTTTAGCGGAGTCCAAGTATTCCTGGGGCAGGGTATGTACTGCTTAGCCTTCCTTAGGGGTTGCCTAGTTCAAGTGTTGCTGCTATCTGAGGGTTCAAAGGTGTGCCTTTGATCGAGTGGTGGGATAAGAGCAAACAAGAGTGATTATCTGACTTGAGGTTTCCAGACCTAGGATTTATTTTCCAGTGCCTCTTGAACTTTAGAGCTGCCCCTGATTAGGAAATGGCCTTCAGCCATTATCTTTAGATGTTAGAAGACAAGGAGTCTGCAGTTCCATGAGAGTGTAAGTTCACAGGCCCCAGCAATCAGCACCAGAAGAGGATAGATAGCTGAAAACAAAACAACACAAAGGAAACAGCTAGAAACCATGTACCAGTTGTGGTAGAAATACTAGCAAATCAAAAATTTTAAACAGGAAAGGACTTCCTCTTTTTGCTTAGGATATAGAAACTTACAAGTGACTATCATTCTCCTTGTACCATGCGATTTTGAAGTTATTCCCCCTCCAAAACTGCCACTACATTCCAATAACTTGTACAACAATAACTGCACAGATAGATGTCCTCAGACTACGTTTGACAAGAATTGTGATATGTGATAATATTGTTTGCAAACCTGTACTTACATTATACTTAGTGCTGTGTAATTTTATCTTGAATCTATTTAGTCGGATAGGTGTAGTTGAGGAGATGGAAAGGTGGATACGCCACTGACAGGCTGATTTATTGATTTGTAGTTCTTTGTTAAACCCAGGACTGTTCAAAAGCTGACCTGGAATGCACTATGTAGTCTCAGGGTGGCCTCAAACTCATGCTGATCCTCTTACCTCTGCCTCTGGAGTGCTAGGATTAAAGGCATGAGCCACCACACCCAGGGATTATTCTTTTTTAAAAATATATATATTTATTTATTTATTCGCAAGCACAGAGAGAGAGAGAGAGAGAGAGAGAGAGAGAAAGAGAGAGAGAGAAAGAGAATATGGGCGTGTCAGGGCCTCTAGCCACTGCAAAAGAATTCTAGATGCGTGTGCCACTTTGTGCATCTGGCTTTATGTGGGTACTGGGCAATCAATCCTGGTTCCTTAGGTTTTGCAGGCAAGCACCTTAACCACTGAGCAATCTTTACAGCCCCTCCCTGTTTATTCTTTTTTATTTTTATTTTTATTTTTTTTCTCAATTTTTATTAACATTTTCCATGATTATAAAAAATATCCCATGGTAATACCCTCCCTCCCCCGACTTTCCCCTTTGAAACTCCATTCTCCATCATATTCCCTCCTCATCTCAGTCAGTCTCTCTTTTATTTTGATGTCATGATCTTTTCCTCCTCTTATGATGGTCTTGTGTAGGTAGTGTCAGGCACTGTGAGGTCATAGATATCCAGGACATTTTATGTCTGAAGGGAGCAAGTTGTATGGAGTCCTACCCTTCCTTTGGCTCTTACATTCTTTCCGCCACCACTTCTGCATTAGACCCTGAGCCTTGGAAGGTGTGATCGAAATGTTACTCAGTATCCCTGTTTATTCTTTTTTTACAAATTTCTTTTGTTTATTTATTTGAGAGCGACAGAGAGAAGGAGAGAGAGAGAGAGAGAGAGAGAGAGAGAGAGAGAATGGGTGCGCCAGAGCTTCCAGACTCTGTAAAGGAACTCCAGACATGTGCGCCCCCTTGTGCATCTGGCTAATGTGGGTCCTGGGGAATTGAGCCTCAAACCAGGGTCCTTAGGTTTCACAGGCAAGCGCTTAACTGCTAAGCCATCTGTCCAGGCCCCCTGTTTATTCTTAGTCAAAACATTTCACATACAAAAGTCCATGGTCCTAACTGTACATAGGAACTTCATGGAAGCCCAAATTTTATTCACAAACAAGGATTAACCAGCAATGGAGCTGGTTATGCAGTGCCTTTCTATGCACTGTCCTTTGGAGAAAGTTCCTTGTACATAGCAATAAAAATTCACAATGTTTAACATGTCAAACCCTGAAATCGAAGTTATAAAACCCATTTTGACATTTCTTTGCTCTAATTACATAAACCAGAATTGCCAAATTACTAGAAAGAAACTCAAATTACCTTCTGGTAATTAAATATCCTCTATGGCTTGTCTAAAGAAAAAAAAAAGTACTGGCTAGACAGATTAGAATAAAAAATTGAACATGATAGTTATATTTTTTCAGTGAAAATTAGCCATGAAGCATACTAGTGCAGATCATTTAGTCTCCAATGAGGTAGTATAAATCAGGATTAATAAGATAAAAATGTTATCCCATAGATTTTAGTAACCAAGGGCCAGACTACAGTGAATTATGTAAGGTAAATGTTCTGGCTGTGTGCCTTCCCTCCCACATCTACAGTGTATCTACAGTGGTCTTTGTTTTTCAAGGTAGGGTCTCACTCTAATCCAGACGGATCTGAAATTCACTCTTCAGTCTCAGGGTAGTCTTGAACTCAAGGCAATCGTCCTACCTCTGCCTCCTGAGTGTTGGGATTAAAGGCCTGTGCCACCATGCCAGCTGTCTTTTTTTAATTTAATGAAGTGGGAAAAAATCCTGTTTACAGGAATTCATTTATTTTTTGGGAATTTATTTTGCAAAATCATTACTTTTACTAGGCTTTTTTTGCCAACACACTACATTGTAAGACAGCCTAAAGATGACCCTTATAGTTTGAAGTCTGAAGAGACTCTTTTCCTGTAGCTATAATAAGATGGACAAATCTAGTCTGCTAATGGTTGTAACAATTAAAATGATGCATCATGAATAATGATAAGCTCATATGGCTGCTTGGATGCCAGTCAAGGGACAATGGCATGGTTCCAATGAGAAAGTGGCAGGATATTTGTAGGATGCATTGTTCCAAGTTATTTGTTTATGGCCAGAAGAATAATTCTTTTTTTTTCAAGAGAATGATTTCTATAATACCACATTTTATTCAGATTTTACAAAAGAGTGTAGAAAGGGGAAGGCTGTGATGTAAGGGGAAACAAAGTGGGGAGAAAAGAAGTACACCACGTGGAGCCCAAAAGCCCATGTGGACCACGTGTAGCTCAGGAGTCCATGTGACCAGATAGGGATCTGGGAAAAAAAGTGTGGAAAGAAAAGAGTAAAGAAAGTTTAAGGAGCTCCTGCCATGTGGGGAGCTAGAGGAGATTAAGAACCCATGAGGGGACTAAGGGCTAGCTGAGGGAAAAACTCACCCACAGCTGGAAATTCCCAAGTGATCAGAGAGCCAGAACTAAAAGAAAAACTGTTTTTTATATAATGAAATTCTATTTAATATTTTATTTATTTATTTGAGAGGGAAAGATATATATATATACACACACACACACACACACACACACACACACACACACACATACATACATACATACCGAGAGAGAGAATGGGCATGCGAGGGCTTCTAGCCACTGCAAAGGAACTCCAGATGCATGTGTTACCTTGTGCAGCAGGTTTATGTGTGTACTGGGGAATCAAACCTGGGTCCTTAGGCTTGGTGGGAAAGTGCCTTAACCACTAAGCCATTTCTCCAGCCCCCAGAAGAATAATTCTTTTTTTTGTTCATTTTTATTTATTTATTTGAGAGCGACAGGCAGAGAGAGAAAGAGGCAGATAGAGAGAGAGAGAGAATGAGTGCGCCAGGGCCTCCAGCCACTGCAAACAAACTCCAGATGTGTGTGCCCCTTGTGAATCTGGCTAATGTGGGTCCTGAGGAATTGAGCCTTGAACCGGGGTTCTTGGGCTTCACAGGCAAGTGCTTAACTGCTAAGCTAGGCTCCAGCCCAGAATAATTCTTAATATGTTTTTTGGATGAAAAGAGACCCAGATGTTACATACTAATTTTCTTTCTTACAGTGTATCAATTTATACAATTCTGGCTTGAAGGCTGGGAGAGTCAATCAGTACCTAACTAGTTGCAAGTGTACGATGAAGACTGACCTTAATCTCCTTCTGTTTCTTTCTCTCTTTCTCTCTCTTCTCTCTATCTCCTTTATATTACTTGTCTTTTTCTTCTTTCGCTCCTTGAGTGCTGACCTGTAACTCCCAGTACTAGCATGTGGCTATCATCCACAATGAGCTCTCGATCAGAGAAACCTACAAGGTTTCCCAAAAGAAGACAGATTTCTGTCAGTGTACTTGATGACTCACCAAAGGTTAGTGGTAAGACCCTACTGCTGAAGACACCATATGCTGATGGTATGGAACATGGAGTAACATGGCTGGAATCTGGAAGAGAGTCAGTCCCCAGACTGCTAGCTTGTCTAGTGCCAGAAGCTGCTACATGAGTGAATGGGGGAACATGACCAGTATCTGTCCAGGCAACTCATGGTCTAAGCTACTCAGCAGCAAATAACCTGACATGATGCTCACACCAGCACAATAGTGGTGCACAGCCATGGTGGGAAACCAACTGCTCTTGATTTGGCTAACTGATCTGTTCAGTGGAACAGAACCCATAGCTGGAGCTGGGAAACAAGTCAGAACCATATCCAAAAATAAGCCTGCTTTTCGTTATCAAGCTACTACCAAACTTGAGCTACAAGAGGGCCTACACATATTACATTATCTCTAAAAAAAAGGGGGGGGTTATCCCATTTATCTGGTGCTAATTTCACTCTCCATTGGAGAATCTCCTTCTCTTTTTCAGATAGATGCAGATTCTAAGGAGAGAACCACCCCACCATGCCTCAAAAGGGCCCCAGCTGAAACTAAGAATAGTTGGGGAAACAAGCAAGAGTGCTGTTTTCTTGGTGAACCCGGTACCAGCACAACGGTGAAGGAGATCATCACAGAGAACAACCAACTCCTACAAAACGAGATATCCAGAGACACAGAGGCTCCCAACCTCATCACTGAAGCAGACCTAAAACGAACCCAACACGGTTCAGGGAAATTTGCGGATGAGGGGGCGGAAAGAATGTCAGAGCAACACACATTGGGTCATGATACACAGAGACATTTCCTCTTACCCAAAATTGATGGCTAACCTCACAATGCAAGACCCATATTCCACAATGAAGAGGGTCCCTTCAGAGGAGGAGGTCAGGGAGGAGGCTAACAATGGTACCAACTTGACTGTATTCACTGAGTACAAAACTAATAAAAAAGGAAATATGAACAATAATGTTTTGTTTTGGGTATTTGAGGACAAAAATATAATTACAGATGGGAATTATTCCTAGTTCCCAATAAAGGACAAGCAAGGACAACTGATTAAGATTTTGAAAGTGGTTGGCTGGTGGGTGATATAGATTGGGGATAAAGTATTGGGGGATGGAAGAGACTCATATTCTAGGGTCCCAACATATGGATTTGTTTACTTCATGAGGTAATTACCAGCTGTGACACGTGTTTATGCAGTTCATTTTAAATCATTTTTTCATTTTTTTATTAATTTATTATTTTTAAAAAATTTTTTTTGTTTATTTTTATTTATATATTTGAGAGCAACAGGCAGAGAGAGAAAGAGGCAGAGAGAGAGCAAGGAGAGTGGGCGCGCCAGGGCCTCCAGCCACTGCAAACAAACTCCAGATACGTGCACCCCCTTGTGCATCTGGCTAACGTGGGTCCTGGGGAATCAAGCCTTGAACCGGTGTCCTTAGGCTTCACAGGCAAGTGCTTAACCGCTAAGCCATCTCTCCAACCCTAATTTATTATTTATTAACATCTTCCATGATTGTAAGCAATATCCCATGGTAATGCCCTCCCTCCCCCCACTTTCCCCTTTTAACCTCCACTCTCCATCATATCCCCTCTCCATCTCAGTCATTCTCTCTTTTATTTTCATGTCATGATCTTTTTCCTCCTATTATGATGGTCTTGTGTAAGTAGTGTCAGGCACTGTGAAGTCATGGATATCCAGGTCATTCTGTGTCTGGAGGAGCATATTGTAAAGAGTCCTACCCTTCCTTTGGCTCTTACATTATTTCTGCCACCTCTTCTGCAATGGACCCTGAGCCTTGGAAGGTGTGATAGAGATATTGCAGTGCTGAGCACTCCTGTCACTTCTTTCCAGCACCATGATGCCTTCTGAGTCATCCCAAGGTCACTGCCCTCTGAACAAAGAAGATTCTCTACAAAAAGAGAGAGTAGCATTAATATTGGGTATGAACATTAAGAGAAGTGTAAATTCTTTTTGTTTTTTGGGGTAGGGTTTCATTATAGTCCAGGCTGACATGAAATTCACTCTCACTGTGATCCTCCTACCTTTGCCTCCCTAGTGCTAGGATTAAAGGTGTACACCACAACACCCAGATCATTTTATATCTATTTCTTATTTTTCTTCATATATATGTACATATAGGGTTTTTTGTTTGTTTTTGAGGTAGGGTTTCACTCTAGCCCAGACTGACCTGGATCTACTGGATCTCAATCTATAATCTTCAGCTGGCCTTGAAATACAGTGATCCTCCTACCTCTGCATTTAGACATTTAGAATGTTGGGAGTAAAGGCATGCTCCACTATGCCAGGTTTTTTTTTTCTCCCCTTCCAAGGTAGGGTTTTGCTGCAGCCCAGGCTGACCTGGAATTAACTATGTTGTCTCAGGGTGGCTTCAAACTCACAGCAATCATCCTACCTCTGCCTCCCAAGTGCTGGGATTAAAGGCACATGCCACCATGCCTAGCTTCAGCTTGCTTTTTTAAAAAAAGTAATTTTCTATTTGCAAGAGAGAGAGGAAGACATACACAGAAACAAAGAAAATAGGTGCATCAGGGCCTCCAACCACTGCAAATGAACTCCAAGACACATGTGCCACTTTGTACATCTGGCTTAACATAGATACTGGGGAATCACACTGGACTGTTAGGCTTTGCAGGCAAGTGCCTTAACTGCTGAGCTATCTATCCAGCCCCAGTATTGCTTTGTTTGCATTGCTTTTTTTTTTTTTTTTTTTTGAGGTAGGGTCTTGCTGTAGCCCAGGCTGACCTGGAATTCACTATGGAGTCTCAGGGTGTTCTGAACTCATGGCTATTTTTCTCCCTCTATCTCCCAAGGGCTGGGATTAAAGGCATGTGTCACCACACCCGACTTTAAAAAAAAAAAATTTACACATGTGCTTGCATGCATGCGTGTTTGGGCACACAAGTTTCTCTTGCTGCTTAAAACAAATGCCCATCCAGTTATACATGAATGGCTGGGGAATTGAACCCAGGCTGTCATGCTTTGTAAGCAAGTGCCTTTAACTGCTGAGCCATTTTCCCCAGCCTCTTGGTATTTCTTTTCTTTTTTTTTTTTTAACTTATTGTGTGTATGTTTATGTATATGAATGTACATGATGTGTGTGTGGTCAGAGGATAGCAACTTTCAGGTTGGCTATCACCTTCTACCTTTTATTTATTATTATTATTATTATTTGAGGTAGGGACTTACTCTAGCCCAGGCTGACCTGGAATTCACTAGGTAGTCTCATAGTGGCCTTGAACTCATGGTGATCCTCCTACCTCTGCCTCCCGAGTGCTGGGATTAAAGGCATATTAAAGGCATGTGTCACCACACCAGGCAACCTTCTACCTTTTATTAAAAAATATTTATTTGCAAGGACAGAGAGAGAGAGAGGGAGACACACACACACACACACACACACACACACACACACACACACACAGAATGAATATGGGTGGGCCAGAGGCTCTAGCCACTGCAAACAAACTTCAGATGCATGCACCACTTTGTGCATCTGGATTTACAAGGGAACTGGGGAATTGAACCTCGGTCGTTAGGCTTTGCAGACAAAGATCTTAACCACTGAGCCATCACTCCAGCCCTGGTGTTTTTTATTTACTTTAAATTTTTATTCTTTATTTATTTATTTGAGAGATACATAGATAGATACAGAAATAAGCAGGGAGAGGGGGGGGGGGCACGCATGGGCATGCCAGGGCCTACAGCTCTGTAAACAAACTCCAGATGTATGTGCCCCCTGCGCATCTGACTTACATGGGTCCTGGTGAATTGAACCAAGGTCCTTTGGCTTTACAGGCAAGCACCTTATCCACTAAGCCATCTCTCCAGCCATCCCCTTTTTAAAAAAAATAAAAAAAATATTTATGAGAGAGAAAGAGTGTGTGTGTGTATATGTGTGTGCTAAGACCTCCTCCTTCTACAAATTAACTCCAGATGCATGTGCCACTTTGTACAACTGGATTTAACTTGGTACTGGGGATTTGAATTTAGGCCATTAGACTTTGCAACCAAGTGCATTTAACTGCTGAGCCATCTCTCCAGACCCCTTTTGGTATTTTTTTCTTTGAGTCCTACCACAAACCTATTATATATTCAAAAAATATCTGTACATGTGCAAATGTAAATATTAACAGTTTGAAATAAATTACAGTACATAAATATTTTCTGACTTGAATTCTTATCTAACAAGATGTCTCGGAGATAATTCTAAGTCACTACAATCAGCACTGTTATTCTTTTTTTGGAATTTCTTTTTTTCTCTTTCATCCTTTTTTATTAGATATGGACATATTTTGTATGTAAACAACACATGTTGGTACCATCCTTTCCCTCCTCCCTTCTACTTTTCCTTTTTTTTCCTTTTTCCAAGGTAGGGTCTCACTCTGACCCAGGCTGACCTGGAATTAACTATGTAGTCTCAGGGTGGCCTTGAACTCACAGTGATCCTCCTACCTCTGCCTTAACCACTAAACCATCTCTCTAGCCCATCAAATGATCTTTAAGCTATTTATAACAAGGGGGAAAATTGATTACATTATCAAAATTTAGGTTTAATGTCCTTTAAAAGGCTGCTTGGGAGATACAAACTGAAGCATTTGGACATTGAATGGAAGGAGACAACAAAAATATAGGCAAAATTGCCTGCATAGGATGGTTAGGAATTTCTGGGGTGAGTGAAGACAGAGGAAATAGAGGGCAGAGTAGAGAGTGAGCAAGCCAGTGAGATGGTGAGGGCTAGGATGAAAGCTGGACTGAGAATGAGAGGTGAAAAGGGTGGAGGGGCAATGTGGCTGGAGACTTTTATGTAAAGAAAGAATACTCATGAGCAATTCCCAGTGGCAGGAGGATAGGGACTTTCATTTAGCCTGAGGTTGTCCAGTATCTAGCATTTATTATAAACTTACATATCCTTTTGGAGTGTTTTCTATTGAAATGACTATAGCAATGAGGCTACAACCAAAAACACTGAAACATAACATTTAACATTCACTAAGAAAATATCCATGTGGGGTAAAAAGAGATCAGATACAAGCCAGAGCCAAAGGTTAATTCGCTTCATGTCTTAACATGAAGTGTTAGTGGTTCTTTTAGTCATTAGTACAATATGAGTTGTCTTTTTCTACCCTTTTCTATAAATTGTGTTGGGATCCACAAGGAATGAAGATTTGTATTCATGAGCAATTTTAAAAGCAAAAATTCAGTGTTTCGAAACAGGGGAGAAGGTGAGGAATATAGCTCAGTGGTAGAGTGCTTGCCTAGTATACATAAGGTCCCAAGAACTGAAAAAAAAAAAAAAAAAAAGGAAAGGAAAAGAAAACACAAAAGTTAAAGTAATTTGGTATCAGTTGGAAAAAAATATGCAAGTGATGATGTAAAAAGAAACAGTATTCATTTGGAACAAACAGAAGGATTAAACATGGAGGAACAAAGCATTGAAGAACTATTTTGTTCACTGAATTTTTTAAAAAAATTTTTAGTAACATTTTCCATGATTATAAAATATATCCCATGGTAATTCCCTCCCTCCCCACCCCCACACTTTCCCATTTGGAATTCCATTCTCCATCATATTACCTCCCTATTACAATCATTGTAATTACATATATACAATATCAACCTATTAAGTATCCTCCTCCCTTCCTTTCTCTACCCTTTATGTCTCCTTTATACCTTACCTGAATTTTTGTTTAATTATTATTATTATCATTGGTTTTTCAAGGTAGGATCTCACTCTAGCCCAGGCTGGCCTAGAATTCACTGTGTAATCTCAAGGCTGTCCTTGAACTCTTAGTGATCTTTCTACCTTTGCCTCCTTAGTGCTGGGATTAAATGCATGCTTCACCACACCCAGCCACTGAACTTTTAACTTTTGTGACATATAATGGAGAGTTGTGTTTTGGAGAGAGCTGATTTCTCTCAACTAGATGAAGGAAGAGGGGCTGCATTTCCCATGTGGACAGAGACAATAATAGTAAGAAATGTTTGAAAGATACTCAGAAGTCCAAAAGTTTACCAAAAAGTGCTCAGGAATCAGGAGCTCCTAGGAATTGCTGGGTTGAGCAAAGACAGAGGAAATATCCAAAGGCAGAGTAGAGAGTGAGCAAGCAAGCAAGGAGGTAAGGACTTGGGTGAAAGTGAGACTCCAGTCCAAATAAAAGAGCCAGGGGATGATTGTAGTCTTTCTCGAATGGAGTCTGTTGCAGTCCGGTTCACATTGCTGGTAGAAATCACCCAACCAAGAGCAGCTCTGGGAAAAAGAGGTTTATTTGGCTCACAGGCTCGAGGGGAAGCTCCACGATGGCAGGGGAAAATGATGGCATGAGCAGAGGGTGGACATCACCCCCTGGCCAACAGAAGATGGACCACAGCAACAGGAGGGTGTGCCAAACACTGGCATGGGGAAACTGGCTATAAAGCCCATAAGCCCGCCCCCAACAATACACTCCTTCCAGGAGGCATTAATTCCCAAATATCCATCAGCTGGGAACCTAGCATTCAGAACACCTAAGTTTATGGGGGACACCTGAATCAAACCACCACAGAGTCCAAGGGAGAATTAGACTACAATAAGCTATGGACATCTATTGTATGTAACAAATTCTTTTCTGTAACTTCCACTTCAGAAGTATCTTCTAGAATTGTATTTGCAACCAATTCTGAGGCTGGAGAGATGCCTTAATGGTTAAGGTGCTTGCCTGCAAAGCCTAAGGGCCCAGTTTCAATTCTCCAGTATGCACATAAACAAGATGCTCATGTGGAGTTCATTTGCAGTGGCTGGAGGCCCTGGCTCACCTATTCTCATTCTCTCTCTCTCTCAAATAAATAAAAATAAATATAAGAAAATCATCTTCTATTTTCTAGAATTCAGATATGAAGCCTCACTTGAGATATCAAAAGTTTTTTTTTTTTTTCCAAGGGTCTCACTCTAGCCCATGCTGACCTGGAATTCACTATGGAGTCTCAGGGTGGCCTTGAACTCACAGCGATCCTCCTACCTCTGCCTCTCCAGTGCTGAGATTAAAGGCCTGCACCAGCATACCCAATTTAAGATATCAGGCTTTTTATACCTCAAATAAGGTAACTTTGGATAGAGTCAGACAAAATTTTGTGGTTTTTTTTTTAGTTTTTTATTTTTCCAGGTAGGCTTTCACTCTAGCCCAGGCTGACCAATTCCAATTCACCATGGAGTCTCAGGGTGGCCTCAAACTCACAGCTGTCCTCCTACCTCTGCCTCCCGAGTGCTGGGATGAAAGGCATGTGCTACCATGCCCAGCCAGACAGTATTTTTAATTTTTTAATATACATTATACATATATACGTTATACTCTTTTGTCCCCTTGCTCCAGCTCCCATTACCCTGGGAACCTCCTCAGTTTGGTTATGGTATTCACTGTGGGGTCATGAAGGCCACAGTCACAGACAAGTTTTCTATATTAAATCATTGTCAGTGTAATATAGGTCCCTAGTGGGAAGGGTTCCCAATAGGACCATCAAAAGCCTATATTCACCCAACCTTCAAGCTGAAGGGAATCTTCAGAGTCATGAAATCCCATCTCTTTGTTTTCTTTCCCTTTTCTTTTTCTTTTGCTTTTTTTTTTTTTTTTAAAAAAATTGGTTTTTGTGAGATAGGGTCTCACTCTAGCCCAGGCTGATCTAGAACTCACTCTGTAATCTCAGGCTGGCCTCAAACTCACAGTGATCCTCCTACTTCTACCTCCTGAGTGCACAACCACACCTGGCCATATTTTATTTATTTATTGAGAAAGAGAGAGAAAGATAAAGAATACATGTATAGCATATAATGAGAGAAAATGGGCATGCCAGGGCCTCTAGCCAGTGCAAAAAAAACTCCAGACACATGTACCACCTTGCACATCTGGCTTTATGTGGGTACTGGGGAATTGAACCTGGGTCCTTAGGATCTGCAGGCAAGTGCCTTAACAGCTGAGTCATCTCTCCAGTCCCTAAAATTCACTCAGATTCCTCACAGTTTTCTCAATAAATTCATTTTGCTTAAAGAAGGAAGGGAGGGAGTAACATGAAGCTGTTAACACTGAGAGCTGGTAGATTTTTTTCTTTATATACATATATGTATACATATATATATTTTTAATTGAAAACTTCTATACTTAGAGCCAACAAACCATGGTATTTCCCTCCCCTCCCCCTCTTTCACCTTCAAACTCTGCTCTCCATTATATTCCCTCCCTCTCTCCATTAGTCTTTCTTTTAATTTGTTGTCATCATCTTTTTCTCCTGTTATGAGGGTCTTGTGTAGGTATTGCTAGGTACTGCAAGGTCTTGGATATTGAGGCCAATTTCTGTCCAGACAGCTGTATGTAAGGAGTGGTACCCTTCCTTTGGCTCTTACATTCTTTCCGCCACCTCTTCTGCAATGGACCCTGAGCCTTGGAGGGTGTGAGATGTTTTAGTGCTAGACACTCCTCTGTCCCTTCTTCTCAGCACTATGTTGTCTTTTGGGTCATCCCAGTGGTCATTGCCATCTGAAAAAGAAGCTTATCTAACCAGAAGTGAGAGTAGCATTAATATATGAATATGAACATTGAGTGTAGTGCTTTCAGGGCAATTTGGTGAGAGTTATATATGCATTTATCCAGACAAGAGCAGGCTTTATACCCCTAAGGGCCATGACCTCCCCTGCTTTTGATTAGGTTTTCAGTACCAGGCATGTATTCCCTCCCACAGAGTGGGCCTTCAGTCCAATTAGAGAACAGTTAGTTTCCCGCAGAGCAGACATGCCACTATTGCACTCGTTCAGTCATTTGGTCTGTCTGGCCAAACTTGGGGCTTTCAGTGTCTACTGTTTTCACAGCTGATGACTTCTGTGTCCCATAAGGCTGCATACAGTGCAGCTTTTTCCAGCTTTCAGTTGGCTGTTCTACAGGGAGAAGGTTTTCTGCTCAGCACCAGCTTGATTTCTCAGTGACTTTGCCTCTCAGGCATGTGAAGTCTTCAGCAATAGGGTCTGACCATCTCTTTCTCACGGGGAACCAAGGGCCTTGGCAATAGTCTGTAATGTATTGGAGGCAATGGGGATGTCCATGAACAACAACTCACTGGAAGGTATCCCATCCCTGGCATTGAAAATTTTCTAGTAACAATCTAAGGCTTATGGATATGCTATTATTCAAGAAAGTAGATTTTATATGTCTTATTCAAAATACCTTGAATTTTGTTTGACCCTCCCCTCCACCCTTCTCTTATGCAATCTCTTCCCCTGACCTAGCTTAGGCCTTTCCCCTCCCTATAATCTGTTCTTCTACTTACATATATACAATACTATCTCCTAAAGTTCTTCCCTCTCTGCCCTCCCTTATAGCCTCTTTCTAGATTATTGGCCTCTGCTACCTACTGGTTTTTGGTTCCAAGAGCTGGTATATTCTTGATTGTGAAAATAAGCTCCGAGAAGTGAAGTGATTTGCCCATGGTTAAGAGGTGGTTTGGGCTGGGCATGGTAGTGCACTGGGGAGGCAGAGGAAGGAGAATTGCCATGAGTTTGAGGCCATTCTAAGACTGCATAGTGAATTTTAGGACAGCCTGGGCTAGAGTGGGATCCTACTTCAAAAAAAAGAAAAGTTGTTGGGTAATAGAGTTGTAAAGGGAAACCTTTTATTTTCGCTTCTGAGATAGGGTTTCATGGCCTGTGGCAAATTATATTACTGTTCCCCAAATATTTCAATTTTCTTCACCCTCATCTGATTCACAGACTTTTTTTTTAATTCCCTTTGCCTCAATAGACTGAATGAATACAGTGTGGAACAGAGCTGTGTTTTACATATAGTGCAAATGAGAAAGACTTTTCTTGTAATTCACTGAAGCTTTGGAAATGTTTCCACAGGGTAACATAGCCCATCCCAATTATTGCAGGTTTCCTCTGCTCTGGAAACAGGTTGTCTTGCAAGTGAGGGATTTTATTATCAGTTGATCCACCTAGAAACTACATTTCAGCTGTAAGCTGTTTATTTGGAAAACCATTTCCTATGAGCCTGGGTGGCACATGTAAATATACCTAATGAACCTGAGTATCTGGAACACTGGAGCCACGAGGTCAAAAAAAGTCCATGATTTTGACATCATTCCTGATCATCTTCTTTGTTCACTGGAGAAGAAGCAAAAGGGAAAGAGGAAGTAGAGTGAAGGAAAAAGAAGACCAACATCCCTTGAGGGATTGCGATGGAGAGCATTTCTTCACTTCACATTTTCTATAGGACCAATCTTGATAATTGGCCCTCTTTCTGAGCCTTTGAAGGCTCTCCCTTACCTGCTGCTATTACGTGTGAGAACCCTCTCACAAAGGTCAGTTTTATCACTAGTCCATGCTAGGAAGAACTTTTAATTTAATGGATTTTGGTCAGTGTTCCAAAACATCTCAACAATACATAGCAAACTCTTTATGGTGCATGGCTCACCTTTTATAGCCCAATCATCAAAGAGGTTGAATTAAAGCAAATATTGGTGATTATTTATGCCATTTATGTCACCCGCCGAAGTGAGTCAGTTTAAGATGAGGTAATGGCTGCCCTAGAATTGGAGTGTGTCATTAGAGAGTCATAATTTGTCAAATTATATTTTGTACCTACCCTGTGAGTCATATATACATAATCTAGAAGCAAATCCTATACATCTGAAATAGGTGATTTATGTATTTTTTTTGTGCTGGGGATCAAACTCAGGACTTTAGGCAGGTAAGTATGTGCTCTACCACTGAATACACTCCAGTCTCTAGATTAAATATGATTTTTGGGCTTTTAGATTTTTTTGTATTCCTGTAGAGATAGAATCAATGTAACTTAAGTATGTTGCCCAAATCAGATTTCTCCCTCATCATTATAATCTCAAAACATTAGTTCATTAAATAGTCCTCATATCATAAAACTCAAATTTTATATTGATAAAGCAGCAAGTAATATTTAAATTGAGTCCTGAGTGAAATCTATATGTATTGAAAAAAACTTTTTGAAACACTGTTTCTATTTGTCACATCACAAACAAAACAGACACAAAGTATTTAAAACTGGTAAGAGAAAAGTTTGTGTTTCAAATATATATATATTTGAAACTCTCTCTCTCTACACACACACACACACACACACGCATATAGTTTTTCTAGGTAGTGTCTCACTCTAGTCCAGGCCTACCTGGAATTCTCTATGTAGTCTCAGGTTGGCCTCAAACTCATAGTGATCCTCCTACCAATGCCTCCTGAGTGCTGGGATTAAAGGCGTGCACCACGACGCCCGGCTTGTGTTTCAAATGTTGATACCTAACGTCTCTGAGAGTTAAGACAAGAACTATTGCATGTCAGCATTAGGCAGGCAGCCATAAAATCTCTCTGAAGTAATTGCATGAGAAAAAGTTGTTTGGTTTACATCCTTTCAAAAAGCTCACCAATACTCCATTATGTGGGAATGTTAAGTGTAACCCAAATGACAACTCCATCCTAACATGCTGCATCTGATTTTGCCTGGCTCAGCACACCCCAGTTATGGAGACTACTTTTTTCCACAAATACTTAGATTGTATTATCTCCACTTAAACTTTTTATTAACACAGTATGACCCTGTTCAGATGGAGTGGCCCTCAACTGCCAAATGGATACTCTAGCACTGGATAAAGGTTCCAGACCCAGAGAGGCCACTGAATGAAGGACAGTGTCCATCATTTCTTCCTTTTCTATTTAAATGTTTCCTACTGCATCTGCTAGCTGTATGTTTTGGGGCTATATTTGTCAAAGAACTGAAAATTTTCCTTGAATAAGAGGCATTGTAGGAATTGAGAGTACAGACCATGGAGTCAGGTTGCCAGTTTCAAATCCTGGCTGTGCTACTTATTAGCTGTGGTATTTTGAGTAAATTTTTTAACTTCCGTGCCTCATTTATCTCATCTGTGAAAGAGGTGCACCTCCCCACAGGGTTGATATGAGGACTGAATGAATTGGGTACACAAAGGGCATACAAATGCTTCTTGCTTACAGTAAATGCTACATAAATATTAGGTGTAACTATGGCCTGCGGTTACAGTGTCTGTAAGTTGGATTATTATCTGTCAGGAGAAGGCTCATCTGGTCTTATCAAGACACTCAGGTGTCAGGACATCCAAAAAGCCCACTACAGAAGCTAATATGAAGCCCAGGCCCTCAAGGAGCACTGAGGAGATCAGAGTCTTTTGGGGTAGTTTCACTTGACTCTGTTCATGGAGAAAGGTACAGGCAGCCCTAGGATTTCCTTTCAAGCTACAGCCTCCTTGCCACATGGTGGCAGATATTGTAGCCTCTTTATTCAATAATCCCCTCTATTTTCTTTGCCTCCCTTATACTAAAAAATAAAAAGGTTAAGTACTTTCCTTTGTGGGCAGTCAATGGAACATAAAGAGAAGTCTTTTGAGAACTGTTTCTCCATATGTATTGGTGACTTTATTGGTTGTTTTGACATCATACCACACAGAAATGGCTTAAGGGAGGAAACATTTATTTATTTATTTATTTTCTTTTATTTTTGTTTTTTGAGGTAGGGTTTCACTCTAGCCCAGGCTGACCTGGAATTCACTATGGAGTCTCAGGGTGGCCTCCAACTCGTGGCAGTCCACCTACCTCTGCCTCCTGAGTGCTGGGATTAAAGGCATGCACTACCACACTTGGCTGGAAATGTTTATTTTGGCTCACAGTTTCAAAGGGATTTCACTTTGCCATAGCAGAGGAGGCACAGTAGGAGGATTGTGAAGGGGTAGGCAGTTTCCTCATGTGGTATGGATTGGAAAACACAGAGCATGACAAGGAGAAGTCAGTGATAATATACCCCTAAGGATCTGCTTCATTGAACTACTTCCTCCAGCTAGACCCCACTAAAAGTTTTACACTCTCCCAAAACAGAGCCATCAGCTGAGAACCAGGTGTTTACAACCATGAGGCTATGGGGGACATTTCACATTCAAACCACAACACCCTTTCTGCATTTAAGGACACTTACATGAGGAAATGATGCTAATAGCCATGGTAGTCATTCGTTGATCATTGGGCTACACATCCAAGAGCAAAAACAGTCAATATCCTGAAGAATGATAGAAGAGATAGATGAGAAAAAGCCTGAAATTTCAATGATATTGTTGAGCTTCTCAAGGACTCCTAGGACTAAAGCCAGGCATGGTGGCTCATGTCTGGAATTGTAAGACTTTGGAGACTGAGGCAGGAGGATCATGACAAATATGAGGCCAGCCTGGACTTCATTGTGTGATATAGGCCAGACAAGATTGCATACAGAGATCATGTTTCAGCAACAAAAGGATATAGCTCAGTTGGTAGAATTCTTGCCTTGCATGTATCAAGCCCTGGGTTCACAGCACAACATAAAACTGGTCATGGTGTAATGGTGTCACATCCTTATAATCCCAGCAGTCAGGTATTAGAGGCAGGATGATCAAAATTTCAAGGACATTCTTGGCTGCATGGTAAATTGAGTCCAGCCTGGGCTACACGAGACTCTGTTTCCAAAATATAAAATAAAATACTCCTAGCAGTGGATATCTCTATTTTGCAAACACTCAAGATTTAGACCATTGTTAGTTGATACATTGTTAGTTGATATAGCTATTTGCATTCTCACATGATGGCTAAACTCTCACCCTGATTGTCTACAGTTTCTATTCTTTCTAACTCTTGCATTTCTTTATCTGGCCACAGTTCTGGACATTACTTCTCAAATAGTAGCTGATCCCCAGGAAACCTTTTCTACTTTTCCACACTACAATGCAGAATCTGGTCCTTGTCTGGCCATGATGTCTTAGTCACTGATTTACACCTATTCTGTGTAGATGTCCTTCAAGATCTAAGAATTCTCTATTATTTTGAATATTGTGGTTTGAACTATTGGCTACCCAAGGCAAGGGCACCTCCCTTGGCCCAGGGATCACCCATTCTGCCTAATCATGTCTCCCTGATAGATCTTCAGCTAAGGCCACATCTTAACACAGCTTGTAGCTGTGTCCATGTTACTGGCGCACAGATAGCCTAAAAGGTTAAAACCTCAAATCAGCTGTCTTAATCCTTCAGATCTTGTTCCAGGTACTTTATCTTTCTCATCCTGCTAACTTGTCAATTTGACCCCAGCTAAGAAATCTGATCTTAATCCTTGTATCATATCTGTTCAGAAGGGTACTTTGGGCAAGAGGCCTGAATTTTAAGTCAGGAGGTTTTGCCTCTAATTCTATTTCTGCTGCCATTCTTTCTGTGCTTTTATTTGCTGTGTACAAGATGGAGGGTTGATTATTGCCTGAAACTGCTATTTACTTCAGTAGAAAGTGAATTTTAAAATTAAAGACACCATAGGGTTATAGAAATTAGTCTGAGCATTGAGGGACATTTCTATAAGTACTCATGGTGTCTTTTTAATTTTGAGGTTTGGGAAGCATAATGAAAATTTCACTGGCATCAACTTTAATTGAAAAACACAATCACATTCATCCCCCCCGCCCAGGATTTTTAACACACTAGAAAGAAATTACAGAAAGAGTGAAAAAGTGCACTAAACAGAAGTTCTGCCCAGCTGCAAACCATGTTTCTTATTTGAATTAAATCTTTGATCCTTAAAAATCTGTTTTACTCTTGGACACATACCAGAGATGATGCCTTCTTGGGGAAGTAATAGTGTCAGGTATAGAATGGCTATTCAGAGTTGAGATTATTTTTTTCTACAATTGTGTAGATGCAAGAAGGAAGCTTGAGAAATAGGAGTGCAGCAGAGGCATAAGGTTTGTGTTCACATTATCTGACACATCAAGGTGTCTTTTTCCTTTACAACTGGCTGCTACTCCACTCTACTGTTTTAGGAAATTCAGGCCTTGATTCTTTCCCTGATGAGTAAGTTACCTCTGCAGGGTCACCACAGTGCCTCTGAAAACTCTACTTAAGTGGTGAGCTTTTTCTTTTTTTTTTCAAAATTTTATTAACAACTTCCATGATTATAAAAAATATCCCATGGTAATACCCTTCCTCCCCCCCACTTCCCCTTTGAAACTCCATTCTCCATCATATCCCTCCCCTTCTCAATCAGTCTCTTTTTATTTTGATGTTATGATCTTTTCCTCTTATGATGGTCTTGTGTAGGTAGTGTCCGGCACTATGAGGTCATGGATATCCAGGGCATTTTATGTCTGGAGGGAGCATGTTGTAAGGAGTCCTACCTTTCCTTTGGCTCTTACATTCTTTCTACCACCTCTTCCACATTAGACCCTGAGCCTTGGAAGGTATGATAGAGATATTGCAGTACTGAGCACTGCGGTCACTTCTTTACAGTACCATGATAACTTCTGAGTCGTCTCAAGGTCACTGCATGGCGAGCTTTTTAGACCATAGTTGCTTCTCTTCTTATAAAAGGTCATCTGTTTCCTAATCTAAGGAATTCTAGGAGACAATTCTGACCATAGATATCCTAACAGGCAGAGTAGGTGGAGGGCATTGAAAGCAGAAATTCTGTTCAGTGACTCATAATGTGTATATATATATATATATATACACATATATATTATTTTTCTTTTTTCTTTTTTTGGTTTTTCGAGGTAGGGTCTCACTCTAGCCCTGGTTGACCTGGAATTCACTATGCAGTCTCAGGGTGGCCTCGAACTCGTGGCAATCCTCCTACCTCTGCCTCCCGAGTGCTGGGATTAAAGGTGTGTGCCACCATGCCCAGCTTTCTTTTTCTTTTTTTAATTGACAACTTCCATAATTATAAACAATATCCCATAGTAATTCCCTCCTTCCCCCCTTTCCCCTTTGAAACTCCACTCTCCATTATATCCCCTCCCCCTCTCAATCAGTTTCTTTTATTTTGATGTCATTATGATGGTCTTGTGTAGGTAGTGTTAGGCACTGTGAGGTCATGGATATCCAGGCCATTTTGTGCCTGGAGGGAGCACATTGTAAGGAGTCCTACCCTTCTTTTGGCTCTTACATTCTTTCCACCACCTCTTCCGCAATAGACCCTGAGCCTTGAAAGGTGTGATAGAGATATTGCTGTGCTCAGCACTCCTGTCACTTCTTCCCAGCACCATGATGCCTTCTGAGTCATGCCCTCTGAAAAGAGAAGGTTCTCTACCAAAAGTAAGAGTAGCATTAATATATGGGTATGAACATTAAGAGAAGTGTTTACTGGGCAGTTTGATAAGCATAATATATATGTTTAGCCAGACAGCAGCAGACATTACACCCCTAGGGCTCATGACTACTCCTATTGTAGGTTTTCAATATCAGGAATGTATTCCCTCCCATGGAGCAGGCCTCCAGTCAAGTTAGAGAGTGGTTGGTTTCCCCCATAACAGATGTGCCACTATTGCACACATTGGCTCATTTGGCCTGATGGTCAAATATAAGGCTTGCAGTGTCCACTGTTTCAGTGTTGATTTCTCTCTCTCTCCCATTGAAGTGCATGCAGCATGGCTTTTTCCAGCTTTCTGTCAGCTGGTGTACATGGAGGAGGCTTTCAGCTCAGCTCCAGAAGGATTTCTCAGTGGCCTTGCAGCCAAAATATGTTGAGTCTTCAGCAATAGGGTCTTACCATCTATTCCTGGTGGGAAACCAAGGGCCTTGGCAATGACCTGTAATGTTTTGGGGGCATCAAGGACCTCCCTAGCCAACAACTCACTGGAAAGCGTCCCATCCCTGGCACTGAAAATTTTCTGCTAACAATCTATGGCTCCTGTGTGTTCCATTGTCCAAATGTATATATTTTTTGAGGTAGGGTCTCACTCTAGCCCGTCTAACCTGGAATTCACTATGTAGTCTCATCATTATAATCTCAAAACATTAGTTCATTAAATAGTCCTCATATCATAAAACTCAAATTTTATATTGATGAAGCAGTAAGTAATATTTAAATTGTGTCCTGAATGAAATCTATATGTATTGAAAAAAACTTTTTGAAACACTGTTTCTATTTGTCACATCACAAACAAAACAGACACAAAGTATTTAAAACTGGTAAGAGAAAAATCTGTGTTTCAAATATATATATATATACATACATACATATATACACACACACACACACACACACACACACACACACACACATATATATATATATGAATATATCTCTCTCTCTGTATGTGTGTGTGTATATATATATATATATATATATATATATATATATATATATATATATATATGTATTGTGATCCTCCTACTTCAGCCTCCTGAGTGCTAGGATTAAAGGCATGCACCATGTACCACTATGCCTAGGGTGGGAAAAATAAAACCAAGAGAGAGAGAGAGAATGGACACAACAGGGCCTCTGGCCACTGCAAATGAACTTCAGACACATGTATCACTTTGTGCATCTGCCTTTACATGGGTACTGGAGAATCAAACTCCAGTTGTTAGGCTTTCGGGAAAACACCTTAGCCACTGAGCCATCTTTCCAGCCTTGGTATTTAAAATTAATTTTTATTGACAACTTCTATACTTACAGACAATAGACCACAATAATTTCCTCCCCCACTTTCCCGTTCATAACTCTGCTCTCCATCATATCCCCTCCCTCTCTCTTTTATTTTGATGTCACTAACTTTTTCTCCTATTATGAGGATCTTGTGAAGATATTGCTAAGCACTGCGAGGTCTTGGATATCAAGGCCAATTTCTGTCTGGACCATTGCATTGTAAGGAGGTGTACCCTTCCTTTGGCTCTTACATTTTTTCTATCACCTCTCTGCAATGGACCCTGAGCCTTGGAAGGTGTGATAGAGATGTTTCAGTGCTGGACAGTCCTCTGTCCCTTCCTCTCAGCACTGTGTTGCCTTCTGGGTCATCCCAGTGGTCACTGCCACCTGAAAAGTCAAGCTTCTCTAACCAAAGTGACAGTAGCATTAATATATGAGTATGAACATTAAAGGTAGTGCTTTCAGGGCAGTTTGCTGAGAATAATATATGCACTTAGCCAGACAAGAGCAGGCTTTATACCTAAGTGTCATGATTCTCCCCTGTCATAGGCTTTTGATTAGGTTTTTAGTACTAGGCATGTATTCCCTCTCATAGAGTGGGCTGCCAGTACAATTAGAGAACAGGTGCTTTTCCCCAGAGCAGACATGCCACTATTGCACCTGTTCAGTCATTTGGCCTCTCTCGCCAAACTTGAGGTTTCCAGTGTCCACTGTTTTCACTGCTGATTACTTTTATCTCCCATAGGACTGCATGTAGTGCAGCTTTTTCTAGCTTTCAGTTGGCTGATCTACAGGGAGAAGGTTTTCAGCTCAGCACCAGCTTGATTTCTCAGTGACCTTGCCACCCAGGTATGTGAAGTCTTCAGCAATATGGTCTTACCATCTGTTACTCATGGGAAACCAAGGGCCTTGGCAATAGCCTGTAATGCTTTGGAGGCAATAGGGACCACCCTGGCCAACAACTCACTGGAAGGTGTCCCATCCTTGGCACTGAAAATTTTCTAGTAGCAATCTATGGCTTTTGGATGTGTAGTTATCCAAAACAGTAGGTTTTCATATGACTTAATCAGAATATCTTAAATTTTGATTGAGCCTCTGTGGTGGTTTGATTCAAGTGTCCCCCATAAACTTATGTGTTCTGAATGCTAGGTTCCCAGCTGATGGAGATTTGGGAAGTAATTCCTCCTGGAGGGAGTGCATTATTGGGGGCAGGCTTATGGGTATTATAGCCAGTTTCCCCATGCCAGTGTTTGGCATACACTCCTGTTGCTGTGGTCCACCTTATGTTGGCCAGGGGGTGATGTCCACCCTCTGCTCATGCCATCATTTTCCCCTGCCATCATGGAGCTTCCCCTCGAGCCTGTGAGCCAAAATAAATCTTTTACCCAGATGCTGCTTTTTGTTGGGTGATTTCTACAAGCAATGCGAACCAGACTGTAACACCCTCCCTTCACCCTTCTCTTACTCAATCTCTTCCCCTGTCCTCACTTAGGCCATTCCATGCCCTGTAATCTGCTTTTCTGCTTACATATATACAATACCATCCCCTAAAATCCTTCCCTCTCCTCCTTCCCTTAAAGCCTTATAGATCTTTGTCTTTCTCTATGCACAAGAATCAAGTTCAAATGGATCAGGGACCTGAATATCATATCAGAAACTCTGAAAATGCTAGAGGGAAAGATAGTGGAAACCCTTCAACATATTGGTATAGGCAATGACCCTCTGAATATAACCCCAATTGCTCAGGAAATAAAACCACAGATCAAAGAATAGGATCTCATGAAATTACGAAGCTTTTGTACAGGAAAGGACATTGTGAATAGAGCAAAGAGACAATCTCCAGAATGGGAAAAAAAAATCTCTTCCAGACTTCCGGTTAAGATGGCGGCGTAGGTACCACGCCAAAATAGCCTGGGGGGGGAAGACCAAAAAAAACTCAGCAAAATACACACTTTTACTAAAAAGTGAGGTGTATAGGAAGTTGAGGCGGCAGCGGAGAAGTGGAAGAGTTATAGAGCATCCGGAGCCTGCACAGGCGGGAACAGCGGCCCGGGGCGGCTCAGCTACCCGCCGCAACCGCGGAGCGGCAGAAAACCGCCGGACTCTTGGCTCGAGCCGCAGGACAAGCCAGGTGCGGGAATTTCCCCTCACACCGCGCTCTCCGCAACTCGGTAAACGTGAGGGGAGAGTGGCAGTGAGCAACGGAGGGAGGAGCAGACCGCGAGGTAAAAGCACACGATACAACCAGAACAGCCGCGGCTCCCTCCCCTCCCCTGCCGCCTAAACCCAGCTCCAGCGAACACAGCAGCGGCCCGGGACCCGGCCACGCCAACTTGGGCTGACAGCGGGACCCAAGCAGGAGCAGAATTTGGCAGCAACTTCAGCGGCTCCAGCACCGGTACCAGTGGCCCCAGCAGCAGCGGACCCAGGAGAGCAGCGGCTTCGGGGTGAGCAGCAGCGGTGGACACGACAACGGCAGCTTCAGCAGTGGTGGGGGCTCCGGCGGTGACATCTACAACAGCTGCAGAGGCGGCGGCAGCGACTCAGTTTGCCCCGTAGGAAAAGCAAGTGCCCAGCTCCAGAAATCAGAACAGCAACCCGACGACCCAGGCAGCAACTTGACTGAGACCACAATCACCCAAGGTAACTGGGATTGCACCAGGGAAGGGTCTCACCTGGTCACAAGCTGACTTGGATACCTCAACAGACCAGAAATCTAAACCTCTTTGTTGATAGAGGATCTGGTCATTATAATAACTACTCTTGCATACATACTCGGGGCTGTTGTTGATGGAATGGGTACAGTGTTTAGCTAAATTTTAGAATCTACCAGTATATTATTCCACTCAGCCTGCTTGAATACTCCTATAGCAGGGAAACTCAACCCCTAAGAACATCTTTGTAGATACTCTGAGAGTCTTAAGAGCCACACCTAATACCTTAAGGTCCTACCCTGAAAATATTTTACACCAAATCAATTGATACAGCTAAGAATACACAGCTAGCTAGAAAATCCAAGCATTAACTTAATCCAAGATGCAAAAATATATACATTATAACACAAGAAACACTAAAAAGCAAGACGATATAAATCTACCTAAAAGTATTAATGCATCAGAAATGTCCTCCAGTGAGAAAGAGTTAGAGGAAATGCCTGAGAAAGAGTTCAAAAGAATAATTATAAATATGTTCAAAGAGGTCAAAGAACACATGAAAACAATCAAAGAAGAAATCAAAGAGGAAATCAAAGAGGAAATCAAAGGAATCAAAGAAGAGGCAGGACACCAATTTAATGAAATAAAGAAGGCAATACAAGACATAAATAGAGAAATAGAAATAATAAAGAAAAACCAGTCAGAATTACTAGCAATGAAGAACTCAGTTAATGAAATAAAAAACTCTGTAGAAAATCTCACCAGTAGGATGGATGAGGGAGAGGACAGAATATCTAAGCTAGAAGATCAGGTGGCAGACCTAATGCAGTCCAACAAAGAGAAAAACAAACTTATAGAAAAGTATGAGTGGGAATTTCAAGATATTCGGGACACTATGAAAAGATCCAATATAAGAATTCAGGGCATAGTAGAAGGAGAAGAATTCCACTCCAGAGGCATAGTAGGCATCTTCAACAAAATCATAGAGGAAAATTTTCCCCAAATTGGGAAAGAGGTGCCAATACAGATACAGGAAGCCTTTAGAACCCCAGCCAGACAAAACCCAGAAAGAAACTCTCCTCGCCACATTATACTCAAACTTCCAAACACACAAACCAAAGAAAAAATATTGAAAGCAGTTAGAGAGAAAAATCAAGTTACCTACAAAAGCAAGCCCATCAGGATTACAGCAGATTATTCAACACAAACTTTTAAAGCCAGAAGGGCCTGGAGTGATATATTCCAAGTTCTGAAAGATAACAACTGTCAACCAAGGTTACTTTATCCTGCAAAGTTATCCATCCAAATAGATGGAGAAATAAAGACATTCCATGACAAAAGCAGGTTAAAGGAATATCTGAAGACAAAACCAGCTCTACAGAAAATACTTGATAGAATCCTCCATGCTGAACAAAAGGAAAAGCACACATATAAGGAACCTAGAAAAAACCAGCCATACTCAAATACCAGTTAACAGAAGAGAGCACAGGTAGAACCAGTAACACACACACACACACACAAAAATGGCAAACATAAATACACACATTTCAATAATATCTCTTAATATCAACGGCCTCAATGCCCCAACGAAAAGACATAGATTTGCAGACTGGGTTAAAAAGCAGGATCCTACAATTTGTTGTCTTCAAGAAACTCACCTTTCTACAAAGGATAGACATTATCTTAGGGTGAAAGGTTGGAAGACGGTGTTTCAAGCAAATGGGCCTAGAAAACAAGCAGGGGTTGCTATCCTAATATCAGACAGGGTGGACTTTAGTCCGAAGTTAGTCAAAAAAGATAAGGAAGGTCACTTTATATTGATTAAGGGCACACTCCAACAGGAGGACATTACAATCCTAAACATATATGCACCTAACATGGGGGCTCCCAAATTCGTCAAACAAACACTATTAGAACTAAGGTCACAGATAACACCAAACACGGTGGTGGTGGGTGACTTTAACACCCCACTCTCATCAATTGACAGGTCATCCAGGGAAAGAATAAACAGAGAGGCATCTGGACTAAATGAGGTCATAGAAGATATGGACCTAACAGATATATACAGGACATTTCATCCAAAGGCTGCAGAATATACATTCTTTTCAGCAGCACATGGAACATTCTCTAAAATAGACCATATATTAGGACACAAAGCAAATCTTAACAAATTCAGGAAAATTGAAATAATTCCTTGCATTCTATCTGACCACAATGGAATTAAACTACAAATCAGTAGCAAGAAAGGCTATAGAGCATACACAAAATCATGGAAGCTAAACAATACACTACTAAATGATGAGTGGGTCAATGAAGAAATCAAAAAGGAAATCAAAAAATTTATAGAGTCAAATGATAATGAGAACACAACATACCAAAATCTCTGGGACACAATGAAGGCAGTTCTAAAAGGGAAATTTATAGCCTTAAGTGCCTATATTAAGAAATTAGAAAGGTCGCAAGTAAACGACCTAATGCTTCGTCTTAAAGCCTTGGAAAAAGAAGAACAAGGCAAACCAAAAAGTAGTAGACGGGAAGAAATAATAAAGATTAGGGCAGAAATTAATGAAATAGAAACAAAAAGAACAATCCAAAGAATTAATGAAACAAAGAGTTGGTTCTTTGAAAGGATAAACAAGATTGATAAACCCTTAGCAAATCTGACCAAAAGAAAGAGAGAAGAGACACAAATTAATAAAATCAGAGATGAACAAGGTAACATCACAACAGATTCCAGAGAAATTCAAAAAATTATAGGGACATACTATAAAAGCATATACTCCACCAAGTATGAAAATCTGAAAGAAATGGATGATTTCCTTGATCTATATGACCTACCTAAATTAAATCAAAATGAGATTAATCACTTAAATAGACCTATAACAAACATGGAGATCCGAGCAGTTATCAATAATCTCCCAACTAAAAAAAGCCCAGGCCCGGATGGATTCACTGCTGAATTTTACCAGACTTTTAAGGAAGAGCTAACACCATTGCTTCTTAAGCTTTTCCAGGAAATAGAAAAAGAAGGAATCCTACCAAACTCCTTCTATGAGGCCAGCATCACCCTGATACCAAAACCAGGCAAAGATAGAACAAAAAAAGAAAATTACAGACCAATCTCCCTCATGAACATAGATGCAAAAATTCTCAACAAAATATTGGCAAACAGAATACAAGAGTATATCAAAAAGATCATTCACCCTGACCAAGTAGGCTTTATCCCAGAGATGCAGGGATGGTTCAACATACGCAAATCTATAAATGTAATACATTACATAAATGGGTTGAAGGACAAAAATCACATGATCATCTCATTAGATGCAGAGAAAGCATTTGACAAAATCCAACATCCCTTCATGATAAAAGTCCTACAGAGACTGGGAATAGAAGGAACATATCTCAATATAATAAAGGCTATTTATGACAAGCCTACAGCCAACATATTACTAAATGGGGAAAAACTGGAAGCTTTTCCACTAAAATCAGGAACAAGACAAGGGTGTCCACTGTCTCCACTTCTATTTAATATAGTTTTGGAAGTCTTAGCCATAGCAATAAGGCAAGAGACACACATAAAAGGGATACAAATTGGAAAGGAAGAAATCAAGCTATCATTATTTGCAGATGACATGATTCTATACATAAAGGACCCTAAAGACTCTACTAGCAAGCTGTTAGAGCTAATCAAAACCTACAGCAATGTAGCAGGATACAAAATAAATACACAGAAATCAGTAGCCTTCATATATGCTAACAACAAACACACAGAGGATGAAATCAGAGAATCACTCCCATTCACAATTGCATCAAAAAAAATAAAATACCTTGGAATAAACCTAACTAAGGAAGTAAAGAATCTATACAATGAGAACTTTAAGACACTCAAGCGAGAAATTGCAGAAGACACTAGAAAGTGGAGAAACATCCCTTGTTCCTGGCTTGGAAGAATCAATATAGTGAAAATGGCAATCTTACCTAAAGCAATCTACACATTTAATGCAATCCCTATCAAAATTCCAAAGGCTTTCTTCATGGAAATAGAAAAAACAATCCAAAAATTCATTTGGAATCATAAAAAACCTCGAATATCTAAAATAATACTGAGCAACAAAAAAGAGGCTGGTGGTATCACCATACCTGATTTTAACCTATACTACAGAGCCATAGTAACAAAAACAGCATGGTACTGGCACAAAAACAGACATGTAGATCAGTGGAACAGAATAGAGGACCCAGATGTAAGCCCAAGTAGCTATAGCCACCTGATATTCGATAAAAATGCCAAAAATACTCATTGGAGAAGAGACAGCCTCTTCAGCAAATGGTGTTTTGAAAACTGGATAAATATCTGCAGAAGGATGAAAATAGATTCTTCTCTCTCGCCATGCACAAGAATTAAGTCCAAATGGATTAAAGACCTTAACATCAGACCGGAAACTTTGAAACTGCTAGAGGAAAAAGTTGGGGAAACCCTCCAACATATTGGTCTTGGCAAAGACTTTCTAAATACAACCCCAATTGCTCAGGCAATAAAACCACAGATTAACCACTGGGACCTAATGAAATTACAAAGATTTTGCACCGCAAAGGACACAGTGAAAAAAGCAAAGAGGCAACCTACAGAATGGGAAAAAATCTTCGCCAGCTATATATCTGATAAAGGATTAATATCTAGGATATACAAAGAACTCAAAAAGATATCTAATAAGGAATCAAACAGGCCAATCAAAAAATGGGCTAAGGAGCTAAATAGAGAGTTCTCAAAGGAAGAAATACGAATGGCATATAAGCACCTAAAAAAATGTTCTACGTCACTAGTCATCAGGGAAATGCAGATTAAAACTACATTGAGATTCCATCTCACTCCTGTCAGATTGGCCACCATCATGAAAACAAATGATCATAAATGTTGGCGGGGATGTGGAAAAAAAGGAACCCTTCTGCACTGCTGGTGGGAATGCAATCTGGTCCAGCCATTGTGGAAAACAGTGTGGAGGTTCCTAAAGCAGCTAGAGATTGATCTACCATATGACCCAGCTATAGCACTCCTAGGCATATATCCAAAGGATTCATCTCATTTCCTTAGAAGTACATGCTCAACCATGTTTATTGCTGCTCAATTTATAATAGCTGGGAAATGGAACCAGCCTAGATGTCCCTCAACAGATGAGTGGATAATGAAGATGTGGTACATTTATACAATGGAGTTCTACTCAGCGGTAAAGAAAAATGAAGTTATGAAATTTGCAGAAAAATGGATGGACCTGGAAAGTATTATACTAAGTCAGGTAACCCAGGCCCAGAAAGCCAAGCGCCACATGTTCTCCCTCATATGGGGATCCTAGCTACAGATGACTGGGCTTCTGTGTGAGAATGAAAATACTTAGTAGCAGAGGCCAGTAAGTTGAAAAGGAGACATAAAGGGTGGAGAAAGGAAGGGAGGAGGATACTTAATAGGTTGATATTGTATATATGTAATTACAATGATTGTAATGGGGAGGTAATATGATTGAGAATGGAATTTCAAACGGAAAAGTGTGGGGGTGGGGAGGGAGGGAATTACCATGGGATATATTTTATAATCATGGAAAATGTTAATAAAAATTAAAAAAAAAAATAAATGAAATGAAAATAACTCATTTGAATAGTAAAAAAAAAAAAAAAAAGTTTTTTTTTTTTTTTTTAAAAAAAAACAAACATCTTTGAGCCAGGCGTGGTGGCACATGCCCTTAATCCCAGCACTCGGGAGGCAGAGGTAGGAGGATCACCGTGAGTTCGAGGCCACCTTGAGCCTACATAGTGAATTCCAGGTCAGCCTGAGCTAGAGTGAGAACCTACCTTGAAAAACCAAAAATAAAATAAAATAAAATAAAAATAAATTAATAAATAAAAATAAAAAATAAAAAAAAAATCTCTTCCAGCTATACATCTGGCAGAGGATTAATATTCAGAATATACATAGAACCCCCCCAAAAAAACAATAAGAAATCAAACAACCTAATTAAAAAATGGACTATGGAACTAAATACAGCATTCTCAAAGGAAGGAATACAGATGGCATATAAATATCTAAAAAAGTGTTCTACATCCTTAGCCATCAGGAAAATGCAAATTAAAACTAATTTGAGATTCCATCTCATTCCTGTCAGAATGGCTATCATAAAGAAAACAAATGACAATAAATGTTGGTGAGAATGAGGGAAAAGGGGACCCTTTCTACTCTTATGGTGGGAATGTAGTCTTGTATAGCTATTGTGGAAATCAGTGTGGAGGTCCCTGAGACAGTTAAAAATAGATTTGCCATATGATCCAGCTATAGCACTTCTAGGCATATATCCTAATGACTGTTCTCACTATTTTAGAGATACTTGCACAACCATGTTTATTGCTAGGAAATGGAACCAGCCTAGATGTCACTCAACAGGTGACTGGATAATAAACATGTGGTACATCTACACAATGGAATTCTATTCACCAGTGAAGAAAAATGAAATTATGAAATTTGCAGGGAAATGGATGGATCTGGAAAGGATTATACTAAGTGAGGTAACCCAGTCCCACAAAGCCAAATGCCACATCTTCTATCTCATATGTGAATCCCAGTTACAGACTTGTGTGTGAGCTGGAACCAATAATCAGTAGCAGAGGGCCATTAAGCTAGAAAAAGGCTATTGGGGAGGGAGGAGAGGGAAGGAGTTTATGAGATGGTATTGTACATATGTAAGTAGAAGAACAGATTACAGGGAGTGGAATGGCCTAAGTGAGGCCAGGGGAAGAGATTGAGTAAGAAGGGTATGAGGGGCGGGTCAATGAAAATTCAAAATATTCTGAGTAAGACATATGAAAATCTATTTTTTGGATAACTGCACATCCAGAAGCTATAGATTGCTACTAAAAATTTTCAGTGCCAGGGATGGGATACCTTCCAGTGAGTTGTTGGCCAGGAAGGTTCATGTTGCCTCCAAAACATTACAGGCTATTGCCAAAGCCTTTGGTTTCCCATGAGTAACAAATGCTAAGACCATATTGCTGAAGACTTCACATGCCTGGGTGGCAAGGTCACTGAGCAGTCAGGCTGGTGCTGAGCTGAAAACCTTCTCCCTGTAGAGCAGCCAAATGAAAGCTGGAAAAAGCTGCACTGCTTGTAGCTCTATGGGAGACAGAATCATCAGCAGTAAAAACAGTGGACACTGGAAGCCTCAAGTTTGGCCAGAGAGACAAAATGACTGAACAGGTGAAATAGTGGCATGTCTGCTCTGGGAGAAACCAACTGCTCTCTAATTAGACTGGAGGCCTGCTCTATGGGAGGAAATACATGCCTAGTACTGAAGACCTAACCAAAAGCCTATGGCAGGAGAGGTCATGACCCTTAGGGGTATAAAGCCTGCTCTTCTCTGGCTAAATGCATATATTAATCTCACCAAACTGCCCTGAAAGCACTACACTTAATGTTCATATTCATATATTAATGTTCCTATTACTTTTGGTTAGATAAGATTCTCTTTTCAGATGGCAGTGACTTTTGGGATGACCCAGAAGGCAACATAGTGTTGAGGAGAAGCAACAGAGGACTGTCCAGCACTGAAACATCTCTATCACTACCTCCACGGTCTATTGAGGGAGAGGTGGCAGAAAGAATGTAAGAGCCAAAGGAAGGGTACACCTCCTTACCATGCAACTGTCCAGACAGAAATTGGCCTTAATATCCATGACCTTGCAGTGCCTAGCAATACCTTCACAAGACTCTCATAATAGGAGAAAAAGAGGATAATATCAGAATAAAAGAGAGAATAATGGAGAGGGGGAGGGCATATGATGGAGAGTGGAGTTGTGAAGGGGAAAGTGGAGGAGGGGAGGAAATTATCATGGTTTATTGTCTGTAAGTATAGATGTCAATAATAAAATAAAATTAAATTAAAATTTAAAACATGGGGAGCCCAAAACTCAATATGATCCATCATCCTGGGTCATAAGAACTGTTACAGAGCAGTACAATTTTATTATATAATGTACCTGAAGGTAAATGTGTTGCATAGGTGCCAAGAAAAGTTTTCAGTGAGGAAGCCAAGAAACACACATCATAAATTGTAGATGATGACTAATTCTCAACTTAAAAATAACTGTGAAGGCCATTCCAGCCACTGAGATCAGTAATTCCATGAGAGCACAAAGCAGATGTCATTCTAACCCCCCTGACATACAGTCTGCCAGTAAGAGAGTTTACACCACATCTTTGGGTTTATCCCTTAGCAGGGGGCAATGACAGTAAAGGTCATGTAGTGATGACAGCCAGGAGAACAGCTGCCTAGAACATACTCAACAAAGTAGGTGAGCTCTGAGATAAAAATTGCATAGCTTAACTGGGCATGGTGGCACACACCTTTAATCCCAGCACTTGGGAGGCAGATGTAGGAGGATCACTGAGAGTTCGAGGCCACCCTGAGACTACATAGTGAATTCCAGGTCAGCCTGAGCTAGAGTGAGACCCTACCTCAGAAAACAAAACAAAACAAAACTGCATAGCTACACGCTTTTGAAGTAACCAACCAAGACTATTCAAATATAGGAAGGTACAAAAACGTGCTTTGCCAGGCACCTCAGTATTTTTTAACTAAAAGACGATTACTACCACTACTCCTACTTATTATTTCTTTTTTAAATAAATAATTTTTACCCATTGAAATACAATTATGAATCTTTTTTATTTAATCATTTATTTGCAAGTGAGGAGAGAGAGATAGAGGGAGGGAGAATAAAGAAAGACAAGAGAGAATGGGCATGCCAGGGCTTCTAGCCACTGCAAACAAACTTATGTGCCCTGTGCATCTGGCTTCTTTGAGTCCTACAGAATCAAACCTAGGTCTTTTGGCTTCGCAGGCAAATGCCTTAACTGCTAAGCCAACTCTCTAGCCCTATTTCTTTTTAATTTAATTTATGTTTTATTGACAATTTCCATAACTGTAGACAATAACCAATAGTAATTCCCTCCCCCCACTTTCCCCTTTGCAACTCCACTCTCCATCATAATCCTTCCCCGTCTCAATCAGACTCTCTTTTATTTTATTTTATTCTATTTATTTATTTATTTATTTATTTATTTATTTATTTATTTATTTATTTTTTCAAGATAGAGTCTCACTCTAGCTGAGGCTGACCTGGAATTCACTATGGAGACTCAGGGTGGCCTTGAACTCATGAAGATCCTCCTACCTCTGCCTCCCAAGTGCTGGGATTAAAGGAGTGTGCCACCACGCCTGGCTTCTCTCTTTTATTTTGATGTCATCATCTTTTCTTCCGATTATGATGGTCTTGTGTAGGTAGTGTCAGGCACTGTGGGGGCATGGATATACAGGCCATTTTGTGCCTTGTGGAGCATGTTTTTTAAAAAAATATATTTTATTTATTTATTTATTTGAGAATGAGAAAGAGGGAGATAGAGATAGATAGATATATATAGAGAGAATGAGAGTGAGAGAGAGAGAGAATTGGCACACTAGGGCTAGGGCCTCCAGCCACTGCAAATGACCTCCAGATGCATGTGCTCCCTTGTGCATCTGGCTTATGTGGGTCCTGGAGAATTGAACTGGGATCCTTTGGCTTTGCAGGCAAATGCCTTAACTGCTAAGCCATCTGTAGTGGAGCATGTTTTAAGGAATCCTACTCTTCCTTTGGTTCTTATATTATTTCCACCACCTCTTCCACAATGGAGCCTGAGGCTTGGAAGGTGTGATAGAGATCTTTCAGTGCTGAGTTTCTTCTCAGCACCATGATGTCTTCTGAGTCATCCCAAGGTCACTGTCATCTGAAAAGAGAAGCTTCTCTAGTCCAAAGTGAGAGTATCATTAATATATTGGTGTGAACATTAAGAGAAGCTCTTACTGGGCAGTTTGATTAGTATAGTATATACATTCATCCAGACACCATCAGACATTATATCTCTAGGGTTCATGACTACCCCTGTTGTAGGTTTTCAGTATCAGGGATATATTCCCTCCCATGTTGCAGGCCTCCAGTCCAATTGGAGAACAATTGGTTTCCCCCATAACAGACATGCCACTATTGCACCCATTGGCTCATTTGACTTGGCTGTCCAAATTTAAGGCTTTCAGTGTTGAGTATCTCCACTGGTGATTTCTCTCTTTCCCATTGAACTGCATGTAGTGTAGCTTTTTCCAGTTTTTTGTCGGTTTTCAGCTCAGCTCCAGCAGGATTTTTCAGTGACCCTGAAGCCCAAGTATGTACCTGGTGGAAAACCAAGAGTTTCGGCAACGTCCTGTAATGTTTTAGGGGCATCAGTAACATCCCTGGCCAAAAAAAATCACTGGAAGGTTTTCCATCCCTGGCACTGAAAATTTTCTAGTAACAATCTATGGCTTCTGAGTATTCCATTGTCCAGAAAAGAAGGTTTCCATAAGACTTGCTTATATTTTCAATTTTGATTAACCTCCCTCTACTTTTCCTTACTCAATCTCTTCCCCTGAACTCACTTAGACCTTTTCACCCCCCTTTAATCTGTTCTTCTACTTACATATATACAACACCAACCTATGAAGTCCCCCTTCCTCCTTTTCTATTCCCTTTATATCCTTCTGCTACTGAGTTTTATTACTACTCACCTAGAAGTCCAGTCATTTGTAGCTAGGATCCACATATGAGAGAGTGCATGAGACACTAGGCTTTCTGGGCCTGGGTTACCTCACTAAGTATAATCCCTTCCAGATCCATCCATTTTTCAAGTTTTATTTTTTTTTAACCACTGAGCAGAACTCCATTTTATAAATGGGCCACATCTTCATTATTCACTCATCAGTTGAGGGACATCTAGGCTGGTTCCATTTCCTAGATATTGTGAATAGAGTAGCAATAAACATGGTTGAGAAAGTATCTCTAAGGTAGTGAAACAAGTTCTTAGGATATATGCCTAGGAATGGTATAGCTGGATCATATGGTAAGTCTATTTTTTTTTTTTTTTTTGGTTTTCTGAGATAGGGTCTCACTGTATCCCAGGCTGACCTGGAATTCACTCTGTAGCCTCAGGGTGGCCTCAAACTCACAGCAATCCTCCTACCTCTGCCTCCTGAGTGCTGGGATTAAAGGCATGTGCCACCACGCCTGGGCTTGGTAAATCTATTTTTAGTTGTCTCAGGAACCTCCACACTGATTTCCACAATGGCTGGACCTGATTGCATTTTACCAACAGTGTAGAAGGGCTCTTCTTTCTCTGCATCCTCGTCAGCCTTTATGGTCATTTATTTTCATGATGGTAGCAATTCTGACAGGAGTGAGATGGAATCTCAAAGTAGTTTCAATCTGAATTTCTCTGATGACTAGGACTGTAGAATATTTTTTAGATGTTTATATGTCATCTGTATTTCCTCTTTTGAGAACTCTATATTTAGTTCCATATCCCATTTTTTAACCGGGTTTTTTGATTTCTTATTATTTAGTTTTTTGAGTTCTTTGAATATCCTAGATACTAATTCTCTGTCAGATGTATAGCTGGCAAAGATATTCACACATTATGTAGGTTGCTCTTTGCTCTGTTCACAGTATCCTTTGCTGTACAAAATCTTTGTAATTTCATGAGGTCCCAGTGGTTGACCTGTGGTTTTATTTCCGGAACAATTGGGGTTATAGTCAGAAAGTCTTTGCCAGTACCAATATGTTGAAGGTTTCACCTACTTTTTCCTCTAGTAGTTTCAGAGTTTCAGGTCTGATATTAAGGCCTTTGATACATTTGGACTTAATTATTGTGTGTGAAGAGAGAGAAGGATCTATTTTTATCCTTCTACAGATACATATCCAGATGGGAAAACCCAGCACTATTTGCTGAAGAGGCTGCCTTTTCTCCAGTGAGTATTTTTGTGATATTTGTCAAATATCAGGTGGCTGTAGTTACCCAGACTAATATCTGGGTCCTTTATTCTGTTCCATTGATCTACATGTCTCTTTTTGTACCAGTACCATGCTGTTTTTGTTACTATGGCTGTGTAATATAGGTTAAAATCAGGTATGGTGATACCACCAGCCTTATTTTTTTTGCTCAAAAAAAATGAGCTCATTTACTTATATATTTAATTTTTTAAATTTATATTTATTTATTTATTTGATAGAGAAGGAGGGATAGAGACAGAGAGAGAGACAGAGAGAGGGAGAGATAATGGGTGCACCAGTGCCTCCAGACCCTGCAAACAAACTCCAGATGCATGCACCCCCTTGTGTATCTGGTTAACATGGGTCCTGGGGAATCGAACCTGGGTCCTTTGGTTTTGCAGCCAAACACCTTAACCACTCACTAAGCCATCTCTCCAGTCCCCTATGACCTCATTTATTCTAGATGCATCTCTGTTTACTTTTTGCCCACATGTCCCATCAATTGATGAGAATGGAGTGTTGAAGTCACCTACTATAACTGTGTTTGGTGTTATCTTTGGCCTTAGTTCTATTCACATTTGTTTGATGAAATTGGGAGCCCCCATGGTAGGTGCATATATGTTTAGGGTTGTAACATCCTCCTGTTGGAATGTTCCTTTAATCAATATAATGTGACCTTCCTTATCTTTCCTAACTAATATTGGCCTGAAGTCTGCACTGTCAGATATTAGGATAGTGTTGCAGTCCGGTTCGCATTGCTGGTAGAAATCACCCAACCAAGAGCAGCTTCTGGGAAAAAGAGATTTATTTTGGCTTATAGGCTCGAGGGGAAGCTCCACGATGGCAGGGGAAAACGATGACATGAGCAGAGGGTGGACATCACCCCCTGGCCAACATAAGGTGGACTACAGCAACAGGAGGGTGTGCCAAACACTGGCATGGGGAAACTGGCTATAAAGCCCATAAGCCCACCTCCAACAATACACTCCCTCCAGGAGGCATTAATTCCCAAATATCCATCAGCTGGGAACCTAGCATTCAGAACACCTAAGTTTATGGGGGACACCTGAATCAAACGACCACAGATAGCAACCCATGCTTGTTCTTTAGGCCCATTTGCTTGAAACACTGTTTTCCAACCTTTCACCCTAACACAGTGTTCATCCTTTGTAGAAAGATTAGTTTCGGGCTGGAGAGATGGCTTAGTGGTTAAGCGCTTGCCTGTGAAGCCTAAGGACCCTGGTTCGAGGCTCGGTTCCCCAGGTCCCACATTAGCCAGATGCACAAGGGGGCGCACGCGTCTGAAGTTCGCTTGCAGAGGCTGGAAGCCCTGGCGGGCCCCTTCTCTCTCTCTCCCTCTATCTGTCTTTCTCTGTGTGTCTGTCGCTCTCAAATAAATAAATAAAAAATTTTAAAAAATATTAAAAAAAAAAAAGAAAGAAAGGTAAGTTTCTTGGAGGCAACAAATTGAAGAATCCTGCTTTTTGACCCAGTCTGCAAACCTGTGTATTTTGATTGGGGCATTGAGGCTATTGATACTAAGAATTATTATTGAAAGGTATGTATTTATTTATTCCATTTTTCTTGTTTTGTAGTTCTTCCAGTTTTTCCATTGCTCTCTTGTATTAACTGGTATTTGAGTACATTCCCCCCTGCTAGGTTGCCTACATGTGTGCTTTTCTTTCTCTTTAGCATGGAGTATCCTTTCAAGTATTTTCTGCAGAGCTGGTTTTGTCTTCAAATATTCCTTTAGCCTGCTTTTGTCGTGGAGTGTTCTTATTTCTCTGCCTATTAAATTAAATTAATTAATTAATTAATTTTTTGGTTTTTCGAGGTAGGGTCTCACTCCAGCCCAGGGTGACCTGGAATTCACTATGGAGTCTCAGGGTGGCCTCGAATTTATGGAAATCCTCCTACCTCTGCCTCCCAAGTGCTGGGATTAAAGGCATGCGCCACCACGCCCAGCTTTTCTGTCTATTTTATTTTTATTTTTTTTTAAATTTTTTTTTTTTATTTATTTGAGAGCGACAGACACAGACAGAAAGACAGATAGAGGGAGAGAGAGAGAATGGGCGCGCCAGGGCTTCCAGCCTCTGCAAACGAACTCCAGACACGTGCGCCCCCTTGTGCATCTGGCTAACGTGGGACCTGGGGAACCGAGCCTCGAACCGGGGTCCTTAGGCTTCACAGGCAAGCGCTTAACCGCTAAGCCATCTCTCCAGCCCTTTTCTGTCTATTTTAATGAATAGCTTTGTAAGATAAAATAACCTTGGTTCACTGTTGCTATCGTTCAGAACTTGTAATACATCATTCCAAGCCCTTCTGACTTTTTTTTTGAGGTAGGGTCTCACTCCAGTCTAGGCTGACCTGGAATTCACTGTGTAGTCTCTGGGTGACCTCGAACTCATGGTGATCCTCCTACCTCTGCCTCCCTAGTGCTGGGATTAAAGGCATGTGCCACCACGGCTGGCCCCTTCTGTCTTTTAAAGTTTGTCTACCCTCTTTATTTATGCCAATTAAACTTCTCAGAAGTTCAAAGACTGATGTATGAAGTCTTCCCTGGCTTGGCTGCCCCTACTACACAAAGGCCTTCATCTCCTCTGAAAACCCAGTAGCACTTCCATAGTTCATTTTATCTATTTCTTCAACTTTCTTCCTGCAAACATTTTTGTTGTCTTTTCCCCCCATTTCTTCAGTATTAATTATTAAATGAATATTTACAGACATAATGACTAAACTCATGAATATAGAATATTTCATAAGGTAGGGTGTACCAGTATGTCTTGGGAAGTATTCTGAGAATCTGATTTAAATTCTGTTTTTTTTCTTTTTTCGAGGTAGGGTTTCACACTAGCCCATGTGACCTGGAACTCACTATGTACTCTCAGAATGGCCTCGAACCATGGTGATCCTCTTACCTCTACCTCCCGAGTGCTGGATTAAAGGTGTGTGCCACCACACCTGGCTGATTTAAATTCTTTTTTTTTGTTTGTTTGTTTTTCGAGGTAGGGTCTCATTCTAGTTCAAGCTGACCTGGAATTCACTATGGAGTCTCAGGGTGGCCTTGAACTCATGGTGATCCTCCTACCTCTGCCTCCCAAGTGCTGAGATTAAAGGTGTGCATCACCACGCCTGGCTTTTATTTAAATTCTTAATGTTTCAATAAATCTATTCTTTCCTCTTAGAAAAAATGCCACCTGTTGTGCCTCTTCCATCCCCCCTTCTTTAAGCTAATTCCCATGCTTTATACCCTCTATTTCTACCGCTTGTGCCTTAGCTTTGAAAATGGTTGGAATGTTTTCTCAGTGGTTAGTTGCCATGAGGACAAAACCATGCAGTGCTGCATAAATGTTTGGAAGGGTACTAAGTGCCACATGAAGGTATTCTGGACTAGGAACTTTTCAAACCATACTGTAGAATTATGTACTTGACCTGATGTGAGAAGACATCATGACAGAACAAGTATTAGTCACAATGAGTTCTAGGGAAACTGTATGCTGCTGGAACAGAGTAAGAAGCAGGCAGGCGGAACTCAGGAATTTTCCTCCATTAATCATGGTCCCAGGAACAGAACTCTCTTATGTATCCATGTAAACAAAACAGGCCACCTTCCCTCCAAAAGACCAATACTCAGAACACACAAGTGGGTTATTTCAGAGTCACAGGAGTTATCTTCCAAAACCAGATAGCCTTTAAACATAAATAATGCGCATTTCTTCCTGGAAAGTAGAAATCAATACCTTTCTATCTGTCCAGTGCCACAGACCAGCTGCCACACAGTACATTGCCTTTATCCAGAAGGATAAATGGAAATGATCGCCTTTCCTTCATTCCCCTGGCTCACTCAGTTTGTGCATTGGGAGAACACTTCCACCTTTCTCTTCTCTGAAGTTGAGGTGAAAAAATTCACATTCCACCAAACAACTAATCACATGTTTCAGCTGTGGCAGTCACTCTGCGAGCCAACATTTTCTTTTTAACCCTAGCCAACTTGAGTCTCTCAATGCTCAGGGAGGTAAATTAAACACAATTTCTTGGCAGCTCAATACACTTAAGTAGTTATTTATTCCCAAGTTAATATCTTTGAGCTTCTGCTATGTAGCAGACATTTTGGTAAGCCCTATTCATCATCAGACCTTTTGATTATCTCCTTTTATGAGCAAGGAGATTGGTGTAAGAGAGGTTTCTAAGGGAGCCAGGTCTTGAGCCTAGGCTTTTGTGGACCTAGAAAACCTTGATTTTATTCATCAGATCATGCCACTCACTGCCCAGGCTGGCCTTGATTTCATGGCATCCCTCCTGTATCAGCCTCCTACAGAGCTTAGAATCTTGTCCAAAGTTGGGTTAAGAGGTGATAAAGAGGTAATTCAAGCCCAGTCCTTCTGACTGCGCAGTATATATGCCTAACCAAAATGGCAGATTCCTTCCTGCAAATACTTGTCAACATATTCACCCAATCTGTGATACTGTATTTAATAGGGGTTAATAAATACACCGAGTAATGTAACCATTGCTTGAGTCGTCAGGGATACCAAATTTGGGGCTGAAATAATGCCACCAATGGAAGTAGAAAAACTTGAAAGGGCATTCCGTGAATAAGACTACAAAGAATAGGAAGACATATGCATATTTGTGTCTGTCACACATTCCTTCTCATTTTGATTTCATTCGTAGTGACCTGATAGCTTAGGCATTGCCAAACAGTTTCCAAAACAAGTGGTTTGATTTTTCATTTCCAGTTTGCTTTTGGTTTACTTTTAACCAAGATTACATTTATGTAAAGTGCATTCATTTTTAAAATTAATTAATTAATTTTTGTTTTTCGAGATACGGTCTCACTCTATCTTAGGCTGACCTGGAATTCACTATGTAGTCTCAGGGTGGCCTTGAACTCATGGCAATTCTCCTACCTTTGCCTCCTGAGTGCTGAGATTAAAGGTGTGCACCACCATGCCAGGTTCAGTTATTTTATTGACAACTTCCATAATTCTAGAAAATAACCCATGGTAATTCCCTTCCTCCCCCCACTTTCCCCTTTGCAACACCACTCTCCATCATACCCCTTACCCCTCTCAGGCAGTCTCTCTTTTATTTATTTTTCTTTCTTTTTAAATTTAATTTATTAGTTTTCTTTTCAGCAAATACAGGCAGTTTGGTACCATTCTTTAGGTTCATCCATGATCTACCCCCTCCCAATGGACCCTCCTTGTTGATGTAAATGGGTCGCGCATTGTGGAGTTAGTCCACAGTTACTGGTACGATAAATGTCTCTGCAAATCATGACCCAACATGTGACTCTGACATTCTTTCTGCCCCCTCTTCTGCAAAATTTCCCTGAGCCATGTTGGGTTCATTTATGGTCTGCTTCAGTGCTGAGGTGTTGGGGGCCTCTGAGGCTCTGGCTCTCTGATTTGGTAGGAGTTGATTTTTCTCTGTGTTGGTCTCCTTCCCCTTTGTGCTGGTATCCGATTCATCAGGAAAACATCACCCTTGCTTGTTTTGCCAATTTTCTTTAGTTTCAGTCAGGCCCCTTTTGAGGTGTGTTGGGGCAGCTCTCTCCTTAGGCTCTGCATCTATCTGAAAAAGAGAAGCAGATCCTCCAACGGAGAGTAAGTTAGCACCCGGAAAATTGAGATAAAACTTACTTTTTTGGGCTGGAGAGATGGCTTAGCGGTTAACTGCTTGCCTGTGAAGCCTAAGGACCCCGGTTCGAGGCTCGGTTCCCCAGGTCCCACGTTAGCCAGATGCACAAGGGGGCGCACGTGTCTGGAGTTCGTTTGCAGAGGCTGGAAGCCCTGGCACGCCCATTCTCTCTCTCTCCCTCTGTCTTTCTCTCTGTGTCTGTCTTTCTCTCTGTGTCTGTCTCTCTCAAATAAATAAATAAATAAATAATTTTAAAAAAAAACTTACTTTTTTGATAGAGAGTTTAATAGGTATAGGCCCTCTTGTACCCCATGATTAATGTTAGCTTGATATTGGAGAGTGGGCTTATGTTTGGATATGGTTCTGACTTGTTTCCCAGCTCCAGCTGTGGGTCTCGTACCACTGAGGGGATCAGTTAGCCAAATCAAAAGCAGTTGGTTCTTGATCATGGCTGTGTGCCACTATTGCACTTGTGTGGACATCACACCAGGTTATATGTTGCTAATTAGGTTAGATCATGAGTTGCTTGGACAGATATTGGTCATTTTCCTCAGTCGCCCATGTAGCACCTTCTGGCACTAGACACGCTGACTGTCTGGGAACTGACTTTCTCCTGGCTTCCAGCCATGCCGTTGGATTTTACGTGTGTATGGAGTCTTCAGCAGTAGGGTCTTACCACTGTCCTTTGGTGGGTCATCAAGTACTCTGACAAAAGTCTGTCATTGTTTTAGGAAACCTTGTAGGTTTCTCTGATCAAAAGCTCATTGTGGATGGTAGGCCCAAGCTGGAAGTGGGGGTTACAGGTCAGTGCCCACTAAGAAAATGAGGAAAAAGATAACTAATATACAAAAGTTAGGGTGGGGGGAGGAGTAGAGGGAGGGAAGGAAGATGTAGCAGATTTAGGTTAGTCTTGATCCTACCCTCTCCAGTGTCTTGTGGTTCAGGTGTTTCCTATAAGGGTCTAGTGAAGGTTCAGCCATTTGGTCTGCCTTTTAGGAAGTAGAATTTTATGGTACCCTTGCTGTTTGGGTCCAGATTAGTGTTTCCCACCCCTTCGATGCCCTCTTCTCCCTCCCCATTGATCTAGTGTCTAGTCCATGAGGTGCTTGCTGGGTATGTAAGGTATCTTGGGTAGATTCAGGTTAGGTGCTGTAGATGAGTGAGACTATGTGGCAATTTTCTTTCTGTGATTGGGTAAGTTCACTGAGAATGATCTGTTTCAGGTTCAACCATTTTTCCTCAAATTTCTTTGTGTCATTTTTTCTTACTGCTGTATAGAATTCCATTGTGTAGATATACCATATCTTAGTTATCCATTCTTCTAGTGATGGACACCTGGGTTGATTCCAGCTTTTAGCTATTACGAATTGAGCCGCTACAAACATGGTAGAGCAAATCTCTCTGGCCTGTGGTTTGAAGGTTTTTGGGTAGATGCCCAGTAAGGGTATAACTGGGTGTGTTGGTATCTCTATAGTCAGCTTTTTCAGGAGTCTCCATATTGCTTTCCAAAGTGGTTGTACCATCCTACATTTCCACCAACAGTGAAAGAGTGTTCCAGCTTCTCCACATCCTTGGCAGCATTTATTTTCATTTGATTTTTTGATGTTGGCTATCCTTATTGGGGTAAGGTGGAATCTCACAGTTGTTTTAATTTGCATTTCTCTGATGATTAGGGATGATGAACATTTTCTTAAGAGTGTGTTTGCCATTTGTATTTCTTCCTCTGTGAACTGCCTGTTCAGCTCTTTGCCCCATTTTGTGAGTGGAGTGTTTGACTTCTTACTGTTTAAAATTTTGAGTTCTTTGTAGATTCTAGAGATTAGGCCTCTATCAGTTTGATAACCCACAAATATTTTCTCCCATTCTGTGGGTATGTTATTGGCTTTGCTTATTATGTCCTTGTCTGTAAAGAAACTGTTCAGTTTCATATGATACCATTGATTGAGTGACTGTTTAAGAACGTGAGCCACTGGGGTTTTGTTCAGGAAGTCTATTCCACTCCTATATCATGGAAAGTACTTCCTAAGTTTTCTTCCAGTAGTATTCGAGTTTCTCATCTTATGTTGAGGTCTGTGATCCATTTGGATTTGAGTGTAGTGCATGGTGAAATGTGTGGATCAAGTTTTAGTTTCCTGCATGTGGCTATCCAGTTTGTCCAGCACCATTTGTTAAAGATGCTATCTTTTTTCCAGCCTATATTGTTCAGGCCTTTGTTGAATATCAAGTAGCTATAGTTGCTTGACCCCAAATCCAGGTCCTCAAGTCTATTCCATTGGTCTATACTCCTGTTTTTATGCCAGTACCATGCTGTTTTTATTACTATGGCTTTGTAGTATAGCTTTAGATCAGGTATGGTGATACCACCAGAGGTATTTCTTTTGCTGAGGATATGTTTGGATATACGAGGCATTCTGCCTTTCCATATGAAATTTGAGACCATTTTTTTCTATCTCTGTGAAGAACACTGTAGGTATTTTAATTGGAATTGCGTTAAATCTATATATTGCCTTTGGTAGGATTGTCATCTTCACAATGTTAATTCTGCCTATCCAGGAGCATGGGAGGTCTTTCCATCTTCTTAAGTCCTCCTCAATTTCTTTTTTGACAGTTTTTATATTTTCATTGTATAGATCTTTTACTTCCTTGGTTAATGTTATTCCAAGGTATTTTATTTTACTTTTTGCTATTGAAAATGGGGCTATGTCCCTTATTTCCTTTTCTGTATCTTTGTCATTTGCATACAGAAATGCTACTGATTTTTGTGCATTGATTTTGTATCCTGCTACTTTGATATAGGAGTTATTCACCTTAAGGAGTTTTGGGATGGAGTCTCTCGGGTCTTTTACATATACAATCATGTTGTCAGTGAATAGTGCTAACTTAACTTCTTCCTTTCCAAATTGTATCCCTTTTATTTCCTTCTCCTGTCTTATTGCTTGAGCTAGGACTTCCAGAACTATATTGAAAAGCAGAGGTGACACAGGACATCCCTGTCTTGTTCCTGATCTTAATGGTAATCCCTCCAGTCTCTCTTCATTAAGTATTATTTGGGCCTTTGGAACTTTGTATATTGCCTTTATTATGTTAAGATGTGAACCGGCCATGCAGATTCTCTCCAATATTTTGATCATGAAGTGATGTTGTATTTTGTCAAAGGCCTTTTCTGCATCTATCGAAATGATCATATGGTTTTATGTTTAAGCTTGTTTATGTGGTGTATTACATTGACAGATTTTCGTATGTTGAACCACCCTTGTGTTCCTGGGATAAATCCCACTTGGTCAAGGTTGATAATGCTTTTGATGTGTTTTTGGAATTGGTTTGCGAGTATTTTGTTCAGGATCTTTGCAGCTATGTTCATTAGGGAAATAGTCTGTCATTATTTTGGGAAACCTTGTAGGTTTCTCTGATCAAAAGCTCATTGTGGATGGTAGCCCCAAGCTGGTAGTGGGGGTTACAGGTCAGTGCCCACTAAGAAATTGAGGAAAAACATAACTAATATACAAGAGTTAGAGAGGAGGGGGGAGGGGGAGAGGGGGGAGGGAAGATGTAGAAGATTTAGGTTAGTCTTGATCCTACCCTCTCCAGTGTCTTGTGGTTCAGGTGTTTCCTGGAAGGGTCTCGTGAAGGCTCAGCCATTTCGTCTGTCTTTTAGGAAGTAAAATTTTATGGTACCCTTGCCGTTTGGGTACAGATTACTGTTTTCCACCGTTTGATGCCCTCCCCGCCCTCCCCATCCATCCTACTGTCTAGTCCATGAGATGCTTGCTGTGTATGTAAGGTATCTTGGCTGGGAACACTGGGACCTGCAGACAGTCTGTGCTCTCCCGCCACAGGGGAGTGGGGGATGGACGGCAATGGACAGGTAGGGGATGGCACCTGAGCTGGTGCTAGTGATTCAGTGTGGGCTTGTGTGGCCCTTGCTGTGGGACTGGGCCTGCTGCACATGCAATTGTAGTGCAGAGGCAGCTGCTGCATGCATGGGATGGTGCACAGTGGAGGCTGGCTGGAGGGCTCGTGATTGGAGCACAGGAGCTGGGGGTCTGGCGGCCGCCTGATCCCAGCCACCGTGGTCACCGCGGGTTTGAGAACCGAGCACAGCATGGTGGGCCAGCGTGCACGATCAGAGCACAATGGCAGAGGTCCCCGCTGGTGTGGAGATCCCCATGAGTATGCAAACGAGCACAGCAGTGGAGGGCCCCGTGGGTGTGTGATCAGAGCACAGTGCAGCGGGCTGGTGGGTGCGTGATCGGAGCACAGCCGCTTGGGGCGCGGGGTGTGGTGGCTGTATGGGGGTGTAGACTACCCACCGGAGGGGGGATGCATGATTCCCTGTTTTTCCTCACTCTGTGCCCTCCCACTGGCAACAAGACCCTGATAACTCTTAATTTCTTGCCTTTCTTTCCCCGGTATTTGCAGCGCAGCTAGGCAGTTGCCATCTTGGCCAGAAGAAGTTTATTTTTCTTTTTAAAAGTATTTTATTTTTATTTATTTATTTGAGAGAGTAAAAGAGCCAGAGCAAGAGAGAGAGAGAGACAGAGAGAGAGAGAAAGAGAGACAGAGAGACAGAGAGAGGGAATGGGCATGTTAGGGCTTCCAGCCACTGCAAATGAACTCCCGATGTGTGTGCCACCTTGTGCATCTGGCTTACATGGGTCCTGGAGAGTTGTACCAAGGTCCTTTGGCTTTGCAGGCAAGCACCTTAACTGCTAACCCATCTCTCCAGACCCTCTCTTTTATTTTGATATCATCTTTTCCTCCTATTATGATGGTCTTGTGTAGGTAGTGTCAGGCACTGTGAGGTCATGGATATCCAGGCCATTTTGTGTCTGGAGAAGCCCATTTTCCAAGGAGTCCTACCCTTCCTTTGGCTCTTACATTCTCTCTGCCACCTCTTCCACAATGGATCCTGAGCCTTGGAAAGTGTGATAGAGATATTTCAGTGCTGATCCCTCCTCTGTCACTTCTTCTCAGAGTCATCCTTCAGAGTCATCCCAAGGTCACCACCATCTGAAAAGAGAAGCTTCTCTAATTAAAAGTGAGAGTAGCATTAATATATTTGTATAAACATAAAAAGAAGTGCTTACTGGGCAGTTTGGTGAGCACAGTACATACATTTAGCCAGACACCAGCAGATGTTACACCCCCTAGGGCTCATGACTACCCATGTTGTAGGTTTTCAGTATCAGGCATGTATTCCCTCCTGTGGAGCAGGACTCCAGTCCAATTAGAGTGGTTGGTTTCCCTCATAACAGACATGCCACTATTGCACACATTGGCTCATTTAGCCTGGCTGGCCAAATTTAAAGCTTGCAGTGTTCATTGTTGTTTATCTCTGCTGGTGATTTCTCTTTCTCCCATTGAACCGCATGCAGCATAGCTTTTTCCAGCTGTCAGCTAGTCTACACAGAGGAGGTTTTCAGCTCAGCTCTAGCAGAATTTCCCAGTGACCTTGCAGCCCAAGTGTGTGGATTCTTCATCAGTAGGGTCTTACCATCTATTCTTGGTGGGAAACCAAGAGACTCTACAATGTTTTGGGGGCATCAGGGACCTCCATGGCCAACAACTCACTGGAAGGTATCCCATCCATGGCACTGAAATTTTTTTAGTATCAATTTATGGCTTCTGGGTGTTCCATTTTCCAAAAAAGTAGGTTTACATATGATTTATTCATACCTTCTTAGATTTTGATTAGCTCTCCCCAACCTTTCCTTTACTCAATCTCTTCCCCTGACCACATTTTGGCCTTCCCACTCTCATTAATCTGTTCTACTTACATATATACAATATCATCCACTAAAGTCCCCACACTACCATTTTTCTGGTAACAATTTATGGCTATCTAAGAAGGTAGGTTTCCATATGGCTTATACATAAAATATTAAATTTTGATTAATACTACCCCACTCTTCTTTACTTAATTTCTTCCACTGCCATCACTTAGGTAATTCTACCACCAGTTATATATTCCTCTACTAACTTATCCACAATACCATCTCCCTAAGTTCTCTCCTTTCCTCCCTCCCTTATAGTCCCTTTCTAGCTTACTGGCCTCTGATACCAATTTTGACTCCAATCACATACAAGTCTAAACATTTGTAGCTAGGTTTCACATATGATAGAGAACATGTGGCATTTGGCTTTCTGGACCTGAGTTACATCACTTAGTATAATCCTTTCCAGATCTATTCATTTCCCTGATAATTTCATGATTTCACTTTTTTTTAAACCACTGAATAGAACTTCATTGTATAAATGTACCATATCTTCATTATCCATTCATCAGTTGATGGACATCTAGCCTGGTTCCATCTCCTAGCTATTGTGAATATAGTGGCAATAAACTTGGATGAACAAGTATCTCTAAGGTTGCACTAAGAGTCCTTATGATATATGCCTTGGAGTGGTATAGCTGAATCATATGGTAACTCTATTTTTCACTGTCTCAAGAACTTCCAGACTGATTTCCACAATGGCTGTACCAGTTTACATTCCCACCAACAGTATAGAAGAGTTTTCTCTTTTTCCACATCCTTGCCAACATTTACTGTCATTTGTTTTCTTTAGCCCTAATTTTTTTTTAAAAAAACATTTACTTATTTATTAATGATAGAAAAGGAAAGAGAGAGAACGGGAATGCAAGGTCCTCTAGCCACTGCAAATTAGCTCCAGATGCATGTTCCATCTTGTGCATCTGCTTTATGTTGGTACTGGAGAATCTAACCTGGATCCTTAGGCTTTACAGGGAAACCCCTTAAGGGGTAAACCATCTCTCTATCCCATCATTTGTTTTCTTGATGATAGCCATCCTTACAGGAATGAGATGGAATCTCAAATTATTTTAATTTTTATTTCCCTGATGGCTAAGGATGTCAATTTTTTAGATGATTATATGCCATCTGTATATCTTATTTTGAGAAATCTCAGTTCAGTTGCTTTGGTTTTCTAATTATCTGAACTATTAGTAGACATGCCAATCTGATATTATATATCTTCAGGGTAGAAGCTGAAGGTGCCGGGTATGGCTCTTATATTACTACCAGAGTGAAAGCAGAAGTAACCGTAGGTGTTGTTATGCAAGTGTAGGCTAAGTGGAGCAAAACACAGGCAAATTATAAAATTCAACTGAGCAATATACACACTCAGTCAAAACCAGCCCAGAAAGAGGGCATGGAAAGATTGCAAGAGCCACAGGTTGAGACATCATGCCCAGAGGCACTACCCCCCAACCTCAAAAACTGACTACTGCTCCCACAACACATTCACCACAACCCTGTATGGAATACCTGCAACTCCACTGAGGATTGTCCCCAGTGGAATGGGGGCAGGGATGAGGTAAAAGATGGTAGGGACATGATGTATCCATATGAAATATGTTGTTAGTAATAATAAATATTAAGAAACAGCCCAGAGTATTTATGTAAGAGTGGGGCTTAAAACCAACAGATAATCTAATGAAGGCAAAGTCTTTAGGGGTGTGTGTTGCCCCACAAGCTTATTCCTGTCAAGTGGGAGGCTCAGATTTCTAGTCTGTAATGTGTTTCAGGTAAGCCTGGGGCCAAGTGAGACCCTGCCCCCAAGAATGACAGAAGAAAAATAAAAAGGCATTATAAGTCAAAAAGCAACATAAGACAACTCCAAAATACAACTTTTTAAAGAATGGGAAAGGCAACCATCAATCAGATCTAAAACATAACTTTCCCTGACATGAAAGGTGCAATTAGCACTTTCATTGTAGGCATATATACCACGCTTTGGGTAAGGTACCCACCCAGTTGAAGTAGGCCCATTGGAATGGCTTCTGGTCTTACCTATGTTGAGGGCCTACTTGGATCCCTCTTTGCTGTCCTTGGGCTCAACTAGGCTGCCTGGGTCAGTGAATCTGCTGTTCTGATCAGCTCTGCTGGATGCTGTGTGGCTGAGTTCCCTTCCCCATATCTCCAGTGGTTGCTGTCGTTGATGGTTGTGCAATAGGAGGTTGTGGAGTGTGCCTGAATTTGTATTGGAGCTCCTTCAGGAGCTGCTCAGCTGGTCCCTGATGTCTTTTCATTCAGGTTTTTGACATTGTGAGAAAACTGGTGTGAATGAAAGATCTCTTCACTATGGTTCTGCTCCTGCAGCTCAGGCAGAAGCTGGCACAGAGTATCTCTTTACAGAGGACTGGGACCACCAATGCTGCTGCAGGAACTGATTCTTGCTGCTTGTGTGGTTGCTAGAAGCTCTAGGTCTCTTGCTTCTGTGCTGTGGTTGATAATTCCTTATACACCTTCACTTTTCAGTAGAAGTGTGTATTGAGGTGTTTTTCTACTTATTCCCCCTCCATGCTGCTTTGGTGTGGCTACCATGCTACTATTTTCTTTCTTTCTTTTTTTTTGGTTTTTAAGGTAGGGTCTCACTCTAGCCCAGGCTGACCTGGAATTCATTATGGAGTCTCAGGGTGGTCTTGAAATCACGGCAATCCTCCTGCCTCTGCCTCCCAAGTGCTGGGATTAAAGGCGTGTGCCACCACGCCCGGCTATGCCACTATGTTTACCAGAGGTCTCCCACTTCTTTTGATTTCTGCTGTTATGTTTTTTTTTAAAATTATTATTTATTCCCACTCGCTTTAGGTTTATTTTGCTTTTCCAATTCTAGGTTCTTTTTTTCTTGTTTGTTTGTTTTTTGGTTTTTCAAAGTAGGGTTTTGCTCTAATTCAGGCTGACCTGAAATTCACTATGTATCTCAGGGTAGCCTTGAACTTACAGCAATCTACCTACCTCTGTCTCCTGAATGCTGGGATTACAGGCATGCGTCACCATGCTTGGTTTCTAGGTTCTTGAGTTATTGAGACATGCTTTAAGGCCTAATACATATCTGTTTTGGATAAAGTTCTGTGTACTGCTGAGAAGAATGAGTATTCTGTAGAATTGGGGTGGAATGTTCTGTAGATGTCCAGTAGGTATTGTTGATATATGGTGTTGTTAAGTTATATTATTTACCTGTTTATTTTCTGTTTGGATGATTGCTATATTGATGATAGTGGAGTATTGAAGTCCCGAACTATGATGGTGTTGGATTTATTTCTATTTTGTTGTTAAATAGGTTTCGTTTTATAATCTGTGGTTCACCTGTGTTTGGTGCATATAGATTTATTATTGTGATGTCCTCTTGTTGGATTGTTCCCTTAATGAGTAAAAAGGAGCCTTCTTAGTCCTTTTTGATTGTTTTTGGTTTGAAATTTATTTTATCAGATATTAATGTAGCCACAACCATTTGTTTTTTATTTCCATTTGCTTGGAATATTATTTTCCAGCCTTTCACCCTGAGGAGGTGTCTCTCTTTAGTGGTGCAGTTGGTTTTTGAAAACAACATATAGCAGGGTCCATTTTTTTCTGATCCACCCTGTTAACTTGTGTGTGAGTTAAGAGCATTAATATTTAACATTACAACTGTGAGGTTTGATTTAATCCCTGCCATGTCGGGACCTTTATGGGGTTTGATGCTTTCTTGGGCTTTGTACTTTTTTGAGCCTGCTCTAGTTTTGGTATTGTGATCTTCTTGCAGGCTCTTGAGATTGGTTGTTTGACTCTTCTGTGTGGAGTACTCCTTGAAGTATGCCCCATAAGTTTAGCTTTGTGTTCATATAATCATAAAACTGCCATTTGTCATGGAAAGTTTTCCTTTCACCATCTAGTATGAGGGATACTTTTACTGGGTACAGTAGTTTGGATTGGAAGCCGTAATGTTTTAGACTATGAAGTGCTCCATTTCAGGCCATTCTGGCTTTTAGGCTTTCCATTGAAAAATCTGAGCTAATTCTGATGGAATTTCTTTGTATGAAATGAGTTGTTTCTCTCTTGCTGCTTTTAGTCCATTATCTCATTGTTTCTTTCTTTGTTTGTTTGTTAGAGTTTCAATGATGATGTGCCTTGGAAAGTTTCTTCTTTGGTCCAGTATGTTTGGAGATCTGTTAGCTTCTTATATCAGGATAAGTCTCTCTTTTGAGAGGGTTGGGAACAATTTATTCAATATATTTGTTGAATAAATTCTCCATGCCTTTGGTTTGAATTTCTTCCCTTTGCTATACCAGATATTAGGTGATTTTAGGGTATCCCATAGTTCCCTCATATGTTCATATGATTTTTTTTAACTTATCAATTTTTTGTACTATTAAACTGTTTCTTCTTTCTTGTCTTCCAGCTCTGAAATTCTACCCACATGATTAACTTGGTTAGTGAGGATTTTAAGAGAGGTTTTCAAAAGCTCAATTTGGTTTGCATTGTAGCAGGCTTTTATTGGAATTCTATTTTTCTATATCTTTTTTTTAAAAAAATAATTAATTATTTATTTTGTTTTAAAATTTTTATTAACTTCTACACTTATAGAAAATAAACCATGATAATTCCCTACCCTCCCCCACTTTCCCCTTCACAACACCACTCCCCATCATATACCCTCACTCTTTCCATTAGTCTTATTTTTTTTAATTTAATTTAATTTATTAGTTTTCTTTTCAGTAAATACAGGCAGTTTGGTACCATTATTTAGGCTCATCCATGATCTACCCCCTCCCAATGGACCCTCCTTGTTGATGTAAATGGGTCATGCATTGTGGAGTTAGCCCCCAGTTATTGGTATGATAAATGTCTCTGCAAATCATGACCCAACATGTAACTCTGACATTCTTTCTGCCCCCTCTTCCGCAAGATTTCCCTGAGCCATGTTGGGTTCATTTTTTGTTGGCTTCAGTGCTGAGGTTTTGGGGGCCTCTGAGGCTTTGGCTCTCTGATTTGGTAGGAGTTGATTTTTCTCTGTGTTGATCTCCTTCCCCTTTGTGCTGGTATCCAGTTCACAGGAAAACATCACCCTTGCTTATTTCGCCAGTTGTCCTTAGTTTCAGTTGGGCCCCTTTTGTGGTATGTTGGGGCAGCTCTCTTCTTAGGCTCTGCATCTATCTGGAAAAGAGAAGCAGATTCTCCAACGGAGAGTAAGTTAGCACCCGGAAAATTGAGATAACACTTACTTTTTTGATAGACAGTTTGATAGGTGTAGGCCCTCTTGTACCCCGTGATTGATGGTAGCTTGATATTGTAGAGTGGGCTTGTGTTTGGGTATGGTTCTGACTTGTTTCCCAGCTCCAGCTAAAGGTCTAGTACCACTGAGTGGATCAGTTAGCCAAATTAAGAGTAATTGATTCCTCACCATGGCTGTGTACCACTATTGCACTTGTGTGGGCATCACATCCAGTTATTTGTTGCTAATTATGTTAAACAATGTGTTGCTTGGACAGGTCTTGGTCATTTCCCCCAGTTGCCTATGTAGCACCTTCTGGCACTAGACACGCTGACTGTCTGGGGACTGACTCTCTCCTGGCTTCCAGCCATGCCGTTCCATTTTATGTGTCAGCTGCATATGGAGTCTTCAGCAATAGGGTCTTACCACTGGCCTTTGGTGGGTCATCAAGTACTCTGACAGAAGTCTGTCATTGTTTTGGGAAACCTTGTAGGTTTCTCTGATCAAAAGCTCATTGTGGATGGTAGGCCCAAGCTGGAAGTGGGGGTTACAGGTCAGTGTCCACTAAGAAATTGAGGAAAAAGATAACTAATATACAAAGTTAGAGAGGAGAGAGATAGAGGGGAGAGGGGGAGAGGGAGGGAGGGAAGATATAGGAGATTTAGGTCAGTCTTGATCCTACCCTCTCCAGTGTCTTGTGGTTCAGGTGTTTCCTGTAAGGGTCTAGTGAAGGTTCAGCCATTTGGTCTGTCTTTTAGGAAATAGAATTTTATGGTACCATTGCCGTTTGGGTCCGGATTACTGTTTTCCACCCTTTGATTCCCTCCCCGCCCTCCCATCCATCTTATTGTCTAGTCCATGAGGTGCTTTCTGGGTATGTAAGGCATCTTGGGCAGATTCAGGTTAGGTGTTGCAAATGAGTGAGACTATGTGTCGATTTTTTTTCTGTGATTGGGTAAGTTTGCTGAGAATGATCTGTTCCAGGTTCAACCATTTTTCCTCAAATTTCTTTATGTCGTTTTTTCTTACTGCTGTGTAGAATTCCATTGTGTAGATATACCACATCTTTGTTATCCATTCTTCTAATGATGGACATCTGGGTTGATTCCAGCTTTTAGCTATTACGAATTGAGCTGCACATGGTTGAGCAAATCTCTCTGGCTTTTGGTTTGAAGGTTTTAGGGTAGATGCCCAGTAATGGTATAACTGGGTCTGTTGGTATTTCTATAGTCAGCTTTTTCAGGAGTCTCCATATTGCTTTCCAAAGTGGTTGTACCATCCTGCATTCCCACCAACAGTGAATGAGTGTCCCTGCTTCTCCACATCCTCGCCAGCATTTATGTTCATTTGACCTTTTGATGTTGGCTATCCTTATTGGGGTAAGGTGGACTCTCATAGTTGTTTTAATTTGCATTTCACTGATGATTAGGGATGATGAACATTTTCTTAGGTGTGTGTTTGCCATTTGTATCTCTTCCTCTGTGAATTGCCTGTTTAACTCTGTGCCCCATTTTGTGAGTGGGGTATTTGTCTTCTTATTGTTTAGACTTTTGAGTTCTTTGTAAATTCTAGAGATAAGGCCTCTATCAGTTGGATAACCTGCAAATATTTTCTCCCATTCTGTGGGTATTCTATTGGCTTTGCTTATTATATGCTTGTCTTTAAAGAAACTCTTCAGCTTCATATGATCCCAATGGTTGAGTGACTGTTTAAGAACTTGAGCCACTGGGGTTTTATTCAGGAAGTTTTTTTCCATTCCTATATCATGGAAAGTACTTCCTAAATTTTCTTCCAGTAGTTTTCGAGTTTCTGGTCTTATGTTGAGGTCTTTGATCCATTTGGATTTGAGTGTTGTGCATGGTGAAATGTGTGGATCAAGTTTTAGTTTCCTGCATGTGGCTATCCAGTTTGTCCAGCACCATTTGTTGAAGATGCTATCTTTTTTCCAGTCTATATTGTTTGGGCCTTTGTCGAATATCAAGTAGCTATAGTTGCTTGGCCCAAAATCCGGGTCCTCAAGTCTATTCCATTGGTCTATACTCCTGTTTTTATGCCAGTACCATGCTGTTTTTATTACTATGGCTTTGTAGTATAACTTTATAACGGGTATGGTGATGCCACCAGAGGTATTTCTTTTGCTGAGGATATGTTTGGATATGCGAGGCCTTCTGCCTTTCCATATGAAATTTGAGATCATTTTTTCTGTGTCTGTGAAGAACACTGTAGGGATTTTAATTGGAATTGCGTTAAATCTATATATTGCCTTTGGTAGGACTGTCATCTTCACAATGTTAATTCTGCCTATCCAGGAGCATGGGAGGTCTTTCCATCGTTTCAAGTCCTCCTTAATTTCTTTTTTGAGAGTTTTTATATTTTCGTTGTATTGATCTTTTACTTCCTTGGTTAACGTTATTCCAAGGTTTTTTTTTTGTTGTTGCTATTGAAAATGGGACGATGTCCTTTATTTCTTTTTCTGTGTCTTTGTCATTTGCATACAGAAATGCTTCCGATTTTTGTGCATTGATTTTGTATCCTGCTACTTTGCTATAGGAGTTAATCACCTTAAGGAGTTTTGGGATGGAGTCTCTCGGGTCTCTTACATATACAATCATGTCATCAGCGAATAGAGCTAACTTAACTTCTTCCTTTCCAAATTGTATCCCTTTTATTTCCTTCTCCTGCCTTATTGCTTGGGCTAGGACTTCCAGAACTATATTGAAAAGGAGAGGTGAGAGAGGACATCCCTGTCTTGTTCCTGATCTCAATGGGAATTCCTCCAGTCTCTCTCCATTAAGTATTATTTGGGCCTTTGGAGCTTTGTATATTGCCTTTATTATATTAAGATGTGAACCGGCCATGCCGATTCTCTCCAATGTTTTGATCATGAAGTGATGTTGTATCTTGTCAAAGGCCTTTTTTGCATCTATCGAAATGATCATGTGATTTTTATGTTTAAGCTTGTTTATGTGGTGTATTACATTGACAGATTTTCGTATGTTGAACCACCCTTGTGTTCCTGGGATAAATCCCACTTGGTCAAGGTGGATAATGCTTTTGATGTGTTGTTGGATTCGGTTTGCGAGAATTTTGTTGAGGATCTTTGTGTCTATGTTCATTAGGGAAATAGGCCAATAGTTTTCTTTTCTTGTGGCATCTCTGCCTGGTTTTGGGATTAGGATGATACTAGCTTCATAGAAGGAGTTGGGTAGCTTTCCCTGTTCTTCAATTGTGTGGCACAGTTTTAGGAAGATTGGTTTTAATTCTTCCATGAAGGTTTGATAAAATTCGGCTGGGAATCCATCTGGTCCTGGACTCTTCTTTTTTGGGAGGTATTTTATTACTTTTTCAATCTCCATGAGTGTGATGGGTTCACTGAGGTGGTTGATCTGCTCTGAGTTTAGCTTTGGTAGATGATATGCATCCACGAATTTATCCATCTCCTCCACATTTTCCAGTTTTGTGGAGTAGAGGTTTTTGAAATAAGTCCTGATGATTCTGCCAATTTCACTGATGTCTGTTGTGATCTCTCCTTTTTCATTTTGAATTTTGTTAATTTGGAGTCTCTCCTTTTTTTGCTTGATCAAATTGGCCAGAGGTTTGTCAATCTTGTTTATTTTTTCAAAGAACCAGCTCTTTGTTTTGTCAATTGCCTTAATTGTTTCCTTGGTTTCCAATTCATTAATTTCTGCTCTGATTTTAATTATTTCTTTCCTTCTGGAGCTCTTTGGGTTGGATTTTTCTTGTTTTTCCAATGCCTTTAGGTGGATGGTTAGGCTATTGATTTGGGATCTTTCTCTCTTTTTTATGAAGGCATTGAGTGCTATGAATTTTCCCCTGAGGACTGCCTTCATTGTGTCCCATAAGTTTTGGTACGATGTGTTCTCATTGTCATTCAATTCCAGGAATTTTGCAATTTCATTTTTTATTTCATCCACTATCCATTTATTGTTTAAGAGTGTGCTATTCAGTTTCCAGTTGCCGTTGGGGCTCTTGTTGGTTTTTTTGTTGTTGATTTCTAGGAATATAGCATTATGATCTGATATCATGCAGGGAATTATGTCGATTTTCCTAAATATGTGGAGGCTATCTTTGTGACCCAGTATATGGTCTATTTTAGAGAATGTCCCATGGACTGCTGAGAAGAATGTGTAGTCTGTGGATTTGGGATGGAAAGTTCTGTAGATGTCTGTTAGGTCTAAGTGCTCTATGGTTTTGTTGAGCTCTCTTACTTCCCTGTTGAGCTTCTGTTTGGATGATCTGTCTATTACTGATAATGGTGTGTTAAAGTCCCCAGCTATGATGGTGTTGGTGGTTATTTCTGTTTTATTGTCAAGTAGGTTTTGTTTTATGAACTGCGGTGCCCCTGTGTTTGGTGCATACAGATTTATGATTGTAATATCCTCTTGATGGATTGTTCCCTTTATAAGTAGGAAGTAGCCTTCTTTGTCTTTTTTGATTGTTTTTGGTTTGAAGTCAACTTTATCTGATATTAATATAGCTACACCTGCTTGTTTCTTATTCCCATTTGCTTGGAATATTGTTTTCCACCCTTTCACCCTGAGGAGGTTTCTGTCTTTAGTGGTAAGGTGGGTTTCTTGAAGGCAGCAGATTGAGGGGTCTAATTTTTTGATCCACCCTGTTAGCCTGTGTCTCTTGATGGGTGAATTAAGGCCATTAATGTTTAGGGTGATGACTGTGAGATTTGATTTGATCCCTGTCATGTTGTGGTGGTAGAGGTGTGTTGGCATTTCCATGGAATTTAATTTTTTTTTTCTATCTACTCTGGGTTTGGTTGCTGTGATCTGCTTCTTGTAGGCATTTGTGTTTGGTTATTTGTTTCTTCTCTGTGGAGAATTTCCTGGAGTACTTTCTGTAGGTTTAGTTTTGTGTTCATATAATTGTAAAGCTGAGTTTTGTCATGGAAAGTTTTCCTTTCACCATCTATTATAAGGGAGACTTTTGCCGGGTAGTGTAGTTTGGATTGGAAGCCATAGTTTCTTAGAGTTTGGAGAGTTTCATTCCAGGCCCTTCTAGCTTTCAGGGTTTCCATTGAGAAGTCTGAGTAATTCTGATGGGGTTTCCTTTGAAAGTGGTGTGCTGTTTTTCCCTAGCTGCTTTTAGGATTTTTTCCTTGGTGTCAATGTTTAGAGTCTTAATGATAGTATGTCTTGGGGAGTTTCTCCTTTGGTCTAGTCATTTAGGAGTTCTGTTTGCTTCTTGAATCTTGATGGGCCTTTCTTTTAAGAGACGGGGGAAGTTTTCTTCAATTATTGTGTTAAATAAGTTCTCCATGCCTTTGGTCTGAAATTCTTCTCCTCTGGTATTCCAATGATTCTGATATTAGGACGTTTAAGTGTATCCCAAAATTCTCTCATGTTCTGTTCACAGGAACTTTTGAACTTACTGAAATTTTTTGACTCTCGAACTCTTTCTTCCATCCTGTCTTCCAGATCAGAATTTCTATCTTCCACTTCGCTGACTCTATTCTTGAGAGCCTCTAGTGAGTTTTGGACTTGTTCAATTAAGTTTGCATTTTCTACTACTTTCCTATGTATCACTTCCATCGCTTTGTCCAGCTCCCTTTTTGTCTCATTTTCTGATTTTCTTGATGATTCTTGGAAATCATCCTTGCATTTCTTTATGTTTTCATTTAGTGTAGCCAGCTTATTTTTAAGGTCCTCTTTTTTTTCACTCTCCCTCAACTCTCTTAGCTCTCTTTGAATTCCTTCCAGTGTCTTATCATATTGCTGTAGCTTAGTGATGGTAGCATCCATACGATTACCTATCCTTTGTAGCTTTCCTGTCAGTTCTAGCAGTACTTTGGTCAGGGTTGCATTGTTCATTGCTTCCACTTGATGTTCTGACCCTAAACACTCTTCTATGTTTTGGTTAGTTGTGATCCTTGTTGGACTGGGTGTTCTGTCTGGATTTTCTTCCATTTTATTTTTCGTGTTATTTCTTTTGCGCTGTGGTCTACCCATGTCAGTGTATGGGCAGGTAGGTAGGTGGAGCAGCCTGGGATCTAGCTTAATGCGAATCCAAGGCAGCCTGGGGCAGTTGTAAGCAGCCTGGGTTTTTGCTCACTCTTGCCAAAACCGCCTACCTATAGCCCGACAGGGGCACCAACGTTGCCGGAATTCTCACCCAGTAATGCACCTAAGCTGCCCGCCTTTGAGCTTGAAAGGGGACTGAGGTAGCAAGCCCTGAAGGTGCCTAGACTCTGGCTGGGCACACTGGGGTCTGTAAACAGTCTGTGCTCTTCCGCCTCAGGGGAGTGGGGGATGGGTGGCGATGTACAGGCAGGGGATGGCACCTGCGCTGGCACTAGCGACTCAGTGTAGACTTATGTGGCTCTTGCTGTGGGAGTGGGCCCGCTGCACGTGCAATTGTAGTGCATAGGCAGATGGTGTGGGTACGGAATCAGGACACAGCAGAAGCTGACTGGCGGCAAGTGATGTGAGCACAGCAGCAGGGGATCTGGCAGCCACCTATTCACGGCAGGGGTGGCCCCCACAGGCCTGCGAACCGAGCACCACGTGGCTGGTCTGCTCGCAGGATCAGAGAACAAGGGCGAGGTAGGAGGTCTCAGCTTCAGTGCAACATGCTGGCAGGCGTGACTGGTGGGTGCCCAATCAGAGCACAGCCATGCGGGATGTGCGGAGGGTGTGTGGGCGGGTGGGCAGAAGGTGGCGCGGGGTGCGATGGTGTGTGTGGAGCGAGTGGGGCACATGGCGGGGGGTGGTCGGGGTGCGCCGGGGCACCGGGCAATCAGGATGGGGCGTGCAGGAGGCGGCAGGGCTCAGGGGGCGTGGGGTGGGGTGCCCTGGATGGCGGGGGGCGTGGGGCACTCTGATTGGTCAGGGGGCGAGGGGCGTGCTGTGGGTGTAGGGGGGGCGTGCATGCAGGGGGTGTGTGCGGGGTGCAGGGGAGGTGCGGGGCACCCGGGGGGCGTGAGGGGGAGCGGTGAGCGCATGGGGGGCACAGGGTGCGCAGGGGGGTGCGAGGAAGCGTGCGGGAGGCACGGGATGCGTGGGACGCTGCGGTTTGGGGGGGCTAGGGGTGCGGGGTGCGTGGGGGGTGTGAGGGGTGCGCGTGGGGGGAGGGGGCGCGGGGCACACCGGAGTGCAGGACGCCGCGGGTACGTCTGGACGTGCGGGGGCGGGGTGTGGTGTGCGGGGGGGGGGTCGCGCAGGGGGAGCGGGGCGTGGAGGGGGGCCGGGTATGCTGAGGTACGCCAGGGCGCAGGACGCGTGGGGGTGCGGCACAGGGGGCGCGGGGCACGCAGGGACGCGCTCGGGACGCGTGGGGGCGCCTGGGCCGCGTGCGGCAGGGGGACGAGGGGTGTGCAGGGTGGGGGGGCAGGAGGCAACGGGGCAGGGTGTGGGGGGGCAGGGGGCGCTGCAGGGTGCACGGGGCTCGGGGCGCGGATGCTCCGGGGCACGTGGGGGTGGGGGCGCGGGGCGCAATGGGGGCGGGGCGGTGCTCTGGATTCGTGGGTGGGTGGGGGGAGGGGGCGGGTCTCGCAGGGGAGGGGATCAAGGGGGTCGCGGGTCACGCAGGGGGCGTGGAGCACGCTGAGGTAAGATGGGGCGCGGGACGCTGCGGAATGCCGCAGGGCACTCTGGTCGTGCGGCGGGGGTGGGGCGCACGGGGGGGCCTCGAGGAGTGCAGGGGTGGGGCGCGGGGGTCTCGGGGCCTGGGCACCCGGGCTTGGGAGGCCCTTGGGGCACGTCTGCTTAGTGTGGTTAGGGAGCGTTGGGTGCGTGGGGGAAGGCGGGGACGGGACGCGGGTTGGGGGGGCTCGAGGCGCGTGGGGGTGGAGCGCGTGGGGGGCGCGGGAGGGGTGCTCTGGACTCGCGGGGGTGGGATGGGGGAGGGGGCGGGTCGTGCGGGGGAGGGTGTCAAGGGGGTCGAGGGTCGCACAGGGGGCATGGAGCATGCTGAGGTAAGATGTGGCACGGGACGCTGCGGGATGCCGCGAGGCACTCTGGTCACGCGGCAGGGGTGGGGCGCACAGGGGGGCCATCGAGGAGCACGGGGGTGGGGCGCAGGTGTCTTGGGGCCTGGGCGCCTGGCCACGGGAGGCCCTTGGGGCGCGTCTGATTAGTGTGGGTAGGGAGCGTTGGGCGCGTGGGGGAAGGCGGGGGCGGGGCGCACATGGGGTGGGGCTCGAGGCGCATGGGGGTGGGGCACGTGGGGGGCGTGGAGCAAGCTGAGGTAAGATGGGGCACAGGACGCTGCGGGATGCCACGGGGCACTCTGGTCGCGTGGTGGGGGTGTGGCACACGGGGGGGCCCTCGAGGAGCGCGGGGGTGGGGCGCGGGGGTCTTGGGGCGTGGACGCCCGGGCGAGGAACGCCCTTGAGGCGCGCCTGCTGCGTGTGGGTAGGGAGCTTTGGGCGCGTGGGGGAAGGCGGGGACGGGACACGCGTGGGGGGGCTCGAGGCGCGTGGGGGTGGGGTGTGTGGGGGGCACGGGTGGGGTGCTCTGGACTCGCGGAGGTGGGATGGGGGAGGGGGCGGGTCGCGTGGGCGAGGGTGTCAAGGGGGTCGAGGGTCACACAGGGGGCGTGGAGCATGCTGAGTTAAGATGGGGCACGGGACGCTGCGGGATGCCGCGGGACACTCAGGTCGCGCGGCGGGGGTGGGGTGCACGGGGGGCCCTCGAAGAGCACGGGTGTGGGGCGCGGGGGTCTTGGGGCCTGGGCGCCCGGGCGCAGGAGGCCCATAGGGCGTGTCTGCTTAGTGTGGGTAGGGAGTGTTGGGCGCGTGGGGGAAGGCGGGGGCGGGGCGCGCATGGGGTGGGACTCGAGACGCGTGGGGGTTGGGCGCGCAGGGGGGCGTGGAGCATGCTGAGGTAAGATGGGGCGCTGGACGCTGCGGGATGCCGCGGGGCACTCTGGTCACGAGGCGGGGGTGGGGCTCACGGGGGGCCCTCAAGGAGCGCAGGGGTGGGCCACGGGGGTTTTGGGGCCTGGGCACCCGGGCGCAGGACGCCCTTGAGGCGCGCCTGCTGCGTGTGGGTAGGGAGTGTTGGGCGCGTGGGGGAAGGCGGGGGCGGGACGCGCGTTGGGGGGCTCGAAGCTCATGGGGGTGTGGCGCGCGACGCCGCGGGGCGCTTGAGGCGCGCCTGCCTCGTGTGTATAGGGAGCTTGGGCGTGCGGGGAGTGGGGAGCGCAGGGTGTGGGGCGGGCGGGGGAGGCTCGAGGTGTGCAGGGGGCGTGGGGGCGCAGGGCAGGCCTAGGCGCCCGGTGGCCTAGGAAGCTGCGGTTCGCCTGCCGCCTGTGGATAGGGAGCGTGGGGCGCGCTGGGGGGGAGGTGCGCGCCGCGGGGGGAGGGGCGGGGGGTGCGTGGGGCTTGGTGCAAGTGGGGCCACTGGGGCGCAGGGCCGCGCCCGATGCAGCTATTCCCGGCGGGCAGGGTGGCGGTGCATGGGTCGCGGGGGGTGGGTGCTTCCCTCTTTTACCCCAATCTGTGCCCTCCCTCGTCAAACAGTTCCTAATTTCCCTTGAATACTTGCCTTTTTTCCCCTTGTTGTTTGTAGTGCAGCTAGGTGGTTGCCATCTTGACCTGAAGTCAGTCTAATTTTTTTTTTAAATTTTATTTATTTATTTGAGAGCGACAGACACAGAGAGAAAGACAGATAGAAGGAGAGAGAGAGAATGGGCGTGCCACAGTTTCTAATCTTTACAGTTCACAGTTAGCTTTCATTAGTAAATGATGCTAGTATATAATCGGCTAATAGCACATTGCATTCACTCTTAGTTTTCCAGGGGAAAAGTTCTTCCTAGACAACAGGTTTACGAAACGTTGAATTGAACGTTACTATTCATTGGGAAATGTTCACGTAGAAAACAGGACTACGGAACATTAAATACAGGCTTAGTTAGGAAACCGGATTTGTTTGCAGTAGAGAACAGGACAGAACAACATGACATTCACAATGAGTTTTCAATGAGAAACGAAAGAATCCAAGATGTCCTACTCTTTGAATTCCTTGGGATTTTTCAATAGCAACTGATCCCACCAGATAACCGGTGAATGAAACTGTCATTTACGCTTACTTTATGATGGGAATTGAGCTTCCTCCACAATACGATCATAAAACGTTGAATTCACGCCTACTTTTGAAAGAGAATTGTTTATTGTACACAGTTTTCAACGGGAAACATTCTCAGTATTCTCAGTTTTAGCCCTTTGAACTCAGCTTCGTTTTCAACAGGAAATGTTCCCAGCATATATCCTCTGATAGAACTTTGAAATCAATCTAAGATTACCATTGGAATGTTGTCTGTAATGAAATTACAGAACATTGAATTCACTGTTAGTCTTCAGAGATAAAGGTTCATTTCAAACAGGGGTCTACAGAACTTTGATTTCAACTATAGATTTCAAAGGGTGATTCAATATTATTCACAATTTAATTACAGAACTCGAACTTCTGTGTTAGTTTTCTTGCACAACCTAGGTTGGTATTGAAGCAGCTTCTAATCATTTCATTTCACAGTTAGCTTTCATTAGTAAATGATGATAGTACATAATCGGCTAATAGCACATTGCATTCACTCTTAGTTTTCCAGGGGATAAGTTCTTCCTAGACAACAGGTTTACGGAATGTTGAATTGAACGTTACTATTCATTGAGAAATGTCCACTTAGAAAACAGGACTATGCAACATTGAATACAGGCTTAGTTATGAAAGTGGAGTTGTTTATAGTAGAGAACAGGACAGAACAACCTGACATTAATGATGAGTTTTCAATGAGAAACGAAAGAATCCAAGGTGTCCTACCCTTTGAATTCCTTGGGATTTTTCAATAGCAAATGATCCTAACTGATAATCGGTGAGTGAAACTGTCAATTTCACTTACTTTAAGATGGGAATTGAGCTTCCTACACAATACGATCATAGAACGTTGAATTCGCTCCTACTTTTGAAAGAGAATTGTTCATTGTACACAGTTTTCAACAGGAAACATTCTCAGTATTCACACAGTTCTAGCCCTTTGAATTCATCTTCGTTTTCAATAGGAAATGTTCTGAGCATATAACTTCTGATTGAACTTTGAAAACAATCTTAGATTACCATTGGAATGTTGTCTGTAATGAAATTACAGAACATTGAATTCGCTGTTAGTCTTTAGTGATAAACGTTCATTTCAAACAGAGGAATAGAGAACTTTGAATTCAAGGATAGATTTCAAAGGGTAATTCAATATTATACACAATTTCTTTACAAATCGAACTTTTGTGTTAGTTTTCTTGCACAACCTAGGTTGGTATTGAAGCAGCTTCTAATCTTTTCAGTTCACAGTTAGCTTTCATTAGTAAATGATGCTAGTACATATTCGGCTAATAGCACATTGCATTCACTCTTAGTTTTCCAGGGGATATGTTCTAACTAGACAAAAGGTTTACGGAATGTTGAATTGAATGTTACTATTCATTGAGAAATGTTCACTTAGAAAACAGGACTATGCACCATTGAATACAGGCTTACCTAGGAAAGCGGATTGGTTTACAGTAGAGAACAGGACAGTACTACATGAAATTCATGATGAGTTTTCAATGGAAACGAAAGAATCCAAGTCGTCCTACTCTTTGAATGTCTTGGGATTTTTCAATAGCACCTGATCATACCAGATAACCGTTGAATGAAACTGCAATTACGCTTACCTTAAGATGGGAATTGAGCTTCCTACACAATACGATCATAGAACGTTGAATTCGCTCCTACTTTTGAAAGAGAATTGTTCATTGTACACAGTTTTCAACAGGAAACATTCCTAGTATTCACACAGTTCTAGCCCTTTGAATTCATCTTCTTTTTCAACAGGAAATGTTCCGAGCATATAACTTCTGATCAAACTTTGAAAACAATCTTGGATTACCATTGGAATGTTGTCTGTAATGAAATTACAGAACATTGAATTCGCGGTTAGTCTTCAGTGAGAAATGTTCATTTCAAAGAAAGGGACAACACAACTTTGTATTCAGTGATAGATTTCAAAGGGCAGTGAATATTATACACAATTGAATTGCAGAACGTGACTTTCTCTGTTAGTTTGCTTGCACAACCTATGTTGGTATTGGAGCAGCTTCTAATCTTTTCAGTTCACGGTTAGTTTTCATTAGTAAATGATGCTAGGACATAACCAGCTAATAGCACATTGCATTCACTCTTAGTTTTCCAGCGGATAAGTTCTTCCTAGACAACAGGTTTACGCAACGTTGAATTCAACATTACTTCACTGGAAATGTTCATGTAGAAAACAGGACTACGAAACATTAAATACAGGCTTAGTTAGGAAAGCGGATTTGTTTACAGTAGAGAACAGGACAGAACAACATGACATTCAGGATGAGTTTTCAATGAGAAACAAAAGAATCCAAGATGTCCTACTCTTTGAATTCCTTGGGATTTTTCAATAGCAACCGGTCTAACCAGATAACCGGTGAATGAAACTGTCCATTACGCTTACTGTGAGACGGGAATTGAGCTTCATACACAATACGATCATAGAACGTTGAATTCGCTCCTACTTTTAAAGAGAATTTGTTATTGTACACAGTTTTCAACAGGAAACATTAATAGTATTCACACAGTTCTAGCCCTTTGAATTCACCTTCGTTTTCAATAGGAAATGTTCCGAGCATATAACTTCTGATAGAACTTTGAAAACAATCTTAGATTACCATTGGAATGTTGTCTGTAATGAAATTACAGAACATTGAATTCGCGGTTAGTCTTCAGTGAGAAACGTTCATTTCAAACAACGGGCCTACAGTACTTTGTATTCAGTGATAGATTTCAAAGGCAATGAATATTATGCACAATTGAATTGCAGAACGCGACTTTCTCTGTTAGTTTGCTTGCACAGCCTATGTTGGTATTGAAGCAGCTTCTAATCTTTTCAGTTCATGGTTAGTTTTCATTAGTAAATGATGCTAGTACATAACGGCTAATAGCACATTGCATTCACTCTAAGTTTTCCAGCGGATAAGTTCATCCTAGACAACATGTTTACGCAACGTTGAATTGAACATTACTATTCACTGCGAAATTTTCACGTAGAAAACAGGACTACGCAACATTAAATACAGGCTTAGTTAGGAAAGCGGAATTGTTTAGAGTAGAAAACAGGACAGAACAACATGACATTCACGATGAGTTATCAATGAGAAACTAAAGAATCCAAGATGTCCTATTCTTTGATTTCTTTGGGATTCATCAATAGCAAGTGATCCTACCAGATAAGCAGTGAATGAAACTGTCAATTATGCTTACTTTAATACGGGAGTTCAGCTTCCTACACAATATGATCATAGAACGTTGAATTCGCTCCTACATTTGAAAGAGAATTGTTTATTGTATACAGTTTTCAATAGGAAACATTCTCAGTATTCACAAAGTACTAGGCCTTTGAATTCATCTTCGGTTTCAATAGGAAATGTTCCGAGAGTATAACTTCTGATCGAACTTTGAAAACAATCTTAGATTATCATGGGACTGATATCTGTAACGAAATTACGGAACATTGAATTCGCGGTTAGTCTTCAGTGAGAAACGTTCATATCAAACAACGGGACTACAGAACTTTGTAATCAGAGATACATTTCAAAGGCAAATTGAATATCATACCCAATTGAAGAACACGACTTTCTATGTTAGTTTTCATGCACAACCTAGGTTGGTATTGAAGAAGCTTCTAATCTTTTCAGTTCACGGTTAGTTTTCATTAGTAAATGATGCTAGTACATAACGGGCTAATAGCACATTGCATTCACTCTTAGTTTTCCAGCGGATAAGTTCTTCCTAGACAACTGGTTTACGCAACGTTGGATTGAACATTACTATTCACTGGGAAATGTTCACGTAGAAAACAGGACTACGCAATATTAAATACAGGCTTAGTTAGGAACGCGGATTTGTTTACAGTAGAGAACAGGAAAGAACAATGTGACATTCACGATGAGTTTTCAATGAGAAACTAAAGAATCCAAGATGTCCTACTCTTTGAATTCCTTGGGATTCTTCAATAGCAAATGATCCTACCAGATAACCGGTGAATGAAACTGTCAATTATGCTTACTTTAATACGGGAGTTCAGTTTCCTACACAATACGATCATAGAATGTTGAATTCGCCCCTTCTTTTGAAAGAAAAATTGTTTATTGTATACAGTTTTCAAAAGGAAACATTCTCAGTATTCACAAAGTACTAGGCCTTTGAATTCATCTTCGTTTTCAATAGGAAATGTTCCGAGCATAACTTCTGATTGAACATTGAAAACAATCTTAGATTACCATTGGAATGTTGTCTGTAATGAAATTACAGAACATTGAATTCTCGGTTAGTCTTCAGTCAGAAACGTTCATTTCAAACAACGGGACTACAGAACTTTCTATTCAGTGATAGATTTCAAAGGGCAATGAATATTATACACAATTGAATTGCAGAACTCGACTTTCTCTGTTAGTTTGCTTGCAAAACCTATGTTGGTATTGAAGCAGCTTCTAATCTTTTCAGTTCATGGTTAGTTTTCATTAGAAATGATGCTACGACATAACGGGCTAATAGCACATTGCATTCACGCTTAGTTTTCCAGAGGATAAGTTCATCCTAGACAACAGGTTTACCCAACGTTGAATTGAACACCAGTATTCACTGGGAAATGTTCACATAGAAAACACGACTACGCAACATTAAATACAGGCTTAGTTCGGAAAGCGGATTTGTTTACAGTAGAGAACAGGACAGAGCAGCATGATGTTCATGATGAGTTTTCAATGAGAAACGAAAGAATCCAAGATGTCCTACTCTTTGAATTCCTTGGGATTTTTCAATAGCAACTGATTCTACCAGGTAACCGGTGAATGAAACTGTCAACTACGATTACTTTAAGACGCGAATTCAGCGTCCTATGCAATACGAACATAGAACGTTGAATTCGCCCCTGCTTTTGAAAGAGTATTGTTTTTCATACACAGTTTTCAACACGAAACATTCTCAGTATTCACAAAGTTCTAGCCCTTTGAATTCATGTTCGTTTTCAGTAGGAAATGTTCCGAGTATATAACTTCTGATCGAACTTTGAAAACAATCTTAGATTACCATTGAAATGTTGTCTGTAATGAAATTACAGAACATTGAATTCGCGGGTAGTCTTCAGTGAGAAACGTTCATTTCAAACAACGGGACCACAGATCTTTGTATTCAGGGATACATTTCAAAGGGCAATTGAATATTATACAGAACTCGAATTTCTCTCTTAATTTTCTTGCACAACCTATGTTGTTATTGAAGCAGCTTCTAATGTTTTCAGTTCATGGTTAGTTTTCATAAAGAAATGATGCTTGTAAATAACCTGCTAATAGCACAATACATTCACACTTATTTTTTCAGGGGATAAGTTCTTCTTAGACAACAGGTTTACGGAACGTTCACTTGAATATTACTATTCATTGGGAAAAGTTCACGTAGAAAACAGGACTACGCAAGATTAAATACAGGCTTAGTTAGGAAAGCGGATTTGTTTACACTAGAGAACAGGACAGAACAACATGACATTCACGATGAGTTTTCAATGAGAAACGAAAGAATCCAAGATGTCCTACTCTTTGAATTCCTTGGGATTCTTCAATAGCAACTGATCCTACCAGATAACCGGTGAATGAAACTGTCAATTACGCTTACTTTAATACGGGAGTTCAGCTTCCTATACAATACGATCATAGAACGTTGAATTGGCTCCTAGTATTGAAAGAGAATTGTTTATTGTACACAGTTTGCAATAGGAAACATTCTCAGTATTCACAAATTTCTAGCCCTTTGAATTCATCTTCGTTTTCAATAGGAAATATTCCGAGCATATAACTTCTGATCGAACTTTGAAAACACTCTTAGATTACCATTGGAATGTTGTCTGTAATGAAATTACAGAACATTGAATTCACGGTTAGTCTTCAGTGGGAAAAGTTCATTTCAAACAACGGGACTACAGAACTTTGTATTCAGAGATAGATTTCAAAGGCAAATTGAATATCATACACAATTGAATTAAAGAACTCGACTTTCTATGTCAGTTTTCATGCACAACCTAGGTTGGTATTGAAGCAGCTTCTAATCTTTTCAGTTCACAGTTAGTTTTCATTAGTAAATGATGCTACTACATAACATTGAATTCACTCGTAGTTTTTCAGCAGATTAGTGCTTCCTAGACAACAGGTTTACGGAACGTTGACTTGAACGTTAATATTCATTGAAAAATATTCACTTTGAAAACAGGACTATGCAACATTGAATACAGGCTTAGTTAGGAAAGCGGATAGGTTTACAGTAGAGAACAGGGCTGAACAACATGACATTCACGATGAGAAACAAAAGAATCCAAGATGTCCTACTCTTTGAATTCCTTGGTATTTTTCAATAGCAACTGATCCTACCAGATAACCGGTGAATGAAACTGTCAATTACGCTTACTTTAAGATGGGAATTCAGCTTCTTACGCAGTACGATCATAGAACGTTGAATTCGCTCCTACTTTTGAAAGAGAATTGTTTATTGTATACAGTTGTCAACACTAAATATTCTCAGTATTCACACAGTTCTAGCCCTTTGAATTCATCTTTGTTTTCAACAGGAAATGTTCCCAGCATATATCCTCTGATAGAACTTTGTAATCAGTCTTAGATTACCATTGGAATGTTTTCTGTAATGAAATTACAGAACATGGAATTACCGGTTAGTCTTTCGGATAAACGTTCATTTCAGACAGCGGGACTACAGAACTTTGACTTCAAGGATAGATTTCAAATGAAAATTCAATATTATACACAATTTAATTACAGAACTCGAACTTCTCTGTTAGTTTTCTTGCACAACCTAGGTTGGTATTGAAGCAGCTTTTAATCTTTTCAGTTCACAGTTAGCTTTCATTAGTAAATGATGATAGTACATAATTGACTATTAGCACATTGCATTCACTCTTAGTTTTCCAGAGGATAACTTCTTAGACAACAGATTTATGGAACGTTGAATTGAACGTTACTATTCATTGAGAAATGTTCACTTAGAAAAAGGGCTATGCAACATTGAATACAGGATTAGGAAATAGGAAATGTTCCGAGCATATAATTTCTTATCGAACATTTGAAAACAATCTTAGATTACTATTGGAATGTTGTCTGTAATGAAATTACAGAACATTGAATTCGCGTTAGTCTTCAGTGATAAACGTTCATTTCAAACAGTGGGACTGCAGAACTTTAAATTCAAGGATAGATTTCAAAGGGTAATTCATATTATACACAATTGAGTTACAGAACTCGAACTTCTCTTTTAGTATTCTAGCATAACCTAGGTTGGTATTGAAGCAGCTTCTAATCTTTTCAGTTCACGGTTAGTTTTCATTAGCAATTGATGCTAGTACATAACCAGCTAATAGCGCATTGCATTCACACTTATTTTTCAAGGGATTAAGTTCTTCCTAGACAACAGGTTTACGGAACGTTCAATTGAACATGACATTCACAAAGAGTTTTCAACGAGAAACGAAAGAATCCAAGATGTCCTACTCTTTGAATTCCTTGGTATTTTTCAATAGCAACTGATACTACCAGATAACCGGTGAATGAAACTGTCAATTACGCTTCCTTTAAGACGGGAATTGAGCTTCCTACGCAATACGATCATAGAACGTTGTATTCGCTCCTACTTTTGAAAGAGAATTGTTTATTGTACACAGTTTCCAACACAAAACCGTCTCAGTATTCACACAGTTCTAGCCCTTTGAATTAATGTTCGTTTTCAATAGGAAAGGTTCCGAGCATATAACTTGTGATCAAACATTGAAAACATTCTTATATTACCATTGGAATGTTGTGTGTAATGAAATTACAGAACATTGAATTCGCGTTAGTCTTCAGTGATAAACGTTCATTTCAAACAGCGGACTACAGAACTTTAAATTAAAGGATAGATTTCAAAGGGTATTTCAATATTATACACAATTGAATTACAAAACTCGAACTTCTCTGTTAGTTTTCTTGCACAACCTAGGTTGGTATTGAAGCAGCTTCTAATCTTTTCAGTTCATGGTTAGTTTTCATTAGCAATTGATGCTAGTACATAACCAGCTAATAGCGCATTGCATTCACTCATATTTTTCCAGGGGATAAGATCTTCCTAGACAACAGGTTTACGGAACGTTCAATTGAATATTACTATTCATTGGGAAATGTTCACGTAGAAAACAGTTCTATGCAACATTAAATACAGGCTTAATTAGGAAAGCGGATTCGTTTACAGTAGAGAACATGACAGAAGAACATGACATTCTCGATGAGTTTTCAATGAGAAACGAAAGAATCCAAGATGTCCTACTCTTTGAATTCCTTGGGATTTTTCAATAGCAACTGATCCTACCAGATAACCAGTGAATGAAACTGTCAATTATGCTTACTTTAAGACGGGAATTGAGCTTCCTACACAATACGATCATAGAACGTTGAATTCGCTCCTACTTTTGAAAGAGAATTTGTTATTGTACACAGTTTTCAATAGGAAACATTCTCAGTATTCACACAGTTCTAGAACTTTGAATTCATCTTCGTTTTCAGTAGGAAATGTTCCGAGCGTATAAATTCTAATCGAAATATGAAAACAATCTTAGATTACCATTGGAATGTTGAGTGTAATAAATGTATGGAACATTGAATTGCTGTTTGTCTTCAGTAAGAAACATTCATTTCAAACAGCGGGACTACATAAATTTGAATTCAAGGATAGATTTCAAAGGGAAATTCAATATTATACACAATTGAATTACAGAACTCGAACTTCTCTGTTAGTTTTCTTGCACAACCTAGGTTGTTATCGAAGCAGCTTCTAATCTTTTCAGTTCACAGTTAGCTTTCATTAGTAAATGATGCTAGTACATAGTCGGCTAATAGCAGGTTGCATTCAATCTTAGTTTACCAGAGGATAAGTTCTTCCTAGACAACAGGTTTATGGAACGTTGAATTGAACGTTACTATTCATTGAGAAATGTTCACTTAGAAAACAGGACTATGCAACATTGAATACAGGCTTAGTTAGGAAAGCAGATTGGTTTACATTAGAGAACAGGACAGAAGAACATGACATTCATGATGAGTTTCCAATGAGAAACGAAAGAATCCAAGATGTACTACTCTTTGAATTCCTTGGGATTTTTCAATAGCAACTGATCCTACCAGATAACTGGTAAAATAAACTGTCAATTACGCTTACTTTAAGACAGGAATTGAGCTTCCTATACACTACGATCATAGAATGTTGAATTCGCTCCTACTTTTGAAAGAGAATTGTTTATTGTACACAGTTTTCAACAGGAAACATTCTCAGTATTCACACAGTTCTTGCCCTTTGAATTCATCTTCGCTTTCAATAGGAAATGTTCTGAGCATATAACTTCTGATCAAAATGTGAAAACACTCTTAGATTACCATTAGAATGTTGCCTGTAGTGAAATTACAGAACATTGAATTCACGGTTAGTCTTCAGTGAGAAACGTTCATTTCAAACAGCGGGACTACAGATCTTTGAATTCAAGGATAGATTTCAAAGGGTAATACAGTATTATACACAATTTAATTACAAAACTAGACCTTCTCTGTTAGTTTTCTTGCTCAACCTAGGTTGGTATTGAAGCAGCTTCTAATCTTTTCAGTTCACAGTTAGCTTTCATTAGTAAATGATGCTAGTACATAATCAGCTTATAACACATTGCATTCCCTCTTAGTTTTCCAGGGGATAAGTTCTTCCTAGACAACAGGTTTACGGAACGTTGAATTGAACATTACTATTCATTGAGAAATGTTCACTTAGAAAAAGGGCTATGCAACATTGAATACAGGCTTAGTTCGGAAAGCGGATTGGTTTACAGTAGAGAACAGGACAGAGCCACATGACATTCACGATGAGTTTTCAGTAAGAAACGAAAGAATCCAAGATGTCCTACTCTTTGAATTCCTTGGGATTTTTCAATAGCAACTGATCCTACCAGATAACCGGTGAATGAAACTGTCAATTACGCCTACTTTAAGACTGGAATCCTGCTTCCTATGCAGTACGATCATAGAACGTTGAATTCGCTCCTACTTTTGAAAGATAATTGTTTATTGTACACAGTTTTCAACACGAAACATTATCAGTATTCACACAGTTCTAGCCCTTTGAATTCATCTTCGTTTTCAACAGGAAATGTTCCCAGCATATATCCTCTGATAGAACGTTGTAATCAGTCTTAGATTACCATTGGAATGTTTTCTGTAATGAAATTACAGAACATTGAATTACCGGTTAGTCTTTAGGATAAACGTTCATTTCAAACAGCGGGACTACAGAACTTTGAATTCAAGGATAGATTTCAAAGGGTAATTCAATATTATACACAATTTAATTACAGAACTCGACATTCACTGTTAGTTTTCTTGTACATCCTAGGTTGGTATTGAAGCAGCTTCTAATCTTTTCAGTTCACAGTTAGGTTTCATTAGTAAATGATGATAGTACATAAGTGGCTAATAGCACATTACATTCACTCTTAGTTTTTTAGGGGATAACTTCTTCCTAGAAAACAGATTTACGGAATATTGAATTGAACGTTACTATTCATTGAGAAATGTTCACTTAGAAAAAGGGCTATGCAGCATTGAATACAGGATTAGTTCGGAAAGCGGATTGGTTTACAGTAGAGAACAGGACAGAGCCACATGACATTCAGGATGAGTTTTCAATGAGAAAGGAAAGAATCCAAGACGTCCTACTCTTTGAATTCCTTGGGATTTTTCAATAGCAACTGATCCTACCAGATAACCGGTGAATGAAACTATCAATTACGCTTACTTTAAGATGGGAATTGAGCTTCCTACACAATACGATCATAGAACGTTGAATTCACTCCTGCTTTTGAAAGACAAGTTTTTATTGTTGACAGTTTTCAACAGGAAACATTCTCAGTATTAACACAGTTCTAGCCCTTTGAATTCATCTTCGTTTTCAATAGGAAATGTTCCGAGCATATAATTCTTGATCGAACATTTGAAAACAATCTTAGATTACTATAGGAATGTTGTCTGTAATGAAATTATGGAACATTGAATTTGCGGGTAGTGTTCAGTGAGAAACGTTCATTTCAAACAACGGGACAACAGAACTTTGTACTCAGGGATAGATTTCAAAAGGCAATTGAACATTACACAAATGAATCACAGAACTCAACTTTCTCTGTTAGTTTTCCTGCACAACCTATCTTGTTACTGAAGCAGCTTCTAATCTTTTCATTTCACGGTTAGTTTTCATTAGTAAAGGATGCTAGTACATAACCAGCTAATAGCGCATTGCATTTACTCTTATTTTTCCAGGAGTTAAGTTCTTCCTAGACAACAGGTTTACGGAATGTTCAATTGATAAATTACTATTCATTGGGAAATGTTCACGTAGAAAACAGTTTTACGCAACATTAAATACAGGCTTAGTTAGGAAAGCGGATTTGTTTACAGTAGAGAACAGGACAGAACAACATGACATTCATGATGAGTTTTCAATGAGAAACGAAAGAATCCAAGATGTCCTACTCTTTGAATTCCTTGGGATTTTACAATAGCAACTGATACTACCAGAAAACCGGTGAATGAAACTGTCAATTACGCTTACTTTAAGACGTGAATTCAGCTTCCTACACAATACGATCATAGAACATTGAATTCGCTCCTACTTTTGAAAGAGAATTGTTTATTGTACATAGTTTTCAACACGAAACATTCTCAGTATTCACACAGTTCTACCCTTTGAATTCATCTTCGTTTTCAATAGGAAATGTTCCGAAAATATAACTTCTGATCGAACTTTGAAAACAATCTTAGATTACCATTGGAATGCTGTCTGTAATGAAATTACAGAACAGTGAAATAGTGGGTAGTCTTCAGTGAGAAACGTTCATTTCAAACAACGGGACTACAGAAGTTTGTATTCAGTGATAGATTTCAAAGGGCAATTGAATATTATACACAATTCATTTACAGAACTCGACTTTCTCTGTTAATTTTCTTGCACAACCTATGTTGTTATTGAAGCAGCTTCTAATCTTTTCAGTTCATGGTTAGTTTTCATTAGTAAATGATGCTTGTAAAAACCTGCTAATAGCGCATTGCATTCACTCATATTTTTCCAGGGGATAAGTTCTAACTAGACAAAAGTTTTATGGAACGTTGAATTGAACGTTACTATTCATTGAGAAATGTTCACTTAGAAAACAAGACTATGCAACATTGAATAAAGGCTTAGTTAGGAAAGCAGATTGGTTTACAGTAGAGAACAGGACAGAACAACATGACATTCATGTTGAGTTTTCCATGAGAAACGAAAGAATCCAAGATGTCCTACTCTTTGAATTCCTTGGGACATTTCAATCAAAAGTGATCCTACCAGATAACCGGTGAATGAAACTGTCAATAACCCTTACTTGAAGACGGGATTTGAGCTTCCTACACAATACGATCATAGAAAGTTGAATTCACTCCTACTTTTGAAAGAGAATTGTTTATTGTATACAGTTTTCAACAGGAAACATTCTCAGTACTCACACCGTTCCAGCCCTTTGAATTCATCTTTGTTTACAATAGGAAATGTTCCGAGCATATAAATTCTGATCGAACATTGAAAACAATCTTAGATTACCATTGGAATGTTGTCTTTAATAAAATTGCAGAACATTGAATTCACGGTTAGTCTTCACGGAGAAACGTTCATTTCAAACAGCGGTACTACAGAACTTTGAATTCAAGGATAGATTTCAAAGGGAAATTCAATATTATACACAATTGAATTACACACCTCGAACTTTTCTGTTAGTTTTCTTGCACAACCTAGGTTGTTATCTAAGCAGCTTCTAATCTTTTCAGTTCATGGTTAGCTTTCATTAGTAAATGATGCTACTACATAATCGGCTAATAGCACATTGCATTCAATCTTAGTTTTCCAGAGGATAAGTTCTCCCTAGAGAACAGGTTTACGGAACTTTGAATTGAACATTACTATTCATTGAGAAATGTTCACTTAGAAAACAAGACTATGCAACATTGTATACAGGCTTAGTTAGGAAAGCAGATTGGTTTACAGTAGATAACAGGACAGAAGAACATGACATTCATGACGAGTTTTCAATGAGATACGAAAGAATCCAAGATGTCCTACTCTTTGAATTCCTTGGGATTTTTCAATAGCAACTGATCCTGCCAGATAACCGGTGAATGAATCTGTCAATTACGCTTACTTTAAGATGGAAATTGAGTTTCCTACAAGATACGATCATAGAATGTTGAATTCGCTCCTACATTTGAAAGAGAATTGTTGTACACAGTTTTCAACAGGAAACATTCTCAGTATTCACACAGTTCTAGCCCTTTGAATTCATCTTCGTTTTCAATAGGAAATGTTCCGAGCGTATAACTTCTGATCGAACTTTGAAAACAATCTTAGATTACCATTGGAATGTTGTCTGTTATGAAATTACAGAACAATGAATTCGCGTTTAGTATTCAGTGAGAAACACTCATTTCAAACAGCGGGACTACAGAACTTTGTGTTCAGGAATAGATTTCAAAGGGGAATTGTATATTATACACAAGTGAATTACAAAACCCAACTTTCTGTGTTAGTTTTCTTGCACAACCTATGTTGGTATTGAAGCAGCTTCTAATCTTTTCAGTTCACGGTTAGTTTTCATTAGTAAATGATTCTAGTACGTAACCAGCTAATAGCGCATTACATTCACTCTTAATTTTCCAGGGGATAAATAGTTCCTAGACAACAGGTTTATGGAACGTTCAATTGAATATTTCTATTCATTGGGAAATGTTCACGTAGAAAACAGGACAACGCAACATTAAATATAGGCTTAGTTACGAAAGCGGATTGGTTTACAGTAGAGAACAGGACAGAACAACATGACATTCATGATGAGTTTTCAATGAGCAATGAAAGAATCCAAGAGGTCCTACTCTTTGAATTCCTTGGGATTTTTCAATAGCAACTGATCCTACCAGATAACCGGTGAATGTAACTGTCAATTACGCTTACATTAAGACGGGAACTGAGCTTCCTACACAATACGATCATAGAACGTTGAATTCCCTCCTACTTTTGAAGGAGAATTGTTAATTGTACACAGTTTTCAACAGAAAACATTCTCAGTATTCACACAGTTCTAGCCCTTTGAATTCATCTTCGTTTTCAATATGAAATGTTCCAAGCATATAACTTCTGATCGAAATTTGAAAACAATCTTTGATTACCATTGGAATGTTGTCTGTAATGAAATTACAGAACATTGAATTCCCGGTTAGTCTTCAGTGATAAACGTTCATTTCAAACAGCAGGAATACAGAACATTGAATTCAAGGATAGATTTCAAAGGGTAATTCAATATTATACACAATAGTATTACAGAACTCGAACTTCTCCGTTAGTTTTCTTGCACAACCTAAGTTGGTATTGAAGCAGCTTCTAATCTTTTCAGTTCACAGTTAGCTTTCATTAGTAAATGACGCTAGTACATAATAAGCTAATAGCACATTGCATTCACTCTTAGTTTTCCAGGGGATAAGTTCTTCCAAGACAACAGGTTTACGGAACGTTGAATTCAACGTTACTATTCATTGAGAAATGTTCACATAGAAAACAGGACTACGCAACATTAAATACAGGCTTACTTAGGAAAGCGGATTGGTTTACCGTATAGAACATGACAGAAGAACATGACATTCTCAATGAGTTTTCAATGAGAAACGAAAGAATCCAAGATGTCCTACTCTTTGAATGTCTTGGGATTTTTTATATAGCAACTGATCCTACCAGATAACCGGTGATAGAAACTGTCAATTACCCTTACTTTAAGCGGGAATTGAGCTTCCTACACACTACGATCGTAGAACGTTGAATTCGCTCCTACTGTTGAAAGAGAATTGTTTATTGTACACAGTTTTCAACAGAAAACATTCTCAGTATTCACACAATTCTAGCCCTTTGTATTCATCTTTGTTTTCAATAGGAATTGTTCCGAGCGTATAACTTCTGATCGAACTTTGAAAACAGACGTAGATTACCATTGGAATGTTGTCTGTAATGAAATTATGGAACATTGCATTCACGGTTTGTCTTCAGTAAGAAATATTCATTTCAAACAGCGGGACTACAGAACTTTGTATTCAGGGATAGGTTTCAAAGGGCAATTGAATATTATACACAATTGAATTACAAAACTCGACTTTCTCTGTTAGTTTTCTTGCTCAACCTATGTTGTTATTGAAGCAGCTTCAAATCTTTTCATTTCATGGTTAGTTTTCATTAGTAAATGATGTTAGTACATAACCAGCTAATAGCGCATTGCATTCACTCTTATTTTTCCAAGGGATAAGTTCTTCCTAGACAACAGGTTTACGCAACGTTCAATTGAATATTACTATTCATTGGGAAATCTTCACGTAGAAAACAGGACAACGCAACCTTAAATACAGGTTTAGTTAGGAAAACGGATAACTTTACAGTAGAGAACAGGACAGAACAACATGACATTCATGATGAGTTTTCAATGAGAAACGAAAGAATCCATGGTGTCCTACTGTTTGAATTCCTTGGGATTTTTCTATAGCAACTGATCCTACCGGATAACCGGTGAATGAAACTGTCAATTACACGTTCTTTAAGACGGGAATTGAGCTTATTACACGATACCATCATAGAACGTTGAATTCGCCCCTACTTTTGAAAGAGAATTGTTTATTGTACAGGGTTTTCAACAGGAAACATTCTCAGTATTCACACAGTTCTTGCCCTTTGAATTCATCATCGTTTTCAATAGGAAATGGTCTGAGCATAGAACTTCTGATCCAAACTTGAAAACAATCATAGATTACCTTGGAATGTTGTCTGTAATGAAATTACAGAACATTGAATTCGCGTTTAGTCTTCAGTGAGAAACGTTCATTTCAAACAGCGAGTCTATAGAACGTTGAATTCAACGATAGATTTCAAAGGGTAATTCAATATTATACACAATTGAATTACAGAACTCGAACTTCTCTGTTAGGTTTCTTGCACAACGTAGGTTGTTATCGAAGCAGCTTCTAATCGTTTCAGTGCACAGTTAGCTTTCATTAGTAATGATGCTAGTATATAATCGGCTAATAGCACATTGCATTCAATCTTAGTTTTCCAGGGGATAAGTTCTTCCTAGTCAACAGGTTTAGGGAACGTTGAATTGAACGTTACTATTCATTGAGAAATGTTCACTTAGAAAACAGGACTATGCAACATTGAATACAGGCTTAGTTAGGGAAGCAGATTGGTTTGCAGTAGAGAACAGGACAGAAGAACATAACATTCACGATGAGTTTTCAAGGAGAAATGAAAGAATCCAAGATGTTCTACTCTTTGAATTCCTTGGGATTTTTTAATAGCAACTGATCCTACAAGATAACCGGTGAATGAATCTGTAAATTACGCTTACTTTAAGATGGGAATTGAGCTTCCTACACAATATGATCATAGAACGTTGAATTCGCTCCTACTTTTGAAAGAGAATTGTTTATTGTACACAGTTTTCAACAGGAAACATTCTAAGTATTCACACAGTTCTAGCCCTTTGAATTCATCTTCGTTTTCAATAGGACATATTCTGAACATATAACTTCTGATCGAAATTTGAAAACAATCTTAGATTACCATTGGGATATTGTCTGTAATGAAATTACAGAACATTGAATTCGAGCTTAGTCTTCAGTGAAAAATGTTCATTTCAAACAGCAGGACTACAGAACTTTGAATTCAAGGATAGATTTCAAAGGGTAATCAACATTGTACACAAATTAATTACAGAACACGTACTTCTCTGTTATTTTCCTTGAAACCTAGGTTGGTATTGAAGCAGCTTCTAGTCTTTTCAGTTCACATTTAGCTTTCATTACTAAGTGATGCTAGTCCATAATCGGCTAATACCACATTGCATTCACTCTTCGTTTTTCAGGGGATATGTTCTTCCTAGACAACAGGTTTTCGGAACGTTGAATTGAATGTTACTATTCATTGATAAATGTTCACTTAGAAAACAGGACTAGGCAAGATTGCCTACAGGCTTAGTTAGGAAAGCGGATTGGTTTACAGTAGAGAACAAGACAGAACAACATGAAATTCACGATGAGTTTTCAATGAGAAATGAAAGAATCCAAGATGTCCTACTCTTTGAATTCCTTGGGATTTCTCAATAGCAACTGATCCTAAAATATAACCGGTGAATGAAACTGTCAATTACGCTTACTTTAAGAAGGGAATAGAGCTTCTTACACAATATGATCATAGAACGTTGTATTCGTTCCTACTTTTGAAAGAGAATTGTTTATTGTTCACAGTTTTCAATAGGAAACAATCTCAGTATTCACCCATTTCTAGCCCTTTGAATTCACCTTCGTTTTCAATAGGAAATATTCCGAGCATATAACTTCTGATCGAACATTGAAAACAATCTTAGATTACCATTGGAATCTTCTCTGTAATGAAATTACACAACATTGAATTCGCGATTAGTATTCAGTGAGAAATGCTCATTTCAAACAGCGGGACTACAGAAATTTTTATTCAGGGATAGATTTCAAAGTGGAATTGAATATTATGCACAATTGAATTACAAAACCCGACTTTCTCTGTTAGTTTTCTTGCACAATCTAGGTTGGTATTGAAGCAGTTTCTAATCATCTCAGTTCACGGTTAGTTTTCATTAGTAAATGATGTTAGTACATAACCAGCTAATAGCGCATTGCATTCACTCTTATTTTTCCAGGGGATAAGTTCTTCCTCGACAACAGGTTTACGGAATGTTCAACTGAATATTACTATTCATTGGGAAATGTTCACGTAGATAAGAGTTCTACACAACATTAAACACAGGCTTAGTTAGGAAAGCGGATTTGTTTACAGTAAAGAACAGGACAGAACAACCTGACATTCACGATGAGTTTTCAATGAGAAACGAAAGAATCCATGATGTCCTACTTTTGAATTCCTTGGGATTTTTCAATAGCAACTGATCCTACCAGATAACCGGTGAATGAAACTGTCAATTATGCTTACTTTAAGACAGGAATTGAGCTTCCTACACACTACGATCATAGAATGTTGAATTCGCTCCTACTTTTGAAAGAGAATTTTTTATTGTACACAATTTTCAACAGGAAACATTCTCAGTATTCACACAGTTCTAGCCCTTTGAATTCATCTTCGTTTTCAATATGAAATGTTCCGAGCATATAACTTCTGATCAAAATTTGAAAACACTCTTAGATTACCATTAGAATGTTGCCTGTAGTGAAATTACAGAACATTGAATTCACGGTTAGTCTTCAGTGAGAAACGTTCATTTCAAACAGCGGGACTACAGATCTTTGAATTCATGGATAGATTTCAAAGGGAAATACAATATTATACACAATTTAATTACAGAACTAGAAGTTCTCTGTTAGTTTCTTGCTCAACCTAGGTTGGTATTGAAGCAGCTTCTAATCTTTTCAGTTCACAGTTAGCTTTCATTAGTAAATGATGCTAGTACATAATTGGCTTATAACACATTGCATTCCCTCTTAGTTTTCCAGGGGATAAGTTCTTCCTAGACAACAGGTTTACGGAACGTTGAATTGAACGTTACTATTCATTGAGAAATATTCACTTAGAAAACAGGACTATGCAACATTCAATACAGCCTTAGTTAGGAAAGGGGGTTGGTTTACATTAGGGAACAGGACAGAACAACATGACATTCACGATGAGTTTTCAATGAGAAACTAAATAATCCAAGATGTCCTACTCTTTGAATTCCTAGGGATTTTTCAACACCAACTGATCCTACCAGATACCAGGTGAATGGAACTGTCAATTACGCTTACTTTAAGATGGGAATTGAGCTTCCTACACAATACGATCATAGAACGTTGAATTCGCTCCTACTTTTGCAAGAAATTGTTTACTGTTCACAGTTTTCAACAGGAAACATTCTCAGTATTCACACAGTTCTAGCCCTTTGAATTCATATTCGTTTTCAATAGGAAATGTTCCGAGCATATAAATTCTGATCAAACTCTGAAAACAATGTTGGTTTACCATTGGAATGTTGTCTGTAATGAAATTACAGAACATTGAATTCGCGGTTAGTCTTCAGTGAGAAACATTCATTTCAAACAATGGGAGTGCAGAACTTTGTATTCAGGGATAGATTTCAAAGGGCAATTGAGTATTATACACAATTGAATTACAAAACCCGACTTTCTCTGTTAGTTTTCTTGCACAACCTATGTTGTTATTGAAGCAGCTTCTAATCTTTTCAGTTCATGGTTAGTTTTCATTAGTAAATGATGCTAGTACATAACCAGCTAATAGCGCATTGCATTCACTCTTACTTTTGCAAGGGATAAGTTCTTCCTAGACAACAGGTATACGGAACGTTCATTTGAATATTACTATTCATTGAGAAATGTTCACATAGAAAACAGGACTATGCAACATTGAATACAGGTTTAGTTAGGAAAGCGTATTGGTTTACAGTAGAAAACAGGACAGAATAACATGACATTCGCGATGAGTTTTCAATGAGAAATGAAAGAATCCAAGATGTCCTACTCTTTGAATTCCTTGGGATTTTTCTTTTTTTTTTATTTATTTATTTATTTATTTATTTTTTAATTTTTATTAACATTTTCCATGATTATAAAATATATCCCATGGTAATTCCCTCCCTCCCCACCCCCACACTTTCCCGTTTGAAATTCCATTCTCAATCATATTACCTCCCCATTACAATCATTGTAATTACATATATACAATATCAACCTATTAAGTATCCTCCTCCCTTCCTTTCTCCACCCTTTATGTCTCCTTTTCAACTTACTGGCCTCTGCTACTAAGTATTTTCATTCTCACACAGAAGCCCAGTCATCTGTAGCTAGGATCCCCATATGAGGGAGAACATGTGGCGCTTGGCTTTCTGGGCCTGGGTTACCTGACTTAGTATAATACTTTCCAGGTCCATCCATTTTTCTGCAAATTTCATAACTTCATTTTTCTTTACCGCTGAGTAGAACTCCATTGTATAAATGTACCACATCTTCATTATCCACTCATCTGTTGAGGGACATCTAGGCTGGTTCCATTTCCCAGCTATTATAAATTGAGCAGCAATAAACATGGTTGAGCATGTACTTCTAAGGAAATGAGATGAGTCCTTTGGATATATGCCTAGGAGTGCTATAGCTGGGTCATATGGTAGATCAATCTCTAGCTGCTTTAGGAACCTCCACACTGTTTTCCACAATGGCTGGACCAGATTGCATTCCCACCAGCAGTGCAGAAGGGTTCCTTTTTTTCCACATCCCCGCCAACATTTATGATCATTTGTTTTCATGATGGTGGCCAATCTGACAGGAGTGAGATGGAATCTCAATGTAGTTTTAATCTGCATTTCCCTGATGACTAGTGACGTAGAACATTTTTTTAGGTGCTTATATGCCATTCGTATTTCTTCCTTTGAGAACTCTCTATTTAGCTCCTTAGCCCATTTTTTGATTGGCCTGTTTGATTCCTTATTAGTTAACTTTTTGAGTTCTTTGTATATCCTAGATATTAATCCTTTATCAGATATATAGCTGGCGAAGATTTTTTCCCATTCTGTAGGTTGCCTCTTTGCTTTTTTCACTGTGTCCTTTGCGGTGCAAAATCTTTGTAATTTCATTAGGTCCCAGTGGTTAATCTGTGGTTTTATTGCCTGAGCAGTTGGGGTTGTATTTAGAAAGTCTTTGCCAAGACCAATATGTTGGAGGGTTTCCCCAACTTTTTCCTCTAGCAGTTTCAAAGTTTCCAGTCTGATGTTAAGGTCTTTAATCCATTTGGACTTAATTGTTGTGCATGGCGAGAGAGAAGAATCTATTTTCATCCTTCTGCAGATATTTATCCAGTTTTCAAAACACCATTTGCTGAAGAGGCTGTCTCTTCTCCAATGAGTATTTTTGGCATTTTTATCGAATATCAGGTGGCTATAGCTACTTGGGCTTACATCTGGGTCCTCTATTCTGTTCCACTGATCTACATGTCTGTTTTTGTGCCAGTACCATGCTGTTTTTGTTACTATGGCTCTGTAGTATAGGTTAAAATCAGGTATGGTGATACCACCAGCCTCTTTTTTGTTGCTCAGTATTATTTTAGATATTCGAGGTTTTTTATGATTCCAAATGAATTTTTGGATTGTTTTTTCTATTTCCATGAAGAAAGCCTTTGGAATTTTGATAGGGATTGCATTAAATGTGTAGATTGCTTTAGGTAAGATTGCCATTTTCACGATATTGATTCTTCCAAGCCAGGAACAAGGGATGTTTCTCCACTTTCTAGTGTCTTCTGCAATTTCTCGCTTGAGTGTCTTAAAGTTCTCATTGTATAGATTCTTTACTTCCTTAGTTAGGTTTATTCCAAGGTATTTTATTTTTTTTGATGCAATTGTGAATGGGAGTGATTCTCTGATTTCATCCTCTGTGTGTTTGTTGTTAGCATATATGAAGGCTACTGATTTCTGTGTATTTATTTTGTATCCTGCTACATTGCTGTAGGTTTTGATTAGCTCTAACAGCTTGCTAGTAGAGTCTTTAGGGTCCTTTATGTATAGAATCATGTCATCTGCAAATAGTGATAACTTGATTTCTTCCTTTCCAATTTGTATCCCTTTTATGTGTGTCTCTTGCCTTATTGCTATGGCTAAGACTTCCAAAACTATATTAAATAGAAGTGGAGACAGTGGACACCCTTGTCTTGTTCCTGATTTTAGTGGAAAAGCTTCCAGTTTTTCCCCATTTAGTAATATGTTGGCTGTAGGCTTGTCATAAATAGCCTTTATTATATTGAGATATGTTCCTTCTATTCCCAGTCTCTGTAGGACTTTTATCATGAAGGGATGTTGGATTTTGTCAAATGCTTTCTCTGCATCTAATGAGATGATCATGTGATTTTTGTCCTTCAACCCATTTATGTAATGTATTACATTTATAGATTTGCGTATGTTGAACCATCCCTGCATCTCTGGGATAAAGCCTACTTGGTCAGGGTGAATGATCTTTTTGATATACTCTTGTATTCTGTTTGCCAATATTTTGTTGAGAATTTTTGCATCTATGTTCATGAGGGAGATTGGTCTGTAATTTTCTTTTTTTGTTCTATCTTTGCCTGGTTTTGGTATCAGGGTGATGCTGGCCTCATAGAAGGAGTTTGGTAGGATTCCTTCTTTTTCTATTTCCTGGAAAAGCTTAAGAAGCAATGGTGTTAGCTCTTCCTTAAAAGTCTGGTAAAATTCAGCAGTGAATCCATCCGGGCCTGGGCTTTTTTTAGTTGGGAGATTATTGATAACTGCTCGGATCTCCATGTTTGTTATAGGTCTATTTAAGTGATTAATCTCATTTTGATTTAATTTAGGTAGGTCATATAGATCAAGGAAATCATCCATTTCTTTCAGATTTTCATACTTGGTGGAGTATATGCTTTTATAGTATGTCCCTATAATTTTTTGAATTTCTCTGGAATCTGTTGTGATGTTACCTTGTTCATCTCTGATTTTATTAATTTGTGTCTCTTCTCTCTTTCTTTTGGTCAGATTTGCTAAGGGTTTATCGATCTTGTTTATCCTTTCAAAGAACCAACTCTTTGTTTCATTAATTCTTTGGATTGTTCTTTTTGTTTCTATTTCATTAATTTCTGCCCTAATCTTTATTATTTCTTCCCGTCTACTACTTTTTGGTTTGCCTTGTTCTTCTTTTTCCAAGGCTTTAAGGCGAAGCATTAGGTCGTTTACTTGTGACCTTTCTAATTTCTTAATATAGGCACTTAAGGCTATAAATTTACCTCTTAGAACTGCCTTCATTGTGTCCCAGAGATTTTGGTATGTTGTGTTCTCATTATCATTTGACTCTATAAATTTTTTGATTTCCTTTTTGATTTCTTCATTGACCCACTCATCATTTAGTAGTGTATTGTTTAGCTTCCATGATTTTGTGTATGCTCTATAGCCTTTCTTGCTACTGATTTGTAGTTTAATTCCATTGTGGTCAGATAGAATGCAAGGAATTATTTCAATTTTCCAAATTTGTTAAGATTTGCTTTGTGTCCTAATATATGGTCTATTTTAGAGAATGTTCCATGTGCTGCTGAAAAGAATGTATATTCTGCAGCCTTTGGATGAAATGTCCTGTATATATCTGTTAGCTCCATATCTTCTATGACCTCATTTAGTCCAGATGTCTCTCTGTTTATTCTTTCCCTGGATGACCTGTCAATTGATGAGAGTGGGGTGTTAAAGTCACCCACCACCACCGTGTTTGGTGTTATCTGTGACCTTAGTTCTAATAGTGTTTGTTTGACGAATTTGGGAGCCCCCATGTTAGGTGCATATATGTTTAGGATTGTAATGTCCTCCTGTTGGAGTGTGCCCTTAATCAATATAAAGTGACCTTCCTTATCTTTTTCGACTAACTTCGGACTAAAGTCCACCCTGTCTGATATTAGGATAGCAACCCCTGCTTGTTTTCTAGGCCCATTTGCTTGAAACACCGTCTTCCAACCTTTCACCCTAAGATAATGTCTATCCTTTGTAGAAAGGTGAGTTTCTTGAAGACAACAAATTGTAGGATCCTGCTTTTTAACCCAGTCTGCAAATCTATGTCTTTTCGTTGGGGCATTGAGACCGTTGATATTAAGAGATATTATTGAAAGGTGTGTATTTATGTTTGCCATTTGTGTGTGTGTGTGTGTGTGTGTTACTTGTTCTACCTGTGCTCTCTTCTGTTAACTGGTATTTGAGTATGGCTGGTTTTTTCTAGGTTCCTTATATGTGTGCTTTTCCTTTTGTTCAGCATGGAGGATTCTATCAAATATTTTCTGTAGAGCTGGTTTTGTCTTCAGATATTCCTTTAACCTGCTTTTGTCATGGAATGTCTTTATTTCTCCATCTATTTGGATGGATAACTTTGCAGGATAAAGTAACCTTGGTTGACAGTTGTTATCTTTCAGAACTTGGAATATATCACTCCAGGCCCTTCTGGCTTTAAAAGTTTGTGTTGAATAATCTGCTGTAATCCTGATGGGCTTGCTTTTGTAGGTAACTTGATTTTTCTCTCTAACTGCTTTCAATATTTTTTCTTTGGTTTGCGTGTTTGGAAGTTTGAGTATAATGTGGCGAGGAGAGTTTCTTTCTGGGTTTTGTCTGGCTGGGGTTCTAAAGGCTTCCTGTATCTGTATTGGCACCTCTTTCCCAATTTGGGGAAAATTTTCCTCTATGATTTTGTTGAAGATGCCTACTATGCCTCTGGAGTGGAATTCTTCTCCTTCTACTATGCCCTGAATTCTTATATTGGATCTTTTCATAGTGTCCCGAATATCTTGAAATTCCCACTCATACTTTTCTATAAGTTTGTCTTTCTCTTTGTTGGACTGCATTAGGTCTGCCACCTGATCTTCTAGCTTAGATATTCTGTCCTCTCCCTCATCCATCCTACTGGTGAGATTTTCTACAGAGTTTTTTATTTCATTAACTGTGTTCTTCATTGCTAGTAATTCTGACTGGTTTTTCTTTATTATTTCTATTTCTCTATTTATGTCTTGTATTGCCTTCTTTATTTCATTAAATTGGTGTCCTGCCTCTTCTTTGATTCCTTTGATTTCCTCTTTGATTTCCTCGTTGATTTCTTCTTTGATTGTTTTCATGTGTTCTTTGACCTCTTTGAACATATTTATAATTATTCTTTTGAACTCTTTCTCAGGCATTTCCTCTAACTCTTTCTCACTGGAGGACATTTCTGATGCATTAATACTTTTAGGTGGATTTATATCGTCATGCTTTTTAGTGTTTCTTGTGTTATAATGTATATATTTTTGCATCTTGGATTAAGTTAATGCTTGGATTTTCTAGCTAGCTGTGTATTCTTAGGTGTATCAATTGATTTGGTGTAAAATATTTTCAGGGTAGGACCTTAAGGTATTAGGTGTGGCTCTTAAGACTCTCAGAGTATCTACAAAGATGTTCTTAGGGGTTGAGTTTCCCTGCTATAGGAGTATTCAAGCAGGCTGAGTGGAATAATATACTGGTAGATTCTAAAATTTAGCTAAACACTGTACCCATTCCATCAACAACAGCCCCGAGTATGTATGCAAGAGTAGTTATTATAATGACCAGATCCTCTATCAACAAAGAGGTTTATATTTCTGGTCTGTTGAGGTATCCAAGTCAGCTTGTGACCAGGTGAGACCCTTCCCTGGTGCAATCCCAGTTACCTTGGGTGATTGTGGTCTCAGTCAAGTTGCTGCCTGGGTCGTCGGGCTGCTGTTCTGATTTCTGGAGCTGGGCACTTGCTTTTCCTACGGGGCAAACTGAGCCGCTGCCGCCGCCTCTGCAGCTGTTGTAGATGCCACTGCCGGAGCCCCCACCACTGCTGAAGCTGCCGTTGTCGTGTCCACCGCTGCTGCTCACCCCGAAGCCGCTGCTCTCCTGGGTCCGCTGCTGCTGGGGCCACTGGTACCGGTGCTGGAGCCGCTGAAGTTGCTGCCAAATTCTGCTCCTGCTTGGGTCCCGCCGTCAGCCCAAGTTGGCGTGGCCGGGTCCCGGGCTGCTGCTGTGTTCGCTGGAGCTGGGTTCAGGCGGCAGGGGAGGGGAGGGAGCCGCGGCTGTTCTGGTTGTATCGTGTGCTTTTACCTCGCGGTCTGCTCCTCCCTCCGTTGCTCGCAGCCACTCTCCCCTCACGTTTCCCGAGTTGCGGAGAGCGCGGTGTGAGGGGAAAATCCCGCACCTGGCTTGTCCTGCGGCTCGAGCCGAGAGTCCGGCGGTTTTCTGCCGCTCCGCGGTTGCGGCGGGTAGCTGAGCCGCCCCGGAGCCGCTGTTCCCGCCTGTGCAGGCTCTGGATGCTCTATAACTCTTCCACTTCTCCGCTGCCGCCTCAACTTCCTATACACCTCACTTTTTAGTAAAAGTGTGTATTTTGCTGAGTTTATTTTGGTCTTTCCCCCCCCAGGCTGTTTTGGCGTGGTACCTACGCCGCCATCTTAACCGGAAGTCCTCGCTCCTACTTTTGAAAGAGAATTGTTTATTGTGCACAGCATTCAACAGGAAACATTCTCAGTATTCACACAGTTCTAGCCCTTTGAATTCATCTTCATTTTCAATAGGAAATGTTCCGAGCATATAACATCTTATCGAACTTTGAAAACAATCCTAGATTACCTTGGAATGTTGTCTGTAATGAAATTACAGAACATTGAATTCACAGTTAGTCTTCAGTGAGAAACGTTCATTTCAAACAATGGGAGTGCAGAACTTTGTATTCAGGGATAGATTTCAAAGGGCAATTGAGTATTATACACAATTGACTTACAGAACTCGACTTTCTCTGTTAGTTTTCTTGCATATCCTATGTTGTTATTGAAGCAGCTTCTAATCTTTTCAGTTCACGGTTACTTTTCATTAGTAAATGATGCTGGTACATAACCAGATAATAGCGCATTGCATTCACTCTCATTTTTCAGGGGATAAGTTCTTCCTAGACAACAGGTATACGGAACGTTCAATAGAATATTACTATTCATTGGGAAATGTTCACTTAGAAAACAGTTCTACGCAACATTAAATACAGTCTTAGGTAGGAAAGCGGATTTGTTTACAGTAGAGAACAGGACAGAACAACATGACATTCACTATGAGTTTTCAATGAGAAAGGAAAGAATCCAAGATATCCTAGTCTTTGAATTCCTTGGGATTTTTCAAGAGCAATTGATCCTATCAGATAACCGATGAATGATACAGTCAATTACTCCTACTTTAAGACGGGAATTGAGCTTCCTACACAATACGATCATAGAACTTTGAATTCGCTCCTACTTTTGAAAGAGTTTTCAACAGGAAACATTCTCAGTATTCACACAGTTCTAGCCCTTTGAATTCATCTTCGTATTCTATAGGAAATGTTCTGAGCATATAACTTCTGATCGAACTTTGAAAACAATCTTAGATTACCATTGGAATGTTGTCTGTAATGAAATTACAGAACATTGAATTTGCAGTTTGTATTCAGTGATAAACGTTCATTTCAAACAGCTTAACTACAGAACTTTGAAATCAAGGATAAATTTCAAAGGGTAATTCAATGTTATACAAAATTTCATTACAGAACGCGAACTTCTCTGTTAGATTTCTTGCACAACCTAGGTTGGTATTGAAGCAGCTTCTAATCTTTTCAGTTCACAGTTAGCTTTCATTAGTAAATGATGCTAGTACATAATCGGCTAATAGCACATTGCATTCACTCTTAGTTTTCCAGGGGATAAGTTCTAACTAAACAAAATCTTTACGTAACGTTGAATTGAACGATACTATTCATTCAGAAATGTTCACTTAGAAAACAGGACTATGCAACATTGAATACACGCTTAGTTAGTAAAGCGAATTGGTTTACATTAGAGAACAGGACAGAACAACATGACATTCACGATGAGTTTTCAATGAGACACGGAAGAATCCAAGATGTCATACTCTTTGAATTCCTTGGGTCTTTTCAATCGCAAGTGATCCTACCAGATAACCGGTGAGTGTAACTGTCAATTACGATTAAAATAAGACGGGAATTGATCTTCCTTAAAAATACAATCAAAGAACGTGGCATTCGCTCCTACTTTGGAAAGAGAATTGTTCATTGTATACAGTTTTCAACAGGAAACATTCTCAGTATTCACACAGTTCTAGACTTTTGAATTCATCTGCGTTTTCAATGGGAAATGTTCTGAGCATATAAGTTCTGATTGAACTTTGAAAGCAATCTTAGATTACCATTGGAATGTTGTCTGTAATGAAATTACAGAACATTGAATTCTTGGTTAGTCTTCAGTGAGAAACATTCATTTCAAACAGCGGGACTACAGAACTTTGAATTCAAGGATAGATTTCAAAGGGTAATTCAATATTATACACAATTTAAGTACAAAACTCGAACTTCTCTGTTAGTTTTCTTGCACAACCTAGGTTGGTATTGAAGCAGCTTCTAATCTTTTCAGTTCACAGTTAGCTTTCATTAATAAATGATGCTAGTACATCATTGGCTAATCGCACATTGCATTCACTCTTAGTTTTCAAGGGGATAAGTTCTTCCTAGACAAAATTTTATGGAACGTTGCTTTGAACGTTACTATTCATTGAGAAATGTTCATATAGAAAACAGGACTATGCAACGTTGAATACAGGTTTAGTTAAGAAAGTGGATTGGTTAACAGTAGAGAACAGGATAGAACAACATAACATTCACGATGAGTTTTCAATGAGAAACAAAAGAATCCAAGATGTCCTACTCACGGTTAGTCTTCAGTGATAAACGTTCATTTCAAACAACGCGACTACAGAACTTTGGATTCAGGGATAGATTTCAGAGGGCAATTGAATATTATACACAACTGTATTACAGAACTCGACTTTCTCTGTTAGTTTTCTTGTACAACCTATGTAGTTATAGAAGCAGCTTCTAATCTTTTCTGTTCACGGTTAATTTTCAGTAGTAACTGATGCTAGTACATAACCAGCTAATAGCACATTGCAGTTAACTATTATTTTTCCAGCGGATAAGTTCTTCCTAGACAACAGGTTTACGGAACTTTGAATTGAACGTTACTATTCATTGAGAAATGTTCACTTAGAAAACAGGACTATGCAACACTGAATACAGGCTTAGTTAGGAAACGGAATGGTTTACAGTAGATTACAGGACAGAACAACATGACATTCACGATGAGTTTTTAATGGAAATGAAAGAATCCAAGATGTCCTACTCTTTGAATTCCTTGGGATTTTTCAATAGCAACTGATCCTACCACATAACCGGTGAATGATACTGTCAATTACGCTTACTTTAAGACGGAAATTGAGCTTCCTACACAATAAGATCATAGAACGTTGAATTCGCTCCTACTTTTGAAAGAGAATTGTTTATTGTACACAGTTTTCAACAGGAAACATTCCGAGCATATAACTTCTGATCGAACTTTGAAAACAATCTTAGATTACCATTGGAATGTTGTCTGTAATGAAATTACAGAACATTGAATTCGCGGTTAGTCTTCAGTGAGAAACGTTCATTTCAAACAACGGGACTAAAGAACTTTGTATTCAGTGATAGATTTCAAAAAGGAATGAATATTATACACAATTGAATTGCAGAACTCGACTTTCTCTGTTAGTTTGCTTGCACAACTTATGTTGGTATTGAAGCAGCTTCCAATCTTTTCAGTTCACGGTTAGTGTTCATTAGTAAATGATGCTAGAACATAACAGGCTAATAGCACATTGCATTCACTCTTAGCTTTCCAGCGGATAAGTTCATCCTAGACAACAGGTTTATGCAAGGTAGAATTGAACATTACTATTCACTGGGAAATATTCACGTAGAAAACAGGACTACGCAACATTAAATACAGGCTTAGTTAGGAAAGCGGATTTGTTTACAGTAGAGACCTGGACAGAACAACCTGACATTCACTATGAGTCTTCAGTGAGAAACTAAAGAATCCAAGATGTCCTACTCTTTGAATTCCTTGGGATTTTTCATTAGCAACTGGTCCAACCAGATAACCGGTGAATGAAACTGTCAATTACGCTTACTTTAAGACTGGAATTGAGCTTCCTACACAATACGATCATAGAACGTTGAATTCACTCCTACTTTTGAAAAAGAATTGTTTATTGTACACAGTTTTCAACGGGAAACATTCTCAGTAGTCTCACAGTTTTAGCCATTAGAATACATGTTCGTTTTCAACAGGAAATGTGCCCAGCCTGTATCCTCTGCTAGAACTTTGAAATCAATCTAGGATTACCATTGGAATTTTGTACGTAATGAAATTACAGAACATTGAATTTACGATTAGTCTTCAGTGATAAACGTTCATTTCAAACAGCGGGACTACAGAACTTTGAATTCAAGGATAGATTTCAAAGGGTAATTCAATATTATGCACAGTTGAATTATAGAACTCGAACTTCTCTGTTAGTTTTCTTGCACAACCTACGTTGGTATTGAAGCAGCTTCTAATGTTTTAGTTCACAGTTAGCTTTCATTAGTAAATGATGCTAGTACATAATCGGCTAATAGCACTTTGCATTCACTGTTAATCTTCCAGGGGATAAGTTCTTCCTAGACAAGAGGTATACGGAACAATGAATTGAAAGTTACTATTCATTGAGAAATGTTCACTTATAAAACAGGACTATGCAACATTGAATACAGGCTTAGTTAGGAAAGCGGATTTTTTTACAGTAGAGAACAAGACAGAACAACATGACATTCATGATGAGTTTTCAACGAGAAACGAAAGAATACAAGATGTCCTACTGTTTGAATTCCGTGGGATTTTTCAATAGCAACTGATCTTACCAGATAACCAGTGAATGAAACTGTCAATTACGCTTACTTTAAGTTGGGAATTGAGGTTCCTACACTATACGATCATATAACGTTGAATTTGCTCCTACTATTGAAAGAGAATTGTTTATTGTACACAGTTTTCTTTTTTTTTTATAAAATATTCTTTTTTTTTAAATTTTTATTTATTTATTTGTGAGTGACAGACACAGAGAGAAAGACAGATAGAGGGAGAGAGAGAGAATGGGCTCGTCATGGCTTCCAGCCACTGCAAACGAACTCCAGACGCGTGCGACCCCATGTGCATCTGGCTAACGTGGGGCCTGGGGAACCGAGCCTCGAACCGGGGACCTTAGGCTTCACAGAGAAGCGCTTAAATGCTAAGCCATCTCTCCAGCCCTGTACACAGTTTTCAACAGGAAACATTCCCTGTATTCACACAGATCTAGCCCTTTCAATTCATCTTCGTTTACAATAGGAAATGTTCCCAGCATATAACTTCTGATCGAACATTGAAAACAATCTTAGATTACCATTGGAATATTGTGTGTAATGAATTTACAGAACATTGAATTCGTGGTTAGTCTTCAGTGAGAAACGATCATTTCAAACAGCGGGATAACAGAACTTTGAATTCAAGGATAGATTTCAAAGGGTAATTCAATATTATACACAATTTCATTACAGAACTTTAACTTCTCTGTTAGTTTTCTTGCACAATCTCGGTTGGTATTGAATCAGCTTCTAATCTTTTCAGTTCACAGTTAGCTTTCATTGGTAAATGATGCTAGTGCATAATCAGCTAATAGCACATTGCATTCACTCGTACTTTTCCAGGGGATAAGTTCTTCCTAGACAACAAATTTATGGAATGTTGAATTGAACGTTAGTATTCATTGAGAAATGTTCACTTAGAAAACGGGACTATGCAACATTGAATACAGGCTTAGTTAGGAAATCGGATTGGTTTACAGTGAGAACAGGACAGAAACACATGACATTCAATATGAGTTTCCAATGAGAAACGAAAGAATCCAAGATGTCCTAATCTTTGAATTGCTTGGGATTTTTCAATAGCAACTGATCCTACCAGATAACCGGTTTATGAAACTGTCAATTAAGCTTACTTTAATACGGGAGGTCAGCTTCCTACACAATACGATCATAGAACGTTGAATTCGCTCCTACTTTTGAAAGAGAATTTTTTATTGTGTACAATTTTCAACAGGAAACATTCTCAGTATTCACAAAGTTCGAGCCCTTTGAATTCATCTTCGTCTTCAATAGGAAATGTTCCGATAATATACCTTATGATCGAACTTTGAAAACAATCTTAGATTACCATTGGAATGTTGTCTGTAATGAAATTACAGAACATTGAATTCGCGATTAGTCTTCAGTGATAAACGTTCATTTCAAACAGCGGAACTACAGAACTTTGAAATCAAGGATAAATTTCAACGGGTAATTCATTGTTATACACAATTTTATTTCAGAACTCGAACTTCTCTGTTAGTTTTCTTCCACAACCTACGTTGGTATTGAAGTAGCTTCTAATCTTTTCAGTTCACAGTTAGCTTTCATTAGTAAATGATGCTAGTACATAATCGGCTAATAGCACATTGCATTCACTCTTAGTTATCCAGGTGATAAGTTCTAACTAAACAAAATGTTTACGGAACATTGAATTGAACGATACTATTCATTGAGAAATGTTCACTTAGAAAACAGGACTATGCAACATTGAATACAGGCTTTGTTAGAAAACCGGATTAGTTTACAGTAGAGAACAGGACAGAACAACATGGCATTCACGATGAGTTTTCAATGAGAAAAGAAAGAATCCAAGATGTACTACTCTTTGAATTCCTTGTGATTTTTCAATAGCAACTGATCCTACCAGATAACAGGTGAATGAAATTGTCAATTACGCTTACTTTAAGAGGGGAATTGAGCTTCCTACACAATACGATCATAGAACGTTGAATTCGCTCCGACTTTTGAAAGAGAATTGTTTATTGTACAGTTTTCAACAAGAAAAATTCTCAGTATTCACACAGTTCTAGCCCTTTGAATTCATCCTCGTTTTCACTAGGAAATGTTCTGAGCATATAACTTCTGATCGAACATTGAAAACAATCTTAGATTACCATTGGAATGTTGTCTGTAATGAAATTACAGAACATTGAATTCGCGGTTAGTCTTCAGTGAAAATCGTTCATTTCAAACAGTGGGACTACAGAACTTTGAAATCAAGGATAGTTTTCAAAGGGTAATTCAATGTTATACACCATTTTATTACAGAACTCGAACTTCTCTGTTAGTTTTCTTGCACAAGCTAGGTTGGTATTGAAGCAGCTTCTAATCTTTTCAGTTCACGGTTAGCTTTCATTAGTAAATGATGCTAGTACATAATCGTCTAATAGCACATTGCATTCACTCTTAGTTTCCCCGGGGATAAGTTCTTCCTAGACAACAGGTTTAGGGAACGTTGAATTGAACGTTACTATTCATTGAGAAATGTTCACTTAGAAAACAGGACTATGCAACATTGAATCAGGCTTAGTTAGGAAAGCGGATTGGTTTACAGTAGAGAACAGGACAGAACAAAATGACATTCACTCTGAGTTTTCAATGAGAAACGAAAGAATCCAAGATATCCTACTCTTTTAATTCCTTGGGATTTTTCAATAGCAACTGATCCTACCACATAACTGGTGAATGATACTGTCAATTACGCTTACTTTATGACGGAAATTGAGCTTCCTACACAATACGATCATAGAACGTTGAATTCGCTCCTACTTTTGAAAGAGAATTGTTTATTGTGCACAGTTTTCAACAGGAAACATTCCTAGTATTCCCACAGTTCTAGCCCTTTGAATTCATCTTCGTTCTCAATAGGAAATATTCCGAGCACATACTTCTGAAATGAACTTTGAAAACAATGTTAGATTACCATTTGAATGTTGTCTGTAAAGAAACTACAGAACATTGAATTTGCGGTTAGTCTTCAGTGAGAAATGTTCATTTCAAACAGCGAGACAACAGAACTTTGAATTCAAGGATAGATTTCAAAGGGTAATTCAATATTATACAGATTTAATTACAGAACTCTAACTTCTCTGTTAGTTTTCTTGCACAACCTACGTTGGTTTTGAAGCAGCTTCTAATCTTTTCAGTTCACAGTTAGATTTCATTAGTAAATGATGCTAGTACATAATCGGCTAATATCACATTGCATTCACTATTAGTTTTCCAGGGGATAAATTCTTCCTAAACAACAGGTTTGCGGAACGTTGAATTAAACGTTAGTATTCGTTATGATGTGTTCACATAGAACACAGGACTATGAAACATTGAATACACGCTTAGTTATTAAAGCGGATTGGTTTACAGTAGAGAACAGGACACAACATGACATTCACGATGAGTTTTCAATGAGAAACGAAAGAATCCAAGATGTCCTACTCTTGGAATTCCTTGGGATTTTTCAATAGCAATTGATCCTACCAGGTAACCGGTGAATGAAATTGTCAATTACGCTTACTTTAAGACGGGAATTCAGCTTCGTACACAATACGATCATAGAATGTTGAATTCGCTCCTACTTTTGAAAGGGAATTGTTTATTGTTCACAGTTTTCAACAGGAAACATTCTCAGTATTCACACAGTTCTAGCCCTTTGAATTCATCTTCGTTTTCAATAGGACACGTTCCGAGCATAGAACTTCTGATCGAACTTTGAAAACAATCTTAGATTACCATTGGAATGTTGACTGTATTGACATTACAGAACATTGAATTCGCGGTTAGTGTTCATTGTGAAACTTTCATTTAAAAGAGAGGGACTACAGAACTTTGAATTCAAGGATAAATTTCAAAGGGTAATTCAATATTATACACAATTTAATTATAGAAGTCAAACTGATCTGTTAGTTTTCTTGCACAACCTAGGTTTGTATTGAAGCAGCTTATAATCTTTTCAGTTTACAGTTAGATTACATTATTAAATGATGCTAGTACATAATCGGCTAATAGCACATTGCATTCACTGTTATTTTTCCAGGGGATAATATCTTACTAGACAACAGGTTTATGGAACGATCAATTGAAAATTACTATTCATTGGGAAGTGTTCACTTAGAAAACAGGACTATGCAACATTGAATAAAGCCTTAGTTAGGAAAGCAGTTTGGTTTACAGTAGAGAACAGGACAGAACAACATGAAATCCACTATGAGTTGTCAATGAGAAACTAAAGAATCTAAGATGTCATAGTCTTTGAATTCCTTGGGATTTTTCAATTGTAACAGATCCTACCAGATAACCGGTGAATGAAACTGTCCATTACGCTTACTTTAAGACGGGAATTGAGCTTCCTACACAATACGATCATAGAACGTTGAAATCGCTCCTACTTTTGAAAGAGAATTGTTTATTGCACACAGTTTTCAAGCAGAAACATTCTCAGTATTCACACAGTTCTAGCGCTTTGAATTCATCTTCGTTTTCAATAGGAAATGCTCCAAACATATAACTTATCTTCGATCTTTGAAAACAATGTTAGATTACCTTTGGAATGTTGTCTGTAATGAAATTATAGAACATTGAATTCGCTGTTAGTCTTCAGTGAGAAACGTTCATTTCAAACAACGGGACTATAGAACTTTGTATTCAGGGATAGATTTCAAAGGGCAAATGAATATTATACACAAATTGAATTACAGAACTCTACTTTGTCTGTTAGTTTTCTTGCACAACCTATGTTGTTATTGAAGCACCTTCTAATATTTTCTGTTCACGGTTAGTTTTCATTAGTAAATGATGTTAGTACATAACCAGCTAATAGCACTTTGCATTCACTCTTATTTTTCATGGGGATATGTTCTTCCTAGACAACACGTTTACAGAACCTTCGATTGAATATTACTATTCATTGGGAAATGTTCACATAGAAAACAGGACTACGCAACATTAAAAACAGGTTTAATTAGGAAAGCGGATTGGTTTACAGTAGAGAACAGGACAGAACAACATGACATTCACGATGAGTTTTCAATGGAAACGAAAGAATCCAAGATGTCCTACTCTTTGAATTCCTTGGGATTTTTCAACAGCAACTGATCCTACCAGATAACTGGTGAATGAAACTGTCAATTACGCTTACTTTAAGACGGGAATTGAGCTTCCTACATAATACGATCATAGAACGTTGAATTCGCTCCTACTGCTGAAAGAGAATTGTTTATTGTACACAGTTTTCAACAGGAAACATTCTCAGTATTCACACAGTTCTAGCCCTATGAATTCATCTTCGTTTTCAATAGGAAATGTTCCTTGCATATAACTTCTGATCGAACTTTGAAAACAATGTTAGATTACCATTGGAATGTTGTCTGCAATGAAATTACAGAACATTGAATTCGCAGTTAGACTTCAGTGAGAAACGTTCATTTCAAACAGCAGGACTACAGAACGTTGAATTCAAGGATAGATTTCAAAGGATAAATCAATATTATACACAATTTAATTACAGAATTTGAACTTCTCTGATAGTTTTCTTGCACTACCTAGGTTGGTATTGAAGCAGCTTCTAATCTTTTCAGTTCACAGTTAGCTTTCATTAGTAAATGATGCTAGTACATAATCGGCTAATAGCACATTGCATTCAGTCTTAGTTTTCTAGGGGATAAGTCTTCCTAGACAACAGGTTTAAGGAACGTAGAATTGAACGTTACTATTCATTGAGAAATGTTCACTTAGAAAACAGGAATATGCAACATTGAATACAGGCTTAGTTAGGAAAGCGGATTGGTACAGAAGAAACAGGATAGAACAACATGACTTTCAAGATGAGTTTTCAATGAGAAATTAAAGCATCCAAGATGTCCTACTCTTTGTATTCCTTGGGATTTCTCTATAGCAACTGATCCTACCAGATAACTGATGAATTAAACTGTCAATTACCCTTACTTTAAGACGGGAATTGAGCTTCGTACACAATATGATCTAGGAACGTTGAATTCGCTCCTACTTTTGAAAGAGAATTGTTTATTGTACACAGTTTTCAATAGGAAACATTCTCAGTATTCACACAGTTCTAGCCCTTTGAATTCATCTTCGTTTTCAATAGGAATTATTCCGAGCATATAACTTCTGATCGAACTTTAAAAACAATCTTAGATTACCATTGGAATATTGTCTGTAATGGAATTAAAGAACATTGAATTCGCGGTTAGTCTTCAGTGATAAACGTTCATTGTAAACAACGGGAGTACAGAACTTTGTATTCAGGGATAGATTTCAAAGGGCAATTGAATATTATACACAATTGAATTACAGAACTCGACTTACTTTGTGAGTTTTCTTGCACAACCTATGTTGGTATCGAAGGAGCTTCTAATCTTTCAGTTCACGCTTAGTTGTTATTAGTAAATGATGCTATTACCTAACCGGCTAATATCACATTGCAATCACTCTTAGTTTTCCAGCGAATACGTTCTTCGTAGACAACAGGTTTCCGGAACGTTCAATTGAATATTACTATTCATTGGGAAATGTTCACGTAGAAAACAGGACTATGCAACAATAAATACAGGCTTAGTTTGGAAAGCGGATTGGTTTACATTAGAGAACAGGACAGAACAACATGACATTCACGATGAGTTTTCAATGGAAACGAAAGAATCCAAGATGTCCTACTCTTTGAATTCCTTGGGATTTTTCAACAGCAACTGATCCTACCAGATAACTGGTGAATGAAACTGTCAATTACGCTTACTTTAAGACGGGAATTGAGCTTCCTACATAATACGATCATAGAACGTTGAATTCGCTCCTACTGCTGAAAGAGAATTGTTTATTGTACACAGTTTTCAACAGGAAACATTCTCAGTATTCACACAGTTCTAGCCCTATGAATTCATCTTCGTTTTCAATAGGAAATGTTCCTTGCATATAACTTCTGATCGAACTTTGAAAACAATGTTAGATTACCATTGGAATGTTGTCTGCAATGAAATTACAGAACATTGAATTCGCAGTTAGACTTCAGTGAGAAACGTTCATTTCAAACAGCAGGACTACAGAACGTTGAATTCAAGGATAGATTTCAAAGGATAAATCAATATTATACACAATTTAATTACAGAATTTGAACTTCTCTGATAGTTTTCTTGCACTACCTAGGTTGGTATTGAAGCAGCTTCTAATCTTTTCAGTTCACAGTTAGCTTTCATTAGTAAATGATGCTAGTACATAATCGGCTAATAGCACATTGCATTCAGTCTTAGTTTTCTAGGGGATAAGTCTTCCTAGACAACAGGTTTAAGGAACGTAGAATTGAACGTTACTATTCATTGAGAAATGTTCACTTAGAAAACAGGAATATGCAACATTGAATACAGGCTTAGTTAGGAAAGCGGATTGGTACAGAAGAAACAGGATAGAACAACATGACTTTCAAGATGAGTTTTCAATGAGAAATTAAAGCATCCAAGATGTCCTACTCTTTGTATTCCTTGGGATTTCTCTATAGCAACTGATCCTACCAGATAACTGATGAATTAAACTGTCAATTACCCTTACTTTAAGACGGGAATTGAGCTTCGTACACAATATGATCTAGGAACGTTGAATTCGCTCCTACTTTTGAAAGAGAATTGTTTATTGTACACAGTTTTCAATAGGAAACATTCTCAGTATTCACACAGTTCTAGCCCTTTGAATTCATCTTCGTTTTCAATAGGAATTATTCCGAGCATATAACTTCTGATCGAACTTTAAAAACAATCTTAGATTACCATTGGAATATTGTCTGTAATGGAATTAAAGAACATTGAATTCGCGGTTAGTCTTCAGTGATAAACGTTCATTGTAAACAACGGGAGTACAGAACTTTGTATTCAGGGATAGATTTCAAAGGGCAATTGAATATTATACACAATTGAATTACAGAACTCGACTTACTTTGTGAGTTTTCTTGCACAACCTATGTTGGTATCGAAGGAGCTTCTAATCTTTCAGTTCACGCTTAGTTGTTATTAGTAAATGATGCTATTACCTAACCGGCTAATATCACATTGCAATCACTCTTAGTTTTCCAGCGAATACGTTCTTCGTAGACAACAGGTTTCCGGAACGTTCAATTGAATATTACTATTCATTGGGAAATGTTCACGTAGAAAACAGGACTATGCAACAATAAATACAGGCTTAGTTTGGAAAGCGGATTGGTTTACATTAGAGAACAGGACAGAACAACATGACATTCACGATGAGTTTTGAACGAGAAACGAAAGAATCCAAGATGTCCTACCCTTTGAATTCCTTGGGATTTTTCAATAGCAATTGATCCTACCAGATAACCGGTTTATGAAACTGTCAATTACGCTTACTTTAAGACGGGAATTGAGCTTCCTAGACAATATGACCATAGAAGGTTGTATTCACTCCTACTTTTGAAAGAGGATTGTTTACTGTACACAGTTTTCCATGGGAAACATACTAAGTATTCTCACAGTTTTCGCCCATTGAATTCATGTTCGTTTTCAACAGGAAATGTTCCCAGTATATATCCTCGGATAGAACTTTGAAATCAATCTAAGATTACCATTGGAATGTTGTCTGTAATGCAATTACAGAACATTGAATTCGTGGTTAGTCTTCAGTGAGAAACGTTCATTTCAAACAACGGGACTACAGAACTTTGTATTGAGAGATAGATTTCAAAGGGCAATTGAATATTATTCACTATAGAATTACAAAACTCGACTTTCTCTGTTAGTTTTCTTGCACAACCTAGGTTGGTAATGAAGGAGCTTCTAATCTTTTCAGTTCACGGTTAATTTTCATTAGTATATGATGCTAGTACATAACCGGCTAATAGCACATTGCATTCACACTTATTTTCCCAAGGGATAAGTTCTTCATAGACAACAGGTTTACAGAACGTTCAATTGAACATTACTATTCATTGGGAAATGTTCACGTAGAAAACAGGACTACGCAACATTAAATACAGGCTTAATTAGGAAAGCGGATTTGTTTACAGTAGAGAACAGGACAGAACAACATGACATTCACGATGAGATTTCAAGGAGAAACGAAAGAACCAAGATGTCCTATTCTCTGAATTCCCTGGGATTTTTCAATAGCAACAGATCTTACCAGATAACCGGTTAATGAAACTGTCAATTATGCTTACTTTAAGACGTTGAATTCACTCCTACTTTTGAAAGAGAATTGTTTATTGTACACAGCTTTCAACGGGAAACATTCTCAGTATTCTCACAATTTATCCCTTTGAATTCAGGCTCGTTTTCAACAGGAAATGTTCCCAGTATATATCCTCTGATAGAACTTTGAAATCAATCTAAGATTACCATTGGAATGTTGTCTGTAAGGAAATTACAGAACATTGAATTTGCGGTTAGTCTTCAGTGATAAATGTTCATTTCAAACAGCGGGACTACAGAACGTTGAATTCAAGGATAGATTTCAAAGGGTAATTCAATATTATACACAATTGAATTACAGAACTGATACTACCAGATAACCGGTGAATGAAACTGTCAATTACTCTTACATTAAGACGGGAATTGAGCTTCCTACACAACACAATCATAGAATGTTGAATTTGCTCCTACTATTGAAAGAGAACTGTTTATTGTACAGTTGTCAACAGGAAACATTCTCAGTATTCGCACAGTTCTAGCTCATTGAATTCATCTGCGTTTTCAATAGGAATTGTTCCGAGGATATAACTTCTGTTCGAACTTTGAAAACAATCTTAGATTACCATTGCAATGCTGTGTGTAATGAAATTACAGAACATTGAATTTGAAGTTAGTCTTCAGTGAGAAACATTCATTTCAAACAGCAGGACTACAGAACTTTGAATTCAAGGATATATTTCAAAGGGTAATTCAATATTGTTCACAATTTAATTACAGAACTCGAACTTCTCTGTTAGTTTCCTTGCACAACCTAGGTTGGTATTGAAGCAGCTTCTCATCTTTTCAGTTCACAGTTAGCTTTCATTACTAAATGATGCTAGTCCATAATCGGCTAATAAAAGATTGCATTAACTCTTAGTTTTCCAGGGGATAACTTCTTCCTAGACAACAGGTTAACGGAATGTTCAATTGAATATTACTATTCATTGGGAAATGTTCACGTAGAATACAGGACTACGCAACATTAAATACAGGCTTAGTTAGGAAAGAGCATTGGTTGACAGTAGAGAACAGGAGAGAACAACATGACATTCATGATGAGTTTTCAATGAGCAATGAAGGAATCCAAGATGTCCTACTCTTTGAATTCCTTGGGATTTTTCAATAGCAACAGATCCTACCAGATAAGCGGTGAATGAAACTGTCAATTAACCTTACTTTAAGGCGGAAATTGAGCTTCCTACACAATACAATCATAGAACGTTGAATTCTCTCCTACTTTTCAAAGAGAATTGTTTGTTGTACACAGTTTTCAACAGGAAACATTCTCAGTATTCACACAGTTCTAGCCCTTTGAATTCATTTCGTTTTCAATAGGAAATCTTCCCAGCATATAACTTCTGATCGAACTTTGAAAACAATCTTAGATTACCATTGGAATGTTGTCTGTAATGAAATTACAGAACAGCAAATTCGTGGTTAGTCTTCAGTGAAAAACGTTCATTTCAAACTGCGGGACTACAGAACTTTGAATTCAAGGATAGATTTCATAGGCTAATTCAATATTACACACAATTGAGTTACAGAACACGAACTTCTCTGTCAGTTTTCTTGCACAACCTAGGTTGGTATTGAAGCAGCTTCTAATGCTTTCAGTTCACAGTTAGCTTTCATTAGTAAATGATGATAGTACATAATTGGCTAATTGCACATTGCATTCCCTCTTATTTTTCAGGGGATAATTTCTTCCTACACAACAGGTTTACGGTACGTTGAATTGAATGTTAATATTCCCTGAGAAATGTTCAATTAGAAAACAGGATTATTCAACATTGAATACAGGATTAGTTAGGAAAGCGAATTGGTTTACAGCAGAGAACAGGACAGAACAACATGACATTCACGATCAGTTTTCAATGAGAAACGTAAGACTCCAAGACGTCCTACTCTTTGAATTCCTTGGGATTTTTCAATAGCAACTGATCCTACCAGATAACCGGTGATAGAAACTGTCAATTACGCTTACTTTAAGACGGAAATTGAGCTTCCTACACAATACGATCATAGAACGTTGAATTCACTACTACTTTTGAAAGAGAATTGTTCATTGTACACAGTTTTCAACAGGAAACATTCTCAGTATTGACACAGTCCTAGCCCTTTGAATTCATGTTCGTTTTCACTAGGAAATATTTCGAGCGTATAACTTCTGATCAAACTTTGAAAACAATCTTAGATTACCATTGGAATATTGTCTGTAATGAAATTACAGAACATTGAATTCGCGGTTTGTCTTAAGTAAGAAATATTCATTTCAAACAGCGGGACTACAGAACTTTGAATTTGAGGATAGATTTCAAAGGGGAATTCAATATTATACACACTTGAATTACAGAACTCGAAGTTCTCTGTTAGTTTTCTTGCACAACCTATGTTGGTATTGAAGGAGCTTCTAATCTTTTCAGTTCATGGTTAGTTTTCATTAGGAAATGATGTTAGTACATAACCAGCTAATAGCGCATTGCGTTCACTCTTATTTTTGCAGGGGATAAGTTCTTCCTATACAACATGTTTACGGAACATTCAACTGAATATTCCTATTCATTGGGAAATGTTCACGTAGAAAAGAGTTCTACGCAACATTAAATACAGGCTTAGTTAGGAAAGCACATTTGTTTACAGTACAGAACTGGACAGAACAACATGACATTCACGATGAGTTTTCAATGAGAAACGACAGAATCCAAGATGTCCTACTGTTTGAATTCCTTGGTTTTTTTCAATAGCAACTGATCCTACCAGATAACCGGTGAATGAAACTGTCAATTACGCTTACTTTAAGACGGGAATTGAGATTCCTACACAATATGATCATAGACCCTTGAATTCGCTCCTACTTTTGAAAGAGAATTGTTTATTGTACACAGTTTTCCACAGGAAACATTCTCAGTATTCACAGAGTTCTACCCTTTGAATTTATCTTCGTTTTCAATAGGAAATGTTCCGAGAATATAACTTCTGTTCGAACTTTCAAAACAATCATACATTAGTATGGGAATGTTGACTGTAATGAAATTACAGAACTTTAAATTCGCGGTTAGTCTTAAGTGATAAACGTTAAATTTCAAACACCAGGACTACAGAACTTTGAATTCAAGGATAGATTTCAAAGGGTAATTCAATATTGTACACAATTTAATTAAAGTACTCGAAATTTTTTCTTAGTTTTCTTGCACAACCTAGGTTGGTATTGAAGCAGCTTCTGATCTTTCAAATTCAAGGTTAGTTTTCATTAGTAAATGATGCTAGTACATAACCAGCTAGTAGCTCATTGCATTCACTATTAGTTTCCCAGAGGATAAGTTCTTCCTAGAGAACAGGATTACGCAACGTTGAATTGAACATTACTATTCCTTGGGAAATGTTCACGTAGGAAACAGGACTATGCAACATTAAATACAGGCTTACTTAGAAAAGCAGATTTGTTTACAGTAGAGAACAGGACAGAACATGACATTCACGATGAGTTTTCAATGAGAAACGAAAGAATCCAAGATGTCCTACCCTTTGAATTCCTTGGGATTTTTCAATAGCAACTGATCCTACCAGATAACCGGTGAATGAAACTGTCAATTACACTTACTTGAAGAGGGGAATTGAGCTTTCTACACAATACGATCATAGAACGTTGAATTCACTCCTACTTTTGAAAGAGAATTATTTATTGTACACAGTTTTCAACGGGAAACATTCTCAGTATTCTTACAGTTTTAGCCCTTTGAATTCATGTTTGTTTTCAACAGGAAATGTTCCCAGCGTATATCCTGTGATAGAACATTGAAATCAATCTAAGATTACCATTGGAATGATGTCTATAATGAAATTACAGAACATTGAATTCGCTGTTAGTCTTCAGTGATAAACGTTCATTTCAAACAGCGGGACTAAAAAACATTGAATTCATGGATAGATTTCAAAGGGTAATTCAATATTATACACAATTTTATTACAGTACTTGAACATCTCTGTTAGTTTTCTTGCACAACCTAGGTTGGTATTGAAGCACCTTGTAATCTTTTCAATTCACAGATACCTTTCATTAGTAAATGACGCTAGTACATAATTGGCTAATACCACATTGCATTCACTCTTAGTTTTCCAGGGGATTAGTTCTTCCTAGACAACAGGTTTACGGAATGTTCAATTGAATATTACTATTCTTTGGGAAATGTTCACATAGAAAATAGGACTACGCAACATTAAATACAGGCTTAGTTAGGAAAGCGGATTTGTTTACTGTACAGAACAGGACAGAACAACAAGATATTCACGATGAGTTTTCAATGAGAAACAAAAGAATCCAATATGTCCTGCTCTCTGAACTTTTTTGGGATTTTCAATAGCAACAGATTCTACCAGATAACCGGTAAAGGAAACTGTCAATTACGCTTTCTTTAAGACGGGAATTGAGCTTCGTACACAGTACGATTACAGAACATTGAATTTGCTCCTACTTATGAAAGAGAATTGTTTATTGTACACAGATTTCAACGGGAAAAATTCTCAGTATTCTTACAGTTTTAGCCCTTTGAATTCATGTTCTTTTTCAACAGGAAATGTTCCCAGCATATATCCTGTCATAGAACTGTGAAATCAATGTAAGATTACCATTGGAATGATGTCTGTAATGAAATTACAGAACATTGAATTCGCTGTTAGTCTTCAGTGATAAACGTTCATTTCAAACAGCGGGACTACAAAACATTGAATTCATGGATAGATTTCAAAGGGTAATTCAATATTATACACAATATAATTACAGAACTTGAACATCTCTGTTAGTTTTCTTGCACAACCTAGGATGGTATTGAAGCAGCTTCTAATCTTTTCAGTCCACAGTTAGCTTTCATTAGTAAATGATGCTAGTACATAACTGGCTAATAGCACATTGCATTCACTCTTAGTTTTCCAGCGGTTAAGTTCTTCCTAGACAACAGGTTTATGGAACGTTGAATTGAACGTTACTATTCATTGAGAAATGTTCACTTAGAAAACAGGACTATGCAATATTGAATACAGGCTTAGTTAGGAAAGCCGATTTGTTTAGAGTTGAGAACAGGACAGAACAACATGATATTCACGATGAGTTTTCAATGATTAACGAAAGAATCCAATATGTCCTACTCTTTGAATTCCTTGGGATTTTCAATAGCAACTGATCCTTCCAGATAACCGGTGAATGAAACTCTCAATTACGCTTACTTTAACACTGTAATTGAGCTTCATACACAATACGATCATAGAACGTTGAATTCACTCCTACTTTTGAATGAGAATTGTATATTGTACACAGTTTTCAACGGGAAACATTCTCAGTATTCTCACAGTTTTAGGCCATTGAATTCATGTTCGTTTTCAACAGGAAATGTTCCAAGCATACATCCTCTGATAGAACTTTGAAACCAATCTAAGATTACCATTCGAATGTTGTCTGTAATGAAATTAAAGAACATTGAATTCGCTGTAAGTCTTCAGTGATAAACGTTCATTTCAAACAGCGGGACGACAGAACTTTGAATTCAAGGATAGATTTCAAAGGGTAATTAAATATTATACACAAGTGAATTACACAACTCGAACTTCTCTGTTAGTTTTCTTGCACAACCTAGGTTGGTATTGAAGCAGCTTCTAACCTTTCACTTCACAGTTAGCTTTCATTAGTAAATGATTCTAGTACATAATCGGCTAATAGCACATTGCATTCACTCTCAGTTTTCCAGGGGATAAGTTCTTCCTAGACAACAGGTTTAAGGAACGTTGAATTGAACATTACTATTCATTGAGAAATGTTCACAGAGAAAACAGGACTATGCAACGTTGAATACAGGCTTAGTTAGGAAAGCGGATTGGTTTACAGTAGAGACCAGGACAGAACAACATGACATTCACGATGAGTTTTCAATGAGAAACAAAAGAATCCAAGATGTCCTACTCTTTGAATTCCTTGGGATTTTTCAATATCAACTGGTCCTACCAAATAACCGGTGATTGAAACTGTCAATCACGCTTACTATAAGACAGGAATTGAGCTTCCTACACAATAGGATCATAGAACATTGAATTCGCTCCTACTTTTGAAAGAGAATTGTTTATTGTACACAGCTTTCAAAAGGAAACATTCTCAGTATTCACACAGTTCTAGCTCTTTGATTTCATCTTCGTTTTCAATAGGAAATGTTCCGAGCATATAACTTCTGATCGAACTTTGAAAACAATCCTAGATTACCATTGGAATGTTGTCTGTAATGAAGTTACAGAACATTGAAATCGTAATTAGTCTTCAGTGATAAACGTTCATTTAAAGCAGCGGGACTACAGAGCATTGAGTTCAAGGTTAGATTTCAAAGAGTAATTCAATATTATACACAATTTAATTACAGAACTCGAACTTCTCTGTTAGTTTTCTTGCACAACGTTGGATGGAATTGAAGCAGCTTCTAATCTTTTCAGTTCACAGTTAGCTTTCATTAGTAAATGATGCCAGTACATAATCGGCTAATAGCACATTGCATTCACTCTTAGTTTTCCAGGGGATTAGTTCTTCCTAGACAACAGGTTTACGGAACGTTCAATTGAATATTACTATTCATTGGGAAATATTCACGTAGAAAATAGGACTACACAACATGAAATACAGGCTTAGTTAGGAAAGCGGATTTGTTTACTGTACAGAACAGGAGAGAACAACAAGATATTCACGATGAGTTTTCAATGAGAAACAAAAGAATCCAATATGTCCTACTCTCTGAACTTTTTTGGGATTTTCAATAGCAACAGATTCTACCAGATAACCGGTAAAGGAAACTGTCAATTACGCTTTCTTTAAGACGGGAATTGAGCTTCGTACACAGTACGATTACAGAACATTGAATTTGCTCCTACTTTTGAAAGAGAATTGTTTATTGTACACAGTTTTCAACGGGAAATATTCTCAGTAGTCTCACAGTTTTAGCCCTTTGAATTCATGTTTGTTTTCAACAAGAAATTTTCCCATCATGTATCCTCTGATAGAACTTTGAAATCAATCTTAGATTACCATTGGAATGTTGGCGCTAATGAAATTACAGAACATTGAATTTGCTGTTAGTCTTCAGGGATAAAAGTCATTTCAAGCAGCGGGACTAAAGAACTTTGAATTCAAGGAGAGATTTGAAAGGGTAATTCAATATTATACACAATTGAATTACAGACCTCGAACTTCTCTGTTAGTTTTCTTGCACAACCTAGGTTGTTATTGAAGCAGCTTCTAATCTTTTCAGTTCACAGTTAGCTTTCATTAGTAAATGATGCTAGGACATAACCAGGTAATAGCACATTGCATTCACTCTTTGTTTTCCAGGGGATAAGTTCTTTCTAGACAACAGGTTTACCGAACGTTGAATTGAACATTACTATTCGTTGAGAAAAGTTCACTTAGAAAACAGGACTATGCAACATTGAATACAGACTTAGTTATGGAAGCGGATTTGTTTACAGTGGAGAACAGGACAGAACAACATGACATTCACGATGAGTTTTAATGAGAAACGAAAGAATCCAGGATGTCCTACTCTTTGAATTCCTTCTGATTTTTCAATAGCAACTGATCCTTCCAGATAACCGGTGAATGACACTGTCAATTACGCTCACTTGAAGATGGGAATTGAGCTTCCTACACAATACAATCATAGAATGCTGAATTCGCTCCTTCTTTTGAAAGAGAATGGTTTATTGTACACAGTTTTCAACAGGAAACATTCTCAGTATTCACCCAGTTCTAGCCCTTTGAATTCATCTTTGTTTTCAATAGGAACTGTTCTGAGCATATAACTTCTGATCGAACTTTGAAAACAATCTTAGATTACCATTGGAATGTTTTCTGTCATGAAATTACATAACATTGAATTCGCGGTTAGTCTTCAGTGAGAAGCTTTCATTTCAAACAACGGGACAACAGAACTTTGTACTCATGGATAGATTTCAAAGGGCAATTGAATATTATACACAATTGAATTACAGAACTCGACTTTCTCTGTTAGTATTCTTGCACAACCTATCTTGGTATAGAAGCAGCTCCTAATCTTTTCAGTTCATGGTTAGTTTTCATTAGTAAATGATGCTAGTACATAACTGGCTAATAGCACATTGCATGCACTCTTAGTTTTCCAGCAGATACGTTCTTCCTAGACAACAGGTTTTGGCAACGTTGAAATGAACGTTGCTATTCATTGAGACATGTTCACTTACAAAACCGGACGATGCAACATTGAATACAGGCTTAGTTAGGAAAGCGGTTTGGTTTACACTAGAGAACAGGACAGAACAACATGACATTCACGATGAGTTTTCAATGAGAAACGAAAGAATCCAAGATGTACTACTCTTTGAATTCCTTGGGATTTTTCAATAGCAACTGATCCTACCAGATAACCGGTGAATGAAACTGTCAATTACGCTTACTATAAGACGGGAATTGATCTTCCTACACAATACGATCATAGAACATTGAATTCGCTCCTAGTTTTGAAAGAGAATTGTTTATTGTATACAGTTTTCAACAGGAAACATTCTCAGTATTCACACACTTCCAGCCCTTTGAATTCATCTTCGTTTTCAATAAGAAATGTTACGGGCATATAACTTCTCATCAAACTTTGAAAATAATCTTAGATTACCATTGGAATGTTGTCGGTAATGAAATTGCAGAACATTGAATTCGCGGTTAGTCTTAAGTGAGAAACGTTCATTTCAAACAACGTGACGACAGAACTTTGTATTCAGAGATAGATTTCAAAGGGTAATTGAATATTATACACTATTGAATTACAAAACTCGACTTTCTCTGTTAGTTTTCTTGCACAACCTAGGTTGGTATTGAAGCAGCTTCTAATCTTTTCAGTTCACAGTTAGCTTTCATTAATAAATGATGCTAGTACAGAATCGGCTAATCGCACATTGTATTAACTCTTCGTTTTCCAGGGCATAAGTTCTTCCTAGACAACAGCTTTTCGGAAGGTTGAATTCAACGATACTATTCATTGAGAAATGTTCACTTACAAAACAGGACTATGCAACATTGAATACAGGCTTAGTTAGGAAAGCGTATTGGTTTACAGTAGAGAACAGGACAGAACAACATGACATTCACGATGAGTTTTCAATGAGAAATGAAAGAAACCAAGATGTCCTACTCTTTGAACTCCTTGGGATTTTTCAATAGTAACTGGTCCTACCAGAGAACCAGTAAATGAAACTCTCAATTACGCTTACTTTAAGACAGGAATTGAACTTCCTACACAATACGATCATAGAACGTTAAATTCACTCCTACTTTTGAAAGAGAATTGTTTATTGTGCACCGTTTTCAAAGGGAATCATTCTCAGTATTCTCAGTTTTAGCCCATTGAATTCATGTTCGTTTTCAACAGGAAATGTTCCCAGCATATATCCTCTGAAAGAACTTTGAAATCAATCTAAGATTACCATTGGAATGTTGTCTGTAATGAAATTACAGAACATTGAATTCGCTGTTAGTCTTCAGTGATAAACGTTCATTTCAAACAGCGGGACTACAGAACTTTGAAATCAAGGATAGATTTCCAAGGGTAATTCAATGTTCTACACAATTGAATTACAGAACTCGAACTTCTCTGTTAGTTTTCTTGCAAAACCTAGGTTGGTATTGAAGCAGCTTGTAATCTTTACAGTTCAAGATTAATTTTCATTAGTAAATGAGGCTAGTACATAACTGGCTAATAGTACAATGCATTCACTCTTAGTTTCCCAGGGGATAAGTTCTTCCTAGAGAACAGGATTACGCAACGTTGAATTGAACCTTACTATTCATTGGGAAATGTTCACATAGAAAACAGGACTATGAAACTTTAAATACAGGCTTAGTCAAGAAAGTGGATTTGTTTACAGTAGAGAACAGGACAGAACAAGATGACATTCATGATGAGTTTTCAATGAGAAACGAAAGAATCCAAGATGTCCTACCCTTTGAATTCCTTGGGATTTTTCAATAGCAAATGATCGTACCAGATAACCGTTGAATGAAACTGTCAATTACGCTTACTTTTAGAAGGGAATTGATCCTCCTACACAATACGATCATACAATGTTGAGTTCACTCCTACTTTTGAAAGAGAATTGTTTATTGTACACAGTTGTTAACGGGAAACATTCTCAGTATTCTCACAGTTTCACCCTTTGAATTCATGTTCGTTTTCATCAGGAACTGTTCCCAGCGTATATCCTCTGATACAACCTTGAAATCAATCTAAGATTACCATTGGAATGTTGTCTGTAATGAAATTACAGAACAATGAATTCACGGTTAGTCTTCAGTGAGAAACGTTCATTTCAAACAACAGGAGTACAGAACTTTGTATTCTGGGATAGATTTCAAAGGGCAATTGAATATTATACACAATTGAATTACAGAACTCGAGTTTCTCTGTTAGTTTTCTTGCAAAACCTAGGTTGGTATTGAAGCAGATTCTAATCTTTCAAGTTCAAGGTTAGTTTTCATTAGTAAATGATGCTAGTACATAACCGGCTAGTAGCACATTGCATTCACTCTTAGTTTCCCAGCGCATAAGTTCTTCCAAGAAAATAGGATTACGCAACGTTGAATTGAACATTACTATTCCTTGGGAAATGTTCACGTAGAAAACAGGACTATGAAACATTAATTACAGGCTTACTTGAAAAAGTGGATTTGTTTACAGTAGAGAACAGGATAGAACAACATGACATTCAAGATGAGTTTTCAATGAGAAATTGAAGCATCCAAGATGTCCTACTCTTTGAATTCCTTAGGATTTTCCAATAGCAACTGATCCTACCAGATAACCGATGAATTAAACTGTCAATTAACCTTACTTTAAGACGGGAATTGAGCTTCCTACACAATACGATCATAGAACGTTGAATTCGCTCCTACTTTTGAAAGAGAATTGTTTATTGTACACAGTTTTCAATAGGAAACATTCTCAGTATTCACACAGTTCTAGCCCTTTGAATTCATCTTCGTTTTCAATAGGAAATGTTCAGAGCATATAACTTGTGATCAAACTTTGAAAACAATCTTAGATTACTATTGGAATGTTGTCTGTAATGAAATTACAGAACATTGAATTCGCGGTTAGTCTTCAGTGATAAACGTTCATTTCAAACAGTGGAACTACAGAACTTTGAAATCATGGAAAGATTTCAAAGGGTAATGCAATGTTATACACAATTTCATTACAGAAGTCGAACTTCTCTGTTAATTTTCTTGCACTACCTAGGTTGGTATTGAAGCACCTTCTAATCTTTTCAGTTCACAGTTATCTTTCATTAGTAAATGATGCTAGTACACAATCAGCTAATAGCACATTGCATTCACTCTTAGTTTTCCAGGGGATAAGTTTTTCCAACAAAACAGGTTTACGGTACGTTGAATTGAATGTTACTATTCATTGATAAATGTTCACTTAGAAAACAGGAGTATGCTACATTGAATACAGGCCTAGTGAGGAAAGCGGATTGGTTTACAGTAGAGAACAGGTCAGAGCAACATAACATTCACGATGAGTTTTCAATGAGAAACGAAAGAATCCAAGATGCCCTACTCTTTGAATTCCTTGGGATTTTTCAATAGCAATTGATCCTGACAGATAACCGGTGAATGAAACTGTCAATTACGCTTACTTTAAGATGGGAATTGAGCTTCCTGCACAATACGTTCATAGAACATAGAATTCGCTCTTACTTTTGAAAGAGAATTATTTATTGTACACAGTTTTCAATAGGAAACATTCCCTGTATTCACACAGTTTTAGCCCTTTGAATTCATCTTCATTTTCAATAGGAAATGTTCCGAGGATATAACTTCTGATCGAACTTTGAAAATAATCTTAGATTACCATTGGAATGTTGTCTGTAATGAAATTGCAGAACATTGAATTCGCGGTTAGTCTTCAGTGAGAAACGTTCATTTCAAACAACAGGAGTATAGAACTTTGTATTCAGGGATAGATTTAAAAGGGCAATTTAATATTATACACAATTGAATTACAGAACTCAACTTTCTCTGTTAGTTTTCTTGCACAACCTATGTTGTTATTGAAGCAGGTTCTAATCTTTTCAGTTCACGGTTAATTTTCATTAGTAAATGATGCTAGTTCATAACAAGCTAATAGCACATTGCATGCACTCTTTCCTTTCCAGGGGTAAGTTCTACGTAGACAGCAGGTTTACAGAATGTTCAATTGAATATTACTATTCATTGGGAAATGTTCACTTAGAAAACAGGACTACGCAACATGAAATACAGGCTTAGTTAGGAAAGCAGATTTGTTTACAGTAGACAACAGTACAGAACAACATGAAATTCACGATGAGTTTTCAATGAGCAATGAGAGAATCCAAGATGTCCTACTCTTTGAATTTCTTCTGATTTTTCAATAGCAACTGATCCTACCAGATAACCGGTGATTGAAACTGTCAATAACGCTTACTTTAAGACGGGAATTGTGCTTCCTACACAATACGATCATAGAACGTTGAATTCGCTCCTGGTTTTGAAAGAGAATTGTTTATTGTACACAGTTCTTAACAGGAAACATTCTCAGAATTCACATAGTTCTAGCCCTTTGAATTCATCTTCGTTTTCAATAGGAAATGTTCCGAGGTTATAACTTCTGATCGAACTTTGAAAACAATCTTATATTACCATTGGAATGTTGTCTGTAATTAAATTACAGAACATTGAATTTGTGGTTAGTCTTCAGTGAGGAAAGTCCATTTCAAACAGCGGGACTAAGAACTTTGCATTCAGGGATAGATTTCAAAGGGCAATTGAATATTATACACAATTGAATTGCAGAACACGACTTTCTCTGTTAGTTTGCTTGCACAACCTAGGTTGTTATTGAAGCAGCTTCTAATCTTTTCAGTTCACAGTTAGCGTTCATTAATTAATGATGCTAGTACATAATCGGCTAATAGCACATTGCATTCACTCTTAGTTTTCTAGGGGATAAGTTCTTCCTTAACAACAGGTTTGCGGGACGTTGAATTAAACTTTACTATTCATTATGATATGTTCACTTAGAACACAGGACTATGCAACATTGAAGACAGGATTAGTTAGGATAGAGGATTGGTTTACAGTTGAGATCAGGACACAACATGACATTCACGATGAGTTTTCAATCAGAAACAAAGGAATCCAAGATGTCCTACTCTTTGAATTCCTTGGGATTTTTCAATAACAACTGATCCTACCGGATAACTGGTGAATGAAACTGACAATTACACTTTATTTAAGGCGGGAATTGAGCTTCCTGCACAATACGATCATAGAACGTTGAATTCAATCCTACTTTTGAAAGAGAATTGTTTATTGTCCACAGTTTTCAACCGGAAACATTCATGGTATTCACAGTTCTAGCCCTTTGAATTCATCCTCGTTTTGATAGGAAATGTTCCGAGCATATATCTTCTGATCGAACTTTGAAAAAAATGTTACATTACCATTGGAATGTTGTCTGTAATGAAATTACAGAACATTGAATTTGCGGTTAGTCTTCAGTGAGAAATGTTCATTTCAAACAGCGAGACTACAGAACTTTGAATTCAAAGAGAGATTTCAAAGGGTAATTCAATATCATACACAATTTAATTACAGAACCCGAACTTCTCTGTTAGTTTTCTTGCACAATCTAGGTTGGTATTGAAGCAGTTTCTATTCTTTCCAGTTCACAGTTAGCTTTCATTAGTAAATGATGCTAGTACATAATTGGCTAATACCACATTGCATTCACTCTTAGTTTTCCAGGGGATAAATGCTAACTAGACAATAGGTTTATAGAACGTTGAATTGAATGTTACTATTCATTGAAAAATGTACACTTAGAAATCAGGACTATGCAACATTGAATACAGGCTTAGTTAGGAAAGCGGATTGGTTTACAGTAGAGAACAGGACAGAACAACATGACATTCACGATGAGTTTTCAATGAGAAACGAAAGAATCCAAGATGTCCTACTCTTTGAATTCCTTCGGATTTTTCAATAGCAACTGATCCTACCATGTAACCGGTGAATGAAACTGTCAATTACACTTAATTGAAGACGGGAATTGAGCTTCCTTAACAATACAATCATAGAACGTTGAATTCTCTCATACTTTTGAAAGAGAATTGTTTATTGTACACAGTTATCAACAGGAAACATTCTCAGTATTCACACAGTTCTAGCCCTTGAATTCATCTTCGTTTTCAATAGGAAATGTTCCGAGAATATAACTTCTGATCGAACTTTGAAAACAATCTTAGATTACCATTGGAATGTTGCCTGTATTGACATTACAGAACATTGCATTCGCGGTTACTCTTCAGTGTGAAACGTTCATTTCATACAGCGGGACTACAGAACTTTAAATTCAAGGACAGATTTCAAAGGGTAATTCAATATTATATACAATTATTTACAGAACTCGAACTTCTTTGTTAGTTTTCTTGCACAACCTAGGTTGGTATTGAAGCAGCTTCTAATCTTTCCAGTTCACAGTTAGATTTCATTGGTAAATAATGCTAGTACATAATCGGCTAATATCACATTGCATTCACTCTTAGTTTTCCAGGGGATAAGTTCTTCCTAAACAACAGGTTTGCGGAACGTTGAATTAATCGTTACTATTCATTATGACATGTTCACTTAGAACACAGGACTATGCAACATTGAATACAGGCTTAGTTAGGAAAGCGGATTGGTTTACAGTAGAGAACAGGACAGAACAACATGACTTTCACGATGAGTTTTCAATGAGAAACGAAAGAATCCATGATGTCCTACTCTTTGAATTCCTTGGGATTTTTCAATAGCAACTGATCCTACCAGATAACCGGTGAATGAAACTGTCAATTGCACTTATTTTAAGACAGAAATTCTGCTTCCTACACACTATGATCATAGAACGTTGAATTCGCTCCTATTTTGTAAGAGAATTGTTTATCGTACACAGTTTTCAACAGGAAACACTCTCAGTATTCACACAGTTCTAGCCATTGGATTCATCTTCGTTTTCAATGGGAAAGATTCTGAGCATATAACTTCTGATCAAACATTGAAAACAATCTTAGATTACCATTGGAACGTTGTCTGTAATGAAATTACACAACCTTGAATTCGCAGTTAGTCTTCAGTGAGAAACGTTCATTTCAAACAACGGGACGTCAGAACATTGTATTCAGGGATTGATTTCAAAGGGCAATTGAATATTATACACAACTGCTTTACAGAACTCGACCCTCTCTGTTAGTTTTCTTGCACAACCTATATTGTTATAGAAGCAGTTACTAATCTTTTCAGTTCACGGTTAGTTTTCATTAGTATTTGATGCTAGTACATAACTGGATAATAGCACATTGCATTCACTCTTATTTTTCCAGGGGATAAGTTCTTCCTAGACAATAGGTTTACGGAACGTACAATTGAATATTACTATTCATTGAGAAGTGTTCACTTAGAAAACAAGACTACGCAACATTAAACACAGGCATAGTTAGGAAAGCAGATTTGTTTACAGTACAGAAGAGGACAGAACAACATGACATTCACGATGAGTTTTCAATGAGAAACGAAAGAATCCAAGATGTACTACTCTTTGAATTCCTTCGGATTTTTCAATAGCAACTGATCCTACCAGATAACGGGTGAAAGAAACTGTTAATTACGCTTACTTTAAGACGGGAATTGAGCTTCCTACACAATACGATCATAGAACGTTGAATTCGCTCCTATTTTGAAAGAGAATTGTTAATTGTACTCAGTTTTCAAGAGAAAAGATTCTCAGTATTCACACAGTTCTACCCCTTTGAATTCATCCTCGTTTTCAATAGGAAATGTTCCGAGCATATAACTTCTGATCGAACTTTGAAAACAATCTTAGATTACTATTGAAATGTTGTCTGTAATGAAATTACAGAACATTGAATTCGCGGTTAGTCTTCAGTGATAACCGTTCATTTCAAACAGCGGGACTACAAAACATTGATTTCATGGATAGATTTCAAAGGGTAATTCAATATTATACACAATATAATTACAGAAGTCGAACATCTCTGTTAGTTTTCTTGCACAACCTAGGTTGGTATTGAAGCACCTTCTAAACTTTTCAGTACACAGTTACCTTTCATTAGTAAATGATGCCAGTATATAATGGGCTAATAACACATTGCATTCACCCTTAGTTTTCCAGGGGATTATTTCTTCCTAGACACCAGGTTTACGGAACGTTCAATTGAATATTACTATTCATTGGGAAATGTTCACATAAAAATAGGACTACGCAATATTAAATACAGGCTTAGTTAGGAATGCAGATTTGTTTAGAGTACAGAACAGGAGAGAACAACATGACATTCCCGATGAGGTTTCAATGAGAATCGAAAGAATCCAAGATGTCCTACCCTTTGAATTCCTTGGGATTTTTCAATAGCAACTGATCCTACCAGATATCCGGTGAAGGAAACTGTTAATTACGCTTTCTTTAAGACAGGAATTGAGCTTCGTACACAGTACAATCATAGAACGTTGAATTCGCTCCTACTTTTGAAAGAGAATTGTTAATTGTACACAGTTTTCAACAGAAAACATTCTCAGTATTCACACAGTTCTACCCCTTTGAATTCATCCTCGTTTTCAATAGGAAATGTTCGGAGCATATAACTTCTGATCGAAATTTGAAAACAATCTTAGATTACCATTGGAATGTTGTGTGTACTGAAATTACAGAACATTGAATTCGCGGTTAGCCTTCAGTGAAAACCTTCATTTCAAACAGCGGGACTACTTTGAATTCAAGGATAAATTTCAAAGGCTAATTCAATATAATTACACAGTTTAATTACAGAACTCGACCTCTATTCGTTTTCTTGCACAACCTAATAGCTTCTGATCTTTTCAGTTCACAGTTAGCTTTCATTAGTAAATGATGCTAGTACATAAGCGGCTAATAGCACATTGCATTCACTCTTAGTTTCCCAGGTGATAAGTTCTAACTAGACAAAAGGTTTATAGAACGTTGAATTGAACGTTACTATTCATTGAGAAATGATCCCTTATAAAACAGGACTATGCAACATTGAATACAGGCTTAATTAGGAAAGCAGATTGGTTTACAGTAGAGAACAGGACAGAACAACATGACATTCATGATGATTTTTCAATGAGAAACGAAAGAATCCAAGATGTCCTACTCTTTGAATTCCTTGAGATTTGTCAATGACAACTGATCCTACCAGATAACCGGTGAATGAAAATGTCAGTTAGGCTCACTTTAAGAAGGGAATTTATCTTCCTACACAATACGATCATAGAATATTGAATTCGCTCCTACTTTTGAAAGAGAATTGTTTATTGTACACGGTTTTCAACAGGAAACATTCTCAGTATTCACCCAGTACTAGCCCTTTGAATTCATCTTCGTTTTCAATAGGATATGTTCCGAGCATATAACTTCTGATCGAACTTTGAAAACAATCTTAGATTACCATTGGAATGTTTTCTGTAATGAAATTACAGAACATTGAATTCGCAGTTAGTCTTCAGTGAGGAACGTTCATTTCCAACAACGGGACTACAGAACTTTGTATTTATTCAGTGATAGATTTCAAAGGGCAATGAATATTATACACAATTGAATTGCAGAACTCGACTTTCTCTTTTAGTTTTCTTGCACAACCTATGTTGGTATTGAAGCAGCTTCTAATCTTTTCAGTTCACGGTGAGTTTTCATTAGTAAATGATGCTAGGACATAACCGACTAATAGCAGATTGGATTCACTCTTAGTTTTCCAGCGGATAACTTCATCCTAGACAACAGGTTTACGCAACGTTGAATTGAACATTACTCTTCACTGGGAAATGTTCAGGTAGAATACAGGACTACACAACATTAAATACAGGCTTAGTTAGGAAAGCAGATTTGTTTACAGTAGAGAATAGGAGAGAACAACATGACATCCACGATGAGTTTTCAATGAGAATATAAGGAATCCAAGATGTCCTACTCTTTGAATTCCTTGGGATTCTTCAATAGCAACTGATCCTGCCATATAACCATTGAATGAAACTGTCAATTACGCTTACTTTAATACGGGAGTTCAGCTTCCTACACAATACGGTCATAAAATGTTGAATTGGCTCCTACTTTTGAAAGAGAATTGTTTATTGTATACAGTTTTCAATAGAAAACATTCTCAGTATTCACAAAGTTCTAGCCCTTTGAATTCATCTTCCTTTTCAATAAGAAATATTCCGAGCATATAACTTCTGATCAAACTTTGAAAACAATCTTAGATTACCACTGGAATGTTGTCTGTAATGCAATTACAGAACATTGAATTTGCGGTTAGTCTTCAGTGAGAAATGTTCATTTCAAACCCCGGGACTACAGAACTTTGAATTCAAGGGAAGATTTCAAAGGGTAATTCAATATTATACTCAATTTAATTACAGAACACGAACTTCTCTGTTAGTTTTCTTGCACAACCTAGGTTGGTATTGAAGCAGCTTCTAATCTTTTCAGTTCACAGTTAGCTTTCATTACTAAATAATGCTAGTACATAATCGGCTAATACCACATTGCATTCACTCTTAGTTTACCCGGGGATATGTTCTTCCTGGACTACAGGTTTATGGAACGTTGAATTGAACGTTACTTTTCATTGAGAAATGGTCACTTAGAAAACAGGACTATGCAACATTGAATAAAGGATTAGTTAGGAAAGCGGATTGGTTTAAGGAGAGAACAGGACAGAACAATATGACATTCACGATGAGTTTTCAATGAGAAACGAAAGAATCCAAGATGTACTACTCTTTGAATTCCTTGGGATTTTTCAATAGCAACTGATCCTACCAGATAACCGGTGAATGAAACTGTCAATTACACTTACTTTTAGACGGGAATTCAGCTTCCCACACAATATGATCATAGAAAGTTGAACTCGCTCCTACATTTGAAAGAGAATTGTTTGTTGTACACAGTTTTCAACAGGACACATTCTAAATATTCACACAGTTCTAGCCCTTTGAATTCATCTTCGTTTTCAATAGGAAATGTTCCGAGCATATAACTTCTGATTGAACTTTGAAAACAATTTTAGATTACCATTGGAATGTTGTCTGTAATGAAATTACAGAACATTGAATTCACGGTTAGTCTTCAGTGAGAAACGTTCATTTCAAACAACGGGACTACAGAACTTTGAAATCAAGGATAGATTTCAAAGGGTAATTCAATGTTATACACAATTTTATTACAGAACTTGAACTTCTCTGTTAGTTTTCATGCACAACCTAGGTTGGTATTGAAGGAGCTTCTAATCTTTTCAGTTCACGGTTAGTTTTCATTAATAAATGATGCTAGTACATAACCGGCTAATAGCACAATGCATTCACTCTTACTTTTCCAGCGGATAAGTTCTTCTTAGACAACAGGTTTATGCTACGTTGAATTGAACATTACTATTCATTGCGAAATGTTCACGTAGAGAACAGGACTATGCAACATTAAATACAGGCTTAGTTAGGAAAGCGGATTTGTTTAGAGTGAGAACTGGACAGAACCACATGACATTCACGATGAGTTTTCAATGAAAAACGAAGGAATCCAAGATGTACTACTCTTTGAATTCCTTGGGATTTTTCAATAGCAACTGATCCTACCAGATAACCGGTGAATGAAACTGTCAATTACGCTTACTTTAAGACGGGAATTGAGCTTCCTACACAATACCATCATAGAACGTTGAATTCCCTCCTACTTTTGAAAGAGAATTGTTTATGACTTCCGGTTAAGATGGCGGCGTAGGTACCACGCCAAAGCAGCCTAGGGGGGAAAAAGACCAAAAAAAACTCAGCAAAATACACACTTTTACTAAAAAGTGAGGTGTATAGGAAATTGAGGCGGCAGCGGAGAAGTGGAAGAGTTATAGAGCATCCAGAGCCTGCACAGGCGGGAACAGCGGCTCCGGGACGGCTCGGCCACCCGCCGCAGCCGCGGAGCGGCAGAAAACCGCCGGACTCTTGGCTCGAGCCGCAGGACAAGCCAGGTGCGGGATTTCCCCCTCACACCGCGCTCTCCGCAACTCGGGAAACGTGAGGGGAGAGCGGCAGCGAGCAACGGAGGGAGGAGCAGACCGTGAGGTAAAAGTACACGTGGAGAAGTGATACAACCAGAGCAGCCGCAGCTCCCTCCCCTCCCCCGCCGCCTGAACCCAGCTCCAGCCAAAACAGCAGCGGCCCGGGACCGGCCACGCCAACTTGGGCTGACAGCAGGACCCAAGCAGGAGCAGAGTTCGGCAGCAACTTCAGCGGCTCCAGCACCGGTACCAGTGGCCCCAGCAGCAGCGGACCCAGGAGCGGCAGCGGTGGCAGATCCCGCAGCAGCGGCTTCGGGGTGAGCAGCAGCGGTGGACACGGCAACGGCAGCTTCAGCAGCGGTGGTGGATCCGGGGGTGGCAGCTACAACAGCAGCAGAGGCGGCAGCAGCGGCTCAGTTTGCCCCATAGGAAAAGCAAGTGCCCAGCTCCAGAAATCAGAACAGCAGCCCGATGACCCAGGCAGCAACTTGACTGAGACCACAATCACCCAAGGTAACTGGGATTGCACCAGGGAAGGGTCTCACTTGGTCACAAGCTGACTTGGATACCTCAACAGACCAGAAATCTAAACCTCTTTGTTGATAGAGGATCTGGTCATTATAATAACTACTCTTGCATACATACTCGGGGCTGTTTTTGATGGAATGGGTACAGTGTTTAGTTAAATTTTAGCATCTACCAGTATTTTATTCCACTCAGCCTGCTTGAATACTCCTATAGCAGGGAAACTCAACCCCTAAGAACATCTTTGTAGATACTCTGAGAGTCTTAAGAGCCACACCTAATACCTTAAGGTCCTACCCAGAAAATATATTACATCAAATCAATTGATACAGCTAAGAATACACAGCTAGCTAGAAAATCCAAGCATTAACTTAATCCAAGATGCAAAAATATATACATTATAACACAAGAAACACTAAAAAGCAAGACGATATAAATCCGCCTAAAAGTATTAATGCATCAGAAATGTCCTCCAGTGAGAAAGAGTTAGAGGAAATGCCTGAGAAAGAGTTCAAAAGAATAATTATAAATATGTTCAAAGAGGTCAAAGAACACATGAAAACAATCAAAGAAGGAATCAAAGAGGAAATCAAAGGAATCAAAGAAGAGGCAGGACACCAATTTAATGAAATAAAGAAGGCAATACAAGACATAAATAGAGAAATAGAAATAATAAAGAAAAACAAGTCAGAATTACTAGCAATGAAGAACACAGTTAATGAAATAAAAAACTCTGTAGAAAATCTCACCTGTAGGATGGATGAGGGAGAGGACAGAATATCTAAGCTAGAAGATCAGGTGGCAGACCTAATGCAGTCCAACAAAGAGAAAGACAAACTTATAGAAAAGTATGAGTGGGAATTTCAAGATATTCGGGAAACTATGAAAAGATCCAATATAAGAATTCAGGGCAGGAATTACAGGTGAACTTGAGCTACAGTGAAGCCCTCCCTCAAAAAACTAAAAACAGCGGTTAAGATGGCGGCGTAGGTACCACGCCAAAACAGCCTGGGGGGGGAAGACCAAAAAAAACTCAGCAAAATACACACTTTTACTAAAAAGTGAGGTGTATAGGAAGTTGAGGCGGCAGCGGAGAAGTGGAAGAGTTATAGAGCATCCAGAGCCCGCACAGGCGGGAACAGCGGCTCCGGGCGGCTCAACTACCCGCCGCAACCGCGGAGCGGCAGAAAACCGCCGGACTCTCGGCTCGAGCCGCAGGACAAGCCAGGTGCGGGATTTTCCCCTCACACCACGCTCTCCGCAACTCGGGAAACGTGAGGGGAGAGTGGCAGCGAGCAACGGAGGGAGGAGCAGACCGCGAGGTAAAAGCACACGATACAACCAGAACAGCCGCGGCTCCCTCCCCTCCCCTGCCGCCTGAACCCAGCTCCAGCGAACACAGCAGCAGCCCGGGACCCGGCCACGCCAACTTGGGCTGACGGCGGGACCCAAGCAGGAGCAGAATTTGGCAGCAACTTCAGCGGCTCCAGCACCGGTACCAGTGGCCCCAGCAGCAGCGGACCCAGGAGAGCAGCGGCTTCGGGGTGAGCAGCAGCGGTGGACACGACAACGGCAGCTTCAGCAGTGGTGGGGGCTCCGGCGGTGGCACCTACAACATCTGCAGAGGCGGCGGCAGCGGCTCAGTTTGCCCCGTAGGAAAAGCAAGTGCCCAGCTCCAGAAATCAGAACAGCAGCCCGACGACCCAGGCAGCAACTTGACTGAGACCACAATCACCCAAGGTAACTGGGATTGCACCAGGGAAGGGTCTCACCTGGTCACAAGCTGACTTGGATACCTCAACAGACCAGAAATCTAAACCTCTTTGTTGATAGAGGATCTGGTCATTATAATAACTACTCTTGCATACATACTCGGGGCTGTTTTTGATGGAATGGGTACAGTGTTTAGCTAAATTTTAGAATCTACCAGTATATTATTCCACTCAGCCTGCTTGAATACTCCTATAGCAGGGAAACTCAACCCCTAAGAACATCTTTGTAGATACTCTGAGAGTCTTAAGAGCCACACCTAATACCTTAAGGTCCTACCCTGAAAATATTTTACACCAAATCAATTGATACAGCTAAGAATACACAGCTAGCTAGAAAATCCAAGCATTAACTTAATCCAAGATGCAAAAATATATACATTATAACACAAGAAACACTAAAAAGCAAGACGATATAAATCCACCTAAAAGTATTAATGCATCAGAAATGTCCTCCAGTGAGAAAGAGTTAGAGGAAATGCCTGAGAAAGAGTTCAAAAGAATAATTATAAATATGTTCAAAGAGGTCAAAGAACACATGAAAACAATCAAAGAAGAAATCAAAGAGGAAATCAAAGAGGAAATCAAAGGAATCAAAGAAGAGGCAGGACACCAATTTAATGAAATAAAGAAGGCAATACAAGACATAAATAGAGAAATAGAAATAATAAAGAAAAACCAGTCAGAATTACTAGCAATGAAGAACTCAGTTAATGAAATAAAAAACTCTGTAGAAAATCTCACCAGTAGGATGGATGAGGGAGAGGACAGAATATCTAAGCTAGAAGATCAGGTGGCAGACCTAATGCAGTCCAACAAAGAGAAAAACAAACTTATAGAAAAGTATGAGTGGGAATTTCAAGATATTCGGGACACTATGAAAAGATCCAATATAAGAATTCAGGGCATAGTAGAAGGAGAAGAATTCCACTCCAGAGGCATAGTAGGCATCTTCAACAAAATCATAGAGGAAAATTTTCCCCAAATTGGGAAAGAGGTGCCAATACAGATACAGGAAGCCTTTAGAACCCCAGCCAGACAAAACCCAGAAAGAAACTCTCCTCGCCACATTATACTCAAACTTCCAAACACACAAACCAAAGAAAAAATATTGAAAGCAGTTAGAGAGAAAAATCAAGTTACCTACAAAAGCAAGCCCATCAGGATTACAGCAGATTATTCAACACAAACTTTTAAAGCCAGAAGGGCCTGGAGTGATATATTCCAAGTTCTGAAAGATAACAACTGTCAACCAAGGTTACTTTATCCTGCAAAGTTATCCATCCAAATAGATGGAGAAATAAAGACATTCCATGACAAAAGCAGGTTAAAGGAATATCTGAAGACAAAACCAGCTCTACAGAAAATACTTGATAGAATCCTCCATGCTGAACAAAAGGAAAAGCACACATATAAGGAACCTAGAAAAAACCAGCCATACTCAAATACCAGTTAACAGAAGAGAGCACAGGTAGAACCAGTAACACACACACACACACACAAAAATGGCAAACATAAATACACACATTTCAATAATATCTCTTAATATCAACGGCCTCAATGCCCCAACGAAAAGACATAGATTTGCAGACTGGGTTAAAAAGCAGGATCCTACAATTTGTTGTCTTCAAGAAACTCACCTTTCTACAAAGGATAGACATTATCTTAGGGTGAAAGGTTGGAAGACGGTGTTTCAAGCAAATGGGCCTAGAAAACAAGCAGGGGTTGCTATCCTAATATCAGACAGGGTGGACTTTAGTCCGAAGTTAGTCAAAAAAGATAAGGAAGGTCACTTTATATTGATTAAGGGCACACTCCAACAGGAGGACATTACAATCCTAAACATATATGCACCTAACATGGGGGCTCCCAAATTCGTCAAACAAACACTATTAGAACTAAGGTCACAGATAACACCAAACACGGTGGTGGTGGGTGACTTTAACACCCCACTCTCATCAATTGACAGGTCATCCAGGGAAAGAATAAACAGAGAGGCATCTGGACTAAATGAGGTCATAGAAGATATGGACCTAACAGATATATACAGGACATTTCATCCAAAGGCTGCAGAATATACATTCTTTTCAGCAGCACATGGAACATTCTCTAAAATAGACCATATATTAGGACACAAAGCAAATCTTAACAAATTCAGGAAAATTGAAATAATTCCTTGCATTCTATCTGACCACAATGGAATTAAACTACAAATCAGTAGCAAGAAAGGCTATAGAGCATACACAAAATCATGGAAGCTAAACAATACACTACTAAATGATGAGTGGGTCAATGAAGAAATCAAAAAGGAAATCAAAAAATTTATAGAGTCAAATGATAATGAGAACACAACATACCAAAATCTCTGGGACACAATGAAGGCAGTTCTAAGAGGTAAATTTATAGCCTTAAGTGCCTATATTAAGAAATTAGAAAGGTCGCAAGTAAACGACCTAATGCTTCGTCTTAAAGCCTTGGAAAAAGAAGAACAAGGCAAACCAAAAAGTAGTAGACGGGAAGAAATAATAAAGATTAGGGCAGAAATTAATGAAATAGAAACAAAAAGAACAATCCAAAGAATTAATGAAACAAAGAGTTGGTTCTTTGAAAGGATAAACAAGATTGATAAACCCTTAGCAAATCTGACCAAAAGAAAGAGAGAAGAGACACAAATTAATAAAATCAGAGATGAACAAGGTAACATCACAACAGATTCCAGAGAAATTCAAAAAATTATAGGGACATACTATAAAAGCATATACTCCACCAAGTATGAAAATCTGAAAGAAATGGATGATTTCCTTGATCTATATGACCTACCTAAATTAAATCAAAATGAGATTAATCACTTAAATAGACCTATAACAAACATGGAGATCCGAGCAGTTATCAATAATCTCCCAACTAAAAAAAGCCCAGGCCCGGATGGATTCACTGCTGAATTTTACCAGACTTTTAAGGAAGAGCTAACACCATTGCTTCTTAAGCTTTTCCAGGAAATAGAAAAAGAAGGAATCCTACCAAACTCCTTCTATGAGGCCAGCATCACCCTGATACCAAAACCAGGCAAAGATAGAACAAAAAAAGAAAATTACAGACCAATCTCCCTCATGAACATAGATGCAAAAATTCTCAACAAAATATTGGCAAACAGAATACAAGAGTATATCAAAAAGATCATTCACCCTGACCAAGTAGGCTTTATCCCAGAGATGCAGGGATGGTTCAACATACGCAAATCTATAAATGTAATACATTACATAAATGGGTTGAAGGACAAAAATCACATGATCATCTCATTAGATGCAGAGAAAGCATTTGACAAAATCCAACATCCCTTCATGATAAAAGTCCTACAGAGACTGGGAATAGAAGGAACATATCTCAATATAATAAAGGCTATTTATGACAAGCCTACAGTCAACATATTACTAAATGGGGAAAAACTGGAAGCTTTTCCACTAAAATCAGGAACAAGACAAGGGTGTCCACTGTCTCCACTTCTATTTAATATAGTTTTGGAAGTCTTAGCCATAGCAATAAGGCAAGAGACACACATAAAAGGGATACAAATTGGAAAGGAAGAAATCAAGCTATCATTATTTGCAGATGACATGATTCTATACATAAAGGACCCTAAAGACTCTACTAGCAAGCTGTTAGAGCTAATCAAAACCTACAGCAATGTAGCAGGATACAAAATAAATACACAGAAATCAGTAGCCTTCATATATGCTAACAACAAACACACAGAGGATGAAATCAGAGAATCACTCCCATTCACAATTGCATCAAAAAAAATAAAATACCTTGGAATAAACCTAACTAAGGAAGTAAAGAATCTATACAATGAGAACTTTAAGACACTCAAGCGAGAAATTGCAGAAGACACTAGAAAGTGGAGAAACATCCCTTGTTCCTGGCTTGGAAGAATCAATATAGTGAAAATGGCAATCTTACCTAAAGCAATCTACACATTTAATGCAATCCCTATCAAAATTCCAAAGGCTTTCTTCATGGAAATAGAAAAAACAATCCAAAAATTCATTTGGAATCATAAAAAACCTCGAATATCTAAAATAATACTGAGCAACAAAAAAGAGGCTGGTGGTATCACCATACCTGATTTTAACCTATACTACAGAGCCATAGTAACAAAAACAGCATGGTACTGGCACAAAAACAGACATGTAGATCAGTGGAACAGAATAGAGGACCCAGATGTAAGCCCAAGTAGCTATAGCCACCTGATATTCGATAAAAATGCCAAAAATACTCATTGGAGAAGAGACAGCCTCTTCAGCAAATGGTGTTTTGAAAACTGGATAAATATCTGCAGAAGGATGAAAATAGATTCTTCTCTCTCGCCATGCACAAGAATTAAGTCCAAATGGATTAAAGACCTTAACATCAGACCGGAAACTTTGAAACTGCTAGAGGAAAAAGTTGGGGAAACCCTCCAACATATTGGTCTTGGCAAAGACTTTCTAAATACAACCCCAATTGCTCAGGCAATAAAACCACAGATTAACCACTGGGACCTAATGAAATTACAAAGATTTTGCACCGCAAAGGACACAGTGAAAAAAGCAAAGAGGCAACCTACAGAATGGGAAAAAATCTTCGCCAGCTATATATCTGATAAAGGATTAATATCTAGGATATACAAAGAACTCAAAAAGATATCTAATAAGGAATCAAACAGGCCAATCAAAAAATGGGCTAAGGAGCTAAATAGAGAGTTCTCAAAGGAAGAAATACGAATGGCATATAAGCACCTAAAAAAATGTTCTACGTCACTAGTCATCAGGGAAATGCAGATTAAAACTACATTGAGATTCCATCTCACTCCTGTCAGATTGGCCACCATCATGAAAACAAATGATCATAAATGTTGGCGGGGATGTGGAAAAAAAGGAACCCTTCTGCACTGCTGGTGGGAATGCAATCTGGTCCAGCCATTGTGGAAAACAGTGTGGAGGTTCCTAAAGCAGCTAGAGATTGATCTACCATATGACCCAGCTATAGCACTCCTAGGCATATATCCAAAGGACTCATCTCATTTCCTTAGAAGTACATGCTCAACCATGTTTATTGCTGCTCAATTTATAATAGCTGGGAAATGGAACCAGCCTAGATGTCCCTCAACAGATGAGTGGATAATGAAGATGTGGTACATTTATACAATGGAGTTCTACTCAGCGGTAAAGAAAAATGAAGTTATGAAATTTGCAGAAAAATGGATGGACCTGGAAAGTATTATACTAAGTCAGGTAACCCAGGCCCAGAAAGCCAAGCGCCACATGTTCTCCCTCATATGGGGATCCTAGCTACAGATGACTGGGCTTCTGTGTGAGAATGAAAATACTTAGTAGCAGAGGCCAGTAAGTTGAAAAGGAGACATAAAGGGTGGAGAAAGGAAGGGAGGAGGATACTTAATAGGTTGATATTGTATATATGTAATTACAATGATTGTAATGGGGAGGTAATATGATTGAGAATGGAATTTCAAACGGGAAAGTGTGGGGGTGGGGAGGGAGGGAATTACCATGGGATATATTTTATAATCATGGAAAATGTTAATAAAAATTAAAAAAAAAATAAATAAAAAAATAAAAAAAAAAAAAGAAGAAATCAAAGAGGAAATCAAAGAGGAATTCAAAGGAATCAAAGAAGAGGCAGGACACCAATTTAATGAAATAAAGAAGGCAATACAAGACATAAATAGAGAAATAGAAATAATAAAGAAAAACCAGTCAGAATTACTAGCAATGAAGAACACAGTTAATGAAATAAAAAACTCTGTAGAAAATCTCACCAGTAGGATGGATGAGGGAGAGGACAGAATATCTAAGCTAGAAGATCAGGTGGCAGACCTAATGCAGTCCAACAAAGAGAAAGACAAACTTATAGAAAAGTATGAGTGGGAATTTCAAGATATTCGGGACACTATGAAAAGATCCAATATAAGAATTCAGGGCATAGTAGAAGGAGAAGAATTCCACTCCAGAGGCATAGTAGGCATCTTCAACAAAATCATAGAGGAAAATTTTCCCCAAATTGGGAAAGAGGTGCCAATACAGATACAGGAAGCCTTTAGAACCCCAGCCAGACAAAACCCAGAAAGAAACTCTCCTCGCCACATTATACTCAAACTTCCAAACACACAAACCAAAGAAAAAATATTGAAAGCAGTTAGAGAGAAAAATCAAGTTACCTACAAAAGCAAGCCCATCAGGATTACAGCAGATTATTCAACACAAACTTTTAAAGCCAGAAGGGCTTGGAGTGATATATTCCAAGTTCTGAAAGATAACAACTGTCAACCAAGGTTACTTTATCCTGCAAAGTTATCCATCCAAATAGATGGAGAAATAAAGACATTCCATGACAAAAGCAGGTTAAAGGAATATCTGAAGACAAAACCAGCTCTACAGAAAATACTTGATAGAATCCTCCATGCTGAACAAAAGGAAAAGCACACATATAAGGAACCTAGAAAAAACCAGCCATACTCAAATACCAGTTAACAGAAGAGAGCACAGGTAGAACCAGTAACACACACACACACACACACACACACACACACACACAAAAATGGCAAACATAAATACACACCTTTCAATAATATCTCTTAATATCAACGGTCTCAATGCCCCAACGAAAAGACATAGATTTGCAGACTGGGTTAAAAAGCAGGATCCTACAATTTGTTGTCTTCAAGAAACTCACCTTTCTACAAAGGATAGACATTATCTTAGGGTGAAAGGTTGGAAGACGGTGTTTCAAGCAAATGGGCCTAGAAAACAAGCAGGGGTTGCTATCCTAATATCAGACAGGGTGGACTTTAGTCCGAAGTTAGTCAAAAAAGATAAGGAAGGTCACTTTATATTGATTAAGGGCACACTCCAACAGGAGGACATTACAATCCTAAACATATATGCACCTAACATGGGGGCTCCCAAATTCGTCAAACAAACACTATTAGAACTAAGGTCACAGATAACACCAAACACGGTGGTGGTGGGTGACTTTAACACCCCACTCTCATCAATGACAGGTCATCCAGGGAAAGAATAAACAGAGAGGCATCTGGACTAAATGAGGTCATAGAAGATATGGACCTAACAGATATATACAGGACATTTCATCCAAAGGCTGCAGAATATACATTCTTTTCAGCAGCACATGGAACATTCTCTAAAATAGACCATATATTAGGACACAAAGCAAATCTTAACAAATTCAGGAAAATTGAAATAATTCCTTGCATTCTATCTGACCACAATGGAATTAAACTACAAATCAGTAGCAAGAAAGGCTATAGAGCATACACAAAATCATGGAAGCTAAACAATACACTACTAAATGATGAGTGGGTCAATGAAGAAATCAAAAAGGAAATCAAAAAATTTATAGAGTCAAATGATAATGAGAACACAACATACCAAAATCTCTGGGACACAATGAAGGCAGTTCTAAGAGGTAAATTTATAGCCTTAAGTGCCTATATTAAGAAATTAGAAAGGTCGCAAGTAAACGACCTAATGCTTCGCCTTAAAGCCTTGGAAAAAGAAGAACAAGGCAAACCAAAAAGTAGTAGACGGGAAGAAATAATAAAGATTAGGGCAGAAATTAATGAAATAGAAACAAAAAGAACAATCCAAAGAATTAATGAAACAAAGAGTTGGTTCTTTGAAAGGATAAACAAGATTGATAAACCCTTAGCAAATCTGACCAAAAGAAAGAGAGAAGAGACACAAATTAATAAAATCAGAGATGAACAAGGTAACATCACAACAGATTCCAGAGAAATTCAAAAAATTATAGGGACATACTATAAAAGCATATACTCCACAAAGTATGAAAATCTGAAAGAAATGGATGATTTCCTTGATCTATATGACCTACCTAAATTAAATCAAAACGAGATTAATCACTTAAATAGACCTATAACAAACATGGAGATCCGAGCAGTTATCAATAATCTCCCAACTAAAAAGAGCCCAGGCCCGGATGGATTCACTGCTGAATTTTACCAGACTTTTAAGGAAGAGCTAACACCATTGCTTCTTAAGCTTTTCCAGGAAATAGAAAAAGAAGGAATCCTACCAAACTCCTTCTATGAGGCCAGCATCACCCTGATACCAAAACCAGGCAAAGATAGAACAAAAAAAGAAAATTACAGACCAATCTCCCTCATGAACATAGATGCAAAAATTCTCAACAAAATATTGGCAAACAGAATACAAGAGTATATCAAAAAGATCATTCACCCTGACCAAGTAGGCTTTATCCCAGAGATGCAGGGATGGTTCAACATACGCAAATCTATAAATGTAATACATTACATAAATGGGTTGAAGGACAAAAATCACATGATCATCTCATTAGATGCAGAGAAAGCATTTGACAAAATCCAACATCCCTTCATGATAAAAGTCCTACAGAGACTGGGAATAGAAGGAACATATCTCAATATAATAAAGGCTATTTATGACAAGCCTACAGCCAACATATTACTAAATGGGGAAAAACTGGAAGCTTTTCCACTAAAATCAGGAACAAGACAAGGGTGTCCACTGTCTCCACTTCTATTTAATATAGTTCTGGAAGTCTTAGCCATAGCAATAAGGCAAGAGACACACATAAAAGGGATACAAATTGGAAAGGAAGAAATCAAGCTATCATTATTTGCAGATGACATGATTCTATACATAAAGGACCCTAAAGACTTTACTAGCAAGCTGTTAGAGCTAATCAAAACCTACAGCAATGTAGCAGGATACAAAATAAATACACAGAAATCAGTAGCCTTCATATATGCTAACAACAAACACACAGAGGATGAAATCAGAGAATCACTCCCATTCACAATTGCATCAAAAAAAATAAAATACCTTGGAATAAACCTAACTAAGGAAGTAAAGAATCTATACAATGAGAACTTTAAGACACTCAAGCGAGAAATTGCAGAAGACACTAGAAAGTGGAGAAACATCCCTTGTTCCTGGCTTGGAAGAATCAATATCGTGAAAATGGCAATCTTACCTAAAGCAATCTACACATTTAATGCAATCCCTATCAAAATTCCAAAGGCTTTCTTCATGGAAATAGAAAAAACAATCCAAAAATTCATTTGGAATCATAAAAAACCTCGAATATCTAAAATAATACTGAGCAACAAAAAAGAGGCTGGTGGTATCACCATACCTGATTTTAACCTATACTACAGAGCCATAGTAACAAAAACAGCATGGTACTGGCACAAAAACAGACATGTAGATCAGTGGAACAGAATAGAGGACCCAGATGTAAGCCCAAGTAGCTATAGCCACCTGATATTTGATAAAAATGCCAAAAATACTCATTGGAGAAGAGACAGCCTCTTCAGCAAATGGTGTTGGGAAATTGGATATATATCTGCAGAAGGATGAAAATAGATTCTTCTCTCTTGCCATGCACAAGAATTAAGTCCAAATGGATTAAAGACCTTCACATCAGACCTGAAACTCTGAAACTGCTAGAGGAAAAAGTAGGGGAAACCCTTCAACATATTGGTCTTGGCAAAGACTTTCTGAATACAACCCCAATTGCTCAGGCAATAAAACCACAGATTAACCACTGGGACCTAATGAAATTACAAAGATTTTGCACTGCAAAGGACACAGTGAAAAAAGCAAAGAGGCAACCTACAGAATGGGAAAAAATCTTCGCCAGCTATATATCTGATAGAGGATTAATATCTAGGATATACAAAGAACTCAAAAAGTTAACTAATAAGGAATCAAACAAGCCAATCGAAAAATGGTCTAAGGAGCTAAATAGAGAGTTCTCAAAGGAAGAAATACGAATGGCATATAAGCATCTAAAAAAATGTTCTACGTCACTAGTCATCAGGGAAATGCAGATTAAAACTACATTGAGATTCCATCTCACTCCTGTCAGATTGGCCACCATCATGAAAACAAATGATCATAAATGTTGGCGGGGATGTGGAAAAAAAGGAACCCTTCTGCACTGCTGGTGGGAATGCAATCTGGTCCAGCCATTGTGGAAAACAGTGTGGAGGTTCCTAAAGCAGCTAGAGATTGATCTACCATATGACCCAGCTATAGCACTCCTAGGCATATATCCAAAGGACTCATCTCATTTCCTTAGAAGTACATGCTCAACCATGTTTATTGCTGCTCAATTTATAATAGCTGGGAAATGGAACCAGCCTAGATGTCCCTCAACAGATGAGTGGATAATGAAGATGTGGTACATTTATACAATGGAATTCTACTCAGCGGTAAAGAAAAATGAAGTTATGAAATTTGCAGAAAAATGGATGGACCTGGAAAGTATTATACTAAGTCAGGTAACCCAGGCCCAGAAAGCCAAGCGCCACATGTTCTCCCTCATATGGGGATCCTAGCTACAGATGACTGGGCTTCTGTGTGAGAATGAAAATACTTAGTAGCAGAGGCCAGTAAGTTGAAAAGGAGACATAAAGGGTGGAGAAAGGAAGGGAGGAGGATACTTAATAGGTTGATATTGTATATATGTAATTACAATGATTGTAATGGGGAGGTAATATGATTGAGAATGGAATTTCAAACGGGAAAGTGTGGGGGTGGGGAGGGAGGGAATTACCATGGGATATATTTTATAAACATGGAAAATGTTAATGAAAATTTAAAAAAAAATAGGTCTGGTGGGGAGGAAATATGATGGAGAATGGAATTTCAAATGGGAAAGTGTGGGGGTGGGGAGGGAGGGAATTACCATGGGATATATATAAAAAAAAAGATAATACATTGAGAGACTTAAGATTTTAAGTTGGAAAACCTCAAGCAAGTTAGAAATATAGACACTGAGACCGGTTAGTGAAGCTGCTATTGTAAGCACATTAGCAATCTTAAGGTAGATTATCTAACTGCTTTACATTAAGACAGTGGAGAGGATGCCTGAGGAAAGACTATGATAGACATGTAAACTCTTGGAAAGAGTTGACTGGAGAAGGATCCAGCTTTTCAAAGTCAAGATTTATTTCATCCATGAATTAAGACTATGGCTATGTCCTGTACACCTGGTATTGGTTTTGGAAGCATAGAAAATGTGTGGAGTGATCATGAATTGCACATGGTTGCAGAAGCAGCCATTGCTGAGACGCAGCATATAGGCCAGTCATGATGACCCACATTAATAAGCTGGAAGAGCCCTTGGAAATGAGCTGTGGTTTGTATGGAGACCCGAAGGTGTTTTGGATATACAAGGACTGTGCAAAGGCTACCATGGAGTGAACTGTTGGCCTGAGAAGGAAGTTTTCCTTGGCTACTCTGCGTAGTTGGAGGGTTATATTGGACCTGAACTGCAGAAGTTTGATGTTTGCTTGATGGTGGTTGAGTTTGTATTGTTCTAGTCTCTTTGCTATGCATTATACCAGTTGAAAATGTTTACTCTGTGCTTTTACATGTTGAAAGTATATAACTTGTTTGATTTTACAGGACTCACAGCTAAGAGACAATCCTAAATCTCAGATGAGACTTGGGACTTTGGTACTGTCTTAAGTTGGTAAAGACTGTGGGGACCTTTGAAACTGGACTGAATACAATTTACAATGTGTGATATTTTTAATCTGTTGAGGGCCAGGGTTGGAATTTGAATAGATGGTCCCCAATATATTCAGTGTTTTATTAGTGTGTAATTTGAATTGGCAGCCACCTGGTTGGAGGAGGTGTCACTGGATGGATCTTAAGATGTAGTGGTGGGTTTGAGATGCCAATGTAAGGTATGCAAAATGCCTTGTTCCACCTGGAGTTCCTTCCTCTAACTGGACCTATGAAAGCAGGCCAGCTTCTTCTGCCATTATGGAACTTTCCCTGGATCTGTAAGCTTCAATAAATCCCTTCTTCTTCCCATAAAAAAAAAGGTCTGGGAGGGCATTACCATGGGATATTGTTTACAATCATAGAAGTTGTTAATTAAAAATAAATAAGTAAATAATAGAGCTGGAGGAATGGCTTAGCAGTTAAGGTTAAGGTGTTTTCCTACAAGCCAAAGGACTCTAGTTCAATTCCCCAGGACCCTCATTAGCCAGATGCACAAGGGAGCGCATGTGTCTGGAGTTCATTTGCAGTGGCTGGAAGCCCTAGTGGGCCCATTCATATTTTCTCTCTCTCTCTTTCTCTCTCCCCCTTCCTTTCTCTGTCAAGGAAATAAATAAAATGTTTTAAAAAATAAAGATTACTATGATACACAAAAAAAAAAAAAGAAAGAGAATTGTTTATTGTACAGTTTTCAACAGGAAACATTCTTAGTATTCACACAGTTCTAACCCTTTGAATTCATCTTCGTTTTCACTAGGAAATGTTCTGAGCATATAACTTCTGTTCGAACTTTGAAAACAATCTTAGATTACCATTGGAATGTTGTCTGTAATGAAATTACAGAACATTGAATTCGCGGTTAGTGTTCAGTGATAAACGTTCATTTCAAACAGCAGGACTACAGAACTTTGAAATCAAGGATAGATTTCAAAGTGTAATTCAATGTTATACACAATTTTATTACAGAACTCGAACTTCTCTGTTAGTTTTCATGCACAACCTAGGTTGGTATTGAAGCAGCCTCTAATCTTTTCAGTTCACGGTTAGTTTTCATTAGTAAATGATGCTAGTACATAACCGGCTATTAGCACATTGCATTCACTCTTAGTTTTCCAGGGGATAAGTTCTTCCTAGACAACACGTTTCCGGAACGTTGAATTGAACGTTACTATTCATTGAGAAATGTTCACTTAGAAAACAGGACTATGCAACATTAAATACAGGCTTAGTTAGGAAAGCGGATTTCTTTAGAGTAGAGAACAGGACAGAACAACATGACAATCATGATGAGTTTTCAATGGAATCGAAAGATTCTAAGATGTCCTACTCTTTGAAATCCTTGGGATTTTTCAATAGCAACTGATCCTACCAGATAACCGGTGAATGAAACTGTCAATTACGCTTACTTTAAGACGGGGATTGAGCTTCCTACACAATACGATCATAGAACGTTGAATTCGCTTCTACTTTTGAAAGATAATTGTTTATTGTACACAGTTTTCAACAGGAAACATTCGCAGTATTCACACAGTTCTAGCCCTTTGAATTCATCTTCGTTTTCAATAGGAAATGTTCCGAGCATATAACTTCTGACCGAACTTTGAAAACAATCTTAGATTACCATGGGAATGTCTGTAATGAAATTAGAGAACATTGAATTTGAGTTTAGTCTTCAGTGAGAAACGTTCATTTCAAACAGCGGGTCTACAAAACGTTGAATTCAAGGCTACTTTTCAAAGGGTAATACAATATTATACACAATTTAATTAAAGAACTCGAACTTCTCTGTTAGTTTTCTTGAACAACCTAGGTTGGTATTGAAGCAACTTCTAATCTTTCCAGTTCACAGTTAGCTTTCATTAGTAAATGATGCTAGTACATAATCGGCTAATACCACATTTCATTCACTCTCAGTTTCCCGGGGATATGTTCTTCCTAGACAACAGGTTTACGGAATGTGCAATTGAATATTACTATTCATTGGGAAATGTTCACTTAAAAAACAGAACTACGCAACTTTAAATACAGGCTTAGTAAGGAAAGCGGATTTGTTTACAGTACAGAACAGAATACAAGATGTCCTACTCTTTGAATTCCTTGGGATTTTTTCAATAGCAACTGATCCTACCAGATAACCGGTGAATGAAACTGTCAATTACGCTTACTTTAAGATGGGAATTGAGCTTCCTACACAGTAAGATCATACAACGTTGAATTCACTCCTACTTTTGAAAGAGAATTGTTTATTGTACACAGTTTTCAACACAAAACATTCTCAGTAGTCTCTCAGTTTTATCCCTTTGTATTCTGCTTAGTTTTCAACAAGAAATGTTCCCAGCATATATCTTCTGGTAGAACTTTCAAATCAATCTAAGATTACCATTGGAATGTTGTCTGTAATGAAATTACAGAACATTGAATTCGCTGTGAGTCTTCATTGATAATCTTTCATTTCAAACTGCGGGACTACAGAACTTTGAATTCAAGGATAGATTTCAAAGGGTAACTGAATATTATACTAAATTGAATTACAGAATGCAATCTTCTCTGTTAGCTTTCTTGCACAACCTATGTTGTTTTTGAAGAAGCTTCTAATGTTTTCAGGTCACGTTTAGTTTTCATTAGTAAATGATGCTGAGTCATAACCAGCTATCAGCACATGGCATTCCCTCTTATTTTACCAGGGGATAAGTTCTTCCTAGACAACAGGTTCACGGAACGTTCAATTGAATATTACTATTCACTGGGAAATGTTCACGTACAAAACATTTCTACGCAACATTAAATACAGTCATAGTTAGGAAAGCGGATTTGTTTACAATAGAGAACAGGACAGAACAACATGACATTCACGGTGAGTTTTCAATGAGAAACAAAAGAATCCAAGGTGTCCTACTCTTTGAATACCTTGGGATTTTTCAGTAGCAACTGATCCGACTACATAACCGGTGAATGAAACTGTCAATTACGCTTAATTTAAGACGGGAATTGAGCTTTCTACACGGTATGATCTTAGAACGTTTTATTCGCTCCTATTTTTGAAAGAGAATGGTTTATTGTACACAGTTTTCAACAGGAAACATTCTCAGTATTCACACAGTTCTAGCCGTTTGAATTCTTCTTCGTTTTCAATAGGAAAGGTTCTGAGCATATAACTTCTGAACAAACTTTGAAAACAATCTTAGATTACCATTGGAATGTTTTCTGTCATGAAATATATAACATTGATTACGCGGTTAGTCTTCAGTGAGAAACGTTCATTTCAAACAAGGGGACCACAGAACTTTGTACTCAGGGATAGATTTCAAAGGGCAATTGAATTGAATATTATACACAATTGAATTACAGAACTCGACTTTCTCTGTTACTTTTCTTGCACAACCTATGTTGGTGTTGAAGCAGTTTGTTATCATTTAAGTTCAAGGTTAGTTTTCATTAGTAAATGATGCTAGTACATAACCTGCTAATAGCACATTGCATTCATTCTTAGTTTTCCAGTGGATAAGTTATTCCTAGACAACAGGTTCACGCAACGTTGAATTGAACATTACTATTCCTTGGGAAATGTTCACGTAGAAAACAGGACTACACAACATTAAAAACAGGCTTATTTAGGAAAGCAGATTTGTTTAGAGTAGAGAACAGGACAGAACAACATGACATTCACGATGAGTTTTCAATGAGAAACGAAAGAATCCAAGATGTCCTACTCTTTGTATTCCTTGGGATTTTTCAATAGCAACAGATCCTACTAGATAACAGGTGAATGAAACTGTCAATTACGCTTACTTTAAGACGGGAATTGACCTTCCTACACAATACCATCATAGAACGTTGAATTCGCTCCTACTTTTGAAAGAGAATTGTTTATTGTACATAGTTTTCAATAGGAAACATTCTCAGTATTCACACAGTTCTAGCCCTTTGAATTCATCTTCGTTTTCAATAGGAAATGTTCCGAGGATATAACTTCTGATCGAACTTTGAAAATAATCTTAGATTACCATTGGAATGTTGCCTGTAATGAAATTGCAGAACATTGAATTCGCGGTTAGTCTTAAGTGAGAAACGTTCATTTCAAACAACGGGACTCCAGAACTTTGTATTCAGGGAAAGATTTCAAAGGGCATTGAATGTTATACACAATTGTATTACAGAACTCGACTTTCTCTGTTAGTTTTCTTGCACAACCTCTGTTGTTATTGAAGCAGCTTCTAATCTCTTCAGTTCACGGTTTGTTTTCATTAGTAAATGATGCTAGGACTTAACTGGCTAATAGCACATTGCATTCTCTCTTAGTTTTCCAGTGGATAACTTTATCCTAGACAACCGGTTTACGCTACGTTGAATTGAACATTACTATTCATTGGGAAATGTTCACGTAGAAAACAGGACTACGCAACATTAAATACAGGCTTAGTTAGGAAAGCGGATTTCTTTAGAGTAGAGAACAGGACAGAACAACATGACATTCACGATGAGTTTTCAATGAGAAACGAAAGAATCCAAGATGTACTACTCTTTGAATTCCTTGGGATTTTTCAATAGCAACTGATCCTACCAGATAACCGGTGAATGAAACTTTCAATTATGCATACTATAAGACGGGAATTGAGCTTCCTACACAATACCATCATAAAACGTTGAATTCGCTTCTACTTTTGAGAGAGAATTGTTTATTTTACATAGTTTTCAATAGGAAACATTCTCATTATTCACACAGTTCTAGCCCTTTGAATTCATCTTCGTTTTCAATAGGAAATGTTCTGAGCATATAACTTCTGATCGAACTTTGAAAATAATCTTAGATTACCATTGGAATGTTGTCTGTAATGAAATTGCAGAACATTGAATTCGCGGTTAGTCTTCAGTGAGAAACATTCATTTCAAACAACGGGACTGCAGAACTTTGTATTCAGGGATAGATTTCAAAGGGCAATGAATACTATACACAATTCAATTGCAGAAATCGATTTTCTCTGTTAGTTTTCTTGCACAACCTATGTTTGTATTGAAGCAGCTTCTAATCTTTTCAGTTCATGGTTAGTTTTCATTAGTAAATGATGCTAGGACTTAATTGGCTAATAGCACATTGCATTTACTCTTAGTTTTCCAGCGGATAACTTTATCCTAGACAACCGGTTAACGCTACGTTGAATTGAACATTATTATTCCTTGGGAAATGTTCACATAGAAAACACGACTACGCAACATTAAATACAAGCTTAGTTAGGAACGCGGATTTCTTTAGAGTAGAGAACAGGACAGAACAACATGACATTCACGATGAGTTTTCAATGAGAAACGAAAGAATCCAAGATGTCCTACACTTTGAATTCCTTGGGATTTTTCAATAGCAACTGATCCTACCAGATAACCGGTGAATGAAACTGTCAATTACGCTTACTTTCAGATGGGAATTGAGCTTCCTACACAGTACGATCATACAACGTTGAATTCACTCCTACTTTTGAAAGAGAATTGTTAATTGTACACAGTTTTCAACGCGAAACAGTCTCAGTAGTCTCTCAGTTTTATTCCTTTGTATTCTGCTTAGTTTTCAACAAGAAATGTTCCCAGCATATATCTTCTGATAGAACTTTGAAATCAATGTAAGATTACCATTGCAATGTTGTCTGCAATGAAATTACAGAACATAGAATTCGCGGTTACTCTTCAGTGAGAAACATTCACTTCAAACAGCAGCACTACAAAACGTTGAATTCAAGGACAGATTTCAAAGGGTAATTCAATATTATACACAATTGAATTACAGAACTCGAACTTCTCTATTAGTTTTCTTGCCCAACCTAGGTTGGTATTGAAACAACTTCTTATCTTTTCGGTTCACAATTAGCGTTCATTAGTAAATGATGTTAGTACATAATCGGCTAATAGCACAAGGAATTCACTCTTATTTTTCCAGGGGATAAGTTCTTCCTAGACAACAAGTTTAAGGACCGTAGAATTGAACATTACTATTCATTGGGTAGGTGAGAATTCAACGTTCTATGATCGTATTCTCTAGAAAGCTCAATTCCCGTCTTAAAGTAAGCGTAATTGAGAGTTTCTTTCACCGGTTATCTGGTAGGACCAGTTCCTATTGAAAAATCCCAAGGAATTCAAAGACTAGTACATCTTGGATTCTTTCGTTTCTCATTGAAAAGTCATCGTGAATGTCGTGTTGTTCTGTACTGATCTCTAAACAAATCCGCTTTCCTAACTAAGCCTTTATTCAATGTTGCCTAGTCCTGTTTTGTAAGTGAACATTTCTCAATGAATAGTAACGTTCAATTGAACGTTCCATAACCCTGTTGTCTAGGAAGAACTTATCTGCTGGAAAACTAAGAGTGAATGCAATGTGCTATTACCTGGTTATGAACTAGTATATTTTACTAATGAAAACTAAACGTGTACTGTAAAGATTAGCAGATGCTTCAATACCAACTTAGGTTGTGCATGAAAACAAACAGAAGAAGTTCGAGTTCTGTAATGAAATTGTGTATAACATTGCATTACCCTTTGAAATTTTTCCTTGATTTCAAAGTTCTGTAGTCCCGCTGTTTGAAATGAACGTTTGTCACTGAAAACAAACCGCGAATTCAATGTTCTGTAATTTCATTACAGACAACATTCCAATGGTAATCTAAGATTGTTTTCAAAGTTCGATCAGAATTTATATGCTCGGAACATTTCCTATTGAAAACGAAGATGAACTCAAAGGGCTAGAACTGTGTGAATACTAGAAATGTTTCCTGTTGAAAACTGTGTACAATAAACAATTCTCTATAAAAAGTAGGAGGGAATTCAACGTTCTATGATCGTATTGTGTAGGAAGCTCAATTCCCGTCTTCAAGTAATTAACAGTTTCTTTCACCCGTTATCTGGTAGGATCAGTTGCTATTGAAAAATCCCAAGGAATTCAAAGAGTAGTACATCTTGGATTCTTTCGTTTCTCATTGAAAACTCATCGTGAATGTCATATTTTTCTGTCCTGTTCTCTACTCTAAACAAATCTGCTTTCTTAACTTAGCTTGTATTTAATGTTGTGTAGTCCTGTTTTCTACGTGAACATTTCAAAATGAATAGTAATGTTTAATACCACGTCGCATAAACCTGTTGTCTATGATAACGTTATCCGTTGGAAAACTAAGAGTGAATGCAATGTGCTATTGGCCGGTTAAGTCCTAGCATCATTTACTAATGAAAACTAACCAGGAACTGAAAAGATTAGAAGCTGCTTCAATACCAACATAGGTTTTGCAAGAAAACTAACAGAGAAGGTCGAATTCTGTAATAAAATTGTGTATAACGTTGAATTACCCTTTGAAATCTATCCTTGATTTCAAAGGTCTGTAGTCCCGCTGTTTGAAATGAACATTTATCATTGAAGACTAACGGCGAAATCAATGTTCTGTAATTTCATTACAGCCAACATTCCAATGGTAATCTAAGATTGTTTTCAAAGTTCGATCAGAAGTTATATGCTCGGAACATTTCCTACTGAAAACGAAGATGAACTCAAAGGGCTAGAACTGTGTGAATACTAGGAATGTTTCCTGTTGAAAACTGTGTACAATAAACAATTCTCTTTCAAAAGTAGGAGCGAATTCAACGTTCTATGATCGTATTGTGTAGGAAGCTCAATTCTCCTCTTCAAGTAAGCGTAATTAACAGTTTCTTTCACCCGTTATCTGGTAAGATCAGTTGCTATTGAAAAATCAGAAGGAATTCAAAGAGTAGTACATCTTGGATTCTTTCGTTTCTCATTGAAAACTCATCGTGAATGTCATGTTTTTCTGTCTTGTTCTCTACTCTAAACAAATCTGCTTTCCTAACTAAGCCTGTATTCAATGTTGCATTGCCCTGTTTGTGTAAGTGAACATTTCTCAATGAAGAGTAACGTTCAATTCAACGTTCCATAAACCTGTTGTCTAGGAAGAACTTATCTGCTGGAAAACTAAGAGTGAATGCAATGTGCTATTAGCTGGTTATGTACTAGCATATTTTACTAATGAAAACTAACCGTGAACTGAAAAGATTAGAAGCTGCTTCAATACCAACCTAGGTTGTGCATAAAAAAAACAGAGAAGTTCGACTTCTGTAATGAAATTGTGTATAACATTGCATTACCCTTTGAAATCATGGAAAGATTTCAAAGTTCTGTAGTCCCGCTGTTTGAAATGAACGTTTATCATTGAAGACTAACCGCGAATTCAATGTTCTGTAATTTCATTACAGCCAACATTCCAATGGTAATCTAAGATTGTTTTCAAAGTTCAATCAGAAGTTATATGCTCGGAACATTTCCTATTGAAAACGAAGATGAACTCAAAGGGCTAGAACTGTGTGAATACTAGGAATGTTTCCTGTTGAAAACTGTGTACAATAAACAATTCTCTTTCAAAAGTAGGAGCGAATTCAACGTTCCATGATCGTTTTGTGTAGGAAGCTCAATTCCCGTGTTAAGTGAGCATAATTGACAGTTTCATTCACCGGTTATCTCATAGGATCAGATGCTATTGAAAAATCCCAAGGAATTCAAAGAGTAGTACATCATGGATTCTTTCCTTTCTCATTGAAAACTCATCGTGAATGTCATGTTGTTCTGTCCTGTTCTCTACTGTAAACAAATCCGCTTTCCTAACTAAGCTTGTATTTAATGTTGCGTAGTCCTGTTTTCTACGTGAACATTTCAAAATGAATAGTAATGTTCAATACCACTTCGCATAAACCTGTTGTCTATGATAACGTTATCCGCTGGAAAACTAAGAGTGAATGCAATGTGCTATTGGCCGGTTAAGTCCTAGCATCATTTACTAATGAAAACTAACCAGGAACTGAAAAGATTAGAAGCTGCTTCAATACCAACATAGGTTGTGAAGGAAACTAACAGAGAAAGTCGAGTTCTGTAATAAAATTGTGTATAACATTGATTTACCCTTTTAAATCTATCCTTGATTTCAAAGTTCTGTAGTCCTGCTGTTTGAAATGAACGTTTATCATTGAAGACGAACCGCGAATTCAATGTTCTGTAATTTCATTACAGCCAACATTCCAATGGTAATCTAAGATTGTTTTCAAAGTTCGATCAGAAGTTATATGCACGGAACATTTCCTATTGAAAACGAAGATGAACTCAAAGGGCTAGAACTGTGTGAATACTAGGAATGTTTCCTGTTGAAAACTGTACAATAAACAATTCTCTTTCAAAAGTAGGAGCGAATTCAACGTTCTATGATCGTATTGTGTAGGAAGCTCAATTCTCGTCTTCAAGTAAGCGTAATTAACAGTTTCTTTCACCCGTTATCTGGTAGGATCAGTTGCTATTGAAAAATCAGAAGGAATTCAAAGAGTAGTACATCTTGGATTCTTTCCTTTCTCATTGAAATCTCATCCTGAATGTCATGTTTTTCTGTCCTGTTCTCTACTCTAAACAAATCTGCTTTCCTAACTAAGCCTGTATTCAATGTTGCATTGCCCTGTTTGTGTAAGTGAACATTTCTCAATGAATAGTAATGTTCAATTCAACGATCGATAAACCTGTTGTCTAGGAAGAACTTATCTGCTGGAAAACTAAGAGTGAATGCAATGTGCTATTAGCCGGTTATATACTAGCATATTTTACTAATGAAAACTAACCGTGAACTGAAAAGATTAGAAGCTGCTTCAATACCAACCTAGGTTGTGCATAAAAAAAACAGAGAAGTTCGACTTCTGTAATGAAATTGTGTATAACATTGCATTACCCTTTGAAATCATGGAAAGATTTCAAAGTTCTGTAGTCCCGCTGTTTGAAATGAACGTTTATCACTGAAGACTAACCGCGAATTCAATGTTCTGTAATTTCATTACAGACAACATTCCAATGGTAATCTAAGATTGTTTTCAAAGTTCGATCAGAAGTTATATGCTCAGAACATTTCTTATTGAAAACGAAGTTGAATTCAAAGGGCTAGAACTGTGTGAATACTGAGAATGTTTCCTGTTGATAACTGTACAATAAACAATTCTCTTTCAAAAGTAGGAGCGAATTCAACGTTCTATGATCGTATTGTGTAGGAAGCTCAATTCCCGTCTTAAAGTAAGCGTAATTGACAGTTTCATTCAGCGGTTACCTGGTAGGAAAAGTTGCTATTGAAAAATCCCAAGGAATTCAAAGAGTAGTACATCTTGGATTCTTTCCTTTCTCATTGAAAACTCATCGTGAGTGTCATGTTGTTCTGTCCTGTTCTCTACTGTAAACAAATCCGCTTTCCTAACTAAGCTTGTATTTAATGTTGCGTAGTCCTGTTTTCTACGTGAACATTTCAAAATGAATAGTAATGTTCAATACCACTTCGCATAAACCTGTTGTCTATGATAACGTTATCCGCTGGAAAACTAAGAGTGAATGCAATGTGCTATTGGCCGGTTAAGTCCTAGCATCATTTACTAATGAAAACTAACCAGGAACTGAAAAGATTAGAAGCTGCTTCAATACCAACATAGGTTGTGAAGGAAACTAACAGAGAAAGTCGAGTTCTGTAATAAAATTGTGTATAACATTGATTTACCCTTTTAAATCTATCCTTGATTTCAAAGTTCTGTAGTCCTGCTGTTTGAAATGAACGTTTATCATTGAAGACGAACCGCGAATTCAATGTTCTGTAATTTCATTACAGCCAACATTCCAATGGTAATCTAAGATTGTTTTCAAAGTTCGATCAGAAGTTATATGCTCGGAACATTTCCTATTGAAACCGAAGATGAACTCAAAGGGCTAGAACTGTGTGAATACTAGGAATGTTTCCTGTTGAAAACTGTGTACAATAAATAATTCTCTTTCAAAAGTAGGAGCGAATTCAACGTTCTATGATCGTATTGTGTAGGAAGCTCAATTCCCGTCTTAAAGTAAGCGTAATTAACAGTTTCTTTCACCCGTTATCTGGTAGGATCAGTTGCTATTGAAAAATCCGAAGGAATTCAAAGAGTAGTACATCTTGGATTCTTTCCTTTCTCATGGAAATCTCATCGTGAATGTCATGTTTTTCTGTCCTGTTCTCTACTCTAAACAAATCTGCTTTCCTAACTAAGCCTGTATTCAATGTTGCATTGCCCTGTTTGTGTAAGTGAACATTTCTCAATGAATAGTAATGTTCAATTCAACGATCCATAAACCTGTTGTCTAGGAAGAACTTATCTGCTGGAAAACTAAGATTGAATGCAATGTGCTATTAGCCGGTTATGTACTAGCATATTTTACTAATGAAAACTAACCGTGAACTGAAAAGATTAGAAGCTGCTTCAATACCAACCTAGGTTGTGCATAAAAAAAACAGAGAAGTTCGACTTCTGTAATGAAATTGTGTATAACATTGCATTACCCTTTGAAATCATGGAAAGATTTCAAAGTTCTGTAGTCCCGCTGTTTGAAATGAACGTTTATCACTGAAGACTAACCGCGAATTCAATGTTCTGTAATTTCATTACAGACAACATTCCAATGGTAATCTAAGATTGTTTTCAAAGTTCGATCAGAAGTTATATGCTCAGAACATTTCTTATTGAAAACGAAGTTGAATTCAAAGGGCTAGAACTGTGTGAATACTGAGAATGTTTCCTGTTGATAACTGTACAATAAACAATTCTCTTTCAAAAGTAGGAGCGAATTCAACGTTCTATGATCGTATTGTGTAGGAAGCTCAATTCCCGTCTTAAAGTAAGCGTAATTGACAGTTTCATTCAGCGGTTACCTGGTAGGAAAAGTTGCTATTGAAAAATCCCAAGGAATTCAAAGAGTAGTACATCTTGGATTCTTTCCTTTCTCATTGAAAACTCATCGTGAGTGTCATGTTGTTCTGTCCTGTTCTCTACTGTAAACAAATCCGCTTTCCTAACTAAGCTTGTATTTAATGTTGCGTAGTCCTGTTTTCTACGTGAACATTTCAAAATGAATAGTAATGTTCAATACCACGTCGCATAAACCTGTTGTCTATGATAACGTTATCCGCTGGAAAACTAAGAGTGAATGCAATGTGCTATTGGCCGGTTAAGTCCTAGCATCATTTACTAATGAAAACTAACCATGAACTGAAAAGATTAGAAGCTGCTTCAATACCAACATAGGTTGTGCAAGAAAACTAACAGAAAAAGTTAAGTTCTGTAATAAAATTGTGTATAACATTGAATTACCCTTTGAAATCTATCCTTGATTTCAAAGTTCAGTAGTCCCGCTGTTTGAAATGAACGTTTATCATTGAAGACTAACCGCGAATTCAATGTTCTGTAATTTCATTACAGCCAACATTCCAATGGTAATCTAAGATTGTTTTCAAAGTTCGAACAGAAGTTATATGCACGGAACATTTCTTTGAAAACGAAGATGAACTCCAAGGGTTAGAACTGTGTGAATAATAGGTATGTTTCCTGTTGAAAACTGTGTACAATAAACAATTCTCTTTCAAAAGTAGGAGCAAATTCAACGTTCTATGATCGTATTGTGTATGATGCTCAATTCCCGTCTTAAAGTAAGCGTAATTGACAGTTTCATTCACCGGTTACCTGGTAGGCTCAGTTGCTATTGAAAAATCACAAGGAATTCCAAGAGTAGGACATCTTGGATTCTTTCGTTTCTCATTGAAAACTCGTCGTGAATGTCATGTTTTTCTGTCCTGTTCTCTACTCTAAACAAATCTGCTTTCCTAACTAAGCTTGTATTTAATGTTGTGTAATCCTGTTATCTACGTGAACATTTCAAAATGAATAGTAATGTTCAATACCACGTCGCATAAACCTGTTGTCTATGATAACGTTATCCGCTGGAAAACTAAGAGTGAATGCAATGTGCTATTGGACAGTTAAGTCCTAGCATCATTTAGTAATGAAAACTAACCATGAACTGAAAAGATTAGAAGCTTCTTCAATACCAACATAGGATGTGCAAGAAAACTAACAGAGAAAGTCGAGTTCTGTAATAAAATTGTGTATAACATTGAATTACCCTTTTAATTCTATCCTTGATTTCAAATTTCCGTAGTCCCGCTGTTTGAAATGAACGTTTATCATTGAAGAATAACGGCGAATTCAATGTTCTGTAATTTCATTACAGCCAACATTCCAATGGTAATCTAAGATTGTTTTCAAAGTTCGATCAGCAGTTATATGCTCGGAACATTTCCTACTGAAAACGAAGATGAACTCAAAGGGCTAGAACTGTGTGAATACTAGGAATGTTTCCTGTTGAAAACTGTGTACAATAAACAATTCTCTTTCAAAAGTAGGAGCGAATTCAACGTTCTATGATCGTATTGTGTAGGAAGCTCAATTCTCCTCTTCAAGTAAGCGTAATTACCAGTTTCTTTCACCCGTTATCTGGTAGGAGCAGTTGCTATTGAAAAATCAGAAGGAATTCAAAGAGTAGTACATCTTGGATTCTTTCGTTTCTCATTGAAAACTCATCGTGAATGTCATGTTTTTCTGTCCTGTTCTCTACTCTAAACAAATCTGCTTTCCTAACTAAGCCTGTATTCAATGTTGCATTGCCCTGTTTGTGTAAGTGAACATTTCTCAATGAATAGTAACGTTCAATTCAACGTTCCATAAACCTGTTGTCTAGGAAGAACTTATCTGCTGGAAAACTAAGAGTGAATGCAATGTGCTATTAGCCGGTTATGTACTAGCATATTTTACTAATGAAAACTAACCGTGAACTGAAAAGATTAGAAGCTGCTTCAATACCAACCTAGGTTGTGCATAAAAAAAACAGAGAAGTTCGACTTCTGTAATGAAATTGTGTATAACATTGCATTAACCTTTGAAATCATGGAAAGATTTCAAAGTTCTGTAGTCCCTCTGTTTGAAATGAACGTTTATCATTGAAGACTAACCGCGAATTCAATGTTCTGTAATTTCATTACAGCCAACATTCCAATGGTAATCTAAGATTGTTTTCAAAGTTCGATCAGAAGTTATATGCTCGGAACATTTCCAATTGAAAACGAAGATGAACTCAAAGGGCTAGAACTGTGTGAATACTAGGAATGTTTCATGTTGAAAACTGTGTACAATAAACAATTCTCTTTCAAAAGTAGGAGCGAATTCAACGTTCCATGATCGTATTGTGTAGGAAGCTCAATTCCCGTGTTAAAGTGTGCATAATTGACAGTTTCATTCACCGGTTATCTCATAGGATCAGATGCTATTGAAAAATCCCAAGGAATTCAAAGAGTAGTACATCTTGGATTCTTTCCTTTCTCATTGAAAACTCATCGTGAATGTCATGTTGTTCTGTCCTGTTCTCTACTCTAAACAAATCCGCTTTCCTAACTAAGCTTGTATTTAATGTTGCGTAGTCCTGTTTTCTACGTGAACATTTCAAAATGAATAGTAATGTTCAATACCACTTCGCATAAACCTGTTGTCTATGATAACGTTATCCGCTGGAAAACTAAGAGTGAATGCAATGTGCTATTGGCCGGTTAACTCCTAGCATCATTTACTAATGAAAACTAACCATGAACTGAAAAGATTAGAAGCTGCTTCAATACCAACAGAGGTTGTGCAAGTAAACTAACAGATAAAGTCGAGTTCTGTAATAAAAATATGTATAACATTGAATTACCCTTTGAAATCTAGCCTTGATTTCAAAGTTCTGTAGTCCCGCTGTTTGAAATGAACGTTTATCTTTGAAGACTAACCGCGAATTCATTGTTCTCTAATTTCATTACAGCCAACATTCCAAATGTAATCTAAGATTGTTTTCAAAGTTCGATCAGAAGTTTTATGCTCCGACCATTTCCTATTGAAAACGAAGATGAACTCAAAGGGCTAGAACTGTGTGAATACTAGGAATGTTTCCTGTTGAAAACTGTGTACAATAAACAATTCTCTTTCAAAAGTAGGAGCAAATTCAACGTTCTATGATCGTATTGTGTAGGAAGATCAATTCCCGTCTAAAAGTGAGCATAATTGACAGTTTCATTCACCGGTTATCTCATGGGATCAGTTGCTATTGAAAAATCCCAAGGAATTCAAAGAGTAGTACATCTTGGATTCTTCCCTTTCTCATTGAAATCTCATCGTGAATGTCATGTTGTTCTGTCCTGTTCTCTACTCTAAACAAATCCACTTTCCTAACTAAGCCTGTTGCTGCGTAGTCCTGTTTTCTACGTGAACATTTCAAAATGAATAGTAATGTTCAATACCACGTCGCATAAACCTGTTGTCTATGATAACGTCATCCGCTGGAAAACTAAGAGTGAATGCAATGTGCTATTGGCCGGTTAATTCCTTGCATCCTTTACTAATGAAAACTAACCAGGAACTGAAAAGATTAGAAGCTGCTTCAATACCAACATAGGTTGTGCAAGAAAACTAACAGAGAAAGTCGAGTTCTGTAATAAAATTGTGTATAACATTGAATTACCCTTTGAAATCTATCCTTGATTTCAAAGTTCTGTAGTCCCGCTGTTTGAAATGAACGTTTATCATTGAAGACTAACCGCGAATTCAATGTTCTGTAATTTCATTACAGCCAACATTCCAATGGTAATCTAAGATTGTTTTCAAAGTTCGATCAGAAGTTATATGCTCGGAACATTTCCTATTGGAAACGAAGATGAACTCAAAGGGCTAGAACTGTGTGAATACTAGGAATGTTTCCTGTTGAAAACTGTGTACAATAAACAATTCTCTTTCAAAAGTAGGAGCGAATTCAACGTTCTATGATCGTATTGTGTAGGAAGCTCAATTCCCCTCTTAAAGTAAGCGTAACAGTTTCTTTCACCCGTTATCTGGTAGGATCAGTTGCTATTGAAAAATCAGAAGGAATTCAAAGAGTAGTACATCTTGGATTCTTTCGTTTCTCATTGAAAACTCCTCGTGAATGTCATGTTTTTCTGTGCTGTTCTCTACTCTAAACAAATCCGCTTTCCTAACTAACCCTGTATTCAATGTTGCATTGCCCTGTTTGTGTAAGTGAAAATTTCTCAATGAATACTAACGTTCAATACAACGTTCCATCAACCTGTTGTCTAGGAAGAACTTATCTGCTGTAAAACTAAGAGTGAATGCAATGTGCTATTAGCCGGTTATGTACTAGCATATTTTACTAATGAAAACTAACCGTGAACTGAAAAGATTAGAAGCTGCTTCAATACCAACCTAGGTTGTGCATAAAAAAAGGAGAAGTTCGACTTCTGTAATGAAATTGTGTATAACATTGCATTACCCTTTGAAATCATGGAAAGATTTCAAAGTTCTGTAGTCCCGCTGTTTGAAATGAACGTTTATCACTGAAGACTAACCGCGAATACAATGTTCTGTAATTTCATTACAGACAACATTCCGATGGTAATCTAAGATTGTTTTCAAAGTTCGATCAGAAGTTATGTGCTCAGAACATTTCATATTGAAAACGAAGTTGAATTCAAAGGGCTAGAACTGTGTGAATACTGAAAATGTTTCCTGTTGATAACTGTACAATAAACAATTCTCTTTCAAAAGTAGGAGCGAATTCAACGTTCTATGATCGTATTGTGTAGGAAGCTCAATTCCCGTCTTAAAGTAAGCGTAATTGACAGTTTCATTCAGCGGTTACCTGGTAGGATCAGTTGCTATTGAAAAATCCCAAGGAATTCAAAGAGTAGTACATCTTGGATTCTTTCCTTTCTCATTGAAAACTCATCGTGAATGCCATGTTGTTCTGTCCTGTTCTCTACTCTAAACAAATCCGCTTTCCTAACTAAGCTTGTATTTAATGTTGCGTAGTCCTGTTTTCTATGTGAACATTTCAAAATGAATAGTAATGGTCAATACCACGTCGCATAAACCTGTTGTCTATGATAACGTTATCGGCTGGAAAACTAAGAGTGAATGCAGTGTGCTATTGGCCGGTTAAGTCCTAGCATCATTTACTAATGAAAACTAACCAGGAACTGAAAGGATTAGAAGCTGCTTCAATACCAACATAGGTTGTGAAGGAAACTAACAGAGAAAGTCGAGGTCTGTAATAAAATTGTGTATAACATTGAATTACCCTTTGAAATCTATCCTTGATTTCAAAGTTCTGTAGTCCTGCTGTTTGAAATGAACGTTTATCATTGAAGACTAACCGCGAATTCAATGTTCTGTAATTTCATTACAGCCAACATTCCAATGGTAATCTAAGATTGTTTTCAAAGTTCGATCAGAAGTTATATGCTCGGAACATTTCCTATTGAAACCGAAGATGAACTCAAAGGGCTAGAACTGTGTGAATACTAGGAATGTTTCCTGTTGAAAACTGTGTACAATAAATAATTCTCTTTCAAAAGTAGGAGCGAATTCAACGTTCTATGATCGTATTGTGTAGGAAGCTCAATTCCCGTCTTAAAGTAAGCGTAATTAACAGTTTCTTTCACCCGTTATCTGGTAGGATCAGTTGCTATTGAAAAATCCGAAGGAATTCAAAGAGTAGTACATCTTGGATTCTTTCCTTTCTCATGGAAATCTCATCGTGAATGTCATGTTTTTCTGTCCTGTTCTCTACTCTAAACAAATCTGCTTTCCTAACTAAGCCTGTATTCAATGTTGCATTGCCCTGTTTGTGTAAGTGAACATTTCTCAATGAATAGTAATGTTCAATTCAACGATCCATAAACCTGTTGTCTAGGAAGAACTTATCTGCTGGAAAACTAAGATTGAATGCAATGTGCTATTAGCCGGTTATGTACTAGCATATTTTACTAATGAAAACTAACCGTGAACTGAAAAGATTAGAAGCTGCTTCAATACCAACCTAGGTTGTGCATAAAAAAAACAGAGAAGTTCGACTTCTGTAATGAAATTGTGTATAACATTGCATTACCCTTTGAAATCATGGAAAGATTTCAAAGTTCTGTAGTCCCGCTGTTTGAAATGAACGTTTATCACTGAAGACTAACCGCGAATTCAATGTTCTGTAATTTCATTACAGACAACATTCCAATGGTAATCTAAGATTGTTTTCAAAGTTCGATCAGAAGTTATATGCTCAGAACATTTCTTATTGAAAACGAAGTTGAATTCAAAGGGCTAGAACTGTGTGAATACTGAGAATGTTTCCTGTTGATAACTGTACAATAAACAATTCTCTTTCAAAAGTAGGAGCGAATTCAACGTTCTATGATCGTATTGTGTAGGAAGCTCAATTCCCGTCTTAAAGTAAGCGTAATTGACAGTTTCATTCAGCGGTTACCTGGTAGGATCAGTTGCTATTGAAAAATCCCAAGGAATTCAAAGAGTAGTACATCTTGGATTCTTTCCTTTCTCATTGAAAACTCATCGTGAGTGTCATGTTGTTCTGTCCTGTTCTCTACTGTAAACAAATCCGCTTTCCTAACTAAGCTTGTATTTAATGTTGCGTAGTCCTGTTTTCTACGTGAACATTTCAAAATGAATAGTAATGTTCAATACCACGTCGCATAAACCTGTTGTCTATGATAACGTTATACGCTGGAAAACTAAGAGTGAATGCAATGTGCTATTGGCCGGTTAAGTCCTAGCATCATTTACTAATGAAAACTAACCAGGAACTGAAAGGATTAGAAGCTGCTTCAATACCAACATAGGTTGTGAAGGAAACTAACAGAGAAAGTCGAGGTCTGTAATAAAATTGTGTATAACATTGAATTACCCTTTGAAATCTATCCTTGATTTCAAAGTTCTGTAGTCCTGCTGTTTGAAATGAACGTTTATCATTGAAGACTAACCGCGAATTCAATGTTCTGTAATTTCATTACAGCCAACATTCCAATGGTAATCTAAGATTGTTTTCAAAGTTCGATCAGAAGTTATATGCTCGGAACATTTCCTATTGAAACCGAAGATGAACTCAAAGGGCTAGAACTGTGTGAATACTAGGAATGTTTCCTGTTGAAAACTGTGTACAATAAATAATTCTCTTTCAAAAGTAGGAGCGAATTCAACGTTCTATGATCGTATGGTGTAGGAAGCTCAATTCCCGTCTTAAAGTAAGCGTAATTAACAGTTTCTTTCACCCGTTATCTGGTAGGATCAGTTGCTATTGAAAAATCCGAAGGAATTCAAAGAGTAGTACATCTTGGATTCTTTCCTTTCTCATGGAAATCTCATCGTGAATGTCATGTTTTTCTGTCCTGTTCTCTACTCTAAACAAATCTGCTTTCCTAACTAAGCCTGTATTCAATGTTGCATTGCCCTGTTTGTGTAAGTGAACATTTCTCAATGAATAGTAATGTTCAATTCAACGTTCCATAAACCTGTTGTCTAGGAAGAACTTATCTGCTGGAAAACTAAGAGTGAATGCAATGTGCTATTAGCCGGTTATGTACTAGCATATTTTACTAATGAAAACTAACCGTGAACTGAAAAGATTAGAAGCTGCTTCAATACCAACCTAGGTTGTGCATAAAAAAAAACAGAGAAGATCGACTTCTGTAATGAAATTGTGTATAACATTGCATTACCCTTTGAAATCATAGAAAGATTTCAAAGTTCTGTAGTCCCGCTGTTTGAAATGAACGTTTATCATTGAAGACTAACCGCGAATTCAATGTTCTGTAATTTCATTACAGCCAACATTCCAATGGTAATCTAAGATTGTTTTCAAAGTTCGATCAGAAGTTATATGCTCGGAACATTTCCTATTGAAAACGAAGATGAACTCAAAGGGCTAGAACTGTGTGAATACTAGGAATGTTTCCTGTTGGAAACTGTGTTCAATAAACAATTCTCTTTCAAAAGTAGGAGCGAATTCAACGTTCTATGATCGTATTGTGTAGGAAGCTCAATTCCCGTGTTAAAGTGAGCATAAGTGACAGTTTCATTCACCGGTTATCTCATAGGATCAGTTGCTATTGAAAAATCCCAAGGAATTCAAAGAGTAGTACATCTTGGATTCTTTCCTTTCTCATTGAAAACTCATCGTGAATGCCATGTTGTTCTGTCCTGTTCTCTACGCTAAACAAATCCGCTTTCCTAACTAAGCTTGTATTTAATGTTGCGTAGTCCTGTTTTCTACGTGAACATTTCAAAATGAATAGAAATGGTCAATACCACGTCGCATAAACCTGTTGTCTATGATAACGTTATCCGCTGGAAAACTAAGAGTGAATGCAATGTGCTATTGGCCGGTTAATTCCTAGCATCATTTACTAATGAAAAGTAACCAGGAACTGAAAAGATTAGAAGCTGCTTCAATACCAACATAGGTTGTGCAAGAAAACTAACAGAGAAAGTCGAGTTCTGTAATAAAATTGTGTATAACATTGAATTGCCCTTTGAAATCTATCCTTGATTTCAAAGTTCTGTAGTCCCGCTGTTTGAAATGAACGTTTATCATTGAAGACTAACCGCGAATTCAATGTTCTGTAATTTCATTACAGCCAACATTCCAATGAAGATTGTTTTCAAAGTTCGATCAGAAGTTATATGCTCGGAACATTTCCTATTGAAAACGAAGATGAACTCAAAGGGCTAGAACTGTGTGAATACTAGGAATGTTTCCTGTTGAAATCTGTGTACAATAAACAATTCTCTTTCAAAAGTAGGAGCGAATTCAACGTTCTATGATCGTATTGTGTAGGAAGCTCAATTCCCGTCTTAAAGTGAGCATAATTGACAGTTTCATTCTCCGGTTATCACATAGGATCAGTTGCTATTGAAAAATCAGAAGGAATTCAAAGAGTAGTACATCTTGGATTCTTTCCTTTCTCATTGAAATCTCATCCTGAATGTCATGTTTTTCTGTCCTGTTCTCTACTCTAAACAAATCTGCTTTCCTAACTAAGCCTGTATTCAATGTTGCATTGCCCTGTTTGTGTAAGTGAACATTTCTCAATGAATAGTAATGTTCAATTCAACGATCGATAAACCTGTTGTCTAGGAAGAACTTATCTGCTGGAAAACTAAGAGTGAATGCAATGTGCTATTAGCCGGTTATATACTAGCATATTTTACTAATGAAAACTAACCGTGAACTGAAAAGATTAGAAGCTGCTTCAATACCAACCTAGGTTGTGCATAAAAAAAAACAGAGAAGTTCGACTTCTGTAATGAAATTGTGTATAACATTGCATTACCCTTTGAAATCATGGAAAGATTTCAAAGTTCTGTAGTCCCGCTGTTTGAAATGAACGTTTATCACTGAAGACTAACCGCGAATTCAATGTTCTGTAATTTCATTACAGCCAACATTCCAATGGTAATCTAAGATTGTTTTCAAAGTTCGATCAGAAGTTATATGCTCGGAACATTTCCTATTGGAAACGAAGATGAACTCAAAGGGCTAGAACTGTGTGAATACTAGGAATGTTTCCTGTTGAAAACTGTGTACAATAAACAATTCTCTTTCAAAAGTAGGAGCGAATTCAACGTTCTATGATCGTATTGTGTAGGAAGCTCAATTCCCGTCTTCAAGTAAGCGTAATTAACACTTTCTTTCACCCGTTATCTGGTAGGATCAGTTGCTATTGAAAAATCAGAAGGAATTCAAAGAGTAGTATATCTTGGATTCTTTCGTTTCTCATTGAAAACTCATCGTGAATGTCATGTTTTTCTGTCCTGTTCTCTACTCTAAACAAATCCGCTTTCTTAACTAAGCCTGTATTCAATGTTGCATTGCCCTGTTTGTGTAAGTGAACATTTCTCAATGAATAGTAATGTTCAATTCAACGTTCCATAAACCTGTTGTCTAGGAAGAACTTATCTGCTGGAAAACTAAGAGTGAATGCAATGTGCTATTAGCCGGTTATGTACTAGCATATTTTACTAATGAAAACTAACCGTGAACTGAAAAGATTAGAAGCTGCTTCAATACCAACCTAGGTTGTGCATAAAAAAAAAACAGAGAAGATCGACTTCTGTAATGAAATTGTGTATAACATTGCATTACCCTTTGAAATCATGGAAAGATTTCAAAGTTCTGTAGTCCCGCTGTTTGAAATGAACGTTTATCATTGAAGACTAACCGCGAATTCAATGTTCTGTAATTTCATTACAGCCAACATTCCAATGGTAATCTAAGATTGTTTTCAAAGTTCGATCAGAAGTTATATGCTCGGAACATTTCATATTGGAAACGAAGATGAACTCAAAGGGCTAGAACTGTGTGAATACTAGGAATGTTTCCTGTTGAAAACTGTGTACAATAAACAATTCTCTTTCAAAAGTAGGAGCGAATTCAACGTTCTATGATCGTATTATGTAGGAAGCTCAATTCCCGTCTTAAAGTAAGCGTAACAGTTTCTTTCACCCGTTATCTGGTAGGATCAGTTGCTATTGAAAAATCAGAAGGAATTCAAAGAGTAGTACATCTTGGATTCTTTCGTTTCTCATTGAAAACTCCTCGTGAATGTCATGTTTTTCTGTGCTGTTCTCTACTCTAAACAAATCCGCTTTCCTAACTAAGCCTGTATTCAATGTTGCATTGCCCTGTTTGTGTAAGTGAAAATTTCTCAATGAATACTAACGTTCAATACAACGTTCCATCAACCTGTTGTCTAGGAAGAACTTATCTGCTGTAAAACTAAGAGTGAATGCAATGTGCTATTAGCCGGTTATGTACTAGCATATTTTACTAATGAAAACTAACCGTGAACTGAAAAGATTAGAAGCTGCTTCAATACCAACCTAGGTTGTGCATAAAAAAAGCAGAGAAGTTCGACTTCTGTAATGAAATTGTGTATAACATTGCATTACCCTTTGAAATCATGGAAAGATTTCAAAGTTCTGTAGTCCCGCTGTTTGAAATGAACGTTTATCACTGAAGACTAACCGCGAATACAATGTTCTGTAATTTCATTACAGACAACATTCCGATGGTAATCTAAGATTGTTTTCAAAGTTCGATCAGAAGTTATATGCTCAGAACATTTCATATTGAAAACGAAGTTGAATTCAAAGGGCTAGAACTGTGTGAATACTGAAAATGTTTCCTGTTGATAACTGTACAATAAACAATTCTCTTTCAAAAGTAGGAGCGAATTCAACGTTCTATGATCGTATTGTGTAGGAAGCTCAATTCCCGTCTTAAAGTAAGCGTAATTGACAGTTTCATTCAGCGGTTACCTGGTAGGATCAGTTGCTATTGAAAAATCCCAAGGAATTCAAAGAGTAGTACATCTTGGATTCTTTCCTTTCTCATTGAAAACTCATCGTGAATGCCATGTTGTTCTGTCCTGTTCTCTAAACAAATCCGCTTTCCTAACTAAGCTTGTATTTAATGTTGCGTAGTCCTGTTTTCTATGTGAACATTTCAAAATGAATAGTAATGGTCAATACCACGTCGCATAAACCTGTTGTCTATGATAACGTTATCGGCTGGAAAACTAAGAGTGAATGCAATGTGCTATTGGCCGGTTAAGTCCTAGCATCATTTACTAATGAAAACTAACCAGGAACTGAAAGGATTAGAAGCTGCTTCAATACCAACATAGGTTGTGAAGGAAACTAACAGAGAAAGTCGAGGTCTGTAATAAAATTGTGTATAACATTGAATTACCCTTTGAAATCTATCCTTGATTTCAAAGTTCTGTAGTCCTGCTGTTTGAAATGAACGTTTATCATTGAAGACTAACCGCGAATTCAATGTTCTGTAATTTCATTACAGCCAACATTCCAATGGTAATCTAAGATTGTTTTCAAAGTTCGATCAGAAGTTATATGCTCGGAACATTTCCTATTGAAACCGAAGATGAACTCAAAGGGCTAGAACTGTGTGAATACTAGGAATGTTTCCTGTTGAAAACTGTGTACAATAAATAATTCTCTTTCAAAAGTAGGAGCGAATTCAACGTTCTATGATCGTATGGTGTAGGAAGCTCAATTCCCGTCTTAAAGTAAGCGTAATTAACAGTTTCTTTCACCCGTTATCTGGTAGGATCAGTTGCTATTGAAAAATCCGAAGGAATTCAAAGAGTAGTACATCTTGGATTCTTTCCTTTCTCATGGAAATCTCATCGTGAATGTCATGTTTTTCTGTCCTGTTCTCTAAACAAATCTGCTTTCCTAACTAAGCCTGTATTCAATGTTGCATTGCCCTGTTTGTGTAAGTGAACATTTCTCAATGAATAGTAATGTTCAATTCAACGTTCCATAAACCTGTTGTCTAGGAAGAACTTATCTGCTGGAAAACTAAGAGTGAATGCAATGTGCTATTAGCCGGTTATGTACTAGCATATTTTACTAATGAAAACTAACCGTGAACTGAAAAGATTAGAAGCTGCTTCAATACCAACCTAGGTTGTGCATAAAAAAAAACAGAGAAGATCGACTTCTGTAATGAAATTGTGTATAACATTGCATTACCCTTTGAAATCATAGAAAGATTTCAAAGTTCTGTAGTCCCGCTGTTTGAAATGAACGTTTATCATTGAAGACTAACCGCGAATTCAATGTTCTGTAATTTCATTACAGCCAACATTCCAATGGTAATCTAAGATTGTTTTCAAAGTTCGATCAGAAGTTATATGCTCGGAACATTTCCTATTGAAAACGAAGATGAACTCAAAGGGCTAGAACTGTGTGAATACTAGGAATGTTTCCTGTTGGAAACTGTGTTCAATAAACAATTCTCTTTCAAAAGTAGGAGCGAATTCAACGTTCTATGATCGTATTGTGTAGGAAGCTCAATTCCCGTGTTAAAGTGAGCATAAGTGACAGTTTCATTCACCGGTTATCTCATAGGATCAGTTGCTATTGAAAAATCCCAAGGAATTCAAAGAGTAGTACATCTTGGATTCTTTCCTTTCTCATTGAAAACTCATCGTGAATGCCATGTTGTTCTGTCCTGTTCTCTACGCTAAACAAATCCGCTTTCCTAACTAAGCTTGTATTTAATGTTGCGTAGTCCTGTTTTCTACGTGAACATTTCAAAATGAATAGAAATGGTCAATACCACGTCGCATAAACCTGTTGTCTATGATAACGTTATCCGCTGGAAAACTAAGAGTGAATGCAATGTGCTATTGGCCGGTTAATTCCTAGCATCATTTACTAATGAAAAGTAACCAGGAACTGAAAAGATTAGAAGCTGCTTCAATACCAACATAGGTTGTGCAAGAAAACTAACAGAGAAAGTCGAGTTCTGTAATAAAATTGTGTATAACATTGAATTGCCCTTTGAAATCTATCCTTGATTTCAAAGTTCTGTAGTCCCGCTGTTTGAAATGAACGTTTATCATTGAAGACTAACCGCGAATTCAATGTTCTGTAATTTCATTACAGCCAACATTCCAATGAAGATTGTTTTCAAAGTTCGATCAGAAGTTATATGCTCGGAACATTTCCTATTGAAAACGAAGATGAACTCAAAGGGCTAGAACTGTGTGAATACTAGGAATGTTTCCTGTTGAAATCTGTGTACAATAAACAATTCTCTTTCAAAAGTAGGAGCGAATTCAACGTTCTATGACCGTATTGTGTAGGAAGCTCAATTCCCGTCTTAAAGTGAGCATAATTGACAGTTTCATTCTCCGGTTATCACATAGGATCAGTTGCTATTGAAAAATCCGAAGGAATTCAAAGAGTAGTACATCTTGGATTCTTTCCTTTCTCATTGAAATCTCATCCTGAATGTCATGTTTTTCTGTCCTGTTCTCTACTCTAAACAAATCTGCTTTCCTAACTAAGCCTGTATTCAATGTTGCATTGCCCTGTTTGTGTAAGTGAACATTTCTCAATGAATAGTAATGTTCAATTCAACGATCGATAAACCTGTTGTCTAGGAAGAACTTATCTGCTGGAAAACTAAGAGTGAATGCAATGTGCTATTAGCCGGTTATATACTAGCATATTTTACTAATGAAAACTAACCGTGAACTGAAAAGATTAGAAGCTGCTTCAATACCAACCTAGGTTGTGCATAAAAAAAACAGAGAAGTTCGACTTCTGTAATGAAATTGTGTATAACATTGCATTACCCTTTGAAATCATGGAAAGATTTCAAAGTTCTGTAGTCCCGCTGTTTGAAATGAACGTTTATCACTGAAGACTAACCGCGAATTCAATGTTCTGTAATTTCATTACAGCCAACATTCCAATGGTAATCTAAGATTGTTTTCAAAGTTCGATCAGCAGTTATATGCTCGGAACATTTCCTACTGAAAACGAAGATGAACTCAAAGGGCTAGAACTGTGTGAATACTAGGAATGTTTCCTGTTGAAAACTGTGTACAATAAACAATTCTCTTTCAAAAGTAGGAGCGAATTCAACGTTCTATGATCGTATTGTGTAGGAAGCTCAATTCTCCTCTTCAAGTAAGCGTAATTAACAGTTTCTTTCACCCGTTATCTGGTAGGAGCAGTTGCTATTGAAAAATCAGAAGGAATTCAAAGAGTAGTACATCTTGGATTCTTTCGTTTCTCATTGAAAACTCCTCTTGAATGTCATGTTTTTCTGTGCTGTTCTCTACTCTAAACAAATCCGCTTTCCTAACTAAGCCTGTATTCAATGTTGCATTGCCCTGTTTGTGTAAGTGAAAATTTCTCAATGAATACTAACGTTCAATACAACGTTCCATCAACCTGTTGTCTAGGAAGAACTTATCTGCTGTAAAACTAAGAGTGAATGCAATGTGCTATTAGCCGGTTATGTACTAGCATATTTTACTAATGAAAACTAACCGTGAACTGAAAAGATTAGAAGCTGCTTCAATACCAACCTAGGTTGTGCATAAAAAAAGCAGAGAAGTTCGACTTCTGTAATGAAATTGTGTATAACATTGCATTACCCTTTGAAATCATGGAAAGATTTCAAAGTTCTGTAGTCCCGCTGTTTGAAATGAACGTTTATCACTGAAGACTAACCGCGAATACAATGTTCTGTAATTTCATTACAGACAACATTCCGATGGTAATCTAAGATTGTTTTCAAAGTTCGATCAGAAGTTATATGCTCAGAACATTTCATATTGAAAACGAAGTTGAATTCAAAGGGCTAGAACTGTGTGAATACTGAAAATGTTTCCTGTTGATAACTGTACAATAAACAATTCTCTTTCAAAAGTAGGAGCGAATTCAACGTTCTATGATCGTATTGTGTAGGAAGCTCAATTCCCGTCTTAAAGTAAGCGTAATTGACAGTTTCATTCAGCGGTTACCTGGTAGGATCAGTTGCTATTGAAAAATCCCAAGGAATTCAAAGAGTAGTACATCTTGGATTCTTTCCTTTCTCATTGAAAACTCATCGTGAATGCCATGTTGTTCTGTCCTGTTCTCTACTCTAAACAAATCCGCTTTCCTAACTAAGCTTGTATTTAATGTTGCGTAGTCCTGTTTTCTATGTGAACATTTCAAAATGAATAGTAATGGTCAATACCACGTCGCATAAACCTGTTGTCTATGATAACGTTATCGGCTGGAAAACTAAGAGTGAATGCAATGTGCTATTGGCCGGTTAAGTCCTAGCATCATTTACTAATGAAAACTAACCAGGAACTGAAAGGATTAGAAGCTGCTTCAATACCAACATAGGTTGTGAAGGAAACTAACAGAGAAAGTCGAGGTCTGTAATAAAATTGTGTATAACATTGAATTACCCTTTGAAATCTATCCTTGATTTCAAAGTTCTGTAGTCCTGCTGTTTGAAATGAACGTTTATCATTGAAGACTAACCGCGAATTCAATGTTCTGTAATTTCATTACAGCCAACATTCCAATGGTAATCTAAGATTGTTTTCAAAGTTCGATCAGAAGTTATATGCTCGGAACATTTCCTATTGAAACCGAAGATGAACTCAAAGGGCTAGAACTGTGTGAATACTAGGAATGTTTCCTGTTGAAAACTGTGTACAATAAATAATTCTCTTTCAAAAGTAGGAGCGAATTCAACGTTCTATGATCGTATGGTGTAGGAAGCTCAATTCCCGTCTTAAAGTAAGCGTAATTAACAGTTTCTTTCACCCGTTATCTGGTAGGATCAGTTGCTATTGAAAAATCCGAAGGAATTCAAAGAGTAGTACATCTTGGATTCTTTCCTTTCTCATGGAAATCTCATCGTGAATGTCATGTTTTTCTGTCCTGTTCTCTACTCTAAACAAATCTGCTTTCCTAACTAAGCCTGTATTCAATGTTGCATTGCCCTGTTTGTGTAAGTGAACATTTCTCAATGAATAGTAATGTTCAATTCAACGATCCATAAACCTGTTGTCTAGGAAGAACTTATCTGCTGGAAAACTAAGATTGAATGCAATGTGCTATTAGCCGGTTATGTACTAGCATATTTTACTAATGAAAACTAACCGTGAACTGAAAAGATTAGAAGCTGCTTCAATACCAACCTAGGTTGTGCATAAAAAAAACAGAGAAGTTCGACTTCTGTAATGAAATTGTGTATAACATTGCATTACCCTTTGAAATCATGGAAAGATTTCAAAGTTCTGTAGTCCCGCTGTTTGAAATGAACGTTTATCACTGAAGACTAACAGCGAATTCAATGTTCTGTAATTTCATTACAGACAACATTCCAATGGTAATCTAAGATTGTTTTCAAAGTTCGATCAGAAGTTATATGCTCAGAACATTTCTTATTGAAAACGAAGTTGAATTCAAAGGGCTAGAACTGTGTGAATACTGAGAATGTTTCTTGTTGATAACTGTACAATAAACAATTCTCTTTCAAAAGTAGGAGCGAATTCAACGTTCTATGATCGTATTGTGTAGGAAGCTCAATTCCCGTCTTAAAGTAAGCGTAATTGACAGTTTCATTCAGCGGTTACCTGGTAGGAAAAGTTGCTATTGAAAAATCCCAAGGAATTCAAAGAGTAGTACATCTTGGATTCTTTCCTTTCTCATTGAAAACTCATCGTGAGTGTCATGTTGTTCTGTCCTGTTCTCTACTGTAAACAAATCCGCTTTCCTAACTAAGCTTGTATTTAATGTTGCGTAGTCCTGTTTTCTACGTGAACATTTCAAAATGAATAGTAATGTTCAATACCACGTCGCATAAACCTGTTGTCTATGATAACGTTATCCGCTGGAAAACTAAGAGTGAATGCAATGTGCTATTGGCCGGTTAAGTCCTAGCATCATTTACTAATGAAAACTAACCATGAACTGAAAAGATTAGAAGCTGCTTCAATACCAACATAGGTTGTGCAAGAAAACTAACAGAAAAAGTTAAGTTCTGTAATAAAATTGTGTATAACATTGAATTACCCTTTGAAATCTATCCTTGATTTCAAAGTTCAGTAGTCCCGCTGTTTGAAATGAACGTTTATCATTGAAGACTAACCGCGAATTCAATGTTCTGTAATTTCATTACAGCCAACATTCCAATGGTAATCTAAGATTGTTTTCAAAGTTCGAACAGAAGTTATATGCACGGAACATTTCTTTGAAAACGAAGATGAACTCCAAGGGTTAGAACTGTGTGAATAATAGGTATGTTTCCTGTTGAAAACTGTGTACAATAAACAATTCTCTTTCAAAAGTAGGAGCAAATTCAACGTTCTATGATCGTATTGTGTATGATGCTCAATTCCCGTCTTAAAGTAAGCGTAATTGACAGTTTCATTCACCGGTTACCTGGTAGGCTCAGTTGCTATTGAAAAATCACAAGGAATTCCAAGAGTAGGACATCTTGGATTCTTTCGTTTCTCATTGAAAACTCGTCGTGAATGTCATGTTTTTCTGTCCTGTTCTCTACTCTAAACAAATCTGCTTTCCTAACTAAGCTTGTATTTAATGTTGTGTAATCCTGTTATCTACGTGAACATTTCAAAATGAATAGTAATGTTCAATACCACGTCGCATAAACCTGTTGTCTATGATAACGTTATCCGCTGGAAAACTAAGAGTGAATGCAATGTGCTATTGGACAGTTAAGTCCTAGCATCATTTAGTAATGAAAACTAACCATGAACTGAAAAGATTAGAAGCTTCTTCAATACCAACATAGGATGTGCAAGAAAACTAACAGAGAAAGTCGAGTTCTGTAATAAAATTGGGTATAACATTGAATTACCCTTTTAATTCTATCCTTGATTTCAAATTTCCGTAGTCCCGCTGTTTGAAATGAACGTTTATCATTGAAGAATAACGGCGAATTCAATGTTCTGTAATTTCATTACAGCCAACATTCCAATGGTAATCTAAGATTGTTTTCAAAGTTCGATCAGCAGTTATATGCTCGGAACATTTCCTACTGAAAACGAAGATGAACTCAAAGGGCTAGAACTGTGTGAATACTAGGAATGTTTCCTGTTGAAAACTGTGTACAATAAACAATTCTCTTTCAAAAGTAGGAGCGAATTCAACGTTCTATGATCGTATTGTGTAGGAAGCTCAATTCTCCTCTTCAAGTAAGCGTAATTAACAGTTTCTTTCACCCGTTATCTGGTAGGAGCAGTTGCTATTGAAAAATCAGAAGGAATTCAAAGAGTAGTACATCTTGGATTCTTTCGTTTCTCATTGAAAACTCCTCTTGAATGTCATGTTTTTCTGTGCTGTTCTCTACTCTAAACAAATCCGCTTTCCTAACTAAGCCTGTATTCAATGTTGCATTGCCCTGTTTGTGTAAGTGAAAATTTCTCAATGAATACTAACGTTCAATACAACGTTCCATCAACCTGTTGTCTAGGAAGAACTTATCTGCTGTAAAACTAAGAGTGAATGCAATGTGCTATTAGCCGGTTATGTACTAGCATATTTTACTAATGAAAACTAACCGTGAACTGAAAAGATTAGAAGCTGCTTCAATACCAACCTAGGTTGTGCATAAAAAAAGCAGAGAAGTTCGACTTCTGTAATGAAATTGTGTATAACATTGCATTACCCTTTGAAATCATGGAAAGATTTCAAAGTTCTGTAGTCCCGCTGTTTGAAATGAACGTTTATCACTGAAGACTAACCGCGAATACAATGTTCTGTAATTTCATTACAGACAACATTCCGATGGTAATCTAAGATTGTTTTCAAAGTTCGATCAGAAGTTATATGCTCAGAACATTTCATATTGAAAACGAAGTTGAATTCAAAGGGCTAGAACTGTGTGAATACTGAAAATGTTTCCTGTTGATAACTGTACAATAAACAATTCTCTTTCAAAAGTAGGAGCGAATTCAACGTTCTATGATCGTATTGTGTAGGAAGCTCAATTCCCGTCTTAAAGTAAGCGTAATTGACAGTTTCATTCAGCGGTTACCTGGTAGGATCAGTTGCTATTGAAAAATCCCAAGGAATTCAAAGAGTAGTACATCTTGGATTCTTTCCTTTCTCATTGAAAACTCATCGTGAATGCCATGTTGTTCTGTCCTGTTCTCTACTCTAAACAAATCCGCTTTCCTAACTAAGCTTGTATTTAATGTTGCGTAGTCCTGTTTTCTATGTGAACATTTCAAAATGAATAGTAATGGTCAATACCACGTCGCATAAACCTGTTGTCTATGATAACGTTATCGGCTGGAAAACTAAGAGTGAATGCAATGTGCTATTGGCCGGTTAAGTCCTAGCATCATTTACTAATGAAAACTAACCAGGAACTGAAAGGATTAGAAGCTGCTTCAATACCAACATAGGTTGTGAAGGAAACTAACAGAGAAAGTCGAGGTCTGTAATAAAATTGTGTATAACATTGAATTACCCTTTGAAATCTATCCTTGATTTCAAAGTTCTGTAGTCCTGCTGTTTGAAATGAACGTTTATCATTGAAGACTAACCGCGAATTCAATGTTCTGTAATTTCATTACAGCCAACATTCCAATGGTAATCTAAGATTGTTTTCAAAGTTCGATCAGAAGTTATATGCTCGGAACATTTCCTATTGAAACCGAAGATGAACTCAAAGGGATAGAACTGTGTGAATACTAGGAATGTTTCCTGTTGAAAACTGTGTACAATAAATAATTCTCTTTCAAAAGTAGGAGCGAATTCAACGTTCTATGATCGTATGGTGTAGGAAGCTCAATTCCCGTCTTAAAGTAAGCGTAATTAACAGTTTCTTTCACCCGTTATCTGGTAGGATCAGTTGCTATTGAAAAATCCGAAGGAATTCAAAGAGTAGTACATCTTGGATTCTTTCCTTTCTCATGGAAATCTCATCGTGAATGTCATGTTTTTCTGTCCTGTTCTCTACTCTAAACAAATCTGCTTTCCTAACTAAGCCTGTATTCAATGTTGCATTGCCCTGTTTGTGTAAGTGAACATTTCTCAATGAATAGTAATGTTCAATTCAACGATCCATAAACCTGTTGTCTAGGAAGAACTTATCTGCTGGAAAACTAAGAGTGAATGCAATGTGCTATTAGCCGGTTATGTACTAGCATATTTTACTAATGAAAACTAACCGTGAACTGAAAAGATTAGAAGCTGCTTCAATACCAACCTAGGTTGTGCATTAAAAAAAAACAGAGAAGATCGACTTCTGTAATGAAATTGTGTATAACATTGCATTACCCTTTGAAATCATGGAAAGATTTCAAAGTTCTGTAGTCCCGCTGTTTGAAATGAACGTTTATCATTGAAGACTAACCGCGAATTCAATGTTCTGTAATTTCATTACAGCCAACATTCCAATGGTAATCTAAGATTGTTTTCAAAGTTCGATCAGAAGTTATATGCTCGGAACATTTCCTATTGAAAACGAAGATGAACTCAAAGGGCTAGAACTGTGTGAATACTAGGAATGTTTCCTGTTGGAAACTGTGTTCAATAAACAATTCTATTTCAAAAGTAGGAGCGAATTCAACGTTCTATGATCGTATTGTGTAGGAAGCTCAATTCCCGTGTTAAAGTGAGCATAATTGACAGTTTCATTCACCGGTTATCTCATAGGATCAGTTGCTATTGAAAAATCGCAAGGAATTCAAAGAGTAGTACATCTTGGATTCTTTCCTTTCTCAATGAAAACTCATCGTGAATGCCATGTTGTTCTGTCCTGTTCTCTACGCTAAACAAATCCGCTTTCCTAACTAAGCTTGTATTTAATGTTGCGTAGTCCTGTTTTCTACGTGAACATTTCAAAATGAATAGTAATGGTCAATACCACGTCGCATAAACCTGTTGTCTATGATAACGTTATCCGCTGGAAAACTAAGAGTGAATGCAATGTGCTATTGGCCGGTTAATTCCTAGCATCATTTACTAATGAAAAGTAACCAGGAACTGAAAAGATTAGAAGCTGCTTCAATACCAACATACGTTGTGCAAGAAAACTAACAGAGAAAGTCGAGTTCTGTAATAAAATTGTGTATAACATTGAATTGCCCTTTGAAATCTATCCTTGATTTCAAAGTTCTGTAGTCCCGCTGTTTGAAATGAACGTTTATCATTGAAGACTAACCGCGAATTCAATGTTCTGTAATTTCATTACAGCCTACATTCCAATGAAGATTGTTTTCAAAGTTCGATCAGAAGTTATATGCTCGGAACATTTCTTATTGAAAACGAAGTTGAATTCAATGGACTAGAACTGTGTGAATACTGAGAATGTTTCCTGTTGATAACTGTACAATAAACAATTCTCTTTCAAAAGTAGGAGCGAATTCAACGTTCTATGATCGTATTGTGTAGGAAGCTCAATTCCCGTCTTAAAGTAAGCGTAATTGACAGTTTCATTCAGCGGTTACCTGGTAGGATCAGTTGCTATTGAAAAATCCCAAGGAATTCAAAGAGTAGTACATCTTGGATTCTTTCCTTTCTCATTGAAAACTCATCGTGAGTGTCATGTTGTTCTGTCCTGTTCTCTACTGTAAACAAATCCGCTTTCCTAACTAAGCTTGTATTTAATGTTGCGTAGTCCTGTTTTCTACGTGAACATTTCAAAATGAATAGTAATGGTCAATACCACGTCGCATAAACCTGTTGTCTATGATAACGTTATACGCTGGAAAACTAAGAGTGAATGCAATGTGCTATTGGCCGGTTAAGTCCTAGCATCATTTACTAATGAAAAGTAACCAGGAACTGAAAAGATTAGAAGCTGCTTCAATAACAACATAGGTTGTGCAAGAAAACTAACAGAGAAAGTCGAGTTCTGTAATAAAATTGTGTATAACATTGAATTGCTCTTTGAAATCTATCCTTGATTTCAAAGTTCTGTAGTCCCGCTGTTTGAAATGAACGTTTATCATTGAAGACTAACCGCGAATTCAATGTTCTGTAATTTCATTACAGCCAACATTCCAATGGTAATCTAAGATTGTTTTCAAAGTTCGATCAGAAGTTATATGCTCGGAACATTTCCTATTGAAAACGAAGATGAACTCAAAGGGCTAGAACTGTGTGAATACTAGGAATGTTTCCTGTTGGAAACTGTGTTCAATAAACAATTCTCTTTCAAAAGTAGGAGCGAATTCAACGTTCTATGATCGTATTGTGTAGGAAGCTCAATTCCCGTGTTAAAGTGAGCGTAATTGACAGTTTCATTCACCGGTTATCTCATAGGATCAGTTGCTATTGAAAAATCACAAGGAATTCAAAGAGTAGTACATCTTGGATTCTTTCCTTTCTCATTGAAAACTCATCGTGAATGCCATGTTGTTCTGTCCTGTTCTCTACGCTAAACAAATCCGCTTTCCTAACTAAGCTTGTATTTAATGTTGCGTAGTCCTGTTTTCTACGTGAACATTTCAAAATGAATAGTAATGGTCAATACCACGTCGCATAAACCTGTTGTCTATGATAACGTTATCCGCTGGAAAACTAAGAGTGAATGCAATGTGCTATTGGCCGGTTAATTCCTAGCATCATTTACTAATGAAAAGTAACCAGGAACTGAAAAGATTAGAAGCTGCTTCAATACCAACATAGGTTGTGCAAGAAAACTAACAGAGAAAGTCGAGTTCTGTAATAAAATTGTGTATAACATTGAATTGCCCTTTGAAATCTATCCTTGATTTCAAAGTTCTGTAGTCCCGCTGTTTGAAATGAACGTTTATCATTGAAGACTAACCGCGAATTCAATGTTCTGTAATTTCATTACAGCCAACATTCCAATGAAGATTGTTTTCAAAGTTCGATCAGAAGTTATATGCTCGGAACATTTCCTATTGAAAACGAAGATGAACTCAAAGGGCTAGAACTGTGTGAATACTAGGAATGTTTCCTGTTGAAATCTGTGTACAATAAACAATTCTCTTTCAAAAGTAGGAGCGAATTCAACGTTCTATGATCGTATTGTGTAGGAAGCTCAATTCCCGTCTTAAAGTGAGCATAATTGACAGTTTCATTCTCCGGTTATCACATAGGATCAGTTGCTATTGAAAAATCCCAAGGAATTCAAAGAGTAGTACATCTTGGATTCTTTCCTTTCTCATTGAAATCTCATCGTGAATGTCATGTTTTTCTGTCCTGTTCTCTACTCTAAACAAATCTGGTTTCCTAACTAAGCCTGTATTCAATGTTGCATTGCCCTGTTTGTGTAAGTGAACATTTCTCAATGAATAGTAATGTTCAATTCAACGATCCATAAACCTGTTGTCTAGGAAGAACTTATCTGCTGGAAAACTAAGAGTGAATGCAATGTGCTATTAGCCGGTTATGTACTAGCATATTTTACTAATGAAAACTAACCGTGAACTGAAAAGATTAGAAGCTGCTTCAATACCAACCTAGGTTGTGCATAAAAAAAACAGAGAAGTTCGACTTCTGTAATGAAATTGTGTATAACATTGCATTACCCTTTGAAATCATGGAAAGATTTCAAAGTTCTGTAGTCCCGCTGTTTGAAATGAACGTTTATCACTGAAGACCGCAAATTCAATGTTCTGTAATTTCATTACAGACAACATTCCAATGGTAATCTAAGATTGTTTTCAAAGTTCGATCAGAAGTTATATGCTCGGAACATTTCCTATTGAAAACGAAGATGAACTCAAAGGGCTAGAACTGTGTGAATACTAGGAATGTTTCCTGTTGAAAACTGTGTACCATAAACAATTCTCTTTCAAAAGTAGGAGCGAATTCAACGTTCTATGATCGTATTGTGTAGGAAGCTCAATTCCCGTCTTAAAGTAAGCGTAATTGACAGTTTCATTCAGCGGTTACCTGGTAGGATCAGTTGCTATTGAAAAATCCCAAGGAATTCAAAGAGTAGTACATCTTGGATTCTTTCCTTTCTCATTGAAAACTCATCGTGAATGCCATGTTGTTCTGTCCTGTTCTCTACTCTAAACAAATCCGCTTTCCTAACTAAGCTTGTATTTAATGTTGCGTAGTCCTGTTTTCTATGTGAACATTTCAAAATGAATAGTAATGGTCAATACCACGTCGCATAAACCTGTTGTCTATGATAACGTTATCGGCTGGAAAACTAAGAGTGAATGCAATGTGCTATTGGCCGGTTAAGTCCTAGCATCATTTACTAATGAAAACTAACCAGGAACTGAAAGGATTAGAAGCTGCTTCAATACCAACATAGGTTGTGAAGGAAACTAACAGAGAAAGTCGAGGTCTGTAATAAAATTGTGTATAACATTGAATTACCCTTTGAAATCTATCCTTGATTTCAAAGTTCTGTAGTCCTGCTGTTTGAAATGAACGTTTATCATTGAAGACTAACCGCGAATTCAATGTTCTGTAATTTCATTACAGCCAACATTCCAATGGTAATCTAAGATTGTTTTCAAAGTTCGATCAGAAGTTATATGCTCGGAACATTTCCTATTGAAACCGAAGATGAACTCAAAGGGCTAGAACTGTGTGAATACTAGGAATGTTTCCTGTTGAAAACTGTGTACAATAAATAATTCTCTTTCAAAAGTAGGAGCGAATTCAACGTTCTATGATCGTATGGTGTAGGAAGCTCAATTCCCGTCTTAAAGTAAGCGTAATTAACAGTTTCTTTCACCCGTTATCTGGTAGGATCAGTTGCTATTGAAAAATCCGAAGGAATTCAAAGAGTAGTACATCTTGGATTCTTTCCTTTCTCATGGAAATCTCATCGTGAATGTCTTGTTTTTCTGTCCTGTTCTCTACTCTAAACAAATCTGCTTTCCTAACTAAGCCTGTATTCAATGTTGCATTGCCCTGTTTGTGTAAGTGAACATTTCTCAATGAATAGTAATGTTCAATTCAACGATCCATAAACCTGTTGTCTAGGAAGAACTTATCTGCTGGAAAACTAAGATTGAATGCAATGTGCTATTAGCCGGTTATGTACTAGCATATTTTACTAATGAAAACTAACCGTGAACTGAAAAGATTAGAAGCTGCTTCAATACCAACCTAGGTTGTGCATAAAAAAAACAGAGAAGTTCGACTTCTGTAATGAAATTGTGTATAACATTGCATTACCCTTTGAAATCATGGAAAGATTTCAAAGTTCTGTAGTCCCGCTGTTTGAAATGAACGTTTATCACTGAAGACTAACCGCGAATTCAATGTTCTGTAATTTCATTACAGACAACATTCCAATGGTAATCTAAGATTGTTTTCAAAGTTCGATCAGAAGTTATATGCTCAGAACATTTCTTATTGAAAACGAAGTTGAATTCAAAGGGCTAGAACTGTGTGAATACTGAGAATGTTTCCTGTTGATAACTGTACAATAAACAATTCTCTTTCAAAAGTAGGAGCGAATTCAACGTTCTATGATCGTATTGTGTAGGAAGCTCAATTCCCGTCTTAAAGTAAGCGTAATTGACAGTTTCATTCAGCGGTTACCTGGTAGGATCAGTTGCTATTGAAAAATCCCAAGGAATTCAAAGAGTAGTACATCTTGGATTCTTTCCTTTCTCATTGAAAACTCATCGTGAGTGTCATGTTGTTCTGTCCTGTTCTCTACTGTAAACAAATCCGCTTTCCTAACTAAGCTTGTATTTAATGTTGCGTAGTCCTGTTTTCTACGTGAACATTTCAAAATGAATAGTAATGTTCAATACCACGTCGCATAAACCTGTTGTCTATGATAACGTTATCCGCTGGAAAACTAAGAGTGAATGCAATGTGCTATTGGCCGGTTAAGTCCTAGCATCATTTACTAATGAAAACTAACCAGGAACTGAAAAGATTAGAAGCTGCTTCAATACCAACATAGGTTTTGAAGGAAACTAACAGAGAGGGTCGAGTTCTGTAATAAAATTGTGTATAACATTGATTTCCCCTTTTAAATCTATCCTTGATTTCAAAGTTCTGTAGTCCCGCTGTTTGAAATGAACGTTTATCATTGAAGACTAACCGCGAATTCAATGTTCTGTAATTTCATTACAGCCAACATTCCAATGGTAATCTAAGATTGTTTTCAAAGTTCGATCAGAAGTTATATGCTCGGAACATTTCCTATTGGAAACGAAGATGAACTCAAAGGGATAGAACTGTGTGAATACTAGGAATGTTTCCTGTTGAAAACTGTGTACAATAAACAATTCTCTTTCAAAAGTAGGAGCGAATTCAACGTTCTATGATCGTATGGTGTAGGAAGCTCAATTCCCGTCTTAAAGTGAGCGTAATTAACAGTTTCTTTCACCCGTTATCTGGTAGGATCAGTTGCTATTGAAAAATCCGAAGGAATTCAAAGAGTAGTACATCTTGGATTCTTTCCTTTCTCATGGAAATCTCATCGTGAATGTCATGTTTTTCTGTCCTGTTCTCTACTCTAAACAAATCTGCTTTCCTAACTAAGCCTGTATTCAATGTTGCATTGCCCTGTTTGTGTAAGTGAACATTTCTCAATGAATAGTAATGTTCAATTCAACGATCCATAAACCTGTTGTCTAGGAAGAACTTATCTGCTGGAAAACTAAGAGTGAATGCAATGTGCTATTAGCCGGTTATGTACTAGCATATTTTACTAATGAAAACTAACCGTGAACTGAAAAGATTAGAAGCTGCTTCAATACCAACCTAGGTTGTGCATTAAAAAAAAACAGAGAAGATCGACTTCTGTAAAGAAATTGTGTATAACATTGCATTACCCTTTGAAATCATGGAAAGATTTCAAAGTTCTGTAGTCCCGCTGTTTGAAATGAACGTTTATCATTGAAGACTAACCGCGAATTCAATGTTCTGTAATTTCATTACAGCCAACATTCCAATGGTAATCTAAGATTGTTTTCAAAGTTCGATCAGAAGTTATATGCTCGGAACATTTCCTATTGAAAACGAAGATGAACTCAAAGGGCTAGAACTGTGTGAATACTAGGAATGTTTCCTGTTGGAAACTGTGTTCAATAAACAATTCTATTTCAAAAGTAGGAGCGAATTCAACGTTCTATGATCGTATTGTGTAGGAAGCTCAATTCCCGTGTTAAAGTGAGCATAATTGACAGTTTCATTCACCGGTTATCTCATAGGATCAGTTGCTATTGAAAAATCGCAAGGAATTCAAAGAGTAGTACATCTTGGATTCTTTCCTTTCTCATTGAAAACTCATCGTGAATGCCATGTTGTTCTGTCCTGTTCTCTACGCTAAACAAATCCGCTTTCCTAACTAAGCTTGTATTTAATGTTGCGTAGTCCTGTTTTCTACGTGAACATTTCAAAATGAATAGTAATGGTCAATACCACGTCGCATAAACCTGTTGTCTATGATAACGTTATCCGCTGGAAAACTAAGAGTGAATGCAATGTGCTATTGGCCGGTTAATTCCTAGCATCATTTACTAATGAAAAGTAACCAGGAACTGAAAAGATTAGAAGCTGCTTCAATACCAACATACGTTGTGCAAGAAAACTAACAGAGAAAGTCGAGTTCTGTAATAAAATTGTGTATAACATTGAATTGCCCTTTGAAATCTATCCTAGATTTCAAAGTTCTGTAGTCCCGCTGTTTGAAATGAACGTTTATCATTGAAGACTAACCGCGAATTCAATGTTCTGTAATTTCATTACAGCCAACATTCCAATGAAGATTGTTTTCAAAGTTCGATCAGAAGTTATATGCTCGGAACATTTCCTATTGAAAACGAAGATGAACTCAAAGGGCTAGAACTGTGTGAATACTAGGAATGTTTCCTGTTGAAATCTGTGTACAATAAACAATTCTCTTTCAAAAGTAGGAGCGAATTCAACGTTCTATGATCGTATTGTGTAGGAAGCTCAATTCCCGTCTTAAAGTGAGCATAATTGACAGTTTCATTCTCCGGTTATCACATAGGATCAGTTGCTATTGAAAAATCCCAAGGAATTCAAAGAGTAGTACATCTTGGATTCTTTCCTTTCTCATTGAAATCTCATCGTGAATGTCATGTTTTTCTGTCCTGTTCTCTACTCTAAACAAATCTGGTTTCCTAACTAAGCCTGTATTCAATGTTGCATTGCCCTGTTTGTGTAAGTGAACATTTCTCAATGAATAGTAATGTTCAATTCAACGATCCATAAACCTGTTGTCTAGGAAGAACTTATCTGCTGGAAAACTAAGAGTGAATGCAATGTGCTATTAGCCGGTTATGTACTAGCATATTTTACTAATGAAAACTAACCGTGAACTGAAAAGATTAGAAGCTGCTTCAATACCAACATAGGTTGTGCATAAAAAAAACAGAGAAGTTCGACTTCTGTAATGAAATTGTGTATAACATTGCATTACCCTTTGAAATCATGGAAAGATTTCAAAGTTCTGTAGTCCCGCTGTTTGAAATGAACGTTTATCACTGAAGACTAACCGCGAATTCAATGTTCTGTAATTTCATTACAGACAACATTCCAATGGTAATCTAAGATTGTTTTCAAAGTTTGATCAGAAGTTATATGCTCGGAACATTTCCTATTGAAAACGAAGATGAACTCAAAGGGCTAGAACTGTGTGAATACTAGGAATGTTTCCTGTTGAAAACTGTGTACCATAAACAATTCTCTTTCAAAAGTAGGAGCGAATTCAACGTTCTATGATCGTATTGTGTAGGAAGCTCAATTCCCGTCTTAAAGTAAGCGTAATTGACAGTTTCATTCAGCGGTTACCTGGTAGGATCAGTTGCTATTGAAAAATCCCAAGGAATTCAAAGAGTAGTACATCTTGGATTCTTTCCTTTCTCATTGAAAACTCATCGTGAATGCCATGTTGCTGTGTCCTGTTCTCTACTCTAAACAAATCCGCTTTCCTAACTAAGCTTGTATTTAATGTTGCGTAGTCCTGTTTTCTATGTGAACATTTCAAAATGAATAGTAATGGTCAATACCACGTCGCATAAACCTGTTGTCTATGATAACGTTATCGGCTGGAAAACTAAGAGTGAATGCAATGTGCTATTGGCCGGTTAAGTCCTAGCATCATTTACTAATGAAAACTAACCAGGAACTGAAAGGATTAGAAGCTGCTTCAATACCAACATAGGTTGTGAAGGAAACTAACAGAGAAAGTCGAGGTCTGTAATAAAATTGTGTATAACATTGAATTACCCTTTGAAATCTATCCTTGATTTCAAAGTTCTGTAGTCCTGCTGTTTGAAATGAACGTTTATCATTGAAGACTAACCGCGAATTCAATGTTCTGTAATTTCATTACAGCCAACATTCCAATGGTAATGTAAGATTGTTTTCAAAGTTCGATCAGAAGTTATATGCTCGGAACATTTCCTATTGAAACCGAAGATGAACTCAAAGGGATAGAACTGTGTGAATACTAGGAATGTTTCCTGTTGAAAACTGTGTACAATAAATAATTCTCTTTCAAAAGTAGGAGCGAATTCAACGTTCTATGATCGTATGGTGTAGGAAGCTCAATTCCCGTCTTAAAGTAAGCGTAATTAACAGTTTCTTTCACCCGTTATCTGGTAGGATCAGTTGCTATTGAAAAATCCGAAGGAATTCAAAGAGTAGTACATCTTGGATTCTTTCCTTTCTCATGGAAATCTCATCGTGAATGTCATGTTTTTCTGTCCTGTTCTCTACTCTAAACAAATCTGCTTTCCTAACTAAGCCTGTATTCAATGTTGCATTGCCCTGTTTGTGTAAGTGAACATTTCTCAATGAATAGTAATGTTCAATTCAACGATCCATAAACCTGTTGTCTAGGAAGAACTTATCTGCTGGAAAACTAAGATTGAATGCAATGTGCTATTAGCCGGTTATGTACTAGCATATTTTACTAATGAAAACTAACCGTGAACTGAAAAGATTAGAAGCTGCTTCAATACCAACCTAGGTTGTGCATAAAAAAAACAGAGAAGTTCGACTTCTGTAAAGAAATTGTGTATAACATTGCATTACCCTTTGAAATCATGGAAAGATTTCAAAGTTCTGTAGTCCCGCTGTTTGAAATGAACGTTTATCACTGAAGACTAACCGCGAATTCAATGTTCTGTAATTTCATTACAGACAACATTCCAATGGTAATCTAAGATTGTTTTCAAAGTTCGATCAGAAGTTATATGCTCGGAACATTTCCTATTGAAAACGAAGATGAACTCAAAGGGCTAGAACTGTGTGAATACTAGGAATGTTTCCTGTTGATAACTGTACAATAAACAATTCTCTTTCAAAAGTAGGAGCGAATTCAACGTTCTATGATCGTATTGTGTAGGAAGCTCAATTCCCGTCTTAAAGTAAGCGTAATTGACAGTTTCATTCAGCGGTTACCTGGTAGGATCAGTTGCTATTGAAAAATCGCAAGGAATTCAAAGAGTAGTACATCTTGGATTCTTTCCTTTCTCATTGAAAACTCATCGTGAATGCCATGTTGTTCTGTCCTGTTCTCTACGCTAAACAAATCCGCTTTCCTAACTAAGCTTGTATTTAATGTTGCGTAGTCCTGTTTTCTACGTGAACATTTCAAAATGAATAGTAATGGTCAATACCACGTCGCATAAACCTGTTGTCTATGATAACGTTATCCACTGGAAAACTAAGAGTGAATGCAATGTGCTATTGGCCGGTTAATTCCTAGCATCATTTACTAATGAAAAGTAACCAGGAACTGAAAAGATTAGAAGCTGCTTCAATACCAACATACGTTGTGCAAGAAAACTAACAGAGAAAGTCGAGTTCTGTAATAAAATTGTGTATAACATTGAATTGCCCTTTGAAATCTATCCTAGATTTCAAAGTTCTGTAGTCCCGCTGTTTGAAATGAACGTTTATCATTGAAGACTAACCGCGAATTCAATGTTCTGTAATTTCATTACAGCCAACATTCCAATGAAGATTGTTTTCAAAGTTCGATCAGAAGTTATATGCTCGGAACATTTCCTATTGAAAACGAAGATGAACTCAAAGGGCTAGAACTGTGTGAATACTAGGAATGTTTCCTGTTGAAATCTGTGTACAATAAACAATTCTCTTTCAAAAGTAGGAGCGAATTCAACGTTCTATGATCGTATTGTGTAGGAAGCTCAATTCCCGTCTTAAAGTGAGCATAATTGACAGTTTCATTCTCCGGTTATCACATAGGATCAGTTGCTATTGAAAAATCCCAAGGAATTCAAAGAGTAGTACATCTTGGATTCTTTCCTTTCTCATTGAAATCTCATCGTGAATGTCATGTTTTTCTGTCCTGTTCTCTACTCTAAACAAATCTGGTTTCCTAACTAAGCCTGTATTCAATGTTGCATTGCCCTGTTTGTGTAAGTGAACATTTCTCAATGAATAGTAATGTTCAATTCAACGATCCATAAACCTGTTGTCTAGGAAGAACTTATCTGCTGGAAAACTAAGAGTGAATGCAATGTGCTATTAGCCGGTTATGTACTAGCATATTTTACTAATGAAAACTAACCGTGAACTGAAAAGATTAGAAGCTGCTTCAATACCAACCTAGGTTGTGCATAAAAAAAACAGAGAAGTTCGACTTCTGTAATGAAATTGTGTATAACATTGCATTACCCTTTGAAATCATGGAAAGATTTCAAAGTTCTGTAGTCCCGCTGTTTGAAATGAACGTTTATCACTGAAGACTAACCGCGAATTCAATGTTCTGTAATTTCATTACAGACAACATTCCAATGGTAATCTAAGATTGTTTTCAAAGTTCGATCAGAAGTTATATGCTCGGAACATTTCCTATTGAAAACGAAGATGAACTCAAAGGGCTAGAACTGTGTGAATACTAGGAATGTTTCCTGTTGAAAACTGTGTACCATAAACAATTCTCTTTCAAAAGTAGGAGCGAATTCAACGTTCTATGATCGTATTGTGTAGGAAGCTCAATTCCCGTCTTAAAGTAAGCGTAATTGACAGTTTCATTCAGCGGTTACCTGGTAGGATCAGTTGCTATTGAAAAATCCCAAGGAATTCAAAGAGTAGTACATCTTGGATTCTTTCCTTTCTCATTGAAAACTCATCGTGAATGCCATGTTGCTCTGTCCTGTTCTCTACTCTAAACAAATCCGCTTTCCTAACTAAGCTTGTATTTAATGTTGCGTAGTCCTGTTTTCTATGTGAACATTTCAAAATGAATAGTAATGGTCAATACCACGTCGCATAAACCTGTTGTCTATGATAACGTTATCGGCTGGAAAACTAAGAGTGAATGCAATGTGCTATTGGCCGGTTAAGTCCTAGCATCATTTACTAATGAAAACTAACCAGGAACTGAAAGGATTAGAAGCTGCTTCAATACCAACATAGGTTGTGAAGGAAACTAACAGAGAAAGTCGAGGTCTGTAATAAAATTGTGTATAACATTGAATTACCCTTTGAAATCTATCCTTGATTTCAAAGTTCTGTAGTCCTGCTGTTTGAAATGAACGTTTATCATTGAAGACTAACCGCGAATTCAATGTTCTGTAATTTCATTACAGCCAACATTCCAATGGTAATCTAAGATTGTTTTCAAAGTTCGAACAGAAGTTATATGCACGGAACATTTCCTATTGAAAACGAAGATGAACTCCAAGGGCTAGAACTGTGTGAATAATAGGTATGTTTCCTGTTGAAAACTGTGTACAATAAACAATTCTCTTTCAAAAGTAGGAGCGAATTCAACGTTCTATGATCGTATTGTGTATGATGCTCAATTCCCGTCTTAAAGTAAGCGTAATTGACAGTCTCATTCACCGGTTACCTGGTAGGCTCAGTTGCTATTGAAAAATCCCAAGGAATTCCAAGAGTAGGACATCTTGGATTCTTTCGTTTCTCATTGAAAACTCGTCGTGAATGTCATGTTTTTCTGTCCTGTTCTCTACTCTAAACAAATCTGCTTTCCTAACTAAGCTTGTATTTAATGTTGTGTAATCCTGTTATCTACGTGAACATTTCAAAATGAATAGTAATGTTCAATACCACGTCGCATAAACCTGTTGTCTATGATAACGTTATCCGCTGGAAAACTAAGAGTGAATGCAATGTGCTATTGGACGGTTAAGTCCTAGCATGATTTAGTAATGAAAACTAACCGTGAACTGAAAAGATTAGAAGCTTCTTCAATACCAACATAGGTTGTGCAAGAAAACTAACAGAGAAAGTCGAGTTCTGTAATAAAATTGTGTATAACATTAAATTACCCTTTTAAATCTATCCTTGATGTCAAATTTCCGTAGTCCCGCTGTTTGAAATGAACGTTTATCATTGAAGACTAACGGCGAATTCAATGTTCTGTAATTTCATTACAGCAAACATTCCAATGGTAATGTAAGATTGTTTTCAAAGTTCGGTCAGAAGTTATATGCTCGGAACATTTCCTACTGAAAACGAAGATGAACTCAAAGGGCTAGAACTGTGTGAATACTGAGAATGTTTCCTGTTGATAACTGTACAATAAACAATTCTCTTTCAAAAGTAGGAGCGAATTCAACGTTCTATGATCGTATTGTGTAGGAAGCTCAATTCCCGTGTTAAAGTGAGCATAATTGACAGTTTCATTCACCGGTTACCTGGTAGGATCAGTTGCTATTGAAAAATCCCAAGGAATTCAAAGAGTAGTACATCTTGGATTCTTTCGTTTCTCATTGAAAACTCATATTGAATGTCATGTTTTTCTGTCCTGTTCTCTACTCTAAACAAATCCGCTTTCCTAACTAAGCCTGTATTCAATGTTGCATTGCCCTGTTTGTGTAAGTGAACATTTCTCAATGAATAGTAACGTTCAATTCAACGTTCCATAAACCTGTTGTCTAGGAAGAACTTATCTGCTGGAAAACTAAGAGTGAATGCAATGTGCTATTAGCCGGTTATGTACTAGCATATTTTACTAATGAAAACTAACCGTGAACTGAAAAGATTAGAAGCTGCTTCAATACCAACCTAGGTTGTGCATAAAAAAAACAGAGAAGTTCGACTTCTGTAATGAAATTGTGTATAACATTGCATTACCCTTTGAAATCATGGAAAGATTTCAAAGTTCTGTAGTCCCGCTGTTTGAAATGAACGTTTATCACTGAAGACTAACCGCGAATTCAATGTTCTGTAATTTCATTACAGACAACATTCCAATGGTAATCTAAGATTGTTTTCAAAGTTCGATCAGAAGTTATATGCTCAGAACATTTCTTATTGAAAACGAAGATGAATTCAAAGGGCTAGAACTGTGTGAATACTGAGAATGTTTCCTGTTGATAACTGTACAATAAACAATTCTCTTTCAAAAGTAGGAGCGAATTCAACGTTCTATGATCGTATTGTGTAGGAAGCTCAATTCCCGTGTTAAAGTGAGTATAATTGACAGTTTCATTCACCGGTTATCTCATAGGATCAGTTGCTATTGAAAAAAATCCCAAGGAATTCAAAGAGTAGTACATCTTGGATTCTTTCCTTTCTCATTGAAAACTCATCGTGAATGTCATGTTGTTTTGTCCCGTTCTCTACTCTAAACAAATCCGCTTTCCTAACTAAGCTTGTATTTAATATTGCGTAGTCCTGTTTTCTACGTGAACATTTCAAAATGAATAGTAATGTTCAATACCACGTCGCATAAACCTGTTGTCTATGATAACGTTATCCGCTGGAAAACTAAGGGTGAATGCAATGTGCTATTGGACGGTTAAGTCCTAGCATCATTTACTAATGAAAACTAACCATGAACTGAAAAGATTAGAAGCTGCTTCAATACCAACATAGGTTGTGCAAGAAAACTAACAGATAAAGTCGAGTTCTGTTATAAAATTGTGTATAACATTGAATTACCCTTTGAAATCTATCCTTGATTTCAAAGTTCTGTAGTCCCGCTGTTTGAAATGAACGTTTATCATTGAAGACTAACCGCGAATTCAATGTTCTGTAATTTCATTACAGTCAACATTCCAATGGTAATGTAAGATTGTTTTCAAAGTTCGATCAGAAGTTATATGCTCGGAATATTTCCTATTGAAAACGAAGATGAACTCAAAGGGCTAGAACTGTGTGAATACTAGGAATGTTTCCTGTTGAAAACTGTGTACAATTAACAAATCTCTTTCAAAAGTAGGAGCGAATTCAACGTTCTATGATCGTATTGTGTAGGAAGCTCAATTCCCGTCTTAAAGTAAGCGTGATTAACAGTTTCTTTCAACCGTTATCTGGTAGGATCAGTTGCTATTGAAAAATCAGAAGGAATTCAAAGAGTAGTATATCTTGGATTCTTTCCTTTCTCATTGAAAACTCATCGTGAATGTCATGTTTTTCTGTCCTGTTCTCTACTCTAAACAAATCCGCTTTCCTAACTGAGCCTGTATTCACTGTTGCATTGCCCTGTTTGTGTAAGTGAACATTTCTCAATGAATAGTAACGTTCAATTCAACGTTCCATAAACCTGTTGTCTAGGAAGAACTTATCTGCTGGAAAACTAAGAGTGAATGCAATGTGCTATTAGCCGGTTATGTACTAGCATATTTTCCTAATAAAAACTAACCGTGAACTGAAAAGATTAGAAGCTGCTTCAATACCAACCTAGGTTGTGCATAAAAAAAAACAGAGAAGTTCGACTTCTGTAATGAAATTGTGTATAACATTGCATTACCCTTTGAAATCATGGAAAGATTTCAAAGTTCTGTAGTCCCGCTGTTTGAAATGAACGTTTATCACTGAAGACTAACCGCGAATTCAATGTTCTGTAATTTCATTACAGACAACATTCCAATGGTAATCTAAGATTGTTTTCAAAGTTCGATCAGAAGTTATATGCTCGGAACATTTCCTATTGAAAACGAAGATGAACTCAAAGGGCTAGAACTGTGTGAATACTAGGAATGTTTCCTGTTGATAACTGTACAATAAACAATTCTCTTTCAAAAGTAGGAGCGAATTCAACGTTCTATGATCGTATTGTGTAGGAAGCTCAATTCCCGTGTTAAAGTGAGCATAATCGACAGTTTCATTCACCGGTTATCTCATAGGATCAGTTGCTATTGAAAAAATCCCAAGGAATTCAAAGAGTAGTACATCTTGGATTCTTTCCTTTCTCATTGAAAACTCATCGTGAATGTCATGTTGTTTTGTCCCGTTCTCTACTCTAAACAAATCAGCTTTCCTAACTAAGCTTGTATTTAATGTTGCGTAGTCCTGTTTTCTACGTGAACATTTCAAAATGAATAGTAATGTTCAATACCACGTCGCATGAACCTGTTGTCTATGATAACGTTATCCGCTGGAAAACTAAGAGTGAATGCAATGTGCTATTGGCCGGTTAAGTCCTAGCATCATTTACTAATGAAAACTAACCATGAACTGAAAAGATTAGAAGCTGCTTCAATACCAACATAGGTTGTGCAAGAAAACTAACAGATAAAGTCGAGTTCTGTAATGAAATTGTGTATAACATTGCATTACCCTTTGAAATCATGGAAAGATTTCAAAGTTCTGTAGTCCCGCTGTTTGAAATGAACGTTTATCACTGAAGACTAACCGCGAATTCAATGTTCTGTAATTTCATTACAGACAACATTCCAATGGTAATCTAAGATTGTTTTCAAAGTTCGAACAGAAGTTATATGCACGGAACATTTCCTATTGAAAACGAAGATGAACTCCAAGGGCTAGAACTGTGTGAATAATAGGTATGTTTCCTGTTGAAAACTGTGTACAATAAACAATTCTCTTTCAAAAGTAGGAGCGAATTCAACGTTCTATGATCGTATTGTGTATGATGCTCAATTCCCGTCTTAAAGTAAGCGTAATTGACAGTCTCATTCACCGGTTACCTGGTAGGCTCAGTTGCTATTGAAAAATCCCAAGGAATTCCAAGAGTAGGACATCTTGGATTCTTTCGTTTCTCATTGAAAACTCGTCGTGAATGTCATGTTTTTCTGTCCTGTTCTCTACTCTAAACAAATCTGCTTTCCTAACTAAGCTTGTATTTAATGTTGTGTAATCCTGTTATCTACGTGAACATTTCAAAATGAATAGTAATGTTCAATACCACGTCGCATAAACCTGTTGTCTATGATAACGTTATCCGCTGGAAAACTAAGAGTGAATGCAATGTGCTATTGGACGGTTAAGTCCTAGCATGATTTAGTAATGAAAACTAACCGTGAACTGAAAAGATTAGAAGCTTCTTCAATACCAACATAGGTTGTGCAAGAAAACTAACAGAGAAAGTCGAGTTCTGTAATAAAATTGTGTATAACATTAAATTACCCTTTTAAATCTATCCTTGATGTCAAATTTCCGTAGTCCCGCTGTTTGAAATGAACGTTTATCATTGAAGACTAACGGCGAATTCAATGTTCTGTAATTTCATTACAGCAAACATTCCAATGGTAATGTAAGATTGTTTTCAAAGTTCGGTCAGAAGTTATATGCTCGGAACATTTCCTACTGAAAACGAAGATGAACTCAAAGGGCTAGAACTGTGTGAATACTGAGAATGTTTCCTGTTGATAACTGTACAATAAACAATTCTCTTTCAAAAGTAGGAGCGAATTCAACGTTCTATGATCGTATTGTGTAGGAAGCTCAATTCCCGTGTTAAAGTGAGCATAATTGACAGTTTCATTCACCGGTTACCTGGTAGGATCAGTTGCTATTGAAAAATCCCAAGGAATTCAAAGAGTAGTACATCTTGGATTCTTTCGTTTCTCATTGAAAACTCATATTGAATGTCATGTTTTTCTGTCCTGTTCTCTACTCTAAACAAATCCGCTTTCCTAACTAAGCCTGTATTCAATGTTGCATTGCCCTGTTTGTGTAAGTGAACATTTCTCAATGAATAGTAACGTTCAATTCAACGTTCCATAAACCTGTTGTCTAGGAAGAACTTATCTGCTGGAAAACTAAGAGTGAATGCAATGTGCTATTAGCCGGTTATGTACTAGCATATTTTACTAATGAAAACTAACCGTGAACTGAAAAGATTAGAAGCTGCTTCAATACCAACCTAGGTTGTGCATAAAAAAAACAGAGAAGTTCGACTTCTGTAATGAAATTGTGTATAACATTGCATTACCCTTTGAAATCATGGAAAGATTTCAAAGTTCTGTAGTCCCGCTGTTTGAAATGAACGTTTATCACTGAAGACTAACCGCGAATTCAATGTTCTGTAATTTCATTACAGACAACATTCCAATGGTAATCTAAGATTGTTTTCAAAGTTCGATCAGAAGTTATATGCTCAGAACATTTCTTATTGAAAACGAAGATGAATTCAAAGGGCTAGAACTGTGTGAATACTGAGAATGTTTCCTGTTGATAACTGTACAATAAACAATTCTCTTTCAAAAGTAGGAGCGAATTCAACGTTCTATGATCGTATTGTGTAGGAAGCTCAATTCCCGTGTTAAAGTGAGTATAATTGACAGTTTCATTCACCGGTTATCTCATAGGATCAGTTGCTATTGAAAAAAATCCCAAGGAATTCAAAGAGTAGTACATCTTGGATTCTTTCCTTTCTCATTGAAAACTCATCGTGAATGTCATGTTGTTTTGTCCCGTTCTCTACTCTAAACAAATCCGCTTTCCTAACTAAGCTTGTATTTAATATTGCGTAGTCCTGTTTTCTACGTGAACATTTCAAAATGAATAGTAATGTTCAATACCACGTCGCATAAACCTGTTGTCTATGATAACGTTATCCGCTGGAAAACTAAGGGTGAATGCAATGTGCTATTGGACGGTTAAGTCCTAGCATCATTTACTAATGAAAACTAACCATGAACTGAAAAGATTAGAAGCTGCTTCAATACCAACATAGGTTGTGCAAGAAAACTAACAGATAAAGTCGAGTTCTGTTATAAAATTGTGTATAACATTGAATTACCCTTTGAAATCTATCCTTGATTTCAAAGTTCTGTAGTCCCGCTGTTTGAAATGAACGTTTATCATTGAAGACTAACCGCGAATTCAATGTTCTGTAATTTCATTACAGTCAACATTCCAATGGTAATGTAAGATTGTTTTCAAAGTTCGATCAGAAGTTATATGCTCGGAATATTTCCTATTGAAAACGAAGATGAACTCAAAGGGCTAGAACTGTGTGAATACTAGGAATGTTTCCTGTTGAAAACTGTGTACAATAAACAATTCTCTTTCAAAAGTAGGAGCGAATTCAACGTTCTATGATCGTATTGTGTAGGAAGCTCAATTCCCGTCTTAAAGTAAGCGTGATTAACAGTTTCTTTCAACCGTTATCTGGTAGGATCAGTTGCTATTGAAAAATCAGAAGGAATTCAAAGAGTAGTATATCTTGGATTCTTTCCTTTCTCATTGAAAACTCATCGTGAATGTCATGTTTTTCTGTCCTGTTCTCTACTCTAAACAAATCCGCTTTCCTAACTGAGCCTGTATTCACTGTTGCATTGCCCTGTTTGTGTAAGTGAACATTTCTCAATGAATAGTAACGTTCAATTCAACGTTCCATAAACCTGTTGTCTAGGAAGAACTTATCTGCTGGAAAACTAAGAGTGAATGCAATGTGCTATTAGCCGGTTATGTACTAGCATATTTTCCTAATAAAAACTAACCGTGAACTGAAAAGATTAGAAGCTGCTTCAATACCAACCTAGGTTGTGCATAAAAAAAAACAGAGAAGTTCGACTTCTGTAATGAAATTGTGTATAACATTGCATTACCCTTTGAAATCATGGAAAGATTTCAAAGTTCTGTAGTCCCGCTGTTTGAAATGAACGTTACTCACTGAAGACTAACCGCGAATTCAATGTTCTGTAATTTCATTACAGACAACATTCCAATGGTAATCTAAGATTGTTTTCAAAGTTCGATCAGAAGTTATATGCTCGGAACATTTCCTATTGAAAACGAAGATGAACTCAAAGGGCTAGAACTGTGTGAATACTAGGAATGTTTCCTGTTGATAACTGTACAATAAACAATTCTCTTTCAAAAGTAGGAGCGAATTCAACGTTCTATGATCGTATTGTGTAGGAAGCTCAATTCCCGTGTTAAAGTGAGCATAATCGACAGTTTCATTCACCGGTTATCTCATAGGATCAGTTGCTATTGAAAAAATCCCAAGGAATTCAAAGAGTAGTACATCTTGGATTCTTTCCTTTCTCATTGAAAACTCATCGTGAATGTCATGTTGTTTTGTCCCGTTCTCTACTCTAAACAAATCAGCTTTCCTAACTAAGCTTGTATTTAATGTTGCGTAGTCCTGTTTTCTACGTGAACATTTCAAAATGAATAGTAATGTTCAATACCACGTCGCATGAACCTGTTGTCTATGATAACGTTATCCGCTGGAAAACTAAGAGTGAATGCAATGTGCTATTGGCCGGTTAAGTCCTAGCATCATTTACTAATGAAAACTAACCATGAACTGAAAAGATTAGAAGCTGCTTCAATACCAACATAGGTTGTGCAAGAAAACTAACAGATAAAGTCGAGTTCTGTAATGAAATTGTGTATAACATTGCATTACCCTTTGAAATCATGGAAAGATTTCAAAGTTCTGTAGTCCCGCTGTTTGAAATGAACGTTTATCACTGAAGACTAACCGCGAATTCAATGTTCTGTAATTTCATTACAGACAACATTCCAATGGTAATCTAAGATTGTTTTCAAAGTTCGAACAGAAGTTATATGCACGGAACATTTCCTATTGAAAACGAAGATGAACTCCAAGGGCTAGAACTGTGTGAATAATAGGTATGTTTCCTGTTGAAAACTGTGTACAATAAACAATTCTCTTTCAAAAGTAGGAGCGAATTCAACGTTCTATGATCGTATTGTGTATGATGCTCAATTCCCGTCTTAAAGTAAGCGTAATTGACAGTCTCATTCACCGGTTACCTGGTAGGCTCAGTTGCTATTGAAAAATCCCAAGGAATTCCAAGAGTAGGACATCTTGGATTCTTTCGTTTCTCATTGAAAACTCGTCGTGAATGTCATGTTTTTCTGTCCTGTTCTCTACTCTAAACAAATCTGCTTTCCTAACTAAGCTTGTATTTAATGTTGTGTAATCCTGTTATCTACGTGAACATTTCAAAATGAATAGTAATGTTCAATACCACGTCGCATAAACCTGTTGTCTATGATAACGTTATCCGCTGGAAAACTAAGAGTGAATGCAATGTGCTATTGGACGGTTAAGTCCTAGCATGATTTAGTAATGAAAACTAACCGTGAACTGAAAAGATTAGAAGCTTCTTCAATACCAACATAGGTTGTGCAAGAAAACTAACAGAGAAAGTCGAGTTCTGTAATAAAATTGTGTATAACATTAAATTACCCTTTTAAATCTATCCTTGATGTCAAATTTCCGTAGTCCCGCTGTTTGAAATGAACGTTTATCATTGAAGACTAACGGCGAATTCAATGTTCTGTAATTTCATTACAGCAAACATTCCAATGGTAATGTAAGATTGTTTTCAAAGTTCGGTCAGAAGTTATATGCTCGGAACATTTCCTACTGAAAACGAAGATGAACTCAAAGGGCTAGAACTGTGTGAATACTGAGAATGTTTCCTGTTGATAACTGTACAATAAACAATTCTCTTTCAAAAGTAGGAGCGAATTCAACGTTCTATGATCGTATTGTGTAGGAAGCTCAATTCCCGTGTTAAAGTGAGCATAATTGACAGTTTCATTCACCGGTTACCTGGTAGGATCAGTTGCTATTGAAAAATCCCAAGGAATTCAAAGAGTAGTACATCTTGGATTCTTTCGTTTCTCATTGAAAACTCATATTGAATGTCATGTTTTTCTGTCCTGTTCTCTACTCTAAACAAATCCGCTTTCCTAACTAAGCCTGTATTCAATGTTGCATTGCCCTGTTTGTGTAAGTGAACATTTCTCAATGAATAGTAACGTTCAATTCAACGTTCCATAAACCTGTTGTCTAGGAAGAACTTATCTGCTGGAAAACTAAGAGTGAATGCAATGTGCTATTAGCCGGTTATGTACTAGCATATTTTACTAATGAAAACTAACCGTGAACTGAAAAGATTAGAAGCTGCTTCAATACCAACCTAGGTTGTGCATAAAAAAAACAGAGAAGTTCGACTTCTGTAATGAAATTGTGTATAACATTGCATTACCCTTTGAAATCATGGAAAGATTTCAAAGTTCTGTAGTCCCGCTGTTTGAAATGAACGTTTATCACTGAAGACTAACCGCGAATTCAATGTTCTGTAATTTCATTACAGACAACATTCCAATGGTAATCTAAGATTGTTTTCAAAGTTCGATCAGAAGTTATATGCTCAGAACATTTCTTATTGAAAACGAAGATGAATTCAAAGGGCTAGAACTGTGTGAATACTGAGAATGTTTCCTGTTGATAACTGTACAATAAACAATTCTCTTTCAAAAGTAGGAGCGAATTCAACGTTCTATGATCGTATTGTGTAGGAAGCTCAATTCCCGTGTTAAAGTGAGTATAATTGACAGTTTCATTCACCGGTTATCTCATAGGATCAGTTGCTATTGAAAAAAATCCCAAGGAATTCAAAGAGTAGTACATCTTGGATTCTTTCCTTTCTCATTGAAAACTCATCGTGAATGTCATGTTGTTTTGTCCCGTTCTCTACTCTAAACAAATCCGCTTTCCTAACTAAGCTTGTATTTAATATTGCGTAGTCCTGTTTTCTACGTGAACATTTCAAAATGAATAGTAATGTTCAATACCACGTCGCATAAACCTGTTGTCTATGATAACGTTATCCGCTGGAAAACTAAGGGTGAATGCAATGTGCTATTGGACGGTTAAGTCCTAGCATCATTTACTAATGAAAACTAACCATGAACTGAAAAGATTAGAAGCTGCTTCAATACCAACATAGGTTGTGCAAGAAAACTAACAGATAAAGTCGAGTTCTGTTATAAAATTGTGTATAACATTGAATTACCCTTTGAAATCTATCCTTGATTTCAAAGTTCTGTAGTCCCGCTGTTTGAAATGAACGTTTATCATTGAAGACTAACCGCGAATTCAATGTTCTGTAATTTCATTACAGTCAACATTCCAATGGTAATGTAAGATTGTTTTCAAAGTTCGATCAGAAGTTATATGCTCGGAATATTTCCTATTGAAAACGAAGATGAACTCAAAGGGCTAGAACTGTGTGAATACTAGGAATGTTTCCTGTTGAAAACTGTGTACAATAAACAATTCTCTTTCAAAAGTAGGAGCGAATTCAACGTTCTATGATCGTATTGTGTAGGAAGCTCAATTCCCGTCTTAAAGTAAGCGTGATTAACAGTTTCTTTCAACCGTTATCTGGTAGGATCAGTTGCTATTGAAAAATCAGAAGGAATTCAAAGAGTAGTATATCTTGGATTCTTTCCTTTCTCATTGAAAACTCATCGTGAATGTCATGTTTTTCTGTCCTGTTCTCTACTCTAAACAAATCCGCTTTCCTAACTGAGCCTGTATTCACTGTTGCATTGCCCTGTTTGTGTAAGTGAACATTTCTCAATGAATAGTAACGTTCAATTCAACGTTCCATAAACCTGTTGTCTAGGAAGAACTTATCTGCTGGAAAACTAAGAGTGAATGCAATGTGCTATTAGCCGGTTATGTACTAGCATATTTTCCTAATAAAAACTAACCGTGAACTGAAAAGATTAGAAGCTGCTTCAATACCAACCTAGGTTGTGCATAAAAAAAAACAGAGAAGTTCGACTTCTGTAATGAAATTGTGTATAACATTGCATTACCCTTTGAAATCATGGAAAGATTTCAAAGTTCTGTAGTCCCGCTGTTTGAAATGAACGTTTATCACTGAAGACTAACCGCGAATTCAATGTTCTGTAATTTCATTACAGACAACATTCCAATGGTAATCTAAGATTGTTTTCAAAGTTCGATCAGAAGTTATATGCTCGGAACATTTCCTATTGAAAACGAAGATGAACTCAAAGGGCTAGAACTGTGTGAATACTAGGAATGTTTCCTGTTGATAACTGTACAATAAACAATTCTCTTTCAAAAGTAGGAGCGAATTCAACGTTCTATGATCGTATTGTGTAGGAAGCTCAATTCCCGTGTTAAAGTGAGCATAATCGACAGTTTCATTCACCGGTTATCTCATAGGATCAGTTGCTATTGAAAAAATCCCAAGGAATTCAAAGAGTAGTACATCTTGGATTCTTTCCTTTCTCATTGAAAACTCATCGTGAATGTCATGTTGTTTTGTCCCGTTCTCTACTCTAAACAAATCAGCTTTCCTAACTAAGCTTGTATTTAATGTTGCGTAGTCCTGTTTTCTACGTGAACATTTCAAAATGAATAGTAATGTTCAATACCACGTCGCATGAACCTGTTGTCTATGATAACGTTATCCGCTGGAAAACTAAGAGTGAATGCAATGTGCTATTGGCCGGTTAAGTCCTAGCATCATTTACTAATGAAAACTAACCATGAACTGAAAAGATTAGAAGCTGCTTCAATACCAACATAGGTTGTGCAAGAAAACTAACAGATAAAGTCGAGTTCTGTAATGAAATTGTGTATAACATTGCATTACCCTTTGAAATCATGGAAAGATTTCAAAGTTCTGTAGTCCCGCTGTTTGAAATGAACGTTTATCACTGAAGACTAACCGCGAATTCAATGTTCTGTAATTTCATTACAGACAACATTCCAATGGTAATCTAAGATTGTTTTCAAAGTTCGAACAGAAGTTATATGCACGGAACATTTCCTATTGAAAACGAAGATGAACTCCAAGGGCTAGAACTGTGTGAATAATAGGTATGTTTCCTGTTGAAAACTGTGTACAATAAACAATTCTCTTTCAAAAGTAGGAGCGAATTCAACGTTCTATGATCGTATTGTGTATGATGCTCAATTCCCGTCTTAAAGTAAGCGTAATTGACAGTCTCATTCACCGGTTACCTGGTAGGCTCAGTTGCTATTGAAAAATCCCAAGGAATTCCAAGAGTAGGACATCTTGGATTCTTTCGTTTCTCATTGAAAACTCGTCGTGAATGTCATGTTTTTCTGTCCTGTTCTCTACTCTAAACAAATCTGCTTTCCTAACTAAGCTTGTATTTAATGTTGTGTAATCCTGTTATCTACGTGAACATTTCAAAATGAATAGTAATGTTCAATACCACGTCGCATAAACCTGTTGTCTATGATAACGTTATCCGCTGGAAAACTAAGAGTGAATGCAATGTGCTATTGGACGGTTAAGTCCTAGCATGATTTAGTAATGAAAACTAACCGTGAACTGAAAAGATTAGAAGCTTCTTCAATACCAACATAGGTTGTGCAAGAAAACTAACAGAGAAAGTCGAGTTCTGTAATAAAATTGTGTATAACATTAAATTACCCTTTTAAATCTATCCTTGATGTCAAATTTCCGTAGTCCCGCTGTTTGAAATGAACGTTTATCATTGAAGACTAACGGCGAATTCAATGTTCTGTAATTTCATTACAGCAAACATTCCAATGGTAATCTAAGATTGTTTTCAAAGTATGATCAGAAGTTATATGATCGGAACATTTCCTATTGAAAACGAAGATGAACTCAAAGGGCTAGAACTGTGTGAATACTGAGAATGTTTCCTGCTGAAAACTGTACAATAAACAATTCCCTTTCAAAAGTAGGAGCGAATTCAACGTTCTATGATGGCATTGTGTAGGAAGCTCAATTCCCGTCTTAAAGTGAGCATAATTGACAGTTTCATTCACTGGTTACCTGGTAGGATCAGTTGCTATTGAAAAATCCCAAGGAATTCAAAGAGTAGTACATCTTGGATTCTTTCGTTTCTCATTGAAAACTCATATTGAATGTCATGTTTTTCTGTCCTGTTCTCTACTCTAAACAAATCCGCTTTCCTAACTAAGCCTGTATTCAATGTTGCATTGCCCTGTTTGTGTAAGTGAACATTTCTCAATGAATAGTAACGTTCAATTCAACGTTCCATAAACCTGTTGTCTAGGAAGAACTTATCTGCTGGAAAACTAAGAGTGAATGCAATGTGCTATTAGCCGGTTATGTACTAGCATATTTTACTAATGAAAACTAACCGTGAACTGAAAAGATTAGAAGCTGCTTCAATACCAACCTAGGTTGTGCATAAAAAAAACAGAGAAGTTCGACTTCTGTAATGAAATTGTGTATAACATTGCATTACCCTTTGAAATCATGGAAAGATTTCAAAGTTCTGTAGTCCCGCTGTTTGAAATGAACGTTTATCACTGAAGACTAACCGCGAATTCAATGTTCTGTAATTTCATTACAGACAACATTCCAATGGTAATCTAAGATTGTTTTCAAAGTTCGATCAGAAGTTATATGCTCAGAACATTTCTTATTGAAAACGAAGATGAATTCAAAGGGCTAGAACTGTGTGAATACTGAGAATGTTTCCTGTTGATAACTGTACAATAAACAATTCTCTTTCAAAAGTAGGAGCGAATTCAACGTTCTATGATCGTATTGTGTAGGAAGCTCAATTCCCGTGTTAAAGTGAGTATAATTGACAGTTTCATTCACCGGTTATCTCATAGGATCAGTTGCTATTGAAAAAAATCCCAAGGAATTCAAAGAGTAGTACATCTTGGATTCTTTCCTTTCTCATTGAAAACTCATCGTGAATGTCATGTTGTTTTGTCCCGTTCTCTACTCTAAACAAATCCGCTTTCCTAACTAAGCTTGTATTTAATATTGCGTAGTCCTGTTTTCTACGTGAACATTTCAAAATGAATAGTAATGTTCAATACCACGTCGCATAAACCTGTTGTCTATGATAACGTTATCCGCTGGAAAACTAAGGGTGAATGCAATGTGCTATTGGACGGTTAAGTCCTAGCATCATTTACTAATGAAAAGTAACCATGAACTGAAAAGATTAGAAGCTGCTTCAATACCAACATAGGTTGTGCAAGAAAACTAACAGATAAAGTCGAGTTCTGTTATAAAATTGTGTATAACATTGAATTACCCTTTGAAATCTATCCTTGATTTCAAAGTTCTGTAGTCCCGCTGTTTGAAATGAACGTTTATCATTGAAGACTAACCGCGAATTCAATGTTCTGTAATTTCATTACAGTCAACATTCCAATGGTAATGTAAGATTGTTTTCAAAGTTCGATCAGAAGTTATATGCTCGGAATATTTCCTATTGAAAACGAAGATGAACTCAAAGGGCTAGAACTGTGTGAATACTAGGAATGTTTCCTGTTGAAAACTGTGTACAATAAACAATTCTCTTTCAAAAGTAGGAGCGAATTCAACGTTCTATGATCGTATTGTGTAGGAAGCTCAATTCCCGTCTTAAAGTAAGCGTGATTAACAGTTTCTTTCAACCGTTATCTGGTAGGATCAGTTGCTATTGAAAAATCAGAAGGAATTCAAAGAGTAGTATATCTTGGATTCTTTCCTTTCTCATTGAAAACTCATCGTGAATGTCATGTTTTTCTGTCCTGTTCTCTACTCTAAACAAATCCGCTTTCCTAACTGAGCCTGTATTCACTGTTGCATTGCCCTGTTTGTGTAAGTGAACATTTCTCAATGAATAGTAACGTTCAATTCAACGTTCCATAAACCTGTTGTCTAGGAAGAACTTATCTGCTGGAAAACTAAGAGTGAATGCAATGTGCTATTAGCCGGTTATGTACTAGCATATTTTCCTAATAAAAACTAACCGTGAACTGAAAAGATTAGAAGCTGCTTCAATACCAACCTAGGTTGTGCATAAAAAAAAACAGAGAAGTTCGACTTCTGTAATGAAATTGTGTATAACATTGCATTACCCTTTGAAATCATGGAAAGATTTCAAAGTTCTGTAGTCCCGCTGTTTGAAATGAACGTTTATCACTGAAGACTAACCGCGAATTCAATGTTCTGTAATTTCATTACAGACAACATTCCAATGGTAATCTAAGATTGTTTTCAAAGTTCGATCAGAAGTTATATGCTCGGAACATTTCCTATTGAAAACGAAGATGAACTCAAAGGGCTAGAACTGTGTGAATACTAGGAATGTTTCCTGTTGATAACTGTACAATAAACAATTCTCTTTCAAAAGTAGGAGCGAATTCAACGTTCTATGATCGTATTGTGTAGGAAGCTCAATTCCCGTGTTAAAGTGAGCATAATCGACAGTTTCATTCACCGGTTATCTCATAGGATCAGTTGCTATTGAAAAAATCCCAAGGAATTCAAAGAGTAGTACATCTTGGATTCTTTCCTTTCTCATTGAAAACTCATCGTGAATGTCATGTTGTTTTGTCCCGTTCTCTACTCTAAACAAATCAGCTTTCCTAACTAAGCTTGTATTTAATGTTGCGTAGTCCTGTTTTCTACGTGAACATTTCAAAATGAATAGTAATGTTCAATACCACGTCGCATGAACCTGTTGTCTATGATAACGTTATCCGCTGGAAAACTAAGAGTGAATGCAATGTGCTATTGGCCGGTTAAGTCCTAGCATCATTTACTAATGAAAACTAACCATGAACTGAAAAGATTAGAAGCTGCTTCAATACCAACATAGGTTGTGCAAGAAAACTAACAGATAAAGTCGAGTTCTGTAATGAAATTGTGTATAACATTGCATTACCCTTTGAAATCATGGAAAGATTTCAAAGTTCTGTAGTCCCGCTGTTTGAAATGAACGTTTATCACTGAAGACTAACCGCGAATTCAATGTTCTGTAATTTCATTACAGACAACATTCCAATGGTAATCTAAGATTGTTTTCAAAGTTCGAACAGAAGTTATATGCACGGAACATTTCCTATTGAAAACGAAGATGAACTCCAAGGGCTAGAACTGTGTGAATAATAGGTATGTTTCCTGTTGAAAACTGTGTACAATAAACAATTCTCTTTCAAAAGTAGGAGCGAATTCAACGTTCTATGATCGTATTGTGTATGATGCTCAATTCCCGTCTTAAAGTAAGCGTAATTGACAGTCTCATTCACCGGTTACCTGGTAGGCTCAGTTGCTATTGAAAAATCCCAAGGAATTCCAAGAGTAGGACATCTTGGATTCTTTCGTTTCTCATTGAAAACTCGTCGTGAATGTCATGTTTTTCTGTCCTGTTCTCTACTCTAAACAAATCTGCTTTCCTAACTAAGCTTGTATTTAATGTTGTGTAATCCTGTTATCTACGTGAACATTTCAAAATGAATAGTAATGTTCAATACCACGTCGCATAAACCTGTTGTCTATGATAACGTTATCCGCTGGAAAACTAAGAGTGAATGCAATGTGCTATTGGACGGTTAAGTCCTAGCATGATTTAGTAATGAAAACTAACCGTGAACTGAAAAGATTAGAAGCTTCTTCAATACCAACATAGGTTGTGCAAGAAAACTAACAGAGAAAGTCGAGTTCTGTAATAAAATTGTGTATAACATTAAATTACCCTTTTAAATCTATCCTTGATGTCAAATTTCCGTAGTCCCGCTGTTTGAAATGAACGTTTATCATTGAAGACTAACGGCGAATTCAATGTTCTGTAATTTCATTACAGCAAACATTCCAATGGTAATGTAAGATTGTTTTCAAAGTTCGGTCAGAAGTTATATGCTCGGAACATTTCCTACTGAAAACGAAGATGAACTCAAAGGGCTAGAACTGTGTGAATACTGAGAATGTTTCCTGTTGATAACTGTACAATAAACAATTCTCTTTCAAAAGTAGGAGCGAATTCAACGTTCTATGATCGTATTGTGTAGGAAGCTCAATTCCCGTGTTAAAGTGAGCATAATTGACAGTTTCATTCACCGGTTACCTGGTAGGATCAGTTGCTATTGAAAAATCCCAAGGAATTCAAAGAGTAGTACATCTTGGATTCTTTCGTTTCTCATTGAAAACTCATATTGAATGTCATGTTTTTCTGTCCTGTTCTCTACTCTAAACAAATCCGCTTTCCTAACTAAGCCTGTATTCAATGTTGCATTGCCCTGTTTGTGTAAGTGAACATTTCTCAATGAATAGTAACGTTCAATTCAACGTTCCATAAACCTGTTGTCTAGGAAGAACTTATCTGCTGGAAAACTAAGAGTGAATGCAATGTGCTATTAGCCGGTTATGTACTAGCATATTTTACTAATGAAAACTAACCGTGAACTGAAAAGATTAGAAGCTGCTTCAATACCAACCTAGGTTGTGCATAAAAAAAACAGAGAAGTTCGACTTCTGTAATGAAATTGTGTATAACATTGCATTACCCTTTGAAATCATGGAAAGATTTCAAAGTTCTGTAGTCCCGCTGTTTGAAATGAACGTTTATCACTGAAGACTAACCGCGAATTCAATGTTCTGTAATTTCATTACAGACAACATTCCAATGGTAATCTAAGATTGTTTTCAAAGTTCGATCAGAAGTTATATGCTCAGAACATTTCTTATTGAAAACGAAGATGAATTCAAAGGGCTAGAACTGTGTGAATACTGAGAATGTTTCCTGTTGATAACTGTACAATAAACAATTCTCTTTCAAAAGTAGGAGCGAATTCAACGTTCTATGATCGTATTGTGTAGGAAGCTCAATTCCCGTGTTAAAGTGAGTATAATTGACAGTTTCATTCACCGGTTATCTCATAGGATCAGTTGCTATTGAAAAAAATCCCAAGGAATTCAAAGAGTAGTACATCTTGGATTCTTTCCTTTCTCATTGAAAACTCATCGTGAATGTCATGTTGTTTTGTCCCGTTCTCTACTCTAAACAAATCCGCTTTCCTAACTAAGCTTGTATTTAATATTGCGTAGTCCTGTTTTCTACGTGAACATTTCAAAATGAATAGTAATGTTCAATACCACGTCGCATAAACCTGTTGTCTATGATAACGTTATCCGCTGGAAAACTAAGGGTGAATGCAATGTGCTATTGGACGGTTAAGTCCTAGCATCATTTACTAATGAAAAGTAACCATGAACTGAAAAGATTAGAAGCTGCTTCAATACCAACATAGGTTGTGCAAGAAAACTAACAGATAAAGTCGAGTTCTGTTATAAAATTGTGTATAACATTGAATTACCCTTTGAAATCTATCCTTGATTTCAAAGTTCTGTAGTCCCGCTGTTTGAAATGAACGTTTATCATTGAAGACTAACCGCGAATTCAATGTTCTGTAATTTCATTACAGTCAACATTCCAATGGTAATGTAAGATTGTTTTCAAAGTTCGATCAGAAGTTATATGCTCGGAATATTTCCTATTGAAAACGAAGATGAACTCAAAGGGCTAGAACTGTGTGAATACTAGGAATGTTTCCTGTTGAAAACTGTGTACAATAAACAATTCTCTTTCAAAAGTAGGAGCGAATTCAACGTTCTATGATCGTATTGTGTAGGAAGCTCAATTCCCGTCTTAAAGTAAGCGTGATTAACAGTTTCTTTCAACCGTTATCTGGTAGGATCAGTTGCTATTGAAAAATCAGAAGGAATTCAAAGAGTAGTATATCTTGGATTCTTTCCTTTCTCATTGAAAACTCATCGTGAATGTCATGTTTTTCTGTCCTGTTCTCTACTCTAAACAAATCCGCTTTCCTAACTGAGCCTGTATTCACTGTTGCATTGCCCTGTTTGTGTAAGTGAACATTTCTCAATGAATAGTAACGTTCAATTCAACGTTCCATAAACCTGTTGTCTAGGAAGAACTTATCTGCTGGAAAACTAAGAGTGAATGCAATGTGCTATTAGCCGGTTATGTACTAGCATATTTTCCTAATAAAAACTAACCGTGAACTGAAAAGATTAGAAGCTGCTTCAATACCAACCTAGGTTGTGCATAAAAAAAAACAGAGAAGTTCGACTTCTGTAATGAAATTGTGTATAACATTGCATTACCCTTTGAAATCATGGAAAGATTTCAAAGTTCTGTAGTCCCGCTGTTTGAAATGAACGTTTATCACTGAAGACTAACCGCGAATTCAATGTTCTGTAATTTCATTACAGACAACATTCCAATGGTAATCTAAGATTGTTTTCAAAGTTCGATCAGAAGTTATATGCTCGGAACATTTCCTATTGAAAACGAAGATGAACTCAAAGGGCTAGAACTGTGTGAATACTAGGAATGTTTCCTGTTGATAACTGTACAATAAACAATTCTCTTTCAAAAGTAGGAGCGAATTCAACGTTCTATGATCGTATTGTGTAGGAAGCTCAATTCCCGTGTTAAAGTGAGCATAATCGACAGTTTCATTCACCGGTTATCTCATAGGATCAGTTGCTATTGAAAAAATCCCAAGGAATTCAAAGAGTAGTACATCTTGGATTCTTTCCTTTCTCATTGAAAACTCATCGTGAATGTCATGTTGTTTTGTCCCGTTCTCTACTCTAAACAAATCAGCTTTCCTAACTAAGCTTGTATTTAATGTTGCGTAGTCCTGTTTTCTACGTGAACATTTCAAAATGAATAGTAATGTTCAATACCACGTCGCATGAACCTGTTGTCTATGATAACGTTATCCGCTGGAAAACTAAGAGTGAATGCAATGTGCTATTGGCCGGTTAAGTCCTAGCATCATTTACTAATGAAAACTAACCATGAACTGAAAAGATTAGAAGCTGCTTCAATACCAACATAGGTTGTGCAAGAAAACTAACAGATAAAGTCGAGTTCTGTAATGAAATTGTGTATAACATTGCATTACCCTTTGAAATCATGGAAAGATTTCAAAGTTCTGTAGTCCCGCTGTTTGAAATGAACGTTTATCACTGAAGACTAACCGCGAATTCAATGTTCTGTAATTTCATTACAGACAACATTCCAATGGTAATCTAAGATTGTTTTCAAAGTTCGATCAGAAGTTATATGCTCAGAACATTTCCTATTGAAAACGAAGTTGAATTCAAAGGGCTAGAACTGTGTGAATACTGAGAATGTTTCCTGTTGATAACTGTACAATAAACAATTCTCTTTCAAAAGTAGGAGCGAATTCAACGTTCTATGATCGTATTGTGTAGGAAGCTCAATTCCCGTCTTAAAGTAAGCGTAATTGACAGTTTCATTCAGCGGTTACCTGGTAGGAAAAGTTGCTATTGAAAAATCCCAAGGAATTCAAAGAGTAGTACATCTTGGATTCTTTCCTTTCTCATTGAAAACTCATCGTGAGTGTCATGTTGTTCTGTCCTGTTCTCTACTGTAAACAAATCCGCTTTCCTAACTAAGCTTGTATTTAATGTTGCGTAGTCCTGTTTTCTACGTGAACATTTCAAAATGAATAGTAATGTTCAATACCACGTCGCATAAACCTGTTGTCTATGATAACGTTATCGGCTGGAAAACTAAGAGTGAATGCAATGTGCTATTGGCCGGTTAAATCCTAGCATCATTTACTAATGAAAACTAACCATGAACTGAAAAGATTAGAAGCTGCTTCAATACCAACATAGGTTGTGCAAGAAACTAACAGAGAAAGTCGAGTTCTGTAATAAAATTGTGTATAACATTGATTTCCCCTTTTAAATCTATCCTTGATTTCAAAGTTCTGTAGTCCCGCTGTTTGAAATGAACGTTTATCATTGAAGACTAACCGCGAATTCAATGTTCTGTAATTTCATTACAGCCAACATTCCAATGGTAATCTAAGATTGTTTTCAAAGTTCGAACAGAAGTTATATGCACGGAACATTTCCTATTGAAAACGAAGATGAACTCCAAGGGCTAGAACTGTGTGAATAATAGGTATGTTTCCTGTTGAAAACTGTGTACAATAAACAATTCTCTTTCAAAAGTAGGAGCGAATTCAACGTTCTATGATCGTATTGTGTATGATGCTAGATTCCCGTCTTAAAGTAAGCGTAATTGACAGTCTCATTCACCGGTTACCTGGTAGGCTCAGTTGCTATTGAAAAATCCCAAGGAATTCCAAGAGTAGGACATCTTGGATTCTTTCGTTTCTCATTGAAAACTCGTCGTGAATGTCATGTTTTTCTGTCCTGTTCTCTACTCTAAACAAATCTGCTTTCCTAACTAAGCTTGTATTTAATGTTGTGTAATCCTGTTATCTACGTGAACATTTCAAAATGAATAGTAATGTTCAATACCACGTCGCATAAACCTGTTGTCTATGATAACGTTATCCGCTGGAAAACTAAGAGTGAATGCAATGTGCTATTGGACGGTTAAGTCCTAGCATGATTTAGTAATGAAAACTAACCGTGAACTGAAAAGATTAGAAGCTTCTTCAATACCAACATAGGTTGTGCAAGAAAACTAACAGAGAAAGTCGAGTTCTGTAATAAAATTGTGTATAACATTAAATTACCCTTTTAAATCTATCCTTGATGTCAAATTTCCGTAGTCCCGCTGTTTGAAATGAACGTTTATCATTGAAGACTAACGGCGAATTCAATGTTCTGTAATTTCATTACAGCAAACATTCCAATGGTAATGTAAGATTGTTTTCAAAGTTCGGTCAGAAGTTATATGCTCGGAACATTTCCTACTGAAAACGAAGATGAACTCAAAGGGCTAGAACTGTGTGAATACTGAGAATGTTTCCTGTTGAAAACTGTGTACAATAAACAATTCTCTTTCAAAAGTAGGAGCGAATTCAACGTTCTATGATCGTATTGTGTAGGAAGCTCAATTCCCGTCTTAAAGTAAGCGTGATTAACAGTTTCTTTCAACCGTTATCTGGTAGGATCAGGTGCTATTGAAAAATCCGAAAGAATTCAAAGAGTAGTACATCTTGGATTCTTTCGTTTCTCATTGAAAACTCATCGTGAATGTCATGTTTTTCTGTCCTGTTCTCTACTCTAAACAAATCCGCTTTCCTAACTGAGCCTGTATTCACTGTTGCATTGCCCTGTTTGTGTAAGTGAACATTTCTCAATGAATAGTAACGTTCAATTCAACGTTCCATAAACCTGTTGTCTAGGAAGAACTTATCTGCTGGAAAACTAAGAGTGAATGCAATGTGCTATTAGCCGGTTATGTACTAGCATATTTTCCTAATAAAAACTAACCGTGAACTGAAAAGATTAGAAGCTGCTTCAATACCAACCTAGGTTGTGCATAAAAAAAACAGAGAAGTTCGACTTCTGTAATGAAATTGTGTATAACATTGCATTACCCTTTGAAATCATGGAAAGATTTCAAAGTTCTGTAGTCCCGCTGTTTGAAATGAACGTTTATCACTGAAGACTAACCGCGAATTCAATGTTCTGTAATTTCATTACAGACAACATTCCAATGGTAATCTAAGATTGTTTTCAAAGTTCGATCAGAAGTTATATGCTCGGAACATTTCCTATTGAAAACGAAGATGAACTCAAAGGGCTAGAACTGTGTGAATACTAGGAATGTTTCCTGTTGATAACTGTACAATAAACAATTCTCTTTCAAAAGTAGGAGCGAATTCAACGTTCTATGATCGTATTGTGTAGGAAGCTCAATTCCCGTGTTAAAGTGAGCATAATCGACAGTTTCATTCACCGGTTATCTCATAGGATCAGTTGCTATTGAAAAAATCCCAAGGAATTCAAAGAGTAGTACATCTTGGATTCTTTCCTTTCTCATTGAAAACTCATCGTGAATGTCATGTTGTTTTGTCCCGTTCTCTACTCTAAACAAATCCGCTTTCCTAACTAAGCTTGTATTTAATGTTGCGTAGTCCTGTTTTCTACGTGAACATTTCAAAATGAATAGTAATGTTCAATACCACGTCGCATAAACCTGTTGTCTATGATAACGTTATCCGCTGGAAAACTAAGAGTGAATGCAATGTGCTATTGGCCGGTTAAGTCCTAGCATCATTTACTAATGAAAACTAACCATGAACTGAAAAGATTAGAAGCTGCTTCAATACCAACATAGGTTGTGCAAGAAAACTAACAGATAAAGTCGAGTTCTGTAATGAAATTGTGTATAACATTGCATTACCCTTTGAAATCATGGAAAGATTTCAAAGTTCTGTAGTCCCGCTGTTTGAAATGAACGTTTATCACTGAAGACTAACCGCGAATTCAATGTTCTGTAATTTCATTACAGACAACATTCCAATGGTAATCTAAGATTGTTTTCAAAGTTCGATCAGAAGTTATATGCTCAGAACATTTCCTATTGAAAACGAAGTTGAATTCAAAGGGCTAGAACTGTGTGAATACTGAGAATGTTTCCTGTTGATAACTGTACAATAAACAATTCTCTTTCAAAAGTAGGAGCGAATTCAACGTTCTATGATCGTATTGTGTAGGAAGCTCAATTCCCGTCTTAAAGTAAGCGTAATTGACAGTTTCATTCAGCGGTTACCTGGTAGGAAAAGTTGCTATTGAAAAATCCCAAGGAATTCAAAGAGTAGTACATCTTGGATTCTTTCCTTTCTCATTGAAAACTCATCGTGAGTGTCATGTTGTTCTGTCCTGTTCTCTACAGTAAACAAATCCGCTTTCCTAACTAAGCTTGTATTTAATGTTGCGTAGTCCTGTTTTCTACGTGAACATTTCAAAATGAATAGTAATGTTCAATACCACGTCGCATAAACCTGTTGTCTATGATAACGTTATCGGCTGGAAAACTAAGAGTGAATGCAATGTGCTATTGGCCGGTTAAATCCTAGCATCATTTACTAATGAAAACTAACCATGAACTGAAAAGATTAGAAGCTGCTTCAATACCAACATAGGTTGTGCAAGAAACTAACAGAGAAAGTCGAGTTCTGTAATAAAATTGTGTATAACATTGATTTCCCCTTTTAAATCTATCCTTGATTTCAAAGTTCTGTAGTCCCGCTGTTTGAAATGAACGTTTATCATTGAAGACTAACCGCGAATTCAATGTTCTGTAATTTCATTACAGCCAACATTCCAATGGTAATCTAAGATTGTTTTCAAAGTTCGAACAGAAGTTATATGCACGGAACATTTCCTATTGAAAACGAAGATGAACTCCAAGGGCTAGAACTGTGTGAATAATAGGTATGTTTCCTGTTGAAAACTGTGTACAATAAACAATTCTCTTTCAAAAGTAGGAGCGAATTCAACGTTCTATGATCGTATTGTGTATGATGCTCAATTCCCGTCTTAAAGTAAGCGTAATTGACAGTCTCATTCACCGGTTACCTGGTAGGCTCAGTTGCTATTGAAAAATCCCAAGGAATTCCAAGAGTAGGACATCTTGGATTCTTTCGTTTCTCATTGAAAACTCGTCGTGAATGTCATGTTTTTCTGTCCTGTTCTCTACTCTAAACAAATCTGCTTTCCTAACTAAGCTTGTATTTAATGTTGTGTAATCCTGTTATCTACGTGAACATTTCAAAATGAATAGTAATGTTCAATACCACGTCGCATAAACCTGTTGTCTATGATAACGTTATCCGCTGGAAAACTAAGAGTGAATGCAATGTGCTATTGGACGGTTAAGTCCTAGCATGATTTAGTAATGAAAACTAACCGTGAACTGAAAAGATTAGAAGCTTCTTCAATACCAACATAGGTTGTGCAAGAAAACTAACAGAGAAAGTCGAGTTCTGTAATAAAATTGTGTATAACATTAAATTACCCTTTTAAATCTATCCTTGATGTCAAATTTCCGTAGTCCCGCTGTTTGAAATGAACGTTTATCATTGAAGACTAACGGCGAATTCAATGTTCTGTAATTTCATTACAGCAAACATTCCAATGGTAATGTAAGATTGTTTTCAAAGTTCGGTCAGAAGTTATATGCTCGGAACATTTCCTACTGAAAACGAAGATGAACTCAAAGGGCTAGAACTGTGTGAATACTGAGAATGTTTCCTGTTGATAACTGTACAATAAACAATTCTCTTTCAAAAGTAGGAGCGAATTCAACGTTCTATGATCGTATTGTGTAGGAAGCTCAATTCCCGTGTTAAAGTGAGCATAATTGACAGTTTCATTCACCGGTTACCTGGTAGGATCAGTTGCTATTGAAAAATCCCAAGGAATTCAAAGAGTAGTACATCTTGGATTCTTTCGTTTCTCATTGAAAACTCATATTGAATGTCATGTTTTTCTGTCCTGTTCTCTACTCTAAACAAATCCGCTTTCCTAACTAAGCCTGTATTCAATGTTGCATTGCCCTGTTTGTGTAAGTGAACATTTCTCAATGAATAGTAACGTTCAATTCAACGTTCCATCAACCTGTTGTCTAGGAAGAACTTATCTGCTGGAAAACTAAGAGTGAATGCAATGTGCTATTAGCCAGTTATGTACTAGCATATTTTACTAATGAAAACTAACCGTGAACTGAAAAGATTAGAAGCTGCTTCAATACCAACCTAGGTTGTGCATAAAAAAAACAGAGAAGTTCGACTTCTGTAATGAAATTGTGTATAACATTGCATTACCCATTGAAATCAGGGAAAGATTTCAAAGTTCTGTAGTCCCGCTGTTTGAAATGAACGTTTATCACTGAAGACTAACCGCGAATTCAATGTTCTGTAATTTCATTACAGACAACATTCCAATGGTAATCTAAGATTGTTTTCAAAGTTCGATCAGAAGTTATATGCTCAGAACATTTCTTATTGAAAACGAAGATGAATTCAAAGGGCTAGAACTGTGTGAATACTGAGAATGTTTCCTGTTGATAACTGTACAATAAACAATTCTCTTTCAAAAGTAGGAGCGAATTCAACGTTCTATGATCGTATTGTGTAGGAAGCTCAATTCCCGTGTTAAAGTGAGTATAATTGACAGTTTCATTCACCGGTTATCTCATAGGATCAGTTGCTATTGAAAAAAATCCCAAGGAATTCAAAGAGTAGTACATCTTGGATTCTTTCCTTTCTCATTGAAAACTCATCGTGAATGTCATGTTGTTTTGTCCCGTTCTCTACTCTAAACAAATCCGCTTTCCTAACTAAGCTTGTATTTAATATTGCGTAGTCCTGTTTTCTACGTGAACATTTCAAAATGAATAGTAATGTTCAATACCACGTCGCATAAACCTGTTGTCTATGATAACGTTATCCGCTGGAAAACTAAGGGTGAATGCAATGTGCTATTGGACGGTTAAGTCCTAGCATCATTTACTAATGAAAAGTAACCATGAACTGAAAAGATTAGAAGCTGCTTCAATACCAACATAGGTTGTGCAAGAAAACTAACAGATAAAGTCGAGTTCTGTTATAAAATTGTGTATAACATTGAATTACCCTTTGAAATCTATCCTTGATTTCAAAGTTCTGTAGTCCCGCTGTTTGAAATGAACGTTTATCATTGAAGACTAACCGCGAATTCAATGTTCTGTAATTTCATTACAGTCAACATTCCAATGGTAATGTAAGATTGTTTTCAAAGTTCGATCAGAAGTTATATGCTCGGAATATTTCCTATTGAAAACGAAGATGAACTCAAAGGGCTAGAACTGTGTGAATACTAGGAATGTTTCCTGTTGAAAACTGTGTACAATAAACAATTCTCTTTCAAAAGTAGGAGCGAATTCAACGTTCTATGATCGTATTGTGTAGGAAGCTCAATTCCCGTCTTAAAGTAAGCGTGATTAACAGTTTCTTTCAACCGTTATCTGGTAGGATCAGTTGCTATTGAAAAATCAGAAGGAATTCAAAGAGTAGTATATCTTGGATTCTTTCCTTTCTCATTGAAAACTCATCGTGAATGTCATGTTTTTCTGTCCTGTTCTCTACTCTAAACAAATCCGCTTTCCTAACTGAGCCTGTATTCACTGTTGCATTGCCCTGTTTGTGTAAGTGAACATTTCTCAATGAATAGTAACGTTCAATTCAACGTTCCATAAACCTGTTGTCTAGGAAGAACTTATCTGCTGGAAAACTAAGAGTGAATGCAATGTGCTATTAGCCGGTTATGTACTAGCATATTTTCCTAATAAAAACTAACCGTGAACTGAAAAGATTAGAAGCTGCTTCAATACCAACCTAGGTTGTGCATAAAAAAAACAGAGAAGTTCGACTTCTGTAATGAAATTGTGTATAACATTGCATTACCCTTTGAAATCATGGAAAGATTTCAAAGTTCTGTAGTCCCGCTGTTTGAAATGAACGTTTATCACTGAAGACTAACCGCGAATTCAATGTTCTGTAATTTCATTACAGACAACATTCCAATGGTAATCTAAGATTGTTTTCAAAGTTCGATCAGAAGTTATATGCTCGGAACATTTCCTATTGAAAACGAAGATGAACTCAAAGGGCTAGAACTGTGTGAATACTAGGAATGTTTCCTGTTGATAACTGTACAATAAACAATTCTCTTTCAAAAGTAGGAGCGAATTCAACGTTCTATGATCGTATTGTGTAGGAAGCTCAATTCCCGTGTTAAAGTGAGCATAATCGACAGTTTCATTCACCGGTTATCTCATAGGATCAGTTGCTATTGAAAAAATCCCAAGGAATTCAAAGAGTAGTACATCTTGGATTCTTTCCTTTCTCATTGAAAACTCATCGTGAATGTCATGTTGTTTTGTCCCGTTCTCTACTCTAAACAAATCAGCTTTCCTAACTAAGCTTGTATTTAATGTTGCGTAGTCCTGTTTTCTACGTGAACATTTCAAAATGAATAGTAATGTTCAATACCACGTCGCATGAACCTGTTGTCTATGATAACGTTATCCGCTGGAAAACTAAGAGTGAATGCAATGTGCTATTGGCCGGTTAAGTCCTAGCATCATTTACTAATGAAAACTAACCATGAACTGAAAAGATTAGAAGCTGCTTCAATACCAACATAGGTTGTGCAAGAAAACTAACAGATAAAGTCGAGTTCTGTAATGAAATTGTGTATAACATTGCATTACCCTTTGAAATCATGGAAAGATTTCAAAGTTCTGTAGTCCCGCTGTTTGAAATGAACGTTTATCACTGAAGACTAACCGCGAATTCAATGTTCTGTAATTTCATTACAGACAACATTCCAATGGTAATCTAAGATTGTTTTCAAAGTTCGATCAGAAGTTATATGCTCAGAACATTTCCTATTGAAAACGAAGTTGAATTCAAAGGGCTAGAACTGTGTGAATACTGAGAATGTTTCCTGTTGATAACTGTACAATAAACAATTCTCTTTCAAAAGTAGGAGCGAATTCAACGTTCTATGATCGTATTGTGTAGGAAGCTCAATTCCCGTCTTAAAGTAAGCGTAATTGACAGTTTCATTCAGCGGTTACCTGGTAGGAAAAGTTGCTATTGAAAAATCCCAAGGAATTCAAAGAGTAGTACATCTTGGATTCTTTCCTTTCTCATTGAAAACTCATCGTGAGTGTCATGTTGTTCTGTCCTGTTCTCTACTGTAAACAAATCCGCTTTCCTAACTAAGCTTGTATTTAATGTTGCGTAGTCCTGTTTTCTACGTGAACATTTCAAAATGAATAGTAATGTTCAATACCACGTCGCATAAACCTGTTGTCTATGATAACGTTATCGGCTGGAAAACTAAGAGTGAATGCAATGTGCTATTGGCCGGTTAAATCCTAGCATCATTTACTAATGAAAACTAACCATGAACTGAAAAGATTAGAAGCTGCTTCAATACCAACATAGGTTGTGCAAGAAACTAACAGAGAAAGTCGAGTTCTGTAATAAAATTGTGTATAACATTGATTTCCCCTTTTAAATCTATCCTTGATTTCAAAGTTCTGTAGTCCCGCTGTTTGAAATGAACGTTTATCATTGAAGACTAACCGCGAATTCAATGTTCTGTAATTTCATTACAGCCAACATTCCAATGGTAATCTAAGATTGTTTTCAAAGTTCGAACAGAAGTTATATGCACGGAACATTTCCTATTGAAAACGAAGATGAACTCCAAGGGCTAGAACTGTGTGAATAATAGGTATGTTTCCTGTTGAAAACTGTGTACAATAAACAATTCTCTTTCAAAAGTAGGAGCGAATTCAACGTTCTATGATCGTATTGTGTATGATGCTAGATTCCCGTCTTAAAGTAAGCGTAATTGACAGTCTCATTCACCGGTTACCTGGTAGGCTCAGTTGCTATTGAAAAATCCCAAGGAATTCCAAGAGTAGGACATCTTGGATTCTTTCGTTTCTCATTGAAAACTCGTCGTGAATGTCATGTTTTTCTGTCCTGTTCTCTACTCTAAACAAATCTGCTTTCCTAACTAAGCTTGTATTTAATGTTGTGTAATCCTGTTATCTACGTGAACATTTCAAAATGAATAGTAATGTTCAATACCACGTCGCATAAACCTGTTGTCTATGATAACGTTATCCGCTGGAAAACTAAGAGTGAATGCAATGTGCTATTGGACGGTTAAGTCCTAGCATGATTTAGTAATGAAAACTAACCGTGAACTGAAAAGATTAGAAGCTTCTTCAATACCAACATAGGTTGTGCAAGAAAACTAACAGAGAAAGTCGAGTTCTGTAATAAAATTGTGTATAACATTAAATTACCCTTTTAAATCTATCCTTGATGTCAAATTTCCGTAGTCCCGCTGTTTGAAATGAACGTTTATCATTGAAGACTAACGGCGAATTCAATGTTCTGTAATTTCATTACAGCAAACATTCCAATGGTAATGTAAGATTGTTTTCAAAGTTCGGTCAGAAGTTATATGCTCGGAACATTTCCTACTGAAAACGAAGATGAACTCAAAGGGCTAGAACTGTGTGAATACTGAGAATGTTTCCTGTTGATAACTGTACAATAAACAATTCTCTTTCAAAAGTAGGAGCGAATTCAACGTTCTATGATCGTATTGTGTAGGAAGCTCAATTCCCGTGTTAAAGTGAGCATAATTGACAGTTTCATTCACCGGTTACCTGGTAGGATCAGTTGCTATTGAAAAATCCCAAGGAATTCAAAGAGTAGTACATCTTGGATTCTTTCGTTTCTCATTGAAAACTCATATTGAATGTCATGTTTTTCTGTCCTGTTCTCTACTCTAAACAAATCCGCTTTCCTAACTAAGCCTGTATTCAATGTTGCATTGCCCTGTTTGTGTAAGTGAACATTTCTCAATGAATAGTAACGTTCAATTCAACGTTCCATAAACCTGTTGTCTAGGAAGAACTTATCTGCTGGAAAACTAAGAGTGAATGCAATGTGCTATTAGCCGGTTATGTACTAGCATATTTTACTAATGAAAACTAACCGTGAACTGAAAAGATTAGAAGCTGCTTCAATACCAACCTAGGTTGTGCATAAAAAAAACAGAGAAGTTCGACTTCTGTAATGAAATTGTGTATAACATTGCATTACCCTTTGAAATCATGGAAAGATTTCAAAGTTCTGTAGTCCCGCTGTTTGAAATGAACGTTTATCACTGAAGACTAACCGCGAATTCAATGTTCTGTAATTTCATTACAGACAACATTCCAATGGTAATCTAAGATTGTTTTCAAAGTTCGATCAGAAGTTATATGCTCAGAACATTTCTTATTGAAAACGAAGATGAATTCAAAGGGCTAGAACTGTGTGAATACTGAGAATGTTTCCTGTTGATAACTGTACAATAAACAATTCTCTTTCAAAAGTAGGAGCGAATTCAACGTTCTATGATCGTATTGTGTAGGAAGCAAATTCCCGTGTTAAAGTGAGTATAATTGACAGTTTCATTCACCGGTTATCTCATAGGATCAGTTGCTATTGAAAAAAATGCCAAGGAATTCAAAGAGTAGTACATCTTGGATTCTTTCCTTTCTCATTGAAAACTCATCGTGAATGTCATGTTGTTTTGTCCCGTTCTCTACTCTAAACAAATCCGCTTTCCTAACTAAGCTTGTATTTAATGTTGCGTAGTCCTGTTTTCTACGTGAACATTTCAAAATGAATAGTAATGTTCAATACCACGTCGCATAAACCTGTTGTCTATGATAACGTTATCCGCTGGAAAACTAAGGGTGAATGCAATGTGCTATTGGACGGTTAAGTCCTAGCATCATTTACTAATGAAAAGTAACCATGAACTGAAAAGATTAGAAGCTGCTTCAATACCAACATAGGTTGTGCAAGAAAACTAACAGATAAAGTCGAGTTCTGTTATAAAATTGTGTATAACATTGAATTACCCTTTGAAATCTATCCTTGATTTCAAAGTTCTGTAGTCCCGCTGTTTGAAATGAACGTTTATCATTGAAGACTAACCGCGAATTCAATGTTCTGTAATTTCATTACAGTCAACATTCCAATGGTAATGTAAGATTGTTTTCAAAGTTCGATCAGAAGTTATATGCTCGGAATATTTCCTATTGAAAACGAAGATGAACTCAAAGGGCTAGAACTGTGTGAATACTAGGAATGTTTCCTGTTGAAAACTGTGTACAATAAACAATTCTCTTTCAAAAGTAGGAGCGAATTCAACGTTCTATGATCGTATTGTGTAGGAAGCTCAATTCCCGTCTTAAAGTAAGCGTGATTAACAGTTTCTTTCAACCGTTATCTGGTAGGATCAGTTGCTATTGAAAAATCAGAAGGAATTCAAAGAGTAGTATATCTTGGATTCTTTCCTTTCTCATTGAAAACTCATCGTGAATGTCATGTTTTTCTGTCCTGTTCTCTACTCTAAACAAATCCGCTTTCCTAACTGAGCCTGTATTCACTGTTGCATTGCCCTGTTTGTGTAAGTGAACATTTCTCAATGAATAGTAACGTTCAATTCAACGTTCCATAAACCTGTTGTCTAGGAAGAACTTATCTGCTGGAAAACTAAGAGTGAATGCAATGTGCTATTAGCCGGTTATGTACTAGCATATTTTCCTAATAAAAACTAACCGTGAACTGAAAAGATTAGAAGCTGCTTCAATACCAACCTAGGTTGTGCATAAAAAAAACAGAGAAGTTCGACTTCTGTAATGAAATTGTGTATAACATTGCATTACCCTTTGAAATCATGGAAAGATTTCAAAGTTCTGTAGTCCCGCTGTTTGAAATGAACGTTTATCACTGAAGACTAACCGCGAATTCAATGTTCTGTAATTTCATTACAGACAACATTCCAATGGTAATCTAAGATTGTTTTCAAAGTTCGATCAGAAGTTATATGCTCAGAACATTTCCTATTGAAAACGAAGTTGAATTCAAAGGGCTAGAACTGTGTGAATACTGAGAATGTTTCCTGTTGATAACTGTACAATAAACAATTCTCTTTCAAAAGTAGGAGCGAATTCAACGTTCTATGATCGTATTGTGTAGGAAGCTCAATTCCCGTCTTAAAGTAAGCGTAATTGACAGTTTCATTCAGCGGTTACCTGGTAGGAAAAGTTGCTATTGAAAAATCCCAAGGAATTCAAAGAGTAGTACATCTTGGATTCTTTCCTTTCTCATTGAAAACTCATCGTGAGTGTCATGTTGTTCTGTCCTGTTCTCTACTGTAAACAAATCCGCTTTCCTAACTAAGCTTGTATTTAATGTTGCGTAGTCCTGTTTTCTACGTGAACATTTCAAAATGAATAGTAATGTTCAATACCACGTCGCATAAACCTGTTGTCTATGATAACGTTATCGGCTGGAAAACTAAGAGTGAATGCAATGTGCTATTGGCCGGTTAAATCCTAGCATCATTTACTAATGAAAACTAACCATGAACTGAAAAGATTAGAAGCTGCTTCAATACCAACATAGGTTGTGCAAGAAACTAACAGAGAAAGTCGAGTTCTGTAATAAAATTGTGTATAACATTGATTTCCCCTTTTAAATCTATCCTTGATTTCAAAGTTCTGTAGTCCCGCTGTTTGAAATGAACGTTTATCATTGAAGACTAACCGCGAATTCAATGTTCTGTAATTTCATTACAGCCAACATTCCAATGGTAATCTAAGATTGTTTTCAAAGTTCGAACAGAAGTTATATGCACGGAACATTTCCTATTGAAAACGAAGATGAACTCCAAGGGCTAGAACTGTGTGAATAATAGGTATGTTTCCTGTTGAAAACTGTGTACAATAAACAATTCTCTTTCAAAAGTAGGAGCGAATTCAACGTTCTATGATCGTATTGTGTATGATGCTAGATTCCCGTCTTAAAGTAAGCGTAATTGACAGTCTCATTCACCGGTTACCTGGTAGGCTCAGTTGCTATTGAAAAATCCCAAGGAATTCCAAGAGTAGGACATCTTGGATTCTTTCGTTTCTCATTGAAAACTCGTCGTGAATGTCATGTTTTTCTGTCCTGTTCTCTACTCTAAACAAATCTGCTTTCCTAACTAAGCTTGTATTTAATGTTGTGTAATCCTGTTATCTACGTGAACATTTCAAAATGAATAGTAATGTTCAATACCACGTCGCATAAACCTGTTGTCTATGATAACGTTATCCGCTGGAAAACTAAGAGTGAATGCAATGTGCTATTGGACGGTTAAGTCCTAGCATGATTTAGTAATGAAAACTAACCGTGAACTGAAAAGATTAGAAGCTTCTTCAATACCAACATAGGTTGTGCAAGAAAACTAACAGAGAAAGTCGAGTTCTGTAATAAAATTGTGTATAACATTAAATTACCCTTTTAAATCTATCCTTGATGTCAAATTTCCGTAGTCCCGCTGTTTGAAATGAACGTTTATCATTGAAGACTAACGGCGAATTCAATGTTCTGTAATTTCATTACAGCAAACATTCCAATGGTAATGTAAGATTGTTTTCAAAGTTCGGTCAGAAGTTATATGCTCGGAACATTTCCTACTGAAAACGAAGATGAACTCAAAGGGCTAGAACTGTGTGAATACTGAGAATGTTTCCTGTTGATAACTGTACAATAAACAATTCTCTTTCAAAAGTAGGAGCGAATTCAACGTTCTATGATCGTATTGTGTAGGAAGCTCAATTCCCGTGTTAAAGTGAGCATAATTGACAGTTTCATTCACCGGTTACCTGGTAGGATCAGTTGCTATTGAAAAATCCCAAGGAATTCAAAGAGTAGTACATCTTGGATTCTTTCGTTTCTCATTGAAAACTCATATTGAATGTCATGTTTTTCTGTCCTGTTCTCTACTCTAAACAAATCCGCTTTCCTAACTAAGCCTGTATTCAATGTTGCATTGCCCTGTTTGTGTAAGTGAACATTTCTCAATGAATAGTAACGTTCAATTCAACGTTCCATAAACCTGTTGTCTAGGAAGAACTTATCTGCTGGAAAACTAAGAGTGAATGCAATGTGCTATTAGCCGGTTATGTACTAGCATATTTTACTAATGAAAACTAACCGTGAACTGAAAAGATTAGAAGCTGCTTCAATACCAACCTAGGTTGTGCATAAAAAAAACAGAGAAGTTCGACTTCTGTAATGAAATTGTGTATAACATTGCATTACCCTTTGAAATCATGGAAAGATTTCAAAGTTCTGTAGTCCCGCTGTTTGAAATGAACGTTTATCACTGAAGACTAACCGCGAATTCAATGTTCTGTAATTTCATTACAGACAACATTCCAATGGTAATCTAAGATTGTTTTCAAAGTTCGATCAGAAGTTATATGCTCAGAACATTTCTTATTGAAAACGAAGATGAATTCAAAGGGCTAGAACTGTGTGAATACTGAGAATGTTTCCTGTTGATAACTGTACAATAAACAATTCTCTTTCAAAAGTAGGAGCGAATTCAACGTTCTATGATCGTATTGTGTAGGAAGCAAATTCCCGTGTTAAAGTGAGTATAATTGACAGTTTCATTCACCGGTTATCTCATAGGATCAGTTGCTATTGAAAAAAATGCCAAGGAATTCAAAGAGTAGTACATCTTGGATTCTTTCCTTTCTCATTGAAAACTCATCGTGAATGTCATGTTGTTTTGTCCCGTTCTCTACTCTAAACAAATCCGCTTTCCTAACTAAGCTTGTATTTAATGTTGCGTAGTCCTGTTTTCTACGTGAACATTTCAAAATGAATAGTAATGTTCAATACCACGTCGCATAAACCTGTTGTCTATGATAACGTTATCCGCTGGAAAACTAAGGGTGAATGCAATGTGCTATTGGACGGTTAAGTCCTAGCATCATTTACTAATGAAAAGTAACCATGAACTGAAAAGATTAGAAGCTGCTTCAATACCAACATAGGTTGTGCAAGAAAACTAACAGATAAAGTCGAGTTCTGTTATAAAATTGTGTATAACATTGAATTACCCTTTGAAATCTATCCTTGATTTCAAAGTTCTGTAGTCCCGCTGTTTGAAATGAACGTTTATCATTGAAGACTAACCGCGAATTCAATGTTCTGTAATTTCATTACAGTCAACATTCCAATGGTAATGTAAGATTGTTTTCAAAGTTCGATCAGAAGTTATATGCTCGGAATATTTCCTATTGAAAACGAAGATGAACTCAAAGGGCTAGAACTGTGTGAATACTAGGAATGTTTCCTGTTGAAAACTGTGTACAATAAACAATTCTCTTTCAAAAGTAGGAGCGAATTCAACGTTCTATGATCGTATTGTGTAGGAAGCTCAATTCCCGTCTTAAAGTAAGCGTGATTAACAGTTTCTTTCAACCGTTATCTGGTAGGATCAGTTGCTATTGAAAAATCAGAAGGAATTCAAAGAGTAGTATATCTTGGATTCTTTCCTTTCTCATTGAAAACTCATCGTGAATGTCATGTTTTTCTGTCCTGTTCTCTACTCTAAACAAATCCGCTTTCCTAACTGAGCCTGTATTCACTGTTGCATTGCCCTGTTTGTGTAAGTGAACATTTCTCAATGAATAGTAACGTTCAATTCAACGTTCCATAAACCTGTTGTCTAGGAAGAACTTATCTGCTGGAAAACTAAGAGTGAATGCAATGTGCTATTAGCCGGTTATGTACTAGCATATTTTCCTAATAAAAACTAACCGTGAACTGAAAAGATTAGAAGCTGCTTCAATACCAACCTAGGTTGTGCATAAAAAAAACAGAGAAGTTCGACTTCTGTAATGAAATTGTGTATAACATTGCATTACCCTTTGAAATCATGGAAAGATTTCAAAGTTCTGTAGTCCCGCTGTTTGAAATGAACGTTTATCACTGAAGACTAACCGCGAATTCAATGTTCTGTAATTTCATTACAGACAACATTCCAATGGTAATCTAAGATTGTTTTCAAAGTTCGATCAGAAGTTATATGCTCGGAACATTTCCTATTGAAAACGAAGATGAACTCAAAGGGCTAGAACTGTGTGAATACTAGGAATGTTTCCTGTTGATAACTGTACAATAAACAATTCTCTTTCAAAAGTAGGAGCGAATTCAACGTTCTATGATCGTATTGTGTAGGAAGCTCAATTCCCGTGTTAAAGTGAGCATAATCGACAGTTTCATTCACCGGTTATCTCATAGGATCAGTTGCTATTGAAAAAATCCCAAGGAATTCAAAGAGTAGTACATCTTGGATTCTTTCCTTTCTCATTGAAAACTCATCGTGAATGTCATGTTGTTTTGTCCCGTTCTCTACTCTAAACAAATCAGCTTTCCTAACTAAGCTTGTATTTAATGTTGCGTAGTCCTGTTTTCTACGTGAACATTTCAAAATGAATAGTAATGTTCAATACCACGTCGCATGAACCTGTTGTCTATGATAACGTTATCCGCTGGAAAACTAAGAGTGAATGCAATGTGCTATTGGCCGGTTAAGTCCTAGCATCATTTACTAATGAAAACTAACCATGAACTGAAAAGATTAGAAGCTGCTTCAATACCAACATAGGTTGTGCAAGAAAACTAACAGATAAAGTCGAGTTATGTAATGAAATTGTGTATAACATTGCATTACCCTTTGAAATCATGGAAAGATTTCAAAGTTCTGTAGTCCCGCTGTTTGAAATGAACGTTTATCACTGAAGACTAACCGCGAATTCAATGTTCTGTAATTTCATTACAGACAACATTCCAATGGTAATCTAAGATTGTTTTCAAAGTTCGATCAGAAGTTATATGCTCAGAACATTTCCTATTGAAAACGAAGTTGAATTCAAAGGGCTAGAACTGTGTGAATACTGAGAATGTTTCCTGTTGATAACTGTACAATAAACAATTCTCTTTCAAAAGTAGGAGCGAATTCAACGTTCTATGATCGTATTGTGTAGGAAGCTCAATTCCCGTCTTAAAGTAAGCGTAATTGACAGTTTCATTCAGCGGTTACCTGGTAGGAAAAGTTGCTATTGAAAAATCCCAAGGAATTCAAAGAGTAGTACATCTTGGATTCTTTCCTTTCTCATTGAAAACTCATCGTGAGTGTCATGTTGTTCTGTCCTGTTCTCTACTGTAAACAAATCCGCTTTCCTAACTAAGCTTGTATTTAATGTTGCGTAGTCCTGTTTTCTACGTGAACATTTCAAAATGAATAGTAATGTTCAATACCACGTCGCATAAACCTGTTGTCTATGATAACGTTATCGGCTGGAAAACTAAGAGTGAATGCAATGTGCTATTGGCCGGTTAAATCCTAGCATCATTTACTAATGAAAACTAACCATGAACTGAAAAGATTAGAAGCTGCTTCAATACCAACATAGGTTGTGCAAGAAACTAACAGAGAAAGTCGAGTTCTGTAATAAAATTGTGTATAACATTGATTTCCCCTTTTAAATCTATCCTTGATTTCAAAGTTCTGTAGTCCCGCTGTTTGAAATGAACGTTTATCATTGAAGACTAACCGCGAATTCAATGTTCTGTAATTTCATTACAGCCAACATTCCAATGGTAATCTAAGATTGTTTTCAAAGTTCGAACAGAAGTTATATGCACGGAACATTTCCTATTGAAAACGAAGATGAACTCCAAGGGCTAGAACTGTGTGAATAATAGGTATGTTTCCTGTTGAAAACTGTGTACAATAAACAATTCTCTTTCAAAAGTAGGAGCGAATTCAACGTTCTATGATCGTATTGTGTATGATGCTCAATTCCCGTCTTAAAGTAAGCGTAATTGACAGTCTCATTCACTGGTTACCTGGTAGGCTCAGTTGCTATTGAAAAATCCCAAGGAATTCCAAGAGTAGGACATCTTGGATTCTTTCGTTTCTCATTGAAAACTCGTCGTGAATGTCATGTTTTTCTGTCCTGTTCTCTACTCTAAACAAATCTGCTTTCCTAACTAAGCTTGTATTTAATGTTGTGTAATCCTGTTATCTACGTGAACATTTCAAAATGAATAGTAATGTTCAATACCACGTCGCATAAACCTGTTGTCTATGATAACGTTATCCGCTGGAAAACTAAGAGTGAATGCAATGTGCTATTGGACGGTTAAGTCCTAGCATGATTTAGTAATGAAAACTAACCGTGAACTGAAAAGATTAGAAGCTTCTTCAATACCAACATAGGTTGTGCAAGAAAACTAACAGAGAAAGTCGAGTTCTGTAATAAAATTGTGTATAACATTAAATTACCCTTTTAAATCTATCCTTGATGTCAAATTTCCGTAGTCCCGCTGTTTGAAATGAACGTTTATCATTGAAGACTAACGGCGAATTCAATGTTCTGTAATTTCATTACAGCAAACATTCCAATGGTAATGTAAGATTGTTTTCAAAGTTCGGTCAGAAGTTATATGCTCAGAACATTTCCTACTGAAAACGAAGATGAACTCAAAGGGCTAGAACTGTGTGAATACTGAGAATGTTTCCTGTTGATAACTGTACAATAAACAATTCTCTTTCAAAAGTAGGAGCGAATTCAACGTTCTATGATCGTATTGTGTAGGAAGCTCAATTCCCGTGTTAAAGTGAGCATAATTGACAGTTTCATTCACCGGTTACCTGGTAGGATCAGTTGCTATTGAAAAATCCCAAGGAATTCAAAGAGTAGTACATCTTGGATTCTTTCGTTTCTCATTGAAAACTCATATTGAATGTCATGTTTTTCTGTCCTGTTCTCTACTCTAAACAAATCCGCTTTCCTAACTAAGCCTGTATTCAATGTTGCATTGCCCTGTTTGTGTAAGTGAACATTTCTCAATGAATAGTAACGTTCAATTCAACGTTCCATAAACCTGTTGTCTAGGAAGAACTTATCTGCTGGAAAACTAAGAGTGAATGCAATGTGCTATTAGCCGGTTATGTACTAGCATATTTTACTAATGAAAACTAACCGTGAACTGAAAAGATTAGAAGCTGCTTCAATACCAACCTAGGTTGTGCATAAAAAAAACAGAGAAGTTCGACTTCTGTAATGAAATTGTGTATAACATTGCATTACCCTTTGAAATCATGGAAAGATTTCAAAGTTCTGTAGTCCCGCTGTTTGAAATGAACGTTTATCACTGAAGACTAACCGCGAATTCAATGTTCTGTAATTTCATTACAGACAACATTCCAATGGTAATCTAAGATTGTTTTCAAAGTTCGATCAGAAGTTATATGCTCAGAACATTTCTTATTGAAAACGAAGATGAATTCAAAGGGCTAGAACTGTGTGAATACTGAGAATGTTTCCTGTTGATAACTGTACAATAAACAATTCTCTTTCAAAAGTAGGAGCGAATTCAACGTTCTATGATCGTATTGTGTAGGAAGCTCAATTCCCGTGTTAAAGTGAGTATAATTGACAGTTTCATTCACCGGTTATCTCATAGGATCAGTTGCTATTGAAAAAAATCCCAAGGAATTCAAAGAGTAGTACATCTTGGATTCTTTCCTTTCTCATTGAAAACTCATCGTGAATGTCATGTTGTTCTGTCCCGTTCTCTACTCTAAACAAATCCGCTTTCCTAACTAAGCTTGTATTTAATGTTGCGTAGTCCTGTTTTCTACGTGAACATTTCAAAATGAATAGTAATGTTCAATACCACGTCGCATAAACCTGTTGTCTATGATAACGTTATCCGCTGGAAAACTAAGGGTGAATGCAATGTGCTATTGGACGGTTAAGTCCTAGCATCATTTACTAATGAAAAGTAACCATGAACTGAAAAGATTAGAAGCTGCTTCAATACCAACATAGGTTGTGCAAGAAAACTAACAGATAAAGTCGAGTTCTGTTATAAAATTGTGTATAACATTGAATTACCCTTTGAAATCTATCCTTGATTTCAAAGTTCTGTAGTCCCGCTGTTTGAAATGAACGTTTATCATTGAAGACTAACCGCGAATTCAATGTTCTGTAATTTCATTACAGTCAACATTCCAATGGTAATGTAAGATTGTTTTCAAAGTTCGATCAGAAGTTATATGCTCGGAATATTTCCTATTGAAAACGAAGATGAACTCAAAGGGCTAGAACTGTGTGAATACTAGGAATGTTTCCTGTTGAAAACTGTGTACAATAAACAATTCTCTTTCAAAAGTAGGAGCGAATTCAACGTTCTATGATCGTATTGTGTAGGAAGCTCAATTCCCGTCTTAAAGTAAGCGTGATTAACAGTTTCTTTCAACCGTTATCTGGTAGGATCAGTTGCTATTGAAAAATCAGAAGGAATTCAAAGAGTAGTATATCTTGGATTCTTTCCTTTCTCATTGAAAACTCATCGTGAATGTCATGTTTTTCTGTCCTGTTCTCTACTCTAAACAAATCCGCTTTCCTAACTGAGCCTGTATTCACTGTTGCATTGCCCTGTTTGTGTAAGTGAACATTTCTCAATGAATAGTAACGTTCAATTCAACGTTCCATAAACCTGTTGTCTAGGAAGAACTTATCTGCTGGAAAACTAAGAGTGAATGCAATGTGCTATTAGCCGGTTATGTACTAGCATATTTTCCTAATAAAAACTAACCGTGAACTGAAAAGATTAGAAGCTGCTTCAATACCAACCTAGGTTGTGCATAAAAAAAACAGAGAAGTTCGACTTCTGTAATGAAATTGTGTATAACATTGCATTACCCTTTGAAATCATGGAAAGATTTCAAAGTTCTGTAGTCCCGCTGTTTGAAATGAACGTTTATCACTGAAGACTAACCGCGAATTCAATGTTCTGTAATTTCATTACAGACAACATTCCAATGGTAATCTAAGATTGTTTTCAAAGTTCGATCAGAAGTTATATGCTCAGAACATTTCCTATTGAAAACGAAGTTGAATTCAAAGGGCTAGAACTGTGTGAATACTGAGAATGTTTCCTGTTGATAACTGTACAATAAACAATTCTCTTTCAAAAGTAGGAGCGAATTCAACGTTCTATGATCGTATTGTGTAGGAAGCTCAATTCCCGTCTTAAAGTAAGCGTAATTGACAGTTTCATTCAGCGGTTACCTGGTAGGAAAAGTTGCTATTGAAAAATCCCAAGGAATTCAAAGAGTAGTACATCTTGGATTCTTTCCTTTCTCATTGAAAACTCATCGTGAGTGTCATGTTGTTCTGTCCTGTTCTCTACTGTAAACAAATCCGCTTTCCTAACTAAGCTTGTATTTAATGTTGCGTAGTCCTGTTTTCTACGTGAACATTTCAAAATGAATAGTAATGTTCAATACCACGTCGCATAAACCTGTTGTCTATGATAACGTTATCGGCTGGAAAACTAAGAGTGAATGCAATGTGCTATTGGCCGGTTAAATCCTAGCATCATTTACTAATGAAAACTAACCATGAACTGAAAAGATTAGAAGCTGCTTCAATACCAACATAGGTTGTGCAAGAAACTAACAGAGAAAGTCGAGCTCTGTAATAAAATTGTGTATAACATTGATTTCCCCTTTTAAATCTATCCTTGATTTCAAAGTTCTGTAGTCCCGCTGTTTGAAATGAACGTTTATCATTGAAGACTAACCGCGAATTCAATGTTCTGTAATTTCATTACAGCCAACATTCCAATGGTAATCTAAGATTGTTTTCAAAGTTCGAACAGAAGTTATATGCACGGAACATTTCCTATTGAAAACGAAGATGAACTCCAAGGGCTAGAACTGTGTGAATAATAGGTATGTTTCCTGTTGAAAACTGTGAACAATAAACAATTCTCTTTCAAAAGTAGGAGCGAATTCAACGTTCTATGATCGTATTGTGTATGATGCTAGATTCCCGTCTTAAAGTAAGCGTAATTGACAGTCTCATTCACCGGTTACCTGGTAGGCTCAGTTGCTATTGAAAAATCCCAAGGAATTCCAAGAGTAGGACATCTTGGATTCTTTCGTTTCTCATTGAAAACTCGTCGTGAATGTCATGTTTTTCTGTCCTGTTCTCTACTCTAAACAAATCTGCTTTCCTAACTAAGCTTGTATTTAATGTTGTGTAATCCTGTTATCTACGTGAACATTTCAAAATGAATAGTAATGTTCAATACCACGTCGCATAAACCTGTTGTCTATGATAACGTTATCCGCTGGAAAACTAAGAGTGAATGCAATGTGCTATTGGACGGTTAAGTCCTAGCATGATTTAGTAATGAAAACTAACCGTGAACTGAAAAGATTAGAAGCTTCTTCAATACCAACATAGGTTGTGCAAGAAAACTAACAGAGAAAGTCGAGTTCTGTAATAAAATTGTGTATAACATTAAATTACCCTTTTAAATCTATCCTTGATGTCAAATTTCCGTAGTCCCGCTGTTTGAAATGAACGTTTATCATTGAAGACTAACGGCGAATTCAATGTTCTGTAATTTCATTACAGCAAACATTCCAATGGTAATGTAAGATTGTTTTCAAAGTTCGGTCAGAAGTTATATGCTCAGAACATTTCCTACTGAAAACGAAGATGAACTCAAAGGGCTAGAACTGTGTGAATACTGAGAATGTTTCCTGTTGATAACTGTACAATAAACAATTCTCTTTCAAAAGTAGGAGCGAATTCAACGTTCTATGATCGTATTGTGTAGGAAGCTCAATTCCCGTGTTAAAGTGAGCATAATTGACAGTTTCATTCACCGGTTACCTGGTAGGATCAGTTGCTATTGAAAAATCCCAAGGAATTCAAAGAGTAGTACATCTTGGATTCTTTCGTTTCTCATTGAAAACTCATATTGAATGTCATGTTTTTCTGTCCTGTTCTCTACTCTAAACAAATCCGCTTTCCTAACTAAGCCTGTATTCAATGTTGCATTGCCCTGTTTGTGTAAGTGAACATTTCTCAATGAATAGTAACGTTCAATTCAACGTTCCATAAACCTGTTGTCTAGGAAGAACTTATCTGCTGGAAAACTAAGAGTGAATGCAATGTGCTATTAGCCGGTTATGTACTAGCATATTTTACTAATGAAAACTAACCGTGAACTGAAAAGATTAGAAGCTGCTTCAATACCAACCTAGGTTGTGCATAAAAAAAACAGAGAAGTTCGACTTCTGTAATGAAATTGTGTATAACATTGCATTACCCTTTGAAATCATGGAAAGATTTCAAAGTTCTGTAGTCCCGCTGTTTGAAATGAACGTTTATCACTGAAGACTAACCGCGAATTCAATGTTCTGTAATTTCATTACAGACAACATTCCAATGGTAATCTAAGATTGTTTTCAAAGTTCGATCAGAAGTTATATGCTCAGAACATTTCTTATTGAAAACGAAGATGAATTCAAAGGGCTAGAACTGTGTGAATACTGAGAATGTTTCCTGTTGATAACTGTACAATAAACAATTCTCTTTCAAAAGTAGGAGCGAATTCAACGTTCTATGATCGTATTGTGTAGGAAGCTCAATTCCCGTGTTAAAGTGAGTATAATTGACAGTTTCATTCACCGGTTATCTCATAGGATCAGTTGCTATTGAAAAAAATCCCAAGGAATTCAAAGAGTAGTACATCTTGGATTCTTTCCTTTCTCATTGAAAACTCATCGTGAATGTCATGTTGTTTTGTCCCGTTCTCTACTCTAAACAAATCCGCTTTCCTAACTAAGCTTGTATTTAATGTTGCGTAGTCCTGTTTTCTACGTGAACATTTCAAAATGAATAGTAATGTTCAATACCACGTCGCATAAACCTGTTGTCTATGATAACGTTATCCGCTGGAAAACTAAGGGTGAATGCAATGTGCTATTGGACGGTTAAGTCCTAGCATCATTTACTAATGAAAAGTAACCATGAACTGAAAAGATTAGAAGCTGCTTCAATACCAACATAGGTTGTGCAAGAAAACTAACAGATAAAGTCGAGTTCTGTTATAAAATTGTGTATAACATTGAATTACCCTTTGAAATCTATCCTTGATTTCAAAGTTCTGTAGTCCCGCTGTTTGAAATGAACGTTTATCATTGAAGACTAACCGCGAATTCAATGTTCTGTAATTTCATTACAGTCAACATTCCAATGGTAATGTAAGATTGTTTTCAAAGTTCGATCAGAAGTTATATGCTCGGAATATTTCCTATTGAAAACGAAGATGAACTCAAAGGGCTAGAACTGTGTGAATACTAGGAATGTTTCCTGTTGAAAACTGTGTACAATAAACAATTCTCTTTCAAAAGTAGGAGCGAATTCAACGTTCTATGATCGTATTGTGTAGGAAGCTCAATTCCCGTCTTAAAGTAAGCGTGATTAACAGTTTCTTTCAACCGTTATCTGGTAGGATCAGTTGCTATTGAAAAATCCGAAAGAATTCAAAGAGTAGTACATCTTGGATTCTTTCGTTTCTCATTGAAAACTCATCGTGAATGTCATGTTTTTCTGTCCTGTTCTCTACTCTAAACAAATCCGCTTTCCTAACTGAGCCTGTATTCACTGTTGCATTGCCCTGTTTGTGTAAGTGAACATTTCTCAATGAATAGTAACGTTCAATTCAACGTTCCATAAACCTGTTGTCTAGGAAGAACTTATCTGCTGGAAAACTAAGAGTGAATGCAATGTGCTATTAGCCGGTTATGTACTAGCATATTTTCCTAATAAAAACTAACCGTGAACTGAAAAGATTAGAAGCTGCTTCAATACCAACCTAGGTTGTGCATAAAAAAAACAGAGAAGTTCGACTTCTGTAATGAAATTGTGTATAACATTGCATTACCCTTTGAAATCATGGAAAGATTTCAAAGTTCTGTAGTCCCGCTGTTTGAAATGAACGTTTATCACTGAAGACTAACCGCGAATTCAATGTTCTGTAATTTCATTACAGACAACATTCCAATGGTAATCTAAGATTGTTTTCAAAGTTCGATCAGAAGTTATATGCTCGGAACATTTCCTATTGAAAACGAAGATGAACTCAAAGGGCTAGAACTGTGTGAATACTAGGAATGTTTCCTGTTGATAACTGTACAATAAACAATTCTCTTTCAAAAGTAGGAGCGAATTCAACGTTCTATGATCGTATTGTGTAGGAAGCTCAATTCCCGTGTTAAAGTGAGCATAATCGACAGTTTCATTCACCGGTTATCTCATAGGATCAGTTGCTATTGAAAAAATCCCAAGGAATTCAAAGAGTAGTACATCTTGGATTCTTTCCTTTCTCATTGAAAACTCATCGTGAATGTCATGTTGTTTTGTCCCGTTCTCTACTCTAAACAAATCAGCTTTCCTAACTAAGCTTGTATTTAATGTTGCGTAGTCCTGTTTTCTACGTGAACATTTCAAAATGAATAGTAATGTTCAATACCACGTCGCATGAACCTGTTGTCTATGATAACGTTATCCGCTGGAAAACTAAGAGTGAATGCAATGTGCTATTGGCCGGTTAAGTCCTAGCATCATTTACTAATGAAAACTAACCATGAACTGAAAAGATTAGAAGCTGCTTCAATACCAACATAGGTTGTGCAAGAAAACTAACAGATAAAGTCGAGTTATGTAATGAAATTGTGTATAACATTGCATTACCCTTTGAAATCATGGAAAGATTTCAAAGTTCTGTAGTCCCGCTGTTTGAAATGAACGTTTATCACTGAAGACTAACCGCGAATTCAATGTTCTGTAATTTCATTACAGACAACATTCCAATGGTAATCTAAGATTGTTTTCAAAGTTCGATCAGAAGTTATATGCTCAGAACATTTCCTATTGAAAACGAAGTTGAATTCAAAGGGCTAGAACTGTGTGAATACTGAGAATGTTTCCTGTTGATAACTGTACAATAAACAATTCTCTTTCAAAAGTAGGAGCGAATTCAACGTTCTATGATCGTATTGTGTAGGAAGCTCAATTCCCGTCTTAAAGTAAGCGTAATTGACAGTTTCATTCAGCGGTTACCTGGTAGGAAAAGTTGCTATTGAAAAATCCCAAGGAATTCAAAGAGTAGTACATCTTGGATTCTTTCCTTTCTCATTGAAAACTCATCGTGAGTGTCATGTTGTTCTGTCCTGTTCTCTACTGTAAACAAATCCGCTTTCCTAACTAAGCTTGTATTTAATGTTGCGTAGTCCTGTTTTCTACGTGAACATTTCAAAATGAATAGTAATGTTCAATACCACGTCGCATAAACCTGTTGTCTATGATAACGTTATCGGCTGGAAAACTAAGAGTGAATGCAATGTGCTATTGGCCGGTTAAATCCTAGCATCATTTACTAATGAAAACTAACCATGAACTGAAAAGATTAGAAGCTGCTTCAATACCAACATAGGTTGTGCAAGAAACTAACAGAGAAAGTCGAGTTCTGTAATAAAATTGTGTATAACATTGATTTCCCCTTTTAAATCTATCCTTGATTTCAAAGTTCTGTAGTCCCGCTGTTTGAAATGAACGTTTATCATTGAAGACTAACCGCGAATTCAATGTTCTGTAATTTCATTACAGCCAACATTCCAATGGTAATCTAAGATTGTTTTCAAAGTTCGAACAGAAGTTATATGCACGGAACATTTCCTATTGAAAACGAAGATGAACTCCAAGGGCTAGAACTGTGTGAATAATAGGTATGTTTCCTGTTGAAAACTGTGTACAATAAACAATTCTCTTTCAAAAGTAGGAGCGAATTCAACGTTCTATGATCGTATTGTGTATGATGCTCAATTCCCGTCTTAAAGTAAGCGTAATTGACAGTCTCATTCACCGGTTACCTGGTAGGCTCAGTTGCTATTGAAAAATCCCAAGGAATTCCAAGAGTAGGACATCTTGGATTCTTTCGTTTCTCATTGAAAACTCGTCGTGAATGTCATGTTTTTCTGTCCTGTTCTCTACTCTAAACAAATCTGCTTTCCTAACTAAGCTTGTATTTAATGTTGTGTAATCCTGTTATCTACGTGAACATTTCAAAATGAATAGTAATGTTCAATACCACGTCGCATAAACCTGTTGTCTATGATAACGTTATCCGCTGGAAAACTAAGAGTGAATGCAATGTGCTATTGGACGGTTAAGTCCTAGCATGATTTAGTAATGAAAACTAACCGTGAACTGAAAAGATTAGAAGCTTCTTCAATACCAACATAGGTTGTGCAAGAAAACTAACAGAGAAAGTCGAGTTCTGTAATAAAATTGTGTATAACATTAAATTACCCTTTTAAATCTATCCTTGATGTCAAATTTCCGTAGTCCCGCTGTTTGAAATGAACGTTTATCATTGAAGACTAACGGCGAATTCAATGTTCTGTAATTTCATTACAGCAAACATTCCAATGGTAATGTAAGATTGTTTTCAAAGTTCAGTCAGAAGTTATATGCTCGGAACATTTCCTACTGAAAACGAAGATGAACTCATTGGGCTAGAACTGTGTGAATACTGAGAATGTTTCCTGTTGATAACTGTACAATAAACAATTCTCTTTCAAAAGTAGGAGCGAATTCAACGTTCTATGATCGTATTGTGTAGGAAGCTCAATTCCCGTGTTAAAGTGAGTATAATCGACAGTTTCATTCACCGGTTATCTCATAGGATCAGTTGCTATTGAAAATAATCCCAAGGAATTCAAAGAGTAGTACATCTTGGATTCTTTCCTTTCTCATTGAAAACTCATCGTGAATGTCATGTTGTTATGTCCCGTTCTCTACTCTAAACAAATCCGCTTTCCTAACTAAGCTTGTATTTAATGTTGCGTAGTCCTGTTTTCTACGTGAACATTTCAAAATGAATAGTAATGTTCAATACCACGTCGCATAAACCTGTTGTCTATGATAACGTTATCCGCTGGAAAACTAAGGGTGAATGCAATGTGCTATTGGACGGTTAAGTCCTAGCATCATTTACTAATGAAAAGTAACCATGAACTGAAAAGATTAGAAGCTGCTTCAATACCAACATAGGTTGTGCAAGAAAACTAACAGATAAAGTCGAGTTCTGTTATAAAATTGTGTATAACATAGAATTACCCTTTGAAATCTATCCTTGATTTCAAAGTTCTGTAGTCCCGCTGTTTGAAATGAACGTTTATCATTGAAGACTAACCGCGAATTCAATGTTCTGTAATTTCATTACAGTCAACATTCCAATGGTAATGTAAGATTGTTTTCAAAGTTCGATCAGAAGTTATATGCTCGGAATATTTCCTATTGAAAACGAAGATGAACTCAAAGGGCTAGAACTGTGTGAATACTAGGAATGTTTCCTGTTGAAAACTGTGTACAATAAACAATTCTCTTTCAAAAGTAGGAGCGAATTCAACGTTCTATGATCGTATTGTGTAGGAAGCTCAATTCCCGTCTTAAAGTAAGCGTGATTAACAGTTTCTTTCAACCGTTATCTGGTAGGATCAGTTGCTATTGAAAAATCCGAAAGAATTCAAAGAGTAGTACATCTTGGATTCTTTCGTTTCTCATTGAAAACTCATCGTGAATGTCATGTTTTTCTGCCCTGTTCTCTACTCTAAACAAATCCGCTTTCCTAACTGAGCCTGTATTCAATGTTGCATTGCCCTGTTTGTGTAAGTGAACATTTCTCAATGAATAGTAACGTTCAATTCAACGTTCCATAAACCTGTTGTCTAGGAAGAACTTATCTGCTGGAAAACTAAGAGTGAATGCAATGTGCTATTAGCCGGTTATGTACTAGCATATTTTCCTAATAAAAACTAACCGTGAACTGAAAAGATTAGAAGCTGCTTCAATACCAACCTAGGTTGTGCATAAAAAAAACAGAGAAGTTCGACTTCTGTAATGAAATTGTGTATAACATTGCATTACCCTTTGAAATCATGGAAAGATTTCAAAGTTCTGTAGTCCCGCTGTTTGAAATGAACGTTTATCACTGAAGACTAACCGCGAATTCAATGTTCTGTAATTTTATTACAGACAACATTCCAATGGTAATCTAAGATTGTTTTCAAAGTTCGATCAGAAGTTATATGCTCGGAACATTTCCTATTGAAAACGAAGATGAACTCAAAGGGCTAGAACTGTGTGAATACTAGGAATGTTTCCTGTTGATAACTGTACAATAAACAATTCTCTTTCAAAAGTAGGAGCGAATTCAACGTTCTATGATCGTATTGTGTAGGAAGCTCAATTCCCGTCTTAAAGTAAGCGTAATTGACAGTTTCATTCAGCGGTTACCTGGTAGGAAAAGTTGCTATTGAAAAATCCCAAGGAATTCAAAGAGTAGTACATCTTGGATTCTTTCCTTTCTCATTGAAAACTCATCGTGAGTGTCATGTTGTTCTGTCCTGTTCTCTACTGTAAACAAATCCGCTTTCCTAACTAAGCTTGTATTTAATGTTGCGTAGTCCTGTTTTCTACGTGAACATTTCAAAATGAATAGTAATGTTCAATACCACGTCGCATAAACCTGTTGTCTATGATAACGTTATCCGCTGGAAAACTAAGAGTGAATGCAATGTGCTATTGGCCGGTTAAGTCCTAGCATCATTTACTAATGAAAACTAACCATGAACTGAAAAGATTAGAAGCTGCTTCAATACCAACATAGGTTGTGCAAGAAAACTAACAGAAAAAGTTAAGTTCTGTAATAAAATTGTGTATAACATTGAATTACCCTTTGAAATCTATCCTTGATTTCAAAGTTCAGTAGTCCCGCTGTTTGAAATGAACGTTTATCATTGAAGACTAACTGCGAATTCAATGTTCTGTAATTTCATTACAGCCAACATTCCAATGGTAATCTAAGATTGTTTTCAAAGTTCGAACAGAAGTTATATGCACGGAACATTTCTTTGAAAACGAAGATGAACTCCAAGGGTTAGAACTGTGTGAATAATAGGTATGTTTCCTGTTGAAAACTGTGTACAATAAACAATTCTCTTTCAAAAGTAGGAGCAAATTCAACGTTCTATGATCGTATTGTGTATGATGCTCAATTCCCGTCTTAAAGTAAGCGTAATTGACAGTTTCATTCACCGGTTACCTGGTAGGCTCAGTTGCTATTGAAAAATCACAAGGAATTCCAAGAGTAGGACATCTTGGATTCTTTCGTTTCTCATTGAAAACTCGTCGTGAATGTCATGTTTTTCTGTCCTGTTCTCTACTCTAAACAAATCTGCTTTCCTAACTAAGCTTGTATTTAATGTTGTGTAATCCTGTTATCTACGTGAACATTTCAAAATGAATAGTAATGTTCAATACCACGTCGCATAAACCTGTTGTCTATGATAACGTTATCCGCTGGAAAACTAAGAGTGAATGCAATGTGCTATTGGACAGTTAAGTCCTAGCATCATTTAGTAATGAAAACTAACCATGAACTGAAAAGATTAGAAGCTTCTTCAATACCAACATAGGATGTGCAAGAAAACTAACAGAGAAAGTCGAGTTCTGTAATAAAATTGTGTATAACATTGAATTACCCTTTTAATTCTATCCTTGATTTCAAATTTCCGTAGTCCCGCTGTTTGAAATGAACGTTTATCATTGAAGAATAACGGCGAATTCAATGTTCTGTAATTTCATTACAGCCAACATTCCAATGGTAATCTAAGATTGTTTTCAAAGTTCGATCAGCAGTTATATGCTCGGAACATTTCCTACTGAAAACGAAGATGAACTCAAAGGGCTAGAACTGTGTGAATACTAGGAATGTTTCCTGTTGAAAACTGTGTACAATAAACAATTCTCTTTCAAAAGTAGGAGCGAATTCAACGTTCTATGATCGTATTGTGTAGGAAGCTCAATTCTCCTCTTCAAGTAAGCGTAATTAACAGTTTCTTTCACCCGTTATCTGGTAGGAGCAGTTGCTATTGAAAAATCAGAAGGAATTCAAAGAGTAGTACATCTTGGATTCTTTCGTTTCTCATTGAAAACTCCTCTTGAATGTCATGTTTTTCTGTGCTGTTCTCTACTCTAAACAAATCCGCTTTCCTAACTAAGCCTGTATTCAATGTTGCATTGCCCTGTTTGTGTAAGTGAAAATTTCTCAATGAATACTAACGTTCAATACAACGTTCCATCAACCTGTTGTGTAGGAAGAACTTATCTGCTGTAAAACTAAGAGTGAATGCAATGTGCTATTAGCCGGTTATGTACTAGCATATTTTACTAATGAAAACTAACCGTGAACTGAAAAGATTAGAAGCTGCTTCAATACCAACCTAGGTTGTGCATAAAAAAAGCAGAGAAGTTCGACTTCTGTAATGAAATTGTGTATAACATTGCATTACCCTTTGAAATCATGGAAAGATTTCAAAGTTCTGTAGTCCCGCTGTTTGAAATGAACGTTTATCACTGAAGACTATCCGCGAATTCAATGTTCTGTAATTTCATTACAGACAATATTCCGATGGTAATCTAAGATTGTTTTCAAAGTTCGATCAGAAGTTATATGCTCAGAACATTTCATATTGAAAACGAAGTTGAATTCAAAGGGCTAGAACTGTGTGAATTCTGAAAATGTTTCCTGTTGATAACTGTACAATAAACAATTCTCTTTCAAAAGTAGGAGCGAATTCAACGTTCTATGATCGTATTGTGTAGGAAGCTCAATTCCCGTCTTAAAGTAAGCGTAATTGACAGTTTCATTCAGCGGTTACCTGGTAGGATCAGTTGCTATTGAAAAATCCCAAGGAATTCAAAGAGTAGTACATCTTGGATTCTTTCCTTTCTCATTGAAAACTCATCGTGAATGCCATGTTGTTCTGTCCTGTTCTCTACTCTAAACAAATCCGCTTTCCTAACTAAGCTTGTATTTAATGTTGCGTAGTCCTGTTTTCTATGTGAACATTTCAAAATGAATAGTAATGGTCAATACCACGTCGCATAAACCTGTTGTCTATGATAACGTTATCGGCTGGAAAACTAAGAGTGAATGCAATGTGCTATTGGCCGGTTAAGTCCTAGCATCATTTACTAATGAAAACTAACCAGGAACTGAAAGGATTAGAAGCTGCTTCAATACCAACATAGGTTGTGAAGGAAACTAACAGAGAAAGTCGAGTTCTGTAATAAAATTGTGTATAACATTGAATTACCCTTTGAAATCTATCCTTGATTTCAAAGTTCTGTAGTCCTGCTGTTTGAAATGAACGTTTATCATTGAAGACTAACCGCGAATTCAATGTTCTGTAATTTCATTACAGCCAACATTCCAATGGTAATCTAAGATTGTTTTCAAAGTTCGATCAGAAGTTATATGCTCGGAACATTTCCTATTGAAACCGAAGATGAACTCAAAGGGCTAGAACTGTGTGAATACTAGGAATGTTTCCTGTTGAAAACTGTGTACAATAAATAATTCTCTTTCAAAAGTAGGAGCGAATTCAACGTTCTATGATCGTATGGTGTAGGAAGCTCAATTCCCGTCTTAAAGTAAGCGTAATTAACAGTTTCTTTCACCCGTTATCTGGTAGGATCAGTTGCTATTGAAAAATCCGAAGGAATTCAAAGAGTAGTACATCTTGGATTCTTTCCTTTCTCATGGAAATCTCATCGTGAATGTCATGTTTTTCTGTCCTGTTCTCTACTCTAAACAAATCTGCTTTCCTAACTGAGCCTGTATTCACTGTTGCATTGCCCTGTTTGTGTAAGTGAACATTTCTCAATGAATAGTAACGTTCAATTCAACGTTCCATAAACCTGTTGTCTAGGAAGAACTTATCTGCTGGAAAACTAAGAGTGAATGCAATGTGCTATTAGCCGGTTATGTACTAGCATATTTTCCTAATAAAAACTAACCGTGAACTGAAAAGATTAGAAGCTGCTTCAATACCAACCTAGGTTGTGCATAAAAAAAACAGAGAAGTTCAACTTCTGTAATGAAATTGTGTATAACATTGCATTACCCTTTGAAATCATGGAAAGATTTCAAAGTTCTGTAGTCCCGCTGTTTGAAATGAACGTTTATCACTGAAGACTAACAGCGAATTCAATGTTCTGTAATTTCATTACAGACAACATTCCAATGGTAATCTAAGATTGTTTTCAAAGTTCGATCAGAAGTTATATGCTCAGAACATTTCTTATTGAAAACGAAGTTGAATTCAAAGGGCTAGAACTGTGTGAATACTGAGAATGTTTCCTGTTGATAACTGTACAATAAACAATTCTCTTTCAAAAGTAGGAGCGAATTCAACGTTCTATGATCGTATTGTGTAGGAAGCTCAATTCCCGTGTTAAAGTGAGCATAATTGACAGTTTCATTCACCGGTTATCTCATAGGATCAGTTGCTATTGAAAAATCCCAAGGAATTCAAAGAGTAGTACATCTTGGATTCTTTCCTTTCTCATTGAAAACTCATCGTGAATGCCATGTTGTTCTGTCCTGTTCTCTACGCTAAACAAATCCGCTTTCCTAACTAAGCTTGTATTTAATGTTGCGTAGTCCTGTTTTCTACGTGAACATTTCAAAATGAATAGTAATGGTCAATACCACGTCGCATAAACCTGTTGTCTATGATAACGTTATCCGCTGGAAAACTAAGAGTGAATGCAATGTGCTATTGGCCGGTTAATTCCTAGCATCATTTACTAATGAAAAGTAACCAGGAACTGAAAAGATTAGAAGCTGCTTCAATACCAACATAGGTTGTGCAAGAAAACTAACAGAGAAAGTCGAGTTCTGTAATAAAATTGTGTATAACATTGAATTGCCCTTTGAAATCTATCCTTGATTTCAAAGTTCTGTAGTCCCGCTGTTTGAAATGAACGTTTATCATTGAAGACTAACCGCAAATTCAATGTTCTGTAATTTCATTACAGCCAACATTCCAATGAAGATTGTTTTCAAAGTTCGATCAGAAGTTATATGCTCGGAACATTTCCTATTGAAAACGAAGATGAACTCAAAGGGCTAGAACTGTGTGAATACTAGGAATGTTTCCTGTTGAAATCTGTGTACAATAAACAATTCTCTTTCAAAAGTAGGAGCGAATTCAACGTTCTATGATCGTATTGTGTAGGAAGCTCAATTCCCGTCTTAAAGTGAGCATAATTGACAGTTTCATTCTCCGGTTATCACATAGGATCAGTTGCTATTGAAAAATCAGAAGGAATTCAAAGAGTAGTACATCTTGGATTCTTTCCTTTCTCATTGAAATCTCATCCTGAATGTCATGTTTTTCTGTCCTGTTCTCTACTCTAAACAAATCTGCTTTCCTAACTAAGCCTGTATTTAATGTTGCATTGCCCTGTTTGTGTAAGTGAACATTTCTCAATGAATAGTAATGTTCAATTCAACGATCGATAAACCTGTTGTCTAGGAAGAACTTATCTGCTGGAAAACTAAGAGTGAATGCAATGTGCTATTAGCCGGTTATATACTAGCATATTTTACTAATGAAAACTAACCGTGAACTGAAAAGATTAGAAGCTGCTTCAATACCAACCTAGGTTGTGCATAAAAAAAACAGAGAAGTTCGACTTCTGTAATGAAATTGTGTATAACATTGCATTACCCTTTGAAATCATGGAAAGATTTCAAAGTTCTGTAGTCCCGCTGTTTGAAATGAACGTTTATCACTGAAGACTAACCGCGAATTCAATGTTCTGTAATTTCATTACAGCCAACATTCCAATGGTAATCTAAGATTGTTTTCAAAGTTCGATCAGAAGTTATATGCTCGGAACATTTCCTATTGGAAACGAAGATGAACTCAAAGGGCTAGAACTGTGTGAATACTAGGAATGTTTCCTGTTGAAAACTGTGTACAATAAACAATTCTCTTTCAAAAGTAGGAGCGAATTCAACGTTCTATGATCGTATTGTGTAGAAAGCTCAATTCCCGTCTTCAAGTAAGCGTAATTAACAGTTTCTTTCACCCGTTATCTGGTAGGATCAGTTGCTATTGAAAAATCAGAAGGAATTCAAAGAGTAGTATATCTTGGATTCTTTCGTTTCTCATTGAAAACTCATCGTGAATGTCATGTTTTTCTGTCCTGTTCTCTACTCTAAACAAATCCGCTTTCTTAACTAAGCCTGTATTCAATGTTGCATTGCCCTGTTTGTGTAAGTGAACATTTCTCAATGAATAGTAATATTCAATTCAACGTTCCATAAACCTGTTGTCTAGGAAGAACTTATCTGCTGGAAAACTAAGAGTGAATGCAATGTGCTATTAGCCGGTTATGTACTAGCATATTTTACTAATGAAAACTAACCGTGAACTGAAAAGATTAGAAGCTGCTTCAATACCAACCTAGGTTGTGCATAAAAAAAAACAGAGAAGATCGACTTCTGTAATGAAATTGTGTATAACATTGCATTACCCTTTGAAATCATGGAAAGATTTCAAAGTTCTGTAGTCCCGCTGTTTGAAATGAACGTTTATCATTGAAGACTAACCGCGAATTCAATGTTCTGTAATTTCATTACAGCCAACATTCCAATGGTAATCTAAGATTGTTTTCAAAGTTCGATCAGAAGTTATATGCTCGGAACATTTCCTATTGAAAACGAAGATGAACTCAAAGGGCTAGAACTGTGTGAATACTAGGAATGTTTCCTGTTGGAAACTGTGTTCAATAAACAATTCTCTTTCAAAAGTAGGAGCGAATTCAACGTTCTATGATCGTATTGTGTAGGAAGCTCAATTCCCGTGTTAAAGTGAGCATAATTGACAGTTTCATTCACCGGTTATCTCATAGGATCAGTTGCTATTGAAAAATCCCAAGGAATTCAAAGAGTAGTACATCTTGGATTCTTTCCTTTCTCATTGAAAACTCATCGTGAATGCCATGTTGTTCTGTCCTGTTCTCTACGCTAAACAAATCCGCTTTCCTAACTAAGCTTGTATTTAATGTTGCGTAGTCCTGTTTTCTACGTGAACATTTCAAAATGAATAGTAATGGTCAATACCACGTCGCATAAACCTGTTGTCTATGATAACGTTATCCGCTGGAAAACTAAGAGTGAATGCAATGTGCTATTGGCCGGTTAATTCCTAGCATCATTTACTAATGAAAAGTAACCAGGAACTGAAAAGATTAGAAGCTGCTTCAATACCAACATAGGTTGTGCAAGAAAACTAACAGAGAAAGTCGAGTTCTGTAATAAAATTGTGTATAACATTGAATTGCCCTTTGAAATCTATCCTTGATTTCAAAGTTCTGTAGTCCCGCTGTTTGAAATGAACGTTTATCATTGAAGACTAACCGCGAATTCAATGTTCTGTAATTTCATTACAGCCAACATTCCAATGAAGATTGTTTTCAAAGTTCGATCAGAAGTTATATGCTCGGAACATTTCCTATTGAAAACGAAGATGAACTCAAAGGGCTAGAACTGTGTGAATACTAGGAATGTTTCCTGTTGAAATCTGTGTACAATAAACAATTCTCTTTCAAAAGTAGGAGCGAATTCAACGTTCTATGATCGTATTGTGTAGGAAGCTCAATTCCCGTCTTAAAGTGAGCATAATTGACAGTTTCATTCTCCGGTTATCACATAGGATCAGTTGCTATTGAAAAATCAGAAGGAATTCAAAGAGTAGTACATCTTGGATTCTTTCCTTTCTCATTGAAATCTCATCCTGAATGTCATGTTTTTCTGTCCTGTTCTCTACTCTAAACAAATCTGCTTTCCTAACTAAGCCTGTATTCAATGTTGCATTGCCCTGTTTGTGTAAGTGAACATTTCTCAATGAATAGTAATGTTCAATTCAACGATCGATAAACCTGTTGTCTAGGAAGAACTTATCTGCTGGAAAACTAAGAGTGAATGCAATGTGCTATTAGCCGGTTATATACTAGCATATTTTACTAATGAAAACTAACCGTGAACTGAAAAGATTAGAAACTGCTTCAATACCAACCTAGGTTGTGCATAAAAAAAACAGAGAAGTTCGACTTCTGTAATGAAATTGTGTATAACATTGCATTACCCTTTGAAATCATGGAAAGATTTCAAAGTTCTGTAGTCCCGCTGTTTGAAATGAACGTTTATCACTGAAGACTAACCGCGAATTCAATGTTCTGTAATTTCATTACAGACAACATTCCAATGGTAATCTAAGATTGTTTTCAAAGTTCGATCAGAAGTTATATGCTCAGAACATTTCTTATTGAAAACGAAGTTGAATTCAAAGGGCTAGAACTGTGTGAATACTGAGAATGTTTCCTGTTGATAACTGTACAATAAACAATTCTCTTTCAAAAGTAGGAGCGAATTCAACGTTCTATGATCATATTGTGTAGGAAGCTCAATTCCCGTCTTAAAGTAAGCGTAATTGACAGTTTCATTCAGCGGTTACCTGGTAGGATCAGTTGCTATTGAAAAATCCCAAGGAATTCAAAGAGTAGTACATCTTGGATTCTTTCCTTTCTCATTGAAAACTCATCGTGAGTGTCATGTTGTTCTGTCCTGTTCTCTACTGTAAACAAATCCGCTTTCCTAACTAAGCTTGTATTTAATGTTGCGTAGTCCTGTTTTCTACGTGAACATTTCAAAATGAATAGTAATGTTCAATACCACGTCGCATAAACCTGTTGTCTATGATAACGTTATCCGCTGGAAAACTAAGAGTGAATGCAATGTGCTATTGGCCGGTTAAGTCCTAGCATCATTTACTAATGAAAACTAACCAGGAACTGAAAAGATTAGAAGCTGCTTCAATACCAACATAGGTTGTGCAAGAAAACTAACAGAAAAAGTTAAGTTCTGTAATAAAATTGTGTATAACATTGAATTACCCTTTGAAATCTATCCTTGATTTCAAAGTTCAGTAGTCCCGCTGTTTGAAATGAACGTTTATCATTGAAGACTAACCGCGAATTCAATGTTCTGTAATTTCATTACAGCCAACATTCCAATGGTAATCTAAGATTGTTTTCAAAGTTCGAACAGAAGTTATATGCACGGAACATTTCTTTGAAAACGAAGATGAACTCCAAGGGTTAGAACTGTGTGAATAATAGGTATGTTTCCTGTTGAAAACTGTGTACAATAAACAATTCTCTTTCAAAAGTAGGAGCAAATTCAACGTTCTATGATCGTATTGTGTATGATGCTCAATTCCCGTCTTAAAGTAAGCGTAATTGACAGTTTCATTCACCGGTTACCTGGTAGGCTCAGTTGCTATTGAAAAATCCCAAGGAATTCCAAGAGTAGGACATCTTGGATTCTTTCGTTTCTCATTGAAAACTCGTCGTGAATGTCATGTTTTTCTGTCCTGTTCTCTACTCTAAACAAATCTGCTTTCCTAACTAAGCTTGTATTTAATGTTGTGTAATCCTGTTATCTACGTGAACATTTCAAAATGAATAGTAATGTTCAATACCACGTCGCATAAACCTGTTGTCTATGATAACGTTATCCGCTGGAAAACTAAGAGTGAATGCAATGTGCTATTGGACAGTTAAGTCCTAGCATCATTTAGTAATGAAAACTAACCATGAACTGAAAAGATTAGAAGCTTCTTCAATACCAACATAGGATGTGCAAGAAAACTAACAGAGAAAGTCGAGTTCTGTAATAAAATTGTGTATAACATTGAATTACCCTTTTAATTCTATCCTTGATTTCAAATTTCCGTAGTCCCGCTGTTTGAAATGAACGTTTATCATTGAAGAATAACGGCGAATTCAATGTTCTGTAATTTCATTACAGCCAACATTCCAATGGTAATCTAAGATTGTTTTCAAAGTTCGATCAGCAGTTATATGCTCGGAACATTTCCTACTGAAAACGAAGATGAACTCAAAGGGCTAGAACTGTGTGAATACTAGGAATGTTTCCTGTTGAAAACTGTGTACAATAAACAATTCTCTTTCAAAAGTAGGAGCGAATTCAACGTTCTATGATCGTATTGTGTAGGAAGCTCAATTCTCCTCTTCAAGTAAGCGTAATTAACAGTTTCTTTCACCCGTTATCTGGTAGGAGCAGTTGCTATTGAAAAATCAGAAGGAATTCAAAGAGTAGTACATCTTGGATTCTTTCGTTTCTCATTGAAAACTCATCGTGAATGTCATGTTTTTCTGTCCTGTTCTCTACTCTAAACAAATCTGCTTTCCTAACTAAGCCTGTATTTAATGTTGCATTGCCCTGTTTGTGTAAGTGAACATTTCTCAATGAATAGTAACGTTCAATTCAACGTTCCATAAACCTGTTGTCTAGGAAGAACTTATCTGCTGGAAAACTAAGAGTGAATGCAATGTGCTATTAGCCGGTTATGTACTAGCATATTTTACTAATGAAAACTAACCGTGAACTGAAAAGATTAGAAGCTGCTTCAATACCAACCTAGGTTGTGCATAAAAAAACAGAGAAGTTCGACTTCTGTAATGAAATTGTGTATAACATTGCATTAACCTTTGAAATCATGGAAAGATTTCAAAGTTCTGTAGTCCCTCTGTTTGAAATGAACGTTTATCATTGAAGACTAACCGCGAATTCAATGTTCTGTAATTTCATTACAGCCAACATTCCAATGGTAATCTAAGATTGTTTTCAAAGTTCGATCAGAAGTTATATGCTCGGAACATTTCCTATTGAAAACGAAGATGAACTCAAAGGGCTAGAACTGTGTGAATACTAGGAATGTTTCATGTTGAAAACTGTGTACAATAAACAATTCTCTTTCAAAAGTAGGAGCGAATTCAACGTTCCATGATCGTATTGTGTAGGAAGCTCTATTCCCGTGTTAAAGTGTGCATAATTGACAGTTTCATTCACCGGTTATCTCATAGGATCAGATGCTATTGAAAAATCCCAAGGAATTCAAAGAGTAGTACATCTTGGATTCTTTCCTTTCTCATTGAAAACTCATCGTGAATGTCATGTTGTTCTGTCCTGTTCTCTACTCTAAACAAATCCGCTTTCCTAACTAAGCTTGTATTTAATGTTGCGTAGTCCTGTTTTCTACGTGAACATTTCAAAATGAATAGTAATGTTCAATACCACTTCGCATAAACCTGTTGTCTATGATAACGTTATCCGCTGGAAAACTAAGAGTGAATGCAATGTGCTATTGGCCGGTTAACTCCTAGCATCATTTACTAATGAAAACTAATCATGAACTGAAAAGATTAGAAGCTGCTTCAATACCAACAGAGGTTGTGCAAGAAAACTAACAGATAAAGTCGAGTTCTGTAATAAAAATATGTATAACATTGAATTACCCTTTGAAATCTAGCCTTGATTTCAAAGTTCTGTAGTCCCGCTGTTTGAAATGAACGTTTATCTTTGAAGACTAACCGCGAATTCAATGTTCTCTAATTTCATTACAGCCAACATCCAAATGTAATCTAAGATTGTTTTCAAAGTTCGATCAGAAGTTTTATGCTCCGACCATTTCCTATTGAAAACGAAGATGAACTCAAAGGGCTAGAACTGTGTGAATACTAGGAATGTTTCCTGTTGAAAACTGTGTACAATAAACAATTCTCTTTCAAAAGTAGGAGCAAATTCAACGTTCTATGATCGTATTGTGTAGGAAGATCAATTCCCGTCTAAAAGTGAGCATAATTGACAGTTTCATTCACCGGTTATCTCATGGGATCAGTTGCTATTGAAAAATCCCAAGGAATTCAAAGAGTAGTACATCTTGGATTCTTCCCTTTCTCATTGAAATCTCATCGTGAATGTCATGTTGTTCTGTCCTGTTCTCTACTCTAAACAAATCCACTTACCTAACTAAGCCTGTTGCTGCGTAGTCCTGTTTTCTACGTGAACATTTCAAAATGAATAGTAATGTTCAATACCACGTCGCATAAACCTGTTGTCTATGATAACGTCATCCGCTGGAAAACTAAGAGTGAATGCAATGTGCTATTGGCCGGTTAATTCCTGGCATCCTTTACTAATGAAAACTAACCAGGAACTGAAAAGATTAGAAGCTGCTTCAATACCAACATAGGTTGTGCAAGAAAACTAACAGAGAAAGTCGAGTTCTGTAATAAAATTGTGTATAACATTGAATTACCCTTTGAAATCTATCCTTGATTTCAAAGTTCTGTAGTCCCGCTGTTTGAAATGAACGTTTATCATTGAAGACTAACCGTGAATTCAATGTTCTGTAATTTCATTACAGCCAACATTCCAATGGTAATCTAAGATTGTTTTCAAAGTTCGATCAGAAGTTATATGCTCGGAACATTTCCTATTGGAAACGAAGATGAACTCAAAGGGCTAGAACTGTGTGAATACTAGGAATGTTTCCTGTTGAAAACTGTGTACAATAAACAATTCTCTTTCAAAAGTAGGAGCGAATTCAACGTTCTATGATCGTATTGTGTAGGAAGCTCAATTCCCGTCTTAAAGTAAGCGTAACAGTTTCTTTCACCCGTTATCTGGTAGGATCAGTTGCTATTGAAAAATCAGAAGGAATTCAAAGAGTAGTACATCTTGGATTCTTTCGTTTCTCATTGAAAACTCCTCTTGAATGTCATGTTTTTCTGTGCTGCTCTCTACTCTAAACAAATCCGCTTTCCTAACTAAGCCTGTATTCAATGTTGCATTGCCCTGTTTGTGTATGTGAAAATTTCTCAATGAATACTAACGTTCAATACAACGTTCCATCAACCTGTTGTCTAGGAAGAACTTATCTGCTGTAAAACTAAGAGTGAATGCAATGTGCTATTAGCCGGTTATGTACTAGCATATTTTACTAATGAAAACTAACCGTGAACTGAAAAGATTAGAAGCTGCTTCATTACCAACCTAGGTTGTGCATAAAAAAAGCAGAGAAGTTCGACTTCTGTAATGAAATTGTGTATAACATTGCATTACCCTTTGAAATCATGGAAAGATTTCAAAGTTCTGTAGTCCCGCTGTTTGAAATGAACGTTTATCACTGAAGACTAACCGCGAATACAATGTTCTGTAATTTCATTACAGACAACATTCCGATGGTAATCTAAGATTGTTTTCAAAGTTCGATCAGAAGTTATATGCTCAGAACATTTCATATTGAAAACGAAGTTGAATTCAAAGGGCTAGAACTGTGTGAATACTGAAAATGTTTCCTGTTGATAACTGTACAATAAACAATTCTCTTTCAAAAGTAGGAGCGAATTCAACGTTCTATGATCGTATTGTGTAGGAAGCTCAATTCCCGTCTTAAAGTAAGCGTAATTGACAGTTTCATTCAGCGGTTACCTGGTAGGATCAGTTGCTATTGAAAAATCCCAAGGAATTCAAAGAGTAGTACATCTTGGATTCTTTCCTTTCTCATTGAAAACTCATCGTGAATGCCATGTTGTTCTGTCCTGTTCTCTACTCTAAACAAATCCGCTTTCCTAACTCAGCTTGTATTTAATGTTGCGTAGTCCTGTTTTCTATGTGAACATTTCAAAATGAATAGTAATGTTCAATACCACGTCGCATAAACCTGTTGTCTATGATAACGTTATCCGCTGGAAAACTAAGAGTGAATGCAATGTGCTATTGGCCGGTTAAGTCCTAGCATCATTTACTAATGAAAACTAACCCGGAACTGAAAGGATTAGAAGCTGCTTCAATACCAACATAGGTTGTGAAGGAAACTAACAGAGAAAGTCGAGGTCTGTAATAAAATTGTGTATAACATTGAATTACCCTTTGAAATCTATCCTTGATTTCAAAGTTCTGTAGTCCTGCTGTTTGAAATGAACGTTTATCACTGAAGACTAACAGCGAATTCAATGTTCTGTAATTTCATTACAGACAACATTCCAATGGTAATCTAAGATTGTTTTCAAAGTTCGATCAGAAGTTATATGCTCAGAACATTTCTTATTGAAAACGAAGTTGAATTCAAAGGGCTAGAACTGTGTGAATACTGAGAATGTTTCCTGTTGATAACTGTACAATAAACAATTCTCTTTCAAAAGTAGGAGCGAATTCAACGTTCTATGATCGTATTGTGTAGGAAGCTCAATTCCCGTCTTAAAGTAAGCGTAATTGACAGTTTCATTCAGCGGTTACCTGGTAGGATCAGTTGCTATTGAAAAATCCCAAGGAATTCAAAGAGTAGTACATCTTGGATTCTTTCCTTTCTCATTGAAAACTCATCGTGAGTGTCATGTTGTTCTGTCCTGTTCTCTACTGTAAACAAATCCGCTTTCCTAACTAAGCTTGTATTTAATGTTGCGTAGTCCTGTTTTCTACGTGAACATTTCAAAATGAATAGTAATGTTCAATACCACGTCGCATAAACCTGTTGTCTATGATAACGTTATCCGCTGGAAAACTAAGAGTGAATGCAATGTGCTATTGGCCGGTTAAGTCCTAGCATCATTTACTAATGAAAACTAACCAGGAACTGAAAAGATTAGAAGCTGCTTCAATACCAACATAGGTTTTGAAGGAAACTAACAGAGAGGGTCGAGTTCTGTAATAAAATTGTGTATAACATTGATTTACCCTTTTAAATCTATCCTTGATTTCAAAGTTCTGTAGTCCCGCTGTTTGAAATGAACGTTTATCATTGAAGACTAACCGCGAATTCAATGTTCTGTAATTTCATTACAGCCAACATTCCAATGGTAATCTAAGATTGTTTTCAAAGTTCGATCAGAAGTTATATGCTCGGAACATTTCCTATTGGAAACGAAGATGAACTCAAAGGGCTAGAACTGTGTGAATACTAGGAATGTTTCCTGTTGAAAACTGTGTACAATAAACAATTCTCTTTCAAAAGTAGGAGCGAATTCAACGTTCTATGATCGTATTGTGTAGGAACCTCAATTCCCGTCTTCAAGTAAGCGTAATTAACAGTTTCTTTCACCCGTTATCTGGTAGGATCAGTTGCTATTGAAAAATCAGAAGGAATTCAAAGAGTAGTATATCTTGGATTCTTTCGTTTCTCATTGAAAACTCATCGTGAATGTCATGTTTTTCTGTCCTGTTCTCTACTCTAAACAAATCCGCTTTCTTAACTAAGCCTGTATTCAATGTTGCATTGCCCTGTTTGTGTACGTGAACATTTCTCAATGAATAGTAATGTTCAATTCAACGTTCCATAAACCTGTTGTCTAGGAAGAACTTATCTGCTGGAAAACTAAGAGTGAATGCAATGTGCTATTAGCCGGTTATGTACTAGCATATTTTACTAATGAAAACTAACCGTGAACTGAAAAGATTAGAAGCTGCTTCAATACCAACCTAGGTTGTGCATTAAAAAAAAACAGAGAAGATCGACTTCTGTAATGAAATTGTGTATAACATTGCATTACCCTTTGAAATCATGGAAAGATTTCAAAGTTCTGTAGTCCCGCTGTTTGAAATGAACGTTTATCATTGAAGACTAACCGCGAATTCAATGTTCTGTAATTTCATTACAGCCAACATTCCAATGGTAATCTAAGATTGTTTTCAAAGTTCGATCAGAAGTTATATGCTCGGAACATTTCCTATTGAAAACGAAGATGAACTCAAAGGGCTAGAACTGTGTGAATACTAGGAATGTTTCCTGTTGGAAACTGTGTTCAATAAACAATTCTCTTTCAAAAGTAGGAGCGAATTCAACGTTCTATGATCGTATTGTGTAGGAAGCTCAATTCCCGTGTTAAAGTGAGCATAATTGACAGTTTCATTCACCGGTTATCTCATAGGATCAGTTGCTATTGAAAAATCCCAAGGAATTCAAAGAGTAGTACATCTTGGATTCTTTCCTTTCTCATTGAAAACTCATCGTGAATGCCATGTTGTTCTGTCCTGTTCTCTACGCTAAACAAATCCGCTTTCCTAACTAAGCTTGTATTTAATGTTGCGTAGTCCTGTTTTCTACGTGAACATTTCAAAATGAATAGTAATGGTCAATACCACGTCGCATAAACCTGTTGTCTATGATAACGTTATCCGCTGGAAAACTAAGAGTGAATGCAATGTGCTATTGGCCGGTTAATTCCTAGCATCATTTACTAATGAAAAGTAACCAGGAACTGAAAAGATTAGAAGCTGCTTCAATACCAACATAGGTTGTGCAAGAAAACTAACAGAGAAAGTCGAGTTCTGTAATAAAATTGTGTATAACATTGAATTGCCCTTTGAAATCTATCCTTGATTTCAAAGTTCTGTAGTCCCGCTGTTTGAAATGAACGTTTATCATTGAAGACTAACCGCGAATTCAATGTTCTGTAATTTCATTACAACCAACATTCCAATGAAGATTGTTTTCAAAGTTCGATCAGAAGTTATATGCTCGGAACATTTCCTATTGAAAACGAAGATGAACTCAAAGGGCTAGAACTGTGTGAATACTAGGAATGTTTCCTGTTGAAATCTGTGTACAATAAACAATTCTCTTTCAAAAGTAGGAGCGAATTCAACGTTCTATGATCGTATTGTGTAGGAAGCTCAATTCCCGTCTTAAAGTGAGCATAATTGACAGTTTCATTCTCCGGTTATCACATAGGATCAGTTGCTATTGAAAAATCAGAAGGAATTCAAAGAGTAGTACATCTTGGATTCTTTCCTTTCTCATTGAAATCTCATCCTGAATGTCATGTTTTTCTGTCCTGTTCTCTACTCTAAACAAATCTGCTTTCCTAACTAAGCCTGTATTCAATGTTGCATTGCCCTGTTTGTGTAAGTGAACATTTCTCAATGAATAGTAATGTTCAATTCAACGATCGATAAACCTGTTGTCTAGGAAGAACTTATCTGCTGGAAAACTAAGAGTGAATGCAATGTGCTATTAGCCGGTTATGTACTAGCATATTTTACTAATGAAAACTAACCGTGAACTGAAAAGATTAGAAGCTGCTTCAATACCAACCTAGGTTGTGCATAAAAAAAACAGAGAAGTTCGACTTCTGTAATGAAATTGTGTATAACATTGCATTACCCTTTGAAATCATGGAAAGATTTCAAAGTTCTGTAGTCCCGCTGTTTGAAATGAACGTTTATCACTGAAGACTAACCGCGAATTCAATGTTCTGTAATTTCATTACAGCCAACATTCCAATGGTAATCTAAGATTGTTTTCAAAGTTCGATCAGAAGTTATATGCTCGGAACATTTCTTACTGAAAACGAAGTTGAACTCAAAGGGCTAGAACTGTGTGAATACTGAGAATGTTTCCTGTTGAAAACTGTGTACAATAAACAATTCTCTTTCAAAAGTAGGAGCGAATTCAACGTTCTATGATCGTATTGTGTAGAAAGCTCAATTCCCGTCTTCAAGTAAGCGTAATTAACAGTTTGTTTCACCCGTTATCTGGTAGGATCAGTTGCTATTGAAAAATCAGAAGGAATTCAAAGAGTAGTATATCTTGGATTCTTTCGTTTCTCATTGAAAACTCATCGTGAATGTCATGTTTTTCTGTCCTGTTCTCTACTCTAAACAAATCCGCTTTCTTAACTAAGCCTGTATTCAATGTTGCATTGCCCTGTTTGTGTAAGTGAACATTTCTCAATGAATAGTAATGTTCAATTCAACGTTCCATAAACCTGTTGTCTAGGAAGAACTTATCTGCTGGAAAACTAAGAGTGAATGCAATGTGCTATTAGCCGGTTATGTACTAGCATATTTTACTAATGAAAACTAACCGTGAACTGAAAAGATTAGAAGCTGCTTCAATACCAACCTAGGTTGTGCATAAAAAAAAACAGAGAAGATCGACTTCTGTAATGAAATTGTGTATAACATTGCATTACCCTTTGAAATCTATCCTTGATTTCAAAGTTCTGTAGTCCCGCTGTTTGAAATGAACGTTTATCATTGAAGACTAACCGCGAATTCAATGTTCTGTAATTTCATTACAGCCAACATTCCAATGGTAATCTAAGATTGTTTTCAAAGTTCGATCAGAAGTTATATGCTCGGAACATTTCCTATTGAAAACGAAGATGAACTCAAAGGGCTAGAACTGTGTGAATACTAGGAATGTTTCCTGTTGAAAACTGTGTACAATAAACAATTCTCTTTCAAAAGTAGGAGCGAATTCAACGTTCTATGATCGTATTGTGTAGGAAGCTCAATTCCGTGTTAAAGTGAGCATAATTGACAGTTTCATTCACCCGGTTATCTCAGTAGGATCAGTTGCTATTGAAAAATCCGAAGGAATTCAAAGAGTAGTACATCTTGGATTCTTTCGTTTCTCATTGAAAACTCATCGTGAATGTCATGTTTTTCTGTCCTGTTCTCTACTCTAAACAAATCCGCTTTCCTAACTAAGCCTGTGTTCAATGTGGCATTGCCCTGTTTGTGTAAGTGAACATTTCTCAATGAATAGTAACATTCAATTCAACGTTCCATAAACCTGTTGTCTAGGAAGAACATATCTGCTGGAAAACTAAGAGTGAATGCAATGTGCTATTAGCCGGTTATGTACTAGCATATTTTACTAATGAAAACTAACCGTGAACTGAAAAGATTAGAAGCTGCTTCAATACCAACCTAGGTTGTGCATAAAAAAAACAGAGAAGTTCGACTTCTGTAATGAAATTGTGTATAACATTGCATTACCCTTTGAAATCATGGAAAGATTTCAAAGTTCTGTAGTCCCGCTGTTTGAAATGAACGTTTATCACTGAAAACTAACCGCGAATTCAATGTTCTGTAATTTCATTACAGACAACATTCCAATGGTAATCTAAGATTGTTTTCAAAGTTCGATCAGAAGTTATATGATCGGAACATTTCCTATTGAAAACGAAGATGAACTCAAAGGGCTAGAACTGTGTGAATACTGAGAATGTTTCCTGCTGAAAACTGTACAATAAACAATTCCCTTTCAAAAGTAGGAGCGAATTCAACGTTCTATGATCGTATTGTGTAGGAAGCTCAATTCCCGTCTTAAAGTAAGCGTAATTGACAGTTTCATTCACCGGTTACCTGGTAGGATCAGTTGCTATTGAAAAATCCCAAGGAATTCAAAGAGTAGTACATCTTGGATTCTTTCCTTTCTCATTGAAAACTCATCGTGAATGTCATGTTGTTCTGTCCTGTTCTCTACTCTAAACAAATCCGCTTTCCTAACTAAGCTTGTATTTAATGTTGCGTAGTCCTGTTTTCTACGTGAACATTTCAAAATGAATAGTAATGTTCAATACCACGTCGCATAAACCTGTTGTCTATGATAACGTTATCCGCTGGAAAACTAAGAGTGAATGCAATGTGCTATTGGCCGGTTAAGTCCTAGCATAATTTACTAATGAAAACTAACCAGGAACTGAAAAGATTAGAAGCTGCTTCAATACCAACATAGGTTGTGCAAGAAAACTAACAGATAAAGTCGAGTTCTGTAATAAAATTGTGTATAACATTGAATTACCCTTTGAAATCTTTCCATGATTTCAAAGTTCTGTAGTCCCGCTGTTTGAAATGAACGTTTATCATTGAAGACTAACCGCGAATTCAATGTTCTGTAATTTCATTACAGACAACATTCCAATGGTAATCTAAGATTGTTTTCAAAGTTCGAACAGAAGTTATATGCTCGGAACATTTCCTATTGAAACGAAGATGAACTCAAAGGGCTAGAACTGTGTGAATACTAGGAATGTTTCCTGTTGAAAACTGTGTACAATAAACAATTCTCTTTCAAAAGTAGGAGCGAATTCAACGTTCTATGATCGTATTGTGTAGGAAGCTCAATTCCAGTCTTAAAGTGAGCATAATTGACAGTTTCATTCACAGGTTATCTCATAGGATCAGTTGCTATTGAAAAATCCCAAGGAATTCAAAGAGTAGTACATCTTGGATTCTTTCCTTTCTCATTGAAAACTCATCATGAATGTCATGTTGTTCTGTCCTGTTCTCTACTCTAAACAAATCCGCTTTCCTAACTAAGCCTGTATTTAATGTTGCGTAGTCCTGTTTTCTACGTGAACATTTCAAAATGAATAGTAATGTTCAATACCACGTCGCATAAACCTGTTGTCTATGATAACATTATCCGCTGGAAAACTAAGAGTGAATGCAATGTGCTATTGGCCGGTTAAGTCCTAGCATCATTTACTAATGAAAACTAACCAGGAACTGAAAAGATTAGAAGCTGCTTCAATACCAACATAGGTTGTGCAAGAAAACTAACAGATAAAGTCGAGTTCTGTAATAAAATTGTGTATAACATTGAATTACCCTTTGAAATCTATCCTTGATTTCAAAGTTCTGTAGTCCCGCTGTTTGAAATGAACGTTTATCACTGAAGACTAACCGCGAATTCAATGTTCTGTAATTTCATTACAGTCAACGTTCCAATGGTAATCTAAGATTGTTTTCAAAGTTCGATCAGAAGTTATATGCTCAGAACATTTCTTATTGAAAACGAAGTTGAATTCAAAGGGCTAGAACTGTGTGAATACTGAGAATGTTTCCTGTTGATAACTGTACAATAAACAATTCTCTTTCAAAAGTAGGAGCGAATTCAACGTTCTATGATCGTATTGTGTAGGAAGCTCAATTCCCGTCTTAAAGTAAGCGTAATTGACAGTTTCATTCACCGGTTACCTGGTAGGATCAGTTGCTATTGAAAAATCCGAAGGAATTCAAAGAGTAGTACATCTTGGATTCTTTCGTTTCTCATTGAAAACTCATCGTGAATGTCATGTTGTTTCTGTCCTGTTCTCTACTCTAAACAAATCCGCTTTCCTAACTAAGCTTGTATTTAATGTTGCGTAGTCCTGTTTTCTACGTGAACATTTCAAAATGAATAGTAATGTTCAATACCACGTCGCATAAACCTGTTGTCTATGATAACGTTATCCGCTGGAAAACTAAGAGTGAATGCAATGTGCTATTGGCCGGTTAAGTCCTAGCATCATTTACTAATGAAAACTAACCATGAACTGAAAAGATTAGAAGCTGCTTCAATACCAACATGTGTTGTGCAAGAAAACTAACAGAGAAAGTCGAGTTGTGTAATAAAATTGTGTATAACATTGAATTCACCCTTTTAAATCTATCCTTGATTTCAAAGTTCTGTTGTCCCGCTGTTTGAAATGAACGTTTATCATTGAAGACTAACCGCGAATTCAATGTTCTGTAATTTCATTACAGTCAACATTCCAATGGTAATCTAAGATTGTTTTCAAAGTTCGATCAGAAGTTATATGCTCGGAACATTTCCTATTGAAAACGAAGATGAACTCAAAGGGCTAGAACTGTGTGAATACTAGGAATGTTTCCTGTTGAAAACTGTGTACAATAAACAATTCTCTTTCAAAAGTAGGAGCGAATTCAACGTTCTATGATCGTATTGTGTAGGAAGCTCAATTCTCCGTCTTAAAGTAAGCGTAATTAACAGTTTCTTTCACCCGTTATCTGGTAGGATCAGTTGCTATTGAAAAATCCGAAGGAATTCAAAGAGTAGTACATCTTGGATTCTTTCGTTTCTCATTGAAAACTCATCGTGAATGTCATGTTTTTCTGTCCTGTTCTCTACTCTAAACAAATCCGCTTTCCTAACTAAGCCTGTGTTCAATGTGGCATTGCCCTGTTTGTGTAAGTGAACATTTCTCAATGAATAGTAACATTCAATTCAACGTTCCATAAACCTGTTGTCTAGGAAGAACATATCTGCTGGAAAACTAAGAGTGAATGCAATGTGCTATTAGCCGGTTATGTACTAGCATATTTTACTAATGAAAACTAACCGTGAACTGAAAAGATTAGAAGCTGCTTCAATACCAACCTAGGTTGTGGCATAAAAAAAACAGAGAAGTTCGACTTCTGTAATGAAATTGTGTATAACATTGCATTACCCTTTGAAATCATGGAAAGATTTCAAAGTTCTGTAGTCCCGCTGTTTGAAATGAACGTTTATCACTGAAGACTAACCGCGAATTCAATGTTCTGTAATTTCATTACAGACAACATTCCAATGGTAATCTAAGATTGTTTTCAAAGTTCGATCAGAAGTTATATGCTCGGAACATTTCTTACTGAAAACGAAGTTGAATTCAAAGGGCTAGAACTGTGTGAATACTGAGAATGTTTCCTGTTGATACCTGTACAATAAACAATTCTCTTTCAAAAGTAGGAGCGAATTCAACGTTCTATGATCGTATTGTGTAGGAAGCTCAATTCCCGTCTAAAGTAAGCGTAATTGACAGTTTCATTCACCGGTTACTCTGGTAGTATCAGTTGCTATTGAAAAATCCCAAGGAATTCAAAGAGTAGTACATCTTGGATTCTTACCTTTCTCATTGAAAACTCATCGTGAATGTCATGTTGTTCTGTCCTGTTCTCTACTCTAAACAAATCCGCTTTCCTAACTAAGCTTGTATTTAATGTTGTGTAGTCCTGTTTTCTACGTGAACATTTCAAAATGAATAGTAATGTTCAATACCACGTCGCATAAACCTGTTGTCTATGATAACGTTATCTGCTGGAAAACTAAGAGTGAATGCAATGTGCTATTGGCCGGTTAAGTCCTAGCATAATTTACTAATGAAAACTAACCAGGAACTGAAAAGATTAGAAGCTGCTTCAATACCAACATAGGTTGTGCAAGAAAACTAACAGATAAAGTCGAGTTCTGTAATAAAATTGTGTATAACATTGAATTACCCTTTGAAATCTATCCTTGATTTCAAAGTTCTGTAGTCCCGCTGTTTGAAATGAACGATTATCATTAAAGACTAACCGCGAATTCAATGTTCTGTAATTTCATTACAGCCAACATTCCAATGGTAATCTAAGATTGTTTTCAAAGTTCGAACAGAAGTTATATGCTCGGAACATTTCCTATTGATAACGAAGATGAACTCAAAGGGCTAGAACTGTGTGAATACTAGGAATGTTTCCTGTTGAAAACTGTGTACAATAAACAATTCTCTTTCAAAAGTAGGAGCGAATTCAACGTTCTATGATCGTATTGTGTAGGAAGCTCAATTCCCATGTTAAAGTGAGCATAATTGACAGTTTCATTCACAGGTTATCTCATAGGATCAGTTGCTATTGAAAAATCCCAAGGAATTCAAAGAGTAGTACATCTTGGATTCTTTCCTTTCTCATTGAAAACTCATCATGAATGTCATGTTGTTCTGTCCTGTTCTCTACTCTAAACAAATCCGCTTTCCTAACTAAGCCTGTATTTAATGTTGCGTAGTCCTGTTTTCTACGTGAACATTTCAAAATGAATAGTAATGTTCAATACCACGTCGCATAAACCTGTAGTCTATGATAACGTTATCCGCTGGAAAACTAAGAGTGAATGCAATGTGCTATTGGCCGGTTAAGTCCTAGCATCATTTACTAATGAAAACTAAGCAGGAACTGAAAAGATTAGAAGCTGCTTCAATACCAACATAGGTTGTGCAAGAAAACTAACAGATAAAGTCGAGTTCTGTAATAAAATTGTGTATAACATTGAATTACCCTTTGAAATCTATCCTTGATTTCAAAGTTCTGTAGTCCCGCTGTTTGAAATGAACGTTTATCACTGAAGACTAACCGCGAATTCAATGTTCTGTAATTTCATTACAGTCAACGTTCCAATGGTAATCTAAGATTGTTTTCAAAGTTCGATCAGAAGTTATATGCTCAGAACATTTCTTATTGAAAACGAAGTTGAATTCAAAGGGCTAGAACTGTGTGAATACTGAGAATGTTTCCTGTTGATAACTGTACAATAAACAATTCTCTTTCAAAAGTAGGAGCGAATTCAACGTTCTATGATCGTATTGTGTAGGAAGCTCAATTCCCGTCTTAAAGTAAGCGTAATTGACAGTTTCATTCACCGGTTACCTGGTAGGATCAGTTGCTATTGAAAAATCCGATGGAATTCAAAGAGTAATACTTCTTGGATTCTTTCGTTTCTCATTGAAAACTCATCGTGAATGTCATGTTGTTTTGTCCTGTTCTCTACTCTAACCAAATCCGCTTTCCTAACTAAGCTTATATTTAATGTTGCGTAGTCCTGTTTTCTACGTGAACATTTCAAAATGAATAGTAATGTTCAATACCACGTCGCATAAACCTGTTGTCTATGATAACGTTATCCGCTGGAAAACTAAGAGTGAATGCAATGTGCTATTGGCCGGTTAAGTCCTAGCATCATTTACTAATGAAAACTAACCAGGAACTGAAAAGATTAGAAGCTGCTTCAATACCAACATAGGTTGTGCAAGAAAACTAACAGATAAAGTCGAGTTCTGTAATAAAATTGTGTATAACATTGATTCACCCTTTTAAATCTATCTTTGATTTCAAAGTTCTGTAGTCCCACTGTTTAAAATGAACGTTTATCATTGAAGACTAACCGCGAATTCAATGTTCTGTAATTTCATTACAGTCAACATTCCAATGGTAATGTAAGATTGTTTTCAAAGTTCGATCAGAAGTTATATGCTCGGAACATTTCCTATTGAAAACGAAGATGAACTCAAAGGGCTAGAACTGTGTGAATACTAGGAATGTTTCCTGTTGAAAACTGTGTACAATAAACAATTCTCTTTCAAAAGTAGGAGCGAATTCAACGTTCTATGATCGTATTGTGTAGGAAGCTCAATTTCCGTCTTAAAGTAAGCGTAATTAACAGTTTCTTTCACCCGTTATCTGGTAGGATCAGTTGCTATTGAAAAATCCGAAGGAATTCAAAGAGTAGTACATCTTGGATTCTTTCGTTTCTCATTGAAAACTCATCGTGAATGTCATGTTTTTCTGTCCTGTTCTCTACTCTAAACAAATCCGCTTTCCTAACTAAGCCTGTGTTCAATGTGGCATTGCCCTGTTTGTGTAAGTGAACATTTCTCAATGAATAGTAACATTCAATTCAACGTTCCATAAACCTGTTGTCTAGGAAGAACATATCTGCTGGAAAACTAAGAGTGAATGCAATGTGCTATTACCCGGTTATGTACTAGCATATTTTACTAATGAAAACTAACCGTGAACTGAAAAGATTAGAAGCTGCTTCAATACCAACCTAGGTTGTGCATAAAAAAAACAGAGAAGTTCGACTTCTGTAATGAAATTGTGTATAACATTGCATTACCCTTTGAAATCATGGAAAGATTTCAAAGTTCTGTAGTCCCGCTGTTTGAAATGAACGTTTATCACTGAAAACTAACCGCGAATTCAATGTTCTGTAATTTCATTACAGACAACATTCCAATGGTAATCTAAGATTGTTTTCAAAGTTCGATCAGAAGTTATATGCTCGGAACATTTCTTACTGAAAACGAAGTTGAATTCAAAGGGCTAGAACTGTGTGAATACTGAGAATGTTTCCTGTTGATACCTGTACAATAAACAATTCTCTTTCAAAAGTAGGAGCGAATTCAACGTTCTATGATCGTATTGTGTAGGAAGCTCAATTCCCGTCTAAAGTAAGCGTAATTGACAGTTTCATTCACCGGTTACCTGGTAGTATCAGTTGCTATTGAAAAATCCCAAGGAATTCAAAGAGTAGTACATCTTGGATTCTTACCTTTCTCATTGAAAACTCATCGTGAATGTCATGTTGTTCTGTCCTGTTCTCTACTCTAAACAAATCCGCTTTCCTAACTAAGCTTGTATTTAATGTTGTGTAGTCCTGTTTTCTACGTGAACATTTCAAAATGAATAGTAATGTTCAATACCACGTCGCATAAACCTGTTGTCTATGATAACGTTATCCGCTGGAAAACTAAGAGTGAATGCAATGTGCTATTGGCCGGTTAAGTCCTAGCATCATTTACTAATGAAAACTAACCAGGAACTGAAAAGATTAGAAGCTGCTTCAATACCAACATAGGTTGTGCAAGAAAACTAACAGATAAAGTCGAGTTCTGTAATAAAATTGTGTATAACATTGAATTACCCTTTGAAATCTATCCTTGATTTCAAAGTTCTGTAGTCCCGCTGTTTGAAATGAACGATTATCATTGAAGACTAACCGCGAATTCAATGTTCTGTAATTTCATTACAGCCAACATTCCAATGGTAATCTAAGATTGTTTTCAAAGTTCGATCAGAAGTTATATGCTCGGAACATTTCCTATTGAAAACGAAGATGAACTCAAAGGGCTAGAACTGTGTGAATACTAGGAATGTTTCCTGTTGAAAACTGTGTACAATAAACAATTCTCTTTCAAAAGTAGGAGCGAATTCAACGTTCTATGATCGTATTGTGTAGGAAGCTCAATTCCCATGTTAAAGTGAGCATAATTGACAGTTTCATTCACAGGTTATCTCATAGGATCAGTTGCTATTGAAAAATCCCAAGGAATTCAAAGAGTAGTACATCTTGGATTCTTTCCTTTCTCATTGAAATCTCATCATGAATGTCATGTTGTTCTGTCCTGTTCTCTACTCTAAACAAATCCGCTTTCCTAACTAAGCCTGTATTTAATGTTGCGTAGTCCTGTTTTCTACGTGAACATTTCAAAATGAATAGTAATGTTCAATACCACGTCGCATAAACCTGTTGTCTATGATAACGTTATCCGCTGGAAAACTAAGAGTGAATGCAATGTGCTATTGGCCGGTTAAGTCCTAGCATCATTTACTAATGAAAACTAACCAGGAACTGAAAAGATTAGAAGCTGCTTCAATACCAACATAGGTTGTGCAAGAAAACTAACAGATAAAGTCGAGTTCTGTAATAAAATTGTGTATAACATTGAATTACCCTTTGAAATCTATCCTTGATTTCAAAGTTCTGTAGTCCCGCTGTTTGAAATGAACGTTTATCACTGAAGACTAACCGCGAATTCAATGTTCTGTAATTTCATTACAGTCAACGTTCCAATGGTAATCTAAGATTGTTTTCAAAGTTCGATCAGAAGTTATATGCTCATAACATTTCTTATTGAAAACGAAGTTGAATTCAAAGGGCTAGAACTGTGTGAATACTGAGAATGTTTCCTGTTGATAACTGTACAATAAACAATTCTCTTTCAAAAGTAGGAGCGAATTCAACGTTCTATGATCGTATTGTGTAGGAAGCTCAATTCCCGTCTTAAAGTAAGCGTAATTGACAGTTTCATTCACCGGTTACCTGGTAGGATCAGTTGCTATTGAAAAATCCGATGGAATTCAAAGAGTAATACTTCTTGGATTCTTTCGTTTCTCATTGAAAACTCATCGTGAATGTCATGTTGTTTTGTCCTGTTCTCTACTCTAAACAAATCCGCTTTCCTAACTAAGCTTATATTTAATGTTGCGTAGTCCTGTTTTCTACGTGAACATTTCAAAATGAATAGTAATGTTCAATACCACGTCGCATAAACCTGTTGTCTATGATAACGTTATCCGCTGGAAAACTAAGAGTGAATGCAATGTGCTATTGGCCGGTTAAGTCCTAGCATCATTTACTAATGAAAACTAACCAGGAACTGAAAAGATTAGAAGCTGCTTCAATACCAACATAGGTTGTGCAAGAAAACTAACAGATAAAGTCGAGTTCTGTAATAAAATTGTGTATAACATTGATTCACCCTTTTAAATCTATCTTTGATTTCAAAGTTCTGTAGTCCCGCTGTTTAAAATGAACGTTTATCATTGAAGACTAACCGCGAATTCAATGTTCTGTAATTTCATTACAGTAAACATTCCAATGGTAATGTAAGATTGTTTTCAAAGTTCGATCAGAAGTTATATGCTCGGAACATTTCCTATTGAAAACGAAGATGAACTCAAAGGGCTAGAACTGTGTGAATACTAGGAATGTTTCCTGTTGAAAACTGTGTACAATAAACAATTCTCTTTCAAAAGTAGGAGCGAATTCAACGTTCTATGATCGTATTGTGTAGGAAGCTCAATTTCCGTCTTAAAGTAAGCGTAATTAACAGTTTCTTTCACCCGTTATCTGGTAGGATCAGTTGCTATTGAAAAATCCGAAGGAATTCAAAGAGTAGTACATCTTGGATTCTTTCGTTTCTCATTGAAAACTCATCGTGAATGTCATGTTTTTCTGTCCTATTCTCTACTCTAAACAAATCCGCTTTCCTAACTAAGCCTGTGTTCAATGTGGCATTGCCCTGTTTGTGTAAGTGAACATTTCTCAATGAATAGTAACATTCAATTCAACGTTCCATAAACCTGTTGTCTAGGAAGAACATATGTGCTGGAAAACTAAGAGTGAATGCAATGTGCTATTAGCCGGTTATGTACTAGCATATTTTACTAATGAAAACTAACCGTGAACTGAAAAGATTAGAAGCTGCTTCAATACCAACCTAGGTTGTGCATAAAAAAAACAGAGAAGTTCGACTTCTGTAATAAAATTGTGTATAACATTGCATTACCCTTTGAAATCATGGAAAGATTTCAAAGTTCTGTAGTCCCGCTGTTTGAAATGAACGTTTATCACTGAAAACTAACCGCGAATTCAATGTTCTGTAATTTCATTACAGACAACATTCCAATGGTAATCTAAGATTGTTTTCAAAGTTCGATCAGAAGTTATATGCTCGGAACATTTCTTACTGAAAACGAAGTTGAATTCAAAGGGCTAGAACTGTGTGAATACTGAGAATGTTTCCTGTTGATAACTGTACAATAAACAATTCTCTTTCAAAAGTAGGAGCGAATTCAACGTTCTATGATCGTATTGTGTAGGAAGCTCAATTCCCGTCTAAAGTAAGCGTAATTGACAGTTTCCTTCACCGGTTACTTGGTAGTATCAGTTGCTATTGAAAAATCCCAAGGAATTCAAAGAGTAGTACATCTTGGATTCTTACCTTTCTCATTGAAAACTCATCGTGAATGTCATGTTGTTCTGTCCTGTTCTCTACTCTAAACAAATCCGCTTTCCTAACTAAGCTTGTATTTAATGTTGTGTAGTCCTGTTTTCTACGTGAACATTTCAAAATGAATAGTAATGTTCAATACCACGTCGCATAAACCTGTTGTCTATGATAACGTTATCCGCTGGAAAACTAAGAGTGAATGCAATGTGCTATTGGCCGGTTAAGTCCTAGCATAATTTACTAATGAAAACTAACCAGGAACTGAAAAGATTAGAAGCTGCTTCAATACCAACATAGGTTGTGCAAGAAAACTAACAGATAAAGTCGAGTTCTGTAATAAAATTGTGTATAACATTGAATTACCCTTTGAAATCTATCCTTGATTTCAAAGTTCTGTAGTCCCGCTGTTTGAAATGAACGATTATCATTGAAGACTAACCGCGAATTCAATGTTCTGTAATTTCATTACAGCCAACATTCCAATGGTAATCTAAGATTGTTTTCAAAGTTCGAACAGAAGTTATATGCTCGGAACATTTCCTATTGATAACGAAGATGAACTCAAAGGGCTAGAACTGTGTGAATACTAGGAATGTTTCCTGTTGAAAACTGTGTACAATAAACAATTCTCTTTCAAAAGTAGGAGCGAATTCAACGTTCTATGATCGTATTGTGTAGGAAGCTCAATTCCCATGTTAAAGTGAGCATAATTGACAGTTTCATTCACAGGTTATCTCATAGGATCAGTTGCTATTGAAAAATCCCAAGGAATTCAAAGAGTAGTACATCTTGGATTCTTTCCTTTCTCATTGAAAACTCATCATGAATGTCATGTTGTTCTCTCCTGTTCTCTACTCTAAACAAATCCGCTTTCCTAACTAAGCCTGTATTTAATGTTGCGTAGTCCTGTTTTCTACGTGAACATTTCAAAATGAATAGTAATGTTCAATACCACGTCGCATAAACCTGTTGTCTATGATAACGTTATCCGCTGGAAAACTAAGAGTGAATGCAATGTGCTATTGGCCGGTTAAGTCCTAGCATCATTTACTAATGAAAACTAACCAGGAACTGAAAAGATTAGAAGCTGCTTCAATACCAACATAGGTTGTGCAAGAAAACTAACAGATAAAGTCGAGTTCTGTAATAAAATTGTGTATAATATTGAATTACCCTTTGAAATCTATCCTTGATTTCAAAGTTCTGTAGTCCCGCTGTTTGAAATGAACGTTTATCACTGAAGACTAACCGCGAATTCAATGTTCTGTAATTTCATTACAGTCAACGTTCCAATGGTAATCTAAGATTGTTTTCAAAGTTCGATCAGAAGTTATATGCTCAGAACATTTCTTATTGAAAACGAAGTTGAATTCAAAGGGCTAGAACTGTGTGAATACTGAGAATGTTTCCTGTTGATAACTGTACAATAAACAATTCTCTTTCAAAAGTAGGAGCGAATTCAACGTTCTATGATCGTATTGTGTAGGAAGCTCAATTCCCGTCTTAAAGTAAGCGTAATTGACAGTTTCATTCACCGGTTACCTGGTAGGATCAGTTGCTATTGAAAAATCCGATGGAATTCAAAGAGTAATACTTCTTGGATTCTTTCGTTTCTCATTGAAAACTCATCGTGAATGTCATGTTGTTTTGTCCTGTTCTCTACTCTAAACAAATCCGCTTTCCTAACTAAGCTTATATTTAATGTTGCGTAGTCCTGCTTTCTACGTGAACATTTCAAAATGAATAGTAATGTTCAATACCACGTCGCATAAACCTGTTGTCTATGATAACGTTATCCGCTGGAAAACTAAGAGTGAATGCAATGTGCTATTGGCCGGTTAAGTCCTAGCATCATTTACTAATGAAAACTAACCAGGAACTGAAAAGATTAGAAGCTGCTTCAATACCAACATAGGTTGTGCAAGAAAACTAACAGATAAAGTCGAGTTCTGTAATAAAATTGTGTATAACATTGATTCACCCTTTTAAATCTATCTTTGATTTCAAAGTTCTGTAGTCCCGCTGTTTGAAATGAACGTTTATCATTGAAGACTAACCGCGAATTCAATGTTCTGTAATTTCATTACAGTCAACATTCCAATGGTAATGTAAGATTGTTTTCAAAGTTCGATCAGAAGTTATATGCTCGGAACATTTCCTATTGAAAACGAAGATGAACTCAAAGGGCTAGAACTGTGTGAATACTAGGAATGTTTCCTGTTGAAAACTGTGTACAATAAACAATTCTCTTTCAAAAGTAGGAGCGAATTCAACGTTCTATGATCGTATTGTGTAGGAAGCTCAATTTCCGTCTTAAAGTAAGCGTAATTAACAGTTTCTTTCACCCGTTATCTGGTAGGATCAGTTGCTATTGAAAAATCCGAAGGAATTCAAAGAGTAGTACATCTTGGATTCTTTCGTTTCTCATTGAAAACTCATCGTGAATGTCATGTTTTTCTGTCCTGTTCTCTACTCTAAACAAATCCGCTTTCCTAACTAAGCCTGTGTTCAATGTGGCATTGCCCTGTTTGTGTAAGTGAACATTTCTCAATGAATAGTAACATTCAATTCAACGTTCCATAAACCTGTTGTCTAGGAAGAACATATCTGCTGGAAAACTAAGAGTGAATGCAATGTGCTATTAGCCGGTTATGTACTAGCATATTTTACTAATGAAAACTAACCGTGAACTGAAAAGATTAGAAGCTGCTTCAATACCAACCTAGGTTGTGCATAAAAAAAACAGAGAAGTTCGACTTCTGTAATGAAATTGTGTATAACATTGCATTACCCTTTGAAATCATGGAAAGATTTCAAAGTTCTGTAGTCCCGCTGTTTGAAATGAACGTTTATCACTGAAAACTAACCGCGAATTCAATGTTCTGTAATTTCATTACAGACAACATTCCAATGGTAATCTAAGATTGTTTTCAAAGTTCGATCAGAAGTTATATGCTCGGAACATTTCTTACTGAAAACGAAGTTGAATTCAAAGGGCTAGAACTGTGTGAATACTGAGAATGTTTCCTGTTGATACCTGTACAATAAACAATTCTCTTTCAAAGGTAGGAGCGAATTCAACGTTCTATGATCGTATTGTGTAGGAAGCTCAATTCCCGTCTAAAGTAAGCGTAATTGACAGTTTCATTCACCGGTTACCTGGTAGTATCAGTTGCTATTGAAAAATCCCAAGGAATTCAAAGAGTAGTACATCTTGGATTCTTACCTTTCTCATTGAAAACTCATCGTGAATGTCATGTTGTTCTGTCCTGTTCTCTACTCTAAACAAATCCGCTTTCCTAACTAAGCTTGTATTTAATGTTGTGTAGTCCTGTTTTCTACGTGAACATTTCAAAATGAATAGTAATGTTCAATACCACGTCGCATAAACCTGTTGTCTATGATAACGTTATCCGCTGGAAAACTAAGAGTGAATGCAATGTGCTATTGGCCGGTTAAGTCCTAGCATAATTTACTAATGAAAACCAACCAGGAACTGAAAAGATTAGAAGCTGCTTCAATACCAACATAGGTTGTGCAAGAAAACTAACAGATAAAGTCGAGTTCTGTAATAAAATTGTGTATAACATTGAATTACCCTTTGAAATCTATCCTTGATTTCAAAGTTCTGTAGTCCCGCTGTTTGAAATGAACGATTATCATTGAAGACTAACCGCGAATTCAATGTTCTGTAATTTCATTACAGCCAACATTCCAATGGTAATCTAAGATTGTTTTCAAAGTTCGAACAGAAGTTATATGCTCGGAACATTTCCTATTGATAACGAAGATGAACTCAAAGGGCTAGAACTGTGTGAATACTAGGAATGTTTCCTGTTGAAAACTGTGTACAATAAACAATTCTCTTTCAAAAGTAGGAGCGAATTCAACGTTCTATGATCGTATTGTGTAGGAAGCTCAATTCCCATGTTAAAGTGAGCATAATTGACAGTTTCATTCACAGGTTATCTCATAGGATCAGTTGCTATTGAAAAATCCCAAGGAATTCAAAGAGTAGTACATCTTGGATTCTTTCCTTTCTCATTGAAAACTCATCATGAATGTCATGTTGTTCTGTCCTGTTCTCTACTCTAAACAAATCCGCTTTCCTAACTAAGCCTGTATTTAATGTTGCGTAGTCCTGTTTTCTACGTGAACATTTCAAAATGAATAGTAATGTTCAATACCACGTCGCATAAACCTGTTGTCTATGATAACGTTATCCGCTGGAAAACTAAGAGTGAATGCAATGTGCTATTGGCCGGTTAAGTCCTAGCATAATTTACTAATGAAAACTAACCAGGAACTGAAAAGATTAGAAGCTGCTTCAATACCAACATAGGTTGTGCAAGAAAACTAACAGATAAAGTCGAGTTCTGTAATAAAATTGTGTATAACATTGAATTACCCTTTGAAATCTATCCTTGATTTCAAAGTTCTGTAGTCCCGCTGTTTGAAATGAACGTTTATCACTGAAGACTAACCGCGAATTCAATGTTCTGTAATTTCATTACAGTCAACGTTCCAATGGTAATCTAAGATTGTTTTCAAAGTTCGATCAGAAGTTATATGCTCAGAACATTTCTTATTGAAAACGAAGTTGAATTCAAAGGGCTAGAACTGTGTGAATACTGAGAATGTTTCCTGTTGATAACTGTACAATAAACAATTCTCTTTCAAAAGTAGGAGCGAATTCAACGTTCTATGATCGTATTGTGTAGGAAGCTCAATTCCCGTCTTAAAGTAAGCGTAATTGACAGTTTCATTCACCGGTTACCTGGTAGGATCAGTTGCTATTGAAAAATCCGATGGAATTCAAAGAGTAATACTTCTTGGATTCTTTCGTTTCTCATTGAAAACTCATCGTGAATGTCATGTTGTTTTGTCCTGTTCTCTACTCTAAACAAATCCGCTTTCCTAACTAAGCTTATATTTAATGTTGCGTAGTCCTGTTTTCTACGTGAACATTTCAAAATGAATAGTAATGTTCAATACCACGTCGCATAAACCTGTTGTCTATGATAACGTTATCCGCTGGAAAACTAAGAGTGAATGCAATGTGCTATTGGCCGGTTAAGTCCTAGCATCATTTACTAATGAAAACTAACCAGGAACTGAAAAGATTAGAAGCTGCTTCAATACCAACATAGGTTGTGCAAGAAAACTAACAGATAAAGTCGAGTTCTGTAATAAAATTGTGTATAACATTGATTCACCCTTTTAAATCTATCTTTGATTTCAAAGTTCTGTAGTCCCGCTGTTTAAAATGAACGTTTATCATTGAAGACTAACCGCGAATTCAATGTTCTGTAATTTCATTACAGTCAACATTCCAATGGTAATGTAAGATTGTTTTCAAAGTTCGATCAGAAGTTATATGCTCGGAACATTTCCTATTGAAAACGAAGATGAACTCAAAGGGCTAGAACTGTGTGAATACTAGGAATGTTTCCTGTTGAAAACTGTGTACAATAAACAATTCTCTTTCAAAAGTAAGAGCGAATTCAACGTTCTATGATCGTATTGTGTAGGAAGCTCAATTTCCGTCTTAAAGTAAGCGTAATTAACAGTTTCTTTCACCCGTTATCTGGTAGGATCAGTTGCTATTGAAAAATCCGAAGGAATTCAAAGAGTAGTACATCTTGGATTCTTTCGTTTCTCATTGAAAACTCATCGTGAATGTCATGTTTTTCTGTCCTGTTCTCTACTCTAAACAAATCCGCTTTCCTAACTAAGCCTGTGTTCAATGTGGCATTGCCCTGTTTGTGTAAGTGAATATTTCTCAATGAATAGTAACATTCAATTCAACGTTCCATAAACCTGTTGTCTAGGAAGAACATATCTGCTGGAAAACAAAGAGTGAATGCAATGTGCTATTAGCCGGTTATGTACTAGCATATTTTACTAATGAAAACTAACCGTGAACTGAAAAGATTAGAAGCTGCTTCAATACCAACCTAGGTTGTGCATAAAAAAAACAGAGAAGTTCGACTTCTGTAATGAAATTGTGTATAACATTGCATTACCCTTTGAAATCATGGAAAGATTTCAAAGTTCTGTAGTCCCGCTGTTTGAAATGAACGTTTATCACTGAAAACTAACCGCGAATTCAATGTTCTGTAATTTCATTACAGACAACATTCCAATGGTAATCTAAGATTGTTTTCAAAGTTCGATCAGAAGTTATATGCTCGGAACATTTCTTACTGAAAACGAAGTTGAATTCAAAGGGCTAGAACTGTGTGAATACTGAGAATGTTTCCTGTTGATACCTGTACAATAAACAATTCTCTTTCAAAAGTAGGAGCGAATTCAACGTTCTATGATCGTATTGTGTAGGAAGCTCAATTCCCGTCTAAAGTAAGCGTAATTGACAGTTTCATTCACCGGTTACCTGGTAGTATCAGTTGCTATTGAAAAATCCCAAGGAATTCAAAGAGTAGTACATCTTGGATTCTTACCTTTCTCATTGAAAACTCATCGTGAATGTCATGTTGTTCTGTCCTGTTCTCTACTCTAAACAAATCCGCTTTCCTAACTAAGCTTGTATTTAATGTTGTGTAGTCCTGTTTTCTACGTGAACATTTCAAAATGAATAGTAATGTTCAATACCACGTCGCATAAACCTGTTGTCTATGATAACGTTATGCGCTGGAAAACTAAGAGTGAATGCAATGTGCTATTGGCTGGTTAAGTCCTAGCATCATTTCCTAATGAAAACTAAGCAGGAACTGAAAAGATTAGAAGCTGCTTCAATACCAACATAGGTTGTGCAAGAAAACTAACAGATAAAGTCGAGTTCTGTAATAAAATTGTGTATAACATTGAATTACCCTTTGAAATTTATCCTTGATTTCAAAGTTCTGTAGTCCCGCTGTTTGAAATGAACGTTTATCACTGAAGACTAACCGCGAATTCAATGTTCTGTAATTTCATTACAGTCAACGTTCCAATGGTAATCTAAGATTGTTTTCAAAGTTCGATCAGAAGTTATATGCTCAGAACATTTCTTATTGAAAACGAAGTTGAATTCAAAGGGCTAGAACTGTTTGAATACTGAGAATGTTTCCTGTTGATAACTGTACAATAAACAATTCTCTTTCAAAAGTAGGAGCGAATTCAACGTTCTATGATCGTATTGTGTAGGAAGCTCAATTCCCGTCTTAAAGTAAGCGTAATTGACAGTTTCATTCACCGGTTACCTGGTAGGATCAGTTGCTATTGAAAAATCCGATGGAATTCAAAGAGTAATACTTCTTGGATTCTTTCGTTTCTCATTGAAAACTCATCGTGAATGTCATGTTGTTTTGTCCTGTTCTCTACTCTAAACAAATCCGCTTTCCTAACTAAGCTTATATTTAATGTTGCGTAGTCCTGTTTTCTACGTGAACATTTCAAAATGAATAGTAATGTTCAATACCACGTCGCATAAACCTGTTGTCTATGATAACGTTATCCGCTGGAAAACTAAGAGTGAATGCAATGTGCTATTGGCCGGTTAAGTCCTAGCATCATTTACTAATGAAAACTAACCAGGAACTGAAAAGATTAGAAGCTGCTTCAATACCAACATAGGTTGTGCAAGAAAACTAACAGATAAAGTCGAGTTCTGTAATAAAATTGTGTATAACATTGATTCACCCTTTTAAATCTATCTTTGATTTCAAAGTTCTGTAGTCCCGCTGTTTAAAATGAACGTTTATCATTGAAGACTAACCGCGAATTCAATGTTCTGTAATTTCATTACAGTCAACATTCCAATGGTAATGTAAGATTGTTTTCAAAGTTCGATCAGAAGTTATATGCTCGGAACATTTCCTATTGAAAACGAAGATGAACTCAACGGGCTAGAACTGTGTGAATACTAGGAATGTTTCCTGTTGAAAACTGTGTACAATAAACAATTCTCTTTCAAAAGTAGGAGCGAATTCAACGTTCTATGATCGTATTGTGTAGGAAGCTCAATTTCCGTCTTAAAGTAAGCGTAATTAACAGTTTCTTTCACCCGTTATCTGGTAGGATCAGTTGCTATTGAAAAATCCGAAGGAATTCAAAGAGTAGTACATCTTGGATTCTTTCGTTTCTCATTGAAAACTCATCGTGAATGTCATGTTTTTCTGTCCTATTCTCTACTCTAAACAAATCCGCTTTCCTAACTAAGCCTGTGTTCAATGTGGCATTGCCCTGTTTGTGTAAGTGAACATTTCTCAATGAATAGTAACATTCAATTCAACGTTCCATAAACCTGTTGTCTAGGAAGAACATATCTGCTGGAAAACTAAGAGTGAATGCAATGTGCTATTAGCCGGTTATGTACTAGCATATTTTACTAATGAAAACTAACCGTGAACTGAAAAGATTAGAAGCTGCTTCAATACCAACCTAGGTTGTGCATAAAAAAAACAGAGAAGTTCGACTTCTGTAATGAAATTGTGTATAACATTGCATTACCCTTTGAAATCATGGAAAGATTTCAAAGTTCTGTAGTCCCGCTGTTTGAAATGAACGTTTATCACTGAAAACTAACCGCGAATTCAATGTTCTGTAATTTCATTACAGACAACATTCCAATGGTAATCTAAGATTGTTTTCAAAGTTCGATCAGAAGTTATATGCTCGGAACATTTCTTACTGAAAACGAAGTTGAATTCAAAGGGCTAGAACTGTGTGAATACTGAGAATGTTTCCTGTTGATAACTGTACAATAAACAATTCTCTTTCAAAAGTAGGAGCGAATTCAACGTTCTATGATCGTATTGTGTAGGAAGCTCAATTCCCGTCTAAAGTAAGCGTAATTGACAGTTTCATTCACCGGTTACCTGGTAGTATCAGTTGCTATTGAAAAATCCCAAGGAATTCAAAGAGTAGTACATCTTGGATTCTTACCTTTCTCATTGAAAACTCATCGTGAATGTCATGTTGTTCTGTCCTGTTCTCTACTCTAAACAAATCCGCTTTCCTAACTAAGCTTGTATTTAATGTTGTGTAGTCCTGTTTTCTACGTGAACATTTCAAAATGAATAGTAATGTTCAATACCACGTCGCATAAACCTGTTGTCTATGATAACGTTATCCGCTGGAAAACTAAGAGTGAATGCAATGTGCTATTGGCCGGTTAAGTCCTAGCATAATTTACTAATGAAAACTAACCAGGAACTGAAAAGATTAGAAGCTGCTTCAATACCAACATAGGTTGTGCAAGAAAACTAACAGATAAAGTCGAGTTCTGTAATAAAATTGTGTATAACATTGAATTACCCTTTGAAATCTATCCTTGATTTCAAAGTTCTGTAGTCCCGCTGTTTGAAATGAACGATTATCATTGAAGACTAACCGCGAATTCAATGTTCTGTAATTTCATTACAGCCAACATTCCAATGGTAATCTAAGATTGTTTTCAAAGTTCGATCAGAAGTTATATGCTCGGAACATTTCCTATTGATAACGAAGATGAACTCAAAGGGCTAGAACTGTGTGAATACTAGGAATGTTTCCTGTTGAAAACTGTGTACAATAAACAATTCTCTTTCAAAAGTAGGAGCGAATTCAACGTTCTATGATCGTATTGTGTAGGAAGCTCAATTCCCATGTTAAAGTGAGCATAATTGACAGTTTCATTCACAGGTTATCTCATAGGATCAGTTGCTATTGAAAAATCCCAAGGAATTCAAAGAGTAGTACATCTTGGATTCTTTCCTTTCTCATTGAAAACTCATCATGAATGTCATGTTGTTCTGTCCTGTTCTCTACTCTAAACAAATCCGCTTTCCTAACTAAGCCTGTATTTAATGTTGCGTAGTCCTGTTTTCTACGTGAACATTTCAAAATGAATAGTAATGTTCAATACCACGTCGCATAAACCTGTTGTCTATGATAACGTTATCCGCTGGAAAACTAAGAGTGAATGCAATGTGCTATTGGCCGGTTAAGTCCTAGCATCATTTACTAATGAAAACTAAGCAGGAACTGAAAAGATTAGAAGCTGCTTCAATACCAACATAGGTTGTGCAAGAAAACTAACAGATAAAGTCGAGTTCTGTAATAAAATTGTGTATAACATTGAATTACCCTTTGAAATCTATCCTTGATTTCAAAGTTCTGTAGTCCCGCTGTTTGAAATGAACGTTTATCACTGAAGACTAACCGCGAATTCAATGTTCTGTAATTTCATTACAGTCAACGTTCCAATGGTAATCTAAGATTGTTTTCAAAGTTCGATCAGAAGTTATATGCTCAGAACATTTCTTATTGAAAACGAAGTTGAATTCAAAGGGCTAGAACTGTGTGAATACTGAGAATGTTTCCTGTTGATAACTGTACAATAAACAATTCTCTTTCAAAAGTAGGAGCGAATTCAACGTTCTATGATCGTATTGTGTAGGAAGCTCAATTCCCGTCTTAAAGTAAGCGTAATTGACAGTTTCATTCACCGGTTACCTGGTAGGATCAGTTGCTATTGAAAAATCAGAAGGAATTCAAAGAGTAGTACATCTTGGATTCTTTCGTTTCTCATTGAAAACTCATCGTGAATGTCATGTTTTTCTGTCCTGTTCTCTACTCTAAACAAATCCGCTTTCCTAACTAAGCCTGTGTTCAATGTGGCATTGCCCTGTTTGTGTAAGTGAACATTTCTCAATGAATAGTAACATTCAATTCAACGTTCCATAAACCTGTTGTCTAGGAAGAACATATCTGCTGGAAAACTAAGAGTGAATGCAATGTGCTATTAGCCGGTTATGTACTAGCATATTTTACTAATGAAAACTAACCGTGAACTGAAAAGATTAGAAGCTGCTTCAATACCAACCTAGGTTGTGCATAAAAAAAACAGAGAAGTTCGACTTCTGTAATGAAATTGTGTATAACATTGCATTACCCTTTGAAATCATGGAAAGATTTCAAAGTTCTGTAGTCCCGCTGTTTGAAATGAACGTTTATCACTGAAAACTAACCGCGAATTCAATGTTCTGTAATTTCATTACAGACAACATTCCAATGGTAATCTAAGATTGTTTTCAAAGTTCGATCAGAAGTTATATGCTCGGAACATTTCTTACTGAAAATGAAGTTGAATTCAAAGGGCTAGAACTGTGTGAATACTGAGAATGTTTCCTGTTGATAACTGTACAATAAACAATTCTCTTTCAAAAGTAGGAGCGAATTCAACGTTCTATGATCGTATTGTGTAGGAAGCTCAATTCCCGTCTAAAGTAAGCGTAATTGACAGTTTCATTCACCGGTTACCTGGTATTATCAGTTGCTATTGAAAAATCCCAAGGAATTCAAAGAGTAGTACATCTTGGATTCTTACCTTTCTCATTGAAAACTCATCGTGAATGTCATGTTGTTCTGTCCTGTTCTCTACTCTAAACAAATCCGCTTTCCTAACTAAGCTTGTATTTAATGTTGTGTAGTCCTGTTTTCTACGTGAACATTTCAAAATGAATAGTAATGTTCAATACCACGTCGCATAAACCTGTTGTCTATGATAATGTTATCCGCTGGAAAACTAAGAGTGAATGCAATGTGCTATTGGCCGGTTAAGTCCTAGCATCATTTACTAATGAAAACTAACCAGGAACTGAAAAGATTAGAAGCTGCTTCAATACCAACATAGGTTGTGCAAGAAAACTAACAGATAAAGTCGAGTTCTGTAATAAAATTGTGTATAACATTGAATTACCCTTTGAAATCTATCCTTGATTTCAAAGTTCTGTTGTCCCGCTGTTTGAAATGAACGATTATCATTGAAGACTAACCGCGAATTCAATGTTCTGTAATTTCATTACAGCCAACATTCCAATGGTAATCTAAGATTGTTTTCAAAGTTCGATCAGAAGTTATATGCTCGGAACATTTCCTATTGATAACGAAGATGAACTCAAAGGGCTAGAACTGTGTGAATACTAGGAATGTTTCCTGTTGAAAACTGTGTACAATAAACAATTCTCTTTCAAAAGTAGGAGCGAATTCAACGTTCTATGATCGTATTGTGTAGGAAGCTCAATTCCCATGTTAAAGTGAGCATAATTGACAGTTTCATTCACAGGTTATCTCATAGGATCAGTTGCTATTGAAAAATCCCAAGGAATTCAAAGAGTAGTACATCTTGGATTCTTTCCTTTCTCATTGAAAACTCATCGTGAATGTCATGTTTTTCTGTCCTATTCTCTACTCTAAACAAATCCGCTTTCCTAACTAAGCCTGTGTTCAATGTGGCATTGCCCTGTTTGTGTAAGTGAACATTTCTCAATGAATAGTAACATTCAATTCAACGTTCCATAAACCTGTTGTCTAGGAAGAACATATCTGCTGGAAAACTAAGAGTGAATGCAATGTGCTATTAGCCGGTTATGTACTAGCATATTTTACTAATGAAAACTAACCGTGAACTGAAAAGATTAGAAGCTGCTTCAATACCAACCTAGGTTGTGCATAAAAAAAACAGAGAAGTTCGACTTCTGTAATGAAATTGTGTATAACATTGCATTACCCTTTGAAATCATGGAAAGATTTCAAAGTTCTGTAGTCCCGCTGTTTGAAATGAACGTTTATCACTGAAAACTAACCGCGAATTCAATGTTCTGTAATTTCATTACAGACAACATTCCAATGGTAATCTAAGATTGTTTTCAAAGTTCGATCAGAGGTTATATGCTCGGAACATTTCTTACTGAAAACGAAGTTGAATTCAAAGGGCTAGAACTGTGTGAATACTGAGAATGTTTCCTGTTGATAACTGTACAATAAACAATTCTCTTTCAAAAGTAGGAGCGAATTCAACGTTCTATGATCGTATTGTGTAGGAAGCTCAATTCCCGTCTTAAAGTAAGCGTAATTGACAGTTTCATTCACCGGTTACCTGGTAGTATCAGTTGCTATTGAAAAATCCCAAGGAATTCAAAGAGTAGTACATCTTGGATTCTTACCTTTCTCATTGAAAACTCATCGTGAATGTCATGTTGTTCTGTCCTGTTCTCTACTCTAAACAAATCCGCTTTCCTAACTAAGCTTGTATTTAATGTTGCGTAGTCCTGTTTTCTACGTGAACATTTCAAAATGAATAGTAATGTTCAATACCACGTCGCATAAACCTGTTGTCTATGATAACGTTATCCGCTGGAAAACTAAGAGTGAATGCAATGTGCTATTGGCCGGTTAAGTCCTAGCATCATTTACTAATGAAAACTAACCAGGAACTGAAAAGATTAGAAGCTGCTTCAATACCAACATAGGTTGTGCAAGAAAACTAACAGATAAAGTCGAGTTCTGTAAATAAAATTGTGTATAACATTGAATTACCCTTTTAAATCTATCCTTGATTTCAAAGTTCTGTAGTCTCGCTGTTTGAAATGAACGTTTATCATTGAAGACTAACCGCGAATTCAATGTTCTGTAATTTCATTACAGCCAACATTCCAATGGTAATCTAAGATTGTTTTCAAAGTTCAATCAGAAGTTATATGCTCGGAACATTTCCTATTGAAAACGAAGATGAACTCAAAGGGCTAGAACTGTGTGAATACTAGGAATGTTTCCTGTTGAAAACTGTGTACAATAAACAATTCTCTTTCAAAAGTAGGAGCGAATTCAACGTTCTATGATCGTATTGTGTAGGAAGCTCAATTCCCATGTTAAAGTGAGCATAATTGACAGTTTCATTCACAGGTTATCTCATAGGATCAGTTGCTATTGAAAAATCCCAAGGAATTCAAAGAGTAGTACATCTTGGATTCTTTCCTTTCTCATTGAAAACTCATCATGAATGTCATGTTGTTCTGTCCTGTTCTCTACTCTAAACAAATCCGCTTTCCTAACTAAGCCTGTATTTAATGTTGCGTAGTCCTGTTTTCTACGTGAACATTTCAAAATGAATAGTAATGTTCAATACCACGTCGCATAAACCTGTTGTCTATGATAACATTATCCGCTGGAAAACTAAGAGTGAATGCAATGTGCTATTGGCCGGTTAAGTCCTAGCATCATTTCCTAATGAAAACTAAGCAAGAACTGAAAAGATTAGAAGCTGCTTCAATACCAACATAGGTTGTGCAAGAAAACTAACAGATAAAGTCGAGTTCTGTAATAAAATTGTGTATAACATTGAATTACCCTTTGAAATCTATCCTTGATTTCAAAGTTCTGTAGTCCCGCTGTTTGAAATGAACGTTTATCACTGAAGACTAACCGCGAATTCAATGTTCTGTAATTTCATTACAGTCAACATTCCAATGGTAATCTAAGATTGTTTTCAAAGTTCGATCAGAAGTTATATGCTCAGAACATTTCTTATTGAAAACGAAGTTGAATTCAAAGGGCTAGAACTGTGTGAATACTGAGAATGTTTCCTGTTGATAACTGTACAATAAACAATTCTCTTTCAAAAGTAGGAGCGAATTCAACGTTCTATGATTGTATTGTGTAGGAAGCTCAAATCCCGTCTTAAAGTAAGCGTAATTGACAGTTTCATTCACCGGTTACCTTTTAGGATCAGTTGCTATTGAAAAATCCCAAGGAATTCAAAGAGCAGTACATCTTGGATTCTTTCGTTTCTCATTGAAAACTCATCGCGAATGTCATGTTGTTCTGTCCTGTTCTCTACTCTAAACAAATCCGCTTTCCTAACTAAGCTTATATTTAATGTTGCGTAATCCTGTTTTCTACGTGAACATTTCAAAATGAATAGTAATGTTCAATACCACGTCGCATAAACCTGTTGTCTATGATAACGTTATCCGCTGGAAAACTAAGAGTGAATGCAATGTGCTATTGGCCGTTTAAGTCCTAGCATCATTTACTAATGAAAACTAACCAGGAACTGAAAAGATTAGAAGCTGCTTCAATACCAACATAGGTTGTGCAAGAAACTAACAGAGAAAGTCGAGTTCTGTAATAAAATTGTGTATAACATTGAATTACCCTTTGAAATCTATCCTTGATTTCAAAGTTCTGTAGTCCCGCTGTTTGAAATGAACGTTTATCATTGAAGACTAACCGCGAATTCAATGTTCTGTAATTTCATTACAGCCAACATTCAAATGGTAATCTAAGATTGTTTTCAAAGTTCGATCAGAAGTTATATGCACGGAACATTTCCTATTGAAAACGAAGATGAACTCAAAGGACTAGAACTGTGTGAATACTAGGAATGTTTCCTGTTGAAAACTGTGTACAATAAACAATTCTCTTTCAAAAGTAGGAGCGAATTCAACGTTCTATGATCGTATTGTGTAGGAAGCTCAATTTCCGTCTTAAAGTAAGCGTAATTAACAGTTTCTTTCACCCGTTATCTGGTAGGATCAGTTGCTATTGAAAAATCAGAAGGAATTCAAAGAGTAGTACATCTTGGATTCTTTCGTTTCTCATTGAAAACTCATCGTGAATGTCATGTTTTTCTGTCCTGTTCTCTACTCTAAACAAATCCGCTTTCCTAACTAAGCCTGTGTTCAATGTGGCATTGCCCTGTTTGTGTAAGTGAACATTTCTCAATGAATAGTAACATTCAATTCAACGTTCCATAAACCTGTTGTCTAGGAAGAACATATCTGCTGGAAAACTAAGAGTGAATGCAATGTGCTATTAGCCGGTTATGTACTAGCATATTTTACTAATGAAAACTAACCGTGAACTGAAAAGATTAGAAGCTGCTTCAATACCAACCTAGGTTGTGCATAAAAATACAGAGAAGTTCGACTTCTGTAATGAAATTGTGTATAACATTGCATTACCCTTTGAAATCATGGAAAGATTTCAAAGTTCTGTAGTCCCGCTGTTTGAAATGAACGTTTATCATTGAAGACTAACCGCGAATTCAATGTTCTGTAATTTCATTACAGACAACATTCCAATGGTAATCTAAGATTGTTTTCAAAGTTCGATCAGAAGTTATATGCTCGGAACATTTCTTACTGAAAACGAAGTTGAATTCAAAGGGCTAGAACTGTGTGAATACTGAGAATGTTTCCTGTTGATAACTGTACAATAAACAATTCTCTTTCAAAAGTAGGAGCGAATTCAACGTTCTATGATCGTATTGTGTAGGAAGCTCAATTCCCGTCTTAAAGTAAGCGTAATTGACAGTTTCATTCACCGGTTACCTGGTAGTATCAGTTGCTATTGAAAAATCCCAAGGAATTCAAAGAGTAGTACATCTTGGATTCTTACCTTTCTCATTGAAAACTCATCGTGAATGTCATGTTGTTCTGTCCTGTTCTCTACTCTAAACAAATCCGCTTTCCTAACTAAGCTTGTATTTAATGTTGCGTAGTCCTGTTTTCTACGTGAACATTTCAAAATGAATAGTAATGTTCAATACCACGTCGCATAAACCTGTTGTCTGTGATAACGTTATCCGCTGGAAAACTAAGAGTGAATGCAATGTGCTATTGGCCGGTTAAATCCTAGCATAATTTACTAATGAAAACTAACCATGAACTGAAAAGATTAGAAGCTGCTTCAATACCAACATAGGTTGTGCAAGAAAACTAACAGATAAAGTCGAGTTCTGTAATAAAATTGTGTATAACATTGAATTACCCTTTTAAATCTATCCTTGATTTCAAAGTTCTGTAGTCTCGCTGTTTGAAATGAACGTTTATCATTGAAGACTAACCGCGAATTCAATGTTCTGTAATTTCATTACAGCCAACATTCCAATGGTAATCTAAGATTGTTTTCAAAGTTCAATCAGAAGTTATATGCTCGGAACATTTCCTATTGAAAACGAAGATGAACTCAAAGGGCTAGAACTGTGTGAATACTAGGAATGTTTCCTGTTGAAAACTGTGTACAATAAACAATTCTCTTTCAAAAGTAGGAGCGAATTCAACGTTCTATGATCGTATTGTGTAGGAAGCTCAATTCCCGTGTTAAAGTGAGCATAATTGACAGTTTCATTCACAGGTTATCTCATAGGATCAGTTGCTATTGAAAAATCCCAAGGAATTCAAAGAGTAGTACATCTTGGATTCTTTCCTTTCTCATTGAAAACTCATCATGAATGTCATGTTGTTCTGTCCTGTTCTCTACTCTAAACAAATCCGCTTTCCTAACTAAGCCTGTATTTAATGTTGCGTAGTCCTGTTTTCTACGTGAACATTTCAAAATGAATAGTAATGTTCAATACCACGTCGCATAAACCTGTTGTCTATGATAACATTATCCGCTGGAAAACTAAGAGTGAATGCAATGTGCTATTGGCCGGTTAAGTCCTAGCATCATTTCCTAATGAAAACTAAGCAGGAACTGAAAAGATTAGAAGCTGCTTCAATACCAACATAGGTTGTGCAAGAAAACTAACAGATAAAGTCGAGTTCTGTAATAAAATTGTGTATAACATTGAATTACCCTTTGAAATCTATCCTTGATTTCAAAGTTCTGTAGTCCCGCTGTTTGAAATGAACGTTTATCACTGAAGACTAACCGCGAATTCAATGTTCTGTAATTTCATTACAGTCAACATTCCAATGGTAATCTACGATTGTTTTCAAAGTTCGATCAGAAGTTATATGCTCAGAACATTTCTTATTGAAAACGAAGTTGAATTTAAAGGGCTAGAACTGTGTGAATACTGAGAATGTTTCCTGTTGATAACTGTACAATAAACAATTCTCTTTCAAAAGTAGGAGCGAATTCAACGTTCTATGATCGTATTGTGTAGGAAGCTCAATTCCCGTCTTAAAGTAAGCGTAATTGACAGTTTCATTCACCGGTTACCTTTTAGGATCAGTTGCTATTGAAAAATCCCAAGGAATTCAAAGAGCAGTACATCTTGGATTCTTTCGTTTCTCATTGAAAACTCATCGTGAATGTCATGTTGTTCTGTCCTGTTCTCTACACTAAACAAATCCGCTTTCCTAACTAAGCTTATATTTAATGTTGCGTAGTCCTGTTTTCTACGTGAACATTTCAAAATGAATAGTAATGTTCAATACCACGTCGCATAAACCTGTTGTCTATGATAACGTTATCCGCTGGAAAACTAAGAGTGAATGCAATGTGCTATTGGCCGGTTAAGTCCTAGCATCATTTACTAATGAAAACTAACCAGGAACTGAAAAGATTAGAAGCTGCTTCAATACCAACATAGGTTGTGCAAGAAACTAACAGAGAAAGTCGAGTTCTGTAATAAAATTGTGTATAACATTGAATTACCCTTTGAAATCTATCCTTGATTTCAAAGTTCTGTTGTCCCGCTGTTTGAAATGAACGTTTATCATTGAAGACTAACCGCGAATTCAATGTTCTGTAATTTCATTACAGCCAACATTCAAATGGTAATCTAAGATTGTTTTCAAAGTTCGATCAGAAGTTATATGCACGGAACATTTCCTATTGAAAACGATGATGAACTCAAAGGACTAGAACTGTGTGAATACTAGGAATGTTTCCTGTTGAAAACTGTGTACAATAAACAATTCTCTTTCAAAAGTAGGAGCGAATTCAACGTTCTATGATCGTATTGTGTAGGAAGCTCAATTCCCGTGTTAAAGTGAGCCTAATTGACAGTTTCATTCACCGGTTACCTCATAGGATCAGTTGCTATTGAAAAATCCCAAGGAATTCAAAGAGTAGTACATCTTGGATTCTTTCCTTTCTCATTGAAAACTCATCGTGAATGTCATGTTGTTTTGTCCTGTTCTCTAATCTAAACAAATCCGCTTTCCTAACTAAGCTTGTATTTAATGTTGTGTAGTCCTGTTTTCTACGTGAACATTTCAAAATGAATAGTAATGTTCAATACCACGTCGCATAAACCTGTTGTCTATGATAACGTTATCGGCTGGAAAACTAAGGGTGAATGCAATGTGCTATTGGCCGGTTAAGTCCTAGCATCATTTACTAATGAAAACTAACCATGACCTGAAAAGATTAGAAGCTGCTTCAATACCAACATAGGTTGTGCAAGAAAACTAACAGACAAAGTCGAGTTCTGTAATAAAATTGTGTATAACATTGATTTACCCTTTTAAATCTATCCTTGATTTCAAAGTTCTGTAGTCCCGCTGTTTGAAATGAACGTTTATCATTGAAGACTAACCGCGAATTCAATGTTCTGTAATTTCATTACAGTCAACATTCCAATGGTAATGTAAGATTGTTTTCAAAGTTCGATCAGAAGTTATATGCTCGGAACATTTCCTATTGAAAACGAAGATGAACTCAAAGGGCTAGAACTGTGTGAATACTAGGAATGTTTCCTGTTGAAAACTGTGTACAATAAACAATTCTCTTTCAAAAGTAGGAGCGAATTCAACGTTCTATGATCGCATTGTGTAGGAAGCTCAATTTCCGTCTTAAAGTAAGCGTAATTAACAGTTTCTTTCACCCGTTATCTGGTAGGATCAGTTGCTATTGAAAAATCAGAAGGAATTCAAAGAGTAGTACATCTTGGATTCTTTCGTTTCTCTTTGAAAACTCATCGTGAATGTCATGTTTTTCTGTCCTGTTCTCTACTCTAAACAAATCCGCTTTCCTAACTAAGCCTGTGTTCAATGTGGCATTGCCCTGTTTGTGTAAGTGAACATTTCTCAATGAATAGTAACATTCAATTCAACGTTCCATAAACCTGTTGTCTAGGAAGAACATATCTGCTGGAAAACTAAGAGTGAATGCAATGTGCTATTAGCCGGTTATGTACTAGCATATTTTACTAATGAAAACTAACCGTGAACTGAAAAGATTAGAAGCTGCTTCAATACCAACCTAGGTTGTGCATAAAAAAAACAGAGAAGTTCGACTTCTGTAATGAAATTGTGTATAACATTGCATTACCCTTTGAAATCATGGAAAGATTTCAAAGTTCTGTAGTCCCGCTGTTTGAAATGAACGTTTATCATTGAAGACTAACCGCGAATTCAATGTTCTGTAATTTCATTACAGACAACATTCCAATGGTAATCTAAGATTGTTTTCAAAGTTCGATCAGAAGTTATATGCTCGGAACATTTCTTACTGAAAACGAAGTTGAATTCAAAGGGCTAGAACTGTGTGAATACTGAGAATGTTTCCTGTTGATAACTGTACAATAAACAATTCTCTTTCAAAAGTAGGAGCGAATTCAACGTTCTATGATCGTATTGTGTAGGAAGCTCAATTCCCGTCTTAAAGTAAGCGTAATTGACAGTTTCATTCACCGGTTACCTGGTAGTATCAGTTGCTATTGAAAAATCCCAAGGAATTCAAAGAGTAGTACATCTTGGATTCTTACCTTTCTCATTGAAAACTCATCGTGAATGTCATGTTGTTCTGTCCTGTTCTCTACTCTAAACAAATCCGCTTTCCTAACTAAGCTTATATTTAATGTTGCGTAGTCCTGTTTTCTACGTGAACATTTCAAAATGAATAGTAATGTTCAATACCACGTCGCATAAACCTGTTGTCTATGATAACGTTATCCGCTGGAAAACTAAGAGTGAATGCAATGTGCTATTGGCCGGTTAAGTCCTAGCATAATTTACTAATGAAAACTAACCAGGAACTGAAAAGATTAGAAGCTGCTTCAATACCAACATAGGTTGTGCAAGAAAACTAACAGATAAAGTCGAGTTCTGTAATAAAATTGTGTATAACATTGAATTACCCTTTGAAATCTATCCTTGATTTCAAAGTTCTGTAGTCCCGCTGTTTGAAATGAACGATTATCATTGAAGACTAACCGCGAATTCAATGTTCTGTAATTTCATTACAGCCAACATTCCAATGGTAATCTAAGATTGTTTTCAAAGTTCGATCAGAAGTTATATGCTCGGAACATTTCCTATTGATAACGAAGATGAACTCAAAGGGCTAGAACTGTGTGAATACTAGGAATGTTTCCTGTTGAAAACTGTGTACAATAAACAATTCTCTTTCAAAAGTAGGAGCGAATTCAACGTTCTATGATCGTATTGTGTAGGAAGCTCAATTCCCATGTTAAAGTGAGCATAATTGACAGTTTCATTCACAGGTTATCTCATAGGATCAGTTGCTATTGAAAAATCCCAAGGAATTCAAAGAGTAGTACATCTTGGATTCTTTCCTTTCTCATTGAAAACTCATCATGAATGTCATGTTGTTCTGTCCTGTTCTCTACTCTAAACAAATCCGCTTTCCTAACTAAGCCTGTATTTAATGTTGCGTAGTCCTGTTTTCTACGTGAACATTTCAAAATGAATAGTAATGTTCAATACCACGTCGCATAAACCTGTTGTCTATGATAACGTTATCCGCTGGAAAACTAAGAGTGAATGCAATGTGCTATTGGCCGGTTAAGTCCTAGCATCATTTACTAATGAAAACTAACCAGGAACTGAAAAGATTAGAAGCTGCTTCAATACCAACATAGGTTGTGCAAGAAAACTAACAGATAAAGTCGAGTTCTGTAATAAAATTGTGTATAACATTGAATTACCCTTTGAAATCTATCCTTGATTTCAAAGTTCTGTAGTCCCGCTGTTTGAAATGAACGTTTATCACTGAAGACTAACCGCGAATTCAATGTTCTGTAATTTCATTACAGTCAACGTTCCAATGGTAATCTAAGATTGTTTTCAAAGTTCGATCAGAAGTTATATGCTCAGAACATTTCTTATTGAAAACGAAGTTGAATTCAAAGGGCTAGAACTGTGTGAATACTGAGAATGTTTCCTGTTGATAACTGTACAATAAACAATTCTCTTTCAAAAGTAGGAGCGAATTCAACGTTCTATGATCGTATTGTGTAGGAAGCTCAATTCCCGTCTTAAAGTAAGCGTAATTGACAGTTTCATTCACCGGTTACCTGGTAGGATCAGTTGCTATTGAAAAATCCGATGGAATTCAAAGAGTAATACTTCTTGGATTCTTTCGTTTCTCATTGAAAACTCATCGTGAATGTCATGTTGTTTTGTCCTGTTCTCTACTCTAAACAAATCCGCTTTCCTAACTAAGCTTATATTTAATGTTGCGTAGTCCTGTTTTCTACGTGAACATTTCAAAATGAATAGTAATGTTCAATACCACGTCGCATAAACCTGTTGTCTATGATAACGTTATCCGCTGGAAAACTAAGAGTGAATGCAATGTGCTATTGGCCGGTTAAGTCCTAGCATCATTTACTAATGAAAACTAACCAGGAACTGAAAAGATTAGAAGCTGCTTCAATACCAACATAGGTTGTGCAAGAAAACTAACAGATAAAGTCGAGTTCTGTAATAAAATTGTGTATAACATTGATTCACCCTTTTAAATCTATCTTTGATTTCAAAGTTCTGTAGTCCCGCTGTTTGAAATGAACATTTATCATTGAAGACTAACCGCGAATTCAATGTTCTGTAATTTCATTACAGTCAACATTCCAATGGTAATGTAAGATTGTTTTCAAAGTTCGATCAGAAGTTATATGCACGGAATATTTCCTATTGAAAACGAAGATGAACTCAAAGGGCTAGAACTGTGTGAATATTAGGAATGTTTCCTGTTGAAAACTGTGTACAATAAACAATTCTCTTTCAAAACTAGGAGCGAATTCAACGTTCTATGATCGTATTGTGTAGGAAGCTCAATTCCCGTCTTAAAGTAAGCGTAATTAACAGTTTCTTTCACCCGTTATCTGGTAGGATCAGTTGCTATTGAAAAATCAGAAGGAATTCAAAGAGTAGTACATCTTGGATTCTTTCGTTTCTCATTGAAAACTCATCGTGAATGTCATGTTTTTCTGTCCTGTTCTCTACTCTAAACAAATCCGCTTTCCTAACTAAGCCTGTGTTCAATGTGGCATTGCCCTGTTTGTGTAAGTGAACATTTCTCAATGAATAGGAACATTCAATTCAACGTTCCATAAACCTGTTGTCTAGGAAGAACATATCTGCTGGAAAACTAAGAGTGAATGCAATGTGCTATTAGCCGGTTATGTACTAGCATATTTTACTAATGAAAACTAACCGTGAACTGAAAAGATTAGAAGCTGCTTCAATACCAACCTAGGTTGTGCATAAAAAAAACAGAGAAGTTCGACTTCTGTAATGAAATTGTGTATAACATTGCATTACCCTTTGAAATCATGGAAAGATTTCAAAGTTCTGTAGTCCCGCTGTTTGAAATGAACGTTTATCATTGAAGACTAACCGCGAATTCAATGTTCTGTAATTTCATTACAGACAACATTCCAATGGTAATCTAAGATTGTTTTCAAAGTTCGATCAGAAGTTATATGCTCGGAACATTTCTTACTGAAAACGAAGTTGAATTCAAAGGGCTAGAACTGTGTGAATACTGAGAATGTTTCCTGTTGATAACTGTACAATAAACAATTCTCTTTCAAAAGTAGGAGCGAATTCAACGTTCTATGATCGTATTGTGTAGGAAGCTCAATTCCCGTCTTAAAGTAAGCGTAATTGACAGTTTCATTCACCGGTTACCTGGTAGTATCAGTTGCTATTGAAAAATCCCAAGGAATTCAAAGAGTAGTACATCTTGGATTCTTACCTTTCTCATTGAAAACTCATCGTGAATGTCATGTTGTTCTGTCCTGTTCTCTACTCTAAACAAATCCGCTTTCCTAACTAAGCTTGTATTTAATGTTGCGTAGTCCTGTTTTCTACGTGAACATTTCAAAATGAATAGTAATGTTCAATACCACGTCGCATAAACCTGTTGTCTATGATAACGTTATCCGCTGGAAAACTAAGAGTGAATGCAATGTGCTATTGGCCGGTTAAATCCTAGCATAATTTACTAATGAAAACTAACCATGAACTGAAAAGATTAGAAGCTGCTTCAATACCAACATAGGTTGTGCAAGAAAACTAACAGATAAAGTCGAGTTCTGTAATAAAATTGTGTATAACATTGAATTACCCTTTTAAATCTATCCTTGATTTCAAAGTTCTGTAGTCTCGCTGTTTGAAATGAACGTTTATCATTGAAGACTAACCGCGAATTCAATGTTCTGTAATTTCATTACAGCCAACATTCCAATGGTAATCTAAGATTGTTTTCAAAGTTCAATCAGAAGTTATATGCTCGGAACATTTCCTATTGAAAACGAAGATGAACTCAAAGGGCTAGAACTGTGTGAATACTAGGAATGTTTCCTGTTGAAAACTGTGTACAATAAACAATTCTCTTTCAAAAGTAGGAGCGAATTCAACGTTCTATGATCGTATTGTGTAGGAAGCTCAATTCCCGTGTTAAAGTGAGCATAATTGACAGTTTCATTCACAGGTTATCTCATAGGATCAGTTGCTATTGAAAAATCCCAAGGAATTCAAAGAGTAGTACATCTTGGATTCTTTCCTTTCTCATTGAAAACTCATCATGAATGTCATGTTGTTCTGTCCTGTTCTCTACTCTAAACAAATCCGCTTTCCTAACTAAGCCTGTATTTAATGTTGCGTAGTCCTGTATTCTACGTGAACATTTCAAAATGAATAGTAATTTTCAATACCACGTCGCATAAACCTGTTGTCTATGAAAACGTTATCCGCTGGAAAACTAAGAGTGAATGCAATGTGCTATTGGCCGGTTAAGTCCTAGCATCATTTCCTAATGAAAACTAAGCAGGAACTGAAAAGATTAGAAGCTGCTTCAATACCAACATAGGTTGTGCAAGAAAACTAACAGATAAAGTCGAGTTCTGTAATAAAATTGTGTATAACATTGAATTACCCTTTGAAATCTATCCTTGATTTCAAAGTTCTGTAGTCCCGCTGTTTGAAATGAACGTTTATCACTGAAGACTAACCGCGAATTCAATGTTCTGTAATTTCATTACAGTCAACATTCCAATGGTAATCTAAGATTGTTTTCAAAGTTCGATCAGAAGTTATATGCTCAGAACATTTCTTATTGAAAACGAAGTTGAATTCAAAGGGCTAGAACTGTGTGAATACTGAGAATGTTTCCTGTTGATAACTGTACAATAAACAATTCTCTTTCAAAAGTAGGAGCGAATTCAACGTTCTATGATCGTATTGTGTAGGAAGCTCAATTCCCGTCTTAAAGTAAGCGTAATTGACAGTTTCATTCACCGGTTACCTTTTAGGATCAGTTGCTATTGAAAAATCCCAAGGAATTCAAAGAGCAGTACATCTTGGATTCTTTCGTTTCTCATTGAAAACTCATCGTGAATGTCATGTTGTTCTGTCCTGTTCTCTACTCTAAACAAATCCGCTTTCCTAAGTAAGCTTATATTTAATGTTGCGTAGTCCTGTTTTCTACGTGAACATTTCAAAATGAATAGTAATGTTCAATACCACGTCGCATAAACCTGTTGTCTATGATAACGTTATCCGCTGGAAAACTAAGAGTGAATGCAATGTGCTATTGGCCGGTTAAGTCCTAGCATCATTTCCTAATGAAAACTAAGCAGGAACTGAAAAGATTAGAAGCTGCTTCAATACCAACATAGGTTGTGCAAGAAAACTAACAGATAAAGTCGAGTTCTGTAATAAAATTGTGTATAACATTGAATTACCCTTTGAAATCTATCCTTGATTTCAAAGTTCTGTAGTCCCGCTGTTTGAAATGAACGTTTATCACTGAAGACTAACCGCGAATTCAATGTTCTGTAATTTCATTACAGTCAACATTCCAATGGTAATCTAAGATTGTTTTCAAAGTTCGATCAGAAGTTATATGCTCAGAACATTTCTTATTGAAAACGAAGTTGAATTCAAAGGGCTAGAACTGTGTGAATACTGAGAATGTTTCCTGTTGATAACTGTACAATAAACAATTCTCTTTCAAAAGTAGGAGCGAATTCAACGTTCTATGATCGTATTGTGTAGGAAGCTCAATTCCCGTCTTAAAGTAAGCGTAATTGACAGTTTCATTCACCGGTTACCTTTTAGGATCAGTTGCTATTGAAAAATCCCAAGGAATTCAAAGAGCAGTACATCTTGGATTCTTTCGTTTCTCATTGAAAACTCATCGTGAATGTCATGTTGTTCTGTCCTGTTCTCTAAACAAATCCGCTTTCCTAACTAAGCTTATATTTAATGTTGCGTAGTCCTGTTTTCTACGTGAACATTTCAAAATGAATAGTAATGTTCAATACCACGTCGCATAAACCTGTTGTCTATGATAACGTTATCCGCTGGAAAACTAAGAGTGAATGCAATGTGCTATTGGCCGGTTAAGTCCTAGCATCATTTACTAATGAAAACTAACCAGGAACTGAAAAGATTAGAAGCTGCTTCAATACCAACATAGGTTGTGCAAGAAACTAACAGAGAAAGTCGAGTTCTGTAATAAAATTGTGTATAACATTGAATTACCCTTTGAAATCTATCCTTGATTTCAAAGTTCTGTAGTCCCGCTGTTTGAAATGAACGTTTATCATTGAAGACTAACCGCGAATTCAATGTTCTGTAATTTCATTACAGCCAACATTCAAATGGTAATCTAAGATTGTTTTCAAAGTTCGATCAGAAGTTATATGCACGGAACATTTCCTATTGAAAACGAAGATGAACTCAAAGGACTAGAACTGTGTGAATACTAGGAATGTTTCCTGTTGAAAACTGTGTACAATAAACAATTCTCTTTCAAAAGTAGGAGCGAATTCAACGTTCTATGATCGTATTGTGTAGGAAGCTCAATTCCCGTGTTAAAGTGAGCATAATTGACAGTTTCATTCACCGGTTACCTCATAGGATCAGTTGCTATTGAAAAATCCCAAGGAATTCAAAGAGTAGTACATCTTGGATTCTTTCCTTTCTCATTGAAAACTCATCGTGAATGTCATGTTGTTCAGTCCTGTTCTCTAATCTAAACAAATCCGCTTTCCTAACTAAGCTTGTATTTAATGTTGTGTAGTCCTGTTTTCTACGTGAACATTTCAAAATGAATAGTAATGTTCAATACCACGTCGCATAAACCTGTTGTCTATGATAACGTTATCGGCTGGAAAACTAAGGGTGAATGCAATGTGCTATTGGACGGTTAAGTCCTAGCATCATTTACTAATGAAAACTAACCATGACCTGAAAAGATTAGAAGCTGCTTCAATACCAACATAGGTTGTGCAAGAAAACTAACAGACAAAGTCGAGTTCTGTAATAAAATTGTGTATAACATTGAATTACCCTTTTAAATCTATCCTTGATTTCAAAGTTCTGTAGTCCCGCTGTTTGAAATGAACGTTTATCATTGAAGACTAACCGCGAATTCAATGTTCTGTAATTTCATTACAGTCAACATTCCAATGGTAATGTAAGATTGTTTTCAAAGTTCGATCAGAAGTTATATGCACGGAACATGTCCTATTGAAAACGAAGATGAACTCAAAGGACTAGAACTGTGTGAATACTAGGAATGTTTCCTGTTGAAAACTGTGTACAATAAACAATTCTCTTTCAAAAGTAGGAGCGAATTCAACGTTCTATGATCGTATTGTGTAGGAAGCTCAATTTCCGTCTTTAAGTAAGCGTAATTAACAGTTTCTTTCACCCGTTATCTGGTAGGATCAGTTGCTATTGAAAAATCAGAAGGAATTCAAAGAGTAGTACATCTTGGATTCTTTCGTTTCTCATTGAAAACTCATCGTGAATGTCATGTTTTTCTGTCCTGTTCTCTACTCTAAACAAATCCGCTTTCCTAACTAAGCCTGTGTTCAATGTGGCATTGCCCTGTTTGTGTAAGTGAACATTTCTCAATGAATAGTAACATTCAATTCAACGTTCCATAAACCTGTTGTCTAGGAAGAACATATCTGCTGGAAAACTAAGAGTGAATGCAATGTGCTATTAGCCGGTTATGTACTAGCATATTTTACTAATGAAAACTAACCGTGAACTGAAAAGATTAGAAGCTGCTTCAATACCAACCTAGGTTGTGCATAAAAAAAACAGAGAAGTTCGACTTCTGTAATGAAATTGTGTATAACATTGCATTACCCTTTGAAATCATGGAAAGATTTCAAAGTTCTGTAGTCCCGCTGTTTGAAATGAACGTTTATCACTGAAAACTAACCGCGAATTCAATGTTCTGTAATTTCATTACAGACAACATTCCAATGGTAATCTAAGATTGTTTTCAAAGTTCGATCAGAAGTTATATGCTCGGAACATTTCTTACTGAAAACGAAGTTGAATTCAAAGGGCTAGAACTGTGTGAATACTGAGAATGTTTCCTGTTGATAACTGTACAATAAACAATTCTCTTTCAAAAGTAGGAGCGAATTCAACGTTCTATGATCGTATTGTGTAGGAAGCTCAATTCCCGTCTTAAAGTAAGCGTAATTGACAGTTTCATTCACCGGTTACCTTTTAGGATCAGTTGCTATTGAAAAATCCCAAGGAATTCAAAGAGCAGTACATCTTGGATTCTTTCGTTTCTCATTGAAAACTCATCGTGAATGTCATGTTGTTCTGTCCTGTTCTCTACTCTAAACAAATCCGCTTTCCTAACTAAGCTTGTATTTAATGTTGTGTAGTCCTGTTTTCTACGTGAACATTTCAAAATGAATAGTAATGTTCAATAACACGTCGCATAAACCTGTTGTCTATGATAACGTTATCCGCTGGAAAACTAAGAGTGAATGCAATGTGCTATTGGCCGGTTAAGTCCTAGCATAATTTACTAATGAAAACTAACCAGGAACTGAAAAGATTAGAAGCTGCTTCAATACCAACATAGGTTGTGCAAGAAAACTAACAGATAAAGTCGAGTTCTGTAATAAAATTGTGTATAACATTGAATTACCCTTTGAAATCTATCCTTGATTTCAAAGTTCTGTAGTCCCGCTGTTTGAAATGAACGATTATCATTGAAGACTAACCGCGAATTCAATGTTCTGTAATTTCATTACAGCCAACATTCCAATGGTAATCTAAGATTGTTTTCAAAGTTCGATCAGAAGTTATATGCTCGGAACATTTCCTATTGATAACGAAGATGAACTCAAAGGGCTAGAACTGTGTGAATACTAGGAATGTTTCCTGTTGAAAACTGTGTACAATAAACAATTCTCTTTCAAAAGTAGGAGCGAATTCAACGTTCTATGATCGTATTGTGTAGGAAGCTCAATTCCCATGTTAAAGTGAGCATAATTGACAGTTTCATTCACAGGTTATCTCATAGGATCAGTTGCTATTGAAAAATCCCAAGGAATTCAAAGAGTAGTACATCTTGGATTCTTTCCTTTCTCATTGAAAACTCATCGTGAATGTCATGTTGTTTTGTCCTGTTCTCTACTCTAAACAAATCCGCTTTAATAACTAAGCCTGTATTTAATGTTGCGTAGTCCTGTTTTCTACGTGAACATTTCAAAATGAATAGTAATGTTCAATACCACGTCGCATAAACCTGTTGTCTATGATAACGTTATCCGCTGGAAAACTAAGAGTGAATGCAATGTGCTATTGGCCGGTTAAGTCCTAGCATCATTTACTAATGAAAACTAACCAGGAACTGAAAAGATTAGAAGCTGCTTCAATACCAACATAGGTTGTGCAAGAAAACTAACAGATAAAGTCGAGTTCTGTAATAAAATTGTGTATAACATTGAATTACCCTTTGAAATCTATCCTTGATTTCAAAGTTCTGTAGTCCCGCTGTTTGAAATGAACGTTTATCACTGAAGACTAACCGCGAATTCAATGTTCTGTAATTTCATTACAGTCAACGTTCCAATGGTAATCTAAGATTGTTTTCAAAGTTCGATCAGAAGTTATATGCTCAGAACATTTCTTATTGAAAACGAAGTTGAATTCAAAGGGCTAGAACTGTGTGAATACTGAGAATGTTTCCTGTTGATAACTGTACAATAAACAATTCTCTTTCAAAAGTAGGAGCGAATTCAACGTTCTATGATCGTATTGTGTAGGAAGCTCAATTCCCGTCTTAAAGTAAGCGTAATTGACAGTTTCATTCACCGGTTACCTGGTAGGATCAGTTGCTATTGAAAAATCCGATGGAATTCAAAGAGTAATACTTCTTGGATTCTTTCGTTTCTCATTGAAAACTCATCGTGAATGGCATGTTGTTTTGTCCTGTTCTCTACTCTAAACAAATCCGCTTTCCTAACTAAGCTTATATTTAATGTTGCGTAGTCTTGTTTTCTACGTGAACATTTCAAAATGAATAGTAATGTTCAATACCACGTCGCATAAACCTGTTGTCTATGATAACGTTTTCCGCTGGAAAACTAAGAGTGAATGCAATGTGCTATTGGCCGGTTAAGTCCTAGCATAATTTACTAATGAAAACTAACCAGGAACTGAAAAGATTAGAAGCTGCTTCAATACCAACATAGGTTGTGCAAGAAAACTAACAGATAAAGTCGAGTTCTGTAATAAAATTGTGTATAACATTGATTCACCCTTTTAAATCTATCTTTGATTTCAAAGTTCTGTAGTCCCGCTGTTTGAAATGAACGTTTATCATTGAAGACTAACCGCGAATTCAATGTTCTGTAATTTCATTACAGTCAACATTCCAATGGTAATGTAAGATTGTTTTCAAAGTTCGATCAGAAGTTATATGCACGGAATATTTCCTATTGAAAACGAAGATGAACTCAAAGGGCTAGAACTGTGTGAATATTAGGAATGTTTCCTGTTGAAAACTGTGTACAATAAACAATTCTCTTTCAAAAGTAGGAGCGAATTCAACGTTCTATGATCGTATTGTGTAGGAAGCTCAATTCCCGTCTTAAAGTAAGCGTAATTAACAGTTTCTTTCACCCGTTATCTGGTAGGATCAGTTGCTATTGAAAAATCAGAAGGAATTCAAAGAGTAGTACATCTTGGATTCTTTCGTTTCTCATTGAAAACTCATCGTGAATGTCATGTTTTTCTGTCCTGTTCTCTACTCTAAACAAATCCGCTTTCCTAACTAAGCCTGTGTTCAATGTGGCATTGCCCTGTTTGTGTAAGTGAACATTTCTCAATGAATAGTAACATTCAATTCAACGTTCCATAAACCTGTTGTCTAGGAAGAACATATCTGCTGGAAAACTAAGAGTGAATGCAATGTGCTATTAGCCGGTTATGTACTAGCATATTTTACTAATGAAAACTAACCGTGAACTGAAAAGATTAGAAGCTGCTTCAATACCAACCTAGGTTGTGCATAAAAAAAACAGAGAAGTTCGACTTCTGTAATGAAATTGTGTATAACATTGCATTACCCTTTGAAATCATGGAAAGATTTCAAAGTTCTGTAGTCCCGCTGTTTGAAATGAACGTTTATCATTGAAGACTAACCGCGAATTCAATGTTCTGTAATTTCATTACAGACAACATTCCAATGGTAATCTAAGATTGTTTTCAAAGTTCGATCAGAAGTTATATGCTCGGAACATTTCTTACTGAAAACGAAGTTGAATTCAAAGGGCTAGAACTGTGTGAATACTGAGAATGTTTCCTGTTGAAAACTGTGTACAATAAACAATTCTCTTTCAAAAGTAGGAGCGAATTCAACGTTCTATGATCGTATTGTGTAGGAAGCTCAATTCCCATGTTAAAGTGAGCATAATTGACAGTTTCATTCACAGGTTATCTCATAGGATCAGTTGCTATTGAAAAATCCCAAGGAATTCAAAGAGTAGTACATCTTGGATTCTTTCCTTTCTCATTGAAAACTCATCATGAATGTCATGTTGTTCTGTCCTGTTCTCTACTCTAAACAAATCCGCTTTCCTAACTAAGCCTGTATTTAATGTTGCGTAGTCCTGTTTTCTACGTGAACATTTCAAAATGAATAGTAATGTTCAATACCACGTCGCATAAACCTGTTGTCTATGATAACGTTATCCGCTGGAAAACTAAGAGTGAATGCAATGTGCTATTGGCCGGTTAAGTCCTAGCATCATTTACTAATGAAAACTAACCAGGAACTGAAAAGATTAGAAGCTGCTTCAATACCAACATAGGTTGTGCAAGAAAACTAACAGATAAAGTCGAGTTCTGTAATAAAATTGTGTATAACATTGAATTACCCTTTGAAATCTATCCTTGATTTCAAAGTTCTGTAGTCCCGCTGTTTGAAATGAACGTTTATCACTGAAGACTAACCGCGAATTCAATGTTCTGTAATTTCATTACAGTCAACGTTCCAATGGTAATCTAAGATTGTTTTCAAAGTTCGATCAGAAGTTATATGCTCAGAACATTTCTTATTGAAAACGAAGTTGAATTCAAAGGGCTAGAACTGTGTGAATACTGAGAATGTTTCCTGTTGATAACTGTACAATAAACAATTCTCTTTCAAAAGTAGGAGCGAATTCAACGTTCTATGATCGTATTGTGTAGGAAGCTCAATTCCCGTGTTAAAATGAGCATAATTGACAGTTTCATTCACCGGTTACCTCATAGGATCAGTTGCTATTGAAAAATCCCAAGGAATTCAAAGAGTAGTACATCTTGGATTCTTTCCTTTCTCATTGAAAACTCATCGTGAATGTCATGTTGTTTTGTCCTGTTCTCTAATCTAAACAAATCCGCTTTCCTAACTAAGCTTGTATTTAATGTTGTGTAGTCCTGTTTTCTACGTGAACATTTCAAAATGAATAGTAATGTTCAATACCACGTCGCATAAACCTGTTGTCTATGATAACGTTATCGGCTGGAAAACTAAGGGTGAATGCAATGTGCTATTGGACGGTTAAGTCCTAGCATCATTTACTAATGAAAACTAACCATGACCTGAAAAGATTAGAAGCTGCTTCAATACCAACATAGGTTGTGCAAGAAAACTAACAGACAAAGTCGAGTTCTGTAATAAAATTGTGTATAACATTGAATTACCCTTTTAAATCTATCCTTGATTTCAAAGTTCTGTAGTCCCGCTGTTTGAAATGAACGTTTATCATTGAAGACTAACCGCGAATTCAATGTTCTGTAATTTCATTACAGTCAACATTCCAATGGTAATGTAAGATTGTTTTCAAAGTTCGATCAGAAGTTATATGCACGGAACATGTCCTATTGAAAACGAAGATGAACTCAAAGGACTAGAACTATGTGAATACTAGGAATGTTTCCTGTTGAAAACTGTGTACAATAAACAATTCTCTTTCAAAAGTAGGAGCGAATTCAACGTTCTATGATCGTATTGTGTAGGAAGCTCAATTTCCGTCTTAAAGTAAGCGTAATTAACAGTTTCTTTCACCCGTTATCTGGTAGGATCAGTTGCTATTGAAAAATCAGAAGGAATTCAAAGAGTAGTACATCTTGGATTCTTTCGTTTCTCATTGAAAACTCATCGTGAATGTCATGTTTTTCTGTCCTGTTCTCTACTCTAAACAAATCCGCTTTCCTAACTAAGCCTGTGTTCAATGTGGCATTGCCCTGTTTGTGTAAGTGAACATTTCTCAATGAATAGTAACATTCAATTCAACGTTCCATAAACCTGTTGTCTAGGAAGAACATATCTGCTGGAAAACTAAGAGTGAATGCAATGTGCTATTGGCCGGTTAAGTCCTAGCATCATTTACTAATGAAAACTAACCAGGAACTGAAAAGATTAGAAGCTGCTTCAATACCAACATAGGTTGTGCAAGAAAACTAACAGATAAAGTCGAGTTCTGTAATAAAATTGTGTATAACATTGAATTACCCTTTGAAATCTATCCTTGATTTCAAAGTTCTGTAGTCCCGCTGTTTGAAATGAACGTTTATCACTGAAGACTAACCGCGAATTCAATGTTCTGTAATTTCATTACAGTCAACATTCCAATGGTAATCTAAGATTGTTTTCAAAGTTCGATCAGAAGTTATATGCTCAGAACATTTCTTATTGAAAACGAAGTTGAATTCAAAGGGCTAGAACTGTGTGAATACTGAGAATGTTTCCTGTTGATAACTGTACAATAAACAATTCTCTTTCAAAAGTAGGAGCGAATTCAACGTTCTATGATCGTATTGTGTAGGAAGCTCAATTCCCGTCTTAAAGTAAGCGTAATTGACAGTTTCATTCACCGGTTACCTTTTAGGATCAGTTGCTATTGAAAAATCCCAAGGAATTCAAAGAGCAGTACATCTTGGATTCTTTCGTTTCTCATTGAAAACTCATCGTGAATGTCATGTTGTTCTGTCCTGTTCTCTACTCTAAACAAATCCGCTTTCCTAACTAAGCTTATATTTAATGTTGCGTAGTCCTGTTTTCTACGTGAACATTTCAAAATGAATAGTAATGTTCAATACCACGTCGCATAAACCTGTTGTCTATGATAACGTTATCCGCTGGAAAACTAAGAGTGAATGCAATGTGCTATTGGCCGGTTAAGTCCTAGCATCATTTACTAATGAAAACTAACCAGGAACTGAAAATATTAGAAGCTGCTTCAATACCAACATAGGTTGTGCAAGAAAACTAACAGATAAAGTCGAGTTCTGTAATAAAATTGTGTATAACATTGATTCACCCTTTTAAATCTATCCTTGATTTCAAAGTTCTGTAGTCCCGCTGTTTGAAATGAACGTTTATCATTGAAGACTAACCGCGAATTCAATGTTCTGTAATTTCATTACAGTCAACATTCCAATGGTAATGTAAGATTGTTTTCAAAGTTCGATCAGAAGTTATATGCTCGGAACATTTCCTATTGAAAACGAAGATGAACTCAAAGGGCTAGAACTGTGTGAATACTAGGAATGTTTCCTGTTGAAAACTGTGTACAATAAACAATTCTCTTTCAAAAGTAGGAGCGAATTCAACGTTCTATGATCGTATTGTGTAGGAAGCTCAATTTCCGTCTTAAAGTAAGCGTAATTAACAGTTTCTTTCACCCGTTATCTGGTAGGATCAGTTGCTATTGAAAAATCCGAAGGAATTCAAAGAGTAGTACATCTTGGATTCTTTCGTTTCTCATTGAAAACTCATCGTGAATGTCATGTTTTTCTGTCCTGTTCTCTACTCTAAACAAATCCGCTTTCCTAACTAAGCCTGTGTTCAATGTGGCATTGCCCTGTTTGTGTAAGTGAACATTTCTCAATGAATAGTAACATTCAATTCAACGTTCCATAAACCTGTTGTCTAGGAAGAACATATCTGCTGGAAAACTAAGAGTGAATGCAATGTGCTATTAGCCGGTTATGTACTAGCATATTTTACTAATGAAAACTAACCGTGAACTGAAAAGATTAGAAGCTGCTTCAATACCAACCTAGGTTGTGCATAAAAAAAACAGAGAAGTTCGACTTCTGTAATGAAATTGTGTATAACATTGCATTACCCTTTGAAATCATGGAAAGATTTCAAAGTTCTGTAGTCCCGCTGTTTGAAATGAACGTTTATCACTGAAAACTAACCGCGAATTCAATGTTCTGTAATTTCATTACAGACAACATTCCAATGGTAATCTAAGATTGTTTTCAAAGTTCGATCAGAAGTTATATGCTCGGAACATTTCTTACTGAAAACGAAGTTGAATTCAAAGGGCTAGAACTGTGTGAATACTGAGAATGTTTCCTGTTGATAACTGTACAATAAACAATTCTCTTTCAAAAGTAGGAGCGAATTCAACGTTCTATGATCGTATTGTGTAGGAAGCTCAATTCCCGTCTTAAAGTAAGCGTAATTGACAGTTTCATTCACCGGTTACCTTTTAGGATCAGTTGCTATTGAAAAATCCCAAGGAATTCAAAGAGCAGTACATCTTGGATTCTTTCGTTTCTCATTGAAAACTCATCGTGAATGTCATGTTGTTCTGTCCTGTTCTCTACTCTAAACAAATCCGCTTTCCTAACTAAGCTTGTATTTAATGTTGTGTAGTCCTGTTTTCTACGTGAACATTTCAAAATGAATAGTAATGTTCAATACCACGTCGCATAAACCTGTTGTCTATGATAACGTTATCCGCTGGAAAACTAAGAGTGAATGCAATGTGCTATTGGCCGGTTAAGTCCTAGCATAATTTACTAATGAAAACTAACCAGGAACTGAAAAGATTAGAAGCTGCTTCAATACCAACATAGGTTGTGCAAGAAAACTAACAGATAAAGTCGAGTTCTGTAATAAAATTGTGTATAACATTGAATTACCCTTTGAAATCTATCCTTGATTTCAAAGTTCTGTAGTCCCGCTGTTTGAAATGAACGATTATCATTGAAGACTAACCGCGAATTCAATGTTCTGTAATTTCATTACAGCCAACATTCCAATGGTAATCTAAGATTGTTTTCAAAGTTCGATCAGAAGTTATATGCTCGGAACATTTCCTATTGATAACGAAGATGAACTCAAAGGGCTAGAACTGTGTGAATACTAGGAATGTTTCCTGTTGAAAACTGTGTACAATAAACAATTCTCTTTCAAAAGTAGGAGCGAATTCAACGTTCTATGATCGTATTGTGTAGGAAGCTCAATTCCCATGTTAAAGTGAGCATAATTGACAGTTTCATTCACAGGTTATCTCATAGGATCAGTTGGTATTGAAAAATCCCAAGGAATTCAAAGAGTAGTACATCTTGGATTCTTTCCTTTCTCATTGAAAACTCATCATGAATGTCATGTTGTTCTGTCCTGTTCTCTACTCTAAACAAATCCGCTTTCCTAACTAAGCCTGTATTTAATGTTGCGTAGTCCTGTTTTCTACGTGAACATTTCAAAATGAATAGTAATGTTCAATACCACGTCGCATAAACCTGTTGTCTATGATAACGTTATCCGCTGGAAAACTAAGAGTGAATGCAATGTGCTATTGGCCGGTTAAGTCCTAGCATCATTTACTAATGAAAACTAACCAGGAACTGAAAAGATTAGAAGCTGCTTCAATACCAACATAGGTTGTGCAAGAAAACTAACAGATAAAGTCGAGTTCTGTAATAAAATTGTGTATAACATTGAATTACCCTTTGAAATCTATCCTTGATTTCAAAGTTCTGTAGTCCCGCTGTTTGAAATGAACGTTTATCACTGAAGACTAACCGCGAATTCAATGTTCTGTAATTTCATTACAGTCAACGTTCCAATGGTAATCTAAGATTGTTTTCAAAGTTCGATCAGAAGTTATATGCTCAGACCATTTCTTATTGAAAATGAAGTTGAATTCAAAGGGCTAGAACTGTGTGAATACTGAGAATGTTTCCTGTTGATAACTGTACAATAAACAATTCTCTTTCAAAAGTAGGAGCGAATTCAACGTTCTATGATCGTATTGTGTAGGAAGCTCAATTCCCGTCTTAAAGTAAGCGTAATTGACAGTTTCATTCACCGGTTACCTGGTAGGATCAGTTGCTATTGAAAAATCCGATGGAATTCAAAGAGTAATACTTCTTGGATTCTTTCGTTTCTCATTGAAAACTCATCGTGAATGTCATGTTGTTTTGTCCTGTTCTCTACTCTAAACAAATCCGCTTCCTAACTAAGCTTATATTTAATGTTGCGTAGTCCTGTTTTCTACGTGAACATTTCAAAATGAATAGTAATGTTCAATACCACGTCGCATAAACCTGTTGTCTATGATAACGTTATCCGCTGGAAAACTAAGAGTGAATGCAATGTGCTATTGGCCGGTTAAGTCCTAGCATCATTTACTAATGAAAACTAACCAGGAACTGAAAAGATTAGAAGCTGCTTCAATACCAACATAGGTTGTGCAAGAAACTAACAGAGAAAGTCGAGTTCTGTAATAAAATTGTGTATAACATTGAATTACCCTTTGAAATCTATCCTTGATTTCAAAGTTCTGTAGTCCCGCTGTTTGAAATGAACGTTTATCATTGAAGACTAACCGCGAATTCAATGTTCTGTAATTTCATTACAGCCAACATTCAAATGGTAATCTAAGATTGTTTTCAAAGTTCGATCAGAAGTTATATGCACGGAACATTTCCTATTGAAAACGAAGATGAACTCAAAGGACTAGAACTGTGTGAATACTAGGAATGTTTCCTGTTGAAAACTGTGTACAATAAACAATTCTCTTTCAAAAGTAGGAGCGAATTCAACGTTCTATGATCGTATTGTGTAGGAAGCTCAATTCCCGTGTTAAAGTGAGCATAATTGACAGTTTCATTCACCGGTTACCTCATAGGATCAGTTGCTATTGAAAAATCCCAAGGAATTCAAAGAGTAGTACATCTTGGATTCTTTCCTTTCTCATTGAAAACTCATCGTGAATGTCATGTTGTTTTGTCCTGTTCTCTAATCTAAACAAATCCGCTTTCCTAACTAAGCTTGTATTTAATGTTGTGTAGTCCTGTTTTCTACGTGAACATTTCAAAATGAATAGTAATGTTCAATACCACGTCGCATAAACCTGTTGTCTATGATAACGTTATCGGCTGGAAAACTAAGGGTGAATGCAATGTGCTATTGGACGGTTAAGTCCTAGCATCATTTACTAATGAAAACTAACCATGACCTGAAAAGATTAGAAGCTGCTTCAATACCAACATAGGTTGTGCAAGAAAACTAACAGACAAAGTCGAGTTCTGTAATAAAATTGTGTATAACATTGAATTACCCTTTTAAATCTATCCTTGATTTCAAAGTTCTGTAGTCCCGCTGTTTGAAATGAACGTTTATCATTGAAGACTAACCGCGAATTCAATGTTCTGTAATTTCATTACAGTCAACATTCCAATGGTAATGTAAGATTGTTTTCAAAGTTCGATCAGAAGTTATATGCTCGGAACATTTCCTATTGAAAACGAAGATGAACTCAAAGGGCTAGAACTGTGTGAATACTAGGAATGTTTCCTGTTGAAAACTGTGTACAATAAACAATTCTCTTTCAAAAGCAGGAGCGAATTCAACGTTCTATGATCGTATTGTGTAGGAAGCTCAATTTCCGTCTTAAAGTAAGCGTAATTAACAGTTTCTTTCACCCGTTATCTGGTAGGATCAGTAGCTATTGAAAAATCAGAAGGAATTCAAAGAGTAGTACATCTTGGATTCTTTCATTTCTCATTGAAAACTCATCGTGAATGTCATGTTTTTCTGTCCTGTTCTCTACTCTAAACAAATCCGCTTTCCTAACTAAGCCTGTGTTCAATGTGGCATTGCCCTGTTTGTGTAAGTGAACATTTCTCAATGAATAGTAACATTCAATTCAACGTTCCATAAACCTGTTGTCTAGGAAGAACATATCTGCTGGAAAACTAAGAGTGAATGCAATGTGCTATTGGCCGGTTAAGTCCTAGCATCATTTACTAATGAAAACTAACCAGGAACTGAAAAGATTAGAAGCTGCTTCAATACCAACATAGGTTGTGCAAGAAAACTAACAGATAAAGTCGAGTTCTGTAATAAAATTGTGTATAACATTGAATTACCCTTTGAAATCTATCCTTGATTTCAAAGTTCTGTAGTCCCGCTGTTTGAAATGAACGTTTATCACTGAAGACTAACCGCGAATTCAATGTTCTGTAATTTCATTACAGTCAACATTCCAATGGTAATCTAAGATTGTTTTCAAAGTTCGATCAGAAGTTATATGCTCAGAACATTTCTTATTGAAAACGAAGTTGAATTCAAAGGGCTAGAACTGTGTGAATACTGAGAATGTTTCCTGTTGATAACTGTACAATAAACAATTCTCTTTCAAAAGTAGGAGCGAATTCAACGTTCTATGATCGTATTGTGTAGGAAGCTCAATTCCCGTCTTAAAGTAAGCGTAATTGACAGTTTCATTCACCGGTTACCTTTTAGGATCAGTTGCTACTGAAAAATCCCAAGGAATTCAAAGAGCAGTACATCTTGGATTCTTTCGTTTCTCATTGAAAACTCATCGTGAATGTCATGTTGTTCTGTCCTGTTCTCTACTCTAAACAAATCCGCTTTCCTAACTAAGCTTATATTTAATGTTGCGTAGTCCTGTTTTCTACGTGAACATTTCAAAATGAATAGTAATGTTCAATACCACGTCGCATAAACCTGTTGTCTATGATAACGTTATCCGCTGGAAAACTAAGAGTGAATGCAATGTGCTATTGGCCGGTTAAGTCCTAGCATCATTTACTAATGAAAACTAACCAGGAACTGAAAAGATTAGAAGCTGCTTCAATACCAACCTAGGTTGTGCATAAAAAAAACAGAGAAGTTCGACTTCTGTAATGAAATTGTGTATAACATTGCATTACCCTTTGAAATCATGGAAAGATTTCAAAGTTCTGTAGTCCCGCTGTTTGAAATGAACGTTTATCACTGAAAACTAACCGCGAATTCAATGTTCTGTAATTTCATTACAGACAACATTCCAATGGTAATCTAAGATTGTTTTCAAAGTTCGATCAGAAGTTATATGCTCGGAACATTTCTTACTGAAAACGAAGTTGAATTCAAAGGGCTAGAACTGTGTGAATACTGAGAATGTTTCCTGTTGATAACTGTACAATAAACAATTCTCTTTCAAAAGTAGGAGCGAATTCAACGTTCTATGATCGTATTGTGTAGGAAGCTCAATTCCCGTCTTAAAGTAAGCGTAATTGACAGTTTCATTCACCGGTTACCTTTTAGGATCAGTTGCTATTGAAAAATCCCAAGGAATTCAAAGAGCAGTACATCTTGGATTCTTTCGTTTCTCATTGAAAACTCATCGTGAATGTCATGTTGTTCTGTCCTGTTCTCTAAACAAATCCGCTTTCCTAACTAAGCTTATATTTAATGTTGCGTAGTCCTGTTTTCTACGTGAACATTTCAAAATGAATAGTAATGTTCAATACCACGTCGCATAAACCTGTTGTCTATGATAACGTTATCCGCTGGAAAACTAAGAGTGAATGCAATGTGCTATTGGCCGGTTAAGTCCTAGCATCATTTACTAATGAAAACTAACCAGGAACTGAAAAGATTAGAAGCTGCTTCAATACCAACATAGGTTGTGCAAGAAACTAACAGAGAAAGTCGAGTTCTGTAATAAAATTGTGTATAACATTGAATTACCCTTTGAAATCTATCCTTGATTTCAAAGTTTTGTAGTCCCGCTGTTTGAAATGAACGTTTATCATTGAAGACTAACCGCGAATTCAATGTTCTGTAATTTCATTACAGCCAACATTCAAATGGTAATCTAAGATTGTTTTCAAAGTTCGATCAGAAGTTATATGCACGGAACATTTCCTATTGAAAACGAAGATGAACTCAAAGGACTAGAACTGTGTGAATACTAGGAATGTTTCCTGTTGAAAACTGTGTACAATAAACAATTCTCTTTCAAAAGTAGGAGCGAATTCAACGTTCTATGATCGTATTGTGTAGGAAGCTCAATTCCCATGTTAAAGTGAGCATAATTGACAGTTTCATTCACAGGTTATCTCATAGGATCAGTTGCTATTGAAAAATCCCAAGGAATTCAAAGAGTAGTACATCTTGGATTCTTTCCTTTCTCATTGAAAACTCATCATGAATGTCATGTTGTTCTGTCCTGTTCTCTACTCTAAACAAATCCGCTTTCCTAACTAAGCCTGTATTTAATGTTGCGTAGTCCTGTTTTCTACGTGAACATTTCAAAATGAATAGTAATGTTCAATACCACGTCGCATAAACCTGTTGTCTATGATAACGTTATCCGCTGGAAAACTAAGAGTGAATGCAATGTGCTATTGGCCGTTTAAGTCCTAGCATCATTTACTAATGAAAACTAACCAGGAACTGAAAAGATTAGAAGCTGCTTCAATACCAACATAGGTTGTGCAAGAAAACTAACAGATAAAGTCGAGTTCTGTAATAAAATTGTGTATAACATTGAATTACCCTTTGAAATCTATCCTTGATTTCAAAGTTCTGTAGTCCCGCTGTTTGAAATGAACGTTTATCACTGAAGACTAACCGCGAATTCAATGTTCTGTAATTTCATTACAGTCAACGTTCCAATGGTAATCTAAGATTGTTTTCAAAGTTCGATCAGAAGTTATATGCTCAGAACATTTCTTATTGAAAACGAAGTTGAATTCAAAGGGCTAGAACTGTGTGAATACTGAGAATGTTTCCTGTTGATAACTGTACAATAAACAATTCTCTTTCAAAAGTAGGAGCGAATTCAACGTTCTATGATCGTATTGTGTAGGAAGCTCAATTCCCGTCTTAAAGTAAGCGTAATTGACAGTTTCATTCACCGGTTACCTGGTAGGATCAGTTGCTATTGAAAAATCCGATGGAATTCAAAGAGTAATACTTCTTGGATTCTTTCGTTTCTCATTGAAAACTCATCGTGAATGTCATGTTGTTTTGTCCTGTTCTCTACTCTAAACAAATCCGCTTTCCTAACTAAGCTTATATTTAATGTTGCGTAGTCCTGTTTTCTACGTGAACATTTCAAAATGAATAGTAATGTTCAATACCACGTCGCATAAACCTGTTGTCTATGATAACGTTATCCGCTGGAAAACTAAGAGTGAATGCAATGTGCTATTGGCCGGTTAAGTCCTAGCATCATTTACTAATGAAAACTAACCAGGAACTGAAAAGATTAGAAGCTGCTTCAATACCAACATAGGTTGTGCAAGAAAACTAACAGATAAAGTCGAGTTCTGTAATAAAATTGTGTATAACATTGATTCACCCTTTTAAATCTATCTTTGATTTCAAAGTTCTGTAGTCCCGCTGTTTGAAATGAACGTTTATCATTGAAGACTAACCGCGAATTCAATGTTCTGTAATTTCATTACAGTCAACATTCCAATGGTAATGTAAGATTGTTTTCAAAGTTCGATCAGAAGTTATATGCACGGAATATTTCCTATTGAAAACGAAGATGAACTCAAAGGGCTAGAACTGTGTGAATATTAGGAATGTTTCCTGTTGAAAACTGTGTACAATAAACAATTCTCTTTCAAAAGTAGGAGCGAATTCAACGTTCTATGATCGTATTGTGTAGGAAGCTCAATTCCCGTCTTAAAGTAAGCGTAATTAACAGTTTCTTTCACCCGTTATCTGGTAGGATCAGTTGCTATTGAAAAATCAGAAGGAATTCAAAGAGTAGTACATCTTGGATTCTTTCGTTTCTCATTGAAAACTCATCGTGAATGTCATGTTTTTCTGTCCTGTTCTCTACTCTAAACAAATCCGCTTTCCTAACTAAGCCTGTGTTCAATGTGGCATTGCCCTGTTTGTGTAAGTGAACATTTCTCAATGAATAGTAACATTCAATTCAACGTTCCATAAACCTGTTGTCTAGGAAGAACATATCTGCTGGAAAACTAAGAGTGAATGCAATGTGCTATTAGCCGGTTATGTACTAGCATATTTTACTAATGAAAACTAACCGTGAACTGAAAAGATTAGAAGCTGCTTCAATACCAACCTAGGTTGTGCATAAAAAAAACAGAGAAGTTCGACTTCTGTAATGGAATTGTGTATAACATTGCATTACCCTTTGAAATCATGGAAAGATTTCAAAGTTCTGTAGTCCCGCTGTTTGAAATGAACGTTTATCATTGAAGACTAACCGCGAATTCAATGTTCTGTAATTTCATTACAGACAACATTCCAATGGTAATCTAAGATTGTTTTCAAAGTTCGATCAGAAGTTATATGCTCGGAACATTTCTTACTGAAAACGAAGTTGAATTCAAAGGGCTAGAACTGTGTGAATACTGAGAATGTTTCCTGTTGATAACTGTACAATAAACAATTCTCTTTCAAAAGTAGGAGCGAATTCAAAGTTCTATGATCGTATTGTGTAGGAAGCTCAATTCCCGTCTTAAAGTAAGCGTAATTGACAGTTTCATTCACCGGTTACCTGGTAGTATCAGTTGCTATTGAAAAATCCCAAGGAATTCAAAGAGTAGTACATCTTGGATTCTTACCTTTCTCATTGAAAACTCATCGTGAATGTCATGTTGTTCTGTCCTGTTCTCTACTCTAAACAAATCCGCTTTCCTAACTAAGCTTGTATTTAATGTTGTGTAGTCCTGTTTTCTACGTGAACATTTCAAAATGAATAGTAATGTTCAATACCACGTCGCATAAACCTGTTGTCTATGATAACGTTATCCGCTGGAAAACTAAGAGTGAATGCAATGTGCTATTGGCCGGTTAAATCCTAGCATAATTTACTAATGAAAACTAACCATGAACTGAAAAGATTAGAAGCTGCTTCAATACCAACATAGGTTGTGCAAGAAAACTAACAGATAAAGTCGAGTTCTGTAATAAAATTGTGTATAACATTGAATTACCCTTTTAAATCTATCCTTGATTTCAAAGTTCTGTAGTCTCGCTGTTTGAAATGAACGTTTATCATTGAAGACTAACCGCGAATTCAATGTTCTGTAATTTCATTACAGCCAACATTCCAATGGTAATCTAAGATTGTTTTCAAAGTTCGATCAGAAGTTATATGCTCGGAACATTTCCTATTGAAAACGAAGATGAACTCAAAGGGCTAGAACTGTGTGAATACTAGGAATGTTTCCTGTTGAAAACTGTGTACAATAAACAATTCTCTTTCAAAAGTAGGAGCGAATTCAACGTTCTATGATCGTATTGTGTAGGAAGCTCAATTCCCGTGTTAAAGTGAGCATAATTGACAGTTTCATTCACAGGTTATCTCATAGGATCAGTTGCTATTGAAAAATCCCAAGGAATTCAAAGAGTAGTACATCTTGGATTCTTTCCTTTCTCATTGAAAACTCATCATGAATGTCATGTTGTTCTGTCCTGTTCTCTACTCTAAACAAATCCGCTTTCCTAACTAAGCCTGTATTTAATGTTGCGTAGTCCTGTTTTCTACGTGAACATTTCAAAATGAATAGTAATGTTCAATACCACGTCGCATAAACCTGTTGTCTATGATAACGTTATCCGCTGGAAAACTAAGAGTGAATGCAATGTGCTATTGGCCGGTTAAGTCCTAGCATCATTTACTAATGAAAACTAACCAGGAACTGAAAAGATTAGAAGCTGCTTCAATACCAACATAGGTTGTGCAAGAAAACTAACAGATAAAGTCGAGTTCTGTAATAAAATTGTGTATAACATTGAATTACCCTTTGAAATCTATCCTTGATTTCAAAGTTCTGTAGTCCCGCTGTTTGAAATGAACGTTTATCACTGAAGACTAACCGCGAATTCAATGTTCTGTAATTTCATTACAGTCAACGTTCCAATGGTAATCTAAGATTGTTTTCAAAGTTCGATCAGAAGTTATATGCTCAGAACATTTCTTATTGAAAACGAAGTTGAATTCAAAGGGCTAGAACTGTGTGAATACTGAGAATGTTTCCTGTTGATAACTGTACAATAAACAATTCTCTTTCAAAAGTAGGAGCGAATTCAACGTTCTATGATCGTATTGTGTAGGAAGCTCAATTCCCGTCTTAAAGTAAGCGTAATTGACAGTTTCATTCACCGGTTACCTGGTAGGATCAGTTGCTATTGAAAAATCCGATGGAATTCAAAGAGTAATACTTCTTGGATTCTTTCGTTTCTCATTGAAAACTCATCGTGAATGGCATGTTGTTTTGTCCTGTTCTCTACTCTAAACAAATCCGCTTTCCTAACTAAGCTTATATTTAATGTTGCGTAGTCTTGTTTTCTACGTGAACATTTCAAAATGAATAGTAATGTTCAATACCACGTCGCATAAACCTGTTGTCTATGATAACGTTTTCCGCTGGAAAACTAAGAGTGAATGCAATGTGCTATTGGCCGGTTAAGTCCTAGCATCATTTACTAATGAAAACTAACCAGGAACTGAAAAGATTAGAAGCTGCTTCAATACCAACATAGGTTGTGCAAGAAAACTAACAGATAAAGTCGAGTTCTGTAATAAAATTGTGTATAACATTGATTCACCCTTTTAAATCTATCTTTGATTTCAAAGTTCTGTAGTCCCGCTGTTTGAAATGAACGTTTATCATTGAAGACTAACCGGGAATTCAATGTTCTGTAATTTCATTACAGTCAACATTCCAATGGTAATGTAAGATTGTTTTCAAAGTTCGATCAGAAGTTATATGCACGGAATATTTCCTATTGAAAACGAAGATGAACTCAAAGGGCTAGAACTGTGTGAATATTAGGAATGTTTCCTGTTGAAAACTGTGTACAATAAACAATTCTCTTTCAAAAGTAGGAGCGAATTCAACGTTCTATGATCGTATTGTGTAGGAAGCTCAATTCCCGTCTTAAAGTAAGCGTAATTAACAGTTTCTTTCACCCGTTATCTGGTAGGATCAGTTGCTATTGAAAAATCAGAAGGAATTCAAAGAGTAGTACATCTTGGATTCTTTCGTTTCTCATTGAAAACTCATCGTGAATGTCATGTTTTTCTGTCCTGTTCTCTACTCTAAACAAATCCGCTTTCCTAACTAAGCCTGTGTTCAATGTGGCATTGCCCTGTTTGTGTAAGTGAACATTTCTCAATGAATAGTAACATTCAATTCAACGTTCCATAAACCTGTTGTCTAGGAAGAACATATCTGCTGGAAAACTAAGAGTGAATGCAATGTGCTATTAGCCGGTTATGTACTAGCATATTTTACTAATGAAAACTAACCGTGAACTGAAAAGATTAGAAGCTGCTTCAATACCAACCTAGGTTGTGCATAAAAAAAACAGAGAAGTTCGACTTCTGTAATGAAATTGTGTATAACATTGCATTACCCTTTGAAATCATGGAAAGATTTCAAAGTTCTGTAGTCCCGCTGTTTGAAATGAACGTTTATCATTGAAGACTAACCGCGAATTCAATGTTCTGTAATTTCATTACAGACAACATTCCAATGGTAATCTAAGATTGTTTTCAAAGTTCGATCAGAAGTTATATGCTCGGAACATTTCTTACTGAAAACGAAGTTGAATTCAAAGGGCTAGAACTGTGTGAATACTGAGAATGTTTCCTGTTGGTAACTGTACAATAAACAATTCTCTTTCAAAAGTAGGAGCGAATTCAACGTTCTATGATCGTATTGTGTAGGAAGCTCAATTCCCGTCTTAAAGTAAGCGTAATTGACAGTTTCATTCACCGGTTACCTGGTAGTATCAGTTGCTATTGAAAAATCCCAAGGAATTCAAAGAGTAGTACATCTTGGATTCTTACCTTTCTCATTGAAAACTCATCGTGAATGTCATGTTGTTCTGTCCTGTTCTCTACTCTAAACAAATCCGCTTTCCTAACTAAGCTTGTATTTAATGTTGTGTAGTCCTGTTTTCTACGTGAACATTTCAAAATGAATAGTAATGTTCAATACCACGTCTCATAAACCTGTTGTCTATGATAACGTTATCCGCTGGAAAACTAAGAGTGAATGCAATGTGCTATTGGCCGGTTAAATCCTAGCATAATTTACTAATGAAAACTAACCATGAACTGAAAAGATTAGAAGCTGCTTCAATACCAACATAGGTTGTGCAAGAAAACTAACAGATAAAGTCGAGTTCTGTAATAAAATTGTGTATAACATTGAATTACCCTTTTAAATCTATCCTTGATTTCAAAGTTCTGTAGTCTCGCTGTTTGAAATGAACGTTTATCATTGAAGACTAACCGCGAATTCAATGTTCTGTAATTTCATTACAGCCAACATTCCAATGGTAATCTAAGATTGTTTTCAAAGTTCGATCAGAAGTTATATGCTCGGAACATTTCCTATTGAAAACGAAGATGAACTCAAAGGGCTAGAACTGTGTGAATACTAGGAATGTTTCCTGTTGAAAACTGTGTACAATAAACAATTCTCTTTCAAAAGTAGGAGCGAATTCAACGTTGTATGATCGTATTGTGTAGGAAGCTCAATTCCCGTGTTAAAGTGAGCATAATTGACAGTTTCATTCACAGGTTATCTCATAGGATCAGTTGCTATTGAAAAATCCCAAGGAATTCAAAGAGTAGTACATCTTGGATTCTTTCCTTTCTCATTGAAAACTCATCATGAATGTCATGTTGTTCTGTCCTGTTCTCTACTCTAAACAAATCCGCTTTCCTAACTAAGCCTGTATTTAATGTTGCGTAGTCCTGTTTTCTACGTGAACATTTCAAAATGAATAGTAATTTTCAATACCACGTCGCATAAACCTGTTGTCTATGATAACGTTATCCGCTGGAAAACTAAGAGTGAATGCAATGTGCTATTGGCCGGTTAAGTCCTAGCATCATTTCCTAATGAAAACTAAGCAGGAACTGAAAAGATTAGAAGCTGCTTCAATACCAACATAGGTTGTGCAAGAAAACTAACAGATAAAGTCGAGTTCTGTAATAAAATTGTGTATAACATTGAATTACCCTTTGAAATCTATCCTTGATTTCAAAGTTCTGTAGTCCCGCTGTTTGAAATGAACGTTTATCACTGAAGACTAACCTCGAATTCAATGTTCTGTAATTTCATTACAGTCAACATTCCAATGGTAATCTAAGATTGTTTTCAAAGTTCGATCAGAAGTTATATGCTCAGAACATTTCTTATTGAAAACGAAGTTGAATTCAAAGGGCTAGAACTGTGTGAATACTGAGAATGTTTCCTGTTGATAACTGTACAATAAACAATTCTCTTTCAAAAGTAGGAGCGAATTCAACGTTCTATGATCGTATTGTGTAGGAAGCTCAATTCCCGTCTTAAAGTAAGCGTAATTGACAGTTTCATTCACCGGTTACCTTTTAGGATCAGTTGCTATTGAAAAATCCCAAGGAATTCAAAGAGCAGTACATCTTGGATTCTTTCGTTTCTCATTGAAAACTCATCGTGAATGTCATGTTGTTCTGTTCTGTTCTCTACTCTAAACAAATCCGCTTTCCTAACTAAGCTTATATTTAATGTTGCGTAGTCCTGTTTTCTACGTGAACATTTCAAAATGAATAGTAATTTTCAATACCACGTCGCATAAGCCTGTTGTCTATGATAACGTTATCCGCTGGAAAACTAAGAGTGAATGCAATGTGCTATTGGCCGGTTAAGTCCTAGCATCATTTCCTAATGAAAACTAAGCAGGAACTGCAAAGATTAGAAGCTGCTTCAATACCAACATAGGTTGTGCAAGAAAACTAACAGATAAAGTCGAGTTCTGTAATAAAATTGTGTATAACATTGAATTACCCTTTTAAATCTATCTTTGATTTCAAAGTTCTGTAGTCCCGCTGTTTGAAATGAACGTTTATCATTGAAGACTAACCGCGAATTCAATGTTCTGTAATTTCATTACAGTCAACATTCCAATGGTAATGTAAGATTGTTTTCAAAGTTCGATCAGAAGTTATATGCACGGAATATTTCCTATTGAAAACGAAGATGAACTCAAAGGGCTAGAACTGTGTGAATATTAGGAATGTTTCCTGTTGAAAACTGTGTACAATAAACAATTCTCTTTCAAAAGTAGGAGCGAATTCAACGTTCTATGATCGTATTGTGTAGGAAGTTCAATTCCCGTCTTAAAGTAAGCGTAATTAACAGTTTCTTTCACCCGTTATCTGGTAGGATCAGTTGCTATTGAAAAATCAGAAGGAATTCAAAGAGTAGTACATCTTGGATTCTTTCGTTTCTCATTGAAAACTCATCGTGAATGTCATGTTTTTCTGTCCTGTTCTCTACTCTAAACAAATCCGCTTTCCTAACTAAGCCTGTGTTCAATGTGGCATTGCCCTGTTTGTGTAAGTGAACATTTCTCAATGAATAGTAACATTCAATTCAACGTTCCATAAACCTGTTGTCTAGGAAGAACATATCTGCTGGAAAACTAAGAGTGAATGCAATGTGCTATTAGCCGGTTATGTACTAGCATATTTTACTAATGAAAACTAACCGTGAACTGAAAAGATTAGAAGCTGCTTCAATACCAACCTAGGTTGTGCATAAAAAAAACAGAGAAGTTCGACTTCTGTAATGAAATTGTGTATAACATTGCATTACCCTTTGAAATCAAGGATAGATTTCAAAGTTCTGTAGTCCCGCTGTTTGAAATGAACGTTTATCACTGAAGACTAACCGCGAATTCAATGTTCTGTAATTTCATTACAGTCAACATTCCAATGGTAATCTAAGATTGTTTTCAAAGTTCGATCAGAAGTTATATGCTCAGAACATTTCTTATTGAAAACGAAGTTGAATTCAAAGGGCTAGAACTGTGTGAATACTGAGAATGTTTCCTGTTGATAACTGTACAATAAACAATTCTCTTTCAAAAGTAGGAGCGAATTCAACGTTCTATGATCGTATTGTGTAGGAAGCTCAATTCCCGTCTTAAAGTAAGCGTAATTGACAGTTTCATTCACCGGTTACCTTTTAGGATCAGTTGCTATTGAAAAATCCCAAGGAATTCAAAGAGCAGTACATCTTGGATTCTTTCGTTTCTCATTGAAAACTCATCGTGAATGTCATGTTGTTCTGTCCTGTTCTCTACTCTAAACAAATCCGCTTTCCTAACTAAGCTTATATTTAATGTTGCGTAGTCCTGTTTTCTACGTGAACATTTCAAAATGAATAGTAATGTTCAATACCACGTCGCATAAACCTGTTGTCTATGATAACGTTATCCGCTGGAAAACTAAGAGTGAATGCAATGTGCTATTGGCCGGTTAAGTCCTAGCATCATTTACTAATGAAAACTAACCAGGAACTGAAAAGATTAGAAGCTGCTTCAATACCAACATAGGTTGTGCAAGAAAACTAACAGATAAAGTCGAGTTCTGTAATAAAATTGTGTATAACATTGATTCACCCTTTTAAATCTATCCTTGATTTCAAAGTTCTGTAGTCCCGCTGTTTGAAATGAATGTTTATCATTGAAGACTAACCGCGAATTCAATGTTCTGTAATTTCATTACAGTCAACATTCCAATGGTAATGTAAGATTGTTTTCAAAGTTCGATCAGAAGTTATATGCTCGGAACATTTCCTATTGAAAACGAAGATGAACTCAAAGGGCTAGAACTGTGTGAATACTAGGAATGTTTCCTGTTGAAAACTGTGTACAATAAACAATTCTCTTTCAAAAGTAGGAGCGAATTCAACGTTCTATGATCGTATTGTGTAGGAAGCTCAATTTCCGTCTTAAAGTAAGCGTAATTAACAGTTTCTTTCACCCGTTATCTGGTAGGATCAGTTGCTATTGAAAAATCCGAAGGAATTCAAAGAGTAGTACATCTTGGATTCTTTCGTTTCTCATTGAAAACTCATCGTGAATGTCATGTTTTTCTGTCCTGTTCTCTACTCTAAACAAATCCGCTTTCCTAACTAAGCCTGTGTTCAATGTGGCATTGCCCTGTTTGTGTAAGTGAACATTTCTCAATGAATAGTAACATTCAATTCAACGTTCCATAAACCTGTTGTCTAGGAAGAACATATCTGCTGGAAAACTAAGAGTGAATGCAATGTGCTATTAGCCGGTTATGTACTAGGATATTTTACTAATGAAAACTAACCGTGAACTGAAAAGATTAGAAGCTGCTTCAATACCAACCTAGGTTGTGCATAAAAAAAACAGAGAAGTTCGACTTCTGTAATGAAATTGTGTATTACCTTGCATTACCCTTTGAAATCATGGAAAGATTTCAAAGTTCTGTAGTCCCGCTGTTTGAAATGAACGTTTATCACTGAAAACTAACCGCGAATTCAATGTTCTGTAATTTCATTACAGACAACATTCCAATGGTAATCTAAGATTGTTTTCAAAGTTCGATCAGAAGTTATATGCTCGGAACATTTCTTACTGAAAACGAAGTTGAATTCAAAGGGCTAGAACTGTGTGAATACTGAGAATGTTTCCTGTTGATAACTGTACAATAAACAATTCTCTTTCAAAAGTAGGAGCGAATTCAACGTTCTATGATCGTATTGTGTAGGAAGCTCAATTCCCGTCTTAAAGTAAGCGTAATTGACAGTTTCATTCACCGGTTACCTGGTAGTATCAGTTGCTATTGAAAAATCCCAAGGAATTCAAAGAGTAGTACATCTTGGATTCTTACCTTTCTCATTGAAAACTCATCGTGAATGTCATGTTGTTCTGTCCTGTTCTCTACTCTAAACAAATCCGCTTTCCTAACTAAGCTTGTATTTAATGTTGTGTAGTCCTGTTTTCTACGTGAACATTTCAAAATGAATAGTAATGTTCAATACCACGTCGCATAAACCTGTTGTCTATGATAACGTTATCCGCTGGAAAACTAAGAGTGAATGCAATGTGCTATTGGCCGGTTAAGTCCTAGCATCATTTACTAATGAAAACTAACCAGGAACTGAAAAGATTAGAAGCTGCTTCAATACCAACATAGGTTGTGCAAGAAAACTAACAGATAAAGTCGAGTTCTGTAATAAAATTGTGTATAACATTGAATTACCCTTTGAAATCTATCCTTGATTTCAAAGTTCTGTAGTCCCGCTGTTTGAAATGAACGTTTATCACTGAAGACTAACCGCGAATTCAATGTTCTGTAATTTCATTACAGTCAACGTTCCAATGGTAATCTAAGATTGTTTTCAAAGTTCGATCAGAAGTTATATGCTCAGAACATTTCTTATTGAAAACGAAGTTGAATTCAAAGGGCTAGAACTGTGTGAATACTGAGAATGTTTCCTGTTGATAACTGTACAATAAACAATTCTCTTTCAAAAGTAGGAGCGAATTCAACGTTCTATGATCGTATTGTGTAGGAAGCTCAATTCCCATGTTAAAGTGAGCATAATTGACAGTTTCATTCACAGGTTATCTCATAGGATCAGTTGCTATTGAAAAATCCCAAGGAATTCAAAGAGTAGTACATCTTGGATTCTTTCCTTTCTCATTGAAAACTCATCATGAATGCAATGTTGTTCTGTCCTGTTCTCTACTCTAAACAAATCCGCTTTCCTAACTAAGCCTGTATTTAATGTTGCGTAGTCCTGTTTTCTACGTGAACATTTCAAAATGAATAGTAATGTTCAATACCACGTCGCATAAACCTGTTGTCTATGATAACGTTATCCGCTGGAAAACTAAGAGTGAATGCAATGTGCTATTGGCCGGTTAAGTCCTAGCATCATTTACTAATGAAAACTAACCAGGAACTGAAAAGATTAGAAGCTGCTTCAATACCAACATAGGTTGTGCAAGAAAACTAACAGATAAAGTCGAGTTCTGTAATAAAATTGTGTATAACATTGAATTACCCTTTGAAATCTATCCTTGATTTCAAAGTTCTGTAGTCCCGCTGTTTGAAATGAACGTTTACCACTGAAGACTAACCGCGAATTCAATGTTCTGTAATTTCATTACAGTCAACGTTCCAATGGTAATCTAAGATTGTTTTCAAAGTTCGATCAGAAGTTATATGCTCAGAACATTTCTTATTGAAAACGAAGTTGAATTCAAAGGGCTAGAACTGTGTGAATACTGAGAATGTTTCCTGTTGATAACTGTACAATAAACAATTCTCTTTCAAAAGTAGGAGCGAATTCAACGTTCTATGATCGTATTGTGTAGGAAGCTCAATTCCCGTCTTAAAGTAAGCGTAATTGACAGTTTCATTCACCGGTTACCTGGTAGGATCAGTTGCTATTGAAAAATCCGATGGAATTCAAAGAGTAATACATCTTGGATTCTTTCGTTTCTCATTGAAAACTCATCGTGAATGTCATGTTGTTTTGTCCTGTTCTCTACTCTAAACAAATCCGCTTTCCTATCTAAGCTTGTATTTAATGTTGCGTAGTCCTGTTTTCTACGTGAACATTTCAAAATGAATAGTAATGTTCAATACCACGTCGCATAAACCTGTTGTCTATGATAACGTTATCCGCTGGAAAACTAAGAGTGAATGCAATGTGCTATTGGCCGGTTAAGTCCTAGCATCATTTCCTAATGAAAACTAACCAGGAACTGAAAAGATTAGAAGCTGCTTCAATACCAACATAGGTTGTGCAAGAAAACTAACAGATAAAGTCGAGTTCTGTAATAAAATTGTGTATAACATTGATTCACCCTTTTAAATCTATCCTTGATTTCAAAGTTCTGTAGTCCCGCTGTTTGAAATGAACGTTTATCATTGAAGACTAACCGCGAATTCAATGTTCTGTAATTTCATTACAGCCAACATTCCAATGGTAATCTAAGATTGTTTTCAAAGATCGATCAGAAGTTATATGCACGGAATATTTCCTATTGAAAACGAAGATGAACTCAAAGGGCTAGAACTGTGTGAATACTAGGAATGTTTCCTGTTGAAAACTGTGTACAATAAACAATTCTCTTTCAAAAGTAGGAGCGAATTCAACGTTCTATGATCGTATTGTGTAGGAAGCTCAATTCCCGTCTTAAAATAAGCGTAATTAACAGTTTCTTTCACCCGTTATCTGGTAGGATCAGTTGCTATTGAAAAATCCGAAGGAATTCAAAGAGTAGTACATCTTGGATTCTTTCGTTTCTCATTGAAAACTCATCGTGAATGTCATGTTTTTCTGTCCTGTTCTCTACTCTAAACAAATCCGCTTTCCTAACTAAGCCTGTATTCAATGTTGCATTGCCCTGTTTGTGTAAGTGAACATTTCTCAATGAATAGTAACATTCAATTCAACGTTCCATAAACCTGTTGTCTAGGAAGAACATATCTGCTGGAAAACTAAGAGTGAATGCAATGTGCTATTAGCCGGTTATGTACTAGCATATTTTACTAATGAAAACTAACCGTGAACTGAAAAGATTAGAAGCTGCTTCAATACCAACCTAGGTTGTGCATTAAAAAAAACAGAGAAGTTCGACTTCTGTAATGAAATTGTGTATAACATTGCATTACCCTTTGAAATCATGGAAAGATTTCAAAGTTCTGTAGTCCCGCTGTTTGAAATGAACGTTTATCACTGAAGACTAATCGCGAATTCAATGTTCTGTAATTTCATTACAGACAACATTCCAATGGTAATCTAAGATTGTTTTCAAAGTTCGATCAGAAGTTATATGCTCAGAACATTTCTTATTGAAAACGAAGTTGAATTCAAAGGGCTAGAACTGTGTGAATACTGAGAATGTTTCCTGTTGATAACTGTACAATAAACAATTCTCTTTCAAAAGTAGGAGCGAATTCAACGTTCTATGATCGTATTGTGTAGGAAGCTCAATTCCCGTCTTAAAGTAAGCGTAATTGATAGTTTCATTCACCGGTTACCTGGTAGGATCAGTTGCTATTGAAAAATCCGATGGAATTCAAAGAGTAATAGATCTTGGATTCTTACCTTTCTCATTGAAAACTCATCGTGAATGTCATGTTGTTCTGTCCTGTTCTCTACTCTAAACAAATCCGCTTTCCTAACTAAGCTTGTATTTAATGTTGCGTAGTCCTGTTTTCTACGTGAACATTTCAAAATGAATAGTAATGTTCAATACCACGTCGCATAAACCTGTTGTCTATGATAACGTTATCCGCTGGAGAACTAAGAGTGAATGCAATGTGCTATTGGCCGGTTAAGTCCTAGCATCATTTCCTAATGAAAACTAACCAGGAACTGAAAAGATTAGAAGCTGCTTCAATACCAACATAGGTTGTGCAAGAAAACGAACAGATAAAGTCGAGTTCTGTAATAAAATTGTGTATAACATTGAATTACCCTTTGAAATCTATCCTTGATTTCAAAGTTCTGTAGTCCCGCTGTTTGAAATGAACGATTATCATTGAAGACTAACCGCGAATTCAATGTTCTGTAATTTCATTACAGCCAACATTCCAATGGTAATCTAAGATTGTTTTCAAAGTTCGATCAGAAGTTATATGCTCGGAACATTTCCTATTGATAACGAAGATGAACTCAAAGGGCTAGAACTGTGTGACTACTAGGAATGTTTCCTGTTGAAAACTGTGTACAATAAACAATTCTCTTTCAAAAGTAGGAGCGAATTCAACGTTCTATGATCGTATTGTGTAGGAAGCTCAATTCCCATGTTAAAGTGAGCATAATTGACAGTTTCATTCACAGGTTATCTCATAGGATCAGTTGCTATTGAAAAATCCCAAGGAATTCAAAGAGTAGTACATCTTGGATTCTTTCCTTTCTCATTGAAAACTCATCATGAATGTCATGTTGTTCTGTCCTGTTCTCTACTCTAAACAAATCCGCTTTCCTAACTAAGCCTGTATTTAATGTTGCGTAGTCCTGTTTTCTACGTGAACATTTCAAAATGAATAGTAATGTTCAATACCACGTCGCATAAACCTGTTGTCTATGATAACGTTATCCGCTGGAAAACTAAGAGTGAATGCAATGTGCTATTGGCCGGTTAAGTCCTAGCATCATTTCCTAATGAAAACTAAGCAGGAACTGAAAAGATTAGAAGCTGCTTCAATACCAACATAGGTTGTGCAAGAAAACTAACACATAAAGTCGAGTTCTGTAATAAAATTGTGTATAACATTGATTCACCCTTTTAAATCTATCCTTGATTTCAAAGTTCTGTAGTCCCGCTGTTTGAAATGAACGTTTATCACTGAAGACTAACCGCGAATTCAATGTTCTGTAATTTCATTACAGTCAACGTTCCAATGGTAATCTAAGATTGTTTTCAAAGTTCGATCAGAAGTTATATGCTCAGAACATTTCTTATTGAAAACGAAGTTGAATTCAAAGGGCTAGAACTGTGTGAATACTGAGAATGTTTCCTGTTGATAACTGTACAATAAACAATTCTCTTTCAAAAGTAGGAGCGAATTCAACGTTCTATGATCGTATTGTGTAGGAAGCTCAATTCCCGTCTTAAAGTAAGCGTAATTGACAGTTTCATTCACCGGTTACCTGGTAGGATCAGTTGCTATTGAAAAATCCGATGGAATTCAAAGAGTAATACATCTTGGATTCTTTCGTTTCTCATTGAAAACTCATCGTGAATGTCATGTTGTTTTGTCCTGTTCTCTACTCTAAACAAATCCGCTTTCCTAACTAAGCTTGTATTTAATGTTGCGTAGTCCTGTTTTCTACGTGAACATTTCAAAATGAATAGTAATGTTCAATACCACGTCGCATAAACCTGTTGTCTATGATAACGTTATCCGCTGGAAAACTAAGAGTGAATGCAATGTGCTATTGGCCGGTTAAGTCCTAGCATCATTTCCTAATGAAAACTAAGCAGGAACTGAAAAGATTAGAAGCTGCTTCAATACCAACATAGGTTGTGCAAGAAAACTAACAGATAAAGTCGAGTTCTGTAATAAAATTGTGTATAACATTGAATTACCCTTTGAAATCTATCCTTGATTTCAAAGTTCTGTAGTCCCGCTGTTTGAAATGAACGTTTATCACTGAAGACTAACCGCGAATTCAATGTTCTGTAATTTCATTACAGACAACATTCCAATGGTAATCTAAGATTGTTTTCAAAGTTCGATCAGAAGTTATATGCTCAGAACATTTCTTATTGAAAACGAAGTTGAATTCAAAGGGCTAGAACTGTGTGAATACTGAGAATGTTTCCTGTTGATAACTGTACAATAAACAATTCTCTTTCAAAAGTAGGAGCGAATTCAACGTTCTATGATCGTATTGTGTAGGAAGCTCAATTCCCGTCTTAAAGTAAGCGTAATTGACAGTTTCATTCACCGGTTACCTTTTAGGATCAGTTGCTATTGAAAAATCCCAAGGAATTCAAAGAGCAGTACATCTTGGATTCTTTCGTTTCTCATTGAAAACTCATCGTGAATGTCATGTTGTTCTGTCCTGTTCTCTACTCTAAACAAATCCGCTTTCCTAACTAACCTTATATTTAATGTTGCATAGTCCTGTTTTCTACGTGAACATTTCAAAATGAATAGTAATGTTCAATACCACGTCGCATAAACCTGTTGTCTATGATAACGTTATCCGCTGGAAAACTAAGAGTGAATGCAATGTGCTATTGGCCGGTTAAGTCCTAGCATCATTTACTAATGAAAACTAACCAGGAACTGAAAAGATTAGAAGCTGCTTCAATACCAACATAGGTTGTGCAAGAAAACTAACAGATAAAGTCGAGTTCTGTAATAAAATTGTGTATAACATTGATTCACCCTTTTAAATCTATCCTTGATTTCAAAGTTCTGTAGTCCCGCTGTTTGAAATGAACGTTTATCATTGAAGACTAACCGCGAATTCAATGTTCTGTAATTTCATTACAGTCAACATTCCAATGGTAATGTAAGATTGTTTTCAAAGTTCGATCAGAAGTTATATGCTCGGAACATTTCCTATTGAAAACGAAGATGAACTCAAAGTGCTAGAACTGTGTGAATACTAGGAATGTTTCCTGTTGAAAACTGTGTACAATAAACAATTCTCTTTCAAAAGTAGGAGCGAATTCAACGTTCTATGATCGTATTGTGTAGGAAGCTCAATTTCCGTCTTAAAGTAAGCGTAATTAACAGTTTCTTTCACCCGTTATCTGGTAGGATCAGTTGCTATTGAAAAATCCGAAGGAATTCAAAGAGTAGTACATCTTGGATTCTTCGTTTCTCATTGAAAACTCATCGTGAATGTCATGTTTTTCTGTCCTATTCTCTACTCTAAACAAATCCGCTTTCCTAACTAAGCCTGTGTTCAATGTGGCATTGCCCTGTTTGTGTAAGTGAACATTTCTCAATGAATAGTAACATTCAATTCAACGTTCCATAAACCTGTTGTCTAGGAAGAACATATCTCCTGGAAAACTAAGAATGAATGCAATGTGCTATTAGCCGGTTATGTACTAGCATATTTTACTAATGAAAACTAACCGTGAACTGAAAAGATTAGAAGCTGCTTCAATACCAACCTAGGTTGTGCATAAAAAAAACAGAGAAGTTCGACTTCTGTAATGAAATTGTGTATAACATTGCATTACCCTTTGAAATCATGGAAAGATTTCAAAGTTCTGTAGTCCCGCTGTTTGAAATGAACGTTTATCACTGAAAACTAACCGCGAATTCAATGTTCTGTAATTTCATTACAGACAACATTCCAATGGTAATTTAAGATTGTTCTCAAAGTTCGATCAGAAGTTATATGCTCGGAACATTTCTTACTGAAAACGAAGTTGAATTCAAAGGGCTAGAACTGTGTGAATACTGAGAATGTTTCCTGTTGATAACTGTACAATAAACAATTCTCTTTCAAAAGTAGGAGCGAATTCAAAGTTCTATGATCGTATTGTGTAGGAAGCTCAATTCCCGTCTTAAAGTAAGCGTAATTGACAGTTTCATTCACCGGTTACCTGGTAGTATCAGTTGCTATTGAAAAATCCCAAGGAATTCAAAGAGTAGTACATCTTGGATTCTTACCTTTCTCATTGAAAACTCATCGTGAATGTCATGTTGTTCTGTCCTGTTCTCTATTCTAAACAAATCCGCTTTCCTAACTAAGCTTGTATTTAATGTTGCGTAGTCCTGTTTTCTACGTGAACATTTCAAAATGAATAGTAATGTTCAATACCACGTCGCATAAACCTGTTGTCTATGATAACGTTATCGGCTGGAAAACTAAGGGTGAATGCAATGTGCTATTGGCCGGTTAAGTCCTAGCATCATTTACTAATGAAAACTAACCATGACCTGAAAAGATTAGAAGCTGCTTCAATACCAACATAGGTTGTGCAAGAAAACTAACAGACAAAGTCGAGTTCTGTAATAAAATTGTGTATAACATTGATTTACCCTTTTAAATCTATCCTTGATTTCAAAGTTCTGTAGTCCCGCTGTTTGAAATGAACGTTTATCATTGAAGACTAACCGCGAATTCAATGTTCTGTAATTTCATTACAGTCAACATTCCAATGGTAATGTAAGATTGTTTTCAAAGTTCGATCAGAAGTTATATGCTCGGAACATTTCCTATTGAAAACGAAGATGAACTCAAAGGGCTAGAACTGTGTGAATACTAGGAATGTTTCCTGTTGAAAACTGTGTACAATAAACAATTCTCTTTCAAAAGTAGGAGCGAATTCAACGTTCTATGATCGTATTGTGTAGGAAGCTCAATTTCCGTCTTAAAGTAAGCGTAATTAACAGTTTCTTTCACCCGTTATCTGGTAGGATCAGTTGCTATTGAAAAATCCGAAGGAATTCAAAGAGTAGTACATCTTGGATTCTTTCCTTTCTCATGGAAATCTCATCGTGAATGTCATGTTTTTCTGTCCTGTTCTCTACTCTAAACAAATCCGCTTTCCTAACTAAGCCTGTGTTCAATGTGGCATTGCCCTGTTTGTGTAAGTGAACATTTCTCAATGAATAGTAACATTCAATTCAACGTTCCATAAACCTGTTGTCTAGGAAGAACATATCTGCTGGAAAACTAAGAGTGAATGCAATGTGCTATTAGCCGGTTATGTACTAGCATATTTTACTAATGAAAACTAACCGTGAACTGAAAAGATTAGAAGCTGCTTCAATACCAACCTAGGTTGTGCATAAAAAAAACAGAGAAGTTCGACTTCTGTAATGAAATTGTGTATAACATTGCATTACCCTTTGAAATCATGGAAAGATTTCAAAGTTCTGTAGTCCCGCTGTTTGAAATGAACGTTTATCATTGAAGACTAACCGCGAATTCAATGTTCTGTAATTTCATTACAGACAACATTCCAATGGTAATCTAAGATTGTTTTCAAAGTTCGATCAGAAGTTACATGCTCGGAACATTTCTTACTGAAAACGAAGTTGAATTCAAAGGGCTAGAACTGTGTGAATACTGAGAATGTTTCCTGTTGATAACTGTACAATAAACAATTCTCTTTCAAAAGTAGGAGCGAATTCAACGTTCTATGATCGTATTGTGTAGGAAGCTCAATTCCCCTCTTAAAGTAAGCGTAATTGACAGTTTCATTCACCGGTTACCTGGTAGTATCAGTTGCTATTGAAAAATCCCAAGGAATTCAAAGAGTAGTACATCTTGGATTCTTACCTTTCTCATTGAAAACTCATCGTGAATGTCATGTTGTTCTGTCCTGTTCTCTACTCTAAACAAATCGCTTTCCTAACTAAGCTTGTATTTAATGTTGCGTAGTCCTGTTTTCTACGTGAACATTTCAAAATGAATAGTAATGTTCAATACCACGTCGCATAAACCTGTTGTCTATGATAACGTTATCCGCTGGAAAACTAAGAGTGAATGCAATGTGCTATTGGCCGGTTAAATCCTAGCATCATTTCCTAATGAAAACTAAGCAGGAACTGAAAAGATTAGAAGCTGCTTCAATACCAACATAGGTTGTGCAAGAAAACTAACAGATAAAGTCGAGTTCTGTAATAAAATTGTGTATAACATTGATTCACCCTTTTAAATCTATCCTTGATTTCAAAGTTCTGTAGTCCCGCTGTTTGAAATGAACGTTTATCATTGAAGACTAACCGCGAATTCAATGTTCTGTAATTTCATTACAGTCAACATTCCAATGGTAATGTAAGATTGTTTTCAAAGTTCGATCAGAAGTTATATGCTCGGAACATTTCCTATTGAAAACGAAGATGAACTCAAAGGGCTAGAACTGTGTGAATACTAGGAATGTTTCCTGTTGAAAACTGTGTACAATAAACAATTCTCTTTCAAAAGTAGGAGCGAATTCAACGTTCTATCATCGTATTGTGTAGGAAGCTCAATTTCCGTCTTAAAGTAAGCGTAATTAACAGTTTCTTTCACCCGTTATCTGGTAGGATCAGTTGCTATTGAAAAATCCGAAGGAATTCAAAGAGTAGTACATCTTGGATTCTTTCGTTTGTCATTGAAAACTCATCATGAATGTCATGTTTTTCTGTCCTATTCTCTACTCTAAACAAATCCGCTTTCCTAACTAAGCTTATATTTAATGTTGCGTAGTCCTGTTTTCTACGTGAACATTTCAAAATGAATAGTAATGTTCAATACCACGTCGCATAAACCTGTTGTCTATGATAACGTTATCCGCTGGAAAACTAAGAGTGAATGCAATGTGCTATTGGCCGGTTAAGTCCTAGCATCATTTACTAATGAAAACTAACCAGGAACTGAAAAGATTAGAAGCTGCTTCAATACCAACATAGGTTGTGCAAGAAAACTAACAGATAAAGTCGAGTTCTGTAATAAAATTGTGTATAACATTGATTCACCCTTTTAAATCTATCTTTGATTTCAAAGTTCTGTAGTCCCGCTGTTTGAAATGAACGTTTATCATTGAAGACTAACCGCGAATTCAATGTTCTGTAATTTCATTACAGTCAACATTCCAATGGTAATGTAAGATTGTTTTCAAAGTTCGATCAGAAGTTATATGCACGGAATATTTCCTATTGAAAACGAAGATGAACTCAAAGGGCTAGAACTGTGTGAATACTAGGAATGTTTCCTGTTGAAAACTGTGTACAATAAACAATTCTCTTTCAAAAGTAGGAGCGAATTCAACGTTCTATGATCGTATTGTATAGGAAGCTCAATTCCCGTCTTAAAGTAAGCGTAATTAACAGTTTCTTTCACCCGTTATCTGGTAGGATCAGTTGCTATTGAAAAATCCGAAGGAATTCAAAGAGTAGTACATCTTGGATTCTTTCGTTTCTCATTGAAAACTCATCGTGAATGTCATGTTTTTCTGTCCTGTTCTCTACTCTAAACAAATCCGATTTCCTAACTAAGCCTGTATTCAATGTTGCATTGCCCTGTTTGTGTAAGTGAACATTTCTCAATGAATAGTAACATTCAATTCAACGTTCCATAAACGTGTTGTCTAGGAAGAACATATATGCTGGAAAACTAAGAGTGAATGCAATGTGCTATTAGCCGGTTATGTACTAGCATATTTTACTAATGAAAACTAACCGTGAACTGAAAAGATTAGAAGCTGCTTCAATACCAACCTAGGTTGTGCATAAAAAAAACAGAGAAGTTCGACTTCTGTAATGAAATTGTGTATAACATTGCATTACCCTTTGAAATCATGGAAAGATTTCAAAGTTCTGTAGTCCCGCTGTTTGAAATGAACGTTTATCACTGAAGACTAACCGCGAATTCAATGTTCTGTAATTTCATTACAGACAACATTCCAATGGTAATCTAAGATTGTTTTCAAAGTTCGATCAGAAGTTATATGCTCAGAACATTTCTTATTGAAAACGAAGTTGAATTCAAAGGGCTAGAACTGTGTGAATACTGAGAATGTTTCCTGTTGATAACTGTACAATAAACAATTCTCTTTCAAAAGTAGGAGCGAATTCAACGTTCTATGATCGTATTGTGTAGGAAGCTCAATTCCCGTCTTAAAGTAAGCGTAATTGATAGTTTCATTCACCGGTTACCTGGTAGGATCAGTTGCTATTGAAAAATCCGATGGAATTCAAAGAGTAATACATCTTGGATTCTTTCGTTTCTCATTGAAAACTCATCGTGAATGTCATGTTGTTTTGTCCTGTTCTCTACTCTAAACAAATCCGCTTTCCTAACTAAGCTTGTATTTAATGTTGCGTAGTCCTGTTTTCTACATGAACATTTCAAAATGAATAGTAATGTTCAATACCACGTCGCATAAACCTGTTGTCTATGATAACGTTATCCGCTGGAAAACTAAGAGTGAATGCAATGTGCTATTGGCCGGTTAAGTCCTAGCATCATTTACTAATGAAAACTAACCATGAACTGAAAAGATTAGAAGCTGCTTCAATACCAACATAGGTTGTGCAAGAAAACTAACAGATAAAGTCGAGTTCTGTAATAAAATTGTGTATAACATTGAATTACCCTTTGAAATCTATCCTTGATTTCAAAGTTCTGTAGTCCCGCTGTTTGAAATGAACGATTATCATTGAAGACTAACCGCGAATTCAATGTTCTGTAATTTCATTACAGCCAACATTCCAATGGTAATCTAAGATTGTTTTCAAAGTTCGATCAGATGTTATATGCTCAGAACATTTCTTATTGAAAACGAAGTTGAATTCAAAGGGCTAGAACTGTGTGAATACTGAGAATGTTTCATGTTGATAACTGTACAATAAAAAATTCTCTTTCAAAAGTAGGAGCGAATTCAACGTTCTATGATCGTATTGTGTAGGAAGCTCAATTCCCGTCTTAAAGTAAGCGTAATTGACAGTTTCATTCACCGGTTACCTGGTAGGATCAGTTGCTATTGAAAAATCCGATGGAATTCAAAGAGCAATACTTCTTGGATTCTTTCGTTTCTCATTGAAAACTCATCGTGAATGTCATGTTGTTTTGTCCTGTTCTCTACTCTAAACAAATCCGCTTTCCTAACTAAGCTTATATTTAATGTTGCGTAGTCCTGTTTTCTACGTGAACATTTCAAAATGAATAGTAATGTTCAATACCACGTCGCATAAACCTGTTGTCTATGATAACGTTTTCCGCTGGAAAACTAAGAGTGAATGCAATGTGCTATTGGCCGGTTAAGTCCTAGCATCATTTACTAATGAAAAATAACCAGGAACTGAAAAGATTAGAAGCTGCTTCAATACCAACATAGGTTGTGCAAGAAAACTAACAGATAAAGTCGAGTTCTGTAATAAAATTGTGTATAACATTGATTCACCCTTTTAAATCTATCCTTGATTTCAAAGTTCTGTAGTCCCGCTGTTTGAAATGAACGTTTATCATTGAAGACTAACCGCGAATTCAATGTTCTGTAATTTCATTACAGTCAACATTCCAATGGTAATGTAAGATTGTTTTCAAAGTTCGATCAGAAGTTATATGCTCGGAACATTTCCTATTGAAAACGAAGATGAACTCAAAGGGCTAGAACTGTGTGAATACTAGGAATGTTTCCTGTTGAAAACTGTGTACAATAAACAATTCTCTTTCAAAAGTAGGAGCGAATTCAACGTTCTATGATCGTATTGTGTAGGAAGCTCAATTTCCGTCTTAAAGTAAGCGTAATTAACAGTTTCTTTCACCCGTTATCTGGTAGGATCAGTTGCTATTGAAAAATCCGAAGGAATTCAAAGAGTAGTACATCTTGGATTCTTTCGTTTCTCATTGAAAACTCATCGTGAATGTCATGTATTTCTGTCCTATTCTCTACTCTAAACAAATCCGCTTTCCTAACTAAGCCTGTGTTCAATGTGGCATTGCCCTGTTTGTGTAAGTGAACATTTCTCAATGAATAGTAACATTCAATTCAACGTTCCATAAACCTGTTGTCTAGGAAGAACATATCTGCTGGAAAACTAAGAGTGAATGCAATGTGCTATTAGCCGGTTATGTACTAGCATATTTTACTAATGAAAACTAACCTTGAACTGAAAAGATTAGAAGCTGCTTCAATACCAACCTAGGTTGTGCATAAAAAAAACACAGAAGTTCGACTTCTGTAATGAAATTGTGTATAACATTGCATTACCCTTTGAAATCATGGAAAGATTTCAAAGTTCTGTAGTCTCGCTGTTTGAAATGAACGTTTATCACTGAAAACTAACCGCGAATTCAATGTTCTGTAATTTCATTACAGACAACATTCCAATGGTAATCTAAGATTGTTTTCAAAGTTCGATCAGAAGTTATATGCTCGGAACATTTCTTACTGAAAACGAAGTTGAATTCAAAGGGCTAGAACTGTGTGAATACTGAGAATGTTTCCTGTTGACAACTGTACAATAAACAATTCTCTTTCAAAAGTAGGAGCGAATTCAACGTTCTATGATCGTATTGTGTAGGAAGCTCAATTCCCGTCTTAAAGTAAGCGTAATTGACAGTTTCATTCACCGGTTACCTGGTAGTATCAGTTGCTATTGAAAAATCCCAAGGAATTCAAAGAGTAGTACATCTTGGATTCTTACCTTTCTCATTGAAAACTCATCGTGAATGTCATGTTGTTCTGTCCTGTTCTCTACTCTAAACAAATCCGCTTTCCTAACTAAGCTTGTATTTAATGTTGCGTAGTCCTGTTTTCTACGTGAACATTTCAAAATGAATAGTAATGTTCAATACCACGTCGCATAAACCTGTTGTCTATGATAACGTTATCCGCTGGAAAACTAAGAGTGAATGCAATGTGCTATTGGCCGTTTAAGTCCTAGCATCATTTACTAATGAAAACTAACCAGGAACTGAAAAGATTAGAAGCTGCTTCAATACCAACATAGGTTGTGCAAGAAACTAACAGAGAAAGTCGAGTTCTGTAATAAAATTGTGTATAACATTGAATTACCCTTTGAAATCTATCCTTGATTTCAAAGTTCTGTAGTCCCGCTGTTTGAAATGAACGTTTATCATTGAAGACTAACCGCGAATTCAATGTTCTGTAATTTCATTACAGCCAACATTCAAATGGTAATCTAAGATTGTTTTCAAAGTTCGATCAGAAGTTATATGCACGGAACATTTCCTATTGAAAACGAAGATGAACTCAAAGGACTAGAACTGTGTGAATACTAGGAATGTTTCCTGTTGAAAACTGTGTACAATAAACAATTCTCTTTCAAAAGTAGGAGCGAATTCAACGTTCTATGATCGTATTGTGTAGGAAGCTCAATTTCCGTCTTAAAGTAAGCGTAATTAACAGTTTCTTTCACCCGTTATCTGGTAGGATCAGTTGCTATTGAAAAATCCGAAGGAATTCAAAGAGTAGTACATCTTGGATTCTTTCGTTTCTCATTGAAAACTCATCGTGAATGTCATGTATTTCTGTCCTTTTCTCTACTCTAAACAAATCCGCTTTCCTAACTAAGCCTGTGTTCAATGTGGCATTGCCCTGTTTGTGTAAGTGAACATTTCTCAATGAATAGTAACATTCAATTCAACGTTCCATAAACCTGTTGTCTAGGAAGAACATATCTGCTGGAAAACTAAGAGTGAATGCAATGTGCTATTAGCCGGTTATGTACTAGCATATTTTACTAATGAAAACTAACCGTGAACTGAAAAGATTAGAAGCTGCTTCAATACCAACCTAGGTTGTGCATAAAAAAAACAGAGAAGTTCGACTTCTGTAATGAAATTGTGTATAACATTGCATTACCCTTTGAAATCATGGAAAGATTTCAAAGTTCTGTAGTCCCGCTGTTTGAAATGAACGTTTATCACTGAAAATTAACCGCGAATTCAATGTTCTGTAATTTCATTACAGACAACATTCCAATGGTAATCTAAGATTGTTTTCAAAGTTCGATCAGAAGTTATATGCTCGGAACATTTCTTACTGAAAACGAAGTTGAATTCAAAGGGCTAGAACTGTGTGAATACTGAGAATGTTTCCTGTTGATAACTGTACAATAAACAATTCTCTTTCAAAAGTAGGAGCGAATTCAAAGTTCTATGATCGTATTGTGTAGGAAGCTCAATTCCCGTCTTAAAGTAAGCGTAATTGACAGTTTCATTCACCGGTTACCTGGTAGTATCAGTTGCTATTGAAAAATCCCAGGGAATTCAAAGAGTATTACATCTTGGATTCTTACCTTTCTCATTGAAAACTCATCGTGAATGTCATGTTGTTCTGTCCTGTTCTCTACTCTAAACAAATCTGCTTTCCTAACTAAGCCTGTATTCAATGTTGCATTGCCCTGTTTGTGTAAGTGAACATTTCTCAATGAATAGTAACGTTCAATTCAACGTTCCATCAACCTGTTGTCTAGGAAGAACTTATCTGCTGGAAAACTAAGAGTGAATGCAATGTGCTATTAGCCGGTTATGTACTAGCATATTTTACTAATGAAAACTAACCGTGAACTGAAAAGATTAGAAGCTGCTTCAATACCAACCTAGGTTGTGCATAAAAAAAACAGAAGTTCGACTTCTGTAATGAAATTGTGTATAACATTGCATTACCCTTTAAAATCATGGAAAGATTACAAAGTTCTGTAGTCCCGCTGTTTGAAATGAACGTTTATCATTGAAGACTAACCGCGAATTCAATGTTCTGTAATTTCATTACAGACAACATTCCAATGGTAATCTAAGATTGTTTTCAAAGTTCGATCAGAAGTTATATGCTCGGAACATTTCTTACTGAAAACGAAGTTGAATTCAAAGGGCTAAACTGTGTGAATACTGAGAATGTTTCCTGTTGATAACTGTACAATAAACAATTCTCTTTCAAAAGTAGGAGCGAATTCAACGTTCTATGATCGTATTGTGTAGGAAGCTCAATTCCCGTCTTAAAGTAAGCGTAATTGACAGTTTCATTCACCGGTTACCTGGTAGTATCAGTTGCTATTGAAAAATCCCAAGGAATTCAAAGAGTAGTACATCTTGGATTCTTACCTTTCTCATTGAAAACTCATCGTGAATGTCATGTTGTTCTGTCCTGTTCTCTACTCTAAACAAATCCGCTTTCCTAACTAAGCTTGTATTTAATGTTGTGTAGTCCTGTTTTCTACGTGAACATTTCAAAATGAATAGTAATGTTCAATACCACGTCGCATAAACCTGTTGTCTATGATAACGTTATCCGCTGGAAAACTAAGAGTGAATGCAATGTGCTATTGGCCGTTTAAGTCCTAGCATCATTTACTAATGAAAACTAACCAGGAACTGAAAAGATTAAAAGCTGCTTCAATACCAACATAGGTTGTGCAAGAAACTAACAGAGAAAGTCGAGTTCTGTAATAAAATTGTGTATAACATTGAATTACCCTTTGAAATCTATCCTTGATTTCAAAGTTCTGTAGTCCCGCTGTTTGAAATGAACGTTTATCATTGAAGACTAACCGCGAATTCAATGTTCTGTAATTTCATTACAGCCAACATTCAAATGGTAATCTAAGATTGTTTTCAAAGTTCGATCAGAAGTTATATGCACGGAACATTTCCTATTGAAAACGAAGATGAACTCAAAGGACTAGAACTGTGTGAATACTAGGAATGTTTCCTGTTGAAAACTGTGTACAATAAACAATTCTCTTTCAAAAGTAGGAGCGAATTCAACGTTCTATGATCGTATTGTGTAGGAAGCTCAATTTCCGTCTTAAAGTAAGCGTAATTAACAGTTTCTTTCACCCGTTATCTGGTAGGATCAGTTGCTATTGAAAAATCCGAAGGAATTCAAAGAGTAGTACATCTTGGATTCTTTCGTTTCTCATTGAAAACTCATCGTGAATGTCATGTATTTCTGTCCTATTCTCTACTCTAAACAAATCCGCTTTCCTAACTAAGCCTGTGTTCAATGTGGCATTGCCCTGTTTGTGTAAGTGAACATTTCTCAATGAATAGTAACATTCAATTCAACGTTCCATAAACCTGTTGTCTAGGAAGAACATATCTGCTGGAAAACTAAGAGTGAATGCAATGTGCTATTAGCCGGTTATGTACTAGCATATTTTACTAATGAAAACTAACCGTGAACTGAAAAGATTAGAAGCTGCTTCAATACCAACCTAGGTTGTGCATAAAAAAAACAGAGAAGTTCGACTTCTGTAATGAAATTGTGTATAACATTGCATTACCCTTTGAAATCATGGAAAGATTTCAAAGTTCTGTAGTCCCGCTGTTTGAAATGAACGTTTATCACTGAAAACTAACCGCGAATTCAATGTTCTGTAATTTCATTACAGACAACATTCCAATGGTAATCTAAGATTGTTTTCAAAGTTCGATCAGAAGTTATATGCTCGGAACATTTCTTACTGAAAACGAAGTTGAATTCAAAGGGCTAGAACTGTGTGAATACTGAGAATGTTTCCTGTTGAGAACTGTACAATAAACAATTCTCTTTCAAAAGTAGGAGCGAATTCAAAGTTGTATGATCGTATTGTGTAGGAAGCTCAATTCCCGTCTTAAAGTAAGCGTAATTGACAGTTTCATTCACCGGTTACCTGGTAGTATCAGTTGCTATTGAAAAATCCCAAGGAATTCAAAGAGTATTACATCTTGGATTCTTACCTTTCTCATTGAAAACTCATCGTGAATGCCATGTTGTTCTGTCCTGTTCTCTACTCTAAACAAATCCGCTTTCCTAACTAAGCTTGTATTTAATGTTGTGTAGTCCTGTTTTCTACGTGAACATTTCAAAATGAATAGTAATGTTCAATACCACGTCGCATAAACCTGTTGTCTATGATAACGTTATCCGCTGGAAAACTAAGAGTGAATGCAATGTGCTATTGGCCGTTTAAGTCCTAGCATCATTTACTAATGAAAACTAACCAGGAACTGAAAAGATTAGAAGCTGCTTCAATACCAACATAGGTTGTGCAAGAAACTAACAGAGAAAGTCGAGTTCTGTAATAAAATTGTGTATAACATTGAATTACCCTTTGAAATCTATCCTTGATTTCAAAGTTCTGTAGTCCCGCTGTTTGAAATGAACGTTTATCATTGAAGACTAACCGCGAATTCAATGTTCTGTAATTTCATTACAGCCAACATTCAAATGGTGATCTAAGATTGTTTTCAAAGTTCGATCAGAAGTTATATGCATGGAACATTTCCTATTGAAAACGAAGATGAACTCAAAGGACTAGAACTGTGTGAATACTAGGAATGTTTCCTGTTGAAAACTGTGTACAATAAACAATTCTCTTTCAAAAGTAGGAGCGAATTCAACGTTCTATGATCGTATTGTGTAGGAAGCTCAATTCCCGTGTTAAAGTGAGCATAATTGACAGTTTCATTCACCGGTTACCTCATAGGATCAGTTGCTATTGAAAAATCCCAAGGAATTCAAAGAGTAGTACATCTTGGATTCTTTCCTTTCTCATTGAAAACTCATCGTGAATGTCATGTTGTTTTGTCCTGTTCTCTAATCTAAACAAATCCGCTTTCCTAACTAAGCTTGTATTTAATGTTGTGTAGTCCTGTTTTCTACGTGAACATTTCAAAATGAATAGTAATGTTCAATACCACGTCGCATAAACCTGTTGTCTATGATAACGTTATCGGCTGGAAAACTAAGGGTGAATGCAATGTGCTATTGGACGGTTAAGTCCTAGCATCATTTACTAATGAAAACTAACCATGACCTGAAAAGATTAGAAGCTGCTTCAATACCAACATAGGTTGTGCAAGAAAACTAACAGACAAAGTCGAGTTCTGTAATAAAATTGTGTATAACATTGATTTACCCTTTTAAATCTATCCTTGATTTCAAAGTTCTGTAGTCCCGCTGTTTGAAATGAACGTTTATCATTGAAGACTAACCGCGAATTCAATGTTCTGTAATTTCATTACAGCCAACATTCAAATGGTAATCTAAGATTGTTTTCAAAGTTCGATCAGAAGTTATATGCACGGAACATTTCCTATTGAAAACGAAGATGAACTCAAAGGACTAGAACTGTGTGAATACTAGGAATGTTTCCTGTTGAAAACTGTGTACAATAAACAATTCTCTTTCAAAAGTAGGAGCGAATTCAACGTTCTATGATCGTATTGTGTAGGAAGCTCAATTTCCGTCTTAAAGTAAGCGTAATTAACAGTTTCTTTCACCCGTTATCTGGTAGGATCAGTTGCTATTGAAAAATCCGAAGGAATTCAAAGAGTAGTACATCTTGGATTCTTTCGTTTCTCATTGAAAACTCATCGTGAATGTCATGTTTTTCTGTCCTATTCTCTACTCTAAACAAATCCGCTTTCCTAACTAAGCCTGTGTTCAATGTGGCATTGCCCTGTTTGTGTAAGTGAACATTTCTCAATGAATAGTAACATTCAATTCAACGTTCCATAAACCTGTTGTCTAGGAAGAACATATCTGCTGGAAAACTAAGAGTGAATGCAATGTGCTATTAGCCGGTTATGTACTAGCATATTTTACTAATGAAAACTAACCGTGAACTGAAAAGATTAGAAGCTGCTTCAATACCAACCTAGGTTGTGCATAAAAAAAACAGAGAAGTTCGACTTCTGTAATGAAATTGTGTATAACATTGCATTACCCTTTGAAATCATGGAAAGATTTCAAAGTTCTGTAGTCCCGCTGTTTGAAATGAACGTTTATCACTGAAAATTAACCGCGAATTCAATGTTCTGTAATTTCATTACAGACAACATTCCAATGGTAATCTAAGATTGTTTTCAAAGTTCGATCAGAAGTTATATGCTCGGAACATTTCTTACTGAAAACGAAGTTGAATTCAAAGGGCTAGAACTGTGTGAATACTGAGAATGTTTCCTGTTGATAACTGTACAATAAACAATTCTCTTTCAAAAGTAGGAGCGAATTCAAAGTTCTATGATCGTATTGTGTAGGAAGCTCAATTCCCGTCTTAAAGTAAGCGTAATTGACAGTTTCATTCACCGGTTACCTGGTAGTATCAGTTGCTATTGAAAAATCCCAAGGAATTCAAAGAGTATTACATCTTGGATTCTTACCTTTCTCATTGAAAACTCATCGTGAATGTCATGTTGTTCTGTCCTGTTCTCTACTCTAAACAAATCTGCTTTCCTAACTAAGCCTGTATTCAATGTTGCATTGCCCTGTTTGTGTAAGTGAACATTTCTCAATGAATAGTAACGTTCAATTCAACGTTCCATCAACCTGTTGTCTAGGAAGAACTTATCTGCTGGAAAACTAAGAGTGAATGCAATGTGCTATTAGCCGGTTATGTACTAGCATATTTTACTAATGAAAACTAACCGTGAACTGAAAAGATTAGAAGCTGCTTCAATACCAACCTAGGTTGTGCATAAAAAAAACAGAAGTTCGACTTCTGTAATGAAATTGTGTATAACATTGCATTACCCTTTAAAATCATGGAAAGATTACAAAGTTCTGTAGTCCCGCTGTTTGAAATGAACGTTTATCATTGAAGACTAACCGCGAATTCAATGTTCTGTAATTTCATTACAGACAACATTCCAATGGTAATCTAAGATTGTTTTCAAAGTTCGATCAGAAGTTATATGCTCGGAACATTTCTTACTGAAAACGAAGTTGAATTCAAAGGGCTAAACTGTGTGAATACTGAGAATGTTTCCTGTTGATAACTGTACAATAAACAATTCTCTTTCAAAAGTAGGAGCGAATTCAACGTTCTATGATCGTATTGTGTAGGAAGCTCAATTCCCGTCTTAAAGTAAGCGTAATTGACAGTTTCATTCACCGGTTACCTGGTAGTATCAGTTGCTATTGAAAAATCCCAAGGAATTCAAAGAGTAATACATCTTGGATTCTTTCCTTTCTCATTGAAAACTCATCGTGAATGTCATGTTGTTTTGTCCTGTTCTCTCATCTAAACAAATCCGCTTTCCTAACTAAGCTTGTATTTAATGTTGCGTAGTCCTGTTTTCTACGTGAACATTTCAAAATGAATAGTAATGTTCAATACCACGTCGCATAAACCTGTTGTCTATGATAATGTTATCCGCTGGAAAACTAAGAGTGAATGCAATGTGCTATTGGCCGGTTAAATCCTAGCATAATTTACTAATGAAAACTAACCATGAACTGAAAAGATTAGAAGCTTCTTCAATACCAACATAGGTTGTGCAAGAAAACTAACAGATAAAGTCGAGTTCTGTAATAAAATTGTGTATAACATTGAATTACCCTTTTAAATCTATCCTTGATTTCAAAGTTCTGTAGTCTCGCTGTTTGAAATGAACGTTTATCATTGAAGACTAACCGCGAATTCAATGTTCTGTAATTTCATTACAGCCAACATTCCAATGGTAATCTAAGATTGTTTTCAAAGTTCAATCAGAAGTTATATGCTCGGAACATTTCCTATTGAAAACGAAGATGAACTCAAAGGGCTAGAACTGTGTGAATACTAGGAATGTTTCCTGTTGAAAACTGTGTACAATAAACAATTCTCTTTCAAAAGTAGGAGCGAATTCAACGTTCTATGATCGTATTGTGTAGGAAGCTCAATTCCCGTGTTAAAGTGAGCATAATTGACAGTTTCATTCACAGGTTATCTCATAGGATCAGTTGCTATTGAAAAATCCCAAGGAATTCAAAGAGTAGTACATCTTGGATTCTTTCCTTTCTCATTGAAAACTCATCATGAATGTCATGTTGTTCTGTCCTGTTCTCTACTCTAAACAAATCCGCTTTCCTAACTAAGCCTGTATTTAATGTTGCGTAGTCCTGTTTTCTACGTGAACATTTCAAAATGAATAGTAATGTTCAATACCACGTCGCATAAACCTGTTGTCTCTGATAACGTTATCCGCTGGAAAACTAAGAGTGAATGCAATGTGCTATTGGCCGGTTAAGTCCTAGCATCATTTCCTAATGAAAACTAAGCAGGAACTGAAAAGATTAGAAGCTGCTTCAATACCAACATAGGTTGTGCAAGAAAACTAACAGATAAAGTCGAGTTCTGTAATAAAATTGTGTATAACATTGAATTACCCTTTGAAATCTATCCTTGATTTCAAAGTTCTGTAGTCCCGCTGTTTGAAATGAACGTTTATCACTGAAGACTAACCGCGAATTCAATGTTCTGTAATTTCATTACAGTCAACATTCCAATGGTAATCTAAGATTGTTTTCAAAGTTCGATCAGAAGTTATATGCTCAGAACATTTCTTATTGAAAACGAAGTTGAATTCAAAGGGCTAGAACTGTGTGAATACTGAGAATGTATCCTGTTGATAACTGTACAATAAACAATTCTCTTTCAAAAGTAGGAGCGAATTCAACGTTCTATGATCGTATTGTGTAGGAAGCTCAATTCCCGTCTTAAAGTAAGCGTAATTGACAGTTTCATTCACCGGTTACCTTTTAGGATCAGTTGCTATTGAAAAATCCCAAGGAATTCAAAGAGCAGTACATCTTGGATTCTTTCGTTTCTCATTGAAAACTCATCGTGAATGTCATGTTGTTCTGTCCTGTTCTCTACTCTAAACAAATCCGCTTTCCTAACTAAGCTTATATTTAATGTTGCGTAGTCCTGTTTTCTACGTGAACATTTCAAAATGAATAGTAATGTTCAATACCACGTCGCATAAACCTGTTGTCTATGATAACGCTATCCGCTGGAAAACTAAGAGTGAATGCAATGTGCTATTGGCCGTTTAAGTCCTAGCATCATTTACTAATGAAAACTAACCAGGAACTGAAAAGATTAGAAGCTGCTTCAATACCAACATAGGTTGTGCAAGAAACTAACAGAGAAAGTCGAGTTCTGTAATAAAATTGTGTATAACATTGAATTACCCTTTGAAATCTATCCTTGATTTCAAAGTTCTGTAGTCCCGCTGTTTGAAATGAACGTTTATCATTGAAGACTAACCGCGAATTCAATGTTCTGTAATTTCATTACAGCCAACATTCAAATGGTAATCTAAGATTGTTTTCAAAGTTCGATCAGAAGTTATATGCACGGAACATTTCCTATTGAAAACGAAGATGAACTCAAAGGACTAGAACTGTGTGAATACTAGGAATGTTTCCTGTTGAAAACTGTGTACAATAAACAATTCTCTTTCAAAAGTAGGAGCGAATTCAACGTTCTATGATCGTATTGTGTAGGAAGCTCAATTCCCGTGATAAAGTGAGCATAATTGACAGTTTCATTCACCGGTTACCTCATAGGATCAGTTGCTATTGAAAAATCCCAAGGAATTCAAAGAGTAGTACATCTTGGATTCTTTCCTTTCTCATTGAAAACTCATCGTGAATGTCATGTTGTTTTGTCCTGTTCTCTAATCTAAACAAATCCGCTTTCCTAACTAAGCTTGTATTTAATGTTGTGTAGTCCTGTTTTCTACGTGAACATTTCAAAATGAATAGTAATGTTCAATACCACGTCGCATAAACCTGTTGTCTATGATAACGTTATCGGCTGGAAAACTAAGGGTGAATGCAATGTGCTATTGGACGGTTAAGTCCTAGCATCATTTACTAATGAAAACTAACCATGACCTGAAAAGATTAGAAGCTGCTTCAATACCAACATAGGTTGTGCAAGAAAACTAACAGACAAAGTCGAGTTCTGTAATAAAATTGTGTATAACATTGATTCACCCTTTTAAATCTATCCTTGATTTCAAAGTTCTGTAGTCCCGCTGTTTGAAATGAACGTTTATCATTGAAGACTAACCGCGAATTCAATGTTCTGTAATTTCATTACAGTCAACATTCCAATGGTAATGTAAGATTGTTTTCAAAGTTCGATCAGAAGTTATATGCTCGGAACATTTCCTATTGAAAACGAAGATGAACTCAAAGGGCTAGAACTGTGTGAATACTAGGAATGTTTCCTGTTGAAAACTGTGTACAATAAACAATTCTCTTTTAAAAGTAGGAGCGAATTCAACGTTCTATGATCGTATTGTGTAGGAAGCTCAATTTCCGTCTTAAAGTAAGCGTAATTAACAGTTTCTTTCACCCGTTATCTGGTAGGATCAGTTGCTATTGAAAAATCAGAAGGAATTCAAAGAGTAGTACATCTTGGATTCTTTGTTTCTCATTGAAAACTCATCGTGAATGTCATGTTTTTCTGTCCTGTTCTCTACGCTAAACAAATCCGCTTTCCTAACTAAGCCTGTGTTCAATGTGGCATTGCCCTGTTTGTGTAAGTGAACATTTCTCAATGAATAGTAACATTCAATTCAACGTTCCATAAACCTGTTGTCTAGGAAGAACATATCTGCTGGAAAACTAAGAGTGAATGCAATGTGCTATTAGCCGGTTATGTACTAGCATATTTTACTAATGAAAACTAACCGTGAACTGAAAAGATTAGAAGCTGCTTCAATACCAACCTAGGTTGTGCATAAAAAAAACAGAGAAGTTCGACTTCTGTAATGAAATTGTGTATAACATTGCATTACCCTTTGAAATCATGGAAAGATTTCAAAGTTCTGTAGTCCCGCTGTTTGAAATGAACGTTTATCATTGAAGACTAACCGCGAATTCAATGTTCTGTAATTTCATTACAGACAACATTCCAATGGTAATCTAAGATTGTTTTCAAAGTTCGATCAGAAGTTATATGCTCGGAACATTTCTTACTGAAAACGAAGTTGAATTCAAAGGGCTAGAACTGTGTGAATACTGAGAATGTTTCCTGTTGATAACTGTACAATAAACAATTCTCTTTCAAAAGTAGGAGCGAATTCAACGTTCTATGATCGTATTGTGTAGGAAGCTCAATTCCCGTCTTAAAGTAAGCGTAATTGACAGTTTCATTCACCGGTTACCTGGTAGTATCAGTTGCTATTGAAAAATCCCAAGGAATTCAAAGAGTAGTACATCTTGGATTCTTTCCTTTCTCATTGAAAACTCATCATGAATGTCATGTTGTTCTGTCCTGTTCTCTACTCTAAACAAATTCGCTTTCCTAACTAAGCCTGTATTTAATGTTGCGTAGTCCTGTTTTCTACGTGAACATTTCAAAATGAATAGTAATGTTCAATACCACGTCGCATAAACCTGTTGTCTATGATAACGTTATCCGCTGGAAAACTAAGAGTGAATGCAATGTGCTATTGGCCGGTTAAATCCTAGCATAATTTACTAATGAAAACTAACCATGAACTGAAAAGATTAGAAGCTGCTTCAATACCTACATAGGTTGTGCAAGAAAACTAACAGATAAAGTCGAGTTCTGTAATAAAATTGTGTATAACATTGAATTACCCTTTGAAATCTATCCTTGATTTCAAAGTTCTGTAGTCCCGCTGTTTGAAATGAACGTTTATCATTGAAGACTAACCGCGAATTCAATGTTCTGTAATTTCATTACAGCCAACATTCAAATGGTAATCTAAGATTGTTTTCAAAGTTCGATCAGAAGTTATATGCACGGAACATTTCCTATTGAAAACGAAGATGAACTCAAAGGACTAGAACTGTGTGAATACTAGGAATGTTTCCTGTTGAAAACTGTGTACAATAAACAATTCTCTTTCAAAAGTAGGAGCGAATTCAACGTTCTATGATCGTATTGTGTAGGAAGCTCAATTCCCGTGTTAAAGTGAGCATAATTGACAGTTTCATTCACCGGTTACCTCATAGGATCAGTTGCTATTGAAAAATCCCAAGGAATTCAAAGAGTAGTACATCTTGGATTCTTTCCTTTCTCATTGAAAACTCATCGTGAATGTCATGTTGTTTTGTCCTGTTCTCTAATCTAAACAAATCCGCTTTCCTAACTAAGCTTGTATTTAATGTTGTGTAGTCCTGTTTTCTACGTGAACATTTCAAAATGAATAGTAATGTTCAATACCACGTCGCATAAACCTGTTGTCTATGATAACGTTATCGGCTGGAAAACTAAGGGTGAATGCAATGTGCTATTGGACGGTTAAGTCCTAGCATCATTTACTAATGAAAACTAACCATGACCTGAAAAGATTAGAAGCTGCTTCAATACCAACATAGGTTGTGCAAGAAAACTAACAGACAAAGTCGAGTTCTGTAATAAAATTGTGTATAACATTGATTTACCCTTTTAAATCTATCCTTGATTTCAAAGTTCTGTAGTCCCGCTGTTTGAAATGAACGTTTATCATTGAAGACTAACCGCGAATTCAATGTTCTGTAATTTCATTACAGTCAACATTCCAATGGTAATGTAAGATTGTTTTCAAAGTTCGATCAGAAGTTATATGCTCGGAACATTTCCTATTGAAAACGAAGATGAACTCAAAGGGCTAGAACTGTGTGAATACTAGGAATGTTTCCTGTTGAAAACTGTGTACAATAAACAATTCTCTTTTAAAAGTAGGAGCGAATTCAACGTTCTATGATCGTATTGTGTAGGAAGCTCAATTTCCGTCTTAAAGTAAGCGTAATTAACAGTTTCTTTCACCCGTTATCTGGTAGGATCAGTTGCTATTGAAAACTCAGAAGGAATTCAAAGAGTAGTACATCTTGGATTCTTTGTTTCTCATTGAAAACTCATCGTGAATGTCATGTTTTTCTGTCCTGTTCTCTACGCTAAACAAATCCGCTTTCCTAACTAAGCCTGTGTTCAATGTGGCATTGCCCTGTTTGTGTAAGTGAACATTTCTCAATGAATAGTAACATTCAATTCAACGTTCCATAAACCTGTTGTCTAGGAAGAACATATCTGCTGGAAAACTAAGAGTGAATGCAATGTGCTATTAGCCGGTTATGTACTAGCATATTTTACTAATGAAAACTAACCGTGAACTGAAAAGATTAGAAGCTGCTTCAATACCAACCTAGGTTGTGCATAAAAAAAACAGAGAAGTTCGACTTCTGTAATGAAATTGTGTATAACATTGCATTACCCTTTGAAATCATGGAAAGATTTCAAAGTTCTGTAGTCCCGCTGTTTGAAATGAACGTTTATCATTGAAGACTAACCGCGAATTCAATGTTCTGTAATTTCATTACAGACAACATTCCAATGGTAATCTAAGATTGTTTTCAAAGTTCGATCACAAGTTATATGCTCGGAACATTTCTTACTGAAAACGCAGTTGAATTCAAAGGGCTAGAACTGTGTGAATACTGAGAATGTTTCCTGTTGATAACTGTACAATAAACAATTCTCTTTCAAAAGTAGGAGCGAATTCAACGTTCTATGATCGTATTGTGTAGGAAGCTCAATTCCCGTCTTAAAGTAAGCGTAATTGACAGTTTCATTCACCGGTTACCTGGTAGTATCAGTTGCTATTGAAAAATCCCAAGGAATTCAAAGAGTAGTACATCTTGGATTCTTACCTTTCTCATTGAAAACTCATCGTGAATGTCATGTTGTTCTGTCCTGTTCTCTACTCTAAACAAATCCGCTTTCCTAACTAAGCTTGTATTTAATGTTGCGTAGTCCTGTTTTCTACGTGAACATTTCAAAATGAATAGTAATGTTCAATACCACGTCGCATAAACCTGTTGTCTATGATAACGTTATCCGCTGGAAAACTAAGAGTGAATGCAATGTGCTATTGGCCGGTTAAATCCTAGCATAATTTACTAATGAAAACTAACCATGAACTGAAAAGATTAGAAGCTGCTTCAATACCTACATAGGTTGTGCAAGAAAACTAACAGATAAAGTCGAGTTCTGTAATAAAATTGTGTATAACATTGAATTACCCTTTTAAATCTATCCTTGATTTCAAAGTTCTGTAGTCTCGCTGTTTGAAATGAACGTTTATCATTGAAGACTAACCGCGAATTCAATGTTCTGTAATTTCATTACAGCCAACATTCCAATGGTAATCTAAGATTGTTTTCAAAGTTCAATCAGAAGTTATATGCTCGGAACATTTCCTATTGAAAACGAAGATGAACTCAAAGGGCTAGAACTGTGTGAATACTAGGAATGTTTCCTGTTGAAAACTGTGTACAATAAACAATTCTCTTTCAAAAGTAGGAGCGAATTCAACGTTCTATGATCGTATTGTGTAGGAAGCTCAATTCCCGTGTTAAAGTGAGCATAATTGACAGTTTCATTCACAGGTTATCTCATAGGATCAGTTGCTATTGAAAAATCCCAAGGAATTCAAAGAGTAGTACATCTTGGATTCTTACCTTTCTCATTGAAAACTCATCATGAATGTCATGTTGTTCTGTCCTGTTCTCTACTCTAAACAAATCCGCTTTCCTAACTAAGCCTGTATTTAATGTTCCGTAGTCCTGTTTTGTACGTGAACATTTCAAAATGAATAGTAATGTTCAATACCACGTCGCATAAACCTGTTGTCTATGATAACGTTATCCGCTGGAAAACTAAGAGTGAATGCAATGTGCTATTGGCCGGTTAAGTCCTAGCATCATTTCCTAATGAAAACTAAGCAGGAACTGAAAAGATTAGAAGCTGCTTCAATACCAACATAGGTTGTGCAAGAAAACTAACAGATAAAGTCGAGTTCTGTAATAAAATTGTGTATAACATTGAATTACCCTTTGAAATCTATCCTTGATTTCAAAGTTCTGTAGTCCCGCTGTTTGAAATGAACGTTTATCACTGAAGACTAACCGCGAATTCAATGTTCTGTAATTTCATTACAGTCAACATTCCAATGGTAATCTAAGATTGTTTTCAAAGTTCGATCAGAAGTTATATGCTCAGAACATTTCTTATTGAAAACGAAGTTGAATTCAAAGGGCTAGAACTGTGTGAATACTGAGAATGTTTCCTGTTGATAACTGTACAATAAACAATTCTCTTTCAAAAGTAGGAGCGAATTCAACGTTCTATGATCGTATTGTGTAGGAAGCTCAATTCCCGTCTTAAAGTAAGCGTAATTGACAGTTTCATTCACCGGTTACCTGGTAGTATCAGTTGCTATTGAAAAATCCCAAGGAATTCAAAGAGTAGTACATCTTGGATTCTTACCTTTCTCATTGAAAACTCATCGTGAATGTCATGTTGTTCTGTCCTGTTCTCTACTCTAAACAAATCCGCTTTCCTAACTAAGCTTGTATTTAATGTTGCGTAGTCCTGTTTTCTACGTGAACATTTCAAAATGAATAGTAATGTTCAATACCACGTCGCATAAACCTGTTGTCTATGATAACGTTATCCGCTGGAAAACTAAGAGTGAATGCAATGTGCTATTGGCCGGTTAAGTCCTAGCATATTTTACTAATGAAAACTAACCGTGAACTGAAAAGATTAGAAGCTGCTTCAATACCAACCTAGGTTGTGCATAAAAAAAACAGAGAAGTTCGACTTATGTAATGAAATTGTGTATAACATTGCATTACCCTTTGAAATCATGGAAAGATTTCAAAGTTCTGTAGTCCCACTGTTTGAAATGAACGTTTATCACTGAAGACTAACAGCGAATTCAATGTTCTGTAATTTCATTACAGACAACATTCCAATGGTAATCTAAGATTGTTTTCAAAGTTCGATCAGAAGTTATATGCTCAGAACATTTCTTATTGAAAACGAAGTTGAATTCAAAGGGCTAGAACTGTGTGAATACTGAGAATGTTTCCTGTTGATAACTGTACAATAAACAATTCTCTTTCAAAAGTAGGAGCGAATTCAACGTTCTATGATCGTATTGTGTAGGAAGCTCAATTCCCGTCTTAAAGTAAGCGTAATTGACAGTTTCATTCACCGGTTACCTGGTAGGATCAGTTGCTATTGAAAAATCCGATGGAATTCAAAGAGTAATACATCTTGGATTCTTTCGTTTCTCATTGAAAACTCATCGTGAATGTCATGTTGTTTTGTCCTGTTCTCTACTCTAAACAAATCCGCTTTCCTAACTAAGCTTGTATTTAATGTTGCGTAGTCCTGTTTTCTACGTGAACATTTCAAAATGAATAGTAATGTTCAATACCACGTCGCAGAAACCTGTTGTCTATGATAACGTTATCCGCTGGAAAACTAAGAGTGAATGCAATGTGCTATTGGCCGGTTAAGTCCTAGCATCATTTACTAATGAAAACTAACCATGAACTGAAAAGATTAGAAGCTGCTTCAATACCAACATAGGTTGTGCAAGAAAACTAACAGATAAAGTCGAGTTCTGTAATAAAATTGTGTATAACATTGAATTACCCTTGAAATCTATCCTTGATTTCAAAGTTCTGTAGTCCCGCTGTTTGAAATGAACGATTATCATTGAAGACTAACCGCGAATTCAATGTTCTGTAATTTCATTACAGCCAACATTCCAATGGTAATCTAAGATTGTTTTCAAAGTTCGATCAGAAGTTATATGCTCGGAACATTTCCTATTGATAACGAAGATGAACTCAAAGGGCTAGAACTGTGTGAATACTAGGAATGTTTCCTGTTGAAAACTGTGTACAATAAACAATTCTCTTTCAAAAGTAGGAGCGAATTCAACGTTCTATGATCGTATTGTGTAGGAAGCTCAATTCCCATGTTAAAGTGAGCATAATTGACAGTTTCATTCACAGGTTATCTCATAGGATCAGTTGCTATTGAAAAATCCTAAAGAATTCAAAGAGTAGTACATCTTGGATTCTTTCTTTTCTCATTGAAAACTCATCATGAATGTCATGTTGTTCTGTCTTGTTCTCTACTCTAAACAAATCCGCTTTCCTAACTAAGCCTGTATTTAATGTTGCGTAGTCCTGTTTTCTACGTGAACATTTCAAAATGAATAGTAATGTTCAATACCACGTCGCATAAACCTGTTGTCTATGATAACGTTATCCGCTGGAAAACTAAGAGTGAATGCAATGTGCTATTGGCCGGTTAAGTCCTAGCATCATTTACTAATGAAAACTAACCAGGAACTGAAAAGATTAGAAGCTGCTTCAATACCAACATAGGTTGTGCAAGAAAACTAACAGATAAAGTCGAGTTCTGTAATAAAATTGTGTATAACATTGATTCACCCTTTTAAATCTATCCTTGATTTCAAAGTTCTGTAGTCCCGCTGTTTGAAATGAACGTTTATCACTGAAGACTAACCGCGAATTCAATGTTCTGTAATTTCATTACAGCCAACATTCCAATGGTAATCTAAGATTGTTTTCAAAGTTCGATCAGAAGTTATATGCACGGAATATTTCCTATTGAAAACGATGATGAACTCAAAGGGCTAGAACTGTGTGAATACTAGGAATGTTTCCTGTTGAAAACTGTGTACAATAAACAATTCTCTTTCAAAAGTAGGAGCGAATTCAACGTTCTATGATCGTATTGTGTAGGAAGCTCAATTCCCGTCTTAAAGTACGCGTAATTAACAGTTTCTTTCACCCGTTATCTGGTAGGATCAGTTGCAATTGAAAAAACCGAAGGAATTCAAAGAGTAGTACATCTTGGATTCTTTCGTTTCTCATTGAAAACTCATCGTGAATGTCATGTTTTTCTGTCCTGTTCTCTACTCTAAACAAATCCGATTTCCTAACTAAGCCTGTATTCAATGTTGCATTGCCCTGTTTGTGTAAGTGAACATTTCTCAATGAATAGTAACATTCAATTCAACGTTCCATAAACCTGTTGTCTAGGAAGAACATATCTGCTGGAAAACTAAGAGTGAATGCAATGTGCTATTAGCCGGTTATGTACTAGCATATTTTACTAATGAAAACTAACCGTGAACTGAAAAGATTAGAAGCTGCTTCAATACCAACCTAGGTTGTGCATAAAAAAAACAGAGAAGTTCGACTTCTGTAATGAAATTGTGTATAACATTGCATTACCCTTTGAAATCATGGAAAGATTTCAAAGTTCTGTAGTCCCGCTGTTTGAAATGAACGTTTATCACTGAAGACTAACCGCGAATTCAATGTTCTGTAATTTCATTACAGACAACATTCCAATGGTAATCTAAGATTGTTTTCAAAGTTCGATCAGAAGTTATATGCTCAGAACATTTCTTATTGAAAACGAAGTTGAATTCAAAGGGCTAGAACTGTGTGAATACTGAGAATGTTTCCTGTTGATAACTGTACAATAAACAATTCTCTTTCAAAAGTAGGAGCGAATTCAACGTTCTATGATCGTATTGTGTAGGAAGCTCAATTCCCGTCTTAAAGTAAGCGTAATTGACAGTTTCATTCACCGGTTACCTGGTAGGATCAGTTGCTATTGAAAAATCCGATGGAATTCAAAGAGTAATACATCTTGGATTCTTTCATTTCTCATTGAAAACTCATCGTGAATGTCATGTTGTTTTGTCCTGTTCTCTACTCTAAACAAATCCGCTTTCCTAACTAAGCTTGTATTTAATGTTGCGTAGTCCTGTTTTCTACGTGAACATTTCAAAATGAATAGTAATGTTCAATACCACGTCGCATAAACCTGTTGTCTATGATAACGTTATCCGCTGGAAAACTAAGAGTGAATGCAATGTGCTATTGGCCGGTTAAGTCCTAGCATCATTTACTAATGAAAACTAACCAGGAACTGAAAAGATTAGAAGCTGCTTCAATACCAACATAGGTTGTGCAAGAAAACTAACAGATAAAGTCGAGTTCTGTAATAAAATTGTGTATAACATTGATTCACCCTTTTAAATCTATCCTTGATTTCAAAGTTCTGTAGTCCCGCTGTTTGAAATGAACGTTTATCATTGAAGACTAACCGCGAATTCAATGTTCTGTAATTTCATTACAGCCAACATTCCAATGGTAATCTAAGATTGTTTTCAAAGTTCGATCAGAAGTTATATGCACGGAATATTTCCTATTGAAAACGAAGATGAACTCAAAGGGCTAGAACTGTGTGAATACTAGGAATGTTTCCTGTTGAAAACTGTGTACAATAAACAATTCTCTTTCAAAAGTAGGAGCGAATTCAACGTTCTATGATGGTATTGTGTAGGAAGCTCAATTCCCGTCTTAAAGTAAGCGTAATTAACAGTTTCTTTCACCCGTTATCTGGTAGGATCAGTTGCTATTGAAAAATCCGAAGGAATTCAAAGAGTAGTACATCTTGGATTCTTTCGTTTCTCATTGAAAACTCATCGTGAATGTCATGTTTTTCTGTCCTGTTCTCTACTCTAAACAAATCCGCTTTCCTAACTAAGCCTGTATTCAATGTTGCATTGCCCTGTTTGTGTAAGTGAACATTTCTCAATGAATAGTAACATTCAATTCAACGTTCCATAAACCTGTTGTCTAGGAAGAACATATCTGCTGGAAAACTAAGAGTGAATGCAATGTGCTATTAGCCGGTTATGTACTAGCATATTTTACTAATGAAAACTAACCGTGAACTGAAAAGATTAGAAGCTGCTTCAATACCAACCTATGTTGTGCATTAAAAAAAACAGAGAAGTTGGACTTCTGTAATGAAATTGTGTATAACATTGCATTACCCTTTGAAATCATAGAAAGATTTCAAAGTTCTGTAGTCCCGCTGTTTGAAATGAACGTTTATCACTGAAGACTAACCGCGAATTCAATGTTCTGTAATTTCATTACAGACAACATTCCAATGGTAATCTAAGATTGTTTAAAAAGTTCGATCAGAAGTTATATGCTCAGAACATTTCTTATTGAAAACGAAGTTGAATTCAAAGGGCTAGAACTGTGTGAATACTGAGAATGTTTCCTGTTGATAACTGTACAATAAACAATTCTCTTTCAAAAGTAGGAGCGAATTCAACGTTCTATGATCGTATTGTGTAGGAAGCTCAATTCCCGTCTTAAAGTAAGCGTAATTGACAGTTTCATTCACCGGTTACCTGGTAGGATCAGTTGCTATTGAAAAATCCGATGGAATTCAAAGAGTAATACATCTTGGATTCTTTCGTTTCTCATTGAAAACTCATCGTGAATGTCATGTTGTTTTGTCCTGTTCTCTACTCTAAACAAATCCGCTTTCCTAACTAAGCTTGTATTTAATGTTGCGTAGTCCTGTTTTCTACGTGAACATTTCAAAATGAATAGTAATGTTCAATACCACGTCGCATAAACCTGTTGTCTATGATAACGTTATCCGCTGGAAAACTAAGAGTGAATGCAATGTGCTATTGGCTGGTTAAGTCCTAGCATCATTTACTAATGAAAACTAACCAGGAACTGAAAAGATTAGAGGCTGCTTCAATACCAACATAGGTTGTGCAAGAAAACTAACAGATAAAGTCGAGTTCTGTAATAAAATTGTGTATAACATTGATTCACCCTTTTAAATCTATCCTTGATTTCAAAGTTCTGTAGTCCCGCTGTTTGAAATGAACGTTTATCATTGAAGACTAACCGCGAATTCAATGTTCTGTAATTTCATTACAGCCAACATTCCAATGGTAATCTAAGATTGTTTTCAAAGTTCGATCAGAAGTTATATGCACGGAATATTTCCTATTGAAAACGAAGATGAACTCAAAGGGCTAGAACTGTGTGAATACTAGGAATGTTTCCTGTTGAAAACTGTGTACAATAAACAATTCTCTTTCAAAAGTAGGAGCGAATTCAACGTTCTATGATCGTATTGTGTAGGAAGCTCAATTCCAGTCTTAAAGTAAGCGTAATTAACAGTTTCTTTCACCTGTTATCTGGTAGGATCAGTTGCTATTGAAAAATCGAAAGGAATTTAAAGAGTAGTACATCTTGGATTCTTTCGTTTCTCATTGAAAACTCATCGTGAATGTCATGTTTTTCTGTCCTGTTCTCTACTCTAAACAAATCCGCTTTCCTAACTAAGCCTGTATTCAATGTTGCATTACCCTGTTTGTGTAAGTGAACATTTCTCAATGAATAGTAACATTCAATTCAACGTTCCATAAACCTGTTGTCTAGGAAGAACATATCTGCTGGAAAACTAAGAGTGAATGCAATGTGCTATTAGCCGGTTATGTACTCGCATATTTTACTAATGAAAACTAACCGTGAACTGAAAAGATTAGAAGCTGCTTCAATACCAACCTATGTTGTGCATTAAAAAAAACAGAGAAGTTCGAATTCTGTAATGAAATTGTGTATAACATTGCATTACCCTTTGAAATCATGGAAAGATTTCAAAGTTCTGTAGTCCCGCTGTTTGAAATGAACGTTTATCACTGAAGACTAACCGTGAATTCAATGTTCTGTAATTTCATTACAGACAACATTCCAATGGTAATCTAAGATTGTTTTCAAAGTTCGATCAGAAGTTATATGCTCAGAACATTTCTTATTGAAAACGAAGTTGAATTCAAAGGGCTAGAACTGTGTGAATACTGAGAATGTTTCCTGTTGATAACTGTACAATAAACAATTCTCTTTCAAAAGTAGGAGCGAATTCAACGTTCTATGATCGTATTGTGTAGGAAGCTCAATTCCCGTCTTAAAGTAAGCGTAATTGACAGTTTCATTCACCGGTTACCTGGCAGTATCAGTTGCTATTGAAAAATCCCAAGGAATTCAAAGAGTAGTATGTTCAATACCACGTCGCATAAACCTGTTGTCTATGATAACGTTATCCGCTGGACAACTAAAAGTGAATGCAATGTGCTATTGGCCGGTTAAGTCCTAGCATAATATACTAATGAAAACTAACCATGAACTGAAAAGATTAGAAGCTGCTTCAATACCAACATAGGTTGTGCAAGAAAACTAACAGATAAAGTAGAGTTCTGTAATAAAATTGTGTATAACATTGAATTACCCTTTTAAATCTATCCTTGATTTCAAAGTTCTGTAGTCTCGCTGTTTGAAATGAACGTTTATCATTGAAGACTAACCGCGAATTCAATGTTCTGTAATTTCATTACAGCCAACATTCCAATGGTAATCTAAGATTGTTTTCAAAGTTCGATCAGAAGTTATATGCTTGGAACATTTCCTATTGAAAACGAAGATGACTTCAAAGGGCTAGAACTGTGTGAATACTAGGAATGTTTCCTGTTGAAAACTGTGTACAATAAACAATTCTCTTTCAAAAGTAGGAGCGAATTCAACGTTTTATGATCGTATTGTGTAGGAAGCTCAATTTCCGTGTTAAAGTGAGCATAATTGACAGTTTCATTCACAGGTTATCTCATAGGATCAGTTGCTATTGAAAAATCCCAAGGAATTCAAAGAGTAGTACATCTTGGATTCTTTCCTTTCTCATTGAAAACTCATCATGAATGTCATGTTGTTCTGTCCTGTTCTCTACTCTAAACAAATCCGCTTTCCTAACTAAGCCTGTATTTAATGTTGCGTAGTCCTGTTTTCTACGTGAACATTTCAAAATGAATAGTAATGTTCAATACCACGTCGCATAAACCTGTTGTCTATGATAACGTTATCCGCTGGAAAACTAAGAGTGAATGCAATGTGCTATTGGCCGGTTAAGTCCTAGCATCATTTACTAATGAAAAATAACCAGGAACTGAAAAGATTAGAAGCTGCTTCAATACCAACATAGGTTGTGCAAGAAATCTAAGAGATAAAGTCGAGTTCTGTAATAAAATTGTGTATAACATTGATTCACCCTTTTAAATCTATCCTTGATTTCAAAGTTCTGTAGTCCCGCTGTTTGAAATGAACGTTTATCATTGAAGACTAACCGCGAATTCAATGTTCTGTAATTTCATTACAGTCAACATTCCAATGGTAATGTAAGATTGTTTTCAAAGTTCGATCAGAAGTTATATGCTCGGAACATTTCCTATTGAAAACGAAGATGAACTCAAAGGGCTAGAACTGTGTGAATACTAGGAATGTTTCCTGTTGAAAACTGTGTACAATAAACAATTCTCTTTCAAAAGTAGGAGCGAATTCAACGTTCTATGATCGTATTGTGTAGGAAGCTCAATTTCCGTCTTAAAGTAAGCGTCATTAACAGTTTCTTTCACCCGTTATCTGGTAGGATCAGTTGCTATTGAAAAATCCGAAGGAATTCAAAGAGTAGTACATCTTGGATTCTTTCGTTTCTCATTGAAAACTCATCGTGAATGTCATGTTTTTCTGTCCTATTCTCTACTCTAAACAAATCCGCTTTCCTAACTAAGCCTGTGTTCAATGTGGCATTGCCCTGTTTGTGTAAGTGAACATTTCTCAATGAATAGTAACATTCAATTCAACGTTCCATAAACCTGTTGTCTAGGAAGAACATATCTGCTGGAAAACTAAGAGTGAATGCAATGTGCTATTAGCCGGTTATGTACTAGCATATTTTACTAATGAAAACTAACCGTGAACTGAAAAGATTAGAAGCTGCTTCAATACCAACCTAGGTTGTGCATAAAAAAAACAGAGAAGTTCGACTTCTGTAATGAAATTGTGTATAACATTGCATTACCCTTTGAAATCAGGGAAAGATTTCAAAGTTCTGTAGTCCCGCTGTTTGAAATGAACGTTTATCACTGAAAACTAACCGCGAATTCAATGTTCTGTAATTTCATTACAGACAACATTCCAATGGTAATCTAAGATTGTTTTCAACGTTCGATCAGAAGTTATATGCTCGGAACATTTCTTACTGAAAACGAAGTTGAATTCAAAGGGCTAGAACTGTGTGAATACTAGGAATGTTTCCTGTTGAAAACTGTGTACAATAAACAATTCTCTTTCAAAAGTAGGAGCGAATTCAACGTTCTATGATCGTATTGTGTAGGAAGCTCAATTCCCTTGTTAAAATGAGCATAATTGACAGTTTCATTCACAGGTTATCTCATAGGATCAGTTGCTATTGAAAAATCCCAAGGAATTCAAAGAGTAGTACATCTTGGATTCTTTCCTTTCTCATTGAAAACTCATCATGAATGTCATGTTGTTCTGTCCTGTTCTCTACTATAAACAAATCCGCTTTCCTAAGCCTGTATTTAATGTTGCGTAGTCCTGTTTTCTACGTGAACATTTCAAAATGAATAGTAATGTTCAATACCACGTCGCATAAACCTGTTGTCTATGATAACGTTATCCGCTGGAAAACTAAGAGTGAATGCAATGTGCTATTGGGCGGTTAAGTCCTAGCATCATTTACTAATGAAAACTAACCAGGAACTGAAAAGATTAGAAGCTGCTTCAATACCAACATAGGTTGTGCAAGAAAACTAACAGATAAAGTCGAGTTCTGTAATAAAATTGTGTATAACATTGATTCACCCTTTTAAATCTATCCTTGATTTCAAAGTTCTGTAGTCCCGCTGTTTGAAATGAACATTTATCATTGAAGACTAACCGCGAATTCAATGTTCTGTAATTTCATTACAGCCAACATTCCAATGGTAATCTAAGATTGTTTTCAAAGTTCGATCAGAAGTTATATGCTCAGAACATTTCTTATTGAAAACGAAGTTGAATTCAAAGGGCTAGAACTGTGTGAATACTGAGAATGTTTCCTGTTGATAACTGTACAATAAACAATTCTCTTTCAAAAGTAGGAGCGAATTCAACGTTCTATGATCGTATTGTGTAGGAAGCTCAATTCCCGTCTTAAAGTAAGCGTAATTGACAGTTTCATTCACCGGTTACCTGGCAGTATCAGTTGCTATTGAAAAATCCCAAGGAATTCAAAGAGTAGTACATCTTGGATTCTTACCATTCTCATTGAAAACTCATCGTGAATGTCATGTTGTTCTGTCCTGTTCTCTACTCTAAACAAATCCGCTTTCCTAACTAAGCTTGTATTTAATGTTGCGTAGTCCTGTTTTCTACGTGAACATTTCAAAATGAATAATAATGTTCAATAACACGTCGCATAAACCTGTTGTCTATGATAACGTTATCCGCTGGAAAACTAAGAGTGAATGCAATGTGCTATTGGCCGGTTAAGTCCTAGCATAATTTACTAATGAAAACTAACCATGAACTGAAAAGATTAGAAGCTGCTTCAATACCAACATAGGTTGTGCAAGAAAACTAACAGATAAAGTCGAGTTCTGTAATAAAATTGTGTATAACATTGAATTACCCTTTTAAATCTATCCTTGATTTCAAAGTTCTGTAGTCCCGCTGTTTGAAATGACCGTTTATCATTGAAGACTAACCGCGAATTCAATGTTCTGTAATTTCATTACAGCCAACATTCCAATGGTAATCTAAGATTGTTTTCAAAGTTCGATCAGAAGTTATATGCTCGGAACATTTTCTATTGAAAACGAAGATGAACTCAAAGGGCTAGAACTGTGTGAATACTAGTAATGTTTCCTGTTGAAAACTGTGTACAATAAACAATTGTCTTTCAAAAGTAGGAGCGAATTCAACGTTCTATGATCGTATTGTGTAGGAAGCTCAATTCCCGTGTTAAAGTGAGCATAATTGACAGTTTCATTCACAGGTTATCTCATAGGATCAGTTGCTATTGAAAACTCCCAAGGAATTCAAAGAGTAGTACATCTTGGATTCTTTCCTTTCTCATTGAAAACTCATCATGAATGTCATGTTGTTCTGTCCTGTTCTCTACTCTAAACAAATCCGCTTTCCTAACTAAGCCTGTATTTAATGTTGCGTAGTCCTGTTTTCTACGTGAACATTTCAAAATGAATAGTAATATTCAATACCACGTCGCATAAACCTGTTGTCTATGATAACGTTATCCGCTGGAAAACTAAGAGTGAATGCAATGTGCTATTGGCCGGTTAAGTCCTAGCATCATTTATTAATGAAAACTAATCAGGAACTGAAAAGATTAGAAGCTGCTTCAATACCAACATAGGTTGTGCAAGAAAACTAACAGATAAAGTCGAGTTCTGTAATAAAATTGTGTATAACATTGAATTACCCTTTGAAATCTATCCTTGATTTCAAAGTTCTGTAGTCCCGCTGTTTGAAATGAACGTTTATCACTGAAGACTAACCGCGAATTCAATGTTCTGTAATTTCATTACAGTCAACGTTCCAATGGTAATCTAAGATTGTTTTCAAAGTTCGATCAGAAGTTATATGCTCAGAACATTTCTTATTGAAAACGAAGTTGAATTCAAAGGGCTAGAACTGTGTGAATACTGAGAATGTTTCCTGTTGATAACTGTACAATAAACAATTCTCTTTCAAAAGTAGGAGCGAATTCAACGTTCTATGATCGTATTGTGTAGGAAGCTCAATTCCCGTCTTAAAGTAAGCGTAATTGACAGTTTCATTCACCGGTTACCTGGTAGGATCAGTTGCTATTGAAAAATCCGATGGAATTCAAAGAGTAATACATCTTGGATTCTTTCGTTTCTCATTGAAAACTCATCGTGAATGTCATGTTGTTTTGTCCTGTTCTCTACTCTAAACAAATCCGCTTTCCTAACTAAGCTTATATTTAATGTTGCGTAGTCCTGTTTTCTACGTGAACATTTCAAAATGAATAGTAATGTTCAATACCACGTCGCATAAACCTGTTGTCTATGATAACGTTATCCGCTGGAAAACTAAGAGTGAATGCAATGTGCTATTGGCCGGTTAAGTCCTAGCATCATTTACTAATGAAAACTAACCAGGAACTGAAAAGATTAGAAGCTGCTTCAATACCAACATAGGTTGTGCAAGAAAACTAAGAGATAAAGTCGAGTTCTGTAATAAAATTGTGTATAACATTGATTCACCCTTTTAAATCTATCCTTGATTTCAAAGTTCTGTAGTCCCGCTGTTTGAAATGAACGTTTATCATTGAAGACTAACCGCGAATTCAATGTTCTGTAATTTCATTACAGTCAACATTCCAATGGTAATGTAAGATTGTTTTCAAAGTTCGATCAGAAGTTATATGCTCGGAACATTTCCTATTGAAAACGAAGATGAACTCAAAGGGCTAGAACTGTGTGAATACTAGGAATGTTTCCTGTTGAAAACTGTGTACAATAAACAATTCTCTTTCAAAAGTAGGAGCGAATTCAACGTTCTATGATCGTATTGTGTAGGAAGCTCAATTTCCGTCTTAAAGTAAGCGTCATTAACAGTTTCTTTCACCCGTTATCTGGTAGGATCAGTTGCTATTGAAAAATCCGAAGGAATTCAAAGAGTAGTACATCTTGGATTCTTTCGTTTCTCATTGAAAACTCATCGTGAATGTCATGTTTTTCTGTCCTATTCTCTACTCTAAACAAATCCGCTTTCCTAACTAAGCCTGTGTTCAATGTGGCATTGCCCTGTTTGTGTAAGTGAACATTTCTCAATGAATAGTAACATTCAATTCAACGTTCCATAAACCTGTTGTCTAGGAAGAACATATCTGCTGGAAAACTAAGACTGAATGCAATGTGCTATTAGCCGGTTATGTACTAGCATATTTTACTAATGAAAACTAACCGTGAACTGAAAAGATTAGAAGCTGCTTCAATACCAACCTAGGTTGTGCATAAAAAAAACAGAGAAGTTCGACTTCTGTAATGAAATTGTGTATAACATTGCATTACCCTTTGAAATCATGGAAAGATTTCAAAGTTCTGTAGTCCCGCTGTTTGAAATGAACGTTTATCACTGAAAACTAACCGCGAATTCAATGTTCTGTAATTTCATTACAGACAACATTCCAATGGTAATCTAAGATTGTTTTCAAAGTTCGATCAGAAGTTATATGCTCGGAACATTTCTTACTGAAAACGAAGTTGAATTCAAAGGGCTAGAACTGTGTGAATACTGAGAATGTTTCCTGTTGATACCTGTACAATAAACAATTCTCTTTCAAAAGTAGGAGCGAATTCAACGTTCTATGATCGTATTGTGTAGGAAGCTCAATTCCCGTCTTAAAGTAAGCGTAATTGACAGTTTCATTCACCGGTTACCTGGCAGTATCAGTTGCTATTGAAAAATCCCAAGGAATTCAAAGAGTAGTACATCTTGGATTCTTACCTTTCTCATTGAAAACTCATCGTGAATGTCATGTTGTTCAGTCCTGTTCTCTACTCTAAACAAATCCGCTTTCCTAACTAAGCTTGTATTTAATGTTGTGTAGTCCTGTTTTCTACGTGAACATTTCAAAATGAATAGTAATGTTCAATACCACGTAGCATAAACCTGTTGTCTATGATAACGTTATCCGCTGGAAAACTAAGAGTGAATGCAATGTGCTATTGGCCGGTTAAGTCCTAGCATCATTTACTAATGAAAACTAACCATGAACTGAAAAGATTAGAAGCTGCTTCAATACCAACATAGGTTGTGCAAGAAAACTAACAGATAAAGTCGAGTTCTGTAATAAAATTGTGTATAACATTGAATTACCCTTTGAAATCTATCCTTGATTTCAAAGTTCTGTAGTCCCGCTGTTTGAAATGAACGTTTATCACTGAAGACTAACCGCGAATTCAATGTTCTGTAATTTCATTACAGTCAACGTTCCAATGGTAATCTAAGATTGTTTTCAAAGTTCGATCAGAAGTTATATGCTCAGAACATTTCTTATTGAAAACGAAGTTGAATTCAAAGGGCTAGAACTGTGTGAATACTGAGAATGTTTCCTGTTGATAACTGTACAATAAACAATTCTCTTTCAAAAGTAGGAGCGAATTCAACGTTCTATGATCGTATTGTGTAGGAAGCTCAATTCCCGTCTTAAAGTAAGCGTAATTGACAGTTTCATTCACCGGTTACCTGGTAGGATCAGTTGCTATTGAAAAATCCGATGGAATTCAAAGAGTAATACATCTTGGATTCTTTCGTTTCTCATTGAAAACTCATCGTGAATGTCATGTTGTTTTGTCCTGTTCTCTACTCTAAACAAATCCGCTTTCCTAACTAAGCTTATATTTAATGTTGCGTAGTCCTGTTTTCTACGTGAACATTTCAAAATGAATAGTAATGTTCAATACCACGTCGCATAAACCTGTTGTCTATGATAACGTTATCCGCTGGAAAACTAAGAGTGAATGCAATGTGCTATTGGCCGGTTAAGTCCTAGCATCATTTACTAATGAAAACTAACCAGGAACTGAAAAGATTAGAAGCTGCTTCAATACCAACATAGGTTGTGCAAGAAAACTAACAGATAAAGTCGAGTTCTGTAATAAAATTGTGTATAACATTGAATTACCCTTTGAAATCTATCCTTGATTTCAAAGTTCTGTAGTCCCGCTGTTTGAAATGAACGTTTATCACTGAAGACTAACCGCGAATTCAATGTTCTGTAATTTCATTACAGCCAACATTCCAATGGTAATCTAAGATTGTTTTCAAAGTTCGATCAGAAGTTATATGCTCAGAACATTTCCTATTGATAACGAAGATGAACTCAAAGGGCTAGAACTGTGTGAATACTAGGAATGTTTCCTGTTGAAAACTGTGTACAATAAACAATTCTCTTTCAAAAGTAGGAGCGAATTCAACGTTCTATGATCGTATTGTGTAGGAAGCTCAATTCCCGTGTTAAAGTGAGCATAATTGACAGTTTCATTCACAGGTTATCTCATAGGATCAGTTGCTATTGAAAAATCCCAAGGAATTCAAAGAGTAGTACATCTTGGATTCTTTCCTTTCTCATTGAAAACTCATCATGAATGTCATGTTGTTCTGTCCTGTTCTCTACTCTAAACAAATCCGCTTTCCTAAGCCTGTATTTAATGTTGCGTAGTCCTGTTTTCTACGTGAACATTTCAAAATGAATAGTAATGTTCAATACCACGTCGCATAAACCTGTTGTCTATGATAACGTTATCCGCTGGAAAACTAAGAGTGAATGCAATGTGCTATTGGGCGGTTAAGTCCTAGCATCATTTACTAATGAAAACTAACCAGGAACTGAAAAGATTAGAAGCTGCTTCAATACCAACATAGGTTGTGCAAGAAAACTAACAGATAAAGTCGAGTTCTGTAATAAAATTGTGTATAACATTGATTCACCCTTTTAAATCTATCCTTGATTTCAAAGTTCTGTAGTCCCGCTGTTTGAAATGAACATTTATCATTGAAGACTAACCGCGAATTCAATGTTCTGTAATTTCATTACAGTCAACATTCCAATGGTAATCTAAGATTGTTTTCAAAGTTCGATCAGAAGTTATATGCACGGAATATTTCCTATTGAAAACGAAGATGAACTCAAAGGGCTAGAACTGTGTGAATACTAGGAATGTTTCCTGTTGAAAACTGTGTACAATAAACAATTCTCTTTCAAAAGTAGGAGCGAATTCAACGTTCTATGATCGTATTGTGTAGGAAGCTCAATTCCCGTCTTAAAGTAAGCGTAATTAACAGTTTCTTTCACCCGTTATCTGGTAGGATCAGTTGCTATTGAAAAATCCGAAGGAATTCAAAGAGTAGTACATCTTGGATTCTTTCGTTTCTCATTGAAAACTCATCGTGAATGTCATGTTTTTCTGTCCTGTTCTCTACTCTAAACAAATCCGCTTTCCTAACTAAGCCTGTATTCAATGTTGCATTGCCCTGTTTGTGTAAGTGAACATTTCTCAATGAATAGTAACATTCAATTCAACGTTCCATAAACCTGTTGTCTAGGAAGAACATATCTGCTGGAAAACTAAGAGTGAATGCAATGTGCTATTAGCCGGTTATGTACTAGCATATTTTACTAATGAAAACTAACCGTGAACTGAAAAGATTAGAAGCTGCTTCAATACCAACCTAGGTTGTGCATTAAAAAAAACAGAGAAGTTCGACTTCTGTAATGAAATTGTGTATAACATTGCATTACCCTTTGAAATCATGGAAAGATTTCAAAGTTCTGTAGTCCCGCTGTTTGAAATGAACGTTTATCACTGAAGACTAACCGTGAATTCAATGTTCTGTAATTTCATTACAGACAACATTCCAATGGTAATCTAAGATTGTTTTCAAAGTTCGATCAGAAGTTATATGCTCAGAACATTTCTTATTGAAAACGAAGTTGAATTCAAAGGGCTAGAACTGTGTGAATACTGAGAATGTTTCCTGTTGATAACTGTACAATAAACAATTCTCTTTCAAAAGTAGGAGCGAATTCAACGTTCTATGATCGTATTGTGTAGGAAGCTCAATTCCCGTCTTAAAGTAAGCGTAATTGACAGTTTCATTCACCGGTTACCTGGTAGTATCAGTTGCTATTGAAAAATCCCAAGGAATTCAAAGAGTAGTACATCTTGGATTCTTACCTTTCTCATTGAAAACTCATCGTGAATGTCATGTTGTTCTGTCCTGTTCTCTACTCTAAACAAATCCGCTTTCCTAACTAAGCTTGTATTTAATGTTGCGTAGTCCTGTTTTCTACGTGAACATTTCAAAATGAATAATAATGCTCAATACCACGTCGCATAAACCTGTTGTCTATGATAACGTTATATGCTGGAAAACTAAGAGTGAATGCAATGTGCTATTGGCCGGTTAAGTCCTAGCATAATTTACTAATGAAAACTAACCATGAACTGAAAAGATTAGAAGCTGCTTCAATACCAACATAGGTTGTGCAAGAAAACTAACAGATAAAGTCGAGTTCTGTAATAAAATTGTGTATAACATTGAATTACCCTTTTAAATCTATCCTTGATTTCAAAGTTCTGTAGTCCCGCTGTTTGAAATGAACGATTATCATTGAAGACTAACCGCGATTTCAATGTTCTGTAATTTCATTCCAGCCAACATTCCAATGGTAATCTAAGATTGTTTTCAAAGTTCGATCAGAAGTTATATGCTCGGAACATTTTCTATTGAAAACGAAGATGAACTCAAAGGGCTAGAACTGTGTGAATACTAGTAATGTTTCCTGTTGAAAACTGTGTACAATAAACAATTGTCTTTCAAAAGTAGGAGCGAATTCAACGTTCTATGATCGTATTGTGTAGGAAGCTCAATTCCCGTGTTAAAGTGAGCATAATTGACAGTTTCATTCACCGGTTATCTCATAGGATCAGTTGCTATTGAAAAATCCCAAGGAATTCAAAGAGTAGTACATCTTGGATTCTTTCCTTTCTCATTGAAAACTCATCATGAATGTCATGTTGTTCTGTCCTGTTCTCTACTCTAAACAAATCCGCTTTCCTAACTAAGCCTGTATTTAATGTTGCGTAGTCCTGTTTTCTACGTGAACATTTCAAAATGAATAGTAATGTTCAATACCACGTCGCATAAACCTGTTGTCTATGATAACGTTATCCGCTGGAAAACTAAGAGTGAATGCAATGTGCTATTGGCCGGTTAAGTCCTAGCATCATTTACTAATGAAAACTAACCAGGAACTGAAAAGATTAGAAGCTGCTTCAATACCAACATAGGTTGTGCAAGAAAACTAACAGATAAAGTCGAGTTCTGTAGTAAAATTGTGTATAACATTGATTCACCCTTTTAAATCTATCCTTGATTTCAAAGTTCTGTAGTCCCGCTGTTTGAAATGAACGTTTATCACTGAAGACTAACCGCGAATTCAATGTTCTGTAATTTCATTACAGTCAACGTTCCAATGGTAATCTAAGATTGTTTTCAAAGTTCGATCAGAAGTTATATGCTCAGAACATTTCTTATTGAAAACGAAGTTGAATTCAAAGGGCTAGAACTGTGTGAATACTGAGAATGTTTCCTGTTGATAACTGTACAATAAACAATTCTCTTTCAAAAGTAGGAGCGAATTCAACGTTCTATGATCGTATTGTGTAGGAAGCTCAATTCCCGTCTTAAAGTAAGCGTAATTGACAGTTTCATTCACCGGTTACCTGGTAGGATCAGTTGCTATTGAAAAATCCGATGGAATTCAAAGAGTAATACATCTTGGATTCTTTCGTTTCTCATTGAAAACTCATCGTGAATGTCATGTTGTTTTGTCCTGTTCTCTACTCTAAACAAATCCGCTTTCCTAACTAAGCTGATATTTAATGTTGCGTAGTCCTGTTTTCTACGTGAACATTTCAAAATGAATAGTAATGTTCAATACCACGTCGCATAAACCTGTTGTCTATGATAACGTTATCCGCTGGAAAACTAAGAGTGAATGCAATGTGCTATTGGGCGGTTAAGTCCTAGCATCATTTACTAATGAAAACTAACCAGGAACTGAAAAGATTAGAAGCTGCTTCAATACCAACATAGGTTGTGCAAGAAAACTAAGAGATAAAGTCGAGTTCTGTAATAAAATTGTGTATAACATTGATTCACCCTTTTAAATCTATCCTTGATTTCAAAGTTCTGTAGTCCCGCTGTTTGAAATGAACGTTTATCATTGAAGACTAACCGCGAATTCAATGTTCTGTAATTTCATTACAGTCAACATTCCAATGGTAATGTAAGATTGTTTTCAAAGTTCGATCAGAAGTTATATGCTCGGAACATTTCCTATTGAAAACGAAGATGAACTCAAAGGGCTAGAACTGTGTGAATACTAGGAATTTTTCCTGTTGAAAACTGTGTACAATAAACAATTCTCTTTCAAAAGTAGGAGCGAATTCAACGTTCTATGATCGTATTGTGTAGGAAGCTCAATTTCCGTCTTAAAGTAAGCGTCATTAACAGTTTCTTTCACCCGTTATCTGGTAGGATCAGTTGCTATTGAAAAATCCGAAGGAATTCAAAGAGTAGTACATCTTGGATTCTTTCGTTTCTCATTGAAAACTCATCGTGAATGTCATGTTTTTCTGTCCTATTCTCTACTCTAAACAAATCCGCTTTCCTAACTAAGCCTGTGTTCAATGTGGCATTGCCCTGTTTGTGTAAGTGAACATTTCTCAATGAATAGTAACATTCAATTCAACGTTCCATAAACCTGTTGTCTAGGAAGAACATATCTGCTGGAAAACTAAGACTGAATGCAATGTGCTATTAGCCGGTTATGTACTAGCATATTTTACTAATGAAAACTAACCGTGAACTGAAAAGATTAGAAGCTGCTTCAATACCAACCTAGGTTGTGCATAAAAAAAACAGAGAAGTTCGACTTCTGTAATGAAATTGTGTATAACATTGCATTACCCTTTGAAATCATGGAAAGATTTCAAAGTTCTGTAGTCCCGCTGTTTGAAATGAACGTTTATCACTGAAAACTAACCGCGAATTCAATGTTCTGTAATTTCATTACAGACAACATTCCAATGGTAATCTAAGATTGTTTTCAAAGTTCGATCAGAAGTTATATGCTCGGAACATTTCTTACTGAAAACGAAGTTGAATTCAAAGGGCTAGAACTGTGTGAATACTGAGAATGTTTCCTGTTGATACCTGTACAATAAACAATTCTCTTTCAAAAGTAGGAGCGAATTCAACGTTCTATGATCGTATTGTGTAGGAAGCTCAATTCCCGTCTTAAAGTAAGCGTAATTGACAGTTTCATTCACCCGGTTATCTGGTAGGATCAGTTGCTATTGAAAAATCCGAAGGAATTCAAAGAGTAGTACATCTTGGATTCTTTCGTTTCTCATTGAAAACTCATCGTGAATGTCATGTTTTTCTGTCCTGTTCTCTACTCTAAACAAATCCGCTTTCCTAACTAAACCTGTATTCAATGTTGCATTGCCCTGTTTGTGTAAGTGAACATTTCTGAATGAATAGTAACATTCAATTCAACGTTCCATAAACCTGTTGTCTAGGAAGAACATATCTGCTGGAAAACTAAGAGTGAATGCAATGTGCTATTAGCCGGTTATGTACTAGCATATTTTACTAATGAAAACTAACCGTGAACTGAAAAGATTAGAAGCTGCTTCAATACCAACCTAGGTTGTGCATTAAAAAAAACAGAGAAGTTCGACTTCTGTAATGAAATTGTGTATAACATTGCATTACCCTTTGAAATCATGGAAAGATTTCAAAGTTCTGTAGTCCCGCTGTTTGAAATGAACGTTTATCACTGAAGACTAACCGTGAATTCAATGTTCTGTAATTTCATTACAGACAACATTCCAATGGTAATCTAAGATTGTTTTCAAAGTTCGATCAGAAGTTATATGCTCAGAACATTTCTTATTGAAAACGAAGTTGAATTCAAAGGGCTAGAACTGTGTGAATACTGAGAATGTTACCTGTTGATAACTGTACAATAAACAATTCTCTTTCAAAAGTAGGAGCGAATTCAACGTTCTATGATCGTATTGTGTAGGAAGCTCAATTCCCGTCTTAAAGTAAGCGTAATTGACAGTTTCATTCACCGGTTACCTGGCAGTATCAGTTGCTATTGAAAAATCCCAAGGAATTCAAAGAGTAGTACATCTTCGATTCTTACCTTTCTCATTGAAAACTCATCGTGAATGTCATGTTGTTCTGTCCTGTTCTCTACTCTAAACAAATCCGCTTTCTAAACTAAGCTTGTATTTAATGTTGCGTAGTCCTGTTTTCTACGTGAACATTTCAAAATGAATAATAATGTTCAATACCACGTCGCATAAACCTGTTGTCTATGATAACGTTATCCGCTGGAAAACTAAGAGTGAATGCAATGTGCTATTGGCCGGTTAAGTCCTAGCATAATTTACTAATGAAAACTAACCATGAACTGAAAAGATTAGAAGCTGCTTCAATACCAACATAGGTTGTGCAAGAAAACTAACAGATAAAGTCGAGTTCTGTAATAAAATTGTGTATAACATTGAATTACCCTTTTAAATCTATCCTTGATTTCAAAGTTCTGTAGTCCCGCTGTTTGAAATGACCGTTTATCATTGAAGACTAACCGCGAATTCAATGTTCTGTAATTTCATTACAGCCAACATTCCAATGGTAATCTAAGATTGTTTTCAAAGTTCGATCAGAAGTTATATGCTCAGAACATTTCTTATTGAAAACGAAGTTGAATTCAAAGGGCTAGAACTGTGTGAATACTGAGAATGTTTCCTGTTGATAACTGTACAATAAACAATTCTCTTTCAAAAGTAGGAGCGAATTCAACGTTCTATGATCGTATTGTGTAGGAAGCTCAATTCCCGTCTTAAAGTAAGCGTAATTGACAGTTTCATTCACCGGTTACCTGGTAGGATCAGTTGCTATTGAAAAATCCGATGGAATTCAAAGAGTAATACATCTTGGATTCTTTCGTTTCTCATTGAAAACTCATCGTGAATGTCATGTTGTTTTGTCCTGTTCTCTACTCTAAACAAATCCGCTTTCCTAACTAAGCTTATATTTAATGTTGCGTAGTCCTGTTTTCTACGTGAACATTTCAAAATGAATAGTAATGTTCAATACCACGTCGCATAAACCTGTTGTCTATGATAACGTTATCCGCTGGAAAACTAAGAGTGAATGCAATGTGCTATTGGCCGGTTAAGTCCTAGCATCATTTACTAATGAAAACTAACCAGGAACTGAAAAGATTAGAAGCTGCTTCAATACCAACATAGGTTGTGCAAGAAAACTAAGAGATAAAGTCGAGTTCTGTAATAAAATTGTGTATAACATTGATTCACCCTTTTAAATCTATCCTTGATTTCAAAGTTCTGTAGTCCCGCTGTTTGAAATGAACGTTTATCATTGAAGACTAACCGCGAATTCAATGTCCTGTAATTTCATTACAGCCAACATTCCAATGGTAATGTAAGATTGTTTTCAAAGTTCGATCAGAAGTTATATGCTCGGAACATTTCCTATTGAAAACGAAGATGAACTCAAAGGGCTAGAACTGTGTGTATACTAGGAATGTTTCCTGTTGAAAACTGTGTACAATAAACAATTCTCTTTCAAAAGTAGGAGCGAATTCAACGTTCTATGATCGTATTGTGTAGGAAGCTCAATTTCCGTCTTAAAGTAAGCGTAATTAACAGTTTCTTTCACCCGTTATCTCATAGGATCAGTTGCTATTGAAAAATCCGAAGGAATTCAAAGAGTAGTACATCTTGGATTCTTTCGTTTCTCATTGAAAACTCATCGTGAATGTCATGTTTTTCTGTCCTATTCTCTACTCTAAACAAATCCGCTTTCCTAACTAAGCCTGTGTTCAATGTGGCATTGCCCTGTTTGTGTAAGTGAACATTTCTCAATGAATAGTAACATTCAATTCAACGTTCCATAAACCTGTTGTCTAGGAAGAACATATCTGCTGGAAAACTAAGAGTGAATGCAATGTGCTATTAGCCGGTTATGTACTAGCATATTTTACTAATGAAAACTAACCGTGAACTGAAAATATTAGAAGCTGCTTCAATACCAACCTAGGTTGTGCATAAAAAAAACAGAGAAGTTCGACTTCTGTAATGAAATTGTGTATAACATTGCATTACCCTTTGAAATCATGGAAAGATTTCAAAGTTCTGTAGTCCCGCTGTTTGAAATGAACGTTTATCACTGAAAACTAACCGCGAATTCAATGTTCTGTAATTTCATTACAGACAACATTCCAATGGTAATCTAAGATTGTTTTCAAAGTTCGATCAGAAGTTATATGCTCGGAACATTTCTTACTGAAAACGAAGTTGAATTCAAAGGGCTAGAACTGTGTGAATACTGAGAATGTTTCCTGTTGATAACTGTACAATAAACAATTCTCTTTCAAAAGTAGGAGCGAATTCAACGTTCTATGATCGTATTGTGTAGGAAGCTCAATTCCCGTCTTAAAGTAAGCGTAATTGACAGTTTCATTCACCGGTTACCTGGCAGTATCAGTTGCTATTGAAAAATCCCAAGGAATTCAAAGAGTAGTACATCTTGGATTCTTACCTTTCTCATTGAAAACTCATCGTGAATGTCATGTTGTTCTGTCCTGTTCTCTACTCTAAACAAATCCGCTTTCCTAACTAAGCTTGTATTTAATGTTGCGTAGTCCTGTTTTCTACGTGAACATTTCAAAATGAATAATAATGTTCAATACCACGTCACATAAACCTGTTGTCTATGATAACGTTATCCGCTGGAAAACTAAGAGTGAATGCAATGTGCTATTGGCCGGTTAAGTCCTAGCATAATTTACTAATGAAAACTAACCATGAACTGAAAAGATTAGAAGCTGCTTCAATACCAACATAGGTTGTGCAAGAAAACTAACAGATAAAGTCGAGTTCTGTAATAAAATTGTGTATAACATTGAATTACCCTTTTAAATCTATCGTTGATTTCAAAGTTCTGTAGTCCCGCTGTTTGAAATGACCGTTTATCATTGAAGACTAACCGCGAATTCAATGTTCTGTAATTTCATTACAGCCAACATTCCAATGGTAATCTAAGATTGTTTTCAAAGTTCGATCAGAAGTTATATGCTCGGAACATTTTCTATTGAAAACGAAGATGAACTCAAAGGGCTAGAACTGTGTGAATACTAGTAATGTTTCCTGTTGAAAACTGTGTACAATAAACAATTGTCTTTCAAAAGTAGGAGCGAATTCAACGTTCTATGATCGTATTGTGTAGGAAGCTCAATTCCCGTGTTAAAGTGAGCATAATTGACAGTTTCATTCACCGGTTATCTCATAGGATCAGTTGCTATTGAAAAATCCCAAGGAATTCAAAGAGTAGTACATCTTGGATTCTTTCCTTTCTCATTGAAAACTCATCATGAATGTCATGTTGTTCTGTCCTGCTCTCTACTCTAAACAAATCCGCTTTCCTAACTAAGCCTGTATTTAATGTTGCGTAGTCCTGTTTTCTACGTGAACATTTCAAAATGAATAGTAATGTTCAATACCACGTCGCATAAACCTGTTGTCTATGATAACGTTATCCGCTGGAAAACTAAGAGTGAATGTAATGTGCTATTGGCCGGTAAAGTCCTAGCATCATTTATTAATGAAAACTAACCAGGAACTGAAAAGATTAGAAGCTGCTTCAATACCAACATAGGTTGTGCAAGAAAACTAACAGATAAAGTCGAGTTCTGTAATAAAATTGTGTATAACATTGAATTACCCTTTGAAATCTATCCTTGATTTCAAAGTTCTGTAGTCCCGCTGTTTGAAATGAACGTTTATCACTGAAGACTAACCGCGAATTCAATGTTCTGTAATTTCATTACAGTCAACGTTCCAATGGTAATCTAAGATTGTTTTCAAAGTTCGATCAGAAGTTATATGCTCAGAACATTTCTTATTGAAAACGAAGTTGAATTCAAAGGGCTAGAACTGTGTGAATACTGAGAATGTTTCCTGTTTATAACTGTACAATAAACAATTCTCTTTCAAAAGTAGGAGCGAATTCTACGTTCTATGATCGTATTGTGTAGGAAGCTCAATTCCCGTCTTAAAGTAAGCGTAATTGACAGTTTCATTCACCGGTTACCTGGTAGGATCAGTTGCTATTGAAAAATCCGATGGAATTCAAAGAGTAATACATCTTGGATTCTTTCGTTTCTCATTGAAAACTCATCGTGAATGTCATGTTGTTTTGTCCTGTTCTCTACTCTAAACAAATCCGCTTTCCTAACTAAGCTTATATTTAATGTTGCGTAGTCCTGTTTTCTACGTGAACATTTCAAAATGAATAGTAATATTCAATACCACGTCGCATAAACCTGTTGTCTATGATAACGTTATCCGCTGGAAAACTAAGAGTGAATGCAATGTGCTATTGGCCGGTTAAGTCCTAGCATCATTTACTAATGAAAACTAACCAGGAACTGAAAAGATTAGAAGCTGCTTCAATACCAACATAGGTTGTGCAAGAAAACTAAGAGATAAAGTCGAGTTCTGTAATAAAATTGTGTATAACATTGATTCACCCTTTTAAATCTATCCTTGATTTCAAAGTTCTGTAGTCCCGCTGTTTGAAATGAACGTTTATCATTGAAGACTAACCGCGAATTCAATGTCCTGTAATTTCATTACAGTCAACATTCCAATGGTAATGTAAGATTGTTTTCAAAGTTCGATCAGAAGTTATATGCTCGGAACATTTCCTATTGAAAACGAAGATGAACTCAAAGGGCTAGAACTGTGTGTATACTAGGAATGTTTCCTGTTGAAAACTGTGTACAATAAACAATTCTCTTTCAAAAGTAGGAGCGAATTCAACGTTCTATGATCGTATTGTGTAGGAAGCTCAATTTCCGTCTTAAAGTAAGCGTAATTAACAGTTTCTTTCACCCGTTATCTGGTAGGATCAGTTGCTATTGAAAAATCCGAAGGAATTCAAAGAGTAGTACATCTTGGATTCTTTCGTTTCTCATTGAAAACTCATCGTGAATGTCATGTTTTTCTGTCCTATTCTCTACTCTAAACAAATCAGCTTTCCTAACTAAGCCTGTGTTCAATGTGACATTGCCCTGTTTGTGTAAGTGAACATTTCTCAATGAATAGTAACATTCAATTCAACGTTCCATAAACCTGTTGTCTAGGAAGAACATATCTGCTGGAAAACTAAGAGTGAATGCAATGTGCTATTAGCCGGTTATGTACTAGCATATTTTACTAATGAAAACTAACCGTGAACTGAAAAGATTAGAAGCTGCTTCAATACCAACCTAGGTTGTGCATAAAAAAAACAGAGAAGTTCGACTTCTGTAATGAAATTGTGTATAACATTGCATTACCCTTTGAAATCATGGAAAGATTTCAAAGTTCTGTAGTCCCGCTGTTTGAAATGAACGTTTATCACTGAAAACTAACCGCGAATTCAATGTTCTGTAATTTCATTACAGCCAACATTCCAATGGTAATCTAAGATTGTTTTCAAAGTTCGATCAGAAGTTATATGCACGGAATATTTCCTATTGAAAACGAAGATGAACTCAAAGGGCTAGAACTGTGTGAATACTAGGAATGTTTCCTGTTGAAAACTGTGTACAATAAACAATTCTCTTTCAAAAGTAGGAGCGAATTCAACGTTCTATGATCGTATTGTGTAGGAAGCTCAATTCCCGTCTTAAAGTAAGCGTAATTAACAGTTTCTTTCACCCGTTATCTGGTAGGATCAGTTGCTATTGAAAAATCCGAAGGAATTCAAGAGTAGTACATCTTGGATTCTTTCGTTTCTCATTGAAAACTCATCGTGAATGTCATGTTTTTCTGTCCTGTTCTCTACTCTAAACAAATCCGCTTTCCTAACTAAGCCTGTATTCAATGTTGCATTGCCCTGTTTGTGTAAGTGAACATTTCTCAATGAATAGTAACATTCAATTCAACGTTCCATAAACCTGTTGTCTAGGAAGAACATATCTGCTGGAAAACTAAGAGTGAATGCAATGTGCTATTAGCCGGTTATGTACTAGCATATTTTACTAATGAAAACTAACCGTGAACTGAAAAGATTAGAAGCTGCTTCAATACCAACCTAGGTTGTGCATTAAAAAAAACAGAGAAGTTCGACTTCTGTAATGAAATTGTGTATAACATTGCATTACCCATTGAAATCATGGAAATATTTCAAAGTTCTGTAGTCCCGCTGTTTGAAATGAACGTTTATCACTGAAGACTAACCGCGAATTCAATGTTCTGTAATTTCATTACAGACAACATTCCAATGGTAATCTAAGATTGTTTTCAAAGTTCGATCAGAAGTTATATGCTCGGAACATTTCTTACTGAAAACGAAGTTGAATTCAAAGGGCTAGAACTGTGTGAATACTGAGAATGTTTCCTGTTGATACCTGTACAATAAACAATTCTCTTTCAAAAGTAGGAGCGAATTCAACGTTCTATGATCGTATTGTGTTGGAAGCTCAATTCCCGTCTTAAAGTAAGCGTAATTGACAGTTTCATTCACCGGTTACCTGGCAGTATCAGTTGCTATTGAAAAATCCCAAGGAATTCAAAGAGTAGTACATCTTGGATTCTTACCTTTCTCATTGAAAACTCATCGTGAATGTCATGTTGTTCAGTCCTGTTCTCTACTCTAAACAAATCCGCTTTTCTAACTAAGCTTGTATTTAATGTTGTGTAGTCCTGTTTTCTACGTGAACATTTCAAAATGAATAGTAATGTTCAATACCACGTCGCATAAACCTGTTGTCTATGATAACGTCATCCGCTGGAAAACTAAGAGTGAATGCAATGTGCTATTGGCCGGTTAAGTCCTAGCATAATTTACTAATGAAAACTAACCATGAAATGAAAAGATTAGAAGCTGCTTCAATACCAACATAGGTTGTGCAAGAAAACTAACAGATAAAGTCGAGTTCTGTAATAAAATTGTGTATAACATTGAATTACCCTTTGAAATCTATCCTTGATTTCAAAGTTCTGTAGTCCCGCTGTTTGAAATGAACGATTATCATTGAAGACTAACCGCGAATTCAATGTTCTGTAATTTCATTACAGCCAACATTCCAATGGTAATCTAAGATTGTTTTCAAAGTTCGATCAGAAGTTATATGCTCGGAACATTTCCTATTGATAACGAAGATGAACTCAAAGGGCTAGAACTGTGTGACTACTAGGAATGTTTCCTGTTGAAAACTGTGTACAATAAACAATTCTCTTTCAAAAGTAGGAGCGAATTCAACGTTCTATGATCGTATTGTGTAGGAAGCTGAATTCCCGTGTTAAAGTGAGCATAATTGACAGTTTCATTCACAGGTTATCTCATAGGATCAGTTGCTATTGAAAAATCCCAAGGAATTCAAAGAGTAGTACATCTTGGATTCTTTCCTTTCTCATTGAAAACTCATCATGAATGTCATGTTGTTCTGTCCTGTTCTCTACTCTACACAAATCCGCTTTCCTAACTAAGCCTGTATTTAATGTTGCGTAGTCCTGTTTTCTACGTGAACATTTCAAAATGAATAGTAATGTTCAATACCACGTCGCATAAACCTGTTGTCTATGATAACGTTATCCGCTGGAAAACTAAGAGTGAATGCAATGTGCTATTGGCCGGTTAAGTCCTAGCATAATTTACTAATGAAAACTAACCATGAACTGAAAAGATTAGAAGCTGCTTCAATACCAACATAGGTTGTGCAAGAAAACTAACAGATAAAGTCGAGTTCTGTAATAAAATTGTGTATAACATTGATTCACCCTTTTAAATCTATCCTTGATTTCAAAGTTCTGTAGTCCCGCTGTTTGAAATGAACGTTTATCATTGAAGACTAACCGCGAATTCAATGTTCTGTAATTTCATTACAGCCAACATTCCAATGGTAATCTAAGATTGTTTTCAAAGTTCGATCAGAAGTTATATGCACGGAATATTTCCTATTGAAAACGAAGATGAACTCAAAGGGCTAGAACTGTGTGAATACTAGGAATGTTTCCTGTTGAAAACTGTGTACAATAAACAATTCTCTTTCAAAAGTAGGAGCGAATTCAACGTTCTATGATCGTATTGTGTAGGAAGCTCAATTCCCGTCTTAAAGTAAGCGTAATTAACAGTTTCTTTCACCCGTTATCTGGTAGGATCAGTTGCTATTGAAAAATCCGAAGGAATTCAAGAGTAGTACATCTTGGATTCTTTCGTTTCTCATTGAAAACTCATCGTGAATGTCATGTTTTTCTGTCCTGTTCTCTACTCTAAACAAATCCGCTTTCCTAACTAAGCCTGTATTCAATGTTGCATTGCCCTGTTTGTGTAAGTGAACATTTCTCAATGAATAGTAACATTCAATTCAACGTTCCATAAACCTGTTGTCTAGGAAGAACATATCTGCTGGAAAACTAAGAGTGAATGCAATGTGCTATTAGCCGGTTATGTACTAGCATATTTTACTAATGAAAACTAACCGTGAACTGAAAAGATTAGAAGCTGCTTCAATACCAACCTAGGTTGTGCACAAAAAAAACAGAGAAGTTCGACTTCTGTAATGAAATTGTGTATAACATTGCATTACCCTTTGAAATCATGGAAAGATTTCAAAGTTCTGTAGTCCCGCTGTTTGAAATGAACGTTTATCACTGAAGACTAACCGTGAATTCAATGTTCTGTAATTTCATTACAGACAACATTCCAATGGTAATCTAAGATTGTTTTCAAAGTTCGATCAGAAGTTATATGCTCAGAACATTTCTTATTGAAAACGAAGTTGAATTCAAAGGGCTAGAACTGTGTGAATACTGAGAATGTTTCCTGTTGATAACTGTACAATAAACAATTCTCTTTCAAAAGTAGGAGCGAATTCAACGTTCTATGATCGTATTGTGTAGGAAGCTCAATTCCCGTCTTAAAGTAAGCGTAATTGACAGTTTCATTCACCGGTTACCTGGCAGTATCAGTTGCTATTGAAAAATCCCAAGGAATTCAAAGAGTAGTACATCTTGGATTCTTACCTTTCTCATTGAAAACTCATCGTGAATGTCATGTTGTTCAGTCCTGTTCTCTACTCTAAACAAATCCGCTTTCCTAACTAAGCTTGTATTTAATGTTGTGTAGTCCTGTTTTCTACGTGAACATTTCAAAATGAATAGTAATGTTCAATACCACGTCGCATAAACCTGTTGTCTATGATAATGTTATCCGCTGGAAAACTAAGAGTGAATGCAATGTGCTATTGGCCGGTTAAGTCCTAGCATCATTTACTAATGAAAACTAACCAGGAACTGAAAAGATTAGAAGCTGCTTCAATACCAACATAGGTTGTGCAAGAAAACTAACAGATAAAGTCGAGTTCTGTAATAAAATTGTGTATAACATTGAATTAACCTTTTAAATCTATCCTTGATTTCAAAGTTCTGTAGTCCCGCTGTTTGAAATGAACGTTTATCATTGAAGACTAAAGGCGAATTCAATGTTCTGTAATTTCATTACAGCCAACATTCCAATGGTAATCTAAGATTGTTTTCAAAGTTCGATCAGATGTTATATGCTCGGAACATTTCCTATTGAAACGAAGATGAACTCAAAGGGCTAGAACTGTGTGAATAGTAGGATGTTTCCTGTTGAAAACTGTGTACAATAAACAATTCTCTTTCAAAAGTAGGAGCGAATTCAACGTTCTATGATGGTATTGTGTAGGAAGCTCAATTCCCGTCTTAAAGTAAGCGTAATTAACAGTTTCTTTCACCCGTTATCTGGTAGGATCAGTTGCTATTGAAAAATCCGAAGGAATTCAAAGAGTAGTACATCTTGGATTCTTTCGTTTCTCATTGAAAACTCATCGTGAATGTCATGTTTTTCTGTCCTGTTCTCTACTCTAAACAAATCCGCTTTCCTAACTAAGCCTGTATTCAATGTTGCATTGCCCTGTTTGTGTAAGTGAACATTTCTCAATGAATAGTAACTTTCAATTCAACGTTCCATAAACCTGTTGTCTAGGAAGAACTTATCTGCTGGAAAACTAAGAGTGAATGCAATGTGCTATTAGCTGGTTATGTACTAGCATATTTTACTAATGAAAACTAACCGTGAACTGAAAAGATTAGAAGCTGCTTCAATAAAAAAAAAACAGAGAAGTTCGACTTCTGTAATGAAATTGTGTATAACATTGCATTACCCTTTGAAATCATGGAAATATTTCAAAGTTCTGTAGTCCCGCTGTTTGAAATGAACGTTTATCATTGAAGACTAACCGCGAATTCAATGTTCTGTAATTTCATTACAGACAACATTCCAATGGTAATCTAAGATTGTTTTCAAAGTTCGATCAGAAGTTATATGCTCGGAACATTTCCTACTGAAAACGAAGATGAACTCAAAGAGCTAGAACTGTGTGAATACTAGGAATGTTTCCTGTTGAAAACTGTATACAATAAACAATTCTCTCTCAAAAGTAGGAGCGAATTCAACGTTCTATGATCGTATTGTGTAGGAAGCTCAATTCCCGTCTTAAAGTGAGCATAATTGACAGTTTCATTCACCGGTTATCTCATAGGATCAGTTGCTATTGAAAAATCCCAAGGAATTCAAAGAGTAGTACATCTTGGATTCTTTCCTTTCTCATTGAAAACTCATCGTGAATGTCATGTTGTTCTGTCCTGTTCTCTACTCTAAACAAATCCGCTTTCCTAACTAAGCTTGTATTTAATGTTGCGTAGTCCTGTTTTCTACGTGAACATTTCTAAATGAATAGTAATGTTCAATACCACGTCGCATAAACCTGTTGTCTATGATAACGTTATGCGCTGGAAAACTAAGAGTGAATGCAATGTGCTCTTGGCCGGTTAAGTCCTAGCATCATTTACTAATGAAAACTAACCAGGAACTGAAAAGATTAGAAGCTGCTTCAATACCAACATAGGTTGTGCAAGAAAACTAACAGATAAAGTCGAGTTCTGTAATAAAATTGTGTATAACATTCATTTACCCTTTTAAATCTATCCTTGATTTCAAAGTTCTGTAGTCCCGCTGTTTCAAATGAACGTTTATCATTGAGGACTAACCACGAATTCAATGTTCTGTAATTTCATTACAGTCAAAATTCCAATGGTAATGTAAGATTGTTTTCAAAGTTCAATCAGAAGTTATATGCTCGGAACATTTCCTATTGAAAACGAAGATGAACTCAAAGGGCTAGAACTGTGTGAATACTAGGAATGTTTCCTGTTGAAAACTGTGTACAATAAACAATTCTCTTTCAAAAGTAGGAGCGAATTCAACGTTCTATGATCGTATTGTGTGGGAAGCTCAATTCCCGTCTTAAAGTAAGCGTAATTAACATTTTCTTTCAACCGTTATCTGGTAGGGTCAGTTGCTATTGAAAAATCCGAAAGAATTCAAAGAGTAGTACATCTTGGATTCTTTCGTTTCTCATTGAAAACTCATCGTGAATGTCATGTTTTTCTGTCCTGTTCTCTACTCTAAACAAATCCGCTTTCCTAACTGAGCCTGTATTCAATGTTGCATTGCCCTGTTTGTGTAAGTGAACATTTCTCAATGAATAGTAACGTTCAATTCAACGTTCCATAAACCTGTTGTCTAGGAAGAACTTATCTGCTGGAAAACTAAGAGTGAATGCAATGTGCTATTAGCCGGTTATGTACTAGCATATTTTCCTAATGAAAACTAACCGTGAACTGAAAAGATTAGAAGCTGCTTCAATACCAACCTAGGTTGTGCATAAAAAAAAACAGAGAAGTTCGACTTCTGTAATGAAATGGTGTATAACATTGCATTACCCTTTGAAATCATGGAAAGATTTCAAAGTTCTGTAGTCCTGCTGTTTGAAATGAACGTTTATCACTGAAGACTAACCGCGAATTCAATGTTCTGTAATTTCATTACAGACAACATTCCAATGGTAATCTAAGATTGTTTTCAAAGTTCGATCAGAAGTTATATGCTCAGAACATTTCTTATTGAAAACGAAGTTGAATTCAAAGGGCTAGATCTGTGTGAATACTGAGAATGTTTCCTGTTGATAACTGTACAATAAACAATTCTCTTTCAAAAGTAGGAGCGATTTCAACGTTCTATGATCGTATTGTGTAGGAAGCTCAATTCCCGTCTTAAAGTAAGCGTAATTGACAGTTTCATTCACCGGTTACCTGGTAGGATCAGTTGCTATTGAAAAATCCGAAGGAATTCAAAGAGTAGTACATCTTGGATTCTTTCGTTTCTCATTGAAAACTCATCGTGAATGTCATGTTGTTCTGTCCTGTTCTCTACTCTAAACAAATCCGCTTTCCTAACTAAGCTTGTATTTAATGTTGCGTAGTCCTGTTTTCTACGTGAACATTTCAAAATGAATAGTAATGTTCAATACCACGTCGCATAAACCTGTTGTCTATGATAACGTTATCCGCTGGAAAACTAAGAGTGAATGCAATGTGCTATTGGCCGGTTAAGTCCTAGCATCATTTACTAATGAAAACTAACCATGAACTGAAAAGATTAGAAGCTGCTTCAATACCAACATAGGTTGTGCAAGAAACTAACAGAGAAAGTCGAGTTCTGTAATAAAATTGTGTATAACATTGATTTACCCTTTTAAATCTATCCTTGATTTCAAAGTTCTGTAGTCCCGCTGTTTGAAATGAACGTTTATCATTGAAGACTAACCGCGAATTCAATGTTCTGTAATTTCATTACAGCCAACATTCCAATGGTAATCTAAGATTGTTTTCAAAGTTCGAACAGAAGCTATATGCACGGAATATTTCCTATTGAAAACGAAGATGAACTCCAAGGGCTAGAACTGTGTGAATAATAGGAATGTTTCCTGTTGAAAACTGTGTACAATAAACAATTCTCTTTCAAAAGTAGGAGCGAATTCAACGTTCTATGATCGTATTGTGTAGGAAGCTCAATTCCCGTCTTAAAGGAAGCGTAATTGACAGTTTCATTCACCGGTTACCTGGTAGGATCAGTTGCTATTGAAAAATCCGAAGGAATTCAAAGAGTAGTACATCTTGGATTCTTTCGTTTCTCATTGAAAACTCATCGTGAATGTCATGTTTTTCTGTCCTGTTCTCTACTCTAAACAAATCCGCTTTCCTAACTGAGCCTGTATTCAATGTTGCATTGCCCTGTTTGTGTAAGTGAACATTTCTCAATGAATAGTAACGTTCAATTCAAGGTTCCATAAACCTGTTGTCTAGGAAGAACTTATCTGCTGGAAAACTAAGAGTGAATGCAATGTGCTATTAGCCGGTTATGTACTAGCATATTTTCCTAATGAAAACTAACCGTGAACTGAAAAGATTAGAAGCTGCTTCAATACCAACCTAGGTTGTGCATAAAAAAAAACAGAGAAGTTCGACTTCTGTAATGAAATGGTGTATAACATTGCATTACCCTTTGAAATCATGGAAAGATTTCAAAGTTCTGTAGTCCCGCTGTTTGAAATGAACGTTTATCACTGAAGACTAACCGCGAATTCAATGTTCTGTAATTTCATTACAGACAACATTCCAATGGTAATCTAAGATTGTTTTCAAAGTTCGATCAGAAGTTATATGCTCAGAACATTTCTTATTGAAAACGAAGATGAATTCAAAGGGCTAGAACTGTGTGAATACTGAGAATGTTTCCTGTTGATAACTGTACAATAAACAATTCTCTTTCAAAAGTAGGAGCGATTTCAACGTTCTATGATCGTATTGTGTAGGAAGCTCAATTCCCGTCTTAAAGTAAGCGTAATTGACAGTTTCATTCACCGGTTACCTGGTAGGATCAGTTGCTATTGAAAAATCCGAAGGAATTCAAAGAGTAGTACATCTTGGATTCTTTCGTTTCTCATTGAAAACTCATCGTGAATGTCATGTTGTTCTGTCCTGTTCTCTACTCTAAACAAATCCGCTTTCCTAACTAAGCTTGTATTTAATGTTGCGTAGTCCTGTTTTCTACGTGAACATTTCAAAATGAATAGTAATGTTCAATACCACGTCGCATAAACCTGTTGTCTATGATAACGTTATCCGCTGGAAAACTAAGAGTGAATGCAATGTGCTATTGGCCGGTTAAGTCCTAGCATCATTTACTAATGAAAACTAACCATGAACTGAAAAGATTAGAAGCTGCTTCAATACCAACATAGGTTGTGCAAGAAACTAACAGAGAAAGTCGAGTTCTGTAATAAAATTGTGTATAACATTGATTTACCCTTTTAAATCTATCCTTGATTTCAAAGTTCTGTAGTCCCGCTGTTTGAAATGAACGTTTATCATTGAAGACTAACCGCGAATTCAATGTTCTGTAATTTCATTACAGCCAACATTCCAATGGTAATCTAAGATTGTTTTCAAAGTTCGAACAGAAGCTATATGCACGGAATATTTCCTACTGAAAACGAAGATGAACTCCAAGGGCTAGAACTGTGTGAATAATAGGAATGTTTCCTGTTGATAACTGTACAATAAACAATTCTCTTTCAAAAGTAGGAGCGATTTCAACGTTCTATGATCGTATTGTGTAGGAAGCTCAATTCCCGTCTTAAAGTAAGCGTAATTGACAGTTTCATTCACCAGTTACCTGGTAGGATCAGTTGCTATTGAAAAATCCGAAGGAATTCAAAGAGTAGTACATCTTGGATTCTTTCGTTTCTCATTGAAAACTCATATTGAATGTCATGTTTTTCTGTCCTGTTCTCTACTCTAAACAAATCCGCTTTCCTAACTAAGCTTGTATTTAATGTTGCGTAGTCCTGTTTTCTACGTGAACATTTCAAAATGAATAGTAATGTTCAATACCACGTCGCATAAACCTGTTGTCTATGATAACGTTATCCGCTGGAAAACTAAGAGTGAATGCAATGTGCTCTTGGCCGGTTAAGTCCTAGCATCATTTACTAATGAAAACTAACCAGGAACTGAAAAGATTAGAAGCTGCTTCAATACCAACATAGGTTGTGCATGAAAACTAACAGAGAAAGACGAGTTCTGTAATAAAATTGTGTATAACATTGAATTACCCTTTGAAATCTATCCTTGATTTCAAAGTTCTGTAGTCCCGCTGTTTGAAATGAACGTTTATCATTGAAGACTAACCGCGAATTCAATGTTCTGTAATTTCATTACAGCCAACATTCCAATGGTAATCTAAGATTGTTTTCAAAGTTCGATCAGAAGTTATATGCTCGGAACATTTCCTATTGAAAACGAAGATGAACTCAAAGGGCTAGAACTGTGTGAATAGTAGGATGTTTCCTGTTGAAAACTGTGTACAGTAAACAATTCTCTTTCAAAAGTAGGAGCGAATGCAACGTTCTATGATCGTATTGTGTAGGAAGCTCAATTCCCGTCTTAAAGTAAGCGTAATTAATAGTTTCTTTCACCCGTTATCTGGTAGGATCAGTTGCTATTGAAAAATCCGAAGGAATTCAGAGTAGTACATCTTGGATTCTTTCGTTTCTCATTGAAAACTCATCGTGAATGTCATGTTTTTCTGTCCTGTTCTCTACTCTAAACAAATGCGCTTTCCTAACTAAGCCTGTATTCAATGTTGCATTGCCCTGTTTGTGTAAGTGAACATTTCTCAATGAATAGTAACGTTCAATTCAACGTTCCATAAACCTGTTGTCTAGGAAGAACTTATCTGCTGGAAAACTAAGAGTGAATGCAATGTGCTATTAGCCGGTTATGTACTAGCATATTTTACTAATGAAAACTAACCGTGAACTGAAAAGATTAGAAGCTGCTTCAATACCAACCTAGGTTGTGCATAAAAAAAACAGAGAAGTTCGACTTCTGTAATGAAATTGTGTATAACATTGCATTACCCTTTGAAATCATGGAAAGATTTCAAAGTTCTGTAGTCCCGCTGTTTGAAATGAACGTTTATCACTGAAGACTAACCGCGAATTCAATGTTCTGTAATTTCATTACAGCCAACATTCCAATGGTAATCTAAGATTGTTGTCAAAGTTCGATCAGAAGTTATATGCTCAGAACATTTCTTACTGAAAACGAAGTTGAATTCAAAGGGCTAGAACTGTGTGAATACTGAGAATGTTTCCTGTTGATAACTGTACAATAAACAATTCTCTTTCAAAAGTAGGAGCGAATTCAACGTTCTATGATCGTATTGTGTAGGAAGCTCAATTCCCGTCTTAAAGTAAGCCTAATTGACAGTTTCATTCACCGGTTACCTGGTAGGATCAGTTGCTATTGAAAAATCCCAAGGAATTCAAAGAGTAGTACATCTTGGATTCTTTCCTTTCTCATTGAAAACTCAGCGTGAATGCCATGTTGTTCTGTCCTGTTCTCTACTCTAAACAAATCCGCTTTCCTACCTAAGCCTGTATTCAATGTTGCATTGCCCTGTTTGTGTAAGTGAACATTTCTCAATGAATAGTAACATTCAATTCAACGTTCCATAAACCTGTTGTCTAGGAAGAACATATCTGCTGGAAAACTAAGAGTGAATGCAATGTGCTATTAGCCGGTTATGTACTAGCATATTTTACTAATGAAAACTAACCGTGAACTGAAAAGATTAGAAGCTGCTTCAATACCAACCAAGGTTGTGCATAAAAAAACAGAGAGGTTCGACTTCTGTAATGAAATTGTGTATAACATTGCATTACCCTTTGAAATCTATCCTTGATTTCAAAGTTCTGTAGTCCCGCTGTTTGAAATGAACGTTTATCATTGAAGACTAAGTGTGAATTCAATGTTCTGTAATTTTATTACAGCCAACATTCCAATGGTAATCTAAGATTGTTTTCAAAGTTCGATCAGAAGTTATATGCTCGGAACATTTCCTATTGAAAACGAAGATGAACTCAAAGGGCTAGAACTGTGTGAATACTAGGAATGTTTCCTGTTGAAAACTGTGTACAATAAACAATTCTCTTTCAAATGTAGGAGCGAATTCAACGTTCTATGATGGTATTTTGTAGGAAGCTCAATTCCCGTCTTAAAGTAAGCGTAATTAACAGTTTCTTTCACCCGTTATCTGGTAGGATCAGTTGCTATTGAAAAATCCCAAGGAATTCAAAGAGTAGTACATCTTGGATTCTTTCGTTTCTCATTGAAAACTCATCGTGAATGTCATGTTGTTCTGTCCTGTTCTCTACTCTAAACAAATCCACTTTCCTAACTACGCCTGTATTTAATGTTGCGTAGTCCTGTTTTCTACGTGAACATTTCAAAATGAATAGTAATGTTCAATACCACGTCGCATAAACCTGTTGTCTATGATAACGTTATCCGCTGGAAAACTAAGAGTGAATGCAATGTGCTATTGGCCGGTTAAGTCCTAGCATAATTTACTAATGAAAACAAACCATGAACTGAAAAGATTAGAAGCTGCTTTAATACCAACATCGGTTGTGCAAGAAAACTAACAGATAAAGTCGAGTTCTGTAATAAAATTGTGTATAACATTGAATTACGCTTTTAAATCTATCCTTGATTTCAAAGTTCTGTAGTCCCGCTGTTTGAAATGAACGTTTATCATTGAAGACTAACCGCGAATTCAATGTTCTGTAATTTCATTACAGCCAACATTCCAATGGTAATCTAAGATTGTTTTCAAAGTTCGATCAGAAGTTATATGCTCGGAACATTTCCTATTGAAAACGAAGATGAATTCAAAGGGCTAGAACTGTGTGTATACTAGGAATGTTTCCTGTTGAAAACTGTGTACAATAAACAATTCTCTTTCAAAAGTAGGAGCGAATTCAACGTTCTATGATCGTATTGTGTAGGAAGCTCAATTCCCGTCTTAAAGTAAGCGTAATTAACAGTTTCTTTCACCCGTTATCTGGTAGGATCAGTTGCTATTGAAAAATCCCAAGGAATTCAAAGAGTAGTACATCTTGGATTCTTTCGTTTCTCATTGAAAACTCATCGTGAATGCCATGTTGTTCTGTCCTGTTCTCTACTCTAAACAAATCCGCTTTCCTAACTAAGCCTGTATTTAATGTTGCGTAGTCCTGTTTTCTACGTGAACATTTCAAAATGAATAGTAATGTTCAATACCACGTCGCATAAACCTGTTGTCTATGATAACGATATCCGCTGGAAAACTAAGAGTGAATGCAATGTGCTATTGGCCGGTTAAGTCCTAGCAGCATTTACTAATGAAAACTAACCATGAACTGAAAAGATTAGAAGCTGCTTCAATACCAACATAGGTTGTGCAAGAAAACTAACAGAGAAAGTCGAGTTTTGTAATAAAATTGTGTATAACATTGAATTACCCTTTGAAATCTATCCTTGATTTCAACGTTCTGTTGTCCCGCTGTTTGAAATGAACGTTTATCATTGAAGACTAACCGCGAATTCAATGTTCTGTAAATTCATTACAGACAACATTCCAATGGTAATTTAAGATTGTTTTCAAAGTTCGATCAGAAGTTATATGCTCGGAACATTTCTTATTGAAAACGAAGTTGAATTCAAAGGGCTAGAACTGTGTGAATACTGAGAATGTTTCCTGTTGATAACTGTACAATAAACAATTCTCTTTCAAAAGTAGGAGCGAATTCAACGTTCTATGATCGTATTGTGTAGGAAGCTCAATTCCCGTTTTAAAGTAAGCGTAATTAACAGTTTCTTTCACCCATTATCTGGTAGGATCAGTTGCTATTGAAAAATCCGAAAGAATTCAAAGAGTAGTACATCTTGGATTCTTTCGTTTCTCATTGAAAACTCATATTGAATGTCATGTTTTTCTGTCCTGTTCTCTACTCTAAACAAATCCGCTTTCCTAATTAAGCCTGTATTCAATGTTGCATTGCCCTGTTTGTGTAAGTGAACATTTCTCAATGAATAGTAACGTTCAATTCAAAGTTCCATAAACCTGTTCTCTAGGAAGAACTTATCTGCTGGAAAACTAAGAGTGAATGCAATGTGCTATTAGCCAGTTAAGTACTAGCATATTTTACTAATGAAAACTAACCGTGAACTGAAAAGATTAGAAGCTGCTTCAATACCAACCTAGGTTGTGCATAAAAAAAACAGAGAAGTTCGACTTCTGTAATGAAATTGTGTATAACATTGCATTACCCTTTGAAATCATGGAAAGATTTCAAAGTTCTGTAGTCCCGCTGTTTGAAATGAACGTTTATCACTGAAGACTAACCGCGAATTCAATGTTCTGTAATTTCATTACAGACAACATTCCAATGGTAATCTAAGATTGTTTTCAAAGTTCGATCAGAAGTTATATGCTCAGAACACTTCTTATTGAAAACGAAGTTGAATTCAAAGGGCTAGAACTGTGTGAATACTGAGAATGTTTCCTGTTGATAACTGTACAATAAACAATTCTCTTTCAAAAGTAGGAGCAAATTCAACGTTCTATGTTCGTATTGTGTAGGAAGCTCAATTCCCGTCTTAAAGTAAGCGTAATTGACAGTTTCATTCACCGGTTACCTGGTAGGATCAGTTGCTATTGAAAAATCCCAAGGAATTCAAAGAGTATTACATCTTGGATTCTTTCGTTTCTCATTGAAAACTCATCGTGAATGTCATGTTGTTTTGTCCTGTTCTCTACTCTAAACACATCCGCTTTCCTAACTAAGCTTGTATTTAATGTTGCGTAGTCCTGTTTTCTACGTGAACATTTCAAAATGAATAGTAATGTTCAATACCACGTCGCATAAACCTGTTGTCTGTGATAACGATATCCGCTGGAAAACTAAGAGTGAATGCAATGTGCTATTGGCCGGTTAAGTCCTAGCATCATTTACTAATGAAAACTAACCATGAACTGAAACGTTCAATTCAATATTCCATAAACCTGTTGTCTAGGAAGAACTTATGTGCTGGAAAACTGTACAATAAATGTCATGTTGTTCTGTCCTGTTCTCTACTGTAAACAAATCCACTTTCCTAACTAAGCTTGTATTTAATGTTGCGTAGTCCTGTTTTCTACGTGAACATTTCAAAATGAATAGTAATGTTCAATACCACGTCGCATAAACCTGTTGTCTATGATAACGTTATCCGCTGGAAAACTAAGAGTGAATGCAATGTGCTATTGGCCGGTTAAGTCCTAGCATCATTTACTAATGAAAACTAACCAGGAACTGAAAAGATTAGAAGCTGCTTCAATACCAACATAGGTTGTGCAAGAAACTAACAGAGAAAGTCGAGTTCTGTAATAAAATTGTGTATAACATTGATTTACCCTTTTAAATCTATCCTTGATTTCAAAGTTCTGTAGTCCTGCTGTTTGAAATGAACGTTTATCATTGAAGACTAACCGCAAATTCAATGTTCTGTAATTTCATTACAGCCAACATTCCAATGGTAATCTAAGATTGTTTTCAAAGTTCGATCAGAAGTTATATGCACGGAACATTTCCTATTGAAAACGAAGATGAACTCAAAGGTCTAGAACTGTGTGAATACTAGGAATGTTTCCTGTTGAAAACTGTGTACAATAAACAATTCTCTTTCAAAAGTAGGAGCGAATTCAACGTTCTATGATCGTATTGTGTAGGAAGCTCAATTCCCGTCTTAAAGTAAGCGTAATTAACAGTTTCTTTCACCCGTTATCTCATAGGATCAGTTGCTATTGAAAAATCCCAAGGAATTCAAAGAGTAGCACATCTTGGATTCTTTCCTTTCTCATTGAAAACTCAGCGTGAATGTCATGTTGTTCTGTCCTGTTCTCTACTCTAAACAAATCCGCTTTCCTACCTACGCCTGTATTCAATGTTGCATTGCCCTGTTTGTGTAAGTGAACATTTCTCAATGAATAGTAACATTCAATTCAACGTTCCATAAACCTGTTGTCTAGGAAGAACATATCTGCTGGAAACCTAAGAGTGAATGCAATGTGCTATTAGCCGGTTATGTACTAGCATATTTTACTAATGGAAACTAACCGTGAACTGAAAAGATTAGAAGCTGCTCAATACCAACGTAGGTTGTGCATAAAAAAACAGAGAAGTTCGACTTCTGTAATGAAATTGTGTATAACATTGCATTACCCTTTGAAATCATGGAAAGATTTCAAAGTTCTGTAGTCCCGCTGTTTGACATGAACGTTTTTCACTGAAGACTAACCGCGAATTCAATGTTCTGTAATTTCATTACAGACAACATTCCAATGGTAATCTAAGATTGTTTTCAAAGTTCGATCAGAAGTTATATGCTCAGAACATTTCTTATTGAAAATGAAGTTGAATTCAAAGGGCTAGAACTGTGTGAATACTGAGAATGTTTCCTGTTGATAACTGTACAATAAACAATTCTCTTTCAAAAGTAGGAGTGAATTCAACGTTCTATGATCGTATTGTGTAGGAAGCTCAATTCCCGTCTTAAAGTAAGTGTATTTGACAGTTTCCTTCACCGGTTACATGGTAGGATCAGTTGCTATTGAAAAATCCCAAGGAATTCAAAGAGCAGTACATCTTGGATTCTTTCGTTTCTCATTGAAAACTCATCGTGAATGTCATGTTGTTCTGTCCTGTTCTCTACTCTAAACAAATCCGCTTTCCTAACTAAGCTTGTATTTAATGTTGCGTAGTCCTGTTTTCTACGTGAACATTTCTAAATGAATAGTAATGTTCAATACCACGTCGCATAAACCTGTTGTCTATGATAACGTTATCCGCTGGAAAACTAAGAGTGAATGCAATGTGCTATTGGCCGGTTAAGTCCTAGCATCATTTACTAATGAAAACTAACCATGAACTGAAAAGATTAGAAGCTGCTTCAATACCAACATAGGTTGTGCAAGAAAACTAACAGATAATGTCGAGTTCTGTAATAAAATTGTGTATAACATTGAATTACCCTTTGAAATCTATCCTTGATTTCAAAGTTCTGTAGTCCCGCTGTTTGAAATGAACGTTAATCATTGAAGACTAACAGCGAATTCAATGTTCTGTAATTTCATTACAGCCAACATTCCAATGGTAATCTAAGATTGTTTTCAAAGTTCGATCAGAAGTTATATGCTCGGAACATTTCTTATTGAAAACGAAAATGAACTCAAAGGGCTAGAACTGTGTGAATAGTAGGATGTTTCCTGTTGAAAACTGTGTACAATAAACAATTCTCTTTCAAAAGTTGGAGCGAATTCAACGTTCTATGATGGTATTGTGTAGGAAGCTCAATTCCCGTCTTAAAGTAAGCGTAATTAACAGTTTCTTTCACCCGTTATCTGGTAGGATCAGTTGTTATTGAAAAATGGGAAGGAATTCAAAGAGTAGTACATCTTGGATTCTTTCGTTTCTCATTGAAAACTCATCGTGAATGTCATGTTTTTCTGTCCTGTTCTCTACTCTAAACAAATGCGCTTTCCTAACTAAGCCTGTATTCAATGTTGCATTGCCCTGTTTGTGTAAGTGAACATTTCTCAATGAATAGTAACGTTCAATTCAACGTTCCATAAACCTGTTGTCTAGGAAGAACTTATCTGCTGGAAAACTAAGAGTGAATGCAATGTGCTATTAGCCGGTTATGTACTAGCATATTTTACTAATGAAAACTAACCGTGAACTGAAAAGATTAGAAGCTGCTTCAATACCAACCTAGGTTGTGCATAAAAAATAGAGAGAAGTTCGACTTCTGTAATGAAATTGTGTATAACATTGCATTACCCTTTGAAATCATGGAAAGATTTCAAAGTTCTGTAGTCCCGCTGTTTGAAATGAACGTTTATCACTGAAGACTAACCGCGAATTCAATGTTCTGTAATTTCATTACAGCCAACATTCCAATGGTAATCTAAGATTGTTTTCAAAGTTCGAAAAGAAGTTATATGCACGGAACATTTCCTATTGAAAACGAAGATGAACTCCAAGGGCTAGAACTGTGTGAATAATATTAATGTTTCCTGTTGAAAACTGTGTACAATAAACAATTCTCTTTCAAAAGTAGGAGCGAATTCAACGTTCTATGATCGTATTGTGTAGGAAGCTCAATTCCCGTCTTAAAGTAAGAGTAATTAACAGTTTCTTTCACCCGTTATCTGGTAGGATCAGTTGCTATTGAAAAATCCGAAGGAATTCAAAGAGTAGTACATCTTGGATTCTTTCCTTTCTCATTGAAAACTCATCGTGAATGTCATGTTTTTCTGTCCTGTTCTCTACTCTAAACAAATCCGCTTTCCTAACTAAGCCTGTATTCAATGTTGCATTGCCCTGTTTGTGTAAGTGAACATTTCTCAATGAATAGTAACGTTCGAGTTTTGTAATAAAATTGTGTATAACATTGAATTACCCTTTGAAATCTATCCTTGATTTCAGAGTTCTGTAGTCCCGCTGTTTGAAATGAACGTTTATCATTGAAGACTAACCGCGAATTCAATGTTCTGTAACTTCATTACAGCCAACATTCCAATGGTAATCTAAGATTGTTTTCAAAGTTCGATCAGAAGTTATATGCACGGAACATTTCCTACTGGAAACGAAGATGAACTCAAAGGGCTAGAACTGTGTGAATACGAGGAATGATTCCTGTTGAAAACTGTGTACAATAAACAATTCTCGTTCAAAAGTAGGAGCGAATTCAACGTTCTATGATCGTATTGTGTAGGAAGCTCAATTCCCGTCTTAAAGTAAGCGTAATTAACAGTTTCTTTCACCCGTTATCTCATAGGATCAGTTGCTATTGAAAAATCCCAAGGAATTCAAAGAGTAGTACATCTTGGATTCTTTCCTTTCTCATTGAAAACTCATCGTGAATGTCATGTTGTTCTGTCCTGTTCTCTACTCTAAACAAATCCGCTTTCCTTCCTAAGCCTGTATTCAATGTTTCATTGCCCTGTTTGTGTAAGTGAACATTTCTCAATGAATAGTAACATTCCATTCAACTTTCCATAAACCTGTTGTCTAGGAAGAACATATCTGCTGGAAAACTAAGAGTGAATGCAATGTGCTATTAGCCGGTTATGTACTAGCATATTTTCCTAATGAAAACTAACCGTGAACTTAAAAGATTAGAAGCTGCTTCAATACCAACCTAGGTTGTGCATAAAAAAAAACAGAGAAGTTCGACTTCTGTAATGAAATTGTGTATAATATTGCTTTACCCTTTGAAATCATGGAAAGATTTCAAAGTTCTGTAGTCCCGCTGTTTGAAATGAACATTTATCACTGAAGACTAACCGCGAATTCAATGTTCTGTAATTTCATTACAGCCAACATTCCAATGGTAATCTAAGATTGTTTTCAAAGTTCGATCAGAAGTTATATGCACGGAACATTTCCTATTGAAAACGAAGATGAACTCAAAGGGCTAGAACTGTGTGAATACTAGGAATGTTTCCAGTTGAAAACTGTGTACAATAAACAATTCTCTTTCAAAAGTAGGAGCGAATTCAACGTTCTATGATCCAATTGTGTAGGAAGCTCAATTCCCGTCTTAAAGTAAGCGTAATTAACAGTTTCTTTCACCCGTTATCTGGTAGGATCAGTTGCTATTGAAAAATCCCAAGGAATTCAAAGAGTAGTACATCTTGGATTCTTTCGTTTCTCATTGAAAACTCATCGTGAATGTCATGTTGTTCTGTCCTGTTCTCTACTCTAAGCAAATCCGCCTTCCTAACTAAGCCTGTATTTAATGTTGCGTAGTTCTGTTTTCTACGTGAACATTTCAAAATGAATAGTAATGTTCAATACCACGTCGCATAAACCTGTTGTCTATGATAACGTTATCCGCTGGAAAACTAAGAGTGAATGCAATGTGCTATTGGCCGGTTAAGTCCTAGCATAATTTACTAATGAAAACTAACCATGAACTGAAAAGATTAGAAGCTGCTTCAATACCAACATAGGTTGTGCAAGAAAACTAACAGATAAAGTCGAGTTCTGTAATAAAATTGTGTATAACATTGAATTACCCTTTGAAATCTATCCTTGATTTCAAAGTTCTGTAGTCCCGCTGTTTGAAATGAACGTTTATCATTGAAGACTAACCGCGAATTCAATGTTCTGTAATTTCATTACAGCCAACATTCCAATGGTAATCTAAGATTGTTTTCAAAGTTCGATCAGAAGTTATATGCTCGGAACATTTCCTATTGAAAACGAAGATGAACTCAAAGGGCTAGAACTGTGTGAATACTAGGAATGTTTCCACTTGAAAACTGTGTACAATAAACAATTCTCTTTCAAAAGTAGGAGCGAATTCAACGTTCTATGATCGTATTGTGTAGGAAGCTCAATTCCCGTCTTAAAGTAAGCGTAATTGACAGTTTCATTCAGCGGTTACCTGGTAGTATCAGTTGCTATTGAAAAAATCCCAAGGAATTCAAAGAGTAGTACATCTTGGATTCTTTCCTTTCTCATTGAAAACTCATCATGAATGTCATGTTGTTCTGTCCTGTTCTCTACTCTAAACAAATCCGCTTTCCTAACTAAGCCTGTATTTAATGTTGCGTAGTCCTGTTTTCTACGTGAAGATTTCAAAATGAATAGTAATGTTCAATACCACGTCTCATAAACCTGTTGTCTATGATAACGTTATCCGCTGGAAAACTAAGAGTGAATGCAATGTGCTATTGGCCGGTTAATTCCTAGCATCATTTACTAATGAAAACTAACCAGGAACTGAAAAGATTAGAAGCTGCTTCAATACCAACATAGGTTGTGCAAGAAAACTAACAGAGAAAGTCGAGTGCTGTAATAAAATTGTGTATAACATTGAATTACCCTTTGAAATCTATCCTTGATTTCAAAGTTCTGTAGTTCCGCTGTTTGAAATGAACGTTTATCATTGAAGACTATCCGCGAATTCAATGTTCTGTAATTTCATTACAGACAACATTCCAATGGTAACCTAAGATTGTTTTCAAAGTTCGATCAGAAGTTATATGCTCGGAACATTTCCTATTGAAAACGAAGATGAACTCAAAGGGCTAGAACTGTGTGAATACTAGGAATGTTTCCTGTTGAGAACTGTGTACAATAAGCAATTCTCTTTCAAAAGTAGGAGCGAATTCAACGTTGTATGATCGTATTGTGTAGGAAGCTCAATTCCCGTCTTAAAGTAAGCGTAATTAACAGTTTCTTTCACCCGTTATCTGGTAGCATCAGTTGCTATTGAAAAATCCCAAGGAATTCAAAGAGTAGTACATCTTGGATTCTTACCTTTCTCATTGAAAACTCATCGTGAATGTCATGTTTTTCTGTCCTGTTCTCTACTCTAAACAAATCCGCCTTCCTAACTAAGCCTGTATTTAATGTTGCGTAGTCCTGTTTTCTACGTGAACATTTCAAAATGAATAGTAATGTACAATACCACGTCGCATAAACCTGTTGTCTATGATAACGTTATCCGCTGGAAAACTAAGAGTGAATGCAATGTGCTATTGGCCGGTTAAGTCCTAGCATAATTTACTAATGAAAACTAACCATGAACTGAAAAGATTAGAAGCTGCTTCAATACCAACATCGGTTATGCAAGAAAACTAACAGATAAAGTCGAGTTCTGTAATAAAATTGTGTATAACATTGAATTACCCTTTTAAATCTATCCTTGATTTCAAAGTTCTGTAGTCCCGCTGTTTGAAATGAACGTTTATCATTGAAGACTAACCGCGAATTCAATGTTCTGTAATTTCATTACAGCCAACATTCCAATGGAAATCTAAGATTGTTTTCAAAGTTCGATCAGAAGTTATATGATCGGAACATTTCCTATTGAAAACGAAGATGAACTCAAAGGGTAGAACTGTGTGAATACTAGGAATGTTTCCTGTTGAAAACTGTGTACAATAAACAATTCTCTTTCAAAAGTAGGAGCGAATTCAACGTTCTATGATCGTATTGTGTAGGAAGCTCAATTCCCGTATTAAAGTGAGCATAATTGACAGTTTCATTCACCGGTTATCTCATAGTATCAGTTGCTATTGAAAAATCCAAAGGAATTCAAAGAGTAGTACATCTTGGATTCTTTCCTTTCTCATTGAAAACTCACGGTGAATGTCATGTTGTTCTGTCCTGTTCTCTACTCTAAACAAATCCGCTTTCCTAACTAAGCCTGTATTTAAAGTTGCGTAGTCCTGTTTTCTACGTGAACATTTCAAAATGAATAGTAATGTTCAATACCACGTCGCATAAACCTGTTGTCTATGATAACGTTATCCGCTGGAAAACTAAGAGTGAATGCAATGTGCTATTGGCCGGTTAAGTCCTAGCATAATTTACTAATGAAAACTAACCATGAACTGAAAAGATTAGAAGCTGCTTCAATACCAACATCGGTTGTGCAAGAAAACTAACAGATAAAGTCGAGTTCTGTAATAAAATTGTGTATAACATTGAATTACCCTTTTAAATCTATCCTTGATTTCAATGTTCTGTAGTCCCGCTGTTTGAAATGAACGATTATCCTTGAAGACTAACTGCGAATTCAATGTTCTGTAATTTCATTACAGCCAACATTCCAATGGTAATCTAAGATTGTTTTCAAAGTTCGATCAGAAGTTATATGCTCGGAACATTTCCTATTGAAAACGAAGATGAACTCAAAGGGCTAGAACTGTGTGAATACTAGGAATGTTTCCTGTTGAAAACTGTGTACAATAAACAATTCTCTTTCAAAAGTAGGAGCGAATTCAACGTTCTATGATCGTATTGTGTAGGAAGCTCAATTCCCGTCTTAAAGTGAGTATAATTGACAGTTTCATTCACCGGTTATCTCATAGGATCAGTTGCTATTGAAAAATCCCAAGGAATTCAAAGAGTAGTACATCTTGGATTCTTTCGATTCTCATTGAAAACTCATCATGAATGTCATTTTGTTCAGTCCTGTTCTCTACTCTAAACAAATCCGCTTTCCTAACTAAGCCTGTATTTAATGTTGCATAGTCCTGTTTTCTACGTGAACATTTCAAAATGAATAGTAATGTTCAATACCACGTCGCATAACCTGTTGTCTATGATAACGTTATCTGCTAGAATACTAAGAGTGAATGCTATGTGCTATTGGCCGGTTAAGTCCTAGCATCATTTACTAATGAAAACTAACCATGAACTGAAAAGATTAGAAGCTGCTTCAATACCAACATAGGTTGTGCAAGAAAACAAACAAAGTCGAGTTCTGTAATAAAATTGTGTATAACATTGAATTACCCTTTGAAATCTATCCTTGATTTCAAAGTTCTGTAGTCCTGCTGTTTGAAATGAACGTTTTTCACTGAAGACTAACCGCGAATTCAATGTTCTGTAATTTGATTACAGCCAACATTCCAATGGTATTCTAAGATTGTTTTGAATGT